>NC_133325.1:5744147-7181647 GCF_042186555.1 Aquarana catesbeiana
TGCTGCGATTACAGCTGCAAGTCGCTTGGGGTATGTCTCTATCAGTTTTGCACATCGAGAGACTGAAATTCTTGCCCATTCTTCCTTGCAAAACAGCTCGAGCTCAGTGAGGTTGGATGGAGAGCGTTTGTGAACAGCAGTTTTCAGCTCTTTCCACAGATTCTCGATTGGATTCAGGTCTGGACTTTGACTTGGCCATTCTAACACCTGGATACGTTTATTTGTGAACCATTCCTTTGTAGATTTTGCTGTATGTTTGGGATCATTGTCTTGTTGGAAGATAAATCTCCGTCCCAGTTTCAGGTCTTTTGCAGACTCCAACAGGTTTTCATCCAGAATGGTCCTGTATTTGGCTGCATCCATCTTCCCCTCAATTTTAACCATCTTCCCTGTCCCTGCTGAAGAAAAGCAGGCCCAAACCATGATGCTGCCACCACCATGTTTCACGGTGGGGATGGTGTGTTGAGTGTGATGAGCTGTGTTGCTTTTACGCCAAACATATCGTTTTGCATTGTGGCCAAAAAGTTTGATTTTGGTTTCATCGGACCAGAGCACCTTCTTCCACATGTTTGGTGTGTCTCCCAGGTGGCTTGTGGCAAACTTTAGACGAGACTTTTTATGGATATCTTTGAGAAATGGCTTTCTTCTTGCCACTCTTCCATAAAGGCCAGATTTGTGCAGTGTACGACTGATTGTTGTCCTATGGACAGACTCTCCCACCTCAGCTGTAGTTCTCTGCAGTTCATCCAGAGTGATCATGGGCCTCTTGGCTGCATCTCTGATCAGTCTTCTCCTTGTCTGAGCTGAAAGTTTAGAGGGACAGCCAGGTCTTGGTAGATTTACAGTGGTCTGATACTCCTTCCATTTCAAAATGATCGCTTGCACAGTGCTCCTTGGGATGGTTAAAGCTTGGGAAATCTTTTTGTATCCAAATCTGGCTTTAAACTTCTCCACAACAGTATTACGGACCTGCCTGGTGTGTTCCTTGGTCTTCATGATGCTCTCGGCGCTTTCAGCAGAACCCTGAGACCCCATTCACACAGGGACGACTTGTCAGGCGACCTAGTCACCTGACAAGTCGCCTCCCGTTCTGTGCTATGGAACCGTTCTAAGGGGAGTGACGCAAGTCGCTCCGACTTAGAAAAAGGTTCCTGTACGACTTCGGGGGCGACTTGGGGCGACTTGCATAGACTTCTATACAGAAGTCGTTTTGCAAGTCACCCGGGCAGTCGTGTGCAGGTTGCCTCACTGAGGCGACCTGCAAGTCGTGTTGCCCCTGTGTGAATGGGGTCTGAGACTATCACAGAGCAGGTGCATTTATACAGAGACTTGATTACACACAGGTGGATTCTATTTATCACCATCAGTCATTTAGGACAACATTGGATCATTCAGAGATCCTCGCTGAACTTCTGGAGTGAGTTTGCTGCACTGAAAGTAAAGGGGCCGAATAATTTTGCACGCACCACTTTTCAGTTTTTTAATTGCTAAAAAAGTTTAAAATATCCAATAGATTTCGTTCCACTTCACAATTGTGTCCCACTTGTTGGTGATTCTTCACAAAAAATTAAAATTTTATATCTTTATGTTTGAAGCCTGAAATGTGGCAAAAGGTTGAAAAGTTCAAGGGGGCCGAATACTTTTGCAAGCCACTGTATAAAGTACTGGAAGAGGATACCAACCAAAGGATAATCACCCCAGAATTAAAAATTGCTAAGAAAGCACCTGAGCTTGAATTCCTTATTCAACCCCCCCCCCCCCGGTGAAAGAGAGCCAAGCTGGTGTATCCACCACCCACACGTTTACTAATTTCTCTAATATAATTGGAACCTCTCCAATGACGTTTTGGTGCCTCTATTCCCCAAAATCGCATCCCTACCGTACTCTGGTTGTGTACCTCTTTAAAATGCATGGAAAGATGGTGCTTATCGAATCCTTTATGTATATTTCTAACATGTTCTTCCATTCGATCCTTTAAAGCTCTTGTAGTGCAACCGACATCGGAAGGAAATCGCAAGGACATTTTACCATATATACAACGCCTACTGTATTACAAGATATACAATCTCTAATAGTATACACATGATTGGTGTGGGGATGATGCAATTCTTTTACCCTCTTAGTATTAGTTGGAACTCTAATACAACTGTAGCACCTTCCACAACCATAAAAACCTTTCAAGTCCCAAAACATCTTGGGTTTCGAAAGGGTTGGTTCCACAATGTTATGTACCAGTTTGTCACATAGGCTTAGTGCTTTCTTGTACACAATTCTAGGTTTATCAGATAGTGAACCACTAAGGTGCGTATCTTGCTTCAACACATTCCAATATTTACGTATGATCTTTTCCACCTCCTTACTCTGCAAATTATGATCTAAAACCATGCAGGTGCCCCCATCCTCGCTTGCATCCCTGGTTTCAATCTTATCCATCAATAGGTCTTCTCTGTTAAGATTCCTAACCTTACCTCTTTAATTTTTAAGAAATTCTCTATGATGTCCTTTATCAGTAAATATCCTACTCAACATATCAGATTGGGTTTCAAAGTCTACATCCTGTGTGCAATTCCTCCGCATCCTCATGAACTGGCCTCTGGGTATATTATCCAGCCATGGTCTAAAGTGGCAACTTGAGGTGGGGATATAAGAATTTCGATCTGTAAATTTGAAGAAAGATTTGGTTTCAATACCTCTTGCAGTATTAGATATCTCCAAATCAAGGAAATGTATCCAATATCTACTGACATCCCAGGTTAGCATGATGTTGCGATCATTATCGTTCATAGACTCTAGTAACCTCATCAGTAATTCCATACTTCCACTCCAGATGATAAGCAGGTCATCTATAAACCTTTTGTATAATAAGATATCCCCATGTCTCTCCCCAAGACCACTTTCAGCCTCCCACTTAGCCATATAGTATTTATTAGCCATAAATAGCCATATAATATTTATTTTACCTGTTAATTTATATATTTGTATTTTGGTATTTTTATGTATTATTGAGGTATGTTGTGGTATGCGGGACACCGGAGCTCCGTCCTGGGATTTTTTATTATATTTTTTTATTATTATTAATTTATTTCGGCTGGTTACTATCTTATCAGCCTGAGCATCGATCGGCATTTGTTAGGCATTTTATCTAGATTGATTGGCATCCCTTTGTGAGCAAATAGTTAACATTCGGAGGCAGGTTTTTTCATCTATTCTTTAATACAGGCTGTAGCCTAACACTAGAGTGTCCGTGATCCATGGCAAAATGGCCGCGGTCTCCTGTATTTAAACCCATAGAGCGTCCGTCCAATCATATCCCCCTGATGAAGACACGTGATCCCTGTGTCGAACACGCGTAGAGGAGGGGCCAGGATGGAGAGAGCAGCACGGAATCCACACAGAAGGAGCATATCACACCATATCACACCATACGTCCAGCGATTTTTTGCTTTTTATATTGGAGGCTGAATATAGAGTGGTGCACTGACGCACCAGGACTATGTGAGTACCCCATTGTGGGGAGTGTTTTATTAATAAATTTACCCAACAATATTACACTATATAGTTTTTTTCTCCTATTTATACACATGGAGCTACATTAAATCAAGCTGGAGAGATAGATCTGATATCAGCACGGAGCCTGGGTGTGACTCCAAAGAGTGATTTGACTCAGGGTAGCAGCTGGGTCACACGCTCTGAGGTGAGCATATTAGCCTAAGGGGGACCACTGAAGTGCACCGGAGCATGGTTTGCAGCACCTAGGATGTATGAGCATGACAGATTACATCACATTTGGATTTGAATTGTTATATGAGACTTTTTCACCTATCACTTTGTGATTATGTATTAGGGCATCTGTGATGTCTATTACGGAGCACTAAGCACTTTTTGCATTTATTTATGCACTTCACCGTTTGCAATATGGATTATTGATGTTTTTTATATTTACTACTATTATTATATAGATCTATTATTTGCACATTGCACTTTTATACAATAGATGTATAGTAATTTATTGTTTTTTGTAACTTTCAGCTATTTTTCATATTTATTATTTAGAAGTTATCGTGTTTACTCTAGCGCAGCGCATATTTTCTATCAGTATTACTTGCACGGTATATGAAACGTGATCCGCGCATGCAGCTGGAAACTAGCACACGTTTGGCACAGGACCATTGTGCCTCACAAGATTTTCTTTATTTTGAGGTATGTATGGCAATTTTTTTTTTTTAAATAATCAAAGCTTTACAATCACTTTCATGGCATAATTATATATATATATATATATATATATATATATATATATATATGCGCATGTGCAGTTATCCCCCTCCAAAGATTTATCTCATTATTGACCTTCCTCAACATCAAATGGTGGACTTTAACGGTACCAGTAAAGGACGTATAAACCAAATAATGCTAAATGTCTTTATTACAAAAAGTTTCAAATATTTTTACACATATAAAACCATTTGATCAATATACTTGGGCATTAAGGCTTCATGTACACGGGATGTTTTTACAACCTCTCCTGAATGATTTAACTTGACAACTTGACAGATAGTAACCCACGTTTAAAATGCCCATTTTGCCGCATTTACATGCCGCGTTTAGCTGCATTTCTTTTCAAAAAAGGGCAAAAATGAAAAACGCCTGTAAACGAAGTGCGGCTAAATGCGAGTTACCGAATTTAGCAGCGTTTGGCATCAGAAACATCGGAAGCTTTGGCGTCTGAACTCATTTTTTTGCCTTCAAAGAAAAGCCTATAAACGCAACTGCCTAAAAACATTAAACGAACCTGTGTACATGTACACATAAGATAACATTGGATGAGTCCAGGGGCAGTTGAAAAAAGCATCCAACTGCCTCTGAACGTCCGTTTACCAGCAGCGGTGTACATGAATTCTAATAAATTAAAGATCTCTGTTATTACAAATGTCAAGAGGTCAACGCGTTTCACATCTTTGCTTCTTCAGGACCTTTACGTTCTTGACTTAAAACAGAGATCCTAGTCAAAAGCAGAAAGAAACATAAACATTGTTTACATTTAGATTATATGGGGGTACAACAAAATTAATTTCAACATATCATCCAATTGAATGGAAAGCAGCATAAATGGGGACTCACATCTATGAGGCGCCTGCAGAGAATGACGTGGCAAGTGTCCCAGGAGAGCAATCCAACAACCAGTGTCTTAAAATAATAAACAAATCCATATAAATAATCCTGTCACAAAATCACGTGGCTTATTTTAAAAATTGCCGATAAGCGTCGGATTGATAGGCAAGAATAGGGTTATAAGCTGACCGGAATAATGTAGTACTTACTAAGAATAAAGTCTTAATTGGAAAAGGAAAGAGAGGGGTTAACTTCGGCCACAAACCAGAGACAGAGGACTCTACAGTTACTGCATCAGCAAAGTCTCTATACAATTCATACCAAATATATAGTCAATGTTCCACATAGAGATAAAGTTCCTAATCAAAGGAACAAAGACAGTAATAAGATGTGTATATACCTCAAAAATATGAAGATATGGCCTAGTAGTTGTCAAGCATACAGCTCACAGAGAGCACCATTGCCCCAAATGCCAGGGCCCATAATCGGTGGGCAAGAGGCTTGCGTTCAGTCCCCTCCAATAGCATCTGTCCCGGGTGAGTCTGTCACATTTCTCCCCCATCAAAGGTTGACTAACAAGGTCCCAGACCTCCACCTGGTCTGGACATGCGTTAGTCAGGCAGAGTGAACTCACATAGTCTTCCCACATGATCTCCTTTCTCGGCTGCAAGGAATAGTTGACCTCAGTAGGTGTGGGGCAGAGGTCATTTACTCTCTGTCTGGCTGCCAGCGCTTCAGCTGGGTGGTTTTTAACATTCCTGGGCTCGGTCTGCTGCTGGGAAGAGGGGCCGATCACCCCAGCTTCCCAAAGCTGTAGAGAGACACTAGGTGCTAGGCAGAGGCCAGCGGTGCTCTGCTCTGTTGCTAGCGATTCAGCTGGGAGTAGCAGCTCCACTACATCAGCTTGTCGTCGGAGAGAGGGGCCAACTGCCCCGGCTCCCTGGATCTCCACAGTTGTTGCCGGTGCTGGGCAGAGGTTGGTAGCACTCTGCCCTGTTGCCAGCACTTCTGCTGGGAACTTCACACCCTCTGCTCCGGCTAACCGTTGGGGCAGGAGGCTGGATTCCTCCACTCCCAAACTGTGTAGCTGCCATTGGAGAGGTGAGTCGGCTGCTTCCTGTTCCATTTCCTTATCTGGCTGCTGGGACGATATGTCTGTGGTACTGTCTCCCAGGTGCATGGATCTTTGCTGGGGAGAAAAGACCGCTTCCTCCACCCTGGCCATCTGTTGGGGAGGGACGAAGAACACCTCTCCCTTCTCCCCCTGTATCTGTTGCTGGGAAGTGATTGCCACCTTCTCACCCTGAGCCTCCAAAAAACTGCCACAGGTGTGGGGCAGAGGTCTTGGACCCTCTGTCTGGTGACCAGCACTTCAGCTGGGGAAGTTCCTTGTAACTCCACAGATACTGCTGTTGGTGCTGGGCAGAGCACAGTGAAGTTTGGCCCTAATTCCAGCTCTTCTGCTGGAGGCTCATCAGGTTGTTCTTCCTCAGTAGAAAAGTCTATTAAATCCCTTATCTCTATAACTGGTGTCTGCAGATAGAGGTTCACCATTTCCTGTCCACAGAACCCAGAAGATGTTATCAGTGCTGGGCAGAGGTTAGCAGAGCTCTGCCCTGTGGTCAGCACTTCAGGTTTGGGGAGGGCAATCTTCAGATTTTCCACTGCCGATTCTCTGGCATGCTGCTGAACGTGTTCTAGCAGTTTCCTGTATGCCCTTTCCAGATGCTGTTCCTTCCTTAGCAAATGGTCCAGATCAGGTTTGAGCTCTGAGACCCCTGCAAGACCGAGCATAGCCTCTCTATATTCTCGCAGGTCCTCAAGGTCAGGTTCCCCTTCATCGCCAAACACAAAATGATCTGTAAGGCTCTACCACAGCAATCCAGGGCCTCCAAAGTCATATCCCTCCGGAGAGCATTCTGTTGTCTCCCCTAAATATCCCTGCTCTGCGTGCCATTGCAGAGCCTGATAATGATTGTCCAGCTCTATCTCCTGCTGGACCAGTCTGTCCAACTCAGTCACCCATTGCTCCTGGGATTACTCTCCCAGGAATGCCATCCGCAATGCCCATTGGTCACTGGCTCGTTGGTCTTGGGTCGGAAAGCACTTGCCCTGTTTTATACCAGCGAGCTGGATAGCTCCAATCCAGAGCTCCACCCGAATCTGCCTCCTGAGCTCCAGGTATTCATCCTCAGACACAGTCCTGGTGTATGTTGAAAGGATGATCCGCAGCAGCCCCGGGAACTCTGATGCCAGGTCCATATCTCCGCTGGGGTGACTGAAGTCTGCTATGCTGATCTTGGATCCAGGTGGAGGTTTGGATGTCCCAGACTGCAGGAAGCGTCCCACTGCTTGCCACCAATGTCACGGAACGTCACACACTCCGCTTGAGTGTTTCCGTCAGTATACCACTTCCTCCCAGTCTGAATACAGATATCAGATATTCCAACTGCTCCCAAGCACAAAACAAGGCGACACTTGTTTCACTGCTAACATGGACTGAATCCAAAGTAACACCAACCCCAGGGTCCCCAGGCATACAGCTCACAGAGAGCACCATTCCCCCAAATGCCAGGGCCCATAATCGGTGGGCAAGAGGCTTGCGTTCAGTCCCCTCCAACAGAATTTGTCCCGGATGAGTCTGTCACAGTAGTGCTGTTCAACATGGAGTTATTCAATCACTTATGGGGACAGTGTAGGGTGTATACTCTGCAAATAATACAAAGTGGTATGACAAAGAAATCAATACTGTCATTAGAGTGTGTGGGAGTTCTAGTGAGAGCAAAGGATTCACCAGAAACTGACTATAACAATTTAACCATTTACCATCTGACTAGTGGCAATTGAAACTCTGCTGGCATTGCACATTCCATCCACAGTGGTCATCCAAAGAATCTAAGGAATATACAATTGCATATCTAGTGAGTTGAAATCAGCTCACATAATAAGCATGACAAACTGTCCATTGACAAACCTCAGATTGAGACTTACCTATGTCTCCCATCAACCAACACAACACCGTTCACTAAGCCCTTGTAGTCAAAACTGATTATAAAGCCCACTTTGGCGCCAAAAAAGCATCTTAATTATTCTAAAAAGCAGGTGAGATGATGGGAGGGTACTGGCAAGGTGTGGGGCGGGTATATATATATATATATATATATATATATATATATATATATATATATATTTGTTTGTACTAAATGTACTTTATTTAAATGTGTTTTAAAAAATTCTTGATGTGACACTTCTTCCTTTAAAAAGCTCCTGCAGAAGCTCTGTTGAGCGAAACATGTTGAGTATGAGCAAGAAGTGATTATATGTGCTTTAACCACTTGCCGACCGCCTAACGCAGATATACTGCGGCAGAATGGCACGGGCATGCAAAATCACATACCTGATATGTGATCTGCCTCCCGCGGGCGGGGGGTCCGATCTGACCCCCCCCAGTGCCCGAGGCGGTCGGCTTCTGTCTGGGAGCGATGAGAGGTGAGGGGGAGACCATCCATTCGTGGCCCCCCCCTTGTGATCGCTCCCAGCCAATCAGATTCTTCCTCTGCTGCTGTATAGTAAACAGCAGCAGAGGAAATGATGTCATCTCTCCTCGGATCGGTATTTTCCATTCCGGCGCCGAGGAGAGAAGACATCTGAGTGAGTTGCACAACACAACACACACAGTAGAACATGCCAGGCACACTGTACACCCCCCAATCACCCCCCCCTGTCAAACTGACACCAAGCAGTTGTTTTTTTTTTCTGATTACTGCATTGGTGTCAGTTTGTGACAGTTATTGTGGTAGGGCAGTTAGTATTAGCCCCCTTTAGGTCTAGGGTACCCCCTAACCCCCCTAATAAAATTTTAACCCCTTGATCACCCCCTGTCGCCAGTGTCACTATCATTTTTCTGATCACTGTATTAGTGTCGCTGGTGACGCTAGTTAGGGAGGTAAATATATAGGTTCGCTGTCAGCGTTTTATAGCGTCAGGGACCCCCATATACCACCTAATAAATGTTTTAACCCCTTGATTGCCCCCTAGTTAACCCTTTCACCAGTGATCACCGTATAACTTTGGTGAACTGGCAAGCACCAGCCCCAGGCAGCGTCAGGTTAGTGCCAGTAGCGATAACACCCACGCATGCACTGTACACCTCCCTTAGTGGTATAGTATCTGAACGGATCAATATCTGATCCGATCAGATCTATACTAGCGTCCCCAGCAGTTTAGGGTTCCCAAAAATGCAGTGTTAGCGGGATCAGCCCAGATACCTGCTAGCACCTGCGTTTTGCCCCTCCGCCCAGCCCAGCCCAGCCCAGCCCACCCAAGTGCAGTATCGATCGATCACTGACACTTACAAAACACTAAACACATAACTGCAGCGTTCGCAGAGTCAGGCCTGATCCCTGTGATCACTAACAGTTTTTTTGGTAGCGTTTTTATAAACTGGCAAGCACCAGCGGCCTAGTACACCCCGGTCGTAGTCAAACCAGCACTGCAGTAACACTTGGTGATGTGGCGAGTCCCATAAGTGCAGTTCAAGCTGGTGAGGTGGCAAGCACAAGTAGTGTCCCTATGTGCAAACGAGAAGATCTGGACAGCCGCACTCCAGGAAGTAATAATCCAAGTTTCTTTATTTTAAAATCAAGAACACATCAGATACAGGACATCATAGACAGAGTGTACAGATCATAGGCTAATGCGTTTCACACTTGTCCAAGTGCACAAGTGTGTCTATGATGTCCTATATCTGATGTGTTCCTGATTTTAAAATAAAGAAACTTGGATTATTACTTCCTGGAGTGCGGCTGTCCAGATCTTCTCGTTTGCACATAGTCTCTACTAGCATGAGCCAGCACCTGGAACCTCTCATCTCTGGAGAGCAAGATCAGCTTTACACCTGGTGAGACCTAAACTAGTGTGGGGATAACTTTTGTATTACAAGTAGTGTCCCGCTGCCACCAAGAAGAAGACAAATAGGCCCGTCGTGCCCATAATGCCCTTCCTGCTGCATTCACCAATCCTAATTGGGAACCCACCACTTCTGCAGCGCCCGTACTTCCCCCATTCACATCCCCAACCAAATGCAGTCGGCTGCATGAGAGGCATTTTCTTTATGTCCTCCCGAGTACCCCTACCCAACGAACCCCCCCAAAAAAGATGTCGTGTCTGCAGCAAGCGCGGATATAGGCGTGACACCCGCTATTATTGTCCCTCCTGTCCTGACAATCCTGGTCTTTGCATTGGTGAATGTTTTGAACGCTACCATTCACTAGTTGAGTATTAGCGTAGGGTACAGCATTGCACAGACTAGACACACTTTCACAGGGTCTCCCAAGATGCCATCGCATTTTAAGAGACCCGAACATGGAACCAGTTACAGTTATAAAAGTTACAGTTACAAAAAAAAAGTGTAAAAAAAAAAAACACAAAAAAATATATCAAAATAAAAAAAAATAGTTGTCGTTTTATTGTTCTCTCTCTCTCTATTCTCTCTCTATTGTTCTGCTCTTTTTTACTGTATTCTATTCTGCAATGTTTTATTGTTATTATGTTTTATCATGTTTGCTTTTCAGGTATGCAATTTTTTATACTTTACCGTTTACTGTGCTTTATTGTTAACCATTTTTTTGTCTTCAGGTACACCATTCACGACTTTGAGTGGTTATACCAGAATGATGCCTGCAGGTTTAGGTATCATCTTGGTATCATTCTTTTCAGCCAAGCAGTCGGCTTTCATGTAAAAGCAATCCTAGCGGCTAATTAGCCTCTAGACTGAATTTACAAGCAGTGGGAGGGAATGCCCCCCCCACACCGTCTTCCATGTTTTTCTCTGGCTCTTCTGTCTCAACAGGGAACCTGAGAATGCAGCCGGTGATTCAGCCAGCTGACCATAGAGCTGATCAGAGACCAGAGTGGCTCCAAACATCTCTATGGCCTAAGAAACCGGAAGCTACGAGCATTTCATGACTTCGATTTTGCCGGATGTAAACAGTGCCATTGGGAAATTGGGAAAGCATTTTATCACACCGATCTTGGTGTGGTCAGATGCTTTGAGGGCAGAGGAGAGATCTAGAGTCTAATAAACCCCAATTTTTTCAAAAAAGAGTACCTGTCACTACCTATTGCTATCATAGGGGATATTTACATTCCCTGAGATAACAATAAAAATGATTAAAAAAAAAAAAAAATGATAGGAACAGTTTAAAAATAAGATAAAAAAGCAAAAAAATAATAAAGAAAAAAAAGCACCCCTGTCCCCCCCTGCTCTCGCACTAAGGCGAACGCAAGCGTCGGTCTGGCTTCAAATGTAAACAGCAATTGCACCATGCATGTGAGGTATCACCGCGAAGGTCAGATCGAGGGCAGTGATTTTAGCAGTAGACCTCCTCTGTAAATCTAAAGTGGTAACCTGTAAAGGCTTTTAAATGTTTTTAAAAATGTATTTAGTTTGTCACCACTGCACGTTTGTGCGCAATTTTAAGCATGTCATGTTTGTTATCCATGTACTCAGCCTAAGATCATCTTTTTTATTTTATTTATCAAACATTTGGGCAATATAGTGTGTTTTAGTGCATTAAAATTTAAAAAGTGTGTTTTTTCCCAAAAAAATGCAATTGAAAAATCGCTGCGCAAATACTGTGTGAAAAAAAAAATAAAACACCCACCATTTTAATCTGTAGGGCATTTGCTTTTAAAAAAAATATATAATGTTTGGGGGTTCAAAGTAATTTTCTTGCAAACAAAAAGTGTCAGAAAGGTCTTTGTCTTCAAGTGGTTAGAAGAGTGGGTGGTGTGTGACATAAGCTTCTAAATGTTGTGCATAAAATGCCAGGACAGTTCAACCCCCCCAAATGACCCCATTTTGGAAAGTAGACACCCCAAGCTATTTGCTGAGAGGCATGAATGAATGAATGAATGAATGAATGAATGAATGAATGAATGATTTGTAAAGCGCTGCAAATGCGAACTGAATAGCCTCAAGGCGCTGATGCGTTGTGTTGTCAAGCTTCACTAGGAGAGGTAGGTCTTGAGTTTTTTCCTGAATGACAGATTGTTTTCTTCCATGCGGATGTGAGTCGGAAGAGAGTTCCATAGCCGAGGTCCCGGGACTGCAAATCTTTGTTCTCCCCTTGCTTTGTAGTTGTATTTGGGAACGAGGAGGAGGTTTTGGCTAGATGATCGCAGATTGTGATTCGGTGTGTAATGTAATGTTTTATTTTCTCTCTGAGGTATTGAGGGGCGTTTCCATGTATGCATTTGTGGGTGTCTTGAAAGGGATCTGATTCTTTACTGTTAGCCAGTGTAGGCTCCTCAGTGATGGGGAGATGGACTCCCAGGTTTTTTTTTCCTGTTATTAGTCTTGCCGCCGCGTTTTGAATGGCCTGTAGGCGCGTAAGCTGATATTGGGGTAATCCTAGGTAGAGTGAGTTTGCGTAATCGAGACGGGAATTGATGATTGTTCCAACTACTGCTGCTTTGTCATCTTCTGGGATGAAGGGGATGAGTCTGCGTAACTTGCTAAGGAGATGGTGCGATCCACTAACTACTGATCCTATTTGCACATCCATTGTCATTTCTGGGTCCAAGATAATTCCAGAACTTTTTGCCTTGGTGCTCGGTGAAATGGTCTGTCCGAAGATGGTGGGGGGTGTCCATAGAGTCTTGGTTTTGGGATTTTGGTTAGCGTGCAGGTAGAGAAGTTCTGTTTTTGACCCGTTGAGTTTGAGGGAACTAATGGTCATCCAGTTATCTATTGAAGTGAGGCATTTCTCTAGTTGTTGATGGTGGTCTTTTTGTCCGGTGATCCGAAAGTAGATTTGGGTATCGTCTGCGTATGAGTGGAAGCAGAGATCTGATTTTCTGATGATCTTGAGGAGAGGGCGGATGTAAATGTTGAATAGCACTGGCGATAAGGGGGAGCCCTGAGGGACTCCACAGGAGATTGCCCGGGTTTCCGAGGTAAATGCTCCTAGTTTCACAGTCTGCGAGCGATTCTCTAAGAAGGATGCAAACCATTTTAGACTAGACTCTGTGCTAGACTCCTGCTACTTCTGTGGGCCGGCCAAGTAGAGTATTGTGGTCCACTGTGTCAAATGCTGCACTAAGGTCTAACAGTACCAGGAGACATGATTCTCCGTCATCTGCTGCTTCTAGTGCATCATCCCATACTTTTAGAAGTGCTGTTTCCAAGCCATGGCCTGGGAAGAAACCTGATTGTAGAGTGTCCAGAAGTTTTTTTTTTTTTTAAATCATAAAAGGTTTTATTGCTCATAAGAAAAAACAAACATTACATTTGTATATGCACCATAGTCAGCACTTCTTTTACTCACATAGTAGTATAGCCATCAAAAAGGAGTTATGGTTTGCATCTTAGAACTGTCAACATTTGGACTATATGTCCCCCCTAGTTAAATCGATAACATATTCTCCATTATCCTCACACCCTCCTCCTCCATTCTCCAATGCACATTCTCTGCATCTACCTGTCTTATCTTTAAACACATCTTAGCATCCTCATCTGTACCAATTCCATGGGGCTTATTCCGGGCACATCCAACCACGGGTCCCACAATCTGTCAAATTTTCCAGGACTACCCCTGTGCTGGTAAATATATTTTTCCATGATAAGCGTTTTTCCCATATTTAGTATCCATGTTTTGCTATTAGGTGGCACAGCAGACTTCCATCCCATCAGTATTACCTTTCTGGCCTGGAACAGCGCACGTGCAAAAGCAACTCTCGTCACCTCCTCCGCAATCACCCCCTCCAGAACTCCCAGTAAGCAACACAATGGATCTAGTGGGACATTGACCTGGAACACCTGGTTTAGTGTAGCCAGGACCTCTGTCCAATACCTGTGGAGTTTAGGGCATCGCCAGAGGAGGTGAATCAAGTCCCCAGACGCTGCTCTGCATCTGCCACACAAAGAGTCAGGAGCCTTACCCATTCTATATAACTTTACAGGGGTATAGTGTACTCTCAATAGAATATAAAGTTGGGATACCTTCTGTGCCACGTTTAGTGAACAGGAGTTAACTGCTTGCAGAGCTTCTTCCCACACCTCCCCCGATAAGGGGCCCAAATCCGCCTCCCACTGAGCAACCGCCTTTGTGGGATATCCCTCTAACAATGAGGCTAATAACATGTTATAGCATTGTGAAATCATGCCCTTAGTCTCCGACGCCTCCTGCATTATATGAAAAACCGGTGTGGGGGATTGGGACCAATCAGTTGCATCCCCTTGAGCTTTGATTGCATGCTTCAATTGGAGATAGTAAAACAACATCCCGGTAGGCAGGGAGTATTTATCTTGTAAATCCTTAAACGATAGCAGTGTTCCATTACTGAAAATCTGGTACATATGTGTGATACCTCTACAGCGCCATCTGTGCCCCTGTTGGAGCTTAGCAAGCTCAACATATGTTTTATTTTCCCATATCGGGCTATATTTGGTAAAGCCCGAAACGTTTTGTAGTTGTTTAGCTTTGTTCCATACCTTCTGCAGAAGTGTATATGTGGGCATTTTTTTATTGGGTCTTTGAAAAAGGTGGGCCTCCAATCCCTCGGGTATTGACTCCGCCCCTGTGCCCACCAGCATAAGCTTAGCAGACGAGCCCAGTGGCAGAGGGGCCATGGCACCCACCAGATGTTGCAGCTGAGCCACTAGATAGTATACCCAAGGATTTGGTAGGGCCAGGCCCCCTCCCTCCTTTGAGCGCTGCAACTGTTCCAACTTGATTCTGGGGGGTTTGGTATGCCACAGCAACAGCCGGAATAAGGAGCTAACCACCCTGAAAATTTTCAGCGTGATAACTACAGGCGTGTTGTGTAGCAAGTATAGAAATTGAGGCATCAGAATCATTTTTATGAGGTTCACCTTTCCTGCCAGAGACATCTTAAGTTTATTCCACACATTTATCTTATCTCTAAACCGTGACATCAGGGGGTAGACATTTAGGCTACAGAAGTCCGTAAGGTTAGGCGAGATGTGTATACCCAAATATTTAAAGGTCGAAACCACCGGTATCTGAGTCGGGGGTCTCACATTGGTCATTGGGGACTCGTCTATAAACATTAAGGCAGATTTAGTCCAGTTGATAGTGAGGCCTGAAAAACGGCCAAATTCAGTTATAAGTGACATTGCCTGGTCCAGGGATCCCTCTGCGTCCTCCAAAAACAAAAGCATGTCGTCGGCGTAGAGCATGATTTTTTCATGCAATCCACCATATCGGAAGCCTCTAATCTGTGGGCAATCTCTCACCTGAGCCGCCAGGGGCTCTATGGCCAGTGCGAAGAGCAGGGGGGGCAGAGGGCACCCCTGTCTGGTCCCCCTGCTCAACCCAAAGGCATGAGACATTCGATCCGCCACACGCACAGCCGCCCGGGGTGTATCGTATAATAGCCTAACCCACCTGATGAACCTGGGCCCGAACCCAAACTTGGCCAGAACCGCCCACAGATATCTCCAGCTTACACTGTCAAATGCCTTGTTGGCATCAAGAGACAGCAAGGCTCTATGTCCCACAGACTCAGAGGGGGTCTGCATGTTTAGGTATAGACGTCTAAGGTTGGTCGCTGTGGATGTACGAGGCATAAATCCTGCTTGATCTGAATGAACTATTGTTCTAACAATCCTATTAACCCGCATGGCCAGTACTTTTGCTAGTAATTTAATGTCGCTCTGAAGGAGCGATATAGGCCTATAGGAGCCCGGATCTAAGGGGTCCTTACCCATTTTCAACAATAGTATAATATTAGCTTTAGTCATAGTGGTTGGTAACCTTCCCAATTTAAAGGATGCATTTAATACTTCAAGCAGTTTAGGCAGAATAATTTCTCCATATTGGGTGTAGATCTGTATGGGGAGCCAGTCGTCCCCGGGGGCTTTGCACGTAGGGAAAGAGGCAGCCGCCTCCCTCAGTTCGTCCAGTGAAATTGGTGCCTCCAGCTCCCCCCTCGCCTGGTGGGTCAGGGCTGGAAGCATTATGGTGCCCATGTATGTCTGCAGCTCCTCATCTGTATAGCTGTCACACGGCTTATATAACTCTGCGTAGAAGCTCCTCTATAATTTTCTCCGGTTCATTCACCAGGCGTCCCGAGGAACTTCGTAGCGCTCCTATAGCAGGGGACGACTGTTGAGATCTGGCTATCCTAGCCAACAGTCTACCAGTTTTTTCACCCTCTTCGTAGAATGCTTGTTTAGTAAAGAACCGTTTACGTTCCGCGGCGGAGGCCCTCAACCGGTCCAGGGATTCCTGAGCCGACATCCATGCCTCCCCCGCGGACTCTGATGAGTCTAAAATAAAAGCAAGCTCCAATTGCTTTACCCAGCCCTCCACCTGTATTAGTAAGGCTGCGGAATTGTGTTTTACGTCAGCAATTTCAGCTATAAATGTGCCTCTCAGGCAGGCCTTAAAGGCATCTCATCTTATTAATAAGTCAGTTTGTCTCCGGTTGTCAAAAAAGTATTGTTCTATCTGTTTCGCTACTCTGTCATGAGAGGTGAAAAGCTTTAGCCAAAAAGCGTTCAGCTTCCACGGTGCTCTCGGTAGTGTGGTCGCCGGTCTAGTAACAAGAAAGGCAACCAAAGGGGCGTGATCAGAGACCCCCCGGGGTAAATATTCTACCTTGTGCATAACACTCAAGAGTTGAGGGGACCCCACACACAGGTCAATACGGAAAGTGACCCATGGGTTTTGGAGAAGCAGGAAAATTGTTTTGTGGTAGGGTATTTAGCTCTCCATAAGTCTATCCAACCCACTTCTATCAGAAATCTGCTCAGAATAGTGCCCCTGTTTCCCGAGGGCGGCCGCGCCAGGGGATGTCTGTCTAGTCTAGGATCTAAGTAACCATTAAAGTCACCCATGATCATTATTGGGACCTCAGGTTTGTCAACTAGGTAAGTCAAGAGGAGCTGCAGGATTTCCCTGGAGAACGGAGGAGGTATATACACGAACACCAATATCAACGTCAAAGTGTACAACCTGCAATGCAAAAACACATATCTGCCCATGGAATCAATAACAGCGTCTAGTTCCTGGTAGGCCAAGGACTTATGTACCAGAACACTCACCCCGCGAGAATATGCAGTGTGAGTGGAATGGTAGGCCTTGCCCACCCAGGAATACTGCAGAAAACTGACTGTATCCCTTGTTAGATGAGTCTCCTGGAGGCCCACTATTACTGGGTGAAATTTTTTCAGGCATGTGCTTATCATGGTACGCTTCAAGGGGTCATGGACACCACGAACGTTCCATGTCACAACCGGGGTGTTAGCCATATTTGGTGTTGTACTGTGACAAGTCCTGGGTGATCCTGTTTCTTCGCCATATCTCCTGGCCGTAGAGTATCAGTGCATTTCTCGATGACCCAGATAGTCCCGGAGTGTCCTTCAGCGTTGTTTGGTAATGACGACCCGAGGCAGCCGTGGAAGAATGTGCGTGATGTCTTCATATTCAGAAGTGTCCTTCCTAACCGGAACAGTATGTTCCACGCTTTGGCGCCTGTACCGTGGATGTGAGCAATTTTCCCAAAGTGGTCAGGGGGGGATTCCCCTGTTCCGTCTGTGCTTCTTAAGTTGTGCTGTAAACCGGTGCCAACCGGGCACATTTTAACCAGCCCCTTCAACTGGGCCAAAACTTGAAGTTTTAAAAAAGTTCCTGTGGGTACAGCTATCCCACCTTGGTATTTGCAGTTTCTTGGTATATCTCTTGTGAACAAAGCTCTTGTCGCGCGTTAACTTTGTGAAATAGTAACATTGTCCCGCAAAATATGTTGTAGACTATAAAACGTCTAGTGATGACTGATCGACTTCCCAGCTTCTCGTAGTGTCGTTCACTCTCCCATATCTGCCTCTCTTCTCCTCCTTAAATCCTGCTCGTTGCGGTCCAACCAGGCGGACGCTTCGGCTGCAGACTCAAAGAATGTGGACTGACCTCTTGCCGTGATGCGTAATTTGGCCGGGTATAACATGGCATATGTGACTTGAATCTTCTGCAATCTTTTCTTCACCTCCGCAAACTTGGCCCTTTTGCGCTGTACCTCGGCCGAGAAGTCAGGATAAAAGGAGATTTTTGTTCCGTTATAGTGCACTGCACCCTTCTCCCTGGCTAATCGAAGTATTATTTCTCTGTCCTTATAGTTCAGGAGTCTGGCTAGCATTGATCTAGGTGGATTGCCTGGGGGGAGGGGTCTCAGTGGTGTACGGTGTGCTCGCTCCACTGCAAAGAGCGCGGTAAAAACATCTTTGCCAAATATGTCCTGTAAGCACATTTCTGTAAATGCTGTGGGGTCTCTTCCCTCCACCTTCTCTGGGAGCCCCACTATGCGTACATTATTCCTCCTGAGACGATTCTCGATGTCGTCATTTTTGGCGTTGGCCTGGGCTGCTTGCTGTAATGCACTTCTAGTATCTCTAGTGAGGGGAGGTAATATGTCCTCCACCTCACTGATCCTTCCCTCCACCGCTGTGGTTCTCTCCCTAATCTTTTGGATGTCGTGGCGCAGGAGAGAGACAGTCTCAGTGAGGCTCCCAAATTGCATTTTCAGTCCATTTACAGACGCTGTGCAACTCTGTACCGCCCGCAGAATATCGCTTAATGTAGGCTGCTGTGTCTCTTCCAGCATGGATTCAGAGCCATCTGCATTGAGGATCAGGGAGCCCTCTAATGGCAGCGCGTCATCTAGTGCCATGGCGCCTTCATGTCCCTCAGTGTCTAATGCCAGTGACTGCTGATTCAGGGGGGAGGCACCGCTCTGTCCCTGCATCTTTTGGGCATAATATACCATGTCCCTGGGCTGCTCTTTCCCCCACTGTTTGCCAGACTTTGCTGCCTTACCACTCGGTTCCTGTGTCTTGTCTGTGCTGCGAGCCACACACTGTGGCAGAGGAGGGCCGGCGCCATCTTGGCCATCCATGGCCGCCTCTGCTGCTGCTTCTTTCTCCCCCTTTCTGGTCATTCTGGGCCTCCTAAATCGTTCGCCGATGCTGTGAGGCGTTCTGCGGGGTCGTGGTGTGCTGGTGGGTCGGTTCTGGGTTCGGATCAGAAGCGGGTTCAGGATGTTAGAAGGATCAGTGGCGGGAGCTCCGTGTAATGCGTCCGCTCACATGCCCGTCTAGGCCACGCCCCAGAGTGTCCAGAAGTTGATGCGTGTCAAGATGGTGTTGTAGCTGTTGTACTACCGCTTTCTCCATAATCTTGGAGACGGTGTTGAGGCTTGTTATCGGTCGGCGGTGGTTGGGGTCTTTAGGGTCAAGATTGGGCTTCTTTAGCAGGGGTTTGACTATGCCTTGCTTGAGGGTAGTTGGTACAATCCCTTCTTTGAATGACTGGTTTATGAGGTGTGTTATAGTTGGAGCCAGGATGTCGGCGCATTCTTTCAGGAGTTTAGTGGGAATGATGTCATTTGGTGATGTGCTGTCTAGAAGGCTTCTCATAATGTTTTTTGTCGTGTCAGTGGTGATTGAGCTCAAGAAGAAGTCTGGCGGTTGTGTGCTGTTCGCATCCATGTCATCTTTTTGCTTTGGTTGGGTAAGGTTGGTTGCTTTTTTCTGTTAAATTGATTCCCGAATCCTGTCGATTTTGTCAATGAAAAAATTAGCTAGCTTGTTGCAGTATTCTTGAGTATTGTTTGCTGGGGGCTCTAAGCAGGTTTGGTTAATTGATTGGGCAACTATTTTGAAAAGTTCCCGCTGCTGGTTTATGGTGGTCGAGATGGTGTTCGAGAAATGTTCTTTTTTGGCTGGGAAAATCGCTTTGTGGTATTCACAGTGAGTATTTTGTAGTTTGTATGGTTTTCCATGGTGGGATTTCTTCTCCATGCTCTTTCCGCTCTTCTACGTTCTTGCTTGAGTAGAGTGAGGGTGCCGTTGAACCATCTCGAGTTTTTTTTTGCGGATGAGTGTTCTGCGTTTTGGCGCTACTGAGTCTGCTGTTTGTAGTAAAGCCTTGTTTAGGGAATTGAGTGTTTGTTCCGTTGAGAGGTCTACGTTTAATGATTGTATTTTGTTTGATAATGTGGTTTTGAAGAGTTCAGAATGCAGTTTCTTCCGAGATCTGTTCCAGTATATTGTTGTTGAATGTTTCTGTTTTTGGAAGATGGAGTTGGTGGTGATATTGAATTTGATGGCGTAGTGGTCCGTCCATGGTAGTGGAGTGTTGTCCGATATGTCGATGTCCATATTCTGTTGAAAGACGAGGTCTAGGGTATGTCCTGAACCATGC
This sequence comes from Aquarana catesbeiana, assembly GCF_042186555.1. Taxonomy (NCBI): domain Eukaryota; kingdom Metazoa; phylum Chordata; class Amphibia; order Anura; family Ranidae; genus Aquarana; species Aquarana catesbeiana. Next base: position 5,764,484 of record NC_133325.1, read on the forward strand.
GTGGGCATCTTTATCATCTGCTGGAGACCTAGCTCTTCCAGTTGGTTGATGCAGGCGGTCGCAATAGGATTTTGGGTGGAGTTTGCCCAAACGTTGAAGTCTCCAAGTACCAGAAGGTTTTTAGTTTTCAGGGTGTGCATTGAGATGAATTCCGTAAATGGTGTGAGGAGATTAGTCTTTGGTCCTGGTGGTCTGTAGCATAGTAATATGTGAATGGTGTTTTGGGGTGTAGTTTGAAGTTGCAGGGGGAGTATCTCCATGAAATGCACCGAGTTCTGTGAGGTTGGTTTGGTGACGGCAAGGTGCGATTTGAAGATCACTGCTAGGCCTCCTCCTTTTTTTCCTGTTCTGTGCTCGGTAAGGATGCTGTAGTTCTCCGGTACCAATTCAGTTAGAATGGTGTTGCAGTCGGATGTTAGCCAACTTTCTGTAATGAAGAGGCAGTCTATGTTGTTGATGATGAAGTCGTGGATTTCTAGTCTGTGCTTTACTGCAGATCTCGTATTAATCAGGGCGCATGCTAGTTGTTGTAGTTGGATAGGTGTCTCTCTGTATTTGATGGTAGCTTGTAGGTTGGTCCTCAGTAATTTTTCTTTTCTTAGTCTTCTTTGAATGGCGGTTGGTAGAGTTGAACCGATGTTCCTTAACCTGTGGAGTGCGTCCGCGGTGTACTTGGGATTACACATGGTGAATGCAAGCAGGTTTCTGAAGGAGGGTGATGGAGGTGATGGAGGCTGCTTACCACCCTCCCCGTTGATCCAGAGGAAGGCGAAAAAACCTCTGACTGAGCTGGCCAATTGCTACAGCAGCAGGAAAAATTCCTTCCTGATCCCCCCCAGGGGCGATCGGCTCAAGGACCCTGGATCAACAGCTGTGGTACCCCGGTGGCTTACCTGTGGAGGCTGGTCAGGAGGATGATGGCGGGGGGGTGGGGGGTAAGGGGGTCTGGCCGCTACTTACCGGTTAGAGTGATGCTGCGACTGGGTTTAGGCGGAACTTAAGATGGACACTGGTCTGGTCCAGTGTTTCTGGTGGTAGGCTGTGCCCACGCAGTGAAGTCAATGTAGAGGAGGGGGTGTTCCAGGAGTGGGGGCACGGGGCCTGCTGGGCAGGTGTGGGTGCTGGGTGGCTGGAGCTAGGCCGCAGCCATGGTCTGTCCCCCAAGTTTATCAGCTAGAGAGCGGGTGATTGGACGGCGGCTGCGGTGGTGCCCCGGGTGGGTGAGGAGGGGGGGTGAGGGATGGTGATCTTTGCCTGGAGGGGGGCGGTCCCGGTACTAACCTGCTGGGGGGGCCTGGGCTGAGCTCCGGTGGAGGATCGGCCACACTGGGGGGACCAACATGGCTGACGGGATGGATCCGAGCCACGGGTAGTCAGATGCTCACTCTCTGGAGGTTGCAGGTCCTGTGAGGGATGGTGGTAGGTCCTAGTACTACCTGCCTGGGGGGTCTGTGGATGAGCTCTGGGTGGAGGTGGTGATTACAGCCGAGTGGGTGGACCAAGATGGCCGACGGCCAAGGCCCGGGCCGCGGTGGGAGTGCTGTGGCGGGGGGGGGGGGAGTGTGGTGGTGGGGATGCGGGTGACCTGGGCTGGGGGTCCACTGAGGCAGAGGTCCTGGTGGTGTTATTGGGTATCTGGCTGATCTCCGGGCGGCCAGCGGAGTGCTGTGATCTCGGGAGGGAGGACCAAGATGTCCGCCGGCTAGGCCCGAGCCGCGGCTGTCCGGCTTTTACTGATATCGGCGCGACTACAGGCCCGTCCGGATGGCGATGGGGGTTGGATCGCTCTGAAGGAGGTGATCCTAGGGCCTGGTGGCCAGCCTGCCGATCCGGTTATGGGCGGAGAAGCGGCAGGACGGCCCTGGCCCGGCGCTAGGCCGAAGCTGCAGAGTTTCCTACGGCACTCGGCCGACCGCCGAGTGTCCTATCAGAAGGGCCTGTACGGCTGCCGGTAGGGGCTCGGGTTCCAGATGGAAAGGTGATGGGTACCCGATGTGTAGGTGGGGGGCCCCGCAGGTTCCCCTGGAGAGTCCAGGAATAGTCCTGGGAATAGCTGCAGCCAGAAGGCTGGGCTGCTGGATGGCTGGAGCTTGCTGACTCAACGTCTGCTCTCTCCTAACCACGCTGCAACAACACTGACACTGTCTGGAGCAGAGTGAAACCAAATGATTTTAGCAAATGGCTCCTCTGCTGCCACCTTCCAGAAGAAGGTTCCTTACATTGGTAATCAGTGGGAAGAATGTTCCTTACATTTCGAGTCCATGGAATATTTTATATTGTGACACAAGTTGCGGGAAAAAGACAATTTTTTTTTTTTGCACAAAGTTGTCACTAAATGATATATTGCTCAAACATGCCATGGGAATATGTGAAATTACACCCCAAAATATATTCTGTTGCTTCTCCTGAGTACGGGGATACCACATGTGTGAGACTTTTTGGGAGCCTAGCCTCGTACGGGACCCCGAAAACCAAGCACCGCCTTCAGGCTTTCTAAGGGCGCAAATTTTTTATTTCACTCTTCACTGCCTATCACAGTTTCGGAGGCCATGGAATGCCCAGGTGGCACAACCCCCCCCCAAATGACCCTATTTTGGAAAGTAGACACCCCAAGCTATTTGCTGAGAGGTATAGTGAGCATTTTGCAGACCTCACTTTTTGTCACAAAGTTTTGAAAATTGAAAAAAGAAAAAAAAACATTTTCTTCATTTTCAAAAACAAATGAGAGCTGCAAAATACTCACCATGCCTCTCAGCAAATAGCTTGGGGTATCTACTTTCCAAAATGGGGTCATTTGGGGGGGGGGGGTTGTGCCACCTGGGCATTCCATGGCCTCCGAAACTGTGATAGGCAGTGAAGAGTGAAATCAAAAATTTACGCCCTTAGAAAGCCTGAAGGCGGTGCTTGGTTTTCGGGGCCCCGTACGCGGCTAGGCTCCCAAAAAGTTTCACACATGTGGTATCCCCATACTCAGGAGAAGCAGCTAAATGTATTTTGGGGTGTAATTCCACATATGCCCATGGCCTGTGTGAGCAATATATCATTTAGTGACAACTTTGTGCAAAAAAAAAAAATTGTCACTTTCCCGCAACTTGTGTCAAAATATAAAAAATATTCCATGGACTCAACATGCCTCTCAGCAAATAGCTTGGGGTGTCTACTTTCCAAAATAGGGTCATTTGGGGGGGGGGGGGGGTTGTGCCATCTGGGCATTATATGGCCTTCAAAACTGTGATAGGTAGTGAGGAGTGAAATCAAAAATTTACGCCCTTAGAAATCCTGAAGGCGGTGATTGGTTTTCGGGGTCCCGTACGCGGCTAGGCTCCCAAAAAGTCCCACACATGTGGTATCCCCATACTCAGGAGAAGCAGCTGAATGTATTTTGGGGTGCAATTCCACATAGACCCATGGCCTGTGTGAGCAATATATCATTTAGTGACAACTTTTTGTAATTTATTTATTTTTTTGTCATTATTCAATCACTTGGAACAAAAAAAATAATATTCAATGGGCTCAACATGCCTCTCAGCAATTTCCTTAAGCCCCATACACACGATCCGAATATCGGACGAATGATCGTCCGTTTTTGTTTGCATGCTAATCTCACATCGAATCTGATGAGTTTACTAAAGTCCCGAAAATTCCCGTACGACAGAATAAAAATTCGGAAGCGATGTCATGTGTTGCAATGCATTTGTATTGCATTTTCGAACGATAGCTGTACCGATTAAACGAAAATCGTACGATCTGGCATCGTACGGAAAAAATTTCCGTGCATGTCCGATAGAATAATATCGGATGAACTGTCCTGATCGGCTCTCGAAAGCTCTGTACTAACGATCCGATTATCGTACGATCGTTTCGAATGCGGCATTTTACGTACGATTTTCGGATCGTGTGTACGGGGCATTAGGGTGTCTACTTTCCAAAATGGGGTCATTTGGGGGGGGTTGTACTGCCCTGCCATTTTAGCACCTCAAGAAATGACATAGGCAGTCATAAACTAAAAGCTGTGTAAATTCCAGAAAATGTACCCTAGTTTGTAGACGCTATAACTTTTGCGCAAACCAATAAATATACACCTATTGACATTTTTTTTACCAAAGACATGTGGCCGAATACATTTTGGTCTAAATGTATGACTAAAATTGAGTTTATTTGGATTTTTTTTATAACAAAAAGTAGAAAATATCATTTTTTTTTCAAAACTTTCGGTCTTTTTCCGTTTATAGCACAAAAAATAAAAACCACAGAAGTGATCAAATACCATCAAAAGAAAGCTCTATTTGTGGGAAGAAAAGGACGCAAATTTCGTTTGGGTACAGCATTGCATGACCGCGCAATTAGCAGTTAAAGCGACGCAGTGCCAAATTGTAAAAAGTGCTGTGGTCAGGAAGGGGGTAAATCCTTCCGGGGCTGAAGTGGTTACAGGAATAACATGTAATTGTTGTATACGTTGCGTGTGATTTCTTTAAAAAAAAAAATTGTTTAAAATAAATAAATTTCTATTTTTTCAATCTGCAGATAAATTTACTAATGCACAAACCACATAAGTACGTAAATAAATAAAATAGGAATAAAAATAGTAGCTGCCAACATGTAAAAGGGTTCACACACTAAAAAGAAATGAGAAAATAAAAGAATTGTGGCGCTTACTCAGAGCTAAGCAAATCCTAAATAAATAATGACTAAATAAATAATCCGTGAAAAACAGAAATATATTTATGTACAAACAGTGCAACAATAGCAGCTATATATTAAAGTGCAAAAAATTAACCAGTTGGTATAAAAACCAATAATGGAGTGAATGTGTAATAATGTCCAAAAATAAAGTGCAAAGTGACAGTAAAAAACTTCCAAAAAGTGCAAATGCAATCAATTTGTGACAACACGGTCTTGTGACAACATAGTCTTTATAAGTGTGAAAAAGTCCAAAAAAAGAAGTGCTGGATCCCATACTTCCATTGAAATTACCAGGTAATAGTGAGATACAAAGATGATTTGGCCAATTTGATAGAAAAGGGTATGGGTAAAAGGCCTGCTAAACAAGAAAGAAGGGAGATATTTGCAGCCTGTGGGATGTAAGATTCCCATTATATATAAACCCTACCAAAAATTCACAAGAATAAGGAAAAGCCTCCGGGGAGACCGATTGTGAATGCAATAAACTCTGTGGGAGCAGGAATTGGGGAATACATTGATTGGTTATTAAAGCCAATAGTCAGGAAAACTACTTTGTATCTGAGGGATACGAAACAGCTGATTCAGTTGCTCGATGTTGTTAAACTGTTGTGGTGGACCTGTGTATCTCGCCACAGCTGATGTTGCATCATTATATACGATCATCAATCATGATGAGGCCTTGGAAGCAACAGAATGGGCCTTAAGAGACCTAAGTGAGTTAAAAACGTAAACAAAGAAAATTTCTCGTCGATTGTCTGAAATATAGTTTGGACCACAGTTATTTCTGGTATGAGAAAAGCTATTATAAAACAACAGATCTGTGGTATTGCAATGGGTGCCAAATACGCACCGAGCGCGGCCAATTTATATATGGCCGAATGGGAGGAGGAGGCTTTATATAGTAAAAAAACCACAGCAACTCCTCTTATTTAAACGATTCAATCGATATTATCGTGATTTGGGCAGGAGACAGAGAAAGTTTGATTGATTTTGGCTTTGATCTGGGTACGAACGATAAAAATATTAAATTTACCTGGGAAATAAGCGACAAAAGAATTACATTTCTTAGATTTAGAGATTTCAAAAGAAAATGGAAAATTGGTGACACAAACACGTTTTAAAGTGGTAGACAGAAACAGCTACCTCCCTCTGGACAATTGTCATTCTGCTCCATGGCTGGATAATATACCCAAAGGCCAACTTATTAGGCTAAGGAGGAACTGCACGAAGAAGGAGGTATTTCTTGAACAAGCAGATTTTATTGGTAAAAGGTTTGTTCAAAAAAGGGTATAAGCAGAGTTTTATCAAAAAAACAAAAATAAAGGATGTCTCCGCTCTAGATAGGGAATTATTGATATAAGATTCCTTGAAGAATAGAGAACGGATTAATGGTGTCCCATTGGTGTTAGACTATAACATCCAGCACAAAACAGATCCAAAAGATAAAATACTGGAACATCATAAAAGCCAATCGACATCTGGGAGTCGTGCTACCAGAGAAACCAATATTTACCTATTGGAGGGCCCCAACCCTCAGAGATCTCATTGCGAAAAATGTGTTGGATCCACCTGCTCAAAAAAGAACTTCACTTTCTTTGAAGGGAGAGGTTACTACCCCTGTAAAACTTGCTATACTTGTAGACACACGAAAGAGAGCAAAAAGAAAAAAAGAGGAGTTTTAGATCAGCAGTCACCAGGAAAAAGTACCAGATTAAAGATTTAATTCCTTGCAAGACTGAAGGGGAGGTGGACCCCCTTGAGTGTCCATGTTGGATCCAATATAAAAAAAATCGGAAGAACTAAACGAGAGCTTTGGAAAAGACTTTCTAGACAATTATGATCGATATCTCAACAGAGACCCCTCCGCCCTACTAGTATGGGGGATAGAAAAGTATAAATCCCACTGGAGGGGGGATAATGAAATCATAAAACTTAGGCTGAATCTCGTTGGATACACAAGCTCTGCACTTTAGTACCACTAGGACACAACCTGGAATTCGATTTGATTTGTTTTATTTCTAATTACTGATTTTTATTCCTCCTTTTGGAATTCACATCTCCTTTCCTCTGTTTCTACTATTAAAGGCTGGTTAGTTGCTGGGATCGTTTATTCGACCAGCATAAAATTGATTTATTTATTTATTTATTTTTTGTAATATTTTTATATTGCACTCCCTGTATCTAGGGTGCCTCTTTAATAATTATTTGAGGTATTTTCATATGGATTTTATATTTTAACTAGCTGCTTAGGTTTTCATTCTAGTGTTCATCATTAGATTTTTTAGCTATTTTTTTGTAGCTGCGTAGGACCATTTTTTGATCATCCCGTTTTTTTTTTTATGAACAAGGATTATGTTATTACACAGTTATCCTCTAATTTGATCATCTTTATTTAGAGCACTCGGGGGTGTGGATTGCAATTTGTTGTATTATCAAGTAGATGCCGCCCGTGAGTTGCCATTTGAAGATATTCTTTTGTTTAATTACATTTGTGGAATGTCATTTCAGAATCGGCCACTAGATGGAGCTCCGTGATTTGTTTATTAGCTACGTTTTTAATTTAGCAATTTTATTTTTAACTTTTTAGAGATTCATTCTGATCATCTGTCCAGTGATGTATTAGGATATTATTGAGGACTTGTTTTTTAACTTAATTATCTAGCTAGTATGGGTTTCCATGACAGCTGTTTACTATATAAGTCACACTTGCACCTACGGATCTACACCCTTTGAAAAAGTCACATGGTCAGTGACGGTACGCATGAGGGAAAGGAGCCGTGGTGACAACACTTCCGGTCGCGGCCGAGACCGGAAGTCTCCTTTGTTTATGTTGTTCGTTTGTTTCTTTAACCACTTGCCGACCGCCTACCGCATATATACTGCGGCAGAATGGCACCGGCAGGCAGAATCACGTACCCGTACGTGATTTGCCTCCCGCGGGCGGGGGGTCCGATCGGACCCCCCCCGGTGCCATCGGCGGTCGGCATTTGACTGGGAGCGTCGGGAGGCGAGGGGGAGACCATCCGATCATGGCCCCCCCCCCTCGCGATCGCTCCCAGCCAATGGGAATCCTCCTCTGCCTGTGTGTCGTTTCACACAGGCAGAGGATGTGATGTCATCTCTCCTCGGTCTGGCAGTTTCCGTTCCAGCGCCGAGGAGAGAAGACAAGTGAGTGCACACAACACACACACACAGTAGAACATGCCAGGCACATAAAACACCCCCTCCCCCCCCGATCGCCCCCCGATCCCCCCCCAATCACCCCCCCCCCTGTCACAAACTGACATTAGCAGTATTTTTTTTTTTTTTTTCTGATTACTGCATAGTGTCAGTTTGTGACAGTTACAGTGTTAGGGCAGTGAGTATTACCCCCCTTTAGGTCTAGGATACCCCCCTAACCCCCCCTAATAAAGTTTTAACCCCTTGATCACCCCCTGTCACCAGTGTCGCTAAGCGATCATTTTTCTGATCGCTGTATTAGTGTCGCTGGTGACGCTAGTTAGGAACGTAAATATTTAGGTTCGCTGTCAGCGTTTTATAGCGTCAGGGACCCCCATATACTACAGAATAAATGTTTTAACCCCTTGATTGCCCCCTAGTTAACCCTTTCACCACTGATCACCGTATAACTGTTACGGGTGACGCTGGTTAGTTCGTTTATTTTTTATAGTGTCAGGGAACCCGCCGTTTATTACCGAATAAAGGTTTAGCCCCCTGATCGCCCGGCGGTGATATGCGTCGCCCCAGGCAGCGTCAGATTAGCGCCAGTACCGCTAACACCCACACACGCAGCATACGCCTCCCTTAGTGGTATAGTATCTGTACGGATCAATATCTGATCCGATCAGATCTATACTAGCGTCCCCAGCAGTTTAGGGTTCCCGAAAACGCAGTGTTAGCGGGATCAGCCCAGATACCCGCTAGCACCTGCGTTTTGCCCCTCCGCCCAGCCCACCCAAGTGCAGTATCGATCGATCACTGTCACTTACAAAACACTAAACGCATAACTGCAGCGTTCGCAGAGTCAGGCCTGATCCCTGCGATCGCTAACAGTTTTTTTGGTAGCATTTTGGTGAACTGGCAAGCACCAGCCCCAAGCAGCGTCAGGTTAGCGCCAGTACCGCTAACACCCACGCACGCACCGTATACCTCCCTTAGTGGTATAGTATCTGATCGGATCAATATCTGATCCGATCAGATCTATACTAGCGTCCCCAGCAGTTTAGGGTTCCCAAACACGCAGTGTTAGCGGGATCAGCCCAGATACCTGCTTAGCACCTGCGTTTTGCCCCTCCGCCCGGCCCAGCCCAGCCCAGCCCAGCCCACCCAAGTGCAGTATCGATCGATCACTGTCACTTACAAAACACTAAACGCATAACTGCAGCGTTCGCAGAGTCAGGCCTGATCCCTGCGATCGCTAACAGTTTTTTTGGTAGCGTTTTGGTGAACTGGCAAGCACCAGCCCCAGGCAGCGTCAGATTAGCGCCAGTACCGCTAACACCCACACAAGCACCATACGCCTCCCTTAGTGGTATAGTACCTGATCGGATCAATATCTGATCCGATTAGATCTATACTAGTGTCCCCAGCAGTTTAGGGTTCCCAAAAACGCAGTGTTAGCGGGATCAGCCCAGATACCTGCTAGCACCTGCGTTTTGCCCCTCCGCCCGGCCCAGCCCAGCTCACCCAAGTGCAGTATCGATCGATCACTGTCACTTACAAAACACTAAAACGCATAACTGCAGCGTTCGCAGAGTCAGGCCTGATCCCTGTGATCGCTAACAGTTTTTTTTGTAGCGTTTTGGTGAACTGGCAAGCACCAGCGGCGTAGTACACCCCGGTCGTAGTCAAACCAGCACTGCAGTAACACTTGGTGACGTGGCGAATCCCATAAGTGCAGTTCAAGCTGGTGAGGTGGCAAGCACAAGTAGTGTCCCGCTGCCACCAAGAAGACAAACACAGGCCCGTCGTGCCCATAATGCCCTTCCTGCTGCATTCGCCAATCCTAATTGGGAACCCACCACTTCTGCAGCACCCGTACTTCCCGCATTCACATCCCCAACCAAATATAGTCGGCTGCATGAGAGGCATTTTCTTTATGTCCTCCCGAGTACCCCTACCCAACAAACCCCCCCAAAAAAGATGTGTCTGCAGCAAGCGTGGATATAGGCGTGACACCCGCTATTATTGTCCCTCCTGTCCTGACAATCCTGGTCTTTGCATTGGTGAATGTTTTGAACGCTACCATTCACTAGTTGAGTATTAGCTTAGGGTACAGCATTGCACAGACTAGGCACACTTTCACAGGGTCTCCCAAGATGCCATCGCATTTTGAGAGACCCGAACCTGGAACCGTTTACAGTTATAAAAGTTAGTTACAAAAAAAAGTGTAAAAAAAAAAAAAAAAAAAAAAAAACACAAACAAAAATATAAAATAAAAATAGTTGTCGTTTTATTGTTCTCTCTCTCTCTATTCTCTCTCTCTATTGTTCTGCTCTTTTTTACTGTATTCTATTCTGCAATGTTTTATTGTTATTATGTTTTATCATGTTTGCTTTTCAGGTCTGCAATTTTTTATACTTTACCGTTTACTGTGCTTTATTGTTAACCATTTTTTTGTCTTCAGGTATGCCATTCACGACTTTGAGTGGTTATACCAGAATGATGCCTGCAGGTTTAGGTATCATCTTGGTATCATTCTTTTCAGCCAGCGGTCGGCTTTCATGTAAAAGCAATCCTAGTGGCTAATTAGCCTCTAGACTGCTTTTACAAGCAGTGGGAGGGAATGCCCCCCCCCCCCAACGTCTTCCGTGTTTTTCTCTGGCTCTCCTGTCTCAACAGGGAACCTGAAAATGCAGCCGGTGATTCAGCCAGCTGACCATAGAGCTGATCAGAGACCAGAGTGGCTCCAAACATCTCTATGACCTAAGAAACCGGAAGCTACGAGCATTTTATGACTTAGATTTCGCCGGATGTAAACATCGCCATTGGGAAATTGGGAAAGCATTTTATCACACCGATCTTGGTGTGGTCAGATGCTTTGAGGGCAGAGGAGAAATCTAGGGTCTAATAGACCCCAATTTTTGCAAAAAAGAGTACCTGTCACTACCTATTGCTATCATAGGGGATATTTACATTCCCTGAGATAACAATAAAAATGATTTAAAAAAAAAAAAATGAAAGGAACAGTTTAAAAATAAGATAAAAAAATAATAATAATAAAGAAAAAAAAAAAAAAAAAAAAAAAAAAGCACCCCTGTCCCCCCTGCTCTCGCGCTAAGGTGAACGCAAGCGTTGGTCTGGCGTCAAATGTAAACAGCAATTGCACCATGCATGTGAGGTATCGCCGCGAAGGTCAGATCGAGGGCAGTAAGTTTAGCAGTAGACCTCCTCTGTAAATCTAAAGTGGTAACCTGTAAAGGCTTTTAAAGGCTTTTAAAAATATATTTAGTTTATCGCCACTGCACGTTTGTGCGCAATTTTAAAGCATGTCATGTTTGGTATCCATGTACTCGGCCTAAGATCATCTTTTTTATTTCATCAAACATTTGGGCAATATAGTGTGTTTTAGTGCATTAAAATGTAAAAAAGTGTGTTTTTTCCCCAAAAAATGCGTTTGAAAAATCGCTGCGCAAATACTGTGTGAAAAAAAAAAATGAAACACCCACCATTTTAATCTGTAGGGCATTTGCTTTAAAAAATATATATAATGTTTGGGGGTTCAAAGTAATTTTCTTGCAAAAAAAAAATATTTTTTTATGTAAACAATAAGTGTCAGAAAGGGCTTTGTCTTCAAGTGGTTAGAAGAGTGGGTGATGTGTGACATAAGCTTCTAAATGTTGTGCATAAAATGCCAGGACAGTTCAAAACCCCCCCAAATGACCCCATTTTGGAAAGTAGACACCCCAAGCTATTTGCTGAGAGTCATGTTGAGTCCATGGAATAATTTATATTGTGACACAAGTTGCGGGAAAGAGACAATTTTTTATTTTTTTTATTTTTTTTTGCGCAAAGTTGTCACTAAATGATATATTGCTCAAACATGCCATGGGAATATGTGAAATTACACCCCAAAATACATTCTGCTGCTTCTCCTGAGTACGGGGATACCACATGTGTGGGACTTTTTGGGAGCCTAGCCGCGTACGGGACCCCGAAAACCAAGCACCGCCTTCAGGCTTTCTAAGGCCGTAAATTTTTGATTTCACTCTTCACTGCCTATCACAGTTTCGGAGGCCATGGAATGCCCAGGTGGCACAAAACCCCCCCAAATGACCCCATTTTGGAAAGTAGACACCCCAAGCTATTTGATGAGAGGTATAGTGAGTATTTTGCAGACCTCACTTTTTGTCACAAAGTTTTGAAAATTGAAAAAAGAAAAAAAAAAATTTTTCTCGTCTTTCTTTATTTTCAAAAACAAATGAGAGCTGCAAAATACTCACCATGCCTCTCAGCAAATAGCTTGGGGTGTCTACTTTCCAAAATGGGGTCATTTGGGGGGGGGTTTGTGCCACCTGGGCATTCCATGGCCTCCGAAACTGTGATAGGCAGTGAGGAGTAAAATCAAAAATGTACGCCCTTAGAAATCCTGAAGGCGGTGCTTGGTTTTCGGGGTCCCGTACGCGGCTAGGCTCCCAAAAAGTCCCACACATGCAAAAAAAAAAAAAATTTGTCACTTTCCCGCAACTTGTGTCAAAATATAAAACATTCCATGGACTCAACATGCCTCAAAGCAAATAGCTTGGGGTGTCTACTTTCCAAAATGGGGTCATTTGGGGGGGTTTTATGTCATCTGGGCATTTTATGGCCTTCAAAACTGTGATAGGTAGTGAGGAGTAAAATCAAAAATGTACGCCCTTAGAAATCCTGAAGGCGGTGCTTGGTTTTCGGGGCCCCGTACGCGGCTAGGCTCCCAAAAAGTCCCACACATGTGGTATCCCCGTACTCAGGAGAAGCAGCTAAATGTATTTTGGGGTGCAATTCCACATATGCCCATGTCCTGTGTGAGCAATATATCATTTAGTGACAACTTTTTGTAATTTTTTTTTTTTTTTTTTGTCATTATTCAATCACTTGGGACAAAAAAAATGAATATTCAATGGGCTCAACATGCCTCTCAGCAAATTCCTTGGGGTGTCTACTTTCCAAAATGGGGTCATTTGTGGGGGTTTTGTACTGCCCTGCCATTTTAGCACCTCAAGAAACGACATAGGCAGTCATAAATTAAAGGCTGTGTAAATTCCAGAAAATGTACCCTAGTTTGTAGACGCTATAACTTTTGCGCAAACCAATAAATATACACTTATTGACATTTTTTTTACCAAAGACATGTGGCCGAATACATTTTGGCCTAAATGTATGACTAAAATTGAGTTTATTGGATTTTTTTTAGAACAAAAAGTAGAAAATATCATTTTTTTTCAAAATTTTCGGTCTTTTTCCGTGTATAGCGCAAAAAATAAAAACGGCAGAGGTGATCAAATACCATCAAAAGAAAGCTCTATTTGTGGGAAGAAAAGGACGCAAATTTCGTTTGGGTACAGCATTGCATGACCGCGCAATTAGCAGTTAAAGCGATGCAGTGCCGAATTGTAAAAAGTGCTCTGGTCAGGAAGGGGGTAAAACCTTCCGGGGCTGAAGTGGTTAATTGTAAGTTGTTACATTATTATTAAAATTATTTGATAAATACTACACTATGGAGTCTTCCTCTTGCCTTTCCATGCCTTACCATTGAGTGCTGCCAATCTGAGAGCCTGGTTGTTCATGACCTACTGAGGAATCGATCTACCAGATATCGATCGGCTGGTGTGGAATACTCAAGGTTTATTCATTTCTGTATGAGGTGAGAGGCTGGGGGAAATGGTATCACTCAAATCGGATGGAGTACCCTTATTATGGCACATGCACTTTATATCTGTAAGCACTGTATATTGGATGAACTGTCCTGGTTTTTGGGATCCAGCACTGCTTTTTCGGACTTTTTCACACTTATAAAGACTATGTTGTCACAAGACCGTGTTGTCACAAATTGATTGCATTTGCACTTTTTGGAAGTTTTTTGCTGTCACTTTGCACTTTATTTTTGGATATTATTACACATTTACTCCATTATTGGTTTTTATACCAACTGGTTAATTTTTTGCACTTTATTATATAGCTGCTATTGTTGCACTGTTTGTACAGATTATATATATATATATATATATATATATATATATATATATATATATATATATATATATATATATATATATATATATATTTCTATATTTCATTGATTATTTATTTAGGATTTGCTTAGCTCTGAGTAAGCGCCACAATTCTTTATTTTCTCCTTTCTTCTTTATTCTTATTTTTTCAATCCGTTTGTCTTTCCTGGTGTCTCTAAAGTCCCACCAGCTCCCATTTCCTCTTTTATAGCCAAAGTTCAGTAAACGGAATGGATAGTCAGCCAAGCCAAAAGTTAGGGATCAATGTAGTGGAACAGAAAGCATGATCTTGAGCCAGAAGTGATGTCAGCAAAGCAAGTCTTTGAAAAGGAATGCAGGAGATAGTCTCTGTGATGTTGACCAAAGCGAAGGCAGAAATCCACTGGGCTGAACGTCTTAAGTAGGCAGGACTGACGAGCAGGATATCATCAACAGCTGAGTAACTGTGGAGAGATAGGAGCTGGCAATTAGCCGACAACTGAGCGGCCAGCTCTGAGAAGGAAGGGCTGAGCCCAGCCCTGACAGTACCCCCTCCTCAATGACCCCTCCCCCTCAGAGGACCACCAGGCTTGAGGGGAAAACGTCTATGGAAAGCACGGAGGTGGACAGGGGCATGTACGCCTGAGGATGAGACCCAAGAGCATTCCTCTGGACCGTACCCCTTCCAATGCACCAGGTACTTTATGCGCCCACTGAACCTACGGGAGTCAACAATGGACTGTACTTCATACTCCTCATGGTTCTCAACCTGTACAGGGTGAGGACGTGGCACCGAGGTGGTAAAGTGGTTGCAGACCAAAGGTTTTAATAGATATTAAATACATTTGAGACCACAGCATCTGGGACTTGAATCATTCCCTGTTGGTTGTGGCAGACAGAGGTCAGATCGATGGTGAGCAAAAAGATAGCAGCCTAAACCTGAAGGATAGTTACACCTGGATCGGAAGCCCCCTATGGATAACCCCATTGGTTAACTGCATCGGATTCCAAGAAAGTATCGAGGATACTAGATGCCTTTTACCCCTGCAGGGGTGCAGGGAGCGGGTGAGTGGGGACCCTTGAGGGGGAGCACCTAAGTCACTGGATTTCAACTGTCATCACTACAGTCACCTCACGCAGGAATTTTTGAATGAAATATCTTCAAGATAGGACTTTCACAATATTGATTTTTATCTACAATTTTCTTGATATATTATATCTGTGTCACAATCGGTATATTTCTGAAACAATTGGTCACTTTATATACACATTTTACATATATATATATTTTTTTGGGCTATATACTTATATGTTCATTTTTTTGTCACGCTAATTGTGTACAGTGGAGATTTAGTGGTAATATGTAATCAGTGGATGGCACTGCATGTGGACGGATAAGAGACTTTCTATTAGCCACTGCAGGAGTTGAAAGAACGAATTGTAAAATAAGGTTAACCCCTTATACAATAGTAGAAAGCTGTGTGCAGTTACACCTTATTTATAATTATTGATAATACCACTGATGATACTTTTTGTTATACTTGTATATATATATATATATATATATATATATATATATATATACACCTTGCTGCTAAACCAGTTCAATTTGGATGCACTTTTTGGTATGGGATATCTATCCCATCGGGCACATATACACTTTATTACACGGATTTGCCCAAATACACCTATAGACATATATGATAAAGTGCGTCTTCAACATACTCCTCCATAGACTTATCCTCCAAGACCGACAAAGGGTAAACCCGGCCACAAGGGGGTATGGCACCAGGTTAAAGGTCAATAGTGCAATCATATGGCCAGTGTGTAAGCAAACTACTGGCTTGACCTTTGTCAAAGACATCGCTAAAATCACAGTACTCCTTCGGCAAGGAGGAGAGTGAAGAGGTGCATAGGACCTTGGCTACCTTCTGGAAGCATGTCTCACTGCATTGTGGTGACCAGGAGAGAACCTCAGCATGGAGCCAATCAAAAGAGGGGTTGTGCCTCTGTAACCAAGGATAATCAATGACCAGCGGAAACTTAGGTGAGGAAATAACTTGGAATTGGATTATCTCATGGTGAAGAGCCCCTACAGCCATAGACAATGGAACCGTCTCATGAGTCACATGGGCAGGGTGTAGAGGTCTCCTGTCAAGAGCCTCAATGGCAAGTGGAGTGTCACGCAGCTGCAGCGGAATCAAGTGCTGCGATACAAAGGCAGCATCAATGAACAGGCCTGCAGCCCCAGAGTCGATAAGAGCTTGTATCCCTATGGATGACTCAGCCAAAGAAAGGGTGACCAAAACCAGGGGCTTATGCTTCTGGATAACTGGGGATGAAACAATGCCACCTAAGGTCTGTCCGTGACAGGACCTCAAGGTTCGGGCGTTCTCTGGATGGGTAGGACAAGACTTCAAAAAAGTGACCTGCCTGGCCACAATAAAGGCTCAATCTCTCCCTCCTCCTAAAGGTCCTCTCATCCGCAGAGAGACGCGTGAAACCCAAGTGCATGGGTTCATCTTCACTGACCAACTCGGTACCAGGAGGCATAGGAGGTGAGGGAGGCAACGGTGGGACTGCAAAGCTCGGAGACAAACGTACAGGAGGCTTCCACAAGCACACCTTAAAAGAGAGTCTCTCTTAGTCTGGAGTCAATGAGGATGGCAAATGTGATCAACCTCTCCAGCTCAGTGGGTATATCTTGGGCTGCTATCTCATCCTTAAAGGAATCCGAGAGACCATGAGAAAAACCAGCCACGAGGGCCTTATTGTTGCCTCGATGGACATGAGGCACTTGGCAGCAGAAGCGGAGCATGCGGGAACATCAAATGACTTTTTAAACGAAGCCACAAACTCAGGGAAGCTCAAGACAACAAGTGTTTGAGTCTCCCATAGAGGGTTTGCCAAGACTCTCTCAGAAAGCAAAAGATATCAGTGATGAAACGTACTTTGCTTCTGTCTGAGGGAAATGCCTGGGGCAGTATCTCAAAGTATATCTCTACCTGGTTGAGAAACCCTCTGCATTGGACTGGATCACCCCCAATTCACTGGGGAAGCGCAGAGGAACCAGACATACCTCTTATAGCGGTAATACTCGAGACGGGTGCCTTCACAGAGTCTGGAGCATCAGCAGGGATGGCCTGCAACACAGGTTGTACCGGAGCAGCCACAGTGGGAGTCTCCAGGTGAGCCATGTGACTCAGGAGCATTTGTAATGCCATAACAAACTGAACGATGCAGTGATCCAGTTCATCCAATCTGGAAAAAATTACCAGCAAGTAGATTGACTGCATCTTCTGAATTCATGGCCTTCGCCTATTGTCAGAAACCATGAATCAGACTGAGACAGAAGTACAGTTAAATCACACTTGTTTAATAATAAAAGTAAAAAGAACAAACGTGTCAAAACATAGCCAAAGTTCAGTAACCGGAATGGATAGTCAGCCAAGCCAGAAGTCAGGGATCAAAATAGTGGAACAGCAAGCAGGATCTGGAGCCAGAAGGCATGTCAGCAAAGCAAGTCTTTGAACAGGAATGCAGGAGAATGTCTCTGTGATGTTGACCAAGGGGAAGCAGAGATCCACGGGGCTGAACGGCTTAAGTAGGCAGGATCATCAATAGCTGAGAAACTGAGGAGAGATAGGACAACTGGTGGCAAGCAGCTGCATGGTTCCCACAGCCCAGAAGGACAGCTACAAGAGGACACAGGCCAGTGGAAGCAGAGTATGAATGGCTAAAGCGCTCTACACTCAAGGACTTACTGGAGAACCGGGGCTGACCGGCCAACAACCGTAAGAAGAGGGACATGATCGCAGAACTAGTCGAAATGGATAGAGCCTAAAGACCCAACATAACCGAAAGGCCCAGCGTAACAGACAGGACACCTGAAGAGGCAAGTTTTGATTGGGCTGTTAACGTAAGACTGGCACATTATGGCCCTAACCCTACAGTGGAGATCATAGATCGAGTTATAGCGGCTGTGGAGGCAAATAGGCTACAGCAAAGAGGTGTCACAGCAGCATCAACTGAAAGGAGAAAGGTATATTTTGCTGCTTTTAAAAATTTCATCGAAGCAGAAGGAGAGATTGATGGGTACCTTGCCGCTTTTGAACGGCAATGTGCCCTACACCAGGTGCCCACAGAGGAATGGGTTACCATTTTGTCTGGGAAATTGTCCGGTCGGGCCAGTGAAGCATTCAGGGCCATCTCAGATGAGGAGATTATGAACTATGGGCTGGTAAAAGAAGCACTTTTGGCCAAGTATGCCGTCACACTGGAGGCAGTTCCGAGAGACGAGCAAGCAGACTGGAGACTCATATACCGAGTGGGCATGCCGCCTACACCACACGGCTTCCCACTGGGTCGCTGGATGCCAAGCAGTAGGGATGAGCCGAACACCCCCCTGTTCGGTTCGCACCAGAACTTGCGAACAGGCAAAAAATTTGTTCGAACACGGGAACACCGTTAAAGTCTATGGGACACGAACATGAATAATCAAAAGTGCTAATTTTAAAGGCCTATATGCAAGTTATTGTCATAAAAAGTGTTTGGGGACCTGGGTCCTGCCCCAGGGGACATGGATCAATGCAAAAAAAAAGTTTTAAAAACTTCAGTTTTTTCGGGAGCAGTGATTTTAATAATGCTTAAAGTCAAACAATAAAAGTGTAATATTCCTTTAAATTTCGTAGCTGGGGGGTGTATATAGTCTGCCTGTAAATGGGCGCATGTTTCGCGTGTTTAGAAAAAAAAAAGTCATTTAAAACTACACGCGGCTATTAATGAATTGCCGGTCCGACAATACACATAAAAGTTCATTGATAAAAATGGCATGGGAATTCCCCACAGAGGAACCCCGCATTGGGAGGGTGCTTTGGGGTAGCCCCCCAAAACACCTTGTCCCCATGTTGATGGGGACAAGGGCCTCATCTCCACAACCCTTGCCCGGTGGTTGTGGGGGTCTGCGGGCAGGGGGCTTATCGGAATCTGGAAGCCCCCTTTAACAAAGGGACCCCCAGATCCCGGCCCTCCCTCCTGTGTGAAATGGTAAGGGGGTACTTACCCTACCATTTCACAAAAAAACTGTCAAAAATGACAAGAGACAGTTTTTGACAATTCCTTTATTTAAGTGCTTCTTCTTTTTTCTATCTTCTATCTTCCTTCGGTTTCTTCCTCCATCTTCTTCTGGTTCTTCTGGGTCTTCCGGTTCTTCATCCGGTGTTCTCGTCCGGCATCTTCCTCCACGGCGTCAGCGTCTTTTTTCCTTCTTCTCCTCGGGCCGCTCCGCATCCATGATGGCATGGAGGGAGGCTCCCAGCTGTGTTACGCTTCTCCTCTTCTGACGGATCTTAAATAACGGGGAACGTAACCCCGCCCCCTTCTGACGTCACGGGGAAAGCCACAGGGAAGTCCCCGTGCGTCAGAGGGGGGTGGGGTCACCGGGTGGCCCTGCCCCCCGTTATTTAAGAACCGTCAGAAGAGGAGAAGCGTCACACAGCGGAAGCCTCCCTCCATGCCATCATGGATGCAGAGCGGCCCGAGGAGAAGAAGGAAAGAAAACGCCGACACCATGGAGGAAGATGCCGGGCGAGAACACCGGATGAAGAACCAGAAGACCCAGAAGAACCAGAAGAAGATGGAGGAAGAAACCGAAGGAAGATAGAAGAAAGAAGAAGCATTTAAATAAAGGAGTTGTCAAAAACTGTCTCTTGTCATTTTTAACATTTTTGACAGTTTTTTGTGAAATGGATAGGGGTACTTTAGTACCCCCTTACCATTTCACACAGGGGGGAGGGCTGGGATCTGGGGGTCCCCTTGTTAAAGGGGGCTTCCAGATTCCGATAAGCCCCCCCGCCCGCAGACCCCCACAACCGCCGGGCAAGGGTTGTGGGGATGAGGCCCTTGTCCCCATCAACATGGGGACAAGGTGTTTTGGGGGGCTACCCCACAGCACCCTCCCAATGTTGAGGGCATGTGGCCCGGTATGGTTCAGGAGGGGGGGCGCTCTCTTGTCCCCCCTCTTTTCCTGCGGCCTGCCAGGTTGTGTGCTCGGATAAGGGTCTGGTATGGATTTTTGGGGGGACCCCACGCCATTTTTAAAAAAAAAAATTGGCGCAGGGTTCCCCTTAATATCCATACCAGACCTGAAGGGCCTGGTATGGAATTTAGGGGGACGCCCCACGTCATTTTTTTTCCTAAATTTTGGTTCAGGGTTTCCCTGGGGGGAATTCCCATGCCGTTTTTATCAATGAACTTTTATGTGTATTGTCGGACCGGCAATTCATTAATAGCCGCGAGTAGTTTTAAATGACTTTTTTCCTTTGAAATGTCATTATGCTGTCAGACTGTTCTAAACATGGGAAACATGCGCCCCTTTACAGGCATACTATAGACACCCCCCAGGTATGAAATTTAAAGGGATATTACACTTTTCTTGTTTCACTTTAAGCATTATTAAAATCACTGCTCCCGAAAAAACGGCCGTTTTTAAAACTTTTTTTTGCATTGATCCATGTCCCCTGGGGCAGGACCCAGGTCCCCAAACACTTTTTATGACAATACCATGCATATAAGCCTTTAAAATTAGCACTTTTGATTTCTCCCATAGACTTTTAAAGGGTGTTCTGCGTTTTTCGAATTTGCCGCAAACACCCCAAATTGTTCGCTGTTCGGCGAACTGGCGAACAGCCGATGTTCGAGTCGAACATGAGTTCGACTCGAACTCGAAGCTCATCCCTGCTCACAACCCATCAGGTGTTTCGGGTGTAAACAGCTAGGGCACAAAACGCCAGACTGTCCGTTGAATCCAGCCAGGCAGTCCCAGTTGTGGAGAAAGCCAGCAGGGGGGAAATCCATGCCTGTGGCTCACTGCATTGAGGAGGAAGAACATTGGGGTGTCCTGCACGAGGATGATCCAGTACAAGCAGCTAACCAGGACAACAGGCAGCAACACAGTCAGACTGTCTGGGTTAATGGAAAGGTAGCCAATGGCCTACGTGATACTGGCTCCACCATGACCCTACTACAGAAGAACCTCATCCCAGAGAGCCAACACACCAGAGACACTGTAGCCTTACGGGTAGCAGGAGGCACCATTTTCCGGCTACCCGTTGCCCGTGTTCACCTAGATTGGGAGGTTGGTTCGGGGCACGTGAATGTGGGGGTGAAGAAGGATTTGCCAGCGGATGTATTACTGGGGAATGAATTGGCCCTTTTTGTTTCTGCTTACGCCCTGATGGGCCCCGCTGAAGCCAACCCAGTGACTACCGCACCCAGACCCATGCTGTTGGAACCAGCCCGCTTGCTGCTGAGACCCAGGTAAGACTATCTTCTCCGACATGTACCTTAGATCAGGCTCCCCTAGGCTGGGATACCCCAGAGGCATTCAGGAGGGAAACCCAGGGGGACCCGACCTTACACAAGTATAGGGCTAAGGCAAATACTCAGGAAAGGGGAATAGATGGGGAGATTTATGAATGGGTGGGGCATAGACTGTATAGGATCCCTAAGCTATCCCTGGGAAATAAAGCCCTTTTGCAGAAACGACAGCTGGTGGTACCTAAGAAATACCAGCTGGAGATTCTGCGAATCGGGCATGATGTACCACTAGCAGGACATCTAAGATCCCGTCGCACAGCCCATAGAATTCCACAGAATTTCTTCTGGCCCAATTTTAACCAGGATGTGCGACAGTACTGCAAAACGTGTGACACATGCCAACGGGTAGGTAAGCGGGGCAACCACCCTAAGGCCAGACTTATGTCCATGCCTATTATTGTGAAGCCCTTTTACCACATAGCCGTTGACATTGTGGGTCCCTTGGCCAGGCCTAGTCCATCCAGGAAGAAGTATATTCTCACCGTGGTGGACTATGCCACCCCTTACCCAGAGGCAGTAGCTATGTCCAACATTGAAGCAGAGACAGTAGCTGATGCCCTGGTTAAGATTTTTACTAGAGTGGGGTTCCCTAAGGAGGATTCTCTCTGACCAGGGAACCCAGTTTACCGCTGTGCTCACTCAGCAGTTGTGGAAGGTGTACAATATTAGGCCCTTGCTGAGCTCACCTTACCACCCCCAGACTAATGGCCTCTGCAAGCGCTTTAACAGGACCCTCAAGCAAATGTTGAGGACCTTTTTGAACGCTTGCAAAGACTGGGAGAAATTCTTGCCTCACCTGTTATTTGCGTACAGAAAGGTACCCCAGGAATCTACTGGGTTCTCTCCCTTGGAGTTACTCTATGGGAGAAGGGTCCATGGACCCCTCCATCTCATTAGAGGACACTGAGGGAGATACAGAGTGGGAGGGGACCCCCATAGTGCCCTATGTTCTGGAACTCAGGGACCGCATGGAGCAACTGTATCTGATGGTAAGGGATAATCTCCAGGCGGCCCAGAGGAGACAGAAGAGATGATACGATCGAGGGTCCCGACAGCGTATCTTCCAGGTTGGGCAGAAAGTCTTAGTGCTCAAGCCTGTGAAGACCGACAAGATGCAGGCATCTTGGCAGGGCCCGTATAAAGTAGTAGCCCAGGTATGTGATACTACCTATGTTATTGCCAGCTGTGTAGATGAAAGAATCCAGCGAACCTTTCATGTGAACATGCTGAAGGAGTATCAGGAATGGCAGGGGGATGTTGCTGCAGTATGTGCCCCTGCTGCGGATGACTCCGAATGTTACCCCTCCCTGACTTACTAGAGAGAGACCCCCAGACTTACCTCATTAGCCTCGTACAGCTAGGGGACCGGTTAAGCCCCACAAAGAAGGAACAGGCTAAGCGGCTTCTGTGGGAGAAACAGACGACTAACTCCTAAAAAAACGGGCTACACGACCCTGGCTGTGCATAAGGTAGAGACCCCTGGACAAGCACCCCTTTGACAGCTCCCCTACCGTATCCCTGAAGCAGTCCAAGAAGGAATGCGGAAGGAGATACAAGAGATGATTCAGTTAGGAGTCATTGAGCCCTCTGACAGCCCTTGGGCCTTGCCTGTAGTCCTGGTGCCTAAGAAAGACGGAACTACCCGGTTCTGCGTGGACTACAGGTGACTCAATGAGAAGACCACCACTGACACCCACCCGATGCCCAGGGTAGACGAACTGCTAGATCGTATAGCCAGGGGACGTTATTTAACTACAATAGACCTGTGAAAGGGCTATTGGCAGATTCCCCTGGCCAAGGATGCTATCCCCAAGTCGGCATTTGTTACCCTGTTTGGCCTGTACCAGTCTAAGGCCATGCCATTCGGGATGAAAAATGCCCGGCTACTTTCCAACGTATGGTGGATAGGCTCCTCGATGGCTTTCAGGATTTTGCATGTGCATACCTGGATGACATTGCGATCTACAGTGGGTCTTGGGAGGAGCACCTGGTTCATGTAGGGGTGGTTCTGGACAAGATTTGGGCCACAGGCCTGACCTTGAAAGTGCCATCTAGGTATGGCGGAGGTGCAATACCTGGGACACCGAGTAGGGTGTGGGAGCCAGAGACCAGAGCTAGCCGAGGTAGAGGTAGTAGCTAACTGGACCACATCCCATACTAAGACCTAGGTATTAGCCTTCTTGAGGACTGCAGGGTACTACCGACGTTTTGTCCCTAATTATAGTGCTATCGACCAAGCCCCTGACTGACCTGACGAAAAAGAACTTACCTAGGCAAGTCCTGTGGTCTCCAGGTTGTGAAGCCGCATTTCTAGCCCTCAAGTAAGCACTTGTAAACGCCCCTGTCTTAGCTGCCCCAGTACCCAACAAACGTTTCCTTGTCCACACAGACGCTTCCATGTTTGGACTGGGGGCTGTGCTGAGCCTAATTGGGGAGGATGGAAGGGAACACCCTGTCGCATACCTGAGCAGAAAGCTATTACCCCAGGAAGTGAGCTATGCGGCAGTGGAGAAGGAGTGCTTGGCCCTGGTCTGGGCCCTTAAAAAGTTGAACCCTTATTTGTACGGACAGGAATTTTCATTAGTCACCAACCACAACCAATTGGTCTGGCTCAACTGGGTCTCAGGAGACAATGGCAGGTTGCTGCGGTGGAGCTTAGCCCTGCAACCATACAACTTCACCATCAGCTACCGACCTGGTAAGCAAAATGGCAATGCTGATGGGTTGTCCCGGCAAACAGACATCACTCTGGCCTCCTAGTTCCGAACATCCCCAAGTTGACCAAAGAAGGATCAAGCTGGGTCTCCCGGAGTGTCCCACAAGGAGGGAGCCATGTGACAGGGGTCACTTTTGGATGCAGGGTGACCAATAAAATAATGTACCCTGTATATGCCATATTAGAACTAGTGACTGATTCATATTGTTGGGACACATACTGTGAGGAGATGCTGATGTAAATTCCAGTCACCTGTCTCTGTTGTCTTCTATAATGTAAATGAGTCTAGTGCCTTCTCCTGCTTTCCTCTCCCAGGGTGGCCTTCACTGGACTCACTCCCCTAGGCCTAATGGACGCAAGGGAGGTGGAGTGGGATTCCTCCTATCCCCCCAGAGCACCTTCCAGGTTATTCACCCTCCTCCATCATTCTCCCTCTCATCATTCGAAGCCCACTGTATACGTCTATTCTCTCCTACTTCCCTAAGAATTGCTGTGATCTACCGGCCCCCTGGACCATTATCAACTTTCCTTGATGAGTTTTCTGCCTGGCTACCCTACTTTCTCTCTTCGGATATTCCCACAATCCTTCTTGGGGATTTCAATATCCCTGCTAATACAAACACTCCTGCTACTTCTAAACTTCTTAGTCTAACCTCTTCATTTGACCTGAAGCAATGGGTACAGGCTTCTACTCACTCTGATGGCAACACGCTTGACCTTATATTCTCCCACCTATGCACTCCATGCAACTTCTCAAACAATCCTTTTCCTCTCTCCGACCATCACCTTATTAGTTTCTCTCTCTCCCTGTCTTCCACCACCTTTGCCTCCAATCGCCTAACCATCACCCGTAGAAACTTTCGCAACTTTAACTCCTCTCTCCTCTATTCTGCTACTGACCACCTCTATGACAAAATCTCTCCCCTGTCCTGCCCCAACCAAGCCACGTCAATCTACAATAAATCTCTGTCCTCCACCCTGGACAAGCTTGCTCCCCTCATTACACGCAGAATCAGGCCTCGACCCCTACAACCCTGGCAAACAGATGACACTAAAATTCTCAAAAAACGTAGTCGTGCTCTTGAGCGTCTGTGGCACAAGACTAAGTCTCTCAAAGACTTCAACCAATACAAATCTGCCCTCCAAAAATACCATTCTTTCCTCCACACTGCCAAGCAAACCGATTTTACAACTCTTATTAACACCTTTTCATCCAGTCCCCGTAAACTCTTCTCTACCTTCAACTCTCTACTTTGTCCTCCACCACCTCCACCCACTGACTTACTCACTGCCCAGGAAATCGCTAATCACTTCAAAAACAAGATTGATACAATCCGTGATGAAATCTTCGCTCTACAGGTATATCCTTCAGCTAAGACCCCCTGTCAACAGGTACAACTGACACTCCCCCTATTCAAGTCTGCTACTACAGATGAAGTTGCTAAACTCCTTTCTATCGCCCACCTAACCACCTGTCCCCTGGACCCGATTCCCTCTCAAATGCTACGGTCACCCTCTGACCCCATCCTACACTCTCTAACATACATCTTCAACCTCTCCCTCACCTCTGGCATCTTCCCCAATGCTCTAAAACATGCACTGGTCACCCCCATACTTAAAAAGCCGTCCTTGGACCCCACCAATCCTAACAACCTACGCCCTATCTCCTTGCTCCCCTTTTCCTCTAAACTCCTTGAATGCCTGGTTTACAACCAACTGAGTGACCACCTCATTAAAAACAACCTTCTTGATCCCCTTCAATCTGGATTTCGCCCTCACCACTCCACAGAAACTGTTCTTTTAAAACTCACAAATGACCTACTAACTGCAAAAACCAACGAACACTATTCTGTACTCCTACTTCTGGATCTTTCAGCTGCTTTGACACAGTTGACCACCCCCTCCTCCTCAAAAAACTTTACTCCCACAGTCTCCGTGACTGCGCTCTTCAGTGGCTCTCATCCTACCTATCCCAACGCACCTTCAGTGTCACTTACAATTCTACTTCCTCCACTCCTCTTCCCTTCTCTGTTGGGGTCCCCCAAGGTTCTGTTCTTGGACCTCTTTTATTTTCAATCTACACCTCTTCCCTGGGTCAGCTGATAGCCTCTCACGGCTTTCAATATAATTTCTACGCTGATGACACACAAATCTATCTCTCCACCCCTCAACTCACACCATCAGTCTCCTCATGCATCACTAACTTACTAACCGACATATCTGTATGGATGTCACACCACTTCCTCAAACTCAACTTGTCCAAAATCGAGCTTATAATATTTCCTCCCTCACGTGCCTCTTCCCCGGACTTCTCTGTCAAGAGCAATGGCAAAACCATCCACCCATCCCCACATGTCAGGGTGCTAGGTGTTATCCTGGATTCTGAACTCTCCTTTCGGCCCCACATCCAATCACTTTCCAAAGCTTGCTGCCTCAACCTCCGCAACATCTCTAAACTACGTCCCTTTCTAACCAATGAAACCACAAAGTTCCTGATTCACTCCCTGGTTATCTCTCGCCTTGACTACTGCTGCCAGACTCATCCACCTTACAAACCGCTCAGTGTCAGCTACCCCTCTCTGCCAATCCCTCCATTGGCTACCACTCGCCCAACAAATTAAATTGAAAATACTAACAAGTTACAAAGCCATCCATAACTCTGCCCCCAGCTACATCACTAACCTAGTCTCAAAATACCAACCTAAACGCCATCTCCGTTCCTCCCAAGACCTCCTTCTCTCTAGCTCCCTCATCACCTCCTCCCACATCCGCCTCCAGGACTTCTCCCGAGCCTCGCCTATCCTCTGGAACTCCCTACCCCAATCTGTCAGACTGTCTCCAAATTTATCCACTTTTAGGCGATCCCTGAAAACTTTCCTCTTCAGAGAAGCCTATCCTGCCTCCATCTAACAACTGCACTATTTTCTCCATTAGCTCATTCCCCACAGCTATTACCCTTTTGTATAACTTGACCCCCCCTCCTAGATTGTAAGCTCTAACGAGCAGGGCCCTCTGATTCCTCCTGTATTGAATTGTATTGTACTTGTACTGTCTGCCCTAATGTTGTAAAGTGCTGCGTAAACTGTCGGCACTATATAAATCCTGAATAATAATAATAATAATAATAATAATAATAGTGTGGCTTCTCTTTCAGCCATTGTTGTCTGGGCTAATTAACCCTGCAATTGTATGAAGGTGCCCTGTATTTATACAAATGTGTGAAGCTCGGCGACAACAAGTCTGACCTGTAGGAAATCCTGATTAGGGATGAGCTTCAAGTTCGAGTCGAACTCATGTTCGACTCGAACATTGGCTGTTCGCAAGTTCGCCGAACAGCGAACAATTTGGGGTGTTCGCGGCAAATTCGAATGCCGCGGAACACCCTTTAAAAGTCTATGGGAGAAATCAAAAGTGCTAATTTTAAAGGCTAATATGCAAGTTATTGTCATAAAAAGTGTTTGAGGACCTGGGTCCTGCCCCAGGGGACATGGATCAATGCAAAAAAAAGTTTTAAAAATGGCCGTTTTTTCAGGAGCAGTGATTTTAATAATGCTTAAAGTCAAACAATAAAAGTGTAATATCCCTTTAAATTTCGTACCTGGGGGGTGTCTATAGTATGCCTGTAAAGGGGCGCATGTTTCCTGTGTTTAGAACAGTCTGACAGCAAAATTACATTTTGAAGGAAAAAACTCATTTAAAACTACCCGCGGCTATTGCATTGCCGACAATACACATAGAAGTTCATTGATAAAAACGGCATGGGAATTCCCCAAAGGGGAACCCCGAACCAAAATTTTAAAAAAAAAATGACGTGGGAGTCCTCCTAAATTCCATACCAGGCCCTTCAGGTCTGGTATGGATATTAAGGGGAACCCCGGCCAAAAAAAAAAAAAAAATGACGTGGGGTTCCCCCTAAATTCCATACCAGACCCTTCAGGTCTGGCATGAATTTTAAGGGGAACCCCGCGCCAAAAAAAAAAAAAAGGCGTGGGGTCCCCATACCAGACCCTTATCTGAGCACGCAACCTGGCAGGCCGCAGGAAAAGAGGGGGGGACAAGAGTGCGCCCCCCCCTCCTGAACCATACTAGTCCACATGCCCTCAACATTGGGAGGGTGCTTTGGGGTAGCCCCCCAAAACACCTTGTCCCCATGTTGATGAGGACAAGGGCCTCATCCCCACAACCCTGGCCGGTGGTTGTGGGGGTCTGCGGGCGGGGGGCTTATCGGAATCTGGAAGCCCCCTTTAACAAGGGGACCCCCAGATCCCGCCCCCCCCTGTGTAAAATGGTAAGTGGGTACTTACCCCTACCATTTCACTAAAAAACTGTCAAATATGTTAAAAATGACAAGAGACAGTTTTTGACAATTCCTTTATTTAAATGCTTCTTCTTTCTTCTATCTTCCTTCATCTTCTGGTTCTTCTGGTTCTTCTGGCTCTTCTGGTTCTTCCTCCGGCGTTCTTGTCCAGCATCTCCTCCGCGGCGTCTTCTATCTTCTTCTCCTCGGGCCGCTCCGCACCCATGGCATGGGGGGGAGGCTCCCGCTCTTCTCTTCTTCTCTTCTTCTCTTCTTCTCTTCTTCTCTTCTTCTCTTCTTCATTTTCTTCTCCGGGCCGCTCCGCAACTCATGCTGGCATGGAGGGAGGCTCCCGCTGTGTGACAGCGCTCCTCGTCTGACAGTTCTGAAATAACGGGAGGCGGGGCCACCCAGTGACCCCGCCCCCCTCTGATGCACGGGACATGACGGGACTTCCCTGTGGCATTCCCCGTGACGTCACAGGGAAGTCCCGTCAAGTCACCATGCGTCAGAGGGGGGCGTGGTCATCGGGTGGCCCCGTCCCCCGTTATTTAAGAACTGTCAGACGAGGAGCACCGTCACACAGCGGGAGCCTCCCTCCATGCCAGCATGGGTTGCGGAGCGGCCCGGAGAAGAAAATGAAGAAGAGAAGAAGAGAAGAAGAGAAGAAAAGAAGAAGAGAAGAGCGGGAGCCCCCCCCCCATGCCATGGGTGCGGAGCGGCCCGAGGAGAAGAAGATAGAAGACGCCGCAGAGGAGATGCTGGACGAGAAAGCCGGAGGAAGAATCAGAAGAGCCAGAAGAACCAGAAGATGAAGGAAGATAGAAGAAAGAAGAAGCATTTAAATAAAGGAATTGTCAAAAACTGTCTTGTCATTTTTAACATTTTTGACAGTTTTTTTTGTGAAATGGCAGGGGTAAGTACCCCCTTACCATTTCACACAGGGGGGGCGGGATCTGGGGGTCCCCTTGTTAAAAGGGGGCTTCCAGATTCCGATAAGCCCCCCGCCCGCAGACCCCCACAACCACCGGCCAGGGTTGTGGGGATGAGGCCCTTGTCCTCATCAACATGGGGACAAGGTGTTTTGGGGGGCTACCCCAAAGCACCCTCCCAATGTTGAGGGCATGTGGCCAGGTTGCGTGCTCGGATAAGGGTCTGGTATGGATCTTTGGGGGGACCCCACGCCATTTTTTTTTTTTGGCGCGGGGTTCCCCTTAAAATCCATACCAGATCTGAAGGGTCTGGTATGGAATTTCGAGGGAACCCTACGTCATTTTTTTTTTAAATTTTGGCCGGGGTTCCCCTTAATATCCATATCAGACCTGAAGGGCCTTGTATGGAATTTAGGGGGACTCCCACATCATTTTTTTTTTAAATTTTGGTTAGGGGTTCCCCTTTGGGGAATTCCCATGCTGTTTTTATCAATGAACTTCTATGTGTATTGTCGGCAATGCAATAGCCGCGGGTAGTTTTAAATGAGTTTTTTCCTTCAAAATGTCATTTTGCTGTCAGACTGTTCTAAACACGGGAAACATGCGCCCCTTTACAGGCATACTATAGACACCCCCCAGGTACGAAATTTAAAGGGATATTACACTTTTATTGTTTGACTTTAAGCATTATTAAAATCACTGCTCCTGAAAAAACGGCCGTTTTTAAAACTTTTTTTTGCATTGATCCATGTCCCCTGGGGCAGGACCCGGGTCCCCAAACACTTTTTATGACAATAACTTGCTTATTAGCCTTTAAAATTAGCACTTTTGATTATTCATGTTCGTGTCCCATGGACTTTAACGGTGTTCGCGTATTCGAACAAACTTTTTTCCTGTTCGCTTGTTCTGATGCGAACCGAACAGGGGGGTGTTAGGCTCATCCCTAATCCTGATTAATAATACAATGCCCAGGAGGGCACGGAGTCACATCGGCTTCTTGAAGTGATTAGTTAATGAGCTTATGTTAATTATGTCTGGTCACGGGTGTATTTTCAGAGTAATATGAGCAGGAGGTATACACCTCCTCCTTTTACTGTATATAAGACTGTATTTGTTTCAATAAAAAGGCATTCCTGTTTGACCCTCAAGACAGAGCATCTTGTCTCGTATTTGGGGGGAGAATTATTGGTATGGGTTCCTTGTTCGGCTGATCGGAGTGTTCGGTAGCTGCCTTTGCGTTCGGAAATGGAATGTCTTAACTGGCTTTAACACCTTTCATACTCAGGGTGGCGTTACAGAGGATATGACAGTGGGCATTATGTACAGGAGAGGAGTGTGGAGGATATGACAGTGGGCAGAGCGAACAACAGGAGAGGAGTGTGGAGGGTATGACAGTGAGCAGTATGTACAATAGAGGAGTGTGAAGGGTATGACAGTGGGCGGGATGTACAGGAGAGGAGTGTGGAGGGTATGACAGTGGGCGGGATGTACAGGAAAGGAGTGTGGAGGGCATGACGGTGTGCAGTATGTACAGGAGAGGAGTGTGGAAAGTATGACAGTGGGCAGTATGAACAGGAGAGGAGTGTGGAGGATATGACAGTGGGCAGTATGTACAGGAGAGGAGTGTGGAGGGTATGACAGTGGGCGGGATGTACAGGAAAGGAGTGTGGAGGGCATGACAGTGTGCAGTATGTACAGGAGAGGAGTGTGGAAAGTATGACAGTGGGCAGTATGAACAGGAGAGGAGGGTATGACAGTGGGCAGTATGTATAGGAGAGGAAAGTGAAGGGTATGACAGTGGGCAGTATGTACAGGAGAGGAGTGTGGAGGGTATGACAGTGGGCAGTATGTACAGGAGAGGAGTGTGGAGGGTATGACAGTGAGTTGTATGTACAGGATAGGAGTGTGGAGGGTATGACAGTGGGCAGTATGTACAAGAGAGGAGTGTGAAGGGTATGACAGTGGGCAGTATGAACAGGAGAGGAGTGTGGAGGGTATGACAGTGGGCAGTATGTACAGGAGAGGAGTGTGGAGGGTATGACAGAGGGCAGTATGTACAGGAGAGGAGTGTGGAGGATATGACAGTGGGTGACATGTAAAGGAGAGAAGTGTGGAGGGTATGACAGTGGGAAGTATGTATAGAAGATGAGTGTGGGGGTATGAGAGGGGGCGGTATGTACAATACAGGAAAGTGAAGGGTATGACAGTGGGCAGTACGTACAGGAGAGGAGTGTGGAGGGTATGACAGTGGGCAGTATGTACAGGAGAGGAGTGTGGAGGGTATGACAGTGAGTGGTATGTACAGGAGAGGAGTGTGGAGGGTATGACAGTGGGCAGTATGAACAGGAGAGGAGTGTGTAGGGTATGACAGTGGGCAGTATGTATAGGGGAGAGGTGTGGAGGTTATGACAGCGGGCAGTATGTAAAGGAGTGTGGAGGGTAAGACAGAGGGCAGTATGTGCAGGAGAGGAGTGTGGAGGATATGACCGTGGGTGGCATGTAAATGAGAGAAGTGTGGAGGGTATGACAGTGGAAAGTATGTATAGGGGATGAGTGTGGGGGTATGAGAGGGGGCGGTATGTACAATACAGGGAAGTGGAGGGTATGATAGTGGGCAGTATGTATAGGAGAGGAGTGTGGAGGGTATGACAGTTGGCAGTATGTACAGGAGAGGAGTGTGGAGGGAATGACAGAGGGCAGTATGTACAGGAGAGGAGTGTGGAGGGTATGACTTGGGGCAGTATGTACAGGAGAGGAGTGTGGAGGGTATGACAGTGGGAAGTATGTTGAAGGAGATGAGTGTGGGCATATGAGAGGGGGCGGTATGTACAGGAGAGGAAAGTGGAGGATATGACAGTGGGCAGTTTGTATAGGAGAGGAGTGTAGAGGGATTGACAGTGGGCAGTATATACAGAAGAGGAGCGTGGAGGGTATGACAGTGGGTGTGATGTACAGGGAGAGGAGGGTATGACAGTGGGCAGGATGTATAGGAGAGGAGTGTTGAGGGTTCCACAGTGGGCAGTATGTACAGGAGAGGAGTGTGGAGGGTATGACAGTGGGCATTATGTACAGGAGAGAAATGTGGAGGGTATGAAAGTTGGTGGTATGTACAGGAGAGGAGTGTGGAGGGTATGACAGTGGGCATTATGTATAGGAGAGGAGTGTGGAGGGTATGACAGTGAGCAGTATGTACAGGAGAGGAGTGTGGAGGGTATGACAGTGGGCAGTATATACAGGAGAGGAGTGTGGAGGATATGACAGTGGGCAGTTTGTACAGGAGAGAAGTGTGGAGGGTATGACAGTGGGCAGTATGTACAGGAGAGGAGTGTGGGGGGTATGACAATGGGCAGTATGTACAGGAGAGGAGTGTGGAGGGTATGACAGTGGGCGGTATGTACAGGAGGGGAGTGTGGAGGGTATGACAGTGGGCAGTATGTACATGAGAGGAGTGTGGAGGGTATGACAGTGGGTGGTATATACAGGAGAGGAGTGTGGAGGGTATGACAGTGGGCAGTATGTACAGGAGAGGAGTGTGGAGGGTATGACAGTGGGTGGTATATACAGGAGAGGAGTGTGGAGGGTATGACAGTGGGCAGTATGTACAGGAGAGGAGTGTGGAGGGTATGACAGTGGGCAGTTTGTAGAGGAGAGAAGTGTGGAGGGTACGACTATGGGCAGTTTGTACAGGAGAGGAGTGTGGAGGGTATGACAGTGGGCGGTATGTACAGGAGAGTAGTGTGGAGGGTATGACAGTGGGCGGTATGTACAGGAGAGGAGTGTGGAGGGTATGACAGTGGGCGGTATGTACATGAGAGGAGTGTGGAGGGTATGACAGTGGGTGGTATATACAGGAGAGGAGTGTGGAGGGTATGACAGTGGGCAGTTTGTACAGGAGAGGAGTGTGGAGGGTATGACAGTGGGCAGTTTGTACAGAAGCGGAGTGTGGAGGGTATGACAGTTGGCGGGATGTACAGGAGAGGAGTGTAGAGGGTACGACAGTGGACGGGATGTAAAGGAAAGGAGTGTGGAGGGTTAGACAGTGGGCAGTATGTACAGGAGAGGAGTGTAGAGGGTATGACAGTGGGCAGTATGTACAGGAAAGGAGTGTGGAGGGTATGACAGTGTGCAGTATGTTCAGGAGAGGAGTGTGAAGCGTTAGACAGTGGGCAGTATGTACAGGAGAGAAGTGTGGAGGGTATGACAATGGGCGGTATGTACAGGAGAGGAGTGTGGAGAGTATGACAGTGGGCAGTATGTATAGGAGAGGAGTGTGGAGGATATGACAGTGAGCAATATGTACAGGAGAGGAGTGTAGAGGGGATGAGAGTGGGTAGTATGTACAGGAGAGGAGTGTGGAGGGTATGACAGTGGGCAGTATGTACAGCAGAGGAGTGTGAAGGGTATGACAGTGGGCAGTACGTACAGGAGAGGAGTGTGGAGGATATGACAGTGGGCAGTATGTACAGGAGAGGAGTGTGGAGGGTATGACAGTGGGCAGTATGTACAAGAGAGGAGTGTGAAGGGTTTGACAGTGGGCAGAATGAACAACAGGAAAGGAGTGTGGAGGGTATGACAGTGAGTGGTATGTACAAGAGAGGAGTTTGGAGGGTATGACAGTGGGCAGTATGTACAGGAGAGGGGTGGGGAGGAAATGACAGTGGGCAGTATGGACAGGAGAGGAGTGTGGAGGGTATGACAGTGAGCGGTATGTACAGGAGAGGAGTGTGGAGGGTATGACAATGGGCAGTATGTACAGGAGAGGAGTGTGTAGGGTATGACAGTGGGCAGTATGTACAGGAGAGGAGTGTGGAGGGTATGACAGTGGGCAGTTTGTACAGGAGAGAAGTGTGGAGGGTATGACAGTGGGCAGTATGTATATGAGAGGAGTGTGGAGGGTATGACAGTGGGTGGTATATAGAGGAGAGGAGTGTGGAGGGTATGACAGTGGGCAGTATGTACAGGAGAAGAGTGTGGAGGGTATGACAGTGGGCGGTATGTACAGGAGAGGAGTGTGGAGGGTATGACAGTGGGCGGTATGTACAGGAGAGGAGTGTGGAGGGTATGACAGTGGACGGGATGTAAAGGAAAGGAGTGTGGAAGGTTAGACAGTGGGCAGTATGTACAGGAGAGGAGTGTGGAGGGTATGACAGTGGGCGGGATGTACAGGAGAGGAGTGTAGAGGGTACGACAGTGGACGGGATGTAAAGGAAAGGAGTGTGGAAGGTTAGACAGTGGGCAGTATGTACAGGAGAGGAGTGTGGAGGGTATGACAGTGGGCGGTATGTACAGGAGAGGAGTGTGGAGGGTATGGCAGCGGGCAGTATGTACAGGAGAGGAGTGTAGAGGGTATGAGAATGGGCAGTATGTACAGGAGAGGAGTGTGGAGGGTTAAACAGTGGACGGTATGTACAGGAGAGGAGTGTGGAGGGTATGACAGTGGGCAGTAAGTATAGGAGAGGAGTGTGGAGGGTATGACAGTGGGCAGTATGTTCAGATGAGGAGTGTGAAGGGTTAGACAGTGAACGGTATGTACAGGAGAGGAATCTGGAGGGTATGACAGTGGGCATTATGTATAGGAGAGGAGTATGGAGGGTATGACAGTGGGCAGTATGTTCAGGAGAGGACTGTGTAGGGTATGACAATGGGCAGTATGTACAGGAGAGGAGTGTGTAGGGTATGACAGTGGGCAGTATGTACAGGAGAGGAGTGTGGAGGGTATGACAATGGGCAGTATGTACAGGAGAGGAGTGTGTAGGCTATGACAATGGGCAGTATGTACAGGAGAGGAGTGTGTAGGCTATGACAGTGAGCAGTATGTACAGGAGAGGAGTGTGTAGGGTATGACAGTGAGCAGTATGTACAGGAGAGGAGTGTGGAGGGTGTGACAGTGAGCAGTATGTACAGGAGAGGAGTGTGGAGGGTATGACAGTGGGCGGTATGTACAGGAGAGGAGTGTGGGTGGTATGGCAGTGGGCAGTATGTACAGGAGAGGAGTGTGGAGGGTATGACAGTGGGCGGTATGTACAGGAGAGGAGTGTGGATGGTATGACAGTGGAAGGTATGTACAGGAGAGGAGTGTGGAGGGTATGACAGTGGGCAGTATGTACAGGAGAGGAGTGTATGACAGTGGGCAGTATGTACAGGAGAGGAGTGTGGAGGGTATGACAGTGGGCGGTATGTACAGGAGAGAAGTGTGGAGGGTATGACAGTGGGCGGTATGTACAGGAAAGGAGTGTGGAGGGTATGACAGTGGGCAGTATGTACAGGAGAGGAGTGTGGAGTGTATGACAGTGGGAGGTATGTACAGGAGAGGAGTGTGGAGTGTATGACAGTGGGAGGTATGTACAGGAGAGGAGTGTGGAGTGTATGACAGTGGGAGGTATGTACAGGAGAGGAGTGTGGAGTGTATGACAGTGGGAGGTATGTACAGGAGAGGAGTGTGGAGTGTATGACAGTGGGAGGTATGTACAGGAGAGGAGTGTGGAGGATATGACAGTGGGCAGTATGTACAGGAGAGGAGTGTGGAGGATATGACAGTGGGCAGTATGTACAGGAGAGGAGTGTGGAGGGTATGACAGTGGGCAGTATGTACAGGAGAGGAGTGTGGAGGGTATGACAGTGGGCAGTATGTACAGGAGAGGAGTGTGGAGGGTATGACAGTGAGCAGTATGTACAGGAGAGGAGTGTGGAGGGTATGACAGTGAGCAGTATGTACAGGAGAGGAGTGTATGATAGTGGGCGGTATGTACAGGAGAGAAGTGTGGAGGGTTGGTTGTCATACCCTCCACCCTCCACCTGTAGAAGTGCAGCCAATACAATGAAGCCAGGAAGAAGTTCGAGAATTCTGATTAGACTGCCAGGTGTATCCCCCCAAATAAAATATATTTTTGGGGTGTCAGGGCGCAGCGGGTTCTTCTGGCGTTTCCCACTTATTCTGTCTCGGACACATCAGAGGAACATGGTGGGAGATGAGCCTGAATGTCCTTCCTATTAGGGACTACAGGAGCCATTCTGAGGCCCATTTAATGGCCGGCAATGAAGAGGAAACCAACACTGAGAAGTAGATTCTGAAGCCCAATTTATGGAAGTCGCAGATCAGCAAAAAAGTTCCCTCAACATGTGGAGAGCGTGGTGACCTTCTTGTTAGGGTGACAGACAGAGACAAAGGGGGTTATTTACGAAAGGCAAATCCACTTTGCACTACAAGTTCAGTCACTGTAAATGTAAGGGGTAGATCTGAAATGAGGGGAAGCTCTGCTGATTTAATCATCCAATCATGTGCAAGCTAAAATGTTGTTTTTTATTTTCCTTGCATGTCCCCCTCGGATTTACAGAGATTGCACTTCCAAGTGCACTTGTAGTGCAAAGTGGATTTGCCTTTTATAAATAACCCCCAAAGTGTAAAAGTACAATCCACATCCATATATACAGTATATATACCCAGATGATTCATCACAAGGGGGAAGAGTCGATCACAGATGATTGATATGTCTATAGCAGGGACAGGAGCCCTGTACTATGAATAGGACATCCACATGACTTACCTGTGTGGTCTGACGTGGGGAAAATCCAATGCTGGTGGCCGATGTGTTTAAGATGAAGACTGAGAAGCTGTTCAACCTCCTGGAACCAGCTCTAAAATGGCCGAAAACAGGAAAAAACAAAAATAAGGGTGTAGCCCATTTGTTACGTACTCAGTCTGATATTTCCTGTGTTTGCCTCAGAAGGAGGATCACTAAACTAACGGGACTGATTAATACAGAGGGTGCAGTATGGAGAGTGGACACTAGGTGGTGCTGCTCTACATATCTGAAAAAAACAACATATCAACAAAAAAAAAAAAAAGCAGGAAAACAAAAAAGGCAAATAAGAAAAAAGAAGTGTGAAAAGTCCACAGAAAAAGTACAAAGCACATTCCCAGCTGGGAATCCATGCTGTCCATGCTTAGCTGTTGAGGGAACAACCAAAACAGAAATATTATGGTGACAAAATAGTAAAACTAAAAACAATATAATAAAATGATTTAATAACAAAATAAATGAGAAAAATACCTGGACTGTGACCAGAGGCAGCCGGTGGAAATGGCAAAAATTGGCATTGATAAGCACTGTATGCGACCAGTACATTGCCACTAGGGAAGTGAGACTACATAACACATAACTGACATAGCTGAGATCACTGGATGAGACTGGCTCCTTTCCATAGATCTGATGGATACGTACTTCCACATACCTATAGCCCAACACTTTCAAATGTTTTTGGAGTTTGCGGTAGGTCAACTCCATTATTAATTCATCTGCCTGCCGTTCAGACTAACAATTTTGCCCAGGGACTTTTCCAGGTAGTGTTGGCACTAATCACCGAGTTAAGGAAACATGGACTTCATATACACAAAGTTTGGACAATATCCTGTTGCTGCATCAGGACAGAATTCGGCTTGTGAATCCTCAGGAGTTAGTGGTGGCGACTCTGCCAAAGTTTAGAGGACTCATAAACTAGGAGAAGAGTCAATTGGAGCCGGTCTAGGCACTAAATCTACCTGGATGCAAAGCTGGATATGCAGAAGAACACAATATCTCTGCCATCAACAAAAATTCCCTCCATCCTGGTTTATGTAGAGGAAGTACAATTAGCCAATCACATTCCAGCCAGAAGGTGCCTGCAGCTGCTGGGAACCATGACTTTGATAATAAATATGGTAAACTGGGCCGATTTGCACTTTTGCTCATTTCAGAAGAACTTACTATATCAGTGGGACTCCCAGAGACTCCGAAGATTTTGACAACTGCAGGGATGAGGGTTTTATGTGGTGGTTGGAGACCAGAAATCTCCTACAATGTAACTTTCTTCTCTGGTAATCTGGTTGTAGCGACCTTGGACACCAGCAAGACAGGCTGGGATGCCATCTTCCAGTGGGCTCATTCAAAGAAATGAACTTCCTCCAAAAACTGGAGGGTGGGCAGAACATCAGGCCTTGCATTCAGTCCTATGATAAGGGGAGGATCAGTGCTCCTAAGGATGGACAATGTCATGGCAGTGGCCTTCACCAAGAATCAGGGGGACACGCAGAGTCTTTCTTGAGGGAAATGGAGCCCATAGTGAATTAGGCCCAGGAGAACCTTCTCCTCCTGTCAGTGGAATATGTGCTGGGCCAGGTCAACCTCCAGGTGGACTATCTACAAGGTAATCGATAGACAACAAAGAGTGATCACTACTCAACAGTTGGTGGATTTGTCCTTTTGCCCAGAGGTGGACCTTTTTGCATCTCCGGACAATTAAAATATTATCAAAATGTTGTTAGATACATCATCACCAAGCTGCCTTAGTGGACACTCTGAGCTTGAAGTGGACCTTCCAGACAGCTTACGCTTTTCCCTAAGTACCTCTCATCTTGCCCTTTCTGACCAGGGTGATGCAGGGAAATGTTAAGATACTAGCGGTTGTGCTGGACCAGCTCAAGCACCCCTGGTATCTGTTCCTACTGCGTCTGAGCATACAGCCGCCTCTACTCTTACCCACGAGGCCAGATCTTATGTCACAGGGTACTGTTCTCCATCCAGCTCCAGAAAAGCTCCAGTTAGAGGCCTAGATTTTGAGAGGTGGAGATTTGCAGAATTAGGTTGCTCTTTGAGAGTGGTAGATACTCTCATGGGAGCACAGAAGAGCATCATGAACAAAGTAGTCTACAAGGTCTGGCTAAAATTGCAAGAATATGTTACTTCAGAGAATTATTTTTCCAGGGAAGTCTTGAGTCTGTTATGTCCTTGATTTTCTTCAAAGAGGTCTCGACATGGAGACATTTTATTCATCCTCACCTGGTTGTCGACTTCATCTACATGGAAGGTCTTGACATGGGCCAGTGCGTAAGCATGCTCAAAGGCAACAACTCCACCATCTCAGCCTTTGCCAGGACTCAGTTGGCCTTTGATAAACTGATTCTTCAGTTCTTTAAGTCTGTAATACTAAGGCCTCCCAGAACCCCCATGTTTCCTACATGGGACCTCACAACAGTACTCAACTATGTGTCTGTTTCCAACTTCATGAGAGAGGTATCGCTATGGGACTTGAAGTTAAAGGCAACTTTCCTGGTAGTGTTAGCCTTAGCCAGGATTGTTTCTGAGTTGATGGCTCTAGGGTGTAAAGAACCCTGTACATCCTATCTGGTGGGCAGTTGTTCTGCTCCCAATGCTGGACTTTATTCCCAAAGTGGTCTCAAAAATCCATTCCAAGTCAAGAAATCATGTTGCCTACTTTTCTTCTGGAAGATGAATGCAAAGTTAGTTCTTTGGATGCAGGGGGAGGGCTGAAGACTTTAATTGATGCTGCCTCTGACTTAAGGTCATCAGATTGCTTGTTTGCGATTCCCAGAGGTTCACTCAAGGGGGCCAGAACTTCCAGTAGATTGATTGCTTCTTGGCTTGTGAAAGTGATCTCTTTGGTAATTTAGGATAGGGGGTTGGCTCTTCCAGAGGGAATAACAGCGCACTCCACAAGAAGCCTTTCAACCTCCTGGGCAGCTGCTTGTAGAGTCTCACCGGAGTCAATTTGTCAAGAAAATGAAAAATGTAATATTAAATAAATACTTACCACAATTTTCCTTTCCTGATGAGCTCTGTGTGGCACTACAAACTCCTACCCAGGTGTGGAAATCTAGCTATGAAACACCGACCTGGGGGAGGAAGTCAAATTTATGAGTTAGGTATTGACAGGTGGGGGTATGGGCTGGGCATACCCAGTGGTAGGTTGACAGGGAGCTCCACAGGTAAGAACATTTGTTGTAAGTATTTGATATTCAATATTCATTTTTCAGGTATTAATAATGCCAAATCACTGTAACCCAACACACAGTAGAGGCTTGATCTTGGTCTAAAATTGTACATTTTGCACAACTGTCACACATCTGTGGAGAAATTGGGCCTTGGGTGTTGGTGATGTCCAAACACTGTAACCCAACACAATTCTACCTCTAGAGCACAGGATGGACCCTTGTAAAAAATCAACTTCTTGCGCATGCAGAAGATGGAGCGTGTGATGTCATGTGCCTCGTCTCACTCATGCTTCGTACAACATTCCTTTCATCTCCTGCAAGATCTCCGGG
Source organism: Aquarana catesbeiana (assembly GCF_042186555.1). Taxonomy (NCBI): domain Eukaryota; kingdom Metazoa; phylum Chordata; class Amphibia; order Anura; family Ranidae; genus Aquarana; species Aquarana catesbeiana. The sequence continues at coordinate 5,804,775 of NC_133325.1, forward strand.
AGAACGTTTTCCCCAAGAAATGAGTGTCATGGTGTCCAGCACATGTAGAAGATGAAGTGTATGAGGTGATCCCCGATGTGTGCAATATGAGAGACAAAAATTCCCCATCCTGCTCCTCCCAATCTTCTCCTCACTGCGCTCAATAATCAATGTTGATTTCACCTCCGCTAACCAGAAGAACATCCAACAAACCTTCAAATGATGAAAATGTAATGATAATAGTGTCATTCCAGAGAATGGGGGGAGCGGGTCCACTTTGTGAATCCCCCCTCCCCCTCCCCCGCACTGTTTGTAGTCTGCATGGCCTGGGGATAGGGTTGCCACCTCATCCCTTTAAAAACAAACACATATGAATTACATTATACATTATACATGTGGCTGATTAATTAAACTCACTTGGTGCCTTATCTGCATTAATTTAGCCTCAGAACCTGAGTAATTCATATGTGTTCGGGTTTAAAGGGATGAGGTAGAAACCCTACCTGGGGATTCTGTGAGGAAGCTGGCTCACAATGTGATTGGAGTCTTCCCAGATCCATAGTGCAGACACAGAACGTCCCTCACACCTCTCAGCCAGGACAAGAAGCCTCCATCTTCCATCGGGAACACGGAGGAGAGACAGAGAAGTTCTCACACAGGTCAGAGCAGAATAAGCTTCATGTCTTTAGTCTTCACATTGCAGGCCTAGGACCTCCCACAAGGTGGAATGACACTTTAAGGAGAACTTTCCCCTGATTGTTGACACTTGTGAGCAGGAGGAAGAGAAGTCGAGAGTTGGGCGAGATTTCCCCTTTCATGTCCAGTCACCGTGCTGGGAAGAGTCAGAAGTCACCGACCATAGAAGACTCATCAGAGGAGCCAAGAGGGACCATCCGAGAGGACCCCAACCATAGAAGACTCATCAGAGGAGCTTCACATCAACCTCCAGACCAGGACACCATCAGCCAAGTATTCATCTCCCAATTCACTCCACTGACCCCTCTGTCCACCATTCCCCCCCCCCACGACCTCCCTGTCCAGCTCCTTGTTTCCCCTCACTGCCTCCCAGTTTATCCTCCCCCTGTCCCTCACTTTCTCCTATCCACCCTCTGTTCCCCTCATTGCTCCCCTTCCCACCTCACTGCCCCTTTATAGCCTTCATTTTAAACTTCTGGTCCCCCAATTACCCTCCTGTCCCCCCACTGCCCCCGTCCAACCACTGAGCACCAGTGCCTCCTGTCTCTCTATTGAGCACCTCTGCCCCCCTCCTTGTTTTTGCCCCATTTTTCCTACTAAGCACTAAGGATGAGCTCAGGCGTGTTCGGAGCCGCACGTGGAGAGCCCGCCAGGAAGTCGGCACTGCGCTGCGCTAAACACAAGCAGTGAGACATTTCCTGATCTCTGCAGCTGCTGACTGGGAAAATGTCTCACTGCTTGTGTTTAGCGCAGCGTCGTGCGTACTTCCTGGCGGGATCTCCACGTGTGGCTACGAACACGCTTGAGCCCATCCTTCTAAGCACTAATCCCCAACACCCCCCCAGTGAACACCAATTTATTCAATCAACTTATCCCCCTGTCCCCGTCCCCTCACTGCCCCCATGCTGTGTGTCTGGTGTGGGGTGCACATGGATAGTGGGAAGAGGGAGTAACACAAGATTTCTAGCTTGTAGGGGAGCCTGAGGAACCCCAGAAGTGTGTGCTGATTACTAGACTGATCCCCAACCCTCATAGTGCACCAGATTGTATGTAAGATTTGTATCTGCCTGTGTGTGGTCAGCCAGTTAGATATGTGTGGAGTCTCCCTCTAGTGGTGGTCAGAGGTATTGCAGGCTGTGCCAAGTCTATCACAATAATCTCCCTCTCCTTCCCTCCTCCACCATACAAGATCCTCTCCTGGTTTTCTAGTTCCCGTGATCTTCCATCCTTGTCATGTGTGTGGCAGTGGTGGGATAATAGAGTGTGTGTGCTGTTATACAGCTGTTACCCCTGTCTGGGCTGGGAACTTGGGGTTCTCCTTACGGGGCATAAGAATGTGCTCCTCTACAAGGAAATCCTTCATACTGGAGGAGGATGTCTCTCGGAGGCTGGTCAGGAGGTGGTTTAGAATGTAATGCCCAACATAGACGGTCACAGGAAAATGCCTGGACAGCTTTTTCTTTTTTTTTTTTTCTTTTTTTGTTGCAATATTTTTTTATTGAGTATTTCAGATATGAACAGATTACAAATAAGATAAGACATTTCGATATACACAGTATACATCCGTATAAGAACTTTTGAGTGGTTAATAATAACAAATCATTAGCTAATCAGTAGAACGGGGCGAAAGCATGTGAAAATCAACAGGTCAAGGAAGCCTTACTTGTTGTTACTTGTTTGGCCATATAGACTAATGTTTGGCAAATATATTGCAATGAGACGCTCAAACGTATAGTTTCTGTGGACTGGTCTCGTACCATCTGATTGAGGTTTATAGAGGTGTTGTTTTTCCAGTTGCGAAGTATCAGTATGCTTGTCTCCAGTAGGATGTTGGTAATGACTGGTTTGAAGTTGGGTGGGAATTTCTCTATGCCCAAGTGAAGGATTGCCAAAGCTGGGTCAGGAGGGGTTAAAATTCCTGTTAGGGAGGAGATAAGCTGGAATATTCGGTTCCATAGGCTTTTTTATATTTGGGCATTGCCAGAACATATGTAATAGGTTTCCTATTTGCCTGCAGTCCCTCCAACATTGTGGCGATGTTTCTGGGAAATAGCTTGCTATTCTATATGGGGTGTAGTGCCATCCGTTTGCCATTTTAATCATCATTTCCTGATGCTTAACACAATGTGAAGCTTTGTGTGTTTCCCTGCAGTGTGTTGCCATTGTTCATCTGAGAAGGTGATGCCCAAGTCTGTCTCCCATTTCCCCATTGCTGTGGTTTTCTTAAATGCTAGTTTGTAACAGATGAGGTTGTAAAATAATGATATTCCTTTTAGGTTTTGTTTGGGTGTTAAGTAAAATTGCCATACTTTGGGCAGAATTTTTATCTTTGGACTTGGATGCGATTTGAGGAAATGTGTTATTCGTAAACATGAGAACAGCTTATTGTTCAGCAATTGGTACAGTATCATAATTTGTTTTGTGGATTTGTGCTGGGGTCCATTATAGAGGTCTGATATGTGTGCGATGCCATGGTCTACCAGATCCTTAACTGATAGCATTGGAATTTTTGTTTCTAGGTGGTTCAGTGTTAGCTTGTAATCTATTTCCTGTGTATCAGTGTGATTTTGGTTTAGGAGTAATCTCCATGCCATCAGTGAAATCTGCATAGGAGGGAAAGATATTTCATGTCCCATGGCATACAGATTTCACCCATAAGTAGTGATGTTAGGTCTTTCGTTGGGGATTTTGTCTTTTCTATGTCTACCCATAGTGGTGTATTGCTCTCGTATAACCAGTATTTGATATGGTCTAGTCTAACTGCCCATAGGTAGTCATAGAGGTCCACTAGTCCTGCCCCTCTTACTTTCCTGTGGGAGGTGAGGTTATCGCGAGAGCATCTCGCTTTTTTTGCCACCCCAAATGTATTTCCAGCTCAGATTTGGTTTTTGAGGTAATGGTGCACTATATGAATTGGCAGGGTGCGGAATATATATATATATATATATATATATATATATATATATATATATAAGATTTGTGGTAAGATCAACATTTTGTAGGCTGTTATTTTGCCTAGCCAGGATATTTCCTTTTTCGACATATCTTTTAGTTGGGTTTCCAGTTTGGTAATTAGCGGAATTATATTAGCTTTAACTAGTGCAGAAGTTGTATTAGTGTAATACCTCTCTTACTCCACATATATGGAAATTGTTTTTGTAGTATATTCCGTATGGAAGGCGGTCCTCCTACAACTAAAATTAGAGATTTAGTGAAGTTAACTTTGTAATAAGAGATATCGCCAAAATCGGTTAGGATTTTGTGGGCCTGTTTTAGGGATGTAAGCAGGTTGGTCAAGAGCAGGATTACATTGTCCGCAAATAAGTTTATGGTATGCATGCTAGAGCCAAACTGGAAACCTGTAATCAAGGGGTGTGTCCTAACTGCTTTGGCTAGTGGTTCTATCATTAGATTAAAGATGGTCAGTGTCTGGTCCTGTTTGATATGTTGAAGGGTGTGGATAGGAAGCCAGATGAGTATACCTGTGCAGATGGGCATGAGTATAGAGCTAAAGTAGATGTTAGTATGGAACCCTTAAAACCAAACTTGGATAATACCATTTCCATGTAGGTCCAGCCAACCAAAAGTACCTTGCTATACAGTGGGTAAGCAGCAGGTATAATCTCAGTATACACAGTGGGTAAGTAGGGGGTACAAAATCAGTATACACAGTGGGTAAGTAGGGGGTACAATATCAGTATACACAGTGGCTAAGTAGGGGGTACAATATCAGTATACACAGTGGCTAAGTAGCGGGGGTACAATCCCAGTACACACAGTAGGTAAGTAGCGGGTACAATTGCAGTACACACAGTGGGTCGGTAGGAGGTACAATCTCAGTATACACAGTGGGTAAGCAGCGGGTACAATCCCAGTACACACAGTGGGTAAGTAGCAGATACAATCCCAGTATACATAGTGGGTCAGCAGCGGGTACAATCTCAGTATACAAAGCGAATAAGTAGCGGGTACAATGCCAGTATAGACAGTGGGTAAGCAGCAGGTACAATCCCAGGGCGGCACAGTGGTGTAGTGGTAGCACTCTCGCCTAGCAGTAAGAAGGGTCGCTGGTTCGAATCCCAACCACGACACTACCTGCCTGGAGTTTGCATGTTCTCCCTGTGCCTGCGTGGGTTTCCTCCGGGTACTCCGGTTTCCTCCCACACTCCAAAGACATGCTGGGAGGTTAATTGGATCCTGTCTAAATTGTCCCTAGTATGTATGAATGTGAGTTAGGGACCTTAGATTGTAAGCTCCTTGAGGGTAGGGACTGATGTGAATGTACAATGTATATGTAAAGCGCTGCGTAAATTGACGGCACTATATAAGTACCTGAAATAAATAAATAAAAAATAAAATATACACAGTGGGTAAAATCTCAGTATACATTAGACCCGCTGCTTACCCACTATGTATACTGGGATTGTATTTGCTATTTACCCATTGTGTATACTGAGATTGTACCCACTGCTTACCCACTATCTCAGTATACACAATGGGTAAGTAGCAGGTACAATTCCAGTATACACAGTGGGTATGTAGCGGGTACAATCTCAGTATACATAGTGGGTAAGCAGCGGTTAAATCTCAGTATACATAGTGGGTAAGCAGCAGGTACAATCCCAGTATACACCGTGGGTAAGCAGCGGGTATTTGATAAGAAGATAGAGTGGTGCATGGCTCCATTCTCTAGTCAGACTTCTTCAAAGGGAGTCAGTTCTCTCCGGAAGTTATGAGGTTTAGGTAAGGAATGCAGGAAGTGAAGGAGCCACTGTTTGCAAATAGAAACTGTGAGGCTCTAAAGATTGTAGAAAAATTGATCCGCACTCTGGTTGTTGCTCTTAAAATTTCTTCATATTATTGAATAGCCACAGTGAACAAACACAGATTAAGTCAGTTGACACGTTTCAGCCTATAAGGCCTTAGTCATAACTTTAGCAACTGCGGATCAAGTACCTGGGAGCTCTTCTATTTATGTGGTGTATGGATAGTAGCACTGACTTTTCTGTTTATACTCTAGGCTCTAAAGATTCTCTGATCAATCCAGGCATGAAAGATTGGGTCAGAATGGCCTGTGAGGGATACATGGGCAGTGGTGGCTGGTGTTCAATATTTTGGGGGGGCAGCAAACAAACCTGCCCCCCTCACTTGCACTACCACAATCGACTGCCGCCCCCCCACCGCGGGAGATGGATGGGAAGGTGGCAATAAGTGGCCTAACCTTAGACTGTTCCTCGCTCCAGCTTGTCATGGGAAGTGCCGGCCCATTGCTTCTCCTCCCGGTTGAACAGGAAGTGGGTCCTGAGACCCAATTTGCCGGGAGTCCTAAGACACCTGGCCAATGGGTTCTCAGGACCCACTTCCTGATTTGGCTGGGAGGAGAAGAAGGAAGACATTAGCGAATAATAATTTGCTAATGTCACACAACTGGGCGGGCACAGCCCAATTTGAGCAGGTTTCTGGGTATTTGTGTTCCAGACCAAGAAAGCTCTGACAGCAGAACATATGTGTAGCAGGCTAATAGAAAAATGGGTCCGGTAATCCCACCCCCCCCCCCCTCTCCTTCTGTCTAATCAGAACATCTTGGGTGATTCGGGGCACATTTCCACGCCAAACTAAATTTGATGATCTCTGATCTTAGGGCACAAAAGAAAGCCCTTGGTACATTTGCTGGTGAGTATAGGAGCTGAGGCATTGCATTAATTTTTAGGATATTAGACCTCCAAAACTAGGAGAACGCATTGTTAGTCCAAGAATCCAGGTCAGTCATAGAGAGTGTAATAATGGGAGGCAATTAATCTTAAATATCAGAGAGGGGTCAGCAGGAATGTGCGTACCCAGGTATCTGATAGACTGCAATGCCCAATGGAATGGGAAGCTAGGCCTAAGAGACTTCAAGGTATGCTCATCCAGACACACACTTATGGCCATTGATTTTTTTTTTATGGTTCATCTTAAAATTTGTCAGAGCCCCATATGTGTGAAGTTCCTGAGGAAGAGTTGGAAGGGAGATTATCGGATTAGTAATGTAGAAAAGAAGGTTGTCAGCATAGGCTGCAACCTTGTGGTGATAATCTTGGGCTGATAGGCCAGAGAAGACTGAGTTTGTTCATATATAATGTAGGAGAGGTGCTTGGGTCACAAAAAGTAAGGGTGAAAGGGGGCACCCTTGCCTTGTTCCATTATGAATGTCAAATGGGGCAGAGACACTGCTGTTGATCCTGAGGGTGTGGAATATAAAGCCTTAATCAATATGAGCATAGAGTCCAGCGCTCCAATGTGAAAAGCACGAAAGTCCAATCAACCCTATCAAAAGGCTTTATCTGCATCAGTAGACAACAGAAGCATAGGAGTGGATGAGTTTCTAGCCTTGGAGAGGAGGTTGATTGAATGGATAGTATTATCACATGCCTCTCTAGTGCAGTTAAAACCAGTTAGGGCTGGACAAACAATGTGTTGAAGGATTGGGACAAATCTATGTGCATTCATTTTGGAGAATATTATCAGATCGCAATTCACTAATGAAAGTGACCGATAACTGGCGCATTGTGAGGGGCTTTTGGCTTGGGAACGACTGATATCTGGGCCCACGATAGGTCTTTTGGAATAGGATAGCCCTCCAAAATGGTATTAAACACCTCTAAGAAATGGAGTAAACTGAGGAAAGAACATTTTATAACATAAGGCAGTGAGGCCAACTGGACCAGGAGCTTTTCCAATTAGAGTTGTGGATACTGCATGAAGATGTTCATCCACTGTGATCGGCTTGGCCAAAGATTCTTTTTCATCTACCATCAAAGTGAGCATCTTTACTGAAGGTAAGTAGGCTTTTATGTCAGCAAACCTGTGTTCCAACTAAGCACCTTCAAGGGGCATGTTTAAATTGTCTGAATGTGGCTGCTATGCATGAGCTAGCGCTTTATTGCCTTTACTACCCTGTTTCCCCAAAAATAAGACCTAGCGTGATTGTCGGTGATGGCTGCAATATAAAACCTACCCCCCAAATAAGTCCTAGTTAAAGTCCTTGTAGGTCTTCTTTTCAGGGTAGGGCTTATTTTCGAGGAAACAGGGTAGGGCTTATTTGGGGGGGTAGAGCTTACATTGCAGCCATCACCGACAATCACGCTAGGTCTTATTTTCGGGGAAACAGGGTACCATATTCATGAAAAAAAACAGCTGTTGTGTAGCAACTAGGGATGAGCTGAACACCCCCTGGTTCGGTTCGCATCCAGAACATGCGAACAGGCAAAAAATGTGTTCAAACACGTGAACACCGTTAAAGTCTATGGGACATGAACATGAATAATCAAAAGTGCTCATTTTAAAGGCTTATATGCAAGTTAGTGTCATAAAAAGTGTTTGGGGACCCAGGTCCTGCCCCAGGGGACATGTTAAGGGGGCTTCCAGATTACGATAAGCCCCCTGCCCGCAGACCCCCACAACCAACATGCAAGGGTTGTGGGGATTATGCCCTTCTCCCCATAAACATGGGGAGAAGGTGGTTTGGGGGACTACCTCAAAAGCACCCTCCCAATGTTGAGGGCATGTTACATAGTTACATAGTAGGTGAGGTTGAAAAAAGACACAAGTCCAACCTATGTGTGTGATTATATGTCAGTATTACATTACATATCCCTGTATGTTGCGGTCATTCAGGTGATTATCTAATAGTTTCTTGAAGCTATCAATGCTCCCCGCTGAGACCACCGCCTGTGGAAGGGAATTCCACATCCTGGCCGCTCTTACAGTAAAGAACCCTCTACGTAGTTTAAGGTTAAACCTCTTTTCTTCTAATTGTAATGAGTGGCCACGAGTCTTATTAAACTCTCTTCTGCGAAAAAAGTTTTATCCCTATTGTGGGGTCACCAGTACAGTATTTGTAAATTGAAATCATATCCCCTCTCAAGCGTCTCTTCTCCAGAGAGAATAAGTTCAGAGCTCACAACCTTTCCTCATAACTAAGATCCTCCAGACCCTTTATTAGCTTTGTTGCCCTTCTTTGTACTCGCTCCATTTCCAGTACGTCCCTCCTGAGGACTGGTGCCCAGAACTGGACAGCATTTTTTTTTTTTTTTAATTTTGGTTCGGGGTTCTCCTGTGGGGAAATTCCATGCCGTTTTTATCAATGAACTTTTATGTGTATTGCTGGACCGACGATTCATTATAGCCGGCACTAGCGATAGTAGTTTTACATTACTTTTTTTCCCTTAGAAATGTCATTTCGCTGTCAGACTGTTCTAAACACGGGAAACATGCGCCCCTTTACAGGCATACTATAGACACCCCCCAGGTAAAAAAATTGAAGGAATATTACACTTTTATTGTTTGACTTTAAGCATTATTAAAATCACTGCTCCCAAAAAAAAGGCCGAAAACTTTTTTTGCATTGATCTATGTCCCCTGGGGCAGGACCCAGGTCTCCAAACACTTTTTATGACAATACCATGAATATAAACCTTTAAAATTAGCACTTTTGATTTCTCCCATAGACTTTTAAAAGGGTGTTCCACGACTTTCAAATTCGCTGTTAGGCGAACAGCCAATGTTTGAGTCGAACTCGTGTTTGACCAGAACATAAAGCCCATCCCTAGTAGCAACAAATGTTTTGTCTTATAAAAGGGAAAGATTTTTAGAGTTGTTCTCTAGTCTCAGCTATTTCAGTGTCTAATGATGGGAAGAGGTAGCTTATGGTGCCATCCAAGACACAGAAATGTCATGATCAGGTCAGAGGTATTACATATCCTGTCCTTTTTAGGCCTACGTCCATGTTTAATTAGGACTCAAATGCAGTATTTGTGAGAGGCCCATAACATGAGGGGACTCACCAATGAGTCTTTTATTTAACTCAAAGAAGGTTTGTAGTTCCAACTGGTTGATCCTAAAATAACTTTTAATTTAAATTCCATGAAGTGGCTTTTGGGGGCAAACATTCTGGCTGTAACTCGAAATAAAAGCGTGAGCAGACAAAGCAATATATCCTATCCCAGCATCAGAAACTATGAGTCACGACACATATCTTGAATGGGAAAAGACTGATGCATGAGTATTGCAGGGGAATAGTATGAATAAGCTCTGTCTTGGGGGTGCATAATGCGTCAGACATCAAGTAATTGATGAGAATGGAGAAGGCAATCTGTTCCTGCCTGTTGATGACATTTGAACCTTACCCCCAGAGTCAAGGAACAAAATCTGGTTAGAGTTGGGGAAAAAAGAAATTTTGTCTCAAAATGTCACCCAGACACATAGACCATTTTTCTGGCAGGTTAGGGCCTTTAAAATTTCATGAGATTACTTTCAGTGTCCTGATTAGAGGTTGAGTATAGTGAGAAAGCAAAGAAAAAAAAATGGTAGGGAAGGGTATCTAGGACCCATGTCTCAGAAGAAACCAGAGGGAAAAAAGGAAAAGGGGAAATCTAATCTAAAACACAGTCGATAAGCAGATTGAGATATAAGAGCCTGTCCCCCCTTCCCCCAAACATTGCTAACAATAGAAAACAGAACCTGAGAGAGGTCAGTAAGACATAATAATACATTTGCAGAAATAAATCCATGAGACTGCTGCACATTGCATACTCAGCTTGACTCTCCCCATGTAAAAGTCATGTGCACTTGGACAGCCAGTATGGTACCTTGAGACCATGCTCTCTGAAGATACAGCATGGTGAATCAGCAGTGTCATAACTAAGCAGACAATGTGCATCTGTCTGTAATTTCAAAACCATCAAATAGATATAGAAAACTTCACACAGATCAGGCCAGGTGGGACAAAGCTCACCCAGGTCACATCTGGGCAATAAGCCCATAATTGTTATGTCTCAAGCCAATGATTAAGTATAATTGGCTGGCATTGTTCAACCCTGCTGATCAGGCCAACAAAGCTCCCACACCAGGAGGGAGAGATTTCCTTCCCCAAAGGATAGGAGAAATTACAGGGGAAGTAACTATTAAGGCACATATATTGTCCAGAACCATTCCTACTATCTTTGGCATAATGACAATCTAAAGTACGGAGCAATGTCCTGTAAAGGGAGTATTGCACATTGTGTTTAGAATTGTGTTGCATTTTGTAAAGCCAGCAAAGCAAGTACATGCTATAATGTGCAGTCTAACCTATAAACCAACTACACAGAGGGTGCATATCTTTGTTATTTCCAAGTGGGACACCCTGGAGATCAGGCACAAGTTCCCTGTTCACTCATCTCATCCCCTAAAGTACCCTCTCCAAGGTTTGTGAGTAGAGGAAATGATATCATGTGGTATGTGGTTATCTGCAACGTGTCCTCCCAGGTGTTCCAAAAATGGAAGGAAAGAAAAAAGGGGGGGCGATAAGGGGAGGGAATGGGGTGCTCTAGACCCCTGTGAAGGCACCCACCATCTATCCCCTCTGGAAGTGTTCCAGGGAAAATTAGCGACAGTAAGTCTCAAAAACTGAGTCAGGGACCACAATAACATGTCTATGATTTGTTACTGTTGGGCGTCACAGCTGAGTCTCCTGGATGGTGTCACTCTACTGTGGGGCCTGTCAGCAGGAATAGGGGGTACAGTGTTGGAGAAATCTAGCCAATTAGAAACCTGGAGTGGTTCTATACCCGTGAAATCAAATAAGGCATATAATCCTGATGGATGTTTTGGCGAGAAAGTGCAGTTACCATTACATAAAGAGGGTGAAATTAATTGCCTCATTTGTATTTCAGGCTATGGGAACAGAGCTTGTCCAGCAGAGGTCTAAGGGATCCTCTCATTTGCAGAGTTTTCTTGGAAACATCTGGGAGAAGATGAATTTGGGTCCCATCAAAGTCCAACGGTCCCTTATGTCAGGCTCTCTCTGTAGGATGCCTTCTTTCAGGGTATATGAATGCAGGCAGTATAATACATCTCGGGATGGTAATGGTCTTTGGACTCTGTCAATAGTAATTTCAGTCTGAGTTAGGCGCTCCAGATAGCCAATGAAGATGTCAGTGACTGTGGCCCACAGATCAGCTTGTGCAATGGCCTTTGGGATTCCCCAGAGCCGGATATTCTTGAGGTGGCTGTAGTTTTCTAGATCATCAATAAAAAAAGATGTAGTTATGGTATTTGTGAACTGAGAGCATCCTGTGAGATCTGGGCAGTGGTGGCAACCATTCTTATATCAGTATTGCCCTGTACTGCATCAGCCAGTTTACCATCTATCTCCTAACGGAGCGCATTCGGCGCAGTACAAATCCCATATCAAATCAAATCTCTGCCACTTCTTTATAGAGGAACAGCATGTCTTCCCTAAGGGCCATTTCAATCCTGTTCACTAGCATCTCATAGTCATCCTTCTAGTTCATAGTGGGCAGGAAACACCAGAGCACATTCCCCTGGAGTAGCTGAAGTCAGCCAACTGGCATCAGAGCAGGGCTGGGGAGGTGTACTCACTACAGTCTATAGCTGATTGAATGGATGAGGGGTCCCTGTGGTCTCGTTGAGTCAGTGCTGTAGTAGTTAGCGAGGGCCACCATGTCTGTGTCCTTCCCTTAGAGCATGGGAGCATATTATTGCCACATAGCTGGTATCTGGAGACAATGTAAAGGAGCGTGGAGGCAGGTCACTGATTGGGAAGAGAAAAGGCAGGTTGTGATCCCAGTCAGGCTCTTCTGTCTGTAGGAGCACCAGGTACTGTGCTGGAGCGAAGGGGAGCATACAAGGTTTAACAGGATCGGCTGCCGGCACCACCTTGCCGGTTCAGGAGGAGAAGCAGTTGGCTGCAGCTGTTTCAAAAAGCAGTCCATGGCTGTGGAAGAGCAGTATTGCTGTGACTTCTCAGGCTTCCTCTTGTTGGTTGTCACTCCATGGAGATGGACAGGGGCCGGTAGGTGACTGCTGTATGTCTGTAAATGGTAGATAGCTCAGGAGCTCAGCCATGATGCTGCTTCCCTCCCCCATGCAAAGACCACACCCCATCCCTGCACATCTTAATCTAGTAGCAAAGTTTTAAAAAGCTTAAGCATAGCTGATGTTAAATCACTGACTGTTTCCGGGACACCCCAGAGCCTGAGGTTATCATGTCTGTTACAGTTGTCTAAATCTTCTAGTAAGTTTGCTTCTTAAAGTAGCATTATATTGTTTTCCTTCTGATTAGCTTGTTGATGTGGGGTGTGAAACTTCTGAGACACCCCAAACCCTTTCAGAGTTGCTTATCAGATACTGCCCTAATATACCTCTTCAGTGTTTCCTTCCTGTATCTAAAAATGAATATTGTGAATCCTCTGGTGCCTGATATAGGATTTCTTCACTGTAAAAGCTTTGTCACATTCAGAACACTGATATGACTTCTCTTCAATGTGAATCAGCTGGTGTTTAATAAGTCTAGTCTTCTGTGTAAAAGCTTTTCCACATTTAGAACACTGATATGGCTTCTCTCCAGTGTGGACCGCTTGGTGTTTAATAAGCTCTGCCTTCTGCATAAAAGCTTTGTCACATTCAGAACATGGATATGGTTTCTCTCCAGTGTGGCCCTTCTCATGTAGGATAAGCTGGTTCTTCTCCAAAAAAGCTTTGCCATATTCAGAACACTGATATGGTTTCTCTCCAGTGTGAATCCTCTGGTGTCTTAAAAGCCTTGACTTGACTGGAAAAGCTTTGCTACACTCAGAACACTGATATGGCTTCTCTCCAGTGTGAGTCTTTTGGTGTCCAATAAGATTTGTCTTCTGTGTAAAAGCTTTGTCACATTCAGAACACTGATAGGGCTTCTCTCCAGTGTGGCTCCTCTGGTGTGTGATAAGATTTATCTTCTTTGTAAAAACATTTCCACATTCAGAACACTGATATGGTTTTTCTCCGGTGTGAACCGTCTGGTGTCTTAAAAGCCTAAACTTGACTGCAAAAACTTTGTTACACTCAAAACATTGAAACGGCTTCTCTCCAGTGTGAATCCTCTGGTGTCTGGTAAGATGTGACTTCTGTTTATAAGCTTTATCACATTCAGAACATTGATATGGCTTCTCTCCAGTGTGAATCCTCTGGTGTGTGATAAGATTTGGCTTCTCTGTAAAAGCTTTGTCACATTCAGAACATGGATATGGCTGCTCTAGATTGTGAGACTTTTGGTGTCTGAGAAGGCTGGATTTCTCTGCAAAAGCTTTGGGACATTCAGGGCACAGATATGGCTTCTTTCCTGTGTGAACACTCTGGTGTTTTAAAAGCTGCGACTTGAGTGTAAACACTTTGCTACACTCAAAACACTGATATGGCTTCTCTCCAGTGTGTACTGTCTGATGTCTGATAAGATGTTGCTTCTTTGTAAAAGCTTTGCCACATTCAGAACACAGATATGACTTCTCTCCTTTGTAAACCTTCTGGCGTGTGATTTGATTTGCTTCCATTGCTAAACTTTCATCACGTTACAAGCAAGATATATCTTCTCTGTGACTTCTCTTGTGTCTACATGGGGTTGACTTTACTGTAAAACCATTGTGACTTCTGTCCTATTGTTCTCTCAGGCTGGATTATTGTTGAAGAGCAACCAAAACATTAATGCCATTTAGAACACTGATATGACTTGTCTCCAATGTAACTTAGCTGTGCTTATGAAGACCAACAATCACCCGTCAATCCACCTGTACAAAGACAAATAAAAAGAAAAGCCAAATTATATAAATATAGCTAAATTCAATTAAAGTTGATTCTTAGGTTTTAATGTAATGTAATGGACACCATATTGCTCTATTATAGTATAAGAGTGTATATTACAATTTTCTGCAGTTGAATATCATTCTTTGATCTCATTCAGAGCATTGTGCTGCATTTCTAGCACAGGGAAGGAAAAATTAGAAGCACTGTACTTAACCCTGTGAAACTGGCATGGCTACTCTTTGTTTTGAACTCAGACTCCTTGGCACAAGATGGGGTGAGTACGTAAAATATTTTAAAGTGTTATTAAACCCGAACATTTATAGCAGTTTACTTCAGTACTTGCCTTGTACCTTACTTTTCCGTCATCGTATTTAAAATCTTAGGTTAAATGTAGGCCTTGGAGGTTTAAACTCATAAAAGAAAAAAAAAAAAAGGTATGGGGTTACCTTCATCCTAATATTAGTAATCAAGAGAAGATTTAGGGGCATCCCTCATATGGCCACTACAAAGAAGCTGAATGGTCTATCTCACTACTCAAGGATTACAATCATGTTTTGTTAAAAAACATATACAATTTTATTATTCCACAATTAAATATATATAATGTTTGGGGGTTCCAAGTAATTTTCTGGTAAAAAATACAAATTTACAGTTATAAGCAAAAAGTGGTCTTAAAGTGGTTAAAGAGTTGGATATTGAAGCAATAGGACTTGTTAGTCAACTGGGCTTCATTCATGTACCAGGTCCTATCAGTGGATTGAGGTATTAAGGATGATATGACAGTGCACAGAGGTCAGACCGTGGGATAGGCTGTATATGAGATCTGAGCAGATTAGGGGGAAGATGCAAGCGGGAGATATGGTCTATCCTCAAAGGATTTATGGGAATAGGAGTAAAAGGTATATTTGCGCTTTAGTGGGTTGCATTCCCTCCAATTTTTTAAGCAGGGAAGCCTGTTGTAGCAAATTGCAGAAGGACAGGGAGGGTGTGTGCGCTTCAGGAAAATTAGGAGGATATTTAACTAGGGGAAGGTTGTAGCACCTGTTTGGAGTTACCACAAAGTATTAGAGCCCTCTTACAATGTGTCTGAACAACCTGAAGTAAATGGGAAAAGAAAGGATTGGGATTATTATTGGGTGCACAGTAAGAGACTGGGGTGGTGTCTGTATCCTGGAGTAGGCCAACTAGAATAAGATGGGGACCCACCAGATCATTGATTCCAGCAAGGGGAGGGTAAAGGGGATGGACTAATGAAAAGCCAATAAGACCCCACAGTGTTTTGTGTGTGCGGAGGCTAGTAATACCTACGGATAATAGTACCTGAAATAGCGGGGGGCCGAATGTGTGGCTAAATGGGTTTCCTGGAGAGCCACAATTCCTATTTTTTGGGATGTGAAGGACTGGAAGGCCTTGACCCTTTTAAGAGGGGAGTTGAAACCTTTGACATTTAACAATAAAATGTTTATGGGGCCATGGGTAGAGCAGATTATGGTATGTGGAGTCTGGATAGTCGGCAGGTGAGTGACCTCGAAGAAAAGAGAAGGGAGAGGAAAAAAGAATAGGAGAAGAAACGAAAGAGCATGTAATGTAGGGGCAGTACGTAGTGTGTGGGAGGTGAGTGGTCAGTTTAGGCACCTTGCTCAGTTTTCCAAAACTGCCACAATTTTTACACTAGGGACTTTACCCTTTCAAGGGCAGTGCCATTCCTCTGCACATGCGCGGTTCCACCTTTAGATGTGCACGCAATTATACCGGGAGTGGTCTTAAACTTAGACACTGGCCACTTAGGACACAATTAGAAAAGCTCTCTCCAAATACTAGAAGGGCAAGAGGTTTTTCCTCTTTCAGGAGTTAAAGGCTCCAGGTGGTGGGAAACTAGTAGGCCTCCCCTTCCAACAATCACCAGGTCTAGGTTATGAACACCCTTGGTAAATACTTTAGTTAGGCAAATGGAGGACCTTATACACAAGTGGGTGGGGGTGGCACACTTGGCCAACTCTCAGGTGGCTTAAGGCAAAAAAGGAGGCAATGGAGATTCCCTCAATGAGCTTTGTCAGCATTGGTCCTCTATTGTATTAAAGAGTCATTATAATAATAAAAAAAAAAAAACAGATGGAATGGATGCCCTTTGACGGTGAACACCTATTTGCCAATACTTTGCATACATTTATCCACATTATTATTGGGAGGAAAAAGTATTTTTTGCCACTGGAATGAAGTCTACAGGTCTTAAGTCTTCTCTGTCTGGGGTTAATAAGAATAATTTTCATTTCTTCCAAGTGTGACTACAGGCAGGTAAAATTGCCTGGTTGTGTCCAGGATGGCAAATCTGTGTGTCCCAGATTCAGGCTCAATGCAGATTTGTACCACTATGGGGAAGTGCCGAAAGTCCTGCAGGGGTACAGTTAATGAGCCCAGCTGAAATAAGTTGGCTCATTAAGACCTCTACAAAAACTCCCAGAATGCTTAGGGAGGTGCTCCATCCTGGAACCAGTTTTTGTCCCTGTTGAGACTGGGGAGCGTGATACCTGTCTGTGCGGTGAGACAATGCCCGTGTGGCAAGCCTCTTTAACACAGAGATATAGGTCCTGGGGGCAGCACAAGGCTGCACCTAGCTTATAGCCAGGGAACCTTCCTACTTAGTAAGTGGACAAGTTGGCAAGGATTTATTTTCATGTTTCTTTTTATTTTGCTGTTTTTTAACCATTGTATATAGTGAAAATAAACCGCACCTTTGTTTTTTCACCTTCACTACTGTTTGCGGTGCCTAATTTTTGTGTAGTGAACTCTTCCAGGGGGTCAAACACATACCCGCTGCTGAGCTAACCCCCTCACACAAGCTTTGTGTCTTAAACAGATGCCTTTCAGTAAATAAGACTGGACTCCCAAATCCTCGAGTGGAAGGCAAGCCTTCTTGCTATTAAAGGGGAACCCCACTTCACTAAATGAGGAGATAATTGTTGGCTGTCCAGGGAATTTGGGACTGAGATGTCCTGAACATGTGGATCCAGCCAGTGCTGAGACAAGGTCATCCTGTGCCCAGGGTAAAGATGGCAAACTGCGCTCCTCTCCCCCCCGCGCACAATCGGACTAATAGTGGTGTAAAGTCTTTAAGTTCTTCGGATCCGCACTGTAGCCGTCTTTGCGACTTCTATTGACGTCCTCCCATGCCCGAGCGGCCTGCGCACCCCCTGTGATCAGAGAGTCTATGAGACTCGGCTGATCACAGTAAGGGGTCAATCACGACCCCTTACCATGTGATCAGCTGTCAGCCAATGACAGCTGATCATGTGATGTAAACAGCCGCAATCGGCTATTTTTTCTCCTCTCACTGACAGCGTGAGGAGAAAAAAAAAAGGCGATCACCGGCGGCTCTCAGAGGGACATCGGTCCCAATCAAGAAGAGCTGCTGCCAGCCCACCTGTGCCACCTGCCAGTGCCACCTAGCAGTACACAACAGCGCCGCCTACCAGTGCCCACCTTCACCAACTACTAGTGCCCACAGTGCCACCAATCAGTGCCTCATCAACAGTGCTTCCCATCAATGTCACCTGCCAGTGCCCATCAGTGTAACCTACCAGTGCCCATTAGTGCCACCCATCAGTACCATCTTATCAGTGGACATCAGTGCCGCCTATCAGTGCCCACCAGTGCTGCCTCATCAGGGCATATCAATGAAGGAGAGAAATTACCTGTTTGCAAAATTTATAACAAACTATGAAACATAATTTTTTTTTTCAAAATTTTCCATCTTTTTTGTTTGTTTAGCAAAAAATAAAAATTCCAGATGTGATTAAATACCACCAAAAGAAATCTCTATTTGTGTGAAAAAAAGGATAAAAATGTAATTTGGATACAGTATTGTATGACCGAGCAATTGTCATTCACAGTGTGTCAGCAATGAAAGCTGAAAATTGGTCTGGGCAGGAGGGGGTTTTAAAGTGGCGTTCCACCCAAAAAAACAAAAATACTTGAAAAATCCTAAAAAACAAAAAAACATTTGGATATATATTTTTTTTAACTTACCTCTAAATGCCTGTTGCTAGGGGGTCCCTCGTAGTCTGCCCCTTCTAGTGCCTGGTCTGGTGACATCACTTCCCCCTCGGCACAGGAAGGGCTCCGCTCTGCTCCCTCGCTGCTGTCAATCATCTGGGACCCATTACAGGTCCCAGGTGACTGAGCGGCCAATCACGGCACGCGGCGCCGCTCGTGCATGCGCAGTGGGTGCCAGGCTGTGAAGCCACAGCCCGGCGCCCACAGTTGCAATGCCGGCGCCGCTGAACGGAGGGGGAGACGAGCGGGGCTTCGATCACCCGCATCGCTGGACCCTGGGACAGGTAAGTGTCCAATTAAAAGTCAGCAGCTGCAGTATTGTAGCTGCTGACTTTTAATTTTTTTTTTTTTTACCCGACCCCCTGGGTGGAACTGATCTTTAAGTGCCCAGTAAGCAAGTGGTTAATGTTTGTGACATGCACTATAAAAGTACTTACAGTGTTAGGCTGCAGCACCCTGAGAGTAATGGGTGCACACATATGGGGAAGTGGTCGTTGGTGTCACAGTACTGCGGCACCATGTGGTTTGGTGTGTGTGGAAATGTGTGCGTTATCAGATGTGTGGGGGTGCCTTTCACTATCAATGGAACTGCTGAGTGCCTACTGAAGGACAGCGCGTTTCTGTGCTTGTCAGGAAGACCCCAATTTTGTGCATGATCCTAACATGCAAGCGTGTGAAGCTAGCCTTATAGCGGGTTCAAACTGATGCGCTGTGGTTTGACCTCAGTGCGATTGTATGTGCGATTAACCTCCAGTTTTAGGCGCGCTCCTGATGCATTCTATTGGACTGTGTGTTTTCTGAATGAGCTTCAAAGATGCAGCACGCAAGACTGTGATTTGCATTCATGAAAACAGTCTAATAGGATTTAATGGGAGCGCACCTAAAAGTGCGGGTAAACTGCACATACAAACCACAGCACACCAGTGTGAACCCGCTATTAGCACCCGTTCACATTTACTGTGACTTTTCAATTTTACCTGAAATCGCATTCAAGCTGCATCTCAGTGTAACTTCTGGTGGGACTTTGCACACACCTGTGTGTGGCTTCATGCATGCATGCCTATTGAAGTTGCACCCGAAATCGCAAAAGTAGTACATGTACTACTTTTACAATTTGATGCGGCATCGCAAAGTTGTCGCTGCGTCAATGTGAACACTGCTATTGCCGACAATAGGATATGACTTGTCAAATCCCATGACAAATCACTCCAATGTGAAGGGGGGGGGACTAAAGTTGAGAAAAAAGTGAATTGGTGAGGAGGATGGGGGGGTAAGAGTATGTGCTAATGAAGAGCAAAGTGAGTGCAGAGACTGTGCTAGGCTGCATGGTGGGGGCAGGACAATTCGAGAGCTAAAAGCAAACTGGGATGGAAAGGGTGTAAGATCTGTTTGTGGAATGCTGAGCTGAGACCAGAGGCTGAGTGATCTGTGTAGTGAAGATTTATGGAGGGGACAACAGATGAGATAAGAAGGGAAAAACTTAACAAGGCAAAAGAGTGAGGAGGATGGTGCTAACCAAGAGCCCTTTCACAATAATGCCCTGTGCACACAGCCGGACTTTGCAACGGTCTAAACTCCATTGGCATTTCCAACAGAGAGATTTAGAACATGTTCTATATCTGAGTCCGTCAGAAATGCCGACAGAAAAAGTCCAATGGGACATACACATGGTCCGAATGTCCAGCTGAAAGCTCCCATCGAAATTTTTCTGTCGGGAAGTCCGGCCGTGTGTACATGGCATGAGGTGCTTTTCAGGCACTTTCACGTTAAAAAAAAAGCGTCTGAAAAGCTCACAAAAAACTATTTCAATTAAAATCAATGAATGCTTTCAGACTAGGGCAGTGCGCTGGCAGGGCGGTGAAAAAAAGCCCCTCTCCATTGAAATGAATGGAAAGCTCTTCAAAAACGCCTGAAAAGCTCTTCAAAAGTGCTCAGTGTTTTACTGACAGTTTAGAAGCACCTCGGTGTTGAAGGAGCCTTACTATGATGATAGTACCGGAAAGCTAGAGCAAAGTGTAGACATGGTTGAGCAGAGATGAGCTGACCATAGTGAAAGTAACAAGGAAGAAGGTGAAGTGTTCCGGGAAGGAGAGCAAGTTGAGGACGGGAGTGTAGCTTGCTAGGAGAGAGGGATTAGCTGCAGTAAATAGCAGAGGTGGATGAGCGGAAGAGTCAGGGAATCCATAGATTATGGAGGGTATGATGGTGTGCAGTATGTACAGGAGAGGAGTGCGGAGGGTATGACAGTGAGCAGTATGTACAGGAGAGGAGTGCGGAGGGTATGACAGTGGGCAGTATGTACAGGAGAGGAGTGCGGAGGGTATGACAGTGGGCAGTATGTACAGGAGAGGAGTGTGGAGGATATGACAGTGGGCAGTATGTACAGGAGAGGAGTGCGGAGGGTATGACAGTGAGCAGTATGTACAGGAGAGGAGTGTGGAGGGTATGACAGTGGGTGGTATGTACAGGAGAGGAGTGTATGACAGTGGGCAGTATGTACAGGAGAGGAGTGTGGAGGGTATGACAGTGGGCGGTATGTACAGGAGAGGAGTGTGGAGGATATGACAGTTGGCAGTATGTACACGAGAGGAGAGTGGAGGGTAGGGATGAGCTTCTCGAACATCGCCGGTTCGACCGTTCGTCGAATTGCGAACGTTATGGGGCCGTTCGCGCCAATTTTGAGTGGAGTGTCATGGCCCATAATTTACTGCGGCATTGCTGGCTGATGATTGGCCAAGCATGCACTATGACCCGCATGCTTGGCCAATCACAGCGCTGTCTGTATAGAGAGCCGTAATTGGCCAAAGCCAGGGTGGCTTTGGCCAATTATGGCTCATGGGGTTTAGTACACGCCCCACACTATATAAGGCCGCCTGCGTGGCGGCCTTGTGTAGTGTGTCGCGGGGGAGAGAGATAGACAGAGAGAGACAGTGTCATTTGATTTAAGTTAGATAGAGTAGGCAGGCGAGTCAGTTAGCTGCACTTACAGTGTAATTATATATATATATATATATATATATATATATATATATATATATATATATATATATATATATATATATATATACATATACATATATACACACACACACACAATACCTACCAAAGGCAGGCAGCTACAGTTAGTGTACTGTGTCCTCTGCATTGAGATGTAGCTGCACAAAGCTATATTATATATATATATATATATATATATATATATATATATATATATATATATATATATATATATATATATATATATATATATATACACACACACAATACCTACCAAAGGCAGGCAGCTACAGTATTTACAGTTAGTGTACTGTGTCCTCTGCACAGTGTGCACCTAAAGCTACCTGAAGACAATCGCTGGTGTTCTCATACTAATAATACTACAGGCAGGCAGTTGATTTTGCTAGCTGCAGTATAATTAGTATATTATATATACACTGATTATACTGCAGCTAGCAGAATCAACTGCCTGCCTGTAGTATTATTAGTATGAGAACACCAGCGATTGTCTTCAGGTAGCTTTAGGTGCACACTGTGCAGAAGACACAGTACACTAACTGTAAATACTGTAGCTGCCTGCCTTTGGTAGGTATTGTGTGTGTGTGTATGTGTGTGTGTATATATATATATATATATATATATATATATATATATAGCTTTGTGCAGCTACATCTCAATGCAGGCCATTAGTATGTCTGGAAGGCCAACAAGGAGAGGCAGACAGTCACAAGCCAATAAAAGAGGTCAAGCAGGCTCTGTGTCTAGAGGCAACAGTGCTGGTCGTGGACACGGTGCATCCTCATCAGCACGTGGCCGTGGGACACGCTTGTCCTTTTTTTCGGCAGCTGGCCATGTTAAGCCGCAACATGCGGAAGACTTGGTAGAGTGGATGACCAAGCCGTCCTCATCCTCCTCATCCTCTCTCACCCATGCTCAGGGTACTTTGTCTGGCAAAGCAGCTGCAAACGCGGCCTCTTCCCTCGGCTCAATGGCATCAGTCACTCATTCCCTAGCCCCACCATGTCCTCCTGAGGAGTCCCCCAAACTGTTTGGGTACATGCTCCAGGAGGATGCCCAGCATTTTGAAGGCTCCGATGATGGTACAAAGCTAGAGGAAGGCAGTAACGTGATCCCAAGAGGGGGTGCCCAAGAAGGACAGCAATCTGGCAGTCATCTTCCCCCAGCTGCAGCATACTACCAGCTTTGCTCCAGTGATGAGGAGGGAGGGGGTGAGAAGGTCACTGACTCCACGTGGGTGCCTGATAGGAGAGAGGAGGAGGAGGCACATCTCCAACGAAGCAGGATGCCTTCCAGGGGCCAGCTTAAGGGCAGCACACCAAGTGCATCACACCGCAGAGCTCCACATGTGCAGGGCGCTGCTGTCTCTGTGCGTTGTTCCAAAAGTTCTTTGGTGTGGGCCTTTTTTGAGACAAGTGCATCAAATCCCACCACTGCTATTTGCAACATATGTCTCAAGCGTATCTCGCGTGGCCAAAACATCACCCGCTTAGACACCACATGCTTGACCAGACATATGTCAACCTGCCATGCAGTTCATTGGCAAGCGTACCTAAAAGACCCACACCAAAGAACAAAGTGGACCTCTCCTTGCTCCTCATCAGCTGGGGTCTCCACCCCCACTATACCTTCAGTCCTCTCTGAGACCTGCACTGAGAGGAATGAAGGTGTAGAATTAGGTGTGTCACAGCCAAGTACTTGCGGGCAATCTGCTATCAGTACACTGACGTCACATTGTACCAGGCAAATTTCCCTGCCCCAGCTGCTGCACCACCGAAAGAAGGTCGCTCCCAGCCATCCACATGATCAGCGGTTGAATGCTAGCTTGGCTAAAAAGCTAGCACTTCGAATGCTTCCTTTTCAGTTGGTAGACTCTGCCCCCTTCCCTGAGTTTGTGGAATGTGTGGTTCCACAGTGGCAGGTTCCCAAACGCCACTTTTTCTCACAGAAGGTGATTCCGGCTCTCTATCGGCATGTGGAAGCCAATGTCTTGGCCTTGCTGGACAGGGCGGTCAGCAGTAAGGTGCATATTACCGCTGACTCATGGTCCAGCAGGCATGGAATGGGAGGTTACCTATCTTTCACCACACACTGGGTGACTCTTCTGGCAGCTGGGAAGGATGCAGGACAAGGTGCAGTAGTGTTGGAGGTTGTTCCGCCACCATGCCTCCAAAATTCTACGAGTGGTGATTCTGACACACCTCTCTTCTCCACCCCCTCCTCTTCTTCTTCCTCCATGGCCTCTTCCTGTGCTTATTTGTCTCGGAACCAGCGGTGCTCTGTAGGCATTCAAGGGGCTACGCAAGCACGCAGGCAAAAAGATGCCATGCGGTGCTTGAGCTGGTGTGCTTGGGGGACAGGAGCCACACTGGGGCAGAGGTTCTGTCAGCTCTGCAGGGGCAGGTTCAGAGGTGGTTGACACCACGCCAGCTTAAGGCAGGTATGGTGGTTTGCGACAATGGCACCAACCTCCTCTCCGCCCTCCGACAGGAACAACTGAACCATGTGCCCCGTTTGGCTCACGTCTTTAACTTGGTGGTTCAGCGGTTCTTGGGCAGGTACCTGGGCTTACAGGATGTCCTGAGGCAGGCCAGGAAAGTCTGTGTGCATTTCTGCAGGTCATATAATGCCAGTGCTCGGCTGGCTGACCTCCAAAAGGAATTTAACCTGCCCAAGAACCGCCCAATCTGTGACATGCCCACCAGGTGGAACTCAACGTTGGCCATGCTGCAGCGACTGCACATGCAGCAGAGGGTCATCAATGAGTACCTATGTGACTATGGCACCAGGGCAGGGTCAGAGGACCTTGTTTTTTTTACCCGATGCCAGAGGGCTATGTTCAGGGATGCATGCACTGTCCTGTTACCATTTGAGGAGGCCACGAGGATGGTGAGCAGTGATAGTGCATGCATCAGTGGCACTGTACCTCTTGTCCACCTGATGGAGCACACGCTGTGTAGAATAATGGACAGGGCACTTGAGGCAGAACAGAGAGAGGAAAAGGAGGACTTCCTTACCTCTCAAGGCCCCCTTTATCCAGACAGTGTTCCTGACGATCACACAGGAAGAGGAGGAGGAGGAAGATTGTGTCAGCATGGAGGTGGAGCCTGGCACTCAGCATCAGCAGCAGTCTTCAAGGGATCATTTACAGTCCCAAGAAACCCATGGACTTGTACGTGGCTGGGAGGAGGTGGCTGCGGATCATGTTGTCCTTAGTGACCCAGAGGACTCAGGACCGAATGCCTCAGCAAACCTACGCTGCATGGCCTCCCTGATCCTGCAAAGCCTGCAGAAGGATCCTCATATTCGTGGTATCAAGGAGAGGGATCAATACTGGCTGGCAACCCTCCTTGATCCACGTTACAAGGGTAAGGTTGTGGACCTTATCTTGTCGTCGCAGAGGGAGCAGAGGATAAAACATCTTCAGGAAGCCTTGCAGAAAGGTCTGTGCAACGCGTTCCCAGAGACTGGGAGGTTACAAACTCCTGTTCCTGGACAACGTGTTGCTGAGACTTCGGTCAGTCAAAGAAGGAGTGGTGGAGAAGGTGGTCGTCTGACCGATGCGTTCAGACAATTTTTTAGTCCACAGCCCCAAGGTATGATCGGTTCCAGCAACCATCGCCAGCGTCTGATTCACATGGTGCAGGATTACCTAGGATTACCTAGGGGCAAGATCTGACTTGGACACCTTTCCCACCGAAAATTCTCTGGGTTACTGGGTCTTGAGGATGGATCACTGGCCAGAGCTTGCACAGTATGCAATTGAGCTACTGGCCTGTCCTGCATCCAGCGTTCTTTCGGAACGCACATTCAGCGCTGCTGGAGGCTTTGTAACCGTTCACAGGGTGCGACTGTCCACCGAATCGGTCAATCGGCTGGCCTTCATAAAAATGAATCAGTCTTGGATCACCACCAGCTACTAAGCACCTGATGCTGATGTAACCGAGTAATTTCTTTTTTTAATGTGAGATCCTTTCAAGACTGCCTATGCTGATGCCGAGTGACTATCCTGTTATCCTCAGTGACTATCCTCTTCCTCCTCAATGATCATGCTGATAGCTTGTAAGAACATTTTTGGTTCTGGGCACCGCCACCAGTGGCCAAGGCCCAATTTTTCTACCACTGTTCAACAATGGCATGTAATTACAATTCTTGATCTAATATTTCACAGCAGAGCCCGTTCCTGCGCCCACCAAGAGTAACTGTGAGGGCTTACAGTGTTGTGGCAACACCAACACCTAAGGCCCCATTTCTGCAGAGTATATAGGGCAGGCCCTCACTTTCAAACATCCAACTTACAAACGGAAGGAGACAACAGGAAGTGAGATGAAATCTACCCCTAGGAAGAGAAATTCTCTCCTGTAAGAGTTAATATGGGAAAAATGTGTCTCCTCTTCACTGATGCTTTATCACCAATCCCGGCCAAATTTTCAAAAAACATTTGTCATTGGGACAGAAAGTGAGGTGAAATCTTCTGAAGAGGAGCACAGACAGCAAAACAAATGTCACAGGGGTGATAACCCTTCCCTATGTTTTCCAAAAATCTTACATTTTTTGGCTGGAGCTAAACACGTTAAAAATGTACCCGTTCAAAATTACAAACAGATTCTACTTAACAACAAACCTACAGTCCCTGTCTTGTTTGCACCACCTGTATACTGCTGTTCAGAGTATATAGGGCCTGGGGGCCCCACACCTTTCCTTTTTTTAAATTGGGTGCGGGGTTCCCCTTAATATCCATACAAGACCCAAAGGGCCTGGTAATGGACTGGGAGGTACCCATGCTGTTTGTCTCACTGATTTTCATCCATATTGCCAGGACCTGACATTACATTAAATTACTTTTAAATGACTTTTTTTCCTTTAAAAATGACATTTTGTGCAGGGACTGTTCTAAGCACGGGAAACATGCGCCACTTTACAGGCATACTATAGACACACCCCAGGTATGATATTTAAAGGAATATTTCACTTTTTTTTTTTTTACTTTAAGCATTATTAAAATCACTGCTCCCGAAAAAACGTCCGTTTTTAAAACTTTTTTTTGCATTGATCCATGTCCCCTGGGGCAGGACCCGGGTCCCCAAACACTTTTTAGGACAATACCATGCAAATTAGCCTTTAAAATGAGCACTTTTGATTTTGAACGTTCGAGTCCCATAGACGTCAATGGGGTTCTAACGTTCGTGCAAATTTTCAGTCCATTTGCAGGTTCTGGTGCGAACCGAACTGGGGGGTGTTCGGCTCATCCCTAGTGGAGGGTATGACAATGGGCAGTATGTACAGGAGAGGAGTGTGGAGGGTATGACAGTGGGCGGTATGTACAGGAGAGGAGTGTGGAGGGTATGACAGTGGGCAGTATGTACAGGAGAGGAGTGTGGGTGGTGTCACGGAACGCCCCACACTCCGCTTGAGTGCTTCCGTCATATACCGCTTCCTAAGTTCTGGAACACGAGTCCAATGGATCTGGCTATAGGAACCCCAAGAACTAGACAACACCAGTCTTGGAGTACATCAGAACTGCCTTTATTTTGAGATCTCACAGACCTTTTTATATCAGGGATGACTCAAAGCTAACCTAATTAACATGACCTAATTTACTACAAAATGTACCCAGACCAGATGACAGTCTTGTGGGCACCGGGCTTCACACATTAATACAATTAACAATACAAACAACAATCTCCCCCCTCCTCAGCCTAGACCATTCGTCTATTAGCCAGGGCTGGTGGCTAATGTGATCAGCTCTCTCAATTAACATAAACACATGTTGATAACACCAGCATCTCCTCACAGGATGTGTCCCAGCAGAATGAATCAGTCTTATCAGCAGGGGGCTGCTGGAGGAATCCCCCCTCCCTCTTCAGGGACACAAATATACAGTAAGGAGTCCCCATACAATATATACATGACTGAGTCCGATTAATACAGTTCAGACTGGATTTCTCATTCACCTCAAATGCTAGGGCCCATAATCGGTGGGCAACAGGCTTGCACACAGTCCTCTCCAACAGCCTCCGCTCTGGCCATGCCCGTGACATTTCTCCCCTTTCGGCAGGAGACTAACACAGGAGGAGACCCCAGACGGGTTGACTCCGAAGTTAGTAAACAGCTCCAGTCCTCTACTGCCTGTACCCACACAGTACCCCAAACAAATTATCCCAAACAGTGCATTACTCACCCAGCCATCCTCTGCCTCTCTCAGAGAACATATCTGCCGCTGGAGAGAAGACAGGGTGACTGGGCTCACTCTGTCATGCGGCTGGGGATCTGGGCCCACTGCCCAGCATCCCTGGGGTATACAGGTGGAGACTGAAGTTCCATCCACCTTCACAGGAAATCCATCCTCTGTTAGTTGAGGGCAGAGTCCAGCAGTCCTCGGCCCTGTTGCCAGCCCTTCTGCTGGAAACCCCACACCATCTGTTCCGGCTAACTGTTGGAGAGGGAGGCCGACTGCCCCGCCTCCCTGGAACTCTGTAGTTGTTGCCGGTGCTGGGCAGAGGTTGGTAGCACTCTGCCCTGTTGCCAGCACTTCTGCTGGGGACTCCGCATCCTCTGCTCCGGCTAACTGTTGGGGCAGGCAGCTGGCTTCCTCCACTCCCAAACTGTGTAGCTGCCATTGGGGAGGTGAGCCGGCTGCTTCCTTTTCCATTCCCTCATCTGGCTGCTGGGACGACATGTCGATGGTACTGTCTCCCAGGTACACGGATCTTTGCTGGGGAGGAAAGCCCACTTCCTCCACCCTGGCCAACTGTTGGGGAGGGACAACACACACCTCCTCTCCCTTCTCCCCCCGTATCTGCTGCTGGGTAGTGATTGCCATCTTCTCACCCTGAGCCTCCACAATTGCTGCAGGTGTGGGGCAGAGGTCTTGGACCCTCTGTCCAGTTGCCAGCACTTCTGCTGGGGGTTTGCTAGGTGGTTCCTCCTCTACAGAAATGTCTATTAAATCCCCAGTCTCTGGAAGTGGTAAAAGTGTGGGACAGAGGTCTTGGACCCTCTGTTCAGTTACCAGATCTTCAGCTGGAGAAGTTTGTTTTAACTCCATAGATGCTGCTGGCAGAAAATCACATGTCCCTGTCAGTGTTGTGGGAGAAAGGCCGACTACCTCTTCTCTCAGGAAGGCCGAAGCCACTGTTGGTGCTGGGCAGAACACAGTGAACTTTGGCCCTGATAGCAGCTCTTCTGCTGGAGGCTCATCAGGTTGTTCTTCCTCAGCAGAAAAGTCTATCAAATCCCATGTCTCTGCAACTGATGTCGGGGAATAGGGGTTCACCATCTCCTGTCCATGGAACCCAGAAGATGTTATCATTTCTGG
Source organism: Aquarana catesbeiana (assembly GCF_042186555.1). Taxonomy (NCBI): domain Eukaryota; kingdom Metazoa; phylum Chordata; class Amphibia; order Anura; family Ranidae; genus Aquarana; species Aquarana catesbeiana. The sequence continues at coordinate 5,833,438 of NC_133325.1, forward strand.
ACAGAGGTTAGCAGAGCTCTGCCCTGTTGTCAGCACTTCAGGTTTGGGGACGGCAATCTCCGGATTTTCCACTGCCGATTCTCTGGCATGCTGCTGAACTTGTTCTAGCAGTTTCCTGTATGCCCTTTCCAGATGCTGTTCCTTCCTTAGCAAATGGTCCAGATCAGGTTTGAGCTCTGAGACCCCTGCAAGACCGAGCATAGACTCTCTATAGTCTCTCATGTCCTCAAGGTCAGGTTCCCCTTCATCGCCAAACATAAAAAGATCTGTAAGGTTCTCCCACAGCAATCCAGGGCCGCCAAAGTCATATCCCTCTGGAGAGCATTCTGTTGTCTCCCCTAAATATCCCTCCTCTGCGTGCCATTGCAGAGCCCGATATCGATTGTCCAGCTCTATCTCCTGCTGGACCAACCTGTCCAACTCAGTCACCCATTGCTCCTGGGGCTGCTCTCCCAGGAATGCCATCCGCAATGCCCGTTGGTCACTGGCCCGTTGCTCTTGGGTTGGAAAGCACTTGCCCTGTTTTATACCAGCGAGACGGAGGGCTGCAATCCAGAGCTCCACCCGAATCAGCTGCCTGAGCTCCAGGTATTCATCCTCAGACACAGTCCTGGTGTACGTTGAAAGGATGATCCGCAGCAGCCCCGGGAATTCTGATGCCAGGTCCATATCTCCGCTGGGGTGACTGAAGTCTGCTATGCTGATCTTGGATCCAGTTGGAGGTTTGGATGTCCCAGACTTCAGACTTCAGGAAGCTTTCCCGCTGCTTGCCACCAATGTCACGGAACGCCCCACACTCCGCTTGAGTGCTTCCGTCATATACCGCTTCCTAAGTTCTGGAACACGAGTCCAATGGATCTGGCTATAGGAACCCCAAGAACTAGACAACACCAGTCTTGGAGTACATCAGAACTGCCTTTATTTTGAGATCTCACAGACCTTTTTATATCAGGGATGACTCAAAGCTAACCTAATTAACATGACCTAATTTACTACAAAATGTACCCAGACCAGATGACAGTCTTGTGGGCACCGAGCTTCACACATTAATACAATTAACAATACAAACAACAATCTCCCCCCTCCTCAGCCTAGACCATTCGTCTATTAGCCAGGGCTGGTGGCTAATGTGATCAGCTCTCTCAATTAACATAAACACATGTTGATAACACCAGCATCTCCTCACAGGATGTGTCCCAGCAGAATGAATCAGTCTTATCAGCAGGGGGCTGCTGGAGGAATCCCCCCTCCCTCTTCAGGGACACAAATATACAGTAAGGAGTCCCCATACAATATATACATGACTGAGTCCGATTAATACAGTTCAGACTGGATTTCTCATTCACCTCAAATGCTAGGGCCCATAATCGGTGGGCAACAGGCTCCGCTCTGGCCATGCCCGTGACAGGTGGTATGACAGTGGGTGGTATGTACAGGAGAGGAGTGTGGAGGTATGAAAGTGGGCAGTATGTACAGGAGAGGAGTGTGGAGGGTATGACAGCGGGCGGTATGATCAGGAGAGGAGTGTGGAGGGTATGACAGTGGGCAGAATGTACAGGAGAGGAGTGTAGAGGGTATGACAGTGGGCAGAATGTACAGGAGAGGAGTGTGGAGGGTATGACAGTGGGCAGAATGTACAGGAGAGGAGTGTGGAGGGTATGACAGTGGGCAGAATGTACAGGAGAGGAGTGTGGAGGGTATGACAGTGGGCAGTATGTACAGGAGAGGAGTGTGGAGGATATGACAGTGAGCAGTATGTACAGGAGAGGAGTGTGGAGGATATGACAGTGGGCGGTATGTGCAGGAGAGGAGTGTGGGGGGTATGACAGTGGGCGGTATTACAGGAGAAGAGTGTGGAGGGTATGACAGTGGGCAGTATGTACAGGAGAGGAGGGTATGACAGTGGGCAGTATGTACAGGAGAGGAGTGTGGAGGGTATGACAGTGGGTGGTATGTAGAGGAGAGGAGTGTGGAAAGTATGACAGTAGGTGGTATGTACAGGAGAGGAGTGTGGAGTGTATGACAGTGGGCAGTATGTACAGGAGAGGAGTGTGGAGGGTATGACAGTGGGCGGTATGTACAGGAGAGGAGTGTGGGGGGTATGACAGTGGGCGGTATGTACAGGAGAAGAGTGTGGAGGGTATGACAGTGGGCAGTATGTACAGGAGAGGAGGGTATGACAGTGGGTGGTATGTAGAGGAGAGGAGTGTGGAAAGTATGACAGTAGGTGGTATGTACAGGAGAGGAGTGTGGAGTGTATGACAGTGGGCAGTATGTACAGGAGAGGAGTGTGGAGGGTATGACAGTGGGCAGTATGTACAGGAGAGGAGTGTGGAGGGTATGACAGTGGGCAGTATGTACAGGAGAGGAGTGTGGAGGGTATGACAGTGGGCAGTATGTACAGGAGAGGAGTGTGGAGGGTATGACAGTGGGCGGTATGTACAGGAGAGGAGTGTGGAGTGTATGACAGTGGGCAGTATGTACAGGAGAGGAGTGTGGAGTGTATGACAGTGGGCAGAATGTACAGGAGAGGAGTGTGGAGGGTATGACAGTGGGCAGTATGTACAGGAGAGGAGTGTGGAGGGTATGACAGTGAGCGGTATGTACAGGAGAGGAGTGTGGAGGGTATGACAGTGGGCACTATGTATAGGAGAGGAAACCAACATTGAGAAGTAAAATCTGAAATCACAGATCAGCAAAAATAGCTCAATCAATATTTAGGCCCCTTTCAGACAATCGGATCGATCGATTCCACCTGTGCATTTGTCAGACGGAGCTGATCGGACCACCCATTGTCCTCTATGGGGAAGTGGATGTCAGTAAATATGTATCCTCTGACACCCGCCTGGCATCCTATCCAACAAAATCCGCTGAATACAGATGGATGGCGATACGCTCACTATCCATCCAGCGGATCGGATGGGATCAAATAAATATGGACAATCTGTCTGTTTTCATTCAATCTCCCCATAGAGGAGAGGGGGACACTGACAGGTCTCTGCACAGTGATCGGAGACGGACCGGACATCCGACTGCTCAGCTGGGAACAAACGGAGAGAAACCCCCGCTGAGCGAGCCGAGTCCGACAATACGGACCTTCCCCGTGTGAAGGGGGCCTTAGAGAGCGCGGGGACCCTCTATACCAAGGTGACAGACAGAGACCGAGTCTTCAAAAACAATCTATCTAGAGATATATATATATATATATATAGATATATATATATAGATATATCTATATATATATATATTATATACACATACACACACAATATATATACGCAGATGATTCATCACAAGGTGGAAGAGTCGATCATAGACGATTGATATGTCTATAGCAGGGACAGGAGCCCTGTACTATGAATAGGACATCCACATGACTTACCTGTGTGGTCTGACGTGGGGAAAATCCAATGCTGGTGGCCGATGTGTTTAAGATGAAGACTGAGCAGCTGTTCAATCTTCTGGAACCAGCTCTAAAATGGCCGAAAAAAGGAAGAAACAAAAAAGGGGTGTAGCCCATTTGTTACGTTCTCAGTCTGATATTTCCTGTGTTTGCCTCAAACGGAGGATCACTAAACTAACGGGACTGATTAATACAGAGGGTGCAGTATGGAGAGTGGACACTAGGTGGTGCCGCTCCAAATAGCTGAAAAGTATAAAAACAACACAAAGAAAATAGATTATTGTGAACTTTTCAGCTTCAGACTTGGCACACATGCATTGTCGGAGTTACGCACCTTCTAGTTGACTGTTGTCTCCCTTTCTTTTCAAATATTTTCATTAGGTTTTCACAAAGAAAAAAATAAAATAAAATATTTTTATATGACAGAAACAATATAAACAGTCAGGTATGATTATTAAAGAATCAAAGCGATCGATGTATATTGAGTAATACATAGGAACTGTGAGATCATCTAAGTTTTAGATAAACCATTAAGTTGGATATATTGTCATCAGAAGGACTGTCCCCCTCTTCCCGAGCCCCCCCTATTGGGAACATACTGCATTTTGGGGTTTAGGGGACATCCCCTCCGAACTTTCAATACTCTTATACTAATATTGTCTCACCATAGATTAGTAAATTAACTCCATTATAACTTTTACATATAAAAATCAGAAATACAAAGTAGTCTTGAACCCAGCGCTCAAATGGAACAAGTTAACTGCACTTTCAGCCGCTATTATAAAATACAAATCCATAAACAATATATATAAAAGTTATAAACAATATATATATGACTAATTTAAAACCAAGCATTAACAGCACTTCATATGAATAAAAAAATATCCACCAATATAATATCTCATATAGTGCAATAGTCAAATTCCCTCATGTCTTGCTTATAAAAAGAAGAATAAAGAGTATATAACAGGCCCCCACCTAAAGGGACACGAGGCCTCCGCTCCAACGTTTCCTTCCCGGCAGCCTTGGTTGTCGGGGGACCTTCAGCCAGTCTCTACCATGGGGGGGGGATTTGGGGGGTATTCCCTGGGCACAGCATGATCCCCAAAAGGGGTTGTCCGGAGTATGCTCCTGATCCCCTCAGTTGGTCCCCCAAAAAACTGGAGCAACACGAGGTTCACATTTGTTGGACTATTCAGTTGGTCTGTCCTATGTCCTTATACACCTCCTAAATGTATTCCAAACGTGTCAGATATTGTATCACAGGAATAAGTGTATGTATTTTCATTTTGTTATTCTTTTATCGGAAAATAAAAATCTTTTTTTTTTCTTTCAAAAAAAAAAAAAGAATAAAGAGATCCAACTTCTACTCAAACTGTCCATCGAATCACTCATGGTAATATATATAGAGCGATGTGATGAATCCTCTCCTCCTATTGACAGTTCAATAAAACAATCGCATGGAAACAAGAAAAAGAAGAAGGTTTCTGATCCACCAGAAATTAGAGTGCATAAACCTTCGACTGCTTTACCTTCACCGATCCGCCTGGTGCTCACCCCTTTGTGTATCTGCTCACCAGAGGTGTTACTTAACAGGGCCTGTTTGATAATTTGCAGCATGTATGTTCGTTTTTTATTGTGAAGATCAAGAATTTGAACTTGAGAACATTTATGTGGGTGTAGGTTGTTTGGATAATAGTTCCTCGTAGGTTAATATGTTTTCTTGTAACCAGGGTAGGACTTTTTAAATTGGGTATTGTATATCCATAGATGTGTAATGGAGGGTCATTACATTTTTCCAATGAGTCTGGGGGGAGCAGAAAGGTGTGGTTTGTCCCATGCTAATAGTGGAGCATCTATCGAGGGAAGAGTTTTGTAATGGACCTGTAGATAAGTACAGTGAGCTAGTAAAAGAGAAGGCAGGTGCCCGATTTCCTATTACGTGTTTCTCAATATGGACCCACTGTTTTTCGGAGATTCCCGGTGGGCCGATGGCTCAGTGTGGGCTGCATCTGCGGTGCGCAGCGATCTACCTGTCAACCGCCAACAGCTGGCGCCTGACGGGTAGATCGAGATTAAGCCAGTATGCAGAGTAGCGCAGGAAGCACATGGCACATCAGGGCACATGGCACATCAGGGAACATAGCACATCAGGGAGCGGAGCACATCAGGGCACAGGGCATGGGGCACATAGTACATCAGGGCATGGGGCACATTATAGGGCACATCTGGGGGCACATCAAGGAACATGATGGGGCACATTATAGGGCACATCTGGGGGCACATGATGGGGCACATCAAGGCACATGATGGGGCACATGATGGGGCACATCAAGGCACATGATTGGGAACATTGTAGGGCACATCAGGGGGCACATTATAGGGCACATCATGAGGGCACATCAGGGGGCACATTATGGAATCTTACTAGCCAGCATCCAGAGTAGCGCGGGAAGCGTTTGTCTGTAGTAAGTTCTCTCTCATGTCACGCAGCGCTGCTCACTCCCCGGCGGTCCCTCCTCTCTTCTTGTGTATCCCAGATGATTTCACAAGCCAATGGGGATATATACGAGAAGAGAGGAGGGGCCGCCGGGGAGCGAGCAGCGCTGCGTGACATGAGAGAGAACTTACTACAGACAAACGCTTCCTGCGCTACTCTGGATGCTGGCTAGTAAGATTCCATAATGTGCCCCCTGATGTGCCCTGATGATGTGCCCTACAATGTTCCCCATCATGTGCCTTGATGTGCCCCATCATGTGCCCCCAGATGTGCCCTATAATGTGCCCCATCATGTGCCCCCAGATGTGCCCTATAATGTTCCCCATCATGTGCCCCCAGATGTGCCCTATAATGTGCCCCATCATGTTCCTTGATGTGCCCCCCGATGTGCCCTATAATGTTCCCCATCATGTGCCCCATGCCCTGATGTACTATGTGCCCCATGCCCTGTGCCCTGATGTGCTCCGTGCCCTGATGTGCTCTGTCCCCTGATGTGCCCTGATGTGCCATGTGCCCTGATGTGCTATGTGCCATGTGCCCCGATGTGCCCTGATGTGCCATATGCCCAGATGTGCTATGTGCCCTGAGCCCTGATGTGCCATGTGGACTGATGTGCCCCATGCCCTGCTGTGCCCTGATTTGCTACGTGCCCTGATGTGCCCCGATGTGCTATGTGCCCCATAATGTTCCCGGATGTGCCCCATAATGTGCCATTTGCCCTGATGTGCTATAATGTGCCCTGATGTGCCCCGAGCCCTGATGTGCCCCGTGCCCTGATGTGCCCTGATGTGCTATGTGCCATGTGCCCCGATGTGCCCTGTGCCCTGATGTACCATGTGGCCTGATGTGCCCCGATGTCCTATCCCCTGATGTGCCCCGATGTCCTATCCCCTGATGTGCCCCCTGCCCTGATGTGCTGTGCCCCAATGTCCTATGCCCTGATGTGCCTTATGCCCTGATGTGCCTTGTGCCCTGATGTGCCCCAATGTCCTGTGCCATGATGTCCTGTACCCTGACGTGACCTGATGTGTTGTGCCCTGTACCCAGATGTGTTGTGCCCTGATGTACTGTGACCTGTGCCCTGATGTCCTGTACCCTGATGTGTTGTGCCCTGATGTGCTGGGCTCTGTATCCTGATGTGCTGGGCTCTGTATCCTGATGTGCTGTGCCCTGATGTACTGTAACCTGATGTGTTGTACCCTGATGTGCCCCGATGACCTGTGCCATGATGTCCTGTACCCTGACGTGCCCTGATGTGTTGTGCCCTGTACCCTGATGTGTTGTGCCCTGATGTACTGTGACCTGTGCCCTGATGTCCTGTACCCTGATGTGTTGTACCCTGATGTGCTGGACTCTGTACCCTGATGTGCTGTGCCCTGATGTGGCCTGGTGTGTTGTGCCCTGATGTGCTGGACTCTGTATGCTGATGTGCTGTGCCCTGATGTACTGTACCCTGATGTGTTGTACCCTGATGTGCCTTGTGCCCTGATGTGCCCCGATGTCCTGTGCCATGATGTCCTTTACCCTGACGTGCCCTGATGTGTTGTACCCTGATGTGTTGTGCCCTGATGTACTGTGACCTGTGTCCTGATGTCCTGTACCCTGATGTGTTGTGCCCTGATGTGCTGGGCTCTGTACCATGATGTGCTGGGCTCTGTATCCTGATGTGCTGGGCTCTGTACCCTGATGTGCTGGGCTCTGTACCCTGATGTGCTGGGCTCTGTACCCTGATGTGCTGGGCTCTGTATCCTGATGTGCTGGGCTCTGTATCCTGATGTGCTGTGCCCTGATGTGCCTTGTACCCTGATGTGCCTTGTACCCTGATGTTCCGGGGTCTGTATCCTGATGTGCTGGGCTTTGTATCCTGATGTGCTGGGCTCTGTACCCTGATGTGCTGGGCTCTGTATCCTGATGTTCTGGGCTCTGTACCCTGATGTGCTGGGCTCTGTATCCTGATGTGCTGGGCTCTGTATCCTGATGTGCTGTGCCCTGATGTGCCTTGTACCCTGATGTGCCTTGTACCCTGATGTTCCGGGGTCTGTATCCTGATGTGCTGGACTCTGTACCCTGATGTGCTAGGCTCTGTATCCTGATGTGCTGGGCTCTGTACCCTGATGTGCTGGGCTCTGTATCCTGATGTGCTGGGCTCTGTAACCTGATGGACAAGGAAAAGGAGGCGCCTCTGGGTGCAGACTTTTAAAACAATTTATTAAAAAAAACAGCAACAGCTGGTAATACACTCACATTTGAGTAGAAAGTATCAGGCATTAAAAATGTCCCAGGGCAATCCAGGGGATCCGTGGAGTCATCTCTCGGCTGGTAGGTGTTAAATAGCTCTGGGCAGTCTAAGAACGTTGGATGTGGACGGCCGAGATACACATCCAGAGACAGGCACCAAAGGGAGGCTTGGTAAGCAGCCGATCCAGACACGGGATGATGGCGTCACACGATGTGCGACGCGTTTCCTGAGCCGGCACGCCGTGAGTGGTGTGACGGCGGCGCTCCTTTGTCAAGCTGATTGGCTGGGAGCTGAAGAGGATTTATATATGGAAAGTAGTGAGAGGGAGGAGAGCGGAATAGTAAAGGAGAGGGGGGGGGGAGTAGCCTGAAGCTCTGTGTGTGTAGAAGTGTCAGCAGTGGTAGGAATCAGGAAGAGGCAGCCATAAGGAATCAGGGGGGAGGCAGCCATAAGGAAACATGGAACGGACTGGGGAGGGAGGATGTAAATGGAATTGGGAGGGGAAGGGGAATGATGTGGGAGGGGGGGGGAGGAGAGAAAAAGAGAAAACGAAGAAGGGGGAGTGAGAGAAATAATAATAACCTGGTTATAGGAGAGAAAAAGGAAAGGAAATGACATAGAAGAAGAGCTACTGGATAATAAAAACTCAGACCATGTGTGTCCTATGATGGACACAGGGGGGAGAATGAATAAGCATATGTATATGTACCTATGGGAAAGGGGAAGGGGAAAAAAAGGGAGACGGGAAAGGAATATTGTGATGTGTGCTATATACTGGTTGTATATAAGCACATCAGTAAACGATCAGAAGTAGTGGGTTACAGGAATTAACTATAAAGATATGGCTAAATTTTATGTACGTGCTTGGACGTACACCCACATGGGTAAAATGGGACATGAGGGGGGGGGGGAGGGGAAGGGGGGAAAAAAAGAAGGGGGAGGGGAAGGGGAATAAAAGGGAGAAATATGGAGAGGGGGAGGGGAGAGGGGGGGAAATAGAGGAATGTAAGAAAGAGAAGAGGGGGGAGGAAAGGGACTGATACAGGCACCTGTACATGTTTGGTATACAAAGTCCAGGTAGGGGTAAAGCAAAGGTATAGAACAAGGGGAAAGTGGAGGAAGTGCATGTATACATGTTATCAACATATATCAACATATATTTACCACATTAAACACTTTGTAAAAAGTCAAAACTAAAAAGTGAAATAAAAATGAAATAAAAACAGTAATGATTATGATAAAATAAATGGGATAATGGGGATTTTGTGAGTGTCATGTAGGCTAGTATTAGTGTGGATATTACAAAATGGATGAAGTTTCGATGCATTCGTTAATTCCTCCAGGCGAAAGGACATCTAGACGATAGATCCAATAGGTCTCCCTCGCACATAATTTTTTGAACCTTTCGGCGGGTGAGAGAGACCTAGGGATCTGTTCTATGACCCAAACTGACAGTCCATGGGTGGAGCCCTTGTGTGCTACAGCGAAATGTTTTGGTACACTATGGGGGTCTGTGCCACCCTCAATGTATCTCCTGTGTTCCCCGAACCGTTGTCCTAGAGGCCGGATGGTGCGGCCGACATATATGAGGCCACAGGGGCACATGAGACCATACACCACGTAGTCGGATGAACAGTTGTAGAAGTCTTTCAGGATGTATGTGTGGCCTTTGGTGGAAAACGATTTTTGGCCATGTTGGACAAAATGACAGGTCTTACACAATTTTTTCCGACATTGGAACATCCCTACTAGAGGGATGAGTGGAGTAATGGACGGGAAAGCCGAGGTGGTCTTGAGTTTACTGGGAGCAATTTTGTTTTTAAGATTGGGGGCCTTTCGGTAAGTAACCTGTGGATGTGTAGGCAGAATGGACCTGAGATGGGGATCATGTTGGAGGATATCCCAGTGTTTCATCTGTGGGACATCCTCAAATGGAAGGTGGAGGAGCGCAAGGTCTCTAACATCCACCAGCTCCGTGATGTCATCATGGAGGAGGGGAAGAGGACTCCAGTGACAACCTGTGAAGCTCTGGTGACCTCCATGTCCAAGAGGGTTAAGGCAGTGCTGGAAAATAAGGGTGGCCACACAAAATATTGAAACTTTGGGCCCAATTCAGACATTTTCACTTAGGGGTGTACTCACTTTTGTTGCCAGCAGTTTAGACATTAATGGCTGTGTGTTGAGTTATTTTGAGGGGACAGCAAATTTACACTGTTATACAAGCTGTACACTCACTACTTTACATTGTAGACAAGTGTCATTTCTTCAGTGTTGTCACATGAAAAGATAGAAGAAAATATCTACAAAAATCTGAGAGGTGTACTTACTTTTGTATGATATTCTCTCTCTCTCTATATATATATAAATAATAATATTATATATAACATATTCTTAACATATTGTTAAAGCAGAGTTCCGCCCAAATTTTTTATTTATTTTTTTTAAAAGCCAAACTTTGGCTCATGCCATACATTAATGCCACTGACGATTTTAATAGCATTTGCCCCTCTAATAAACATATTAGATAAAAAAAAATACCTTTTTATTCCGCTGTGTTGTAAGTTCCCATTTTGCTTGTGGGCATGTGAAGCCCACAAGCCTCTTCTTCTGGGATACGGAGCAGCTGAATGCCCAGCATGCACCGCCAATTCACGAAAAGATTGCAGCGCTGGAAACTTATGACGTTGCCATCACAACGTGCGGCAGCGTCGGAAGTGCCCACCCCGTTGTGATGGCAACCCAGATAACGATGACGAGCGGTGGCCATCCACACTGACTTCTGGAGAATTATGACACATGGCTCCCAGGACACAGTGCGCCGCCGGATATGACGGACATATCCGCGGGTGGCAGAGGCCGGAAACTGCATTGCAAACAGTGCTATCCAGGTAAGTTGTCATATAAAAAAAAAACAAACAGATAGATAGATAGATAGATAGATAGATAGATAGATAGATAGATAGATAGATAGATAGATAGATAGATATAGATATAGATATAGATATAGATATAGATATATATGCTGCAAGAATGATTTTGAGAATAACTTATAAAAGTGAGTGGAACTCCACTCTAACTTGTCTCCTGACAACGCATAGACAGCCTTAACAGTAAACACAGGTTATTATGTACTATATGTTCCAGACTTCTGGCTGGGGTTCGCACAAGCTGAAACCACCTCCTCTTTATCTATAGAAGCTTTTATTTCAACTTATTAATTGCACAAGCAATACTAAACTTAAAGGGGTACTTTAGACTTAGGGTATAATAGTAGCACAAAGCAGTGTAAATATTAAGGGGGCTTTTCCGGGATCCTTACAGGTACAGTGTAGCATGACCGCGCAGTTGACCGTGCAGTTGTCATTCAAAGTGCGACAACGTGGAAAACTGAAAATTGACCTGGGCAGGAAGAGGGTAAAAGTGCCCAGTAGTCAAGTGGTTAATTTAAAAAAAAAAAAAGAAAAGGTGAAAAGTTAAGGCTGCCATGGACTAGGTGAGAAATGAGCACATTGGGATGGCTGGGGCAGAAAAGGCTTCTATTTATTATAAAAAGGAAATCCCCATCCGTATCTGATCTGCGGTGGGCGGCGTTAACTTCCTTCCTTCATCTTACTTTGTCTATCCAATGTGGCCGGGGGAAATATCCAGATTAATCTGCAAAATATTCCCAGCAAGAGAGACCGATTGAGAGTTCCTAGCTATTCTAGTGCCCCGTACACACGATCGGACTGTGGATTTTTGTTCGAAGGTTGTTGGCTCCAACTCGTCTTGCATACACACGGTCACACAAATGTTGGCCAACAATTACGAACGTAGTGACGTACAAGAAGTACGTGATATGTCCATTACAGACACTAGTTTTACAAGACCGAGCGCTTCCGGCTCGTACTTGATTTCCGAGCACGCGTGGAATTTTGTCCGACGGACTTGTGTACACACGATCGGAAAGTCCGACAACAAACATTTCTTGGCGGAAAATTTGAGAACCTGCTAGCCAACATTTGTTGGTGGAAAGTCCAACAACAAATGTTCGGTGGAGCGTACACACAGTCGGACTTTCCTCCAACAAGCTCACATCCAACATTTGTTGTCGGAAAATCCAGTCGTGTGTACGGGGCATAAGAATGCGCTCCTCTACAAGGAAATCCTTCATACTGGAGGAGGATGTCTCTCGGAGGCTGGTCAGGAGGTGGTTTAGAATGTAATGCCCAACATAGACGGTCACAGCAAAATGCCTGGACAGCTTTTTCTTTTTTTTTTTTTTTTTTTTGTAGCAATGTTTTTTTATTTAGTATTTCAGATATGAACAGATTACAAATAAGATAAGACATTTCGATATACACAGTATACATCCGTATAAGAACTTTTGAGTGGTTAATAATAACAAATCATTAGCTAATCAGTAGAACGGGGTGAAAGCATGTGAAAATCAACAGGTCAAGGAAGCCTTACTTGTTGTTACTTGTTTGGCCATATAGACTAATGTTTGGCAAATATATTGCAATGAGACGCTCGAACGTATAGTTTCTGTGGACCGGTCTCGTACCATCTGATTGAGGTTTATAGAGGTGTTGTTTTTCCAGTTGCGAAGTATCAGTATGCGTGTCTCCAGTAGGATGTGGGTAACGACTGGTTTGAAGTTGGGTGGGAATTTCTCTATGCCCAAGTGAAGGATTGCCAAAGCTGGGTCAGGAGGGGTTAAAATTCCTGTTAGGGAGGAGATAAGCTGGAATATATTCGGTTCCATAGGCTTTTTTATATTTGGGCATTGCCAGAACATATGTAATAGGTTTCCTATTTGCCTGCAGTCCCTCCAACATTGTGGTGATGTTTCTGGGAAATAACTTGCTGTTCTATATGGGGTGTAGTGCCATCCGTTTGCCGTTTTAATCATCATTTCCGGATGCTTAACACAATGTGAAGCTTTGTGTGTTTCTCTGACAGTGTGTTGCCATTGTTCATCTGAGAAGGTGATGCCCAAGTCTGTCTCCCATTTCCCCATTGCTGTGGTTTTCTTAAATGCTAGTTTGTTACAGATGAGGTTGTAAAATAACGATATTCCTTTTAGGTTTTGTTTGGGTGTAGAGTAAAATTGCCATACTTTGGGCAGAATTTTTATCTTTGGACTTGGATGCGATTTGAGGAAATGTGTTATTCGTAAACATGAGAGCAGCTTATTGTTCGGCAATTGGTACAGTGTCATAATTTGTTTTGTGGATTTGTGCTGGGGTCCATTATAGAGGTCTGATATGTGTACGATGCCATGGTCTACCAGATCCTTAACTGATAGCATTGGAATTTTTGTTTCTAGGAGGTTCAATGGTAGCTTGTAATCTATTTCCTGTCTATCAGTGTGATTTTTGGTTTAGGAGTAATCTCCATGCCATCAGTGAAATCTGCATAGGAGGGAAAGAGTTTTCATGCCCCATGGTATACAGACTTCGTCCATAAGTAGTGATGTTAGGTCTTTCCATAGTGGTGTATTGCTCTCGTATAACCAGTATTTGATATGGTCTAGTCTAACTGCCCATAGGTAGTCATAGAGGTCCACTAGTTCTGCCCCTCTTACTTTCCTGTGGGAGGTGAGGTTATTGCAGGAGCATCTAGCTTTTTTTGCCACCCCAAATGTATTTCCAGCTCAGATTTGGTTTTTGAGGTAATGGTGCACTATATGAATTGGCAGGGTGAGGAATATATATATAAGATTTGTGGTAAGATCAACATTTTGTAGGCTGTTATTTTGCCTAGCCAGGATATTTCCTTTTTCGACATATCTTTTAGTTGGGTTTCCAGTTTGGTAATTAGCGGAATTATATTAGCTTTAACTAGTGCAGAAGTTGTATTAGTTAGTGTAATTCCTAAGTAGGTAATACCTCTCTTACTCCACATATATGGTAATTGTTTTTGTAGTATATTCCGTATGGAAGGCGGTCCTCCTACATCTAAAATTAGAGATTTAGTGAAGTTAACTTTGTAATAAGAGATATCGCCAAAATCGGTTAGGATTTTGTGGGCCTGTTTTAGGGATGTAAGCGGGTTGGTCAAGAGCAGGATGACATTGTCCGCAAATAAGTTTATGGTATGCACGCTAGAGCCAAACTGGAAACCTGTAATCAAGGGGTGTGTCCTAACTGCTTCGGCTAGTGGTTCTATCATTAGATTAAAGATGGTCAGTGTCTGGTCCTGTTTGATATGTTGAAGGGTGTGGATAGGAAGCCAGCTAAGTATACCTGTGCAGATGGGCATGAGTATAGAGCTAAAGTAGATGTTAGTATGGAACCCTTAAAACCAAACTTAGATAATACCATTTCCATGTAGGTCCAGCCAACCAAAAGTACCTTGCTATACAGTGGGTAAGCAGCAGGTATAATCTCAGTATACATAGTGGGTAAGCAGCAGGTATAATCTCAGTATACACAGTGGGTAAGTAGGGGGTACAATATCAGTATACACAGTGGGTAAGTAGCGGGGGTACAATCCCAGTACACACAGTAGGTAAGTAGCGGGTACAATCCCAGTACACACAGTGGGTCGGTAGGAGGTACAATCTCAGTATACACAGTGGGTAAGCAGTGGGTACAATCCCAGTACGCACAGTGGGTAAGTAGCAGATACAATCCCAGTATACATAGTGGGTCAGCAGCGGGTACAATCTCAGTATACAAAGCGAATAAGTAGCGGGTACAATGCCAGTATAGACAGTGGGTAAGCAGCAGGTACAATCCCAGGGCGGCACAGTGGTGTAGTGGTAGCACTCTCGCCTAGCAGTAAGAAAGGTCGCTGGTTCGAATCCCAACCACGACACTACCTGCCTGGAGTTTGCATGTTCTCCCTGTGCCTGCGTGGGTTTCCTCCGGGTATTCCGGTTTCCTCCCACACTCCAAAGACATGCTGGTAGGTTAATTGGATCCTGTCTAAATTGTCCCTAGTATGTATGAATGTGAGTTAGGGACCTTAGATTGTAAGCTCCTTGAGGGTAGGGACTGATGTGAATGTACAATGTATATGTAAAGCGCTGCGTAAATTGACGGCACTATATAAGTACCTGAAATAAATAAAAAATAAAATATACACAGTGGGTAAAATCTCAGTATACATTAGACCCGCTGCTTACCCACTATGTATACTGAGATTGTACCCGCTGCTGACCCACTATGTATACTGGGATTGTATTTGCTATTTACCCATTGTGTATACTGAGATTGTACCCACTGCTTACCCACTATCTCAGTATACACAATGGGTAAGTAGCGGGTACAATTCCAGTATACACAGTGGGTATGTAGCGGGTACAATCTCAGGGTAAGCAGCAGGTATAATCTCAGTATACATAGTGGGTAAGCAGCAGGTACAATCCCAGTATACACCGTGGGTAAGCAGCGGGTATTTGATAAGAAGATAGAGTGGTGTATGGCTCCATTCTCTAGTCAGACTTCTTCAAAGGGAGTCAGTTCTCTCCGGAAGTTATGAGGTTTAGGTAAGGAATGCAGGAAGTGAAGGAGCCACTGTTTGCAAATAGAAACGAGGCTCTAAAGATTGTAGAAAAATTGATCCGCACTCCGGTTGTTGCTCTTAAAATTTCTTCATTTTATTGAATAGCCACAGTGAACAAACGCAGATTAAGTCAGTTGACGCGTTTCAGCCTATAAGGCCTTAGTCATAACTTTAGCAACTGCGGATCAAGTATTATGTGGTGTATGGGTAGTAGCACTGACTTTTCTGTTTATACTCTAGGCTCTAAAGATTCTCTGATCAATCCAGGCATGAAAGATTGGGTCAGAATGGCCTGTGAGGGATACATGGGCAGTGGTGGCCGGTGTTCAATCAACCAAACAAACCTGCCCCCCTCACTTGCACTACCACAATCGACTGCCGCCCCCCCCCACCGCGGGAGATGGATGGAAAGGTGGCAATAAGTGGCCCAACCTTAGACTGTTCCTCGCTCCAGCTTGTCATGGGAAGTGCCGGCCCATTGCTTCTCCTCCCGGTTGAACAGGAAGTGGGTCCTGAGACCCAATTGGCCAGGAGTCCTAAGACACCTGGCCAATGGGTTCTCAGAACCCACTTCCTGATTTGGCTGGGAGGAGAAGAAGGAAGACATTAGCGAATAATAATTTGCTAATGTCACACAACTGGGCGGGCACAGCCCAATTTGAGCAGGTTTCTGGGTATTTGTGTTCCAGACCAAGAAAGCTCTGACAGCAGAACATATGTGTAGCAGGCTAATAGAAAAATGGGTCCGGTAACCCCCCCCCCCCTCTCCTTCTGTCTAATCAGAACATCTTGGGTGATTCGGGGCACATTTCCACGCCAAACTAAATTTGATGATCTCTGATACATTTGCTGGTGAGTATAGGAGCTGAGGCATTGCATTAATTTTTTGGATATTAGACCTCCAAAACTAGGAGAACGCATTGTTAGTCCAAGAATCCAGGTCAGTCATAGAGAGTGTAATAATGGGAGGTAATTAATCTTAAATATCAGAGAGGGGTCAGCAGGAATGTGCGTACCCAGATATCTGATAGACTGCAATGCCCAATGGAATGGGAAGCTAGGCCTAAGAGACTTCAAGGTATGCTCATCCAGACACACACTTATGGCCATTGATTTTTTTTTTATGGTTCATCTTAAAATTTGTCAGAGCCCCATATGTGTGAAGTTCCTGAGGAAGAGTTGGAAGGGAGATTATTGGATTAGTAATGTAGAAAAGAAGGTGGTCAGCATAGGCTGCAACCTTGTGGTGATAATTTTGGGCTGATAGGCCAGAGAAGACTGAGTTTGTTCATATATAATGTAGGAGAGGTGCTTGGGTCACAAAAAGTAAGGGTGAAAGGGGGAACCCTTGCCTTGTTCCATTATGAATGTCAAATGGGGCAGAGACACTGCCGTTGATCATGAGGGTGTGGAATATAAAGCCTTAATCAATATGAGCATAGAGTCCAGCACTCCAATGTGAAAAGCACGAAAGTCCAATCAACCCTATCAAAGGCTTTATCTGCATCAGTAGACAACAGAAGCATAGGAGTGGATGAGTTTCTAGCCTTGGAGATGAGGTTGATTGAACGGATAGTATTATCACATGCCTCTCTAGTGCAGTTAAAACCAGTTTGGGCTGGACAAACAATGTGTTGAAAGATTGGGACAAATCTATGTGCATTCATTTTGGAGAATATTATCAGATCGCAATCCATTAATGAAAGTGACCGATAACTGGCGCATTGTGAGGGGCTTTTGGCTTGGGAACGACTGATATCTGGGCCCACGATAGGTCTTTTGGAATAGGATAGCCCTCCAAAATGGTATTAAACACCTCTAAGAAATGGAGTAAACTGAGGAAAGAACATTTTATAACATAAGGCAGTGAGGCCAACTGGACCAGGAGCTTTTCCAATTAGACTTGTGGATACTGCATGAAGATGTTCATCCACTGTGATCAGCTTGGCCAAAGATTCTTTTTCATCTACCATCAAGGTGAGCATCTTTACTGAAGGTAAGTAGGCTTTTATGTCAGCGAACCTGTGTTCCAACTAAGCACCTTCAAGGGGCATGTTTAAATTGTCTGAATGTGGCTGCTATGCATGAGCTAGCGCTCTACTGCCTTTACTACCCTGTTTCCCCGAAAATAAGACCTAGCGTGATTGTCGGTGATGGCTGCAATATAAGCCCTACCCCCCAAATAAGCCCTAGTTAAAGTCCTTGTAGGTCTTCTTTTCAGGGTAGGGCTTATTTTCGGGGGAAACAGGGTAGGGCTTATTTGGGGGGGTAGAGCTTACATTGCAGCCATCACCGACAATCACGCTAGGTCTTATTTTCGGGGAAACAGGGTACCATATTCATGAAAAAAAACAGCTGTTGTGTAGCAACTAGGGATGAGCTGAACACCCCCTGGTTCGGTTCGCATCCAGAACATGCGAACAGGCAAAAAATTTGTTCAAACACGTGAACACCGTTAAAGTCTATGGAACACAAACATGAATAATCATAAGTGCTCATTTTAAAGGCTTATATGCAAGTTATTGTCATAAAAAGTGTTTGGGGACCCAGGTCCTGCCCCAGGGGACATGTTAAGGGGGCTTCCAGATTACGATAAGCCCCCTGCCCGCAGACCCCCACAACCACCGTGAAAGGGTTGTGGGGATGACGCCCTTCTCCCCATCAACATGGGGAGAAGGTGGTTTGGGGGGCTACCCCAAAGCACCCTCCCAATGTTGAGGGCATGTGGCCTGATACGGTTCAGGAGGGGGGGGCACTCTCTCATCCCCCCTCTTCTCCTGCAGCCTGCCAGGTTCTGTGCTCGGATAAGGGTCTGGTATGGATTTTGAGGGGGACCCCCACGCCATTTTTTTATAAATTTGGCGCAGGGTTCCCCTTAATATCCACACCAGAGCTGAAGGGCCTGGTATAGAATTTAGGGGGACCCCCACGCATTTTTTTTTTTTTTTTAAATTTGGTTCGGGGGTTCCCCTGTGGGGAAATTCCATGCCGTTTTTATCAATAAACTTTTATGTGTATTGCCGGACCGACAATTCATTATAGCCGGCACTAGCGATAGTAATTTTACATGACTTTTTTTCCCTTAGAAATGTCATTTTGCTGTCAGACTGTTCTAAACACGGGAAACATTTGCCACTTTACAGGCATACTATAGACACCCCCCAGGTAAAAAATTTGAAGGAATATTACACTTTTATTGTTTCACTTTAAGCATTATTAAAATCACTGCTCCCAATAAAAAAGGCCGTTTCTAAAACTTTTTTGCATTGATACATGTCCCCTGGGGCAGGACTCGGGTCTCCAAACACTTTTTATGACAATACCATGAATATAAACCTTTAAAAATAGCACTTTTGATTTCTCCCAAAGACTTTTAAAGGGTGTTCCACGACTTTCAAATTCGCTGTTAGGCGAACAGCCAATGTTTGAGTCGAACTCGTGTTTGACCAGAACATAAAGCCCATCTCTAGTAGCAACAAATGTTTTGTCTTATAAAAGGGAAAGATTTTTAGAGTTGTTCTCTAGTCTCAGCTATTTCAGCGTCTAATGATGGGAAGAGGTAGTGGTTTATGGTGCCATCCAAGACACAGAAATGTCATGATCAGGTCAGAGGTATTACATATCCTGTCCTTTTTAGGCCTATGTCCATGTTTAATTAGGACTCTGCAAATGCAGAATTTGTGAGAGGCCCATAACACGAGGGGACTCACCAATGAGTCTTTTATTTAACTCAAAGAAGGTTTGTAGTTCCTTCACAAGGTCTGAGCCAACCGGTTGATCCTAAAATAACTTTTAATTTAAATTCCATGAAGTGGCTTTTGGGGTCAAACATTCTGGCTGTAACTCGAAATAAAAACGTGAGCAGACAAAGCAATATATCCTATCCCAGCATCAGAAACTATGAGTCATGACACATACCTTGAATGGGAAAAGACTGATGCACGAGTACTGCAGGGGATTAGTATGAATAGGCTCTGTCTTGGGGGTGCATAATGCGTCAGACACCAAGTAATTGATGAGAATGGAGAAGGCAATCTGTTCCTGCCTGTTGATGACATTTGAGACCTACCCCCAGAGTCAAGGAACAAAATCTGGTTGGAGAAAAAAGAAAATTTTGTCTCAAAATGTCACCCAGACACATAGACCATTTTTCTGGCAGGTTAGGGCCTTTAAAATTTCATGAGATTACTTTCAATGTCATGATTAGAGGTTGAGTATAGTGAGAAAGCAAAGAAAACAAAAATGGTAGGGAAGGGTATCTAGGACCCATGCCTCAGAAGAAACCAGAGGGAAAAAAGGAAAAGGGGAAATCTAATCTAAAACACAGTCAATAAGCAGATTGAGATATAAGAGCCTGTCCCCCCTTCCTCCAAACATTGCTAACAATAGAAAAAGGAACCTGAGAGAGGTCAGCAAGACATAATAATACATTTGCAGAAATAAATCCATGAGACTGCTGCACATTGCATACTCAGCTTGACTCTCCCCATGTAAAAGTCATGTGCACTTGGACAGCCAGTATGGTACCTTGAGACCATGCTCTCTGAAGATACAGCATGGTGAATCAGCAGTGTCATAACTAAGCAGACAATGTGCATCTGTCTGTAATTGCAAAACCATCAAATAGATATAGAAAACTTCACACAGATCAGGCCAGGTGGGACAAAGCTCACCCAGGTCACATCTGGGCAATAAGCCCATAATTGTTATGTCTCAAGCCAATGATTAAGTATAATTGGCTGGCATTGTTCAACCCTGCTGATCAGGCCAACAAAGCTCCCGCACCAGGAGGGAGATATTTCCTTCCCCAAAGGATAGGAGAAATTACAGGGGAAGTAACTATTAAGGCACATATATTTTCCAGAACCATTCCTACTATCTTTGGCATAATGACAATCTAAAGTACGGAGCAATGTCCTGTAAAGGGAGTATTGCACATTGTGTTTAGAATTGTGTTGCATTTTGTAAAGCCAGCAAAGCAAGTACATGCTATAATGTGCAGTCTAACCTATAAACCAACTACACAGAGGGTGCATATCTTTGTTATTTCCAAGTGGAGATCAGGCACAAGTTCCCTGTTCACTCATCTCATCCCCTAAAGTACCCTCTCCAAGGTTTGTGAGTAGAGGAAATGATATCATGTGGTATGAGGTTATCTGCAACGTGTCCTCCCAGGTGTTCCAAAAATGGAAGGAAAGAAAAAGGGGGGGCGATAAGGGGAGGGAATGGGGTCCTCTAGACCCCTGTGAAGGCACCCACCATCTATCCCCTCTGGAAGTGTTCCAGGGAAAACTTAGCGACAGTAAGTCTCAAAAACTGAGTCAGGGACCATATTAACATGTCTATGATTTGTTACTGTTGGGTGTCACAGCTGAGTCTCCTGGATGGTTTCACTCTACTGTGGGGCCTTCAGCAGGAATAGAGGGTGCAGTGTTGGAGAAATCTAGCCAATTAGGAACCTGGAGTGGTTCTATACCCGTGAAATCAAATAAGGCATATAGTCCTGATGGATGTTTTGGCGAGAAAGTGCAGTTACCATTACATAAAGAGGGTGAAATTATTTGCCTCATTTGTATGTCAGGCTATGGGAACAGAGCTTGTCCAGCAGAGGTCTAAGGGATCCTCTCATTTGCAGAGTTTTCTTGGAAACATCTGGGAGAAGATGAATTTGGGTCCCATCAAAGTCCAACGGTCCCTTATGTCAGGCTCTCTCTGTAGGATGCCTTCTTTCAGGGTATATGAATGCAGGCAGTATAATACATCTCGGGATGGTAATGGACTTTGGACTCTGTCAATAGTAATTTCAGTCTGAGTTAGGCGCTCCAGATAGCTAATGAAGATGTCAGTGACTGTGGCCCACAGATCAGCTTGTGCAATGGCCTTTGGGATTCCCCAGAGCCGGATATTCTTGAGGTGGCTGTAGTTTTCTAGATCATCAATAAAAAAAAGATGTAGTTATGGTATTTGTGAACTGAGAGCATCCTGTGAGATTTGGACAGTGGTGGCAACCATTCTTATATCAGTATTGTCCTGTACTGCATCAGCCAGTTTACCATCTATCTCCTAATGGAGCGCATTCGGCACAGTACAAATCCCATATCAAATCAAATCTCTGCCACTTTATTGAGGAATAGCATGTCTTCCCTAAGGGCCATTTCAATCCTGTTCACTAGCATCTCATAGTCATCCTTGTTCATAGTGGGCAGGAAAGACCAGAGCACATTCCCCTGGAGTAGCTGAAGTCAGCCAACTGGCATCAGAGCAGGGCTGGGGAGGTGTACTCACTACAGTCTATAGCTGATTGAATGGATGAGGTGTCCCTGTGGTCTCGTTGAGTCAGTGCTGTAGTAGTTAGCGAGGGCCACCATGTCTGTGTCCTTCCCTTAGAGCATGGGAGCATATTATTGCCACATAGCTGGTAACTGGAGACAATGTAAAGGAGCGTGGAGGCAGGTCACTGATTGGGAAGAGAAAAAGCAGGTTGTGATCCCAGTCAGGCTCCTCTGTCTGTAGGAGCACCAGGTACTGTGCTGGAGTGAAGGGGAGCATACAAGGTTTAACAGGATCGGCTGCCGGCACCACCTTGCCGGTTCAGGAGGAAAAGCAGTTGGCTGCAGCTGTTTCAAAAAGCAGTCCATGGCTGTGGAAGAGCAGTATTGCTGTGACTTCTCAGGCTTCCTCTTGTTGGTTGTCACTCCATGGAGATGGACAGGGGCCGGTAGGTGACTGCTGTATATCTGTAAATAGTAGATAGCTCAGGAGCTCAGCCATGATGCTGCTTCCCTTCCCCATGCAAAGACCACACCCCATCCCTGCACATCTTAATCTGGTAGCAAAGTTTTAAAAAGCTTGAGCATGGCTGATGTTAAATCACTGACTGTTTCCGGGACAACCCAGAGCCTGAGATTATCATGTCTGTTACAGTTGTCTAAATCTTCTAGTAAGTTTGCTTCTTAAAGTAGCATTATATTGTTTTCCTTCTGATTAGCTTGTTGATGTGGGGTGTGAAACTTCTGAGACACCCCAAACCCTTTCAGAGTTGCTTATCAGATACTGCCCTATCTCTTTCAGTGTTTCCTTCCTGTATCTAAAAATGAATATTGTGAATCCTGATGCCTGATATAGGATTTCTTCACTGTAAAAGCTTTGTCACTGATATGACTTCTCTTCAGTGTGAATCAGCTGGTGTTTAATAAGTCTGGACTTCCTTGTAAAAGCTTTTCCACATTTAGAACACAGATATGGCTTCTCTCCAGTGTGGACCGCTTGGTGTCTAATAAGCTCTGCCTTTTGCATAAAAGCTTTGTCACATTCAGAACATGAATATGGTTTCTCTCCAGTGTGGACCTTCTCATGTATGATAAGCTGTTTCTTCTCCAAAAAAGCTTTGCCACATTCAGAACACCGATGTGGCTTCTCTCCAGTGTGAATCCTCTGGTGTCTTAAAAGCCTTGACTTGCCTGGAAAAGCTTTGCTACACTCAGAACACTGATATGGCTTCTCTCCAGTGTGAATCTTTTGGTGTTCAATAAGATTTGTCTTCTGTGTAAAAGCTTTGTCACATTCAGAACACTGATAGGGCTTCTCTCCAGTGTGGCTCCTCTGGTGTGTGATAAGATTTATCTTCTTTGTAAAAACATTTCCACATTCAGAACACTGATATGGTTTTTCTCCGGTGTGAACCGTCTGGTGTCTTAAAAGCCTAAACTTGACTGCAAAAACTTTGTTACACTCAAAACATTGAAATGGCTTCTCTCCAGTGTGAATCCTCTGGTGTTTGGTAAGATGTGACTTCTGTTTAAAAGCTTTATCACATTCAGAACATTGATATGGCTTCTCTCCAGTGTGAATCCTCTGGTGTGTGATAAGATTTGGCTTCTCTGTAAAAGCTTTGTCACATTCAGAACATGGATATGGCTTCTCTAGATTGTGACACTTTTGGTGTCTGAGAAGGCTGGATTTCTCTGCAAAAGCTTTGTGACATTCAAGGCACAGATATGGCTTCTTTCCTGTGTGAACACTCTGGTGTTTTAAAAGCTGCGACTTGAGTGTAAACACTTTGCTACACTCAAGACACTGATATGGCTTCTCTCCAGTGTGTACTGTCTGATGTCTGATAAGATGTTGCTTCTGTGTAAAAGCTTTGCCACATTCAGAACACAGATATGACTTCTCTCCTTTGTAAACCTTCTGGCGTGTGATTTGATTTGCTTCCATTGTTAAACTTTCATCACGTTACAAGCAAGACATATCTTCTCTGTGACTTCTCTTGTGTCTACATGGGGTTGACTTTACTGTAAAACCATTGTGACTTCTGTCCTATTGTCCTCTCAGGCTGGATTATTGTTGAAGAGCAACCAAAACATTAATGCCATTTAGAACACTGATATGACTTGTCTCCAATGTAACTTAGCTGTGCTTATGAAGACCAACAATCACCCGTCAATCCACCTGTACAAAGACAAATAAAAAGAAAAGCCAAATTATATAAATATAGCTAAATTCAATTAAAGTTGATTCTTAGGTTTTAATGTAATGTAATGGACACCATATTGCTCTATTATAGTATAAGAGTGTCTATTACAATTTTCTGCAGTTGAAGATCATTCTTTGATCTCATTCAGAGCATTGTGCTGCATTTCTAGCACAGGGAAGGGAAAATTAGAAGCACTGTGCTTAACCCTGTGAAACTGGCATGGCCACTCTTTGTTTTGAACTCAGACTCCTTGGCACAAGATGGGGTGAGTACGTAAAATATTTTAAAGTGTTATTAAACCCTAACATTTATAGCAGTTTACTTCAGTACTTGCCTTGTACCTTACTTTTCCGTCATTGTATTTAAAATCTTAGGTTAAATGTAGGCCTTGGAGGTTTAAACTAAAAAAAAAAAAAAAAAAAAAAAAAAAAAAAAAAAAAAAGGTATGGGGTTATCTTCATCCTAATATTAGTAATCAAGAGAAGATTTAGGGGCATCCCTCATATGCCCACTACAAAGGAGCTGAATGGTCTATCTCACTGCTCAAGGATTACAATCATGTTTTGTTAAAAAACATATACAATTTTATTATTCCACAATTAAAATCGATCAAGACATATGTCCATAACAATAAAAAAAAAAATTGGTTAGAGTAACAATTCCAAAATCATCACTGTTCCAAGCTGGTATTTTTTGGAAAGACACTGTCCTCAAACAAGGCTGAGGTATTAACATGCTTTTGGGAGGACTTGAGAGCTGTTTTTTTATTATTGTGGACATATATCTCGATTAATTTTAAATTGTGGATTAATAAAATTGTATCATTTATAACAAAAACATGATTGTAATCCTGACTGTACAGTACAGTAAAGGCAGAAACTGTATGATCTGCTGGAGGGATGGGCAGGAAGTCAAGTGAGGGCAAGATGGCCCCCACTCGACTCTATGCCCTTGGGAGGACCGGCGTGATGCTGACGTAACTTCCAACAGCCTTAAAGGGCCCATTTTTTCTGTTAAATGTAAAATTACTTTTTTTTTTAATTTTAAAAAGGTAAATGTGAGATCGGAGGTCTTTTTGACTCCCAGATCTCTCAATAAAAAAAGGACAGGTCATGCTTATTTCTATTACAAAGGATGTTTACATTCCCTTTAAAAGGAATAGAGAAAATTGAGTACTGTCCGTGATACTTTTTTTATTTGCACTAACATACAATTTTTCAGGACAAGCTTTCAGGGTATGTCCCCTTCTTCAAGGTCCAAGCAGTACTCAACCTTGAAGAAGGGGACATACCCTGAAAGCTTGTCCTGAAAAATTGTATGTTAGTGCAAATAAAAAAAAGTATCACGGACAGTACTCAATTTTCTCTGTCACAATTGCACTAATACGGCTACAATCAAATCAAGTCTTTAAAAGGAATAAAAGTGATCAAAAAAAAAAAAAAAAAAAAAAAAAAAAAGGGGACAGTGTAAAGATAAAAATAAAATAAATAAGAAAAAAAAAATTAAAGCGCTCCGTCCCTCCGTGCTCGTGCACAGGAGTAAACACGTATGTAAGTCGCGCCCACATATGTAAACTGTGTTCAAACCACACATGTCAGGTATTGCAGTGATCTACCACAAGACCTCCTCTGTAACTCTAAACAGGTAACCTGTAAAAAGGTTTAAAGCGTTGACCATCGAGATTTTTAAGTACCGTAGTTTGTCGCCATTCCTTTGCGTGTGCAATTTTAAAGCATTACATGTTCGGTATCTAGTTACTTGGTGTATCATCTTTCACATTATACAAAAAATTGTGCTAACTTTACAGTTTTGTCTGTATTTTATTTTAATTTAAAAAAGTATTTTTTTCCAAAAAATTGCATTTGAAAGACCGCTGCACAAATTTGTTGGGACATAAAATATTGCAACAATCGCCATTTTATTCTCTAAGGTCTCTGATTAAAATATATATATATATAATGTTTGGGGGTTCCAAATAATTTTCTGGTAAAAAATACTAATTTACAGTTATAAGCAAAAAGTGGTCTTAAAGTGGTTAAAAAGTTGGATAATGAAGCAATAGGACTTGTTAGTCAACTGGGCTTCATTCATATACCAGGTCCTATCAGTGGATTGAGGTATTAAGGATGATATGACAGTGCACAGAGGTCAGACCATGGGATAGGCTGTATATGAGATCTGAGCAGATTAGGGGGAAGATGCAAGCGGGAGATATGGTCTATCCTCAAAGGATTTATGGGAATAGGAGTAAAAGGTATATTTGCGCTTTAGTGGGTTGCATTCCCTCCAAGTGTCAAGCAGGGAAGCCTGTTGTAGCAAATTGCAGAAGGACAGGGAGGGTGTATGCACTTCAGGAACATAAGGAGGATATTTAACTAGGGGAAGGTTGTAGCACCTGGTTGGAGTTACCACAAAGTATTAGGGCCCTCTTACAATGTCTCTGAGCAACCTGAAGTAAATGGGAAAAGAAAGGATTGGGATTATTATTGGGTGCACAGTAAGAGACTGGGGTGGTGTCTGTATCCTGGAGTAGGCCAGCTAGAATAAGATGGGGACCCACCAGATCATTGATTCCAGCAAGGGGAGGGTAAAGGGGATGGACTAATGAAAAGCCAATAAGACCGCACAGTGTTTTGTGTGTGTGGAGGCTAGTAATACCTACGGATAATGGTACCTGAAATAGCAGGGGGCCGAATGTGTGGCTAAATGGGTTTCCTGGAGAGCCACAATTCCTATTTTTAGGGAAGCGAAGGACTGGAAGGCCTTGACCCTTTTAAGAGGGGAGTTGAGACCTTTGACATTTAACAATAAAACGTTTATGGGGTAGAGCAGATTATGGTATGTGGAGTCTGGATAGTCGGCGGGTGAGTGACCTCGAAGAAAGGAGAGAAAAAAAGAATAGGAGAAGAAACGAAAGAGCATGTAATATAGGGGCAGTACGTAGTGTGTGGGAGGTGAGTGGTCAGTTTAGGCACCTTGCTCAGTTTTCCAAAACTGCCACAATTTTTACACTAGGGACTCTGCCCTTTCAAGGGCAGTGCC
The DNA here is from genome assembly GCF_042186555.1 of Aquarana catesbeiana. Classification (NCBI taxonomy): domain Eukaryota; kingdom Metazoa; phylum Chordata; class Amphibia; order Anura; family Ranidae; genus Aquarana; species Aquarana catesbeiana. Next base: position 5,860,592 of record NC_133325.1, read on the forward strand.
TTTCCTTTGCACATGCACGGTTCCATCTTCAGATGTGCACGCAATTGTACCGGGAGTGGTCTTAAACTTACAGACACTGGCCACTTAGGACACAATTAGAAAAGCTCTCTCCAAATACTAGAAGGGCAAGAGGTTTTTCCTCTTTCAGGAGTTAAAGGCTCCAGGTGGTGGGAAACTAGTAGGCCTCCCCTTCCAACAATCCCCAGGTCTAGGTTATGAATACCCTTGGTAAATACTTTAGTTAGGCAAATGGAGGACCTTATACACAAGTGGGTGGGGGTGGCAAACTTGGCCAGCTCTCAGGTGGCTTAAGGCAAAAAGGAGGCAATGGAGATTCCCTCAATGAGCTTTGTCAGCATTGGTCCTCTATTGAATTACAGAGTCATTATAATAATAAAAAAAAAAAAAAAACAGATGGAATGGATCCCCTTTGACGGTGAAAACCTATTTGCCAATACTTTGCATACATTTATCCACATTATTATTGGGAGGAAAAAGTATGTTTTGCCACTGAAATGAAGTCTACAGGTCTTCTCTGTCTGGGGTTAATAAGAATAATTTTCATTTCTTCTAAGTGTGACAGCAGGCAGGTAAAATTGCCTGGTTGTGTCCAGGATGGCAAATATGTGTGTCCCAGATTCAGGCTCTATGTAGATTTGTACCACTAGGGGGAAGTGCCGAAAGTCCTGCAGGGGTAGAGTTAATGAGCCCAGCTGAAGTAAGTTGGCTTATTAAGACCTCTACAAAAACTCCCAGAATGCTTAGGGAGGTGCTCCATCCTGGAACCAGTTTTTGTCCCTGTTGAGACTGGGGAGCGTGATACCGGTCTGTGCGGTGAGACAATGCCCGGGTGGCAAGTCTCTTTAACAGTGAGATATAGGTCCTGGGGGTAGCACAAGGCTGCACCTAGCTGATAGACAGGGAACCTTTGTATGTAGTAAGGGGCCAAGTTGGCAAGGATTTATTTTCATGTTTCTTTTTGTTTTGCTGTTTTTTAACCATTGTATATAGTGTAAATAAACCACACCTTTGTTTTTTCACCTTCACTAATGTTTGCGGTGCCTAATTTTTGTGTAGTGAACTCTTCCAGGGGGTCACACACACACCCGCTGCTGAGCTAACCCCCTCACACAAGCTTTGTGTTTTGAACAGACGCCTTTCAGTACATAAGGCTGGACTCCCAAATCCTCCAGTGGAAGGCAAGCCTTCCTGCTATTAAAGGGGAACCCCACTTCTCTAAATGAGGAGAGAATTGTTGGCTGTCGAGGTTTGGGACTGAGATGTCCTGAGCATGTGGGTCCAGCCAGTGCTAGGACAAGGTCATCCTGTGCCCAGGGTAAAGATGGCAAACTGCGCTCCCCCCCCCCCCGCGCACAATTGGACTAATAGCGGTGTAAAGTCTTTAACTTCTTCGGATCCGAGCTGTAGCCATCTTTGCCGGGAGGACGTCTATTGAGAGCCGTAATCGGCTATTTTTTTCTCCTCGCGCTGACAGCGTGAGGAGAAAAAAAAAAAAAAAAAAAGGCGATCACCGGCGGCTCTCAGAGGGACATCGGTCCCAATCAAGGAGAGCTGCCGCCAGCCCACCTGTGCCACCTGCCAGTGCCACCTAGCAGTACACAACAGCGCCGCCTACCAGTGCCCACCTTCACCACCTACTAGTGCCCACAGTGTCACCAATCAGTGCCCACAGTGTCACCAATCAGTGCCCATGGTGTCACCAATCAGTGCCTCATCAACAGTGCTGCCCATCAGTTTAACCTGCCAGTGCCCATCAGTGCCAACTATCAGTGCCACCCATCAGTGGCCCATCAGAGCCACCCATCAGTGGCCAGTGCCACCTATCAGTGCCACCCATCAGTGCCACCCAATCAGTGCCACCCAATCAGTGGCCATCAGTGCCACCTGTCAGTGCCCATTAGTGCCATCTTATCAGTGGACATCAGTGCAGCCTATCAGTGCCCACCAGTGTCGCCTCATCAGGGCATATCAATGAAGGAGAGAAATTACCTGTTTGTAAAATTTTATAACAAACTATGAAACATAATTTTTTTTTCAAAATTTTCCATCTTTTTTGTTTGTTTAGCAAAAAATTAAAATTCCAGCTGTGATTAAATACCACCAAAAGAAATCTTTTTGTGTGAAAAAAGGATAAAAATGTAATTTGGGTACAGTGTTGTATGACCGAGCAATTGTCATTCAAAGTGCGGCAACAATAAAAATTGGTCTGGGCAGGAGGGGGGTTTAAGTGCCCATTAAGCAAGTGGTTAATGTTTGTGACATGCACTATAAAAGTACTTACAGTGTTAGGCTGCAGCACCCTGAGAGTAATGGGTGCACACATATGGGGAAGTGGTCGTTGGTGTCACTGTGGAAAAGAAGTCAATGACCCTTTTCTAAAAATGTTCTGAACCAAACCACACAGTACTGCGGCACCATGTGGTTTGGTGTGTGTGGAAATGTGTGCACTATCAGATGTGTGGGGGTGCGTTTCACTATCAATGGAACTGCTGAGTGCCTACTGAAGGACAGCACTTTCTGTGCTTGTCAGGAAGACCCCAATTTTGTGCATGATCCTGACATGCAAGCTAGACTTATAGCGGCTTCACACTGATGCGCTGTGGTTTGACCTCAGTGCGATTGTATGTGCGATTAACCTCCAGTTTTAGGTGCGCTCCTGATGCATTCCATTGGACGGTGTGTTTTCTGAACGAGCTTCAAAGATGCAGCACGCAAGACTGTGATTTGCATTCATGAAAACAGTCTAATAGGGTTTAATGGGAGCCCACCTAAAAGTGCGGGTAAACTGCACATACAAACCACAGCACACCAGTGTGAACCCGCTATTAGCCCCCGTTCACATTTACTGTGGCTTTGCAATTTTACCTGAAATCGCATTCAAGCTGCATCTCAGTGTAACTTCTGGTGGGACTTTACAGACTTCTGTGTGTAACTTCATGCATGCATGCCTATTGAAGTTGCACCTGAAATCGCCAAAGTAGTGCATGTATTACTTTTTCAAATTGATGCGGCACCGCAAAGTTGTCGCTGCATCAATTTGAACACTGCTATTGCTGACAATAGGATGTGACTTGACAAATCCCATGACAAATCACTTCAATGTGAACAATGTCTTCCTTAAACAAAAAAAAAAAAAAAAGGCATTTTAAGAACGTTTGTTCGATTTTCTACTCGTTAGTGGGGTCAAATTGACGTTCATTTTCAACCACTGTGACAATTTGGAAATAGTATGTGGTTTTCGTTCATTTTAATAACACAATGTTAAAAACAAGTGAAAATTTCAAACATTCACCGAATGCACAAAGATTTTTCGTCTGAATATTCTCTTCTGAAAATTGATCGGTGTGGCCAGCATAAGGTTCGGTACACATATATGCAGTTTGCTTTTGATATGTTTCTGCAGTGCTTTTTGCTGTGCGTTTTTTCCTGCAATTTGCATTTTTGCATTTTTTTGGCCAATTTGTGGTTAGGCAGATTAAAAAACACAAATTGCTGCAAAAACGCATTACATGCTTTTCCATTGAAGTATATTGAACCAAAAAAGCACAGTTTTGCGTTAAAAAAAGTCCCTGACCCTTTCCAAACATGCAGCGGCTGAAAAAAAAAAAGCATAGATGTGAATGTGTCCCATAGGAAACCATGTAAATGAACTGTGGTGCCTTTCTGCAAAAAGCACCAAAAAACAAAATAGATGTGAACCAGGTCTAAGACGTTAGTAACACAATGGGGTTAAAAAAACAAAAACAAAAAAAAACAACTAAAATTAGCCCTTTATAGTACAAAAAAAACCCAAAAAAAAACAAAAAAAAAAGCAGATAATCTCTATTGTAAGGGGTTCATTTTTTTTTTACTGTAGAACTGTGAAAGTAACATTTACAGTAGCGATTATTTGCTCTTTTTGTACTATAAAAGGCTCAATTTAAATTTTTTTAACCCTATTATGTTACTGGCCGATTAATCGATTATGAAAATAGTCATCGATTATTTTCATAATCGATTAGTTGTTTCAGCCCTAGAGTGCAGAGACTGTGCTAGGCTGCATGGTGGGGGCAGGACAATTCCGAGAGCTAAAAGCAAACGGGGATGGAAAGGGTGTAAGATCTGTGTGTGGAATGCTGAGCTGAGACTGGAGGCTGAGTGATCTGTGTAGTGAAGATTTATGGAGGGGACAACAGATAAGATAAGAAGGGAAAAAACTTAAGGCAAAAGAGTGAGGAGGATGGTGCTAACTAAGAGCCCTTTCACAATAATGCCCTGTACACACAGCCGGACTTTGCATCGGTCTAAACTCTGTTGGCATTTCCAACAGAGAGATTTAGAACATGTTCTATATCTGAGTCCGTCGGAAATGCCGACAGAAAAAGTCCAATGGGACATACACACGGTTGGAATGTCCAGCTGAAAGCTCCCATCGGAATTTTTCTGTCGGGAAGTCCGGTCGTGTGTACGCGGCATGAGGTGCTTTTCAGGCACTTTCATGCTAAAAAAAAAAAAAAAAAAACGCATCTGAAAAGCTCACAAAAAACTATTTCAATTAAAATCAATAAATGCTTTCACACTGGGGCAGTGCGCTGGCAGGGTGGTGAAAAAATGCCCCTCTCCATTGAAATGAATGGAAAGCTCTTCAAAAGTGCCTGAAAAGCTCTTCAAAAGCGTTCAGTGTTTTACTGGCAGTTTAGAAGCGCCTCGGTGTGGAAGGAGCCTTACTATGATGATCGTACAGGAAAGGTAGAGCGAAGTGTAGACGTGGTGGAGCGGAGATGAGCTGACCATAGTGAAAGTAACAAGGAAGAAGGTGAAGTGTCCCGGGAAGGAGAGCAAGTTGAGGACGGGAGTGTAGCTTGCTAGAAGAGAGAGGGATTAGCTGCAGTAAGTAGCAGAGGTGGATGAACGGAGGAGACGGGGAATCCGTAGATTGTGGAGGGTATGACAGTGAGCGGTATGTACAGGAGAGGAGTGTGGTGGGTATGACAGTGGGCAGTATGTACAGGAGAGGAGTGTGGAGGGTATAACAGTGAGCAATTTGTACAAGAGAGGAGTGTGGAGGATATGACAGTGGGTGGTATGTACAGGAGAGGAGTGTGGAGGATATGACAGTGGGCAGTATGTACAGGAGAGGAGTGCGGAGGATATGACAGTGGGCGGTATGTACAGGAGAGGAGTGTGGAGGGTATGACAGTGGGCGGTATGTACAGGAGAGGAGTGTGGAGGGTATGACAGTGCGCAGTATGTACAGGAGAGGAGTGTGGAGGATATGACAGTGGGCGGTATGTACAGGAGAGGAGTGTGGAGGGTATGACAGTGGGCGGTATGTACAGGAGAGGAGTGTGGAGGGTATGACAGTGCGCAGTGTGTACAGGAGAGGAGTGTATGACAGTGGGTGGTATGTACAGGAGAGGAGTGTGGAGGGTATGACAGCTACAAAGCAGCGGCCAACGCGGCCTCTTCCCTCGGCTCAATGGCATCTGTCACTCCTTCCCTAGCCCCACCATGTCCTCCTGAGGAGTCCCCCGAACTGTTTGAGCACAGTGTTGGGTACATGCTCCAGGAGGATGCCCAGCATTTTGAAGGCTCCGATGATGGTACTCAGCTAGAGGAAGGCAGTAACGTGAGCCCAGAGAGAGGGGGTGCCCAAGAAGGACAGCAATCTGGCAGTCATGCTCCCCCTGCTGCAGCATACTGCCAGCTTTGCTCCAGTGATAAGGAGGGAGGGGATGAGAAGGTCACTGACTCCACGTGGGTGCCTGATAGGAGAGAGGAGAAGGCACATCTCAAACGAGGCAGGATGCCCTCCAGGGGCCAGCTTACGGGCAGCACACTAAGTGCATCACAACGCAGAGCTCCACATGTCCAGGGTGCTGCTGTCTCTGCGCATTATTCCAAAAGTTCTTTGGTGTGGGCCTTTTTTGAGACGAGTGCATCAGATCCCACCACTATTTGCAACATATGTCTCAAGCGTATCTCGCGTGGCCAAAACATCACCCGCTTGGACACCACATGCTTGACCAGACATATGTCAACCTGCCATGTAGTTCGTTGGCAAGCGTACCTAAAAGACCCACACCAAAGAACAAAGCGGACCTCTCCTTGCTCCTCATCAGCTGGGGTCTCCACCCCCACTATACCTTCAGTCCTCTCTGAAACCTGCACGGAGAGGAATGAAGGTGTAGAATTAGGTGTGTCACAGCCAAGTAGTTGGGGGCAATCTGCTATCAGTACACCGATGTCAGATTGTACCAGGCAAATTTCCCTGCCCCAGCTGCTGCACCGGCGAAAGAAGTTCACTCCCAGCCATCTACATGATCAGCAGTTGAATGCTAGCTTGGCTAAATAGCTAGCACTACTAATGCTACCTTTTCAGCTGGTAGACTCTGCCCCCTTCTGTGAGTTTGTGGAATGTGCAGTTCCTCAGTGGCAGGTTCCCAAATGCCACTTTCTCTCACGGAAGGCGTTTCCGGCTCTCTACCGGCATGTGGAAGGCAATGTCTTGGCCTCGCTGGACAGGGCGGTCAGGTGCATATTACCGCTGACTCATGGTTCAGCAGGCATGGACGGGGATGTTACCTATCTTTCACGGCGCACTGGGTGACTCTTCTGGTAGCTGGGAAGGATGCAGGACAGGGTGCAGTAGTGTTGGAGGTTGTTCCGCCACCACGCCTCCAAAATTCTACTAGTGGTGATTCTGACACACCTCTCTCCTCCACCCCCTCCTCTTCTTCTTCCTCCATGGCCTCATCATGTGCTGATTTGTCCTCGGAACCAGCGGTGCTCCATAGGCATTCAAGGGGCCACGCAAGTACGCAGGCCAAAAGATGCCACGCGGTGCTTGAGCTGGTGTGCTTGGGGGACAGGAGCCACACTGGGGCAGAGGTTCTGTCAGCTCTGCAGGGGCAGGTTCAGAGGTGGTTGATGACACGCCAGCTTAAGGCAGGTATGGTGGTTTGCGACAATGACACCAACCTCCTCTCCGCCCTCCAACAGGGACAACTGACCCATGTGCCCTGTTTGGCTCACGTCCTTAACTTAGTGGTGCAGCGGTTCTTGGGCAGGTACCCTGGCTTACAGGATGTCCTGAGGCAGGCCAGGAAAGTCTGTGTGCATTTCCGCAGGTCATATAATGCCAGTGCTCGGCTGGCTGACCTCCAAAAAGGAATTTAACCTGCACAAGAACCGCCTAATCTGTAACATGCCCACCAGGTGGAACTCAACGTTGGCCATGCTGCAGTGGCTGCACATGCAGCAGAGGGCCATCAATGAGTACCTATGCGACTATGGCACATGCCAGTGGGCTATTATCAGGGATGCATGCACTGTCCTGTCACCATTTGAGGAGGCCACGAGGATGGTGAGCAGTGACAGTGCATGCATCAGTGACACTGTACCTCTTGTCCACCTGTTGGAGCACACACTGTGTGGAATAATGGACAGGGCACTTGAGGCAGAACAGAGGGAGGAAAAGGAGGAGCACTTCTGACCTCTCAAGGCCCCCTTTATACAGACAGTATTCCTGCATGGCCGCCGATCACACAGGAGGAGGAGGATTGTGTCAGAATGGAGGTGGAGCCTGGCACTCAGCATCAGCAGCAGTCTTCAAGGGATCATTTACAGTCTCAAGAAACCCATGGACTTGTACGTGGCTGGGAGGAGGTGGCTGCAGATCATGTCATCCTTAGTGACCCAGAGGACTCCGGACCGAATGCCTCAGCAAACCTACGCTGCATGGCCTCCCTGATCCTGTAAAGCCTGCGTAAGGATCCTTGTATTCATGGTATCAAGGAGAAGGACCAATACTGGCTGGCAACCCTCCTTGATCCACGTTACAAGGGTAAGGTTGCGGACCTTATCTTGCCATCGCAGAGGGAGCAGAGGATGAAACATCTTCGGGAGGCCTTGCAGAAAGGTCTGTGCAACGCGTTCCCAGAGACTGGGAGGTTACAAACTCCTGTTTCTGAACAACGTGTTGCTGAGGCTTCGGTCAGTCAAAGAAGGAGCGGTGGAGAAGGTGGCCGTCTGACTGATGCGTTCAGACAGTTTTTTAGTCTGCAGCCCCAAGGTCTGATCGGTTCCAGCAACCATCGCTAGCGTCTGATTCACACGGTGCAGGATTACCTAGGGGCAAGATCTGACTTGGACACTTTTCCCACCAAAAATCCTCTGGGTTACTGGGTCTTGAGGATGGATCACTGGCCAGAGCTTGCACAGTAAGCAATTGAGCTACTGGCCTGTCCTGCATCCAGCGTTTTTTCGGAACGCACATTCAGTGCTGCTGGAGGCTTTGTAACCGGTCACAGGGTGCGCCTGTCCATCGGCTGGCCTTCATAAAAATGAATCAGTCTTGGATTACCAGTTACCAAGCACCTGATGCTGATGTAATTTTTTTTTAATGGATTTGTTTTTTTAATGTGAGATCCCTTCAAGACTGTGTATGCAGATGCTGAGTGACTATCCTGTTATGCTGAGTAATTATCCTCTTCCTCCTCAATTTTCATGCTGATAGCATGCAAGAACATTTTTGGTTCTGGGCACCGCCACCAGTGGCCAAGGCCCAATTTTTCTGTCCCTGTTTAACAGGGGTGTGTAATTACAATTCTTGATCTAATATTTCACAGAAGGGCCCTGTGAGGGCTTACAGTGTTGTGGCAACACCAACATTTAAGGCCCAAATTTCTTCTGAGTATATAGGGCAGGCATCTACTTTCAAACATCCAACTTACAAACGACTCCTACTGCAAACGGAAGGAGACAACAGGAAGTGAGATGAAATCTACCCCTAGGAAGGGAAATTCTCTCCTGTTAAGTTAATATGGAAAAAACGTGTCTCCTCTCCATTGATGCTTTATCACCAATCCCACCCCAAATTTTCAAAAAACATTTGTCATTGGGACAGAAAGTGAGGTGAAATCTTCTGAAGAGGAGGAAAGACAGCAAAACAAATGTCACAGGGCTGATAACCCTTCCCTATGTTTTCCAAAAAGCTTAAAAATAGATTTTTTGGCTGGAGCTACACTTTAAAAATGTACCAGTTCAAAATTACAAACAGATTCTACTTAACAACAAACCTACAGTCCCTGTCTTGTTTGCACCGCCTGTATACTGCTGTTCAGAGTATATAGGGCCTGGTGGCCCCACACCTTTCCTTATTTTAATTTGGGTGCGGGGTTCCCCTTAATATCCATACAAGACCCAAAGGGCCTGGTAATGGACTGGGGGGTACCCATGCCGTTTGTCTCACTGATTTTCATCCATATTGCCAGGACCCGACATTACATTAAACCCGCAAGCAGTTTTAAATGAGATTTTTCCTTTAAAAATGACATTTGGTGCAGGGACTGTTCTAAACACGGGAAACACGCGCCACTTTACAGGCATACTATAGACACCCCCCAGGTACGATATTTAAAGGAATATTTCACTTTTTTTTTCACTTTAAGCATCATTAAAATCACTGCTCCCGAAAAAACGGCCTTTTGAAACTTTTTTTTGCATTGATACATGTCCCCTGGAGAAGGACCCGGGTCCCCAAACCCTTTTTAGGACAATAACTTGCATATTAGCCTTTAAAATTAGCACTTTTGTTTTCAATCGTTCGAGTCCCATAGACTTCAATGGGTTTCTAACATTTGTGCAAACTTTTGGTCCATTCGCAGGTTCAAGTGCAAACCGAACCGGGGGGTGTTCGGCTCATCCCTAGTTGAGGGTATGACAGTAAGCAGTATGTACAGGAGAGGAGTGTGGAGGGTATGACAGTGAGCAGTATGTACAGGAGAGGAGTGTGGAGGATATGACAGTGGGTGGTATGTACAGGAGAGGAGTGTGGAGGGTATGACAGTAAGCAGTATGTACAGGAGAGGAGTGTGGAGGGTATGACAGTGGGCGGTATGTACAGGAGAGGAGTGTGGAGGGTATGACAGTGGGCGGTATGTACAGGAGAGGAGTGTGGAGGATATGACAGTAAGCAGTATGTACAGGAGAGGAGTGTGGAGGGTATGACAGTGGGCGGTATGTACAGGAGAGGAGTGTGGAGGGTATGACAGTGGGCGGTATGTACAGGAGAGGAGTGTGGAGGGTATGACAGTGGGTGGTATGTACAGGAGAGGAGTGTGGAGGGTATGACAGTGGGTGGTATGTACAGGAGAGGAGTGTGGAGGGTATGACAGTGGGCTGTATGTACAGGAGAGGAGTGTGGAGGATATGACAGTAAGCAGTATGTACAGGAGAGGAGTGTGGAGGGTATGACAGTGGGCGGTATGTACAGGAGAGGAGTGTGGAGGGTATGACAGTGGGCGGTATGTACAGGAGAGGAGTGTGGAGGGTATGACAGTGGGCGGTATGTACAGGAGAGGAGTGTGGAGGGTATGACAGTGGGCGGTATGTACAGGAGAGGAGTGTGGAGGGTATGACAGTGGGCAGTATGTACAGGAGAGGAGTGTGGAGGGTATGACAGTGGGCAGTATATACAGGAGGAGTGTGGAGGGTATGACAGTGGGCAGTATGTACAGGAGAGGAAACCAACATTGAGAAGTAAAATCTGAAATCACAGATCAGCAAAAATAGCTCAATCAATATTTAGGTCCCTTTCAGACGATCGGATCGATCGATTCCATCTGTGCATTTGTCAGACGGAGCTGATTGGACCACCCATTGTCCTCTATGGGGAAGTGGATGTCAGTAGATATGTATCCTCTGACACTCGCCTGGCATCCGATCCAACAAAATCCGCTGAATACAGACGGATGGCGATACGCTCACTATCCATCCAGCGGATCAAATAAAAATGGACAGTCTGTCTGTTTTCATTCGATCTCCCCATAGAGGAGAGGGGGACACTGACAGGTCTCTGCACAGTGATCGGAGACGGACCGGACATCCGACTGCTCAGCTGGGAACAAACGGAGAAAAACCCCCGCTGAGCGAGCCGAGTCCAACAATACCGACCTTCCCCGTGTGAAGGGGGCCTTAGAGAGCGCGGGGACCCTCTATACCAAGGTGACAGACAGAGACCGAGTCTTCAAAAATCGATCTATTTCTCTCTCTCTCTATATATATATATATATATATATATATATATATATATATATATACACACATACACACAGTATATATACGCAGATGATTCATCACAAGGGGGAAGACTCGATCACAGATGATTGATATGTGTATAGCAGGGACAGGAGCCCTGTACTATGAATAGGACATCCACATGACTTACCTGTGTGGTCTGATGTGGAGAAAATCTGATGCTGATGTGTTTAAGATGGAGACTGAGAAGCTGTTCAACCTCCTGGAACCAACTCTAAAATGGCCGAAAACAGGAAGAAACAAAAAAGGGGTGTAACCCATTCGTTCTCAGTCTGATATTTCCTGTGTTTGCCTCAGACGGAGGATCACTAAACTAACGGGACTGATTAATACAGAGGGTGCAGTATGGAGAGTGGACACTGGGTGGTGCCGCTCCAAATAGCTGAAAAGTATAAAAACAGCACAAAGAAAATAGATTATTGTGAACTTTTCAGCTTCAGACTTGGCACAGATGCATTGCCGGAGTTACGCACCTTCTAGTTGACTGTTGGATCCCTTTCTTTTCAAATATTTTCATTAGGTTTTCACAAAGAAAAAAAGAACATAAAATATTTTTATATGACAGAAACAATATAAACAGTCAGGTATGATTATTAAAAGAATCAAAGCAATCGATGTGTATTGAGTAATACATAGGAACTGTGAGATCATGTAAGCATTAGATAAACCATTAGGTTGGATATATTGTCATCAGAAGGACTGTCCCCCTCTTCCCGAGCCCCCCTATTGGAAACATACTGCATTTTGGGGTTTAAGGGACATCCCCTCTGAACTTGCAATACTCCACTAATATTGTCTCACCATAGATTAGTAAATTAACTCCATTATAACTTTTACATATAAAAATCAGAAATACAAAATAGTCCTGAACCCAGCGCTCAAATGGAACAAGTTAACTGCACTTTCAGCCGCTATTATAAAATACAAATCCATAAACAATATATATAAAAGTTATAAACAATATATATATATATATATATGCCTAATTTAAAACAAAGCATTAACAGCACTTCGTATGAATAAAAAATATCCACCAATATATCTCATATAGTGCAATAGTCAAATGCCCTCATGTCTTGCTTATAAAAAGAAGAATAAAGAGTATATAACAGGCCCCCACCTAAAGGGACACGAGGCCTCAACCCCAACGTTTCCTTCCCGGCAGCCTTGGTTGTCAGGGAACCTTCAGCCAGTCTCTACCATGGGGGGGGGGGGATTTGGGGTGGTATTCCCTGGGCACAGCATGATCCCCAAAAGGGGTGCCCGGAGTATTCTTCTGATCCCCTCAGTTGGTCCCCCAAAAAACTGGAGCAACACGAGGTTCACATTTGCTGGATTATTCCATGCGATGTGATGAATCCTCTCCTCCTATTGACAGTTCTATAAAACAATCGCATGGAAACAAGAAAGAAGAAGAAGAAGAAGGAGAAGAAGGCTTCTGATCCACCAGAAATTGGAGTGCATAAACCTTCGACTGCTACACCTTCACCGATCCGCCTGGTGCTCACCCCTTTGTGTATCTGCTCACCAGAGGTGTTACTTCACAGGGCCTGTTTGATCCTTTGCAGCATGTATGTTCGGTTTTTATTGTGAAGATAAAGAATTTGAATTTGAGAACATTTATGTGGGTTTAGGTTGTTTGGATAATAGTTCCTCGTAGGTTAATATGTTTTCTTGTAACCAGGGTAGGACTTTTTAAATTGGGTATTGTATATCCGTAGATGTGTAATGGAGGGTCATTACATTTTTCCAATGAGTCTGGGGGGAGCAGAAAGGTGTGGTTTGTCCCATGCTAATAGTGGAGCATCTATCGAGGGAAGAGTTTTGTAATGGACCTGTAGATGAGTACAGTGAGCTAGTACAAGGTAGGTGCCCGATTTCCTATTATGTGTTTCTCAATATGGACCCAAAGTTTTTCGGAAATTCCCGGTGGGCCGATGGCTCAGTGTGGGCTGGTTTAAACCACATCTGCAGTGCTCAGCGATCTACCCATCAACCGCCGACAGCTGGCGCCTGACGGGTAGATCGAGATTAAGCCAGTATGCAGAGTAGCGCAGGAAGCGTTTGTCTGTAGTAAGTTCTCTCTCATGTTACGCAGCGCTGCTCGCTCCCCAGTGGCCCCTCCTCTCTTCTTGTGTATCCCAGATGATTTCACAAGCCAATGGGGATATATACGAGAAGAGAGGAGGGGCCGCCGGGGGATGTGCCCTATAATGTGCCCCCTGATGTGCCCTACAATGTTCCCCATCATGTGCCTTGATGTGCCCCATCATGTGCCCCCAGATGTGCCCTATAATGTGCCCCATCATGTGCCTTGATGTGCCCCACCATGTGCCCCCAGATGTGCCCTATAATGTGCCCCATCATGTTCCTTGATGTGCCCCATCATGTGCCCCCTGATGTGCCCTATAATGTGCCCCATCATGTGCCCCATGCCCTGATGTACTATGTGCCCCATGCCCTGTGCCCTGATGTGCTCCGTGCCCTGATGTGCTATGTTTCCTGATGTGCTTCGTGCCCTGGTGTGCTATTTGCCCCAATGTGCCCCATAATGTGCACTGATGTGCCCCATAATGTGCCATGTGCCCTGATGTGCCCTGTGCCCTGATGTGCCATGTGCCCCGATGTGCCCTGATGTGCCATATGCCCAGATGTGCTATGTGCCCTGAGCCCTGATGTGCCATGTGGACTGATGTGCCCCATGCCCTGCTGTGCCCCGTGCCCTGATTTTCTACGTGCCCTGATGTGCCCCGATGTGCTATGTGCCCCATAATGTTCCCTGATGTGCCCCATAATGTGCCATTTGCCCTGATGTGCTATAATGTGCCCTGATGTGCCCCGATGTGCCATGTGCCCCGATGTGCCCCGTACCCTGATGTGCCATGTGCCCTGATGTACTATGTGCCCTGTGCCCTGATGTACCATGTGGCCTGATGTGCCCCGATGTCCTATCCCCTGATATGCCCCGATGTCCTATCCCCTGATGTGCCCCGTGCCCTGATGTGCTGTGCCCCGATGTCCTATGCCCTGATGAGCCCTGATGCCTTATGCCCTGATGTGCCTTGTGCCCTGATGTGCCTTGTGCCCTGATGTGCCATGTGCCCCGATGTCCTGTGCCATGATGTCCTGTACCCTGACAAGCCCTGATGTGTTGTGCCCTGTACCCCGATGTGTTGTGCCCTGATGTACTGTGACCTGTGCCCTGATGTCCTGTACCCTGATGTGTTGTGCCCTGATGTACTGTGACCTGTGCCCTGATGTCCTGTACCCTGATGTGTTGTGCCCTGATGTGCTGGGCTCTGTACCCTGATGTGCTGTGCCCTGTACCCTGATGTGGCCTGGTGTGTTGTGCCCTGATGTGCTGGGCTCTGTACCCTGATGTGCTGTGCCCTGTACCCTGATGTGGCCAGGTGTGTTGTGCCCTGATGTGCTGGGCTCTGTACCCTGATGTGCTGGGCTCTGTATCCTGATGTGCTGGGCTCTGTATCCTGATGTGCTGGGCTCTGTACCCTGATGTGCTGGGCTCTGTATCCTGATGTGCTGGGCTCTGTACCCTGATGTACTGTGCTCTGTACCCTGATGTGCTGGGCTCTGTACCCTGATGTGTTGTACCCTGATGTGCTGGGCTGTGTACCCTGATGTGTTGTACCCTGATGTGCTGTGCCCTGTACCCTGATGTGTTGTGCCATGTACCCTGATGTGTTGTGCCCTGATGTACTGTGACCTGTGCCCTGATGTCCTGTACCCTGATGTGTTGTGCCCTGATGTGCTGGGCTCTGTACCTTGATGTGCTGTGCCCTGTACCCTGATGTGGCCTGATGTGTTGTGCCCTGTTGTGCTGGGCTCTGTACCCTGATGTGCTGGGCTCTGTACCCTGATGTGCTGGGCTCTGTATGCTGATGTGCTGGGCTCTGTACCCTGATGTGCTGGGCTCTGTATCCTGATGTGCTGGGCTCTGTATCCTGATGTGCTGGGCTCTGTACCCTGATGTGCTGGGCTCTGTATGCTGATGTGCTGGGCTCTGTATCCTGATGTGCTGGGCTCTGTAGCCTGATGTGCTGGGCTCTGTACCCTGATGTGCTGGGCTCTGTACCCTGATGTGCTGGGCTCTGTACCCTGATGTGCTGTGCCCTGTACCCTGATGTGGCCTGATGTGTTGTGCCCTGTTGTGCTGGGCTCTGTACCCTGATGTGCTGGGCTCTGTACCCTGATGTGCTGGGCTCTATATCCTGATGTGCTGGGCTCTGTATCCTGATGTGCTGGGCTCTGTACCCTGATGTGCTGGGCTCTGTACCCTGATGTGCAGGGCTCTGTACCCTGATGTGCTGGGCTCTGTATGCTGATGTGCTGGGCTCTGTACCCTGATGTGCTGGGCTCTGTACCCTGATGTGCTGGGCTCTGTACCATGATGTGCTGGGCTCTGTACCCTGATGTGTTGGGCTCTGTATCCTGATGTGCTGGGCTCTGTATCCTGATGTGCTGGGCTCTGTACCCTGATGTGCTGGGCTCTGTACCCTGATGTGCTGGGCTCTGTACACTGATGTGCTGGGCTCTGTATCCTGATGTGCTGGGCTCTGTATCCTGATGTGCTGGGCTCTGTATCCTGATGTGCTGGGCTCTGTACCCTGATGTGCTGGGCTCTGTACCCTGATGTGCTGGGCTCTGTACCCTGATGTGCTGGGCTCTGTATCCTGATGTGCTGGGCTCTGTACCCTGATGTGCTGGGCTCTGTACCCTGATGTGCTGGGCTCTGTACCCTGATGTGCTGGGCTCTGTATCCTGATGTGCTGGGCTCTGTACCCTGATGTGCTGGGCTCTGTATCCTGATGTGCTGGGCTCTGTATCCTGATGTGCTGGGCTCTGTATCCTGATGTGCTGGGCTCTGTACCCTGATGTGCTGGGCTCTGTACCCTGATGTGCTGGGCTCTGTATCCTGATGTGCTGGGCTTTGTATCCTGATGTGGCCTGATGTGTTGTGCCCTGTTGTGCTGGGCTCTGTACCCTGATGTGCTGGGCTCTGTACCCTGATGTGCTGGACTCTGTACCCTGATGTGCTGGGCTCTGTATCCTGATGTGCTGGGCTCTGTATCCTGATGTGCTGGGCTCTGTACCCTGATGTGCTGGGCTCTGTATCCTGATGTGCTGGGCTCTGTACCCTGATGTGCTGGGCTCTGTACTCTGATGTGTTGGGCTCTGTATCCTGATGTGCTGGGCTCTGTACTCTGATGTGCTGGGCTCTGTATTCTGATGTGCTGGGCTCTGTATCCTGATGTGCTGTGCCCTGTACCCTGATGTGTTGTTCCCTGTACCCTGATGTGTTGTGCCCTGATGTACTGTGACCTGTGCCCTGATGTCCTGTATCCTGATGTGTTGTGCCCTGATGTGCTGGACTCTGTACCCTGATGTGTTGTACCCTGATGTGCTGGGCTCTGTACCCTGATGTGCTGTGCCCTGTACCCTGATGTGGCCTGATGTGTTGTGCCCTGTTGTGCTGGACTCTGTACCCTGATGTGCTGGACTCTGTACCCTGATGTGCTGGGCTCTGTACCCTGATGTGCTGGGCTCTGTACCCTGATGTGCTGGGCTCTGTACCCTGATGTGCTGGGCTCTGTACCCTGATGTGCTGGGCTCTGTATCCTGATGTGCTGGGCTCTGTACCCTGATGTGCTGGGCTCTGTGTCCTGATGTGCTGGGCTCTGTACCCTGATGTGCTGGGCTCTGTACCCTGATGTGCTGGGCTCTGTACCCTGATGTGCTGGGCTCTGTACCCTGATGTGCTGGGCTCTGTACCCTGATGTGCTGGGCTCTGTGTCCTGATGTGCTGGGCTCTGTACCCTGATGTGCTGGGCTCTGTACCCTGATACTGTACCCAGTGTGTGAAGCTGTTGCAGAATTTTGCGTCTCTACACAGGGGAATTAAGGCCCTGTACATTGTGGGAGAGAATCTTAAGTGTCCCATTCAGAGGCGTGGAGTCAGTCATGGGGAAGCAATGAGTGTGATGATAAGTATTTGTAATTCTCACCTGATGTCCTAATTGTCCCTGGCAGATAGGAGATATCCCCAGCAACATGACGGGCTCGATCTGTGTTACGGCAAACGGGAGATCCAGCGAGAACCTGTAGCTGAAGAGGAGGGGGGGAGGGGGGGAGGAAAGGAGAAAGGAGAGAAGAGCAGAGAAAAGAGGTAGAGAGGAGTGAAAAAACAAACCATTAGATATTGCATCAGAAAATTTTTACCCAAATCCCCACGGACCAGCGAGGGACCCCCCCCTGCCTGGACCGGAACCCAAAACACAGCAAAAATTCTGCGACCCAGGGGTCGAGAGAGTCTGGGTCCGATAGGTGAGTGAACAAGGGTTCAGCTATCGGAGCCAGAGAGAGACGCACTACGACCGCTCCGGTCAACGCCGCCTCTGATTGAAATCGTGGCAGTACATAAACAATGCAATGCAAGCCCTGCTATCACATTGTAGTAGTGATCAAAAAGCTTCGAATATTTGGGAGAAAAAAAGAAAAAAAAAAAAAAAAACATTATTAAAAACGGAACAGTACAACATTTTCCCCGGAAAATCTGGACCCGTAGGGATCCGAAAGGAAGTCCTGGGGAGAACTCAGAAGAGGAAAGTCACCAAAAAAAAACTGACATCAGGTCGGTCGTCGACACAGACCCAGGGGAGGATCAAAAACAGAGACTGATGATGCTGCAGGCCCAATCATGGGGGAAAGGACTCTTTCGATCGCTTGGAAAGCTGTTTCTGCCACACTGGCGACACTGGGCTGGTGGGGGATATTCTCTTGACAGACGATGCTCCTCGAGAGGCAGAAGACTGTGGGACGTCCTGAGTAATCAGACCCAGATGAAGGAGAAGTCGTTCCCCGTCTTGGAACGTTGAAAAATTGTATGGTTTGTTGCAGTATGAGAAGTTCAATCTGAGTGGGAAGGCCCACCTGTAGGTGATGTCTTTGCTCGCCAGGACTTGTAGTAGCGGTTTCAGGGCTCTTCTTTTTTGTACGGTATATGGGGATATATCAGCGAAGATTTGGACCTGATGGCCTTGGAACATCAGTTTCTCTGCTGACCTGGAGAGCTTCATCACTTCTTCCTTGACTGCATAGAAATGCGGTTTCACGATGATGTCTCGTGGCAGACCATCGGAACGAGGTGGTTGTAGCGCCCTGTGGGCTCTGTCAAGCTCTAAGCGGTGAGCCGGAATATTGGGGATTAAACTTTTGATGAAGTCCTGGACTGCCATGTGGGTGTCTTTAACGGATTCAGGGAGCCCCCTGAGACGAAAGTTGTAACGTCTCGACCTGTTCTCGAGGTCATCTATTTTAGAGGTGGCAGATTCCAGTTGGTCCTGGAGATCCTGGATTCTGGAAATATTTTGGTTAATTCTCAGGATGGCCTGATCAGATTTTTGTTCGATCACTTCAATTCTGGCACCAATCTGCTGCAAATCTGCATGTATGGAAGCAGTGATCTGTGTAGCTGTGTGGGATAGGCCTTTTGATAGCATCTGGGAAAAAGCAGCCATCATGGAGGGGAAATCAGTAGGGGAGGGAGGAAGATCCCTGGCCTGTATGTCCCAGGAGTCCGGACTGTGAGGCAGATCCTGCTGAGGGGTGAGAGCTGCCCCTCCAAATGTCCTCCTTAACAGAGAGTCAGTGGATGCTGGAGAGGGGAACCCTGGGAGAGTACTCACTGTGGCATCCGATGCTGGTGAGGACGGGAGGGCCCCTTGATCCTGATCTGCGATGGATTCTGACAGGCAGGTCAGGCCTTGTGAGGAGACGGCCGCCATTTTGGGCCATTTTGGCCGCTCCAGGGATCCGTTCAAGGCGTCAATGAGGTTCCGCCTGGAGGCAGAAAAGGACATCCAGGTGTGGCTGGAGGTGTCCCCAAGCTGCAGGGACAAGAGGCTGAAAAGAGGGCTTGCACCGCCGCTATGGATGGCGTTAGATCGGAGTGGCGTGGAGCTCCCGGGCTAAGCGGCCATCTTGGACGCTGCCGCGCATGCACCCTCCGTCTATAGATCTTTTATTGCTAATTGTATCTCAGATGTTTCAATGGGTTGTTTTAGAATTTCGATATCTGCTTCCATTAGCTTAGGGAGTTTGGATGATTTTAAGTAGTCTTGTATAACTTGTGATCCATTTTCTTGTACATCTGCCGGTTTATGTGGAGTTGGTAAGTTGTAAAGATTAGAGCAGGGGCGGACTGACAACACTCAGGGCCCCTGGACCAAATAAAGCAAGGGCCCCCTGTCAAGCCCTGCCCATGACTCACCCTAACCCCGCCCATGGCCTGCCCCTGACCTCGCCCCTACATTTTGCACAAAGTACAACTTCTGCCTTTTTTTTAATGGGACCTGGAGGGGGGTCTCTCTCTAACAGTGTCCATTAGAGAATCTCTGTTAGAGAGAGAGACCCCCCTCCAGGACCTATTAGAGACTACAAAGGAGTATAATGGGAACTGGAGGGGGGCCTCTTTCTAACAGAGTGTACAGTGAACACCTTCATTCACTCTGGTCCTCATAGGACCCCCTCCTTGTGCCATGACTCTCACCCCTGCCCCAACCTCTCACAAAGTAGAAATAAAATTGGCACTGTGTAGAGCTCTTCTTACCTTAACTATGTGTACTGTAGCTGTGCTGGTTCCCGCATCCTCTGTGGCTAGCTGGTTCCCACATCCTCTGTGGTTGGCTGGCACCCGCATCCTCTGTGGCTGGCTCCTGTGGGTGGCTGGCTGGCTCTCTGGTGTGGGTGGGTCACTGTGGGTGGGTGGCTGGTACCCTGGCCTTGCTGTGGGTGGGTCACCTTGGGTGGTTGGGTGGCACGCACCCTGGCCCCACTGTGGGTGGGTCACCGTGGGTGGTTGGCTGGCACCCTGGCCCTGCTGTGGGTGGATGGGTGGATGGGTGGCTGGCTGGCACCCTGGCTGGCTGGTGTGTCCTCCCCTCTTCCGCCATTTTGGGACCTGTTTGCCGAGGTGAGGGAGGTACTTGGAGGGAAGTGGTGACCTTTGCCCTATCCGGGACGGTAGATCTAGAAGGTTTTGCAGCAGGCCCTGTGCGCGGAGACACGTGACGCAACACATAATGACGTTGCCTGCGTGTGCGGGTCCTCTCTGTGCCCATTTGAGAGTCTATGTTAGAAAAAGCCCTCATCAGTACCCATCAATGCAGCCTCAGCAGTACCAATCAGTGCAGCCTCACCAGTGCCAATCAGTGCAGCCTCACCATAAATGCAGCTTCACCAGTGCCCATGAATACAGCCTGATCAGTGCCCATTAATGCAGCCTGAAAAGTGCCCATCAATGCAGCCTCACCAGTGCCCCTTAATGCAGCCTCACCAGTGCCCCTCAATGCAGCCTCAATACAGTTTTACCAGTGTGCCCCTCCATGCAGCCTCACCAGAGTGCCCCCTCCATGCAGCCTCACCAGAATGCTCCCTCCATGCAGCATCACCAGAGTACTCCCTCCATGCAGCCTCACCAGAGTGCCCCCTCCATGCAGCCTCACCAGAGTGCCCCTTCCATGCAGCCTCACCAGAGTGCCCCCTCCATGCAGCCTCACTGTGCCCCCTCCATGCAGCCTCAGAGTGCCCCCTCCATGCAACCTCAGAGTGCTCCCTCCATGCAGCCTCAGAGTGCTCCCTCCATGCAGCCTCAGAGTGCCCCCTCCATGCAGCCTCAGAGTGCCCCCTCCATGCAGCCTCAGAGTGCCCTCTCCCCCCTCCATGCAGCCTTAGAGTGCCCTCTCCCCCCTCTATGCAGCCTCAGAGTGCCCCCTCCATGCAGCCTCAGAGTGCCCCCTCCCCCCTCTATGCAGCCTCAGAGTGCCCCCTCCCCCCTCTATGCAGCCTGATCAGTGCATGGGGAATAGCCGCCGGATCACACAGAGCGGGTAACTCCCGCTGTGACACCTGGCGACCACTGTCATCGGATGTCCAGCCTCCTTTGTTAGACATCACACGTCCCGGCATTGGACCAGTGAGATTTTTATCAAAGGAGGCGGGACATCGGATGACATCGGTAAGCGGGAGATCCCCGCTCTATGTGATGCGGCGCCTGCCCTCCTCCCCCTTACCCTCCGAGGCAGCGCTGGGGCCCGTGCGGGCCCGAAAAGATGATCACCAGCCCTAAAGGCTCCAGCAGGTGGCGCTGGTGGGCCCCCTTTAGCGGCCTGGCCCTCGGTCCATGTCCGATTGGACCGACTGGTCAGTCCGCCCCTGGATTAGAGTAATGCCGTGTACACACGGTCGGACTTTTCGGCTTTACAGCCCGTCCGACAGACTTTCGGCGGATTTTTGACGGACTTTTGGCGGACTTGCGGCGGACTTTCTAACGAACGGACTTGCCTACATACGATCACACAAAAGTCCGACGGATTCATACGTGACGACGTACAACAAACTAAAATAAGGAAGTTGATAGCCAGTAGCCAATAGCTGCCCTAGCGTGGGTTTTTGTCCATCGGACTGGCATACAAACGAGTGGATTTCTGGGTCCGGCGGAGTTACGACATAAAGTCCATCAGATTTGCAGCTGGAAAAGTCCGCTGAAAGTCCGGGGAAGCCCACACATGATCGGATTGTCCGCCGGATTTGGTCCGTCGGCGTCCATCGGACTTTTGTAGATGAAAAGTACAACCCCATGTACGCGGCATAATAGTCATGGAAATGTTGGGCGATCAGCTCATCAGTTATGTCCAATGCCCCTTCCTTATTTCGTATGCCTAATATGTTGTTGCTGTATCGGGGAGTTTTGATTGCTCTGGCTAAGAATTTGCCAGTTTTGTCTCCATATTCATAATATATTTTTTTCCTAAAAAATAGGAAGCATTTAGTGGTGGCGCCAATTGTTTGCTGTAGGGTTTTCCTAGTTTCAAGTAATTCAGTTGCAGTGTGTGTTGTCAAAGATTGTTTGTGCTGGGTTTCTAATTTTGAAATTTTGTCTGTCAATTTGGTGATCTCTCTTTCCCTGTCTCTTTTTCGTTGAGCTCCCATCTTAATTAGTTCCCCTCTAATAGAACATTTATGGGCCTCCCATATTATCAGAGGGTCAATTCCTGGTGTTGTAGTCAAATAATTCTTTTAAATGTGAAGTAATTATTGGCAGCAGCTCGTGGTCTGTCAGTAGTAAGTAATTTAATCGCCAAGTAGGTGCTCTAGTAGAGGGGGCTGTCAGATCTAACGTAAGTGAGATAGGAGCGTGGTCAGATATGCATTGTATGCCAATGTGTGCTTCTGTGACTGTATGTAAATCACTGCTTGATACAAAAATATAATCGATCCGCGAGTGTCTAGCATGTGGGACAGAGTAGAAGGTAAAATCTTTATCTTCTGGATGGAGGTAATGTCCTGAGTCTTTGAGATGTAGGGAATTAAGTAATGATTTTAGACTTTTCAAAATTCTGTATGTTATGTATGTTTTACCTGAGGAAGTGTCTGTCATGGGGTTTAAAGGGAGATTGAAGTCTCCACCCAAGATTATACGTCCCGAGCTGAAGGCCTCAAGCTCCCTCACTAAGCGTTGACAAAAGGTTAAGTGGGACGTGTTTGGAAAGTACACGTTTGCTAGTGTGGTCGGGATACCATTGTGTTTCCCTTTAAGGAAAAGATATCACCCTTCCGGGTCCGTTAGTGTGTCAGTTAGTTCAAAATTGGCTTTCTTGCTGATCAGTATTGTAACCCCCTTTTGATTTGGCCAAGTCGTTTGTGGCATGGTGTGCCTCAGTAAAATAGGAATCAGTGAGCCTGGGTATGCTATGTGTCTTAAAATGAGTCTTGTAGGAAGGCAAAATTTGGCCTACCTTTCTTTAATTCTCGCAAAAGGGCAAATTGCTTCTCCACGATATATAATCCTCTGATATTATGAGAGATTACTGTGGGACTACGTCCCAGTGAAGAATATGCCATGGAGCAGCCGTAGGCAGACCCAGAGAGCCGTGTCCTGTAAACAACACTGGTGAAAAAAAATCGTAAGACTGGGTACATATAATTTCATTACACGTTTGTGGCGGTATATACAGCTACTACCAAGAGAAAAGAGTATAGAGAAATAGAGTATAGCAGAAAAGAGAAAATGAGCCATAGATCTTATACCTTTTGAATAGATATGCTATCACAAGGTCTTATGTAGCGCACTCCTGTGTTGCAAAGTCACAGCAGGAGGCACTTTGTGGGGATATGGGAGGTACCAGCTGATGTGAACAACTGAGCAAAAACACTTGTTACTCTTTAAGGGTGGTGGAGTCTAAGAATGGAGATTGAAGGTCCGCAGCCTCCTTAGGTGGCTAATAATTAGGTTCTAAAGGAGTTATTCTCCACTATAGTGCATAGAACTACTATATATTGCACAATTTATGGTGGGTGGGGAATAGTAGAGGGCCTCGATCCTAACTCGCATCCTCAGTGGTTGTCTAACTGTTTGAAACATGACCCAGCAGTTGAGGTGTGAACCCAGTCCAGATAACATAACTTAACATTATAACGTAATGGGTAACAAGAACATGTGTGTAAGACTAAGTAAAACTTTCCTAAAACATCATATCTAAGGCAAATGTATATAGCATGATAGAATCCTGAGCTGGTGGACCTGTTAAAGTAAGTATTAGGGATAATCTGTTTGTCAATGTGCACAGTCATCCTATATTGAGGTGGATTAAAAGTTTGCTGTAATCACATGCTCAGCATATATTGGTGTCTGCGTTTTCAGCTCAACCTCTTCATGCTCCAGCCTGTAATATAGAAGTTCCCTAATGCTTTAAAAGTTAGTTGACATCCGAGTATGCATTGTGGAATTGAAAAAGAAATCAGAGGCTCATGCATATTAGTCGTCGGACATAGGTGCCTTCCTTGTAAGGACCTCACAGGTTGTATACTGTGTGGTTGGTCTAGCAAAGTCATGATGTGGGTGGTTTGTGACAGCAAAAGTTTATGCATGAGTAGTCTTCCGGCGAAGGATGGTTAAATTCACACAGGTCCATTTATTTCTCTGCTTAACTGGGGGTAGAGCACCTCGGATCCCCCCAAAAAAGGGGAAAACTCCAAGATCGGTGATGAGGCGATCGAATAGTCAGGGGTCAAATTGAAGCAGATAAAAAGTGGGAGATCTAACGTGGAACATAGCGGTTAACAATTATGGCTGTAAATTATATATCATCCTCTAGGTGTCCTCTGGTGCTCTAGAGGAGTGTGCCCTAGGGGTTCCAGAGATCGAGCTTTCCTGGTGGCTTTGCTTCATCTTTTTAGACTGACGTTTGTCAGGGGAAGAAAACGGTGAGCAAGGGGGGATCCTGTGCAGAGGTGAAAGGAGAAATTCCTGATACCAGTCCCGGAGTTCAACTTGGCCCAGTTGAAGTGAGTTACAAAACTCTGGGAGGTTATCCGGCGAGCGTAAAGCGTGCTGCCTACCATTATGTGTCACAAGTAGTGCAAATGGAAAGTGCCAAGTGTAACGCAGGTCTTTCTCACAGAGCTTGTCTAAGAGGGGGCGCAAAGCCCTGTAGTTTTTCAAAGTTATTTGAGATAAGTCATGAAAGAGCATTATCACTTCCCTATTGAACACAATTTCCTCGGTCCAGCGTGCCTTTTGCATGATGCCCTCCTTCAGTATGAAGCTCTGCAGGCAACATATGATGTCATGTGGGGGCATGTTGTCTGGGCTTCGTGCTCTCAGGGCCCTGTGTGCTCTCACAAATTCAATTTCAGTATCTTTAGGCCTTTCCAATAGGCTATTAAATACTCTCTGCAGAACTGGGATGATTTGATCATTATCCACTGTTTCGGATATCTCTCTGACCCTAATATTGTTCCGTCTCCCTCTATTATCAAGGTCCTCTAAATGTCTGTTCATTTTTTATGAAATTATTAGAGTGTGAGGAAGTAAGTTTTTCAAGTCTGCAGATAGCTCTCTCTCTGTGCTTCCCAGCCGCCTCAGCCGAGGCCATTTTCTCAGTAAGCACTAGCAGGTTTGATTTGAGATCAGTTAGTGCTGCTGAAAAAGTGGACTTAATGTCTGCAGCAAATAGGGACATGTCAGCGTATGTGAGGGGATGATTAGAATGTGAAAGTCCCCTACCATTATCCTCTGCCGCGGATTGAGAGTCTTCACTGAAGTCCTCTTCTGTGTGTGTCGGCGCCATCTTGGCTTCGGCCACGCTGCTCCGGGACAGTGACTAATTCCTGAAGATTTCGGATATATTCCTGCCCTTAGAGGCCGTCGCCGAACGGCGGGATCGAGTGTGGGGTGACCGGTTCTTCTGTTTGCTCGTTATCGTGGGCTAAAGTGCAGGATAACAGGCTTGAGGCTGCGGGTCCTCCGGAGCTCCCCTAACATGCTGCCATCTCAGCCACGCGCCAAGCCACATCCCTGGCCATCTTTTTTTAAGGGTACAGAGGTGACATAAGGGTTCTAATAGACCTCTGTCTCTTTAAAGAGAACCTGTGACCAGCAATATGCTATCAATCCCCTATGTAATAGAAATTAAGTTAAGTGAAAAAAGTTTAAAAAATTAAAGTATCACACTGTAAATTCAAAAACAAAACATATTCCCAGTTCCCACGTACATGCTCAATGTTTGGTGCGGTTATGTAGGAAAACAGCAATCACACTACACATATTACATATCTCTGCACACACCAGAGTGTGAGGAATGACTCTAGGGACATCATTCATGGAGAACTATATAAACTAATGACCTGGAAAGGTTTTTTAAGCGCCGCCTATTGACAATTTTTGGTACTGAAGTTTGTCACCATTTCACATGTCCATCCAATTTTTAAAGCGTGACATGTTTGGTATCTATATACAAGACACACAACTCATATTTTATATTTCACCAAAGAAATTGGGTAATATATTGTGTTTGAGTGACCTAAAATTATCTTTAATATTTTTACAGAAAATATGAATATGATAAACAGCTGCGCTAATATCCTGTGACTTAAAAAATGGCAACTACCAACATTTTATTCTCCAGGGTCTCTGCTTTCAGAAATATAAAAACAATGTTTTTATTTATTTATTTTTTATTTATTTTTTGTTTTTAAATCATCTGGCCTAAAAATGTGAATTTAACCATGTGCATAAAAAGACAAATTAAAATCTGGTAGCGAAAGAAACAAACAACAGTGTATAAAATTATTATGAAAACTATAGTAACAACTAATGGCTTAAGAAGCAAACCCACCATATTACTCAACCAAGTTCCAACTAAACCCATCCAAGAAAATGGACCCCATTTCCTCCCACCCAGGTGCCCGTTGGACCTCCTTTATCTTGTTTAGATATCCCCTTCTGAGATCCTCATGATATACAGTAAAATAAATGTACAACACTCTCTATGTGACACCAGTTTGTAGACTCCATCTTGAGCTTCCGAGAGATAGTCAGCAGCCATGCAGTTTTGTGACACCAGCTTAGGTGATGGAGACACTTCTGTCAGCTCTGCTATAACATAACATAACATAACATAACATAACATAACATATAATAGTGGTATTGTTGAATGCATCCCATTAACATTAGCAGCTCAGTGTTGAAAGGCCTACGGCAGCTTGGAAAGTTTCTTTCTCCCCAGAGACTTCTCCCTGGCTGGTGTCCCAGTCACAGCCCTGCCTGTAAAGATGTCATTCATGATAGGAGATGACACATGGAAAAGAGACATTAGTCATGGAAGGGGAAGTAGAACATGTAATAGAAGGTTTGGAGAAGGTGGGCTTAGCTGGAGCCCTCAAGCCTGGCTTATGGTGTATCAATAGTCAGAAGAACCTGAATGGACTTTTCCAGTGAGGCTTCAGTGAAGTGTCAGAAGTGCATGGCGTTGGCGAGACCAAAGTCATCTTTGAGTTGTTGGAACGATTTTAAAATATCTTCACTATACATGTCTGCTAAGTAAACCACCCCACTAGTGATCCATAGGTTACGGTCCGGTAGATGCAGTAATTCGGGTAGGCAAGGATTGTCCCACAGAGGTGTCTGTTTGTGCATTGAGGGGGCTTTGAGTTTGCGTCTCACTACTTCCCATATCTTACAGTGGTTGTATAGCAGACCCTTACGATCTCCGAGAGTCCAGGGTTCACCGGGGTCTCTAAGAATAAGCTGAGATAATTGTGCTGCCTAGTAATATAGGTTAAAATTCGGTAGTGCTGTACCCCCTAAATCAGTGGGGTTCCTCAGCACTTGCCAGGATATTTCATGACGTGTTTTGCCCCACACGAAGGAATTTAAAATGACTTCCAAGGATTTAAATATTCGTAGGGGTATATGTACTGGAGCCTGCCATAGGACGTACAAGAATTTGGGTAGTAGAATCATTTTTATTAAGTTTATTCGGCCCATGGCTGCCAAAGGTAGTCTGGTCCATGCCTGTGTTTTGGATTTTAAGACTGTGAATAGTGGTTCTAGGTTTAGTCTGATATAGTCTTCTGATTATAATACCTAAGTATTTCATTTCGCTAACACGAATTAGAGGGGATGAAGCCTGCATCTCTGTTGGGGCCCCTATATTTAAGGGAAGGATCTGGGATTTATCTCAATTAATCCGTAGCCCCGAATAGTAGGCCTCTGATCCCAGGGTGTGTACGGAGTGATGTTGCCAAGGGTTCTACTGACAAAATATATAATAAAGGGGATAGAGGACAGCCCTGACGCATGCCTCTAGACAATGGGAAAGTGTCAGAAACTTTACCATTGATCAGGATCCTGGCACTTGAAGTTTGACAGAGAAGCTGAATCCATTTGATAAACTTAGGCCCGAAGCCAAACCTGGCCAGACATTCCCAGAGATAGTACCATTCTACAGAATCAAACACTTTTGCGGCATCCAGGGACACCACTACTCTGGAGTAGGGATGAGCTTCGAGTTCGTTATGAACCCATGTTCGACTCGAACATTGCATGTTCGACCGTTCGTCGAATTTCGAACGTTATGGGCCGTTCGCACCAAATTCGAGTGGCGCGTCACGGCCCATAAGTCACTGCGGCATCGCAGTGCATTGCTGGCTGATAATTAGCCAAGCATGCACTATGACCCGCATGCTTGGCCAATCACAGCACCGTCTGTACAGAGAGCCCTAATGGGCCAAAGCCAGGGTGGATTTAGTTTAGTACACGCCCCACACTATATAAGGCCGCCTGCGTGGCGTCCTTGTATAGTGTGTAGAGCAACAGCGGAGAGATAGACAGAGAGACAATGCCATTTGATTTAAGTTAGATAGAGTAGGCAGGCGAGTCAGTTAGCTGCACTCACAGTGTATTGTGTATATATACATCCTAGGTGTTGTGTGTGTGTGTGTATATATATATATATATATATATATATATATATATATATAAACTGTATTCAGTTTAGCTAGATCCGTTCCTGTTATTCTCTTCCTACTGACAGGCAGGCAGATGTTTTTACAGTATTTACAGCTACCTGAAGAATATTGCTGGTGTTCTTCTGATCATATTAGTCCTATTAGCTACAGTATTTACAGTTAGTGTAGTGCATCCTCTGCACAGTGTGCACCTAAAGATACCTGAAGAAAATTGGTGGTGTTCTTCTGATCCTATTAGTACCACAGGCAGCTGCAGTATTTACAGTTAGTGTACTGTGTCCTCTGCACAGTGTGCACCTAAATATAATAGTCAGTCAGCTTCACCGCTCATACAGCTCAAGGACTACCCTTGAGAAAGTCACGTGACATGTGATGATACGCGTGGGGAGAAGAAGTCAGTGATGTTTTCGCATAGTGTTCGGCAAACACAGCGATAGCTGTATGAGCGGTGAAGCTGTCTGACCATTATAACACAAGCGATTCAGCTACTGCAAATGTTTCATCATGCAACTGTGATCTATGAGAATTTAAATACAAGCAAGTTCATCAAAGGCAATTGATTGGACATTTGGACCTCAGCAGGATTAACACAAAAAGACATTATTTATTGCTTTTTTTTCTTTTTTTTTTTTCATCTACATATATCTAGGGATGTGTGTTCCCTTATATGTTTTTTGATGCATCTATTTGCATTTATTCACTTTATTGATTGATTGATTTATTACACCTATTCACTTTACTAATTGTGATATCAGGGTATATGTTCTTGATGCATTTTTTTGCATTTATTCACTTTATTGATTGATTATTTATTTGCACTTATTCACTTTACTGATTATGATATCAGGGTATTTTTATGGTTTAGGATTTTATATATAAGCACCACTCCAACAGATGGGGATAGTTTAATAAGTGCACCAACATATTTTATATTGATTTATAGCAACAGGTGTCACAGCACTAATTGGTTGGTTGCAGCTTACACATTTCTTTTTGGTGTTTTGTTATTTTATAGAGAATCAATATCAGCGCTTTAGTTTTCTTTTTTCACATTTTGTCTGGCAAAGCAGCTGCCAACGCGGCCCCTTCCCTCGGCCTAATGGCATAAGTCACTCCTTCCCTAGCCCCACCATGTCCTCCTGAGGAGTCCCCCGAACTGTTTGACCACAATGTTGGGTACATGCTCCAAGAGGATGCCCAGCGTTTTGAAGGCTCCGATGATGGTACCCAGCTAGAGGAAGGCAGTAACGTGAGCCCAGAGAGAGGGGGTGCCCAAGAAGGACAGCAATCTGGCAGTCATGTTCCGCCAGCTTTGCTCCAGTGATGAGGAGGGAGGGGATGATGAGGTCACTGACTCCACGTGGGTGCCTGATAGGAGAGAGTAGGAGGAGGCACATCTCCAACGAGACAGGATGCCCTTCAGGGGCCAGCTTAAGGGCAGCACACCGACTGCATCACACCGCAGAGCTCCGCATGTGCAGGGCACTGGTGTCTCTGTGCGTTATTCCAAAAGTTCTTTGGTGTGGGCTTTTTTGAGACGAGTGCACCGCTGCTATTTGCAACATATGTCTCAAGCGTATCTCGCGTGGCCAAAACATCACCCACTTGGGCACCACATGCTTGACCAGACATATGTCGACCTGCCATGCAGTTCCTTGGCAAGCGTACCTAAAAGACCCACACCAAAGAACAAAGCGGACCTCTACTTGCTCCTCATCAGCTGGGATCTCCAACCCCACTATACCATCAGTCCTCTCTGAAACCTGCACTGAGAGGAATGAAGGTGTAGAATTAGGTGTGTCAAAGCCAAGTACTTGCGGGCAATCTGTTATCGGTACACTGACGTCAGATTGTACCAGGCAAATTTCCCTGCCCCAGCTGCTGCACCGCAGAAAGAAGTTTGCTCCCAGCCATCCACATGCCCAGCGGTTGAATGCCAGCTTGGCTAAGTTGCTAGCACTTCAACTGCTGCCTTTTTGGTTGGTAGATTCTGCCCCATTCCGTGAGTTTGTGGAATGTGTGGTTCCTCAGTGGCAGGTTCCCAAACGCCACTTTTTCTCACGGAAGGCGTTTCTGGCTCTATACCGGCATGTGGAAGGCAATGTCTTGGCCTCGCTGGACAGGGCATTTAGCGGTAAAGTGCATATTACCGCTGACTCATGGTCCAGCAGGCATGGATAGGGATGTTACCTATCTTTCACCGTGCACTGGGTGACTCTTCTGGCAGCTGGGAAGGATGCAGGACAGGGTGCAGTGGTGTTGGAGGTTGTTCCGCGACCACGCCTCCAAAATTCTACTAGTGGGCATTCTGCCACACCTCTCTCCTCCACCCCTCCTCTTCTTCTTACTCCATGGCCTCTTCCTGTGCTGATTTGTCCTCGGAACCAGCGGTGCTCTGTAGGCATTCAAGGGGCTATGCAAGCACGCAGGCAAAAAGATGCCATGCGGTGCTTGAGCTGGCAGGCAGGTATGGTGGTTTGCGACAATGGCACCAACCTCTTCTCTGCCCTCTGACAGGGACAACTGATCCATGTGCCCTGTTTGGCTCACGTCCTTAACTTGGTGGTGCAGCGGTTCTTGGGCAGGTACCCGGGCTTACAGGATGTCCTGAGGCAGGCCAGGAAAGTCTGTATGCATTTCTGTAGGTCATATAATGCCAGTGCTCAGCTGGCTGACCTTCAAAAGGAATTTAACATGCCCAAGAACCACCTAATCTGTGACATGCCCACCAGGTGGAACTCAACGTTGGCCATTCTGCAGCGGCTACACACGCAGCAGAGGGCCATCAATGAGTACCTATGCGACTATGACACCAGGACAGGATCAGGGGACCTTGTTTTTTTTCCCCAAGGCAGTGGGCTATGATCAGGGATGCATGCACTCTACTGTCACCATTTGAGGAGGCCACGAGGATGGTGAGCAGTGACAGTGCATGCGTCAGTGACACTGTCCCTCTTGTCCACCTGTTGGAGCACACGCTGCATGGAATATTGGACAGGGCACTTAAGGCAGAACAGAGGGAAGTGACACTGTTCCTCTTGTCCACCTGTTGGAGCACACGCTGCATGGAATATTGGACAGGGCACTTAAGGCAGAACAGAGGGAGGAAGGGAAGACTTCATTAACTCGCAAGACCTCCTTTATCCAGACAGTGTTCCTGTGTGCCTGCCGATCACACAGGAAGAGGAGAAGGAGGAGGAGGATTGTGTCAGCATGGAGGTGGAGCCTGGCCCTTAGCATCAGCAGCAGTCTTCAAGGAATCATTTACAGTCCGAAGAAACCCATGGACTTGTACGTGGCTGGGAGGAGGTGGCTGCGGATCATGTCGTCCTTAGTGATCCAGAGGACTCTGGACCAAATGCCTCAGCAAACCTATGCTGCATGGCCTCCCTGATCCTGCAAAGCCTGCGGAAGGATCCTCGTATTCGTGGTATCAAGGAGAAGGACCAATACTGGCTGGCAACCCTCCTTGATCCACAATACAAGAGTAAGGTTGCTGACCTTATCTTGCCGTTGCAGAGGGAGCAGAGGATAAAACATCTTGCCTCGCAGAAAGGTTTGTGCATCGCATTTCCAGAGCCTGGGAGGTTACAATTTCCTGGTCCTCCTGGACAACGTGTTGCTGAGGCTTTGGTCAGTCACAGAAGGAGCGGTGGAGAAGGTGGCTGTCTGACCGATGCGTTCAGACAATTTTTTAGTCCACAGCCCCAAGGTATGATCGGTTCCAGCAACCATCGCCAGCATCTGATTCACATGGTGCAGGATTACCTAGGGGCAAAATCTGACTTGGACACCTTTCCCACCAAAAATCCTCTGGGTTACTGGGTCTTGAGGATGGATCACTGGCCAGAGCTTGCACAGTATGCAATTGAGCTACTGGCCTGTCCTGCATCCAGCGTTCTTTCGGAACGCACATTCAGTGCTGCTGGAGGCTTTGTAACCGATCACAGGGTGCGTCTGTCCACCGACTCGGTCGATCTACTGACCTTCATAAAAATGAATCATTCTTGGATTTTTTTTTTTAATGTGAGATCCCTTCAAGACTGCCTATGCTGATGCTGAGTGACTATCCTGTTATGCTGAGTCACAATCCTCTTCCTCCTCATTTTTCATGCTGATAGCTTGTAAGAACATTTTTGGTTCTGGGCACCACCACCAGTGGCCAAGGCCCAATTTTTCTGCACCTGTTTAACAGGGGCATGTCATTACAATTTTTGATGCAATACTTTGTAGCAGGGCTTATTCCCGCACTCCAACTATAGAATCAGTGAGGAGTTGCAGTGTTGTGGCACCAGCACCAGTGCCCAAGGCCCAATTTTTCAGCCCCTGTTTAACAGGGGCGTATAATTACAATTTTTGATGCAATACTTTGCAACAGGGCTCATTCCTGCGCTCAAACTATAGCATCTGTGAGGGGTTGCAGTGTTGTGGCAATTTTTCTGCCCCTGTTTCACAGAGGGATGTAATTACAATTTTTGATGCAATACTTTGCAGCAGGGCTCATTCCTGCGCTCCAACTAGAGTATCTGTGAGGGGTTGCAGTGTTGTGGCACCAGTGCCTAAGGCCCAATTTTTCTGCCCCTGTTCAACAGGGACGTGTAATTACAATTCTTGATCTAATATTTCACACCACGGCCCGTTCCTGCGCCCACAAAGAGTAACTGTGAGGGCTTACAGTGTTGTGGCAACACCAACATCTATTTCTGCAGAGTATATAGGGCAGGCCCCTACTTTCAAACATCCAACTTACAAATGACTCCTACTTGCAAACGGAAGGAGACAACAGGAAGTGAGATGAAATCTACCCCTAGGAAGGGAAATTCTCTCCTGTAAGAGTTAATATGGAAAAAACATTTCTCCTTTCCACTGATGCTTTATCACCAATCCTTGTTTCACTAAAACCCCCAAATTTTCACAAAAAAAAAATTGTCTTTGGGACAGAAAGTGAGGTGAAACTTCTGAAGAGGTACACAGACAGCAAAACAAATGTCACAGGGGTGATAACCCTTCCCTGTGTTTTCCAAAAAGCTTAAAAATTGATTTTTTGGCTGGAGCTACACTTTAAAAATGTACCAGTTCAAAATTAAAAACAGATTCTACTTAACAACAAACCTACAGTCCCTGTCTTTTTTGCACCGCCTGTATGCTGCTGTTCAGAGTATATAGGGCCTGGTGGCCCCACACCTTTCCTTTTTTTAATTTAGGTGCAAGGTTCCCCTTAATATCCATACAAGACCCAAAGGGCCTGGTAATGGACTGGGGGGTACCCATGCCGTTTGTCTCACTGATTTTCATCCATATTGCCAGGACCCGACATTACATTAAACCCGCAAGCAGTTTTAAATGACTTTTATTCCTTTAAAAATATCATTTTGTGCAGGGACTGTTCTAAGCACGGGAAACACCCGCCACTTTACTGGCATACTATAGACACCCCCCAGGTACGATATTTAAAGGAATATTTCACTTTTTTTTCACTTTAAGCATTTTTAAAATCACTGCTCCCGAAAAAACGTCCATTTTAAAACTTTTTTTTGCATTGATACATGTCCCCTGGGGCAGGACCCGAGTCCCCAAACCCTTTTTTTCCGACGGAAAATGTGTGATAGGACCTTGTTGATGGAAATTCCGACCATGTGTAGGCTCCATCACACATTTTCCATCGGAATTTCCGACACACAAAGTTTGAGAGCAGGCTAAAAAATTTTCCGACAACAAAATCCATTGTCGGAAATTCCGATCGTGTGTATACAAATCCGACGCACAAAGTGCCACCCATGCTCAGAATAAATTAAGAGATGAAACCTATTGGCTACTGCCCCATTTATAGTCTCGACATACGTGTATTACGTCACCGCGTTCAGAACGATCAGTTTTTCCGACGACTTTGTGTGACCGTGTGTATGCAAGACAAGTTTGAGCCAACATCCGTCGGAAAAAATCCATGGATTTTGCTGTCGAAATGTCCGATCAATGTCCGACCGTGTGTACGGGGCATAGACTTTAATGGGGTTCTAAAGTTTGCACGAACTTTCGGTCCGTTCGCAGGTTCTGGTGCGAACCGAACCAGGGGGTGTTCAGCTCATCCCTCTACTCTGGAGCCTATCTGGTCATGTTCAGCCTGCATATTCATATACAACCTACGTAAGTTAAACGCAGTGTTTTTCGCAGCCATAAACCCAGATTGGACGGGGGGGGAATAAGATTTGGGATCACTTTGTTTAACCAGAGTGCCAGGACCTTGGCCAAAATGTTTATGTCCAGTTGTAGTAGGGAGATGGGGCAATACGATTTGGGGAGCGCTGGGTCTTTGCCTGATTTGGGTATAAGTACAATGAATGCCTCACTCATTGACTTTGGGAGGGAGCCTGATTTGAATATGTATGTAAATAGCTCATGTAACTTGGGGACTAAGATCTCACTAAAGGTTCGTATAGAATTCTAAGGGGAGACCTACTGAACCAGGAGCCTTGGAGGGGGCAAGGTGAGACATTGCTTCTGTAATATCATCCTTAGTGATGAAAGCCTCCAGCATCTCAAATTGAGTTGCAGTCAGCTGAGGGAAGTCTACAGTGGATAGAAAGTCTGCTATATCTGTTGTAATATGTTCACCGATTTATGTGGGACATTGTTGTGTGTATGTACACATGCAGTCAATGTTGACCGAATGGTTGATTTGTCCAACTGAATTTTAACATAGCAAGGGAACAAGCTGAAGACTCTTTGATGTGTTAATCATATGCAAGTCTATTTGAACATTTCAAAGGGTATTCAGGTGGTATGTTAATCTAATCTAATTACATATATCTAAAGAGGACTTGTTGATGTTGATATGCGGGAGTGCAAATTGGGATGGTTTATAACTGCAACTGTTCACGGCTGGGAGTTGTTGTCTGTTTGAAAGACTAAAGCTAAATTGAAAGGCCAATCAGATTGCTCAGCCATTCAATATTTAGTGAATATAACACGGCATTCAGTCTATAGGTTTAGTAAGTGAGGCTTGTATGTATAAGTTAGGCTTGTCTGTGCATGGCTGGGAAGACTGAATAATATGGGTCTCTGAATTACATTTCCTCTGTCGGATTTCTTTGTCATCTGTGGACTTTGGACTTTGTTCTGTGTTGGAAGTCAATAAAGTGCATCTCTCTGGAAGAATTGGGTTGCTGCGGAAGAGTACTTATATCATCATCATTATATAATAATACCTAAATATTAATTATCTATACACCCAATATAATATTAATATACAATATCACTACATTTGGTGCCGTGACCCGGATAATAATAATAATACTTACTTATTAATTATATAATAACCCAATATAATATCAATATACTAGATCACTACACTGGTGCCGTTCATGTGACCAGAAGAGCATTTTCGGACTTAGTAACGGAAGTCGGTGGTGACAACAATCCTGTGAGGTGGACAGAAGTCTGATGAAGAACCAAGAGCTGTGCTGTGACTCTAATGTCTGGAATGTCTGGTTGTGACATAAGAGAGTCTGATCTACAAATTTAAACAAGTTGGGAACCCCAGAATTATTCTCTGGAGACCGGAAACAACAACAAAAAAAGGACTGTGTCGTGTACCAGAAGACCTGAAGTGGAAGCCAAAGGAGTAACTAATGCGGTGAGTAAAATATTTTCTTTTTTTTTAATTATTAGTAATATAGTCAAAATGCTTACTCAGTGTGAAGCTAGTGTCAGTTCTGATAAAGTTAACAGATGGGTATTAAAATGTATTAAGCGCCATGGCGGTCCTTATGAAATTCCAGAAAAATGTAAGCAGACATGGACGATGATGAAGGAATTTTTAGAGAAAAATATTTTTGATAGCAAAATTTCAGAAAGTAAAAGAAAAGGTTGTATTATACAGGGCTTGTTATCTTGCTGTCTAACAATGGAAAGTTCTTTGAATGGTAAGGTTGAGGAAATTACCCAGTTACAGAAGGCAGTTGCTAATAGCAACAATGTTTGTGAGAGGTTACAAAACCAATCAGACACTGAGACAGTAAATTTAAAGTTGCATGCGGTTACCATTGGTGAAGCCTTAATTGAGAAATCTAAACGTTGTGATGAATTATCAGAGGAAAATGAGAGATTAAAATTAAGAATTATGGAATTAGAGAAGAGATCTCAGGAATGCAGATATGCATCAAATCTTGGATTCAGCAATCTGCAGCAAACAGAACCTCATATTAAATCTGATAATTCATTACCAGCTGCCCCCACTGTGACTACCACAGTTTATAACAATAATAATAATACAGGTGAAGTTCAGCTTGTAATGAAGCCGTTAAAACCAAAAGAATTAGACGCAATTCTTAAAGAAATAGGAATGGTTCCATACCATGATTTAAACAGATTTTTAAAATGGTTTTGTGACGTGCAGCAAGTCAGAGATATGTACAATCTCAACCCATCTGACTTAGAAAGAGTTTTGCAACATTCTGTAGGAAGTGGTCTTTGGATGAGAATTAAACAAATCTGTATTCAGCCTCTGAGGACAAGGGACATATTACTGGAATTATTATGTGTTTTGTATGGTGTACGTTCTGATGTTACTATTCATGGAAAGATCCAACAAATGCAAAATGAATCTCCCTATGAATTGTCACACAGGATAGCAACTATTATGGAATTATTGGTCGGTAATAATCTTGCATTTGAGCGTGGTGGCTTGATACATATGAGTATGTTTCTAGATGCGTTGCATGAAGATATCAAACAAAATATTTTATTAGTTACCCCAAATCCTCATGATTTAAAAGACATATTGTTGAGAGCAGACCATTTATGGAGAAAGTCAAATGAGCAGGCTGTCAAAATTGATTTAGCCACATTGTTTAGGACAAATACTGAACATAAAGATCAGAAGATATTATCCTATGATAACACTCAGAGAGGACACTCCGGGTCAAACATAGGTGATATTAATATGAAAAACAGAGCTGACCAAAATAATAATAAGAAAAGGTCAAAGACTTGGATACCGTTCTCTCAGTTAAAACATAAATATGACCAGCTGAAAATTGAGTATGACAAGATGAGAGGGGAACGTGATACATTATTACAGCAGTTGAAGGGGGTACAGGGTGTCATGAATGTACAAGATGTATATTCTCCAGATCTGTTTTTGAATGCAGATGACACTTCTCTAGCAGTGGGGGTGAATTAGCTCCAAACTGTAAACGTGTAAATAATGCTTTGTTTTAACTTCAATGTTTAAGGACCTTGCTAATTAGTTTTGTTGGAGAGTTTTGTTTTTCAGGGATGTCTGAAGATGCTTGCATGTGAATAGCAGAAGTCTGAAATTGAATAGTGGTGGAGAATTATGGGAGAAATGCTGAATAGACAATATATCACTATACATGGAATTATAAAGCATTCATGGACTCTCTCGGAATTCATCAAGCAATGGACCTTTTTTTCTTTTTTCTTCAACGCCCTAATTTTTTTAATTTTTCTCCCTTTTCCTGATATATTTTGCTTTTCATTTTTTATTTTTGTTTGTTTTATTTCTTGAACTTTATCTTAAAACCAAAGAGAGGCATTTTAACCTAAAATAATTTTCATAACATCTGTACATATTACATAATGCGTATTGATCAATATATTTGACATCTAAGGTGAGATGCTGCACAATGGCTTGGCATAGCATAAATTATAGTATGTTGGGTGGTTTTCATAAATTTATAAGAGGGGTGAGTGAAATTCATCACTCTAGTCATGATTTGAAACTTTGTTGATTCAGTTGTTTATAATATGCTAAAGGCTATGACATATATGGATGGAAAAGACCTTTCTACCTTTCATGGTGAAGATACTGGCAAGAATTTCCACTGCCGCTTTGTCTGGATAGAAGATCTGATAAACACTGATGACTCTATCTGAACCATCGTGTGGGGGTATATGTATATGTTGGTGTACCATTCAAGTGTAATTATGGACTGAATGATCCAAGTAACTGCTCTATTGGATGCAATGAGGGGTCGGCCTACAGCAAATTACAAAAGCAAATTGTGGCTGGCAATCAACAAATTCTGGTACTTGACAGGTACACAACCCGGTCATCTTTGTTCAAATTGTGGAAATGGAAAGAAGCAGATGTGAATTGTAAAATGCTTGCAAGATGGACTCATGAATGTCAAGTGCAAGAAAATAGTTTAAAGCACAGTTTTTACTGCCATATCCAAACCTTTTGACCTTGAAAGTGAGTGCTGGTACATTGATGGTTCTTCTTACTATAAAGATGAAAGTAGAGTGTTTGCGTAAAAGCATCTTTAAAAATGAAAAGCTTGAGCCTGGAGATGAGAGAATCCTGGACATGTGGATTGGAGTTCCCAGAGCATACCAAGTTTACGTTCAGTGAGATGGTGAGAGATGTGAGAAAGTCAGACCGAAGAATGGACTGTGACATCAGCTCATCTTTGCGCAATATTCAAGATCTTGATGTGATATAATAAGGCCTAACAGCTATATGGGCTACTGACGTTTACCAAATCCTTTTCTAGTCATGGTCTAAAAGTTATATTATCTAATAACTGTTTCATGGGGATATTTTAGAGGCTGGCGAAGAGAGATGTAACCAGTTTCAACTTCATATTTTATATGAGCCATTGTAAAGCATCCAGTACCTTAAATCGTACTGATATTTTTTGTTGTTTGATTTATGGGTCAGTTCTAGTAGTTAGAACCGACCCAAGTGGGGGTATATGTTGTAATATGTTCACCGATTTATGTGGGACATTGTTGTGTGTATGTACACATGCAGTCAATGTTGACCGAATGGTTGATTTGTCCAACTGAATTTTAACATAGCAAGGGAACAAGCTGAAGACTCTTTGATGTGTTAATCATATGCAAGTCTATTTGAACATTTCAAAGGGTATTCAGGTGGTATGTTAATCTAATCTAATTACATATATCTAAAGAGGACTTGTTGATGTTGATATGCGGGAGTGCAAATTGGGATGGTTTATAACTGCAACTGTTCACGGCTGGGAGTTGTTGTCTGTTTGAAAGACTAAAGCTAAATTGAAAGGCCAATCAGATTGCTCAGCCATTCAATATTTAGTGAATATAACACGGCATTCAGTCTATAGGTTTAGTAAGTGAGGCTTGTATGTATAAGTTAGGCTTGTCTGTGCATGGCTGGGAAGACTGAATAATATGGGTCTCTGAATTACATTTCCTCTGTCGGATTTCTTTGTCATCTGTGGACTTTGGACTTTGTTCTGTGTTGGAAGTCAATAAAGTGCATCTCTCTGGAAGAATTGGGTTGCTGCGGAAGAGTACTTATATCATCATCATTATATAATAATACCTAAATATTAATTATCTATACACCCAATATAATATTAATATACAATATCACTACAATATCCTGTCTAGAATTATTAGTGGTAGACGAGTATAAGAACGTGTAAAAGGAGCAGAATTCACCACCTACCTCATCTGGGTCTCAGATCAGGGCGCCCGTAGCATCTCTCAGGGCAACCACAGTGGGTGGTTTATGTTCCAGATGTGCCAAGTAAGCCAGCAGGTGCTTGCATGCTCCCCACACTCGTACACCTTTTGTTTACTGTAAAATATTTTCCTTTCTGCTCTTTCAAAGTGAAGTCCATTCACTATGCATTTTCACCTGACTCGCCGCCTCTGGAGAGGGGTTTTCTGAGAAGGTCCTCTCTACCTCAGTCATTTTTTGTTCAGCTTGTTTAAGTATTTAATTTGAGGTTCTCCAGTATCTAGATATTCATTGGGACAGTCCATACGTGCATGTGCTTTAAATGCATCCCATACAGTTTCAAAGGGGGCTGAGTCTCTGTTGGTCTGAAAAAAGAACTCCCACTCCTCTCCCGCAGTCTCCAAATCGGGGACAACCGAGAGCCAAAAAAGGTTGAGTCTCCAGCCATAAGAAGAGGAGGGGGAACACAGTTTAAGCTCTATCCAGTATGGAGCATGGTCTGAAAGAATACGTGGGGAAAATCCAACTCCGCTTAAGGTGGGTAGTAGTGAGTGGGAAATCAGGATTAAGTCTATGCATGACATGGTATTGTATGATGCAGAGAAACCTGAAAAAGCCCTATCTGATGGGTGGCTATGTCTCCAAGTATTTACCAGTATAAACTCACTCATAAGCTGGAATGGAGGGGGTATATAAAATGCCAACAGCAAAAGTTTTAGTCCATTCAGCATGGCATGTATAAATTGGAACCTGCCCTGTGGATCAGATCTCAGTATCAACATAGAGAATTGAGTCGTTTTGGCCACTAGTATTGCAATGCCTCTGGAGTGTGCAGAGTACGGAGCTTGGTACAGCCATCCCACCCAGGGTTTCATAAGGGACAATAGTAGTTGACCCGTTAGGTGGGTTTCAATCAGCACTATAATATCAGCACATTGTGCATTAAGCCAGAGCCGCATTTCGTTTGGGCTTAGCTCTAATGCCGCAGACATTCCACGTCAGACACTTTAGAGCAGGCATATTAGTGTAAGCAATCTATAGGTGTGTATCCCGGTTTGCACCCACGGGCTCAGAGGTAGAACCATGAGTGCACAGAATGTATGGGAGGCAATGTCTGTGCAACCATGGTCTGTGCGGGTCAAACATGCCCGTGAGATCTGAGGGAGCATGGAAGGCACATCCACAATACATGTACCCAGAGGTTGCTTAAACAGACATTATTATCTGTACATAAGCATACACAATTATGCATCAGAGTTAGAAATTGAAGAACGATAAACTTATAATTAAACTTTAAGCATATTTGAACATACACACTGGCCTGGCTGGGTATGGCACATCCGGGGGTTAAGCCCACAACTAAAAAGTGCAGCCAGATAGGCCAGGGAAACAGTGCTTGAGTTACAGTACCAACATTACATTCCTGAATTGAAACAATGGGGTATAGTGAGACTCCCGCACCTATGGGGATGAATGTCCGCTGAAGAACGATCAACAGTGCGAGGGGGGTGACCCCTAGCTTCAGGCACACAGGATAGTAAAATAAGGGGAGATAGCAGGGAATGAAGATGTGTGCCCAAGATCTAGGCATCAAAACAGGTGGCAGCCTGAGGCAGTCTGAGGGTTGTGGTGGCTGCAGTGCTTCTCTGCCATATATAGCGTAAGTCTGGGGGCAAGGGAGCAGGATTAAGCTCAGCAGTTCCAAGAAAAGGGGTCATGAAGCGAAGTGTTCGCAGACAGTTAAGGACATTTATTGTCTATTACAGTGGTGGGACAGTGGCCATTATCACAGTACCTGTATCCGGAGCTCTCTACAACAGCGTGTTTGGAGGAAGCATGCAAACACTTCATGGCGGTGTATCGGAGGGCAGCGTAGATACCAATCTCATGCGGGAGGCTGGTTGGGAGCTGCTCGGTCTTCCAGTCACGCAAAAACCATCTCCATGGTATTGAAGAAATGGGTCCTGTCTTCTCCTACCATGCAGAGTCTGGCGGGAAACAACATAGTGTAAGTGTAGTGGCAGATCCGGAGCTGGCGCTTTGCTTCCATGAAGTGCGCTCTTTTCTTCTGGACCTTCGCTGAGAAGTCCAAGAACACCTTGATCTCAGAGTTTTTGAAGGGAATGTTGCCCTTCAGTCTTGTAAGGCGGAGGATGGTGTTCCGGTCCCTAAAGTTTAAGAACTTTGCAATAAATGTCCGGGGAGGTGCACCTTGTGGGGGGGTCTAGCTGTGAGGCGGTAAGCGCGCTCTACCACGAAAGATGAGGAGAATTTGGGCCTCCTAAAGTTTGAGATTAGCAGGTTTTCCAAAAAAGACGGAGGGTCAGTGCCTTCCACTCCTTCAGGCAGTCCCACGAAACGGAGGTTACAACGTCTTAGTGTCATAAACCAGATGTGACCAGAACTGTGTGACTGTGACAGAGTGAACCAGATATAAATAGGTGAAAGTAAGTTTATTAAGGAAAATGCATATGTGAACACACCACCAATACAGAGTGAACAACCAAACAATCAGTGATATTAAACCAACCAGCA
Organism: Aquarana catesbeiana; assembly: GCF_042186555.1. Classification (NCBI taxonomy): domain Eukaryota; kingdom Metazoa; phylum Chordata; class Amphibia; order Anura; family Ranidae; genus Aquarana; species Aquarana catesbeiana. The sequence goes on from NC_133325.1 coordinate 5,903,025, forward strand.
TATGTAGCAAGAGGGAGTACCAGAATCGTAGTCAAGCCAGGCCGGGGTCATAAACAGGGAATCAGTAGCTGGAAAGGGAGATAAACAGGACAAGAGAGGATGGATGGATCACAGGAGGGACGGGTCAGGTACAAGGCTCAGAGTCCAGGGTCCAGGGTTCAGGTAATGGACAGGAAACAGGATCAACAGGTTCCAGGAATCAGGCTTCAGGTTCAGGCTTCAGGCATCAGGAATCAAAGTAACAGGATACAGGTCAGGGCTCAAGGAACAATACCAGGGCAACATAAGTGTGCAATTGCCGGGTATCTATACTACAGTTCTGCTAATTAAAGTCAGGTGATACCTGTCTGCAGAGGGGAATACCTGCTCCATACTGCCAGGATTCCTCCGCTGGTGGACGCCAGTACTGCGGCCCAAAGGTGATAGAATACTTGCAGGAAAGAGCTCTTCTGACAGCTCCGAACTGCCAGGAGACACCTGCTGGTGGACCTTAGTACTGCATGCCAAATGATCGATATCACCAGCAGAGGAGACCTTTCCTGACAGTACCCCCCTCCAAGGAGTGACCTCCGGACGCTCCAACTAGCCGTTGCTGGGGAAAGTCCATGGTGTCCAAGCCGGGCAGCGGGCACCTCAAGCTGGGCAGCAAGCAGTGGCACATCAGGCTGGGTAGCGGACAGGAACACACCAGGCTGGGCAGCAGGCAGGAACACTCCAGGCTGGGCAGCGGACAGGAACACTCCAGGCTGGGCAGCGGACAGGAACACTCCAGGCTGGGCAGCGGACAGGAACACTTCAAGCTGGGCAGCGGGCACGGGCCCTTCAATCTGGGCAGCAGGAACAGGCACTTCAAGCTGGGCAGCAGACAGGAACACTTCCAGCTGGGCAGCAGGCATGGGCACTTTAAGCTGGGCAGCAGGCACAGGCACTTCAAGATGGGCAGCAGACAGGAACACTTCCAGCTGGGCAGCAGGCACAGGCACTTCAAAATGGGCAGCAGACAGGAACACTTCCGGCTGGGCAGCAGGCACGGGCACTTCAGTCTGGGCAGCAGGCACGGGCACTTCAAGATGGGCAGCAGACAGGAACACTTCCGGCTGGGCAGCAGGCACGGGCACTTCACGCTGGGCAGCAGGCACAGGCACTTCAAGATGGGCAGCAGGGGCGGGTGCTTCCAGCTGGGCAGCAGGCACAGGCACTTCAAGCTGGGCAGCAGGCATGGGCACTTCAAGCTGGGCAGCAGGCACGGGCACTTCAAGCTGGGCAGCAGGCACGGGCACTTCAGGCTGGGCAGCAGGCACGGGCACTTCAGGCTGGGCAGCAGGCACGGGCACTTCAGGCTGAGCAGCAGGCACCGAGACATCCAGCTGGAAGGCAGGCACCGAGACTTTGGGCTGGAAGGCAGGCATCGAGACATCCGACTGGATAACAGGCACTGGGATGTCAGACTGGGTTGGATTAGCTGGTGCGGAGGCAGGTTGGGTTACTGGCAGGATCGTCTTGGTTGGAAAAAACTTTTCTTTTTAATTTGGCTTAGCCACTGAAGCTCTGTAGGTGAGGGGTGCAGCTGACTGGAAAGGAGGATTGGGATATGGTAGAGAAGAGGTAACAGTAGCTGGGGAAAGTTCCTGTGGTTTTATAGGCAGCTGAGAAGAGGCAGGTGGATTGAATGCAGGATAGGTACAGGGAGCAGAGACCGGATATGAGTATTTGGTTGGGAGCAGCATATACTGAGCTGCAACTGAGGTTGACATGGGTGATGGGGAAACATACATGTGGGTAGGCTGGTGTTTGGTGGCAGAGGTGGTTTGTTTGGCTGGAGATGATTGCATCATGTCAGACCATGCCCAGAGTATAGGTTGTACAAACTGTGCTTTTAAATCTCCCTGTCTAACAAAAGACTGAGCAGACAATGCAGTCAGCAATCACCTGTGGGGAACAGGCTGAGTAGTGCTCACAAAAATCATCTGGATCGTCTTCAAAAAGCCAAACTAGGGATACAACCTGATTCATATTAAAAGGAGGAGTGAAATCATCACGGCCCTCTGGAATACAGGGCAGGGCCAGCTCAGTACAGATCATTATCAAAGGCTGCACCTCCCCAAACAATATATAACCCTGATCGACCAGGGAGTGAGCCAAACTTATAGTTGCAAACAACTGGTCACTAGACCATCCTTTCAAAGCCTGGCGGCAATAATCACCACTTTCAGATGCCAGCAGAGAAAAATAAATAACCTCATCGGCATTCATGTTTGCAACCAAACTGAATCAAAATGGTTCCTCTGTGCAGTCACTTCCGGTCAGGGATGGCCCTTGTATTCTGTCATAAACCAGATGTGACCAGAACTGTGTGACTGTGACAGAGTGAACCAGACATAAATAGGTGAAAGTAAGTTTATTAAGGTAAATGCATATGTGAACACACCACCAATACAGAGTGAACAACCAAACAGTGATATAAAACCAACCAGCATATGTAGCAAGAGGGAGTACCAGAATCGTAGTTAAACCAGGTCGGGGTCATAAACAGGGAATAAGTAGCTGGGAAGGGAGATAAACAGGACAAGAGAGGATGGATGGATCACAGGAGGGACGGGTCAGGTACAAGGCTCAGAGTCCAGGGTCCAGGGTTCAGGTAATGGACAGGAAACAGGATCAACAGGTTCCAGGAATCAGGCTTCAGGTTCAGGCTTCAGGTATCAGAAATCAGAGTAACAGTTCAGGGCTCAAGGAACAATACCAGGGCAACATAAGTGTGCAATTGCCAGGTATTTATACTACAATTCTGCTAATTAAAGTCAGGTGATACCTGTCTACAGAGGGGAATACCTGCTCCATACTGCCAGGATTCCTCCGCCGGTGGACCCCAGTACTGCGGCCCAAAGGTGATAGAATACTTGCAGGAAAGAGCTCTTCTGACAGCTCCGAACTGCCAGGAGACACCTGCTGGTGGACCTCAGTACTGCATGCCAAATGATCGATATCACCAGCGGAGGAGACCTTTCCTGACACTTAGTCTGTTCTCCATGTCATTGTGTTTGGAGAGTATAGTAGTGAGTTGATGCTGCATTCTCTCAGTGGCAATCTGTAATGGCGGTACTTTTTTTTTTTATTACAAGTATCTTTTGTTTAATCTTCATGCTTACAACATCACAACATCTCTCATCGACTTTATCGGTTAAATCGTAGCTTAAGCCACCCTTAACTTGAACCCCCCCCCCCCACCTCCCCCCAGACCGCCCCATCTCCTCGAAGTCCTATATTTCTTTCATCCATACACCTCCGAGCTAGCTAAATCACCCCCCCAATGGACACCACTCCTGTTGCATATTACCCATCTCTGACTACTCCACGGGAACTACATTAGCTGGATCTGTTAATTTCCCAAGACCTCTACATCCCTTATTGAGCTTTTAAATTTTTGCCACCCCTTCCATTTTTCCTCATACTCCTCCACTTCCGATTCCTCCGTGTATCTCAGATATTCTAAGTTCTGGATTTCATTTGTTTTGTCATACCATTCTTGTATTGTTGGGCCACTTTTCTCCTGCCAGTGTCTTACGAAAAGACTTTTTGCTGCATTCAACATTTGTGGTACAAGTGTTCCCAGATATAATTTGGTTGGCATTCTAAATCCATGAACTAGGCATACCCATGGATCATCCGGGACCGCTATGTGAGTTATCTCGCCAATAATTTTCCTTATCTCGTCCCAGAATTCCCTTATTTTTGTGCACTGCCACCAAATGTGTGCCATTGTACCCAGCTCTTTGCATCCCCTCCAGCAGAATTGTGAGGTTTCATTCTGGTACTTAGAAGCTCTATCTGGGGTAATGTACCAACTTGACAAACATTTATAATTTAACTCAGACACTTTATATTTTACTGAGGTATTGTGAACTCGCTTTAATAGAATTGTAGCCTCGTCATTTTTTAGTTTAATTCTGACTCCCATTTTTTAATATATGCTGGAATGTCGGTTCCCTTCAGATCCATCAATACCCTATAAATTTTAGAAATCCCCTTCTTCCCTATCTGACCAACACAGAGTTTCTCTAACGGTTGGAGGTTGTCCATCGTTCTAATAGGTTGGGGGAGCGTTTCAACAAAATATTTTAGCTGAAGATATCTCCACCTGTTGAGGGTCATAAGATCGCTTTTATTTTTTAAGTCTTGAAATGAGCATAGTTTACCCTTCTTCATAACGTTCTTTAACTGAACTCCTTCTTGCAAGATCCATCTCCCACTCAAAATCTCCATTCCTGGTGCAAAAAATTCAGTGTCCCTCAAAGGGATCAAAGGGGAGTTATACTCCCATTTCTCCCTTTTATACAAATTGTCCCATATTTTTAAAGTGTGTCTAGTGATAATATGTGCCTCAGAACTAAGTTTTCTAAAAAGTGAAAGTATCCAAATTACTTTACTCAACTCTACTTTACTAATCGTGTTTTACATTTTCACCAACCTCTTCTCTTTGTTTCCTTTTGCCCAGTCTATAATTCTTGATAAAGTGATTGCTTCGTGATAACGTCTTATGTCTGGTGCACCCCAACCCCCATTCTCTTTGTCCCTAACCAGTGTAGCATAACTTATACGTGATTTTTCCCCTCCAAATAAATTTTATAAAAAGTGAGTGCAATTTTTTGAGATATGCTTGTGGTAATGGAATGGGGAGCATTTGCATTTTGAATAAAATCTTTGGCAATATTGCCATCTTAATGATGTTAATTCTACCCCCCCCCATGACAGCTGTCCTCTTGTAATTTTATTCAACTCTCCCTTGACCTCATTAAGGAGAGGAATGAAATTAACCTGAAACAATAATTCTCTATTCTCTGTTATCTTTATCCCAAGATAGTTTATCTCCTTTTTTCCCCACGCAAATGGGAATTCTTTGTGGACCGTACAATCTTTTTTATCCATCTTATTAATTTCTAGTATTTCAGATTTAGCTGGATTGATTCTTAAAATTTGATATTTCCCCATATTCTTTCAAGGTTTTAAGCAGGTTAGGGAGAGTTATTCTAGGTCTGGTGATATAAAGAAGAATATCGTCTGCGAAGGCAGCCAATTTGTGTTCTTCCTCTCCATCAAATACCCCTGAGATGTCCGGGTTCTGCCTTATCCTTGCAAGCAAGGGCTCAAGCGTTAACACGAACAGAAGGGGGGACAGTGGGCATCCTTGTCTCATTCCGTTAGTCATTACAAACAGCTCAGATAAAGTTCCGTTAACCTTGACCCTTGCTGAAGGGCATGTATACAGTGCCTTTATCCATCTGGTCATAATTGGCCCAAATCCTATTTCCTTCAACGTACGGAACATAAAGCCCCAGTCTACCCTGTCGAAAGCTTTCTCAGCATCTATCGACAGGAGTAGACCTGGGGCTCCACTGTCCCTCATTTTTTGGATTACCATGAGGGTTCTGATCCCATTATCCCCTCCCTCCCTACCCTGAGTAAATCCCACCTGGTCTGGATGTACCATGTTATTCAGAATGTTATTCACTCTCCCCGCAAGAATTTTCGCGAACAGTTTCGTGTCTGCATTGAGAAGCGCTATTGGTCTATAGCTAGAACAGAGTGAACTGTCCTTGCCCTCCTTCAATATGATGGCAATGATCGCTTCTGATGCTTCTTTCTCCATCTCCCACTTTATGCCGATCCCATTCATGTATGTACATAGTTTAGGGATTAGGAGGTCTTGGAATTTTTTATAACATAGTACGGAGAAACCATCCGGCCCAGGGCTTTTCCCCGCTGACGTCTCCCTCAGTGTTTTTTTAATTTCATCTTCTGTAATGGGGCCCTCTAGTAAATTATATTTATCTTCTTCTATTTTCTTTAATCCTAGCTCCTGAAAAAAAATTTTGGTTCTCTCCCTTTTTTTGTCTACCTCGCTTTTTGGGATCATGTTATTAATGGAGTATAGTCCCTCATAGTAGTTTTGAAAGGTTTTGGCAATTTCACTTGTTCTGTACTTTACCTCCCCATCTAAGGTCTTAATTTTCTCAATGTAGTTATTGGTCTTTTTTTTTAGGGTCTTTGCTAGATACTTCCCCGGTTTGTTTCCTCCCACATATCTCTCTTTCTTTAGTAAGTTGTACGTTACTCGTGTTTCTTGTTCAGTTAAAGTTCTCATGGCCTCTCTTTTATTGTGGAGCCTTAGAAGCACCTCTTTCCCCCCATCTATTTTGTGCATCTGCTCAAGTTCCAATATCTCGTTCATTATTTCAAGTTTTTCTTCCCTTCTCTTTCTCTTCTTTTCCGCACCTGCCTTAATCAAGATCCCCCTAATATAGGCTTTGTGTGCCTCCCATACTATTGACTCTGAGACTTCAACTGTTTCATTAGTTTTAAAGTAGAACTCTAGTTCCTTTGACACCAGGTCCCTTATCTCTTTATCGTTTATTAGTTCTTCATTTAACTTCCAGCTAAGGCTCTTGTTATGAGTCTGTCTCGTGTTTACTGTTAAGCTTATAGACGCCTGGTCAGAGAAGGTCATTACCCAGATATTTGAACTAACGATCTCCTCTAGCCAGCAGTGTACGATCAGAAAAAAATCCAGTCTGGAATAAGTCCCATGTACGGGGGAGTAGAATGTATAGTCCCTGCTGTTAACATGCTGCGCCCTCCATATGTCCACCACTTGGTACTGGTGCATTTTCTTTCTCACTCTGTTGTTCCAGGCCAAGCTCGTCCCCCGCACATGGAACGATTTATCCTTCCCTGGCTCCAAGCACAAATTGAAATCACCAGCCATTATAGCTAAACCTTCCTTGAATTCCGAAAATTCGGCCATCCTCTCGATCATATATCTATATGGATTTTTGTTTGGGCCATATATGTTTGCCAGTGAGCATTCGATGTCGTTGAGTTTCCCTTTCAGGAACAAAAACCATCCCTCCAGGTCAGTCCTTCTCTCGTGTAAGTCGAACCTTACTCCACTGGCAAACCCTATGGCTACACCTTTTGCGCGCATTGTGGGTGAGTCACTGTACAACCAGACTGGAAAGTCCTTGGAGAAGATTTTTTGTTTTTTCTCCAGGAGAAAATGAGTCTCCTGAAGGAATACCACGTCAGCCCCAAGAAATTTTAGTTCCTGCAGTATGTTAGCACACTTAATGCGTGCATTCAAGCCGTGCACATTATATGATATTATTTTTATGTTACTCATCTGTACTTCAGGAAATCTTTCCTAAGCCCTGCAACAGAGTGGTGTTCAAGGGATTTATAATTCGAAATTGTTCGTCGAAAATTCTTATCGGACTTCAGCCCCTGCCAATTCCCTCCACCCATATCCTCCCCCTCCCTCCATCCCCTCCCCCTCCCTTCATCCCCTCCCTCTTCCCTCCCCTCTCCCCCATCCCTCCCTTTCCCCTGTGGGAGTATTAGGCCATCCCATGACCTGAAAAATTGTGGCCCCTCCAGCTCCTCCCGGCCCTCCGGTTGTCCCCTTTGAGGTTGAGATCGGACTGGGCCGCCCCATACCCAATGCTCCCCCTGGTATTGAGGGGTACCCGTGCCCGGTTATTCCCCCCCTCCTTCCCCTCCTACCCGCCTCCCCCGCCCCCCCCAACCCCACCCCCTGTAGCTCCACAAATCCTACTTCAAATATGTTTAATTAGCTCGTGTAGCTACTCCACTTATGATTTTTTCATTTTAAATACTGGCCTCCAAGCCTGCTGCTCCCCAGGGGTTGCTGTATCTCCAGTCTTTACCCACCAGCCTGGGATTTCCACCAGAGGCACCTCTAATCGGTTGCAAAATTTTGCTATTTCTTCAGGGAATCTTAGGGTGGCCGATCGCCCATCTTTACTTCCAGTAAGGCAGGCTGGGAAGCCCCAAGAATATTGGACATCGTGTACTTTTAACTGTTCTAGGAGTGGTTTCAATATTCTTCTCCTGGCCAGCGTCTCCGCTGCCAGATCCAGAAATATCTGCAGATTTGTCTCTCCATACTTCACTGGGTAGTTCTTTTTCAAATCATCCTTGATTTTCTCTTTGTCGTTATAGTTGTGAAATCTTGCGATGACATCTCTTGGGACCTCACCTCTTATTTCTGCCGGTTTTCGAATTCTATGTATTCTCTCAAACTTTATCTTCTTAGTATTCTCCGGGGTGTTTACCATCCCTCCAAATATTTCGTCCATTACTCCCTGTAGATCTTCTGTTCCCCCTTGTGGCTCTGGTAGACCCCTGATCCGTAAGTTTTTCCTTCTGCTCCGATTTTCCTGATCTTCCAATCTGTATTGTAAATTCCTCTGCTCTCTTTGTAGCTCTTCCAACTGGGATTTAAGTTCTTTTATCTCTTTTTCTTTTTTATCCATCTTTGTTTCTGCCTCTTCCACTCTTTGCAGCATATAATTCATATCTTCTCGGAGAGAGCCTATTTCCCCTTTTATGGTTACTTCCAATTTTGCGAACATTTCTGCCATTTCACATTTAGTGTGGAGTTTATTTTTTTTTGGGGGGGGGTTCCATTGTTGCCTCTTCTGCTACTTCGCTGCTTCCCGTGTGGATGTCGACCTCGACTATCTGTCGTCTTGTCCCTATCCTTGGGTTGCACTCTGGGGTTTTGTTTTTAGTCCCTTTTTGTTTGCCTGGGCTGTCTTTGCCATTATCCTGCACCATGTACTTTCTGATGGTTCCCGGACTTGCGCTTGTCCTGGGTGGGTTAGCAGTATTAGCAGTCGCCCCCTTCGTAGCTTTGCCTTTCATTTCTTCTTGGTTACTGCTCTTGGATTGGGCGTTTGCTCCCGGACTCCTCCTGTTTTTCAAGACCCCACTCCTGGGTCCAAGGAAGCCCCTACTGCGTTTGTCTCACCTGACCCAGGCTTAGGATATCTACCGGGAAGGGCTTGTAAAACTTATGCGAGATCTCCTGAGTGTCTCCACAGGGCCCTGTTCCTAATAGAATTTAGGAAGTCCAACTTCAGGGTCCCTTATAGATGGAGGACCTAAGTCAATCTGGTCACTGAATGTCAGTTCTGACTGCCCCTGGCTATATTAGCCTCAGTGGTTTGTTTGCTTAATCCGATTGCTATTGCTTAGCAACTGAACAACTGACTGCCTTCCCTTCATTAGTTGGATCCACTTTGTCTAAGGAATTCGGCGCCCTGGTGAATAGTTTTTTGTGTCTAAAATTTTTACCACTCCCTTTTCTGTGTAACACTACCTGGAACCGTGCTGTTTAATGTGGCCTGTCCTCCCACCAAGGGTGCCGCCTCTTTATTATATCAGTCCCTCAGTCTCACAGATATCACAGATATCAATGCCCTAATCCCTTGGCCTTATACTCGCTTTTTGTTACTGTTGCGAATGAGCCCTAAGCTTAGCTTCCTTCGCACCCCTTTAATAGTACCCTTTGGGATAAGGCCAGCTCTGGTCTACTCTCCTCCGCCGGCAATGGTTGCTTTTTATTTTGAAAAGCCGATGACTATAAGTATGGAGAAAAACAAAGTATTAAACCATGTATCGAAAACAGCTTACTTAATTATATTAAGTGTTTGAAAAAAGCCCCTTTCCCTGTTATTACAAATCCTATGGCTTTTGGGGGGATGTTAACTTTTCAAAGCCTAGTCTATAGGTGGAGTAAAGATGAACCTTCAGTGTAGCTTCTACTGTGGCCATTCACAACCCCTTACTAGTACCCCTTGTAACAGGGCCTGCACTGATCCCCCTTCCTCCATGTCGAGGGGTTGTTTTTGTTATATGAGGCAGTAAGATATGAATTTAAATATAATTATACGAGAAGCATCCTACTTAATTAAAGTGAATGTTAAGCGATTGAGTCTTAGTACACTTAGTACAATGATACTTAGTACACTTGTTTTTAGAAATGACACTTAATTTTCTGGGCCAAGATGGACAGATGTCACAAGTATTCCTTGGTAAGTGGAAAAAACAGTTTTTTCCTTTAAACAGTTTAGATTTCAAGATACCAGAGTCCTACTTTTACTCAGGACAGGGAGACTACTCCAATCAGTTTACATCCAAGGCAGTCAGTACTTACATTTCAGAGTGTTATATTTTACTAGCCAATCTCCCCCCTTTGTTCTCCGGTTAGATCTCTGACCAAAAAATCACTGCCTAGAAGTTGTTACATCTCCTGTGGGTTTTAGCACAGAGAACAACCAAAGAGAAAAGAAAAGGCTGCTGATCATAGTAACCCTGCGATCGCCGTCAGTCCCAGAAGCCTGTAGCAACTATTCATAGAAAAAACTTTTGGTTAAGATTCGCCTGCCTCTGTAAATTCATCATCCTCTTCGGGCAATAGACAAATCTATGATATAAGAGAGGATAGCCAAACAGAGATAAAGTATAAACTTGTGTTACTTGCCAGTCTTCATTTGTCGTCCATCCGTTGTTCAAATTTCTTTCCTCTTCTGTCGCCAGTTTTTTCCCCTGGCTAGATAAACAGCACTTACCGCTTCCTACAGTTTCCAGGCTCTCTCCGTTTGTCTTGTAGCTTTTCCACGCTTTCTTGATCCGTTTTGCTGAACGCCTGGTCTTATGTAACTGCAGTCTAAAACACCCCCGTACAGTTTATGGTGGACATAGCAGGCGGGCTTAGGAAAGGTAGCTGGAGGATGGGTGTTTTACACCTGATGTTGCCGCTTCAATCCCTCCAGTGAACCGCTCGGCGTCTCCACGGCAACGGCTTTCACGCCGGAGGAAGAGAGAGAGTGGGGGGGCAGTGGAGTGGTGGATCGGTGATGCAGTGAATCTGCGAGCCAAAAGCCACGCAGATACAGGCAGATGGCCGGGGATACAGCAGCGGGCCAGCCTCGCTAGGAGGAGGGGGGGCGAGCAGTAGACCGGATGAGGAGAGGGACGCAGCGGCCCTAGCTATGCGTGAGCCGGCATCGCAGGGAGGGGATCCCAGGCTTCCTGGGCTTAGCATCACGTCTGGCCAGCCGCCCACATCCATAATGGCGGTACTTCATCTTCCACATGGCTGATACAATTCTCTGTTTCCGTGACACGCTCCCTGAGCTTCTGTAGGTCCTGACTGATCAGGGACACATCGATCTTCACCTCCTCAATCTTGCACGTTAGGGTGCTTTTACAATCCGAGATTGCTTCAAGTACTCTGGCTGTATCATCTGCTGCTGATTCAGAGGAGGAGGACACGTCGGCGCCATTTCCTCCCGGGGTCCCCTTCTCCTTTAGTTGGTATTTGTCGAGTTTAGCAATCGTGACCGTCACCTTTTTTGGAGGCGACATGATGGCAGACGGTGTGGGAGAAGGTAGGCTGTGTTTTTGGGCAGTAAAAGTCAGCTTCAGCCGAAGGATGTGTATAAACGGAAAAATAGTAATAAGGGCAGAAATAGTCAGCAAATAGCACCACATCCCATCATATATATGAAAGAAGCAAAAGGGAGGGGCGGTTGAGAAACAACCCCGGGACTTTTAAGGTGCTTAAATTACAAAATAGATAAAGTAGGGAGACATGTATAATATATCCATAAAAGAATGATAATTTTATTAAGAGTTTTACATTAAAAACAAATGTCATTCTAACATGACACCATCATGTATAAAAAGATGAATACATATATCTCAATGTTCACAACCCCTAATGGGCAATGGGCACGTTTCGCTCATTTAGAGCTTCTTCAGGAGTTTTGGCATGGATTATGGTATGCTCTAAATAATAATGAAAAGAACATAAATGAGACATAATGTTACATGGTTGCAAAATAGGGTTAACAGTCCATAGTCAACAACATAGTACGTAACGGTATATATAAACACTGGATCATACATGAACTAGAGAGACAATCAAAAGAAACAATAATACATAATATGAACAGAAAAACAATAATGATGCATTGATATTCATAGTCTTACCAGGCTGCCGTAAGTTGAAAATAAGTTATGGTAGATAGAAATTGCTTGCTGCAATAGCATGAACAATGCGGAGAATATCTCCTAGGACTCTCATATCATGGGTTCCTGTCTTGATATGGCCACAGAGGGATATAAAATTTGTGTATCCTTAATGGGGGAATAAAGCAAAAATTGGATTATTGAGTATTGGGCAGGGCATCCAAACCAACCAGAGTTTTGTTCATAATATTTTTTTTACCTTTAATAGAATCAACAATCTATTGCTAGAGGTAGAAACCCCTCTCAGCAAGGGAGAAAGGCAATGGCAGGTCAGTGAACTATGAGGAAGCCATAGCCAAAGCTTAGGGAATTGTGCATGGAGAAGATCCTCATAAGCTGCTTCTATATCATGAAAAAGAAAAAAGCTAATTGAAAAAGCTCTTAGGTGCAGTTTCTGTCACAATCAGACATAGCTGCACATAGGGCACTTACTTGTGAAGACCAGAGAGGCATGAAGTGTTGGGAGAGATATAAACTCTCCCTCAGATGGACAGCCTGTGACAGAGGGTTGCGGTGTGTGACCACCTTTATAAACCCTCCATACCGGCGGTGTCTGACATCACCGCCGGGATGCGGACGTACTTTGAGACTACCCAAGGGACGGCTGAATAGGGCATGCAACAGCGCCATTGCCCGACACTGACTGCATCAAAGATCAGCTGTGCGCATGCACGAAGCGGCAAAGTACATTCAAAGCATCTGGGGAGTTTTTGGTCAGTAAAAGTCAACTTCAGTCGAAGGATGTGTATAAACAGAGTTTATCTCAAGCGGAGCTCCCGTATCGCACTCCTCACACCATGCTGGTCCAGGCCACGCCCCCATACACCACATGTTTAGTCAAAGCTCCATAAAAAAGAAAAAGATGAGAATTATGAGGAAAACAGTTTAGTTATCAGTGCTTATCTGAAAAAAAAGGTAAAAAAAAATCACAGGCCTTCTAAGTGTGTGTCTGATAGGCATAAGCACTAAAGTCAGTGCATCTGATCATTACATTCCAGTTTGCTCACAGATTTTGTTTTTTCCTATTTCTAAAGTAGCATTTTATCTTTTCACTTCTTCCCTAGCTTATGGGATGACATTGGGGCTATGAAACGAATGGGACAGCCACAATTCCTTTAATATCCCCCTTCTTCCAGAGTTTCCTCTCTACAAGCTTCTCTGCTGAAGCTAGTGAATTCTCTGGTGATAGATTAGCCCAGAATTAACTGTAAAATCTTTGTCACATTCAGAGCATTAAAATGACTTCTTTCTGGTGTGAACCCTCTGGTGTCTGATAAGGTTTGACTTCTGTGTAAAAGCTTTGCCACATTCAGAACACTGATATGGCTTCTCTCCAGTGTGAACCCTCTGGTGTGTGGTAAGCTTTACCTTGGTTGTAAAAGCTTTGCAACATTCAGAACACTGATATGGCTTCTCTCCAGTGTGAACCCTCTGGTGTGTGATAAGATTTGACTTAGCTGTAAAAGCTTTGCCACATTCAGAACACTGATATGGCTTCTCTCCAGTGTGAATGATTTGGTGTATGATAAGCTCTTCCTTAATTGTAAAAGCTTTGCCACATTCAGAACACTGATATGGCTTCTCTCCAGTGTGAACCCTCTGGTGTGCGTTAAGATGTGACTTATTTATAAAAGCTTTGCCACATTCAGAACACTGATATGGCTTCTCTCCAGTGTGAACCCTCTGGTGTGTGTTAAGATGTGACTTATTTGTAAAAGCTTTGCCACATTCAGAACACTGATATGGCTTCTCTCCAGTGTGAATCCTCTGGTGTGTGATACGCTCTTTCTTGGTTATAAAGGCTTTGCCACATTCAGAACACTGATATGGCTTCTCTCCAGTGTGAACCCTCTGGTGTGCGTTAAGATGTGACTTATTTGTAAAAGCTTTGCCACATTCAGAACACTGATATGGCTTCTCTCCAGTGTGAACCCTCTGGTGTCCGATTAGGGTTGACTTCTGTGTAAAAGCTTTGCCACATTCAGAACACTGATATGGCTTCTCTCCAGTGTGAACCCTCTGGTGTGTGGTAAGCTTTACCTTGGTTGTAAAAGCTTTGCAACATTCAGAACACTGATATGGCTTCTCTCCAGTGTGAACCCTCTGGTGTGTGATAAGATTTGACTTAGCTGTAAAAGCTTTGCCACATTCAGAACACTGATATGGCTTCTCTCCAGTGTGAATCATTTGGTGTATGATAAGCTCTTCCTTAATTGTAAAAGCTTTGCCACATTCAGAACACTGATATGGCTTCTCTCCAGTGTGAACCCTCTGGTGTGCGTTAAGATGTGACTTATTTATAAAAGCTTTGCCACATTCAGAACACTGATATGGCTTCTCTCCAGTGTGAACCCTCTGGTGTGTGTTAAGATGTGACTTATTTGTAAAAGCTTTGCCACATTCAGAACACTGATATGGCTTCTCTCCAGTGTGAATCCTCTGGTGTGTGATACGCTCTTTCTTGGTTATAAAGGCTTTGCCACATTCAGAACACTGATATGGCTTCTCTCCAGTGTGAACCCTCTGGTGTGCGTTAAGATGTGACTTATTTATAAAAGCTTTGCCACATTCAGAACACTGATATGGCTTCTCTCCAGTGTGAACCCTCTGGTGTGTGTTAAGATGTGACTTATTTGTAAAAGCTTTGCCACATTCAGAACACTGATATGGCTTCTCTCCAGTGTGAACCCTCTGGTGTGTGTTAAGATGTGACTTATTTGTAAAAGCTTTGCCACATTCAGAACACTGATATGGCTTCTCTCCAGTGTGAACCCTCTGGTGTGTGGTAAGCTTTACCTTGGTTGTAAAAGCTTTGCAACATTCAGAACACTGATATGGCTTCTCCCCAGTGTGAACCCTCTGGTGTGTGATAAGATTTGACTTAGCTGTAAAAGCTTTGCCACATTCAGAACACTGATATGGCTTCTCTCCAGTGTGAATCATTTGGTGTATGATAAGCTCTTCCTTGGTTGTAAAAGCTTTGCAACATTCAGAACACTGATATGGCTTCTCTCCAGTGTGAAACTTCTGGTGTTTGATAAGATTTAACTTAATTGTAAAAGCTTTGCCACATTCAGAACACTGATATGGCTTCTCTCCAGTGTGAACCCTCTGGTGTGCGTTAAGATGTGACTTATTTATAAAAGCTTTGCCACATTCAGAACACTGATATGGCTTCTCTCCAGTGTGAACCCTCTGGTGTGTGTTAAGATGTGACTTATTTGTAAAAGCTTTGCCACATTCAGAACACTGATATGGCTTCTCTCCAGTGTGAATCCTCTGGTGTGTGATACGCTCTTTCTTAGTTATAAAGGCTTTGCCACATTCAGAACACTGATATGGCTTCTCTCCAGTGTGAACCCTCTGGTGTGTGTTAAGATGTGACTTATTTGTAAAAGCTTTGCCACATTCAGAACACTGATATGGCTTCTCTCCAGTGTGAATCCTCTGGTGTGTGATACGCTCTTTCTTAGTTATAAAGGCTTTGCCACATTCAGAACACTGATATGGCTTCTCTCCAGTGTGAACCCTCTGGTGTGTGATAAGTTTTGACTTAATTGTAAAAGCTTTGCCACATTCAGAACACTGATATGGCTTCTCTCCAGTGTGAACCCTCTGGTGTGCGTTAAGATGTGACTTATTTATAAAAGCTTTGCCACATTCAGAACACTGATATGGCTTCTCTCCAGTGTGAATCCTCTGGTGTGTGATACGCTCTTTCTTGGTTATAAAGGCTTTGCCACATTCAGAACACTGATATGGCTTCTCTCCAGTGTGAACCCTCTGGTGTGCGTTAAGATGTGACTTATTTGTAAAAGCTTTGCCACATTCAGAACACTGATATGGCTTCTCTCCAGTGTGAACCCTCTGGTGTGCGTTAAGATGTGACTTATTTATAAAAGCTTTGCCACATTCAGAACACTGATATGGCTTCTCTCCAGTGTGAATCCTCTGGTGTGTGATACGCTCTTTCTTGGTTATAAAGGCTTTGCCACATTCAGAACACTGATATGGCTTCTCTCCAGTGTGAACCCTCTGGTGTGTGATAAGTTTTGACTTAATTGTAAAAGCTTTGCCACATTCAGAACACTGATATGGCTTCTCTCCAGTGTGAACCCTCTGGTGTGTGATAAGCTCTTTCTTGGTTATAAAAGCTTTACCACATTCAGAACACTGATGTGGCTTCTCTCCAGTGTGAACCCTCTGGTGTGTGATAAGATTTGACTTAATTGTAAAAGCTTTGCCACATTCAGAACACTGATATGGCTTCTCTCTGGTGTGGACCAGCTGGTGTGGGATAAGCTCTGCCTTGGTTGTAAAAGCTTTGCAACATTCTGAACACTGATATGGCTTCTCTACAGTATGGACCCTCTGGTCTCTGAAAAGTTTTGACTTCAATGCAAAAGTTTTATCACATTCAGAACACTGACATGGTTTCTCTTCAGTGTTGACCTTCTGGTGTGTGATACATTTTGTCTCCATTGTAAAACCTTTGTCACGTTCCAAACAAGAAATATCTTCTAAAAAAATGTCTCTTATATATTCATGGGTTGGACTTTACTGTAAAGCCAAAGTTACTTCCAGAGAGCTGAAATGCTTTCTCTCCTGTTGTCCTCTGAGGATGGATCATTGTTGAAGGGGATCCAAAACATTTATGACATTTAGAACATGGATATATCTTGTCTTGTGTCCTGCGTGAATCCTTCAGTGAATTGCAATAAAGACTTTCAGTCACTTATAACACCCATATGGCTTGTTTCCCATGTGAGTTTTATTGATGAAGACCAACATGACCAAAAACTTGGTTCATCAATCCACCTGTAGAGAAAAAAAATAGAAGTCAGAATTCTATAAAAAGGGTTTAATAAAGTTGCTTCCTTTTTTGACATTTATTTATTATTACCTGCTTCCCGCTCGGACTATTGTAATATGACAGCCAAGCAGGAAACCTATAGTTCTGGGAGAACAGATCTTATGTGGCTCCGCATGGCCAAGCTCCAGCGCAATCTGTTACTCGTTGTGTTCACTGGACACAGCAGGTGACTGATCTGTGTACCGGCCCCGCTACCAATCAAAGAGGATCACATGACAATTGTAAACAATGAATGGCTTCTAGCAATGAAATGCACTGCTATAAGCAATCATAGTGTGTAAAAAAAAAAACCTGATTACCACCCCAGAGTAGTACAATGTAACCATGGTAGTACTGTATTGCTTTGGTCACAGTATGTATGTAAAAAAAATATATATTTAAAAAAAATGTTAAAAAAATACTTCTTGACTTTTTACATTTATTTTTTATTTACTGTCACCAGTCAGTGTCCCTGCTGTCCTCCACACCAGTTACAATACCTGACCGCGAGAATGTGTTTCCAGTGCGATCTCATCACACTGGTTCTTGGTGACAGGGTACTGTGCATCTCGCGCTGGCGCGCTCATCGGGAAAAGAAAACTGTGTCTTTTCCTTTCCCGATGAGCGACAAGCATTGCTGACAGGTGTCTGGTATGAATCATGAGGGGGAACGCCGCGCCAAATTTTTATTAAAAAACCAGCATGGGTTCCCCTCCAGGGGCATACCAGGCCCTTAGGTCTGGTATGGATTTTAAGGGGAACCCCCTACGCTGCAAAAATGGCGTGGGGGTCCCCCCAAAATCCATACCAGACCCTAATCCGAACATGCAGCCCGGCCGGTCAGGAAAGGGGGTGGGGACGAGCAAGTGCCCCCCCCTCCTGAACCATACCAGGCTGCATGCCCTCAACATGGGCGAATGGGTGCTTTGGGGCAGGAGGGTGCCCTGCGGCCCTCCCCACCCCAAAGCACCTTGTCCCTATGTTGGTGAGAACAAGGGCCTCTTCCCAACAACCCTGGCTGTTGGTTGTCGGGGTCTGTGGGCGGAGGGCTTATCAGAATCCGGGAGCCCCCTTTAATAAGGGGGCCCCCAGATCCTGGCTCCCCGCCCTATGTGAATGAGTATGGGGTACATCGTACCCCTACCCATTCACCTAGGAGGAAAAGTGTCAATAAAATAAAAACACACTAGACAGGTTTTGAAAGTAATTTATTAGGCAGCTCCGGGGGGTCTTCTTCCAACTTCTCCGCTCTCTCCGGCCTCTTCTGCCGGTGTCCGGTTCTTCTCCCGCTCTCCGGTTGTTCTGCCGGGCTCCTCCGCTATCTTCTGCTCTTTTGCCGCTCTTTTGCTAGCGGTGGCCCGGTCTTCTCCGTCGTCTTGTTCCCTCTTCTCTTCCTCCAATGTTGACACTTCACTCTCTCCCGCTGTAATGCTTTGTGCGAAGTGCGCAACGACTTATATAGGCATGGGGGGTGTTCACCGGGTAATGTCACCCGGTGACCCCGCCCCCTTATGATGTCACAGTCCCATCATGCCCCTGAATGTGACGTCATAAGGGGGGTCACTGGACACCGGGAGAAGAGGCCAGAGAGCGGGAGAAGAACCGGACACCGGGAGAAGAGGCCGGAGAGCGCGGAGAAGTCAGAAGAAGACCCCTGAAGTCGGAAGAAGACCCCCGGAGCTGCCTAATAAAACTCTTTCAAAACCTGTCTAGTCTGTTTTTATTTTATTGATACTTTTCCCCCCAGGTGAATGGGTAGGGGTACGATGTACCCCATACTCATTCATATAGGGCGGGGGGCCAGGATCTGGGGGCCCCCTTATTAAAGGGGGCTCCCGGATTCTGATAAGCCCTCCGCTAACAGACCCTGACAACCAATGGCCAGGTTTGTCGGGAAGAGGCTCTTGTCCTCATCAACATGGGGACAAGGTGCTTTGGGGTGAGGGGGCCGCAGGGTGCCCCCCTGCCCCAAAGCACCCACCCCCCATGTTGAGGGCATGCTGCCTGGTATGGTTCAGGAGGGGGGGTGCTTGCTTGTCCCCACCCCTTTTCCTGACCGGCCGGGCTGCGTGCTCAGATAAGGGTCTGGTATGGATTTTGGGGGGACCCCATGCCATTTTTGCAGTGTAGGGGGTTCCCCTTAAAATCCATACCAGACCTAAGGGCCTGGTATGCCCCTGGAGGGGAATCCATGCCAGTTTTTTATTTAAAATTTGGCGCGGCGTTCCCCCTCATGATTCATAACAGACACCTGTCAGCAATGCTTGTCGCTCATCGGGAAAGAAAAAAACCTTTCCCGATGAGCGAGCCAGCTCAGTGCTGGCTCCCGCGACAGGGCTCGCAGGTGTCAAATCTCGCCGAAAAAAGTGGCGAGATTGACACAATATAGCGGTCACCTACTGTATATGATGATGCTGTACTGCACTGGGGACAATAAATAATAAAAAAAATCCAAAATATTGTAACAAAAAAATTACTTCATAAAACCTGCCATGCCTCTTACTAAATACCTTGGAATGTCTACTTTACAAAAAGGGTTTGGGGGGTATTTGTGCCGTTCTGACATTTTAGGGCCTCAAAAAATTAGATTGACCATCATTACATCAGGACTGATCGATTTTCAGATATATATCCCAGTTTGTGGACTCTATAACTTCCTTACAGACTAAATCATATACACGTATTTAGGATATTTTCACCAAAGAAATGTAGCAGAATACATTTTGGCCTAATTTTATGAAGAATAATTATTTATTTGCAGAATTTCATAATAGAAACGAAGAAGGTGAAGGTGTTAAAGAGTTTAAAGGGCTAAAGGGTTTTCAGGGATCACCTAAAGACAGAGTAGAAGATAATCAGACAGATTTAGGTAGAGAGTTCCAGAGGATGGGAGGGGCCCTAAAGAAGTCCTGGGAGGTGACCATAGGAGTAGGTGACGTAAGAGCTAGAGTGTAGGAGGTCTTGTGAGGAATGAAGAGAACGGTTTGGTTGGTATTTTGGGACTAGGTTGGTGCTGTAGCTGGGGGCAGAGTTGTGGAAGGCTTTGTAAGATGTTGTTTTTGTAATAGGTAAGGGATTGTCAAACAAAAGATTTCACCTGGCATGATTGCACCTGTGACAGGTAGGAGAGGTTGTGGGGAAAATTTTGTGCAAAAGTGGGGACTGTATACCATCTGGTCAAATGTTTATATCCGGACTCCTGGACAGTGCTGGAAAAGGTGGATTTGTGAGCAAAGAATAGGATATGATCTCTTTCTGTCTGGGTGAACGTGTGACCCAAATCTCTTCCCATGTCAGAAGGATTGGAGTTGTGAAATCTTCGTTTTGTTTGGTAAGGAAGTGATGATATGGAAATTGTGTGACCTGTTGGCTGACTTCATCTTTATTCAGGCATCATGCAGGAATGCATCGTCACCTGACCTGGCTGTAATGCTCATTAATAATTGTCTCAATGGGGCGTGTCCGGACGTGCAGCTGGAAAGACGTGCGAGTGCTGAGCTCCTCATACCAAGCACCAATCCAACACCATCCGCTGCCCTTCTATGCATTAACGGGGCCACAGATCATTTACATCTGTTCCTGGACCCCTCCTGCTCCAATCCCGGTGATCATTTGAGACTTTAACCACCTGGATCCACTTCTAAACCGTGGTTATCTCCACGCTGCCGTGGCCCTCCACCATCTTGAGGCCTACGGATCATCCGGCGTTTCCTACAGCCTACAGCCACGATCTGTGAGGCAAACAAACATCCCACACCCACCAAACGGCCGATTCACCTCCGGAAGAAACAGGACAGACCTTCAGCTCAGAGAAATCACCAGAAGTCCCCTGACAACAAGCTCCGGCATCCTGCGGCCTGCCGTCCTACGGCCTCAGCTACAGGCACTCTCCCAGGGCGCAGTGAGTAATACAATATACATACCCTTTCACAGTCGAGTCCCCCAGAAGTGTCTGTCTCTTTGGGATCCTATCCCTGTTCTTAACAGAATGTTTTTTTTGGCCTCAATAGAGCAGAACTCACTCACTCGGCGGCCATCCCTTAGGAAAGCCCGCGGCTTCAGCCTACCTTTGGAGGACGGTGGCCATCTTGCTACTCCAGGGACACCCTGCCTCATTCACTTCCACTTCTTCTAATGCATGGCTAACCTCCTTTCCTCAAAGCTTGGTGAACCACCTGAATTATCACTCACCCCCAGCAATTACACAAGTCTCAGATACCTGTCAGCCCTGCGACACATTCTCTACTGAACCGACATCAAGCCTTTAAAGGGACATTCCCCCCCTACAATTAAAATTAGATTAAATGACACTAATTCTTTTGCTCATACCCTCAAAGAGCAAAACACTGGACATATAAGGCATCTGATCATGGCAGACATGCAAGACTGGGGCTCTGTCTCTCGCCATTTCTCCAAGACCCCCGCTGACTAATCTATTGCTTCAATATACACTGGAGTCACCTTCTCAGCTTTCCGTGGTGGCCGCACACCCCATGGGCAAAATTGGGGACCAAAAACACAATTACTCAGCAACCCTTAAGCCTCAGACCTCTTCTATGATGGATCACTTTTTAAGTAGACCGTCATCCGCTGCTTCGGGAGCCCTTGAAGGCACACAGACCACATCGGAGCAATCAGAACTAAGCTCAGGTACTCTTTTTGACATTACCCCCACTCCTACATCAGGACCCCCCCCCCCCGCTGACAGCGGAAGGTTTAGATGCTAAATTACACTCCCTGCTCCAGGCTATTACCCACAACATCGCACAAGAAGTGGGAAAACTAGCCAAAGAATTAAGAGGGGAAATCGACCGACTAGGAGAACGCACCGATTCCCTAGAATATAAATTCGATGAGATGATGCAGTATGTACAGGTGCACAAAAAAAACTCACAATCACCCAACTCCAGGCCCAGCAAGAAGACCTGGAAAACAGAGAATGCAGGCAAAACTTGAGATTCAGAGGTATTCCTGAGGCTGTGGAGGATAGAGACCTCCGTTCCTACCTCTTAAGCCTTTTCAATGTGGTTGCCCCCAACATCCCTGACATAGACTGGTGTTTGGACAGGGCTCACAGGTCACTTGCCCCTAAACCTCCAGCAGGGGCTAACCCCAGGGATTTGATTGTCTGGTTCCACTACTATGATAGTAAGGAAGCTCTGACCTTGGCAACCCGCAACCAATCCAGAATTGAATTCAAGGGATCCAAGATCCAAATCTTTAGTGATCTCTCACCTATTACTCTAGCTAGAAGGAGAAATCTTCGCCCTCTAATCCTGCATCTTCAATCCCACAAAGTAATGTATCGATGGGGTTTTACCCTTTCGCCTCTCTGCATCCTGGGATGGCATACAATACTCCCTAAGTGATCTGAAGGGGAGTGACACCTTTCTGCGTAACTTGGGTATACCACCCCTACCTGACGAGGACCCTCCACCTCTCCCAGCTACTCCTAAACCACCGATGGCTCCGAGTCGCATTTGGACCCCGGTGAGACAGAAACCAACCAAGTCAAATTTCACACCCCAGGAGCGCCGTGCCTCAAGACTTCCAACCTGTACGCCCTTTCCACTGGCTAAAGCTGAGTATACCATTTCATTTGACCCCCAGTTACTGTGTTTTTTGAGTGGTCAACAACCCTTTAGTGGGTTCATACACCCCCTGGCCCGGGGTGCACGGCTTGTATACTACAGCTGCCCTGGTTTAACGGTTTGTTAACAGTTCATTTTTTGATTTTGGATTCCGGGCAACTTTTACTTTGGAGAGTGGTGGGAGACCCCCCGGTCCCTATGTTCGGAGGTCCCAATGCTCCTTCTCCTGACCCACGGCTCAGACATGGGCTTCCTGGTAGCATCCGGCCTTCCAGGTTTCTACTTGATGAACAGTGAGGTTTTTTTTCTTCTTTTCATTTTCTTTTTGCCTTTTATTTTTTGTCTTCTTCAGTTTGTTTTTTTCCTCAGGTTTCTTTTTTTCTTAACCTGGGGCTGCTAATTTTCATAGAGTCAATATCACTCAGTCACTTTGCTACCACTGTTGCACATGTTCCTATGATATTTGATATGTATTTCATTTATAATGTACCATGGAATCCTTCCCCTATTGTATGCTGTATAAAGTATCTAATGCTTTTTCTTTTGTCTAAGTTGTTATGGCACTGAAATTCCTGATGTATAATGTTAAACTTAAAAAAGATGGCTGGCTTTGAAGGAGTTTAAAGCTTCCAAAGCAGACATAATCCTAGTTCAGGAGACTCATTTCTGCCCTGGGGAATCCCTCAAATTCGCTGGCAAGCACTTTCCAACATCTTTTCTTGACTTCCGATCCGTCTGGAAAGGCGGGCGTATCAATTTTGATTAACCGATTTTGCCCTCTATGAGTCAAATCTTCCTACCTGGACCCCAGGGCAGATTTATTATCCTAGAATGCTCATTTATCACTCAATCCCTCACTATTGTCAATGTTTATGCTCCCAACTCTGATCAGAATAGCTTCCTATCCTCCATGTTTGACACTATAGACAAATTCTCCCAACCCTCTATGGTGATCGGAGGAGATTTCAACGTGACTATGTCCCCTGACAAAGATAGACGTACATTATTACCATCGACTTCACCTTCCAAAACCAACCGCCTCTCTAAATCAATTCATAAACTAATAAGAGCTAAAAATCTCCTGGACATTTGGACGATTAAACACTCCATCCACAAACAATACACGTTTTATTTGCACCCCCACAAACTCTATTCTAGACTAGATCACTTTTTCATTTCCCATAACATGGTCAGACCATTCCTCCGTCCATCTTGACATTCACCTCTCCTCTGCTTCCCCTAAAACCTGTCACTGGATACTTAATGAGATGTTTCTTCGCACCCCTGAACCTAAAGACTTCCTGTGTAGTGGCCTAATGGAATATTTTCAACTTAACGTGGGTACGGTCTTGGAGCCCTCCACTCGGTGGGAGGCACATAAAGCCGTTTTCTGGGGACAATGTATAGCTATAGGTTCCCGTCTTAAAAAAGAAACAGCATTCCAATACTCGTCTATCATGTCTAAACTTTGATCGGCTGAGAAACTATTGTTAACTTCCCCCACAGTGGCTGGACTCCGGACTGTAGTGTCATTAAGAAACCAACTTAGATCCCTGACGATGAGCAAAATTGATAAATCCCTTCTATGGTCCAAGCAGAAATTCTACGAATATTCAAATAAACCCCATAAAATGTTGGTAAACAAGTTGAAACCTCGTCCCTTTCAGTCTTACCCTGACTTTCTCAGACAAACTGACGGAACTCCCACCTATTGCCCCTTTACTATGTCTAAACTTTTTGGAGAATTTTATCAACAATTATATAATTGTCTAAGGAAAGATCCTAAGTATAGTTTCACACAAGAGAATTTTGATCTATTCTTTGAACACCTGCAGCTACCAAAACTTTTACCCGAACACCTTGCATCCCTGAATTCGGCAATTACGCCCAAAGAGTTTTAAGAGGTAGTTAAACATCTTCCCACCCAGAAAGCCCCTGGTCCGGACAGTCTACCCTACTCTTATTATAAAACCTTCCTACCAATTCTAAGACCCCATATGATTTCTCGATATGCTTCACTATTCAAAGGGACTATACCACACCCACAATTTCTTCATGCCCATAATCCGTGATCCCGAAACCTGGCAAAGATCCCTCCCTTCCTGATAACTATAGGCCCATTGCATTACTTAATTCAGACTACAAGATATTCACAAAAGGGCTGTCTAATAGGCTATGCCATTTAATCCCTAGACTTATACATAAGGATCAGGTGGGCTTTGTACAAGCCAGACATGCAGGAGACAATACGAGATGTACTGTTGACCTCATAGATCTAATAAACAAGACATCCCACCCAGCCATAGTCTTAAGTCTGGATGCGCAAAAAGCCTTTGACCGGCTTAGCTGGCCATATCTGTTTGCTACCCTCTCCAACCATGGATTTGAAGGTCCTTTCATAACAGCCCTGAGTGCTCTTTATTCCTGTCCTTCATCCCAAGTTCAATTAGCTTCTTACTTATCATCCTCTTTCTCGTTAAGTAATGGGACCAGAAAGGGATGCCTTTTATCCCCCCTCCTTTTCATTATTTGTCTAGAACCCCTAGCTGCAGCTATCTGCATCCACCCTGATATACAGGGAGTTCTGCTACGCCAAAAAGAGTATAAGCTGTCCTTGTTTGCAGATGATGTCCTTTTGACTCTAACCAGGCCTCATATCTCTCTCCCTAATCTTATAGCCTTGTTGAAGGACTTCAGCTCTATATCCAGATATAAAATCAATACAAGTAAAAGAGAAGCTCTACCTCTACACATTCAGCCTTCAGATCTCACCATTCTCAAACAAAACTACTCTTTTCATTGGTGTCCAGACTCCCTTAAATATCTAGTTGTAAACATAACCTCCTCGTACTCAACTTTGTATCAAGCTAACTATCCCCCACTCTTTCGGGACATTGACTGGCTCTTGCGACAAAGGGATATTTATCCCAATTTTCTTTTTGGCCGCATCAATGTCCTAAAGATGTCTATAATGCCAAGACTCCTTTACCTATTTGACACACTCCCGATTTCTATTCCTATGTCACAACTTAAAGCCATGCAGAGAACATTTCTTAACTTCATCTGGCACTATAAAGCACACAGGATCGTGAGCCCAGTAATGTTTGCCCCCAAGTCACGGGGCGGGTTGGGAGCCCCAGATCTTATTAAATATTATTTTGCTACACATCTTAAAACAATTATCACTTGGTCCTCCAGAATGGCATCCAACATATGGGCAGAGATTGAAATGAGCATCACTAGACTGGTACATCCCTGTGCCATGATCTGGGCGGATCTACACTCTTCAATGTGCCAACTTAGAAACATATGCCTAGGCCCAATATTATTCTCCCGTCAGTTCTCTCTCGCATCCCCGTGTCCCCCGCTGTTAAATGTGCTGTTCAATCCCGATATCCCTGACAGCCTATCATACAATCGAATGCTTCCATGGACACAGGCAGGCATTTTCCAGCTTTGAAACATTGTGCATCCCCTTACTCCTACATTTTTACACTTTAAAGAATTGCAAAAGAAATACCAGATCCCTAAACAATTATTCTACTCTTACCTCCAGATTAGACACTACTTGGCCTCTAAATCCTCTACTTTGAGCCTTGATAGACCTACCCCGTTTGAACTCCTCTGTGCTCAAGGACCGTATCAGACTCATCATAACGCAACCCCTATTACTGACAATTCCCATTCTTATATGCAAAAATGGTCCCAGTTGGTGAATCACTCTCTCTCCCTCAATGGCAGAAGATTTGGGAAGCTATTTCCAAATCATCACAATGTGTGGAACAAAAAGAGACAGCTTAAAAAAAAATATATTTTTCTGGTATAAAACCCCTGAAATTTTGCATAGATACAATCCCAAGACTCCTCGGGTATGTTGGAGATGCCGGGGAGACATTGGCTTGCATTTTCACATTTTCTGGGACTGCCCCCTGTTACGCCCATTTTGGATAACCATTCAGACCTTTATACAGGATTTGTTTAATATTTTCCTCCCACTAGACCCTGTCCACTTTCTGCTAGGTCTGCCGATCCCTGGACTCTCCAAATATGCCCAAAAACTGGCCACCTTTATTTTGCTTGCTGCAAAAAGGGCTATACCCTTGCGGTGGCTTTCCCCCTCCCAGCCTTCTCTCTCACAGGTGCTACAAACATTGGAGCAGATATGTAGAATGGAACGCCTTACTGCAATAGTACATGATACCCTCCCGCAATTTTCCAAAACCTGGGATCTATGGGATCATTCAAACCTTAATCCTGGTATTAGTTCCCAATCACCCCCTGATGTACCACTCCCCTGAAATGCCCACCCATTGGGTATCCATTTATCTGCCTGATGTCCTTTTATCATATCATTATTGTCTTGTTTTTTCTTTTCTCTCTTTTACCTGATCCTCCCCATCTACTTATATCTCCACTGAACTATATAGCTAAAGTCTAGATTTTTGCTGTATTGGTAGTGATGTGACTGTTTTGGAAAAAATCTTTTTTCAGATATGTTATATGTTGTACACAAAACTTGAATGTTTCTACACATGTTTTTGTTTGTATGGAATTTTTTTTTCAATAAAAATCACAATTTAAAAAAAAATAATTGTCTCAATAAATGCATAATCCCTTGCCAAAGACAATACATATATATAGCAATTTGAATTGTTTACAGGGGTTATGGCTGAAGCCGGCAATTCTGTTTCTCATAAAACTGATTTAAGCAGCTGAATAGCCACTGGTTCACTTTTAGAATCAGTAAGAGAGGTCGTAAGTGAATATTTGGAGGAAAATGTGAGGTACATTGAATGAAAGTACAAATTAATGAATTAGTAGATAGAGAATGTTGAAAAAGGACAGACAGGGCAGACATGTTTGAATTGATTCTTTTTGAATTCTGGTTATATTCTATTGGTTTTTTTTCTACTCTGTTCTTTTGAATTCTATTATTTTATTATGTATTCAAATTTATTCTATTTGAAATGTGAATTTCAAAAGATGGTTATATTCGGGCATGACTACCGTGCGCTGCTGTATAGATGCCCGAGGACACAGCTCCGCTCCAGCGACAGGTATCCTCATCATTCGGGGTAGCCCTAACTGATCAGACACCACTCATTGCCTGCCTAAGAGTCCCACCACCCTCCATAGACGTCCCACAAATGGAAAGGGGCTGCACAGCCAAAGAAATTGTCAGATTTCTTCCTGCCGGCAGCCCGTGATACCAGCCAAAATGGCGCTGGCGCCGGAGACGGCTCTCATGCTTCCTCCGGATCATCTCCCTCTGCCTCACTGAGCCCGGGCTTGCAATGCAGAATGGCCCGACACTCTCCAGGAGCCTCCACTCTGCTCTCCAGCAGCCCAGCGAAATCCAGGCCAAGCATGACTGAAAACATCCAGCAGGTGAGCACATGGCAGGACTTAATGGAGGACACGAGGGAGCTGGCGGACTTCGTTACTGAGTTCCCCACCTCTGATAAGCCTGTATCAGATACCACCTTAAAAGACATGCTTATCTCTCTGCGTACCTCCTTACATGCTGATATGATGCAATGCATTAGCAACTTTAAGGCTGAGGTGGGGCGATGGGAGGACGTAAAGACCATATTGAAAAGAAAACGGGTGATTTTTCGTCCGCTCACAACACACTGGTGGATGCTCACAATGAACAATCTGACGATATTACCTGGCTCAAATCTAAAATGGCGGACCGTGAGGACAGGTCCAGAAGGAATAACGTTAAAATCCGGGGGGTCCCTGAGGCTGTACTACCTGCACAACTACAACACTATGGCCGCAACCTAATGAAAGCTTTCCTGCCCTCAGTACCGGAGTCGGATTTGATCATTAATCGGATCCACTGTTTACCCAAACCATCCCACCTTCCAGACAACATCCCTAGAGATGTCCTGATGTGGCTACACTCTTTTCACGCAGAGAAACAGCTTATGTCAGCTTTCCGTAAAAATTTGCAACCTCCAGAAAAATTCTCAAACATACAGCTATATGCGGATCTTTCCCAATACACAATGCCAAAACGTGAATTGCTCCTGCTGGTAACGAAAGCATTACGCAACCACAACATTCCCTACCGGTGGGGATACCCAATGAAATTAACAATCATTCATGACGGGAATAGTACAGTGATGAAGGCCTGGCATTACTCCGGTCTCTAGACATTTTACCTGATCAAGCCGCTGGAGGCTCCTCTCCTCCTGTGCGACTGAACACCCAGGAGGACTGGCAAATGGTGTCACGGAAGAAGAAGAACAAAAAACATAATGCGTAATTACCTCTTTTGTAAACTAAACAACTCATTACTGGATCCCTGAAGCACCAAGGAGCACAAGTGTGCAAAATTTCCCCCAAAGAAATGGGCAGTTGCTCTGCCTCTAGATTCCTGTTAGAAGCTACCTTTTTACTATCCTGTTCGCTTGAAAGTTACTTGATTTTGTTTTTTTCTTTTACCCTATGTTATCTTCCCCTTCACTGGTCTGACCTGCATCTGATGATCTCCACCTTCACCGACATCTGCCTGCTGGATTTCCACCACACTTCCCGCCTATAGGAATCTTCCGTACAAGGAGTCTGCGGGACGTACATAGGGTACTATCAATCCTTTTGCCCACCCTGTATTAATGGTGCTCAAGTTTGTATCTTTTAACGTAAACGGCCTAAATCACCCTGCTAAGAGGGCCTTGGTTTGGAGAGAGGCGCTTAAACTCCAGGCCGATGTTCTTTGTATACAGGAAACCCACTTCTCAATTTCTGATACCCCTCTCTTTCATCACAAAAAGTTACTCCACATCTTTCTTACCTCAGCTCCAACAAAACAGAAAGGAGTCATCAATGCCATAAAGGACTCAGTAGCTTTTGCCCTAGAAGCAACCCAGGTTGACCCAGATGGGCACTATCTAATCCTAACAGGCGAACTCAACAACAAACCCTATACTATTGTGAACTTAAACACGCCTAATTCCCATCAAATTCGCTTCCTGAAGAGAATGTTCCGTAGAATTGCCAAAATCCGAAAAGGCTCCTTGGTTATGTATGGGGACTACAATTTAATGGCTGATTACTCAATAGACGCTACCTCTAAATTCAAGAAGCCTTTGCCCAAACTACAACCCCTGCTACACTCCGAGGATGTCTATGATGTCTGGAGGTGCCAGCATGCAAGTGAACGGGACTTCACCTTCCAGTTGTCCAGGCACAAGTCGTATTCTAGAATCAATCTAATCTTAGTAGATAAGATGTTACTGCAGGGAATGTCCTCCTCCACCATCCATGACATCTCATGTTCAGACCACGCACCTGTCTCTATAACGGTGGTGGAGGGGCACACTCCAAGTACTGTATATCTATGGCGTGCAAACTCACGCATATTTCAGGTACCTTCTCATGTTGCCACCATTACCCAAAATCTAACTGAATTATTTTCACTGAATAATCGGTCTGTGGCAAGCTCTACTACTCTGTGGTGTTCCCATAAGGTCTTTATTAGAGGAATTGTTCTACAATTATGTTCACAGAAAAAAAGGCAGAGGACACAAAAACTGGACCGTATCCTTGGGGAAATTAAGTCCTTAGAGCCCTTAAACAAAAACATTACTGACCCACATATTGCTAACAAACTTGCTCAACTTTGCTCTGATCTGAGGCGTCTGCTTATTGAACAATACGACAAACATATCCACTCACTCAGGCTAACCCACTAGTCGTCTGGCAATCGGGCAGGTACATTTCTTGCTCAAAGGCTTTAAATTTCTAGAACCAAAACAAAAATCCCTTATATAATCCACCCGTTAGACAACAAAAAAAATTTAACCCAAAAGAAATAGCAGACTCATTTGCTGAATATTACTCTTCACTGTACAAGCTTGAGTCAGACCCCAACACACCGCAACCTACAGATGTTAATATACAAGCTTTTCTCTCAAATATCAACCTCCCTTCCCTCTCACAGGCACAACTAGCCTCACTCAATGCCCCCATTACAGAACCTGAGATCACAAAAGCGATAAAAACCCTCCCATTGGGCAAATCACCAGGGCCCGACAGGCTAACAAAAGACTACTATCAAACCTTTCAAAACATCCTATCCCCAACGCTGCGGTCGGTCTATGCTGAAGCAATGTCCTCTGCCTTGTTTCCCTTTGAGATGCTTAGAGCCAATGTGGTCACTATCCCTAAGCCAGGTAAAGAACCTACCACTCCTTCAAATTTTAGGCCTATTTCCTTACTCAATACAGACGTTAAACTGTACGCCAAAATATTGGCCCAGAGACTACTTCCTATCCTACCCACCCTCATTAAACCTGATCAATCAGGCTTCACATCAGGCAGGCAGGCTTATGACGCTAAGAGAGGAGTCATCAATATTATACAATATGCTAAGACCTGTCGGGTGCCTTCTCTGCTCCTTTCTTTGGATGCGGAGAAGGCATTCGACAGGATAGACTGGAGCTACATGACACACACGCTACAAAAATTTGGCTTCACGGGGCCAATCCTCTCTGCCATCTTAGCTCTCTACTCAGCCCCTACCACACAGGTCTATACGTCCAATATGCTTTCATCCCCCTTCGTCATATCCAATGGTACAAGGCAGGGATGCCCCCTCTCCCCATCAATTTTTAATCTCCTCATAGAGCCACTGGCGTGGAGGATTAGAGCCCATCCTAATATAACAGTTTTCCCCCTGCAGGACAGACCCCATGACATCAATTTATTCGCAGACAATATTATCCTGTTTCTTACCTCCCCTGCTACCTCATTGCCCCATGCTCATAGCGGCCTCAATGAATTTAGCCAAATTTCCATTTATAAAGGTAAACTTCACAAAATCTCTCATACTGGACTTGGGTGTCCCACCCCTTCTAGGTACCTAACTACAAGCAGACTTTCCTTACACATGGAGTAAATCTAGCATATCATACTTAGGACTCAAACTCACTGTAGATATCCAGAAACTAGCGAACGCCAATTACCTAGCCTTAATTGACAGACTGACTAAAGAAACAAAAAGAATTGCTAGAATAGAATTGTCGTGGTCATGCCCTCTAGCTTCATTCAAAATGCTATTATTGCCCACATATTATATATCTTTCGAACATTGCCCATTCCGCTACGTAGTAACCATCTCAAATCATTAAATACTCTATTTGCACAATTCATTTGGTGTTCCAAAATGCCAAGATGCTCTATAGCTCTTCTGGTCAAACATAGGCTTGCAGGTGGAATGGGACCGGTAGATATCCAGGACGATTTCCGAGCTAACCTTACCCAACTTAAGCATTGGTTCAACCCCTCCCCAGATATCCTGTGGAGCAGCCTTGAACAAGCTTTGTGCCCAACTAAAAACCTATGCTCCCTTTTACTTCTGGATGCACTGCACCCTTTCCCTATACAACAACTCCCACTCACGATTCAAGCCTCCCTGTTGGCTTGGAGGGACCTTCGCAAACTAGCACCACAAACCTCAACTATGGTGGATGTTCCTATCCCCCTCAATATCCTGGAACACATGATCCCAAACTTCACAACTACTGAGTGGCTCAACAGAGGCATAAAGTGGTTAGCAGATATATACTCCCTCACACCATTCCCAATACTCCAAAAACAATTCAACTTAGCACCCACTGATGCATATGAATACAACCAAGTCTCCCATCGCCTGAGATCCAAAGTTCACCACATATTTCGAAATATGGCGATTTTACACCACATCTCCTACACCCCCTAAGGCTATATTCTTATTCTACAACTTCTTCCAGCAAAAACTTACCTTCATTAAATACCACCCCTACCAGAAATGGGAATCCGACCTAGGCATAACCATCAGAGACTTACAGTGGAAACACGCATTTAAAGCGAACTATAAACCCCACCCCCATCAAATCATTCTCTGCAGCCATTACCTTTTGTACCACCACCAGCTCCCTTTAGAATGTAAGCTCTATGAGCCGGGCCCTCCTGTACCTTTTGTATTGTACTGTAATTGTGTTGTCCCCCTTATACATTGTAAAGCCCTGCATAAACTGTTGGCGCTATATGAATCTCGTATAATAATAATAGTAAAAATAATAAAGCCTCTAAATGTGTTAACCACTGGGAACTAGCACAAAAATCGCCCTTAGATGGTATCTCATGCCCTAAAGACTCTCCAAATTTGGCCATACTAACTCCTCACTCTGTTGGAGAAACTGCAGTGCAGTGGGTAACCTTCTCCACATGTCCTGGACCTGTAAGCATTTGACCAGCTTTTGGAATAGCATATTCCACTCTATCTCAAATATTACAGGTATTCTCACACCCCGCAATGCAGGCCTGACAGTACTAAACATCGGTATTGAAAACTTTCCGCCTGATTTCCAGGTTGTGATTTCTCATATCCTTTTGGTTGCTAGAACACTGATAGCAAAGCACTGGAAAAAAAAAAAATAAGGCACCAAACGCTTCGGAGGTTCTATTAACCACCCATTCACACTATGTTTACGAGATGCTATTAGCTGGCAGATGTGGCACTAGGAAAAAGTTTGATATGCATTGGAAAATATGGAAAAACTGATTTAATGTGAACTAATGGCTTGTTTTTTGATGATAACACTCATCATAGTCACCTTATTTCAGGCTCAGGTCATACCAAATGTTTATTCCCTTCTCACCCTTGTTTAAATACCACCCAAAGTTGTATTATAGTTTATTTTCTCCATACAATGCAGACTCTAATATATTCAGCTACTGTTATTTGACCACCACACACGTTAGTTGCTAGTATAAATCCTCATCAGTTTAGTGTCCCCCTAATGGTTGTTCGAGGTAACATATGCAATAAGATAATTTGCAATAGGAAATACATTGGTTGTTAAATGTCCACTTGTCTGTGCCTTAGGGGATACTTGGATACTTCCACTACTGCAGCTAGCTGAATATATATATATATATATATATATATATATATATATATATATATATATATATATATATATTTTTTTTTTTTTTTTTTTTTTCCTTTACACTGTATATTTTGTACTAAATGTGTCTTATGTTGTATTTTGAAAATCTTTCAATAAAAACGATTTGAAAAAAAAAAAAAAAAGATGGTTATATTCTATGTTATTTTATTCTATTTGTTTCTATTCTATTCTATTCTGTTTTTATTTTCTATTCTATTTTGTTCTGTTTTACTTTATTCTTTTTTTAGGTCTATTATTTTATTTTCTATTCTATGTTGTATTCTCTTTGGAAATTGGAAAACTATTCAAATTCAAAAGCTTTTAGAATTTGAATTCTAAAATTATTCGAATTCGAAAAGTATTTGAAAAGTATTAAAAAACATCATAAGTTCAAATTTTGTCCGAATTTCTTTTTTTCGTTATTTCGGATTAATTTAAATTCGGCACTATTGTAATTCAGAAATTTGGATACATCTGAATTTACAAAATTTAAATTCGGAAAGAAACGTACCGCACATGTCTAGTATAGGACATTCCACAGCAATAATGACATTTCTAAAGGAAAAAATGTCATTTAAATTTGCTCACGGCTGTAATGTATTCAGGGATCCCAGCAATACAGATTTAACCCCTTCAATACCGGGCACTTTCCCCCCTTCCTGCCCAGGCCAATTTTCAGCTTTTAGCACTGTCATTATTTAAATGAGAATTGCGTGGTCATGCTACACTGTACCCAAACAGAATTTTTATCATTTTCTTCCCACAAATAGAGCTTTCTTTTGGTGGTATTTGATCACCGTTTTTTTATTTTTGCTAAACAATTAAAAAAAGACAGAAAATTTGGAAAATAAAGGTTTTCATTGTTTCTGTTACAAAGTTTAGTAAGTTTTCTCCTTCACTCTATGGGCACTGATGAGGCTGCACTGATGGGCACTGATAAGGCGGCACTAATGAGGTGGCACTGAGGATGGGCACTGATAGGCGACACTGATGGGCACTGATAGGTAGCACTGATATGCAGCACTGATGGGCACTGATAGGCGACACTGATGGGCACTGATAGGTAGCACTGATATGCAGCACTGATGGGCACTGATAGGTAACACTGATATGCAGCACTGATGGGCATTGATAGGCGGCACTGATGGACACTCATAGGGGGCACTGATAGACAACACTGATGGGCAATGAAAGGCTGCACTGATGGGTACTTATGGGTGGCACGGATAGGCGGCACTGATGGGCACTGATAGGTGGCACTGATGGGCTGCACTGATAGCACTGACAGGCATTGCCGATGGGCACTGATTGGCATCTGCCTGGATAATAGATGGCATCGGCCTGGTTGTCCAGTGTGGCATACCTGGTGGGCGTCCTTTGGGGGCATCCCTGGTGCTCCTGGGCAGGCATCCACGTGGGGGGGCTGCACTGATAAACAATCAGCACAGATCTCCCAGTCAGGAGAGCAGCCAATTGGCTCTCCTCTACTCGGGTCTGTCAGACGCGAGTGAGAAAAAGCAGATAAACGACTCTTCCTGTTTACACTGATCAGCCGTGATTGGACATGACTGATCATGTGGTAAAGAGCCTCCATCAGAGTGACACGCCGCACCATCGACCCCACGCTGCACGCCCCCACAGGCACGTGATTGCGGCTTATCCTGCTGGACATCATATGACATCTCCAGTCAGGATAACTAAACCACCTCTTGGTCATCATTTTGCTACAGGCCAGGCTGGAAGTGGTTAAAAAAAATTAAAAAAGCGTGCCCCCCCCCCAGTACATACCAGGCCCTTCAGGTCTGGTATGGATTCTAAGAAGAACCCCATGCCAAAATCTTTTAGAAAATGGCGTGGGGTCCCCCCTCAAGATCCATACCAGACCAGACCCATTTTATGGCCAATTACTTGCATATAAACATTACTATTGTATTCTTATTACTATTGCAATGTACAACACAATATATAGAGTAAAGAGGTCAGCACTATTGTAATGTACAACACAATATATAGAGTAGAGAGGTCAGCACTATTGTAATGTACAACACAATATATAGAGTAGAGAGGTCAGCACTATTGTAATGTACAACACAATATATAGAGTAGAGAAGTCAGCACTATTGTAATGTACAACACAATATATAGAGTAGAGAGGTCAGCACTATTGTAATGTACAACACAATATATAGAGTAGAGAGGTCAGCACTATTGTAATGTACAACACAATATATAGAGTAGAGAGGTCAGCACTATTGTAATGTACAACACAATATATAGAGTAGAACGGTCAGCACTATTGTAATGTATAACACAATATACTGTATAGAGTAGAGAGGTCAGCACTATTGTAATGTATAACACAATATATAGAGTAGAGAGGTCAGCACTATTGTAATGTATAACACAATATATAGAGTAGAGAGGTCAGCACTATTGTAATGTATAACACAATATATAGAGTAGAGAGGTCAGCACTATTGTAATGTATAACACAATATATAGAGTAGAGAGGTCAGCACTATTGTAATGTACAACACAATATATAGAGTAGAGAGGTCAGCACTATTGTAATGTATAACACAATATATAGAGTAGAGAGGTCAGCACTATTGTAATGTACAACACAATATATAGAGTAGAGTGGTCAGCACTATTGTAATGTACAACACAATATATAGAGTAGAGTGGTCAGCACTATTGTAATGTACAACACAATATATAGAGTAGAGAGGTCAGCACTATTGTAATGTACAACACAATATATAGAGTAGAGGGCTCAGCACTATTGTAATGTACAACACAATATATAGAGTAGAGCGGTCAGCACTATTGTAATGTACAACACAATATATAGAGTAGAGAGGTCAGCACTATTGTAATGTACAACACAATATATAGAGTAGAGAGGTCAGCACTATTGTAATGTACAACACAATATATAGAGTAGAGAGGTCAGCACTATTGTAATGTACAACACAATATATAGAGTAGAGAGGTCAGCACTATTGTAATGTATAACACAATATATAGAGTAGAGCGGTCAGCACTATTGTAATGTATAACACAATATACTGTATAGAGTAGAGAGGTCAGCACTATTGTAATGTATAACACAATATATAGAGTAGAGAGGTCAGCACTATTGTAATGTACAACACAATATATAGAGTAGAGAGGTCAGCACTATTGTAATATACAACACAATATATAGAGTAGAGAGGTCAGCACTATTGTAATATACAACACAATATATAGAGTAGAGAGGTCAGCACTATTGTAATATACAACACAATATATAGAGTAGAGAGGTCAGCACTATTGTAATGTACAACACAATATATAGAGTAGAGAGGTCAGCACTATTGTAATGTACAACACAATATATAGAGTAGAGAGGGCAGCACTATTGTAATGTACAACACAATATATAGAGTAGAGCGGTCAGCACTATTATATGTACAACACAATATATAGAGTAGAGCGGTCAGCACTATTGTAATGTACAACACAATATATAGAGTAGAGAGGTCAGCACTATTGTAATATACAACACAATATATAGAGTAGAGAGGTCAGCACTATTGTAATGTACAACACAATATATAGAGTAGAGAGGTCAGCACTATTGTAATGTACAACACAATATATAGAGTAGAGGGGTCAGCACTATTGTAATGTACAACACAATATATAGAGTAGAGCGGTCAGCACTATTGTAATGTACAACACAATATATAGAGTAGAGAGGTCAGCACTATTGTAATATACAACACAATATATAGAGTAGAGAGGTCAGCACAATATTATAGTCATAGTGCCCCTTATATTGCTGGTCAGGGGGGACAAATGATTTGGGTCTGTGGTCAGCAGGATGAAAACAATGTTCAGCCATAGTGGTCAGTGGGAGGAGAAATGTCCTCTATGTGTTGTTACAGACTATGGTATCGGGGTACAGGGATGTGGGGGGTCAGACAACACACGGGGGGATCACCTTCTGTTGTATATCCACAGAAATCACCCAGCACACTGGCAGATTGTCAGGAGAACCCCAAGTTCCCAGCCCAGACCGGGGTAACAGCTGTATAACAGCACACACACTCTATTATCCCACCACTGCCACACACATGACAAGGATGGAAGACCACGGGAACTAGAAAACCAGGAGAGGACCTTGTATGGTGGAGGAGGGAAGGAGAGGGAGATTATTGTGATAGACTTGGCACAGCCTGCAATACCTCTGATCACCACTAGAGGGAGACTCCACATATATCTAGTAGGCTGACCACACACAGGCAGATACAAATCTTACATACAATCTGGTGCACTGCCGTAAAAGTGCACTAACGCACTTCAATATTCTGCACTAAATCTGCCCTGAAACACTAAACTGACACTAAATGAAAAATGATCACACTACACTCACGCCGCACTATTAATACACTTACACTGATAATAGCACACTAACTGTCTAGTAGCACTGAACAGAGCCCTGTTCTATCTCTCCCCACTCTGATATCACACTACAAATGGCTGCTCTGGGAAGGAACCTTCTATAATGGGGTGGGTCTATGATCAATGAGCCATGATTGGGCACAGTCATCATTACTATCTCCAATCATGGCTCTGACATTGTTCTGTGCCCCAATTGGTAAAAATCCTTCATTGCTTCAGCCAAGCAGGGCTTCCAATGCACTGTGTGGCACGCAGTTCATTGTGGGGCACCCGACGGGCCAAACAAATGGTCGAACGCCCCTACAATTTGGGTGTTCGCCGAACAGCCAATGTTCAGGCTTAATTCATGCCTGGGCCAAACTGTTTGCCCATCACTAGTGTACATATGTCGCAACCGCAACAGTTACACGCCCTGTCATGGTTGGTGGGTGTCATGGTTGGTGGGTGTCATGGTTGGTGGGACTCGTGGTTGGTGGGTGTCATGGTTGGTGGGTCTCATGGTTGGTGGGACTCGTGGTTGGTGGGTGTCATGGTTGGTGGGTGTCCTCGTTAGTGGTTAGTAGGTGTCATGGTTGGTGGGTCTCCTGGTTGGTGGGTCTCATGGTTGGTGGCTGTAACACCTGCCAAGCATAACCCATTCAACTGAATGAGGCTGCTCTGCAAATGCCCTGCAACCTTGTGAGTACAGCAAACAAAGGGGTTAAATCAGGCAGCATTGTTTTGCTTTCTCACCACCTGCTTTAACCCCTTGGACCCCACGGAAGCATGCAGTTGTGGGGCGCTTGCAGAGTGGTCCCATTCACGTGAATTTGTTGCGATTGGCAGGTTGTAGAACCCACCAAAAGCACCATGAAGAGTCCCCAAGCCTGAGTTGGACTATTTTTTTTAAAGCTGAACTCCAGGTATGACTTTATGGCACAGTTACAGTTGTCCAGCTTGGCACAATATTCCTCTGCATGTCTCATACCTGATGGGCCCCGGGGGAGGCTGGAAATCAATGAAGTAGTTGGTGCTGATTACTCCAGTGGTAGCTGTAATGTCCCAGGTCCTGCTCAGATTGTGTCCTTTCTGAACACTGACCACAGGGGATCACTCTCTCACTTGGTCCTGTCACCATTCATAAAACAATGAATACAAGAAATTCTCTGATGTCCCTCAGGTATGAGATATACAGACAGTGCCAAGCTGTCCAATAGACAATTCGGATCACACCCGGAGTTCAGACTTCAAAATCAATCTTCTCAGTATGAAGATCCTAAGAATCCCAGAGGACTGGTCTCTCTGTTCTCCAAAAAAAATAATTTTATATTTCAATTATATGGATTTAATAGAACGTTTCATACATATATATATATATAAAAGATTGTTGTTTTTAATCATTGATAAGTGATATTTATGAAAAAGTTCTTGTGATTAGAACAAGTTTGTCACATGACGTTCCCATGTAATCTCTATTTCTCTCCCATATTCACAGCTGTATTTTACGTGTTGGCACTTTAAGATTGTGACATTGGTACATTGTGGAGCTGGCATACAGTATACAGGTTCCTGCCCTCCTTCACTCACCCACTTCCTATGATAAACTCATTGGGTGGAGTTATGGATGATGGGAAGAGACTGTCCCTGTCACCTAATCTGGTATTAATAAAGCTTGTTACGGTTAAGCGGAGAGAGTGATCCCTAAATGACTGACATGTTTGTTATCCAATCAGAAAAGTTCCTGGATACTGGACGATATTCCCAATAATCCCGTCTCTGTGATCTCACTTTCCCACTCTTCTCTTTACTGCTCTACTGAAAATTAAGAATGAGCCCGATGTTTGAGTTGGGGAGGGGCGTTACATAACCGGGTGACCTCACCCACCTCTGACATCACGGGGAAAGCCATAGGGAAGTCCCAGTGAAGTCCCCATGCGTCAGAGGGGGCGGGGTCACCGGGGTGCCCTCAGTTACATAAGAACTGTCAGAAGAACAGAAGCGTCACACAGCGGGAACCTCCCATGGATGCGGATCGGCATGACGGCAGCAAAGTGGTTTCAATACCCTGACCAGACGTCATATGACGTCTTCAGGATATTAAGCTGCTGCGTGCCCCCGGGGGCGCGCATCGTGGTGATCGTTGTTGCGGTGTGTCAGTCTGACAAACCGCAACTCCGATCTAGGTAAAGAGTCTCTGATGGAGACTCTTTACCATGCAATCAGCCATGTCCAATCACGGCTGATCATGATGTAAACAGGAAGAGCTGGTGATGGGGGGGTCTGTGCTGATTGATTATCAGCGCAGCCCCCCCCAGGATGCCCACACTGGACCACTAGGGATGCCACTAGGACCACCAGGGATGTCACCACAAGGTATGCCACCATAGACCACCAGGGATGCCAATTAGTGCCCACAATGGATGCCAATCAGTGCCCACAATGGGCATCACTGATTGGCATGCATTATTGTTTGGCACTGATTGGCATCCATCAGTATCATACATAACAGTACATCAGTGCCACCTATCAGTGCCCATCCATGCCACCTATCAGTGCTCATCCATGCTGCCTATCAGTACCCCTCCGTGCCGCTTATCCCTGCCCATCCGTGCCGCATATGAGTGCCACCTATCAGTGCCACCTATCAGTGCCCATCAATGCCACCTCATTGGTGCCACCTCATCGGTGCCCATCAGTGCCACCTTATCAGTGCAGCCCCATCAGTGAAGGAGAAAACTTACTTATTTATAAAGTTTTGTAACTGAAACAAAAAAAACATTTTTTTTTCAAAATTTTCGGTCTTTTTTTATTTGTTTAGCAGAAAATAA
This sequence comes from Aquarana catesbeiana, assembly GCF_042186555.1. Classification (NCBI taxonomy): domain Eukaryota; kingdom Metazoa; phylum Chordata; class Amphibia; order Anura; family Ranidae; genus Aquarana; species Aquarana catesbeiana. The sequence continues at coordinate 5,943,565 of NC_133325.1, forward strand.
AAATCCCAGAGGTGGGTGATCAAATACCATCAAAAGAAAGCTATATTTGTGGGAACAAAATGATAAAAATTTTGTTTGGGTACAGTGTAGCATAACCGCGCAATTGCCATTCAAATTGCGACAGCGCTGAAAGCTGAAAATTGGTCTGGGCAGGAAGGTGTATAAGTGTCCTGTATTGAAGTGGTTAATATCCATACCAGACCTGAAGGGCCTGGTATGGATTTTGGGGGGTAGTACCCCTACGCCATTTTTTAAATTTTGGAACGGTGTTCCCCTTAATAATTATACAAGACCCGAAGGGACTGGTATTGGACTGGGGGAGGCCTTACGTTTTTTTCAATGATTTTTATGTATATTGCCGGGATCCAACAATACATTACAGCTGCGAGCAGTTTTAAATGACATTTTTTCCTTTAGAAATGTCATTTTGCTGTGGTACTGTTATGAATATCGGAAAAATGCGCCACTTTACAGGCAGACTATAGACACCACCCAGGCACGATATTTAAAGGAATATTTAATTTTTATTGTTTCACTTTAAGCAATATTAAAATCACTGCTACCGAAAAATGGCAATAACTTGCACATAAGCCTTTAAAATGAGCACTTTAGATTTTCCATGTTCGTGTCCCATAGACTTTAAGGCTTCGTGTACACGGGACGTTTTTACAACCTCTCCTGAATGATTTAACTTGACAGATAGTAACTGACGTTTAAGACGTCCATTTTGCCACATTTGTGTTTGGAAGCGTTTTATAAAAAAAAAATATATATTTTTTTGCTTTCAAAATAGCAACAAATGAAAAACGCCTGTAAACGAAACGTGGCTTAACGCATTAGTCAGTTACCACATTTAGCCACGTTTGGCGCTTGAAATGCCTGTAAACTCAGCTTGATGGTGTTTGCACAATTTTTTTGCCTGTTCGTATGTTCTGCTGTGAACCGAACCGGAGGGGTGTTCGGCTCATCCCTACTGAAAATACATGAGTTGACCTTGAGGGGTGACCCTGCCCATGCCCAAAGGGGTCTGTGTGCCCCTCCCCCTTCACATTACCTTTTATACTGTGCTTTCCACATCACACTATGAAGGTATCTCAGTGAACTCAGAGCTATCTGCTATCTATTTTGGGGACCTTTGAGGGGGTCTGTGTCCTTTTTTTGTTTGTAAATGTCCATTTTTCTGTAGCACATCCTGCAGCAAGAATGTTAAAAAAAATGAGGTCAAGCCCTCCCCCCCTCCCAAAAATACATAAAGGACCCTTGGAGCCTGGAATGCATTGTAAGGGGGTACCTCACACAAAGCAAAATGCATGCGGTCCCCAGGAAATAAACAACAGACCCTTTGAGTCTGGTACAGATAGTAATGGAAACACCATGCAAGAAAAGAAAAAAAGAGCATGATGTCCCCTTAAAATGCGATCCCATCCATCCCATCCCATCCCTTAATATGAGAACTCACCCTTGCTAATCAGCAAAGGAAGTAACGAGCATGCAGCTGGGCTGGCCAGCAAAGGAAGGAACAAGCATGCGGCCCCCCTCGTACAACATATCGGGGTGCACTGTATAGACCCTTACCAGTCTCCTCCTGGATCCCCTCTATTTCTGATGCTCCCGGTCTTCTTTATCTCCGGGGAGGATGTGTGGAATTGGGGACAAATAATAACCGGGAGGAGTGGTTTGGCTTGGAGTGAAGTGGAGACGTTCTCTTCTTTCCTCTTTCAGGGTGAAAAGTTTCTGGCAATCTTGAAGGACGAGTCCTCTTCCCTCTCACTCCCAGAGGAACCTCCTCATCCTCATCATCTTCATCTTCATCTTCCTCCCAGATCTTTACATCCAACCCTGGAGAACTTCTCCTCCATCTGAGCTCCTCATTCCAATTCTCCAGCAGATATCAGATAGAAGAACCTCCAACCCAGCTCAGGGGGAACCTTCCCGAGTCCAACAACGCCCATCCAACTCTGACACCAAAGGATAGAGATGGAGAGGAGACTGAATGTCTTCTCTGGAAGTTCTCATTATATTCAACACACATCCAGATTTCTCCACATGGGGGGTCACGTGACACCAAGAACATGCAACAGCTGCTTGTATGGCCAACACATTAGACAGGACCCCCTCCCCCATCAACAGATGTATAGAGACTAGAAATAGAGAGGAACCCCTCCCCCATCAACAGATGTATAGGGACTAGGAATAGACAGGACCCCCTCCCCCATCAACAGATGTATAGAGACTAGGAATAGACAGGACCCCGGGCTCTACAGACACTCTGTGTACATACTGTATATATAGAAGGTGAATATTACATCACACCTCCCCCACATTCTCTATATCACTTCTTTACACATTCTGTAGATCTAGATATAATACCCGGAACACAAGGAAAGGGTAGGATGTCCCTTACAATGGTGTCAGAGGAGTAGTACATTATATTCCCAAAAGTATTGTGACACCTGCCTTTACACACACATGAACTTTAATGACATCCCAGTCTTAGTCCGTAGGGTTCAATATTGAGTTGGCTCCGCCCTTTGCAGCTATAACAGCTTCAACTCTTCTGGGAAGGCCGTCCACAAGGTTTAGGAGGGTGTCTATGGGAATGTTTGACCATTATTCCAAAAGTGCATTTGTGAGGACAGGCACTGATGTTGGATGAGAAGGCCTGGCTCGCAGTCTCCGCTCTAATTCACAAAAAAGGTGTTCTATCAGGTTGAGGTCAGGACTCTGTGCAGGCCAGTCAAGTTACTCCACCCCAAACTCGCTCATCCATGTCTTTATGGACCTTGCTTTGTGCACTGGTCCAAATCATTTTGTGGAGGGGGGATTATGGTGTGGGGGGTTGTTTTTCAGGGGTTGGGTTTGGCCCCTTACTTCCAGTGAAGGGAACTCTTAAGGCGTCAGCATACCAAGACATTTTGGACAATTTTATGCTCCCAACATTGTGTGAACAGTTTGGGGACGGCCCCTTCCTGTTCCAACATGACTGCACACCAGTGCACAAAGCAAGGTCCATAAAGACATGGATGAGCGAGTTTGGGGTGGAGTAACTTGACTGGCCTGCACAGAGTCCTGATCTCAACCTGATAGAACACCTTTGGGATGAATTAGAGTGGAGATTGTGAGCCAGGCCTTCCCATTCCTGCGAGGGGTTACAGTGTTCTGGCACCACCAGCACCTAAGGCCCAATTTTCTGCAGAGTATTTAGGGCACTTATGTTCAGAGTATATAGTGTCTGGGGGCCCCCCCACGCCATTTTTTTTTAAATTTGGGTGCGGGGTTCCCCTTCATATCCATACCAGACCCAAGGAGCCTGGTAATGGGCTGGGGGGGACCCATGCCATTTTTCTCAATGATTTTTATCTATATTGCTGAGACCCGACAATTCGTTACAGCCGCAATCAGTGTTAGACGACAATTTTTCCTTTAGAAATGTCATTTTGCTGTGGTACTGTTCTAAACTTGGGAAACATGCGCCACTTTACAGGTATACTATAGACACCCCCAGCCATGATAATTAAAGGAATATTTCACTTTTATTGTTTCACTTTCATTGGTGGGTGTCATGGTTGGTGGGTGTCATGGTTGGTGGGTGTCATGGTTGCCAAGTGAATGAGGCTGCTCTGCAAATGTCCTGCAACCTTGTGAGTACAGCAAACAAAGGGGTTAAATCAGGCAGCATTGTGTTGCTTTCTCACCACCTGCTTTAACCCCTTGGACCCCACGGAAGCATGCAGTTATGAGACGCTTGCAGAGTGGTCCCATTCACTTGAATGGGTTGCGATTGGCAGGTGGTAGAACCCACCAAAAGCACCATGAAGAGTCCCCAAGACTGAGCTGGACTATTTTTTTTAAAGCCGAACTCCGGGTATGATTTTATGGCACAGTTACAGTTGTCCAGCTTGGCACAATATTCCTCTGCATGTCTCATACCTGATGGGCCCCGGGGGAGGCTGGAAATCAATGAAGTAGTTGGGGATGATTACTAGAGTGGTAGCTGTAATGTCCCAGGTCCTACTCAGATTCAATCTTCTCAATATGAAGATCCTAAGAATCCCAGAGGACCGGTCTCTCTGTTCTCCAGAAACATCATTTTATATTTCAATGATATGGATTTAATAGAACTTTTCATATATACATAGATTGTTGTTTTTAATCATTGATAAGGGATATGTATAAAAAAGTTCTTGTGATTAGAACAACTTTGTCACATGACGTTCCCATGTAATCTCTATTTCTCTCCCATATTCTGAGCTGTATTTTATGTGTTGGCGCTTTAAGAGTGTGACATTGGTACATTGTGGAGCTGGCATACAGTACAGGCAGTCCCCGACTTACAAACACCCGACTTATGAACGACTCCTACTTACAAACGCCCTCAATGCCGGCTGCTTGTGCTCCACGCTGGTTCTGGATATCTCTGAGCAGCTATCGTGCCACATTCCACACTTTAGTACTTCATGTACTGCATGGCCAGAAGAGCCCGGAACATCCCACATCCCTGTACTGGCGGAAGTTACACTTATAAGATGTGTTCCGACTTACAAACAAATTCCATTTACAAACAAACCTACAGTCCTTAATGTGTTCGTAACCCAGGGACTGCCTGTGCACAGGTTCCTGCCCTCCTTCACTCACCCACTTCCTATGATAAACTCATTGGGTGGAGTTATGGATGATGGGAAGAGACTGTCCGTGTGACCTAATCTGGTATTAATAAAGCTTGTTGTGGTTAAGCGGAGAGCGTGATCCCTAAACGACTGACATGTTTGTTACCCGATCAGAAAACGTTCCTTGTCACCGGACGATATTCCCGAAAATCCCGTTCTCTGTGACCTCACTTTCCCACTCTTCTCTTTACTTACAGAGGGGGGCGGGGGTCACCCGTTACGTAATGGGCGACGCCCTCTGACGTCACGGGGAATGCCACAGTGAAAGTCCCCGTCCCTGTGCGTCAGAGGGGGCGGGGTCACCGGGTGGCCCTGCCCTCCGTTGTTTAAGAACCGTCAGAAGAGGAGAAGCGTCACACAGCGGGAGCCTCCCATGGTGGATGCGGAGCGGCCCAAGAAGAAGAAGGGAAGAAGACGCTGCGGAGGAAGATGCCGGATGAGAACACCGGAGGAAGAACCAGAAGAACCAGAAGAAGAAGAAGATGGAGGAAGAAACCGAAGGAAGATAGAAGATAGCAGAAAGGAGATAGAAGAAAGAAGAAAGAAGAAGCATTTAAATAAAGGAATTGTCAAAAACTGTCTCTTGTCATTTTTAACATTTTTGACACTTTTTTTGTGAAATGGTAGGGGTACTTTTGTACCCCCTTACCATTTCACACAGGGGGGATGGCCGGGATCTGGGGGTCCCCTTGTTAAAGGGGGCTTCCAGATTCCGATAAGCCCCCCGCCCGCAGACCCCCACAACCACCGGGCAAGGGTTGTGGGGATGAGGCCCTTGTCCCCATCAACATGGGGACAAGGTGTTTTGGGGGGCTGCCCCAAAGCACCCTCCCAGTGTTGAGGGCATGTGGCCCTGGTAACGGTTCAGGAGGCAGGGCGCTCTCTCGTCCCCCCTCTTTTCCTGCGGCCTGCCGGGTTGCGTGCTCGGATAAGGGTCTGGTATGGATTTTTGGGGGGACCCCACGCCATTTTTTTTATTTTGGCGCGGGGTTCCCCTTAAAATCCATACCAGACCTGAAGGGTCTGGTATAGATTTTGAGGGTGACCCCACGCCATTTTTTTAAAAATTTTGGCCGGGGTTCCCTTCCATACCAGACCTGAAGGGCCTGGTATGGACTTTAGGGGGACCCCCATGCCATTTTTTAAAAAATTTTGATTCGGGGTTCCCCTGTGGGGAAATCCCATGCCGTTTTTATCAATGAACTTTTATGTGTATTGTCGGACCGGCAATTTATTAATAGCCGTGAGTAGTTTTAAATGACTTTTTTTCCTTTGAAATGTCATTTTGCTGTCAGACTGTTCTAAACACGGGAAACATGCGCCCCTTTATAGGCATACTATAGACACCCCCTAGGTACGAAATTTAAAGTAATATTACACTTGTTTGTTTCACTTTAAGCATTATTAAAATCACTGCTCCCGAAAAAACGGCTGTTTTTAAAACTTTTTTTGCATTGATCCATGACCCCTGGGGCAGGACGCGGGTCCCCAAACACTTTTTATGACAATACCATGCATATAAGCCTTTAAAATTAGCACTTTTGATTTCTCCCAAAGATTTTTAAAGGGTGTTCCACGGCTTTCGAATTTGCCGCGAACACCCCAAATTGTTTGCTGTTTGGCAAACTGGCGAACAGCCGATGTTCGAGTCGGACATGAGTTTGACTCGAACTCGAAGCTCATCCCTCCTCTTAAATATGAGATCTGGGGTCATAAAGACCTCAGATCTCATATTTACATTAAAATGCTATAAAAAATAAAAAAATGAATTGTCATTTAAAAAAAAAAATTAAAATAATATTGCTTTAAGAGCTATCCGTCGCTTCTGCCCTGCAATGGTAATGAGATGGGTGGGGGCCATCTTCCCCTCACTCATCTCCATACCCAGCACAAGTGCAGCTGCTGGAGGGCACCAGAACGCAGCGGGAGAGGGGGTGGCCCCTTCTCCCGCTGCCGATAAAAGTGATCTTGCGGCGAATATGCCACAGAGACCACTTTTATCTAAAAGAAGACCACCCAGAGAATACCGGGGTTATGGTAGCTAGCTGCTGCCATAACAACGATACTCCTCTTTAAAGTACTGGCGTATAATGACGGCGAGCGGTCCAGAAGTGGTTAAAATTGCTAGCGGCTGTAATGTATTGCCAGATCCTGGGAATATACATAAAAATCATTGGAAAAAAACATTGTGAGGTCCCCCCAGTCCATTACCAGGCCCTTCAGGTCTTATTAAGGGGAACCCCTTGCCAAAATTTAAAAATAAATGGCGTGGTAGTCCCCCCAAAATCCATACCAGACCCTTATCTGAGCACGCAACCTGGCAGGCTGCAGGAAAAGAGGGGGACAACAAGAGAGACAGTTTTGGACAAGTCCTTTATTAAAAAATAAAAAGTGTCCCGCGATGTCCATCCATCTTCAATAACAGCGTCCGACATTCCTGAGAAAAAAAGGAAATACTCCGCCTCCTTGGGAGGCGTCCCCACGACTGCAGCCTTTTCACGATGACAGCTGTTATATAGCTGAGGGCGGGGCCACCCGGTGAAGTAAATGGGTGACCCCGCCACCTTGGAGATCACGTGATGTCACATGATGTCTGAAGTGGTCGGGGTCACCCGGTTACATCACCGGGTGGCCCCCGCCCTTAGATGGATGGACATCACGGGACACTTTTTATTTTTAAATAAAGGAATTGTCCAAAACTGTCTCCTTTTTTGACACTTTTTTTGGTGAATGTGTAGGAATACAATGTACCCGATACCCATTCACATGGGGGGGTGGGATCTGGGGCCCCCCACAACCACCGGTCCAGGGTTGTGGGGATGAGGCCCTTGTCCCCATCAACATGGGGACAAGGTGTTTCTGGGGGACCCCAAAGGACTCTCCCCATGTTGAGGGCATGTGGCCTGGTACGGTTCAGAAGGGGGGGCACTCTCTTATTCCCCCTCCCCTTTTCCTGTGGCCTGCCAGGTTGCGTGCTCGACTAAGGGCCTGGTATGGATTTTGGGGGGACCCCTACGCAATTTTTTTTATTTTGGCTCGGGGGTTCCCCTTAACCACTTCCCACCCGCCATATAGCAAAATGATGGCAGCAAAGTGCTTACAATACCCTGACCAGACGTCATATGATGTCTTCAGGACATTAAGCCACTGCGTGCCCCTGGGGGTGCGCTTTGCGGCGATCGTTGTTGCGGTGTGTCAGTCTGACAAATCGCAACTCTGATCTAGGTAAAGAGTCTATGACGGAGACTCTTTACCACGTGATCAGCCGTGTCCAATCATGGCTGATTATGATGTAAACAGGAAGAGCCGGTGACAGGGGGGACTGTGCTGATCGATTATCAGTGCAGCCCCCCGAGGATGCCCACACTGGACCACCAGGGATGCCACTAGGACCACCAGGGATGTCACCACAAGGTATGCCACCCTAGACCACCAGGGATGCCAATCAGTGCCCACAATGGATGCCAATCAGTGCCCACAATGGGCATCATGAATGGCAGGCATTATTGTTTTCTCACTGATTGGCATCCATCAGTACCATACATAACAGTACATCAGTGCCACCTATCAGTGCCCATCCGTGCCACCTATCAGCGCCCATCTGTGCCACCTACTTTTTTTTTTCAAAATTTTCGGGGTTTTTTATTCGTTTAGCAGAAAATAAAAATCCCGAAGGTGATCAAATACCACCAAAAGAAATCTCTATTTATGGGAACAAAATGATAAAAATTGTGTTTGGGTACAGTGTAGCATGACCGCACAATTGTCATTCAAATTGCGACAGCGCTGAAAGCTGAAAATTGGTCTGGGCAGGAAGGTGTATAAGTGTCCTGTATTGAAGTCGTTAATATCCATACCAGACCTGAAGGGCCTGGTATGGATTTTGGGGGGCCCCACGCCATTTTTTTTATTTTGGAGCGGTGTTCCCCTTAATAATTATACAAGACCCAAAGGACCTGGTAATGGACAGGGGGGAGACTCACAATGTTTTTTTCAATGATTTTTTATGTATATTGCCGGGATCCAACAATACATTACAGCCGCGAGCAGTTTTAAATGACATTTTTTTCCTTTAGAAATGTCATTTTGCTGTGGTACTGTTATGAACATTGGAATGATGTGCTACTTTACAGGCATACTAAGGGCCCCCCCCCCCCGGCATGATATTTAAAGGAATATTTCATTTTTATTGTTTCACTTTAAGCATTATTAAAATCACTGCTCCGGAAAAATGGCAATAACTTGCATATAAGCCTTTAAAATGAGCACTTTAGATTTTTCATGTTTGTGTCCCATAGGAGTTAAGGCTTCATGTACACGGGACATTTTTAAACCTCTCCTGAATAATTTAACGTGACAGATAGTAACTAGGGATGAGCTTTCTGTTCGGGTCGAACATGAGTTTGACTCGAACATTGGCTGTTGGCCCGTTCGTCAAAAACCGAACATTATGGGCAGTTCGCGCCAAACGGCCCATAATGCACTGCGGGAGCACAGTGCATTGCTGTATGATGATTGGCCAGAGCATGCACCATGACCTGCATGCTTTGGCCAATCACAGCACCCTCAGCTAAGAGAGCCATAATTGGCCAAAGGCAGGGTGTCTTTTGCCAATCATGGCTCAGGGGGACTAAGTTCACGCCCCACACTATATAAGGCTGCCTGCACGTCGGCCTCGTGTAGTGTGTTGTTGGCGTGGATGGAGAGAGAGTGTCATTTAGATTGAGCACACAGGCAGATTATTCAGTATATATATATATATATATATATATATATATATATATATATATATATATATAACAATAAAGTGTAGCGCTATAACAAAAGCTGGAAATCTACATTAGTAAATGTAGAATCACAATGGTGACCAGGTGTATGGACAGCCTCTATAAGGTATGTGACCTCAAACAGAGGATTACTGTGTCAAGGAATACTCAACCAGATTAATGTCCATAAACCTTGTGAATGTGTTTCACTAAATGTGACATCAAACAAAGCGAAAAGTAAAAATAAATAGAAAGAAATTAAAAAATCAACCAGAAACACAGTGGGTGATCTGGGAGATTACGTTAGCATAGTGATACAAACATAAAAGGAAAACAGTGACACATGTCTGTCATGACGAAAATACACCAAAAAAATAGTGGAAAAAATAATTAACTGGGAATTGCATGACATATGGGCATAATATAATTAAATACCGTATTTATTGGCATAAGTTTAGGAGGGAATTTTAAGGAAAAAAAACTTTTAGGAAGGAAGTTTAAGGAAAAAAACTTGCATTAAAATGCCCATCAATGCAGCCTTATCGTGTCCATCTGCAGCCTTTTCAGTGTCAGTGCAGCCTTGCTCCAGTGTCTATTGCAGCCTTGTCAGTGCAGCTTTGCCCCAGTGCAGCCTTGTCAGTGCAGCTTTGCCCCAGTGCAGCCTTGTCAGTGCAGCTTTGCCCCAGTGCAGCCCTGTCAGTGCAGCTTTGCCCCAGTGGTCATTGCAGCCTTGTCATTTCAGCCTTGCCCCCAGTGTCCATTACAGGCTTGGACAGATCGCCACCGACATACACATAGCGTGTAGATTTAAATATGGCGCCGCGGAGTTTGCAGGAACTCGGCGGAGCTGAATGAGCGCCGCCAAGATCACAGTGACTGGGCGAAGCCGAGATACACATAGATACTCGTCTCTTCTCGGCACCGCTCACAGTCACGCCCAGTCCCGCCCTATGATGGACATAACACAGGTCCAATGGCGGGACTGGGCGTAACTGTGAGTGGCGCCGAGGAGAGACGAGTACACTCGGCTATGTGTATCTCGGCTCCGCCCAGTCACTGTGATCTCAGCGGCACTCGTTCCGCTCCGCCGAGTCCCTGCGAACTCTGCGGCGCCATATTTAAATCTACACGCTATGTGTATGCCGGCGGCAATCGCTCCGATCGATCACAATTAGCGGGGATCGGCGTATAACACGCACCCACGATTTCTTCCTGATTTTAAGGGGAAAAAAGTGCGTGTTATACGCCGATAAATACGGTAAGTCCATGTGTATAGTGGAGATTCTTGGGGATGCAGGATATTCCAAACTTGTGCGAATGCTTTTCACAACGAAGTGTAAGTCATACCGACATACAAAGCCAGGTCTTCTCAAAACACACACTCCAGCAGAGAGAAATGTAATGCCCTTACCAGAGATGTTGGACTCACAGGCCATTGGCGGTGAGTCATATAGGCTTGTACCGTCAATGTGGTAGGGTTAAATCGGATTCCGATCCAGGAGAAATATTAGGTAGAAAGGAAAAACCTCACGGCTCTTTCGCTCCTGGAAGAGATGAAAATGAGCCCAGCCTTCCTGCTAATCTGGTTTCCTATCCGGGTATAGGCTGAAATCTTCCGCTGGGTTCCACCCGTCAACGACAATCCTCAAAGTGTGGGCAAGGAAAAAGCAAAGAGAAAAAGCCTCCACATAGTGTAAATCCGATTGAGTAAGGAAAATTTATTTATAAAAAATATTTCCAACAGATAATAAAAAGGGCGATAAAAATTTGGTTCAATTAAACAAGAAATAGCGCAGTAAAAGGTAGCTGGGGTAGCAAAAAGGACCCAACGTGTTTCGTCTTCTAAGACTTCTGCTGGGGTGTATATATATATATATATATATATATATATATATATATATATATATATATATATATCTCCACTGCATACAGTTTAGCTATGTCTCACTGTTTATAACATACTTCTGGCAGGCGATTCAGTTAGCTGCAATGTATTTAATATATATATATATATATATATATATATATATATATATATATATATATATATATATATAGGGGGGCGTGGCTGACCGGAGCTGTAGATGGACGCCTGATACCACAGCTCGTCTCACAGGGGAGATAATCTAGCTACTCAGGCCGCACAGACAACCTAATCCAGTGCCATCCTAGCACCTGAGACACCGGGGAACATGGCCAACGTGTCCAGGAAGAGAAACCTGGAGTACAAGCCTAAAAAACTCACCGAGTTTTCCTACAAGCCAGCGGAGCAGGTCAGTGACATCCAAGATGGCGCCAGCCAGGCCGCTCCGCAGGACTCATACACGGATCTACCGGACGAATTCCCGGTAGAATCCACTCCATCCGACCCCCCAGCTTTACCCCCACACCCCCTGGAAGGTGACCACCTCCTAAATAGCCCAGCTAAGGCTAAGATGAGGCTCGCTACAGCGGCCGCCCACAGCACAAATTGAGGCCCAGGCTTTTAACCCCCTTCTCAGCAACCAGGCCCTGCATTCATCTATGGCATCCTTCCCCACCTCGGGACAGCCTGTGATGGACACCACATTAAAGGACATGCTACGGTCATTGCAGACCTCCCTCATGACAGATCTCTCCTCACTATTTGCTAAAATCTCCTCAGACATACATACAATAGATGAAAGAGTGACATGCATTGAAAAAAATATGAGTGACTGCACTTCCACAGTTAATGAAGTCATAGATGTGTGTGAAGATGTGAGAGAGGAACAAACATGGATTTGCGCCAAGTTGGCTGACTTAGAGGACAGATCTCGCAGGAACAATGTCAAACTGCGCGGAGTCCCTGAATCCATAATGCCTGCAGACCTGCCACGATACGCGAAAGAAATGATGCACGTCATTGTCCCAGAAGCATCCCCCAGGGACATAATCATAGACAGAATACACAGAATAGCCAAGCCATCCCACCTTGCTGCTTCCATTCCCAGAGATGTTTTAATGAGAGTACACTTCTTTCACATCAAAGAGAAACTCCTGCTGGGGGTCAAAAATAAATCACCACTACCTGCTCCGTACACTGGAATCCAGTTTTTCCTGGATCTCTCTAAATATACTCTCCAGCTAAGAAGAAACCTGAACCCGATCACAAAAGGGCTTCAAAACCATAAAATACAATACAAATGGCGCCATCCAGCGACTATCCTGGTTACTAGAAATGGTCAATCTCACATCATACATGACCTAAACAAAGGCCTGCACCTCCTCCACAACTGGGGAATAATCACTGAACCTCCCAAGACCCCAACAATGCGCAACGGCCCCTCTAACGCCGCAACCATATGGATCACCACCCCAGCTGAGGAGACCCCACAGTTAATGCCACAGTAGGCCTAACTACTACTTCTCTCATCCCCTGGAGCTTGCAAAATCTTCCATTGATTGTTCAGCTCCCTTCATTACTAACTGTTTATACCCCCAAATAGAGGTTGAAGCGGTGTTTACACCTCCTCTACGTTTTTCTTTTCAACAAAGCACAGTTGCTTTATCGGCAGTTTGCTCATTGGGTTCGTACTATAAAGTGTGATTAACATTTTGCTCTATCTGCAGCTCTATTATCCAACCAATTCTGAATCCGGGGACCGAACTCCTTCTACCAATCGACACAGATCTTAGGATCCTCCGAAACTTAGACTGGGACAACTAACCGTAAGTGATTTCTCACTCAAGCCTATTTCCATTTCCCATCACCATGCCACTAAACATTTTATCGCTAAATGCCAAGGGCATGAACCATCCAGCTAAACGCCACTCTTTATGGAAAACCGCCAAAGCTCTCCAGAGCGACATTCTCTGTATTGAAGAGACACATCTGATAAACTCAGACTCATCACTATGCACCAACCGCCAGTTTCCACACATCTTTCATGCCTGCCATTCTACCAAATCCAAAGGAGTCATGATAGCAATCAAAGACTCAGTGAACTTCCACCTATCCAACCTACTGATTGACCCTGAAGGTCGCTACCTAATATTAGTGTGCACCATCAACAAAATTTTCTACACCCTATCCAACATCTATGCCCCGAATACCCACCAGATGAAGTTCATGCACAAGGTTATACGTTTAACCAATCAGATAAAAAAAGGTCATTTAATTCTATGCGGGGATTTCAACATTGTTCCTGACATCAACATGGACACAACGGCACCTGCGAAGAGGCGAATATCGCCATTGAAAAATGTTTTGTCCTCACAGGACTTATTTGATGTGTGGCGCTGCCACCATGGATCAGAAAAGGACTTTACCTACTATTCTCACATGCATAATTCATATTCACGAATTGATTTATTTGCAACTGATAAATGGCTCCTCCAGAATGTATGTAAATCTGAAATCCACACCACAACATGGTCAGACCACGCCCCAATATCTATTTCTATTTCAGACTCCTCTCCACAACGCAACACATTTTTGTGGCGTGCAAACAATTACATACTGCAAAGTGAAAAATACAGAACAGAAATCTCCAACCATCTCACTGAATTTTTCTCTATAAACAAAGGCACAGTGTCTGACCATGGGGTGGTGTGGAATGCCCATAAGGCCTATATTAGAGGTATGTTGATCAAACTAAGCTCCCTTCACAAAAGGAAGAGGATGCAGCGTATAGATGAAATAACCACCCAAATTACCTCCCTAGAACAACAACATAAGGCTAAACCCCAAAACCCGCAAACCCACCAACTATTGAACCTAAGGCAAGAACTGAAAACCTTGCTCCTTCAATCATTTGAATATCTCCAGCGTAAACTAAAAGCCACTTCTTACGCCACCTCTAACAAAGCAGGCAAAACTCTAGCAATGAAACTTAAGGGCAGAAGACTTAAAACCAAAATTTCTCAGATTATCCACCCCCACACAAATATCCCCCAGTCCAACCCTCAAGATATAGCCAACGCATTCAGCGATTACTATAGCGACCTCTACAATTTGAAACACGACACTAATGCCCCGTACACACGGTCGGACTTTGTTCGGACATTCCGACAACAAAATCCTCGGATTTTTTCCGACGGATGTTGGCTCAAACTTGTTTTGCCTACACACGGTCGCACAAAGTTGTCGGAATTTCCGATCGCCAAGAACGCGGTGACGTCAAGCACGTACGACGAGACTAGAAAAGGCCAGTTCAGAACCAAGCGAGGCACCCTTTGGGCTCCTTTTGCTAATCTCGTGTTAGTAAAAGTTTGGTGAGAGACGATTCGCGCTTTTTCAGACTCGTGGCTTTCAGATCGTTTTCTGCCGTTCAGTTTGTGCTTGTGGGTTTGTATCTGCTCTTCAGTGCTTGCAGTCAGTTCGTATTGGAGTTTTCTGTGCGATCTTGTCCGCTCGTTGCTGTTTTTCAGGTCGCTCTTCACAGGCCTTGCTGTTCTTCAGTGCGTTCTGTTACTTCGTTCTGAGCAGCCGACCGTTTTCTAGCCATGTTGCGTATGCGTACTCCTCGTAGACTTCGTGCTGTGTGGGGGCTTGGTGTTGGGGTCCTGACCTTGACACAAGTCCAGTCCATGAACAGGGTGGGGAGGAGTTCATGGACCAAGAATTGGTTGCTTCAGCGTGACCAGTTCTCTCATATGCCTTTGCTCCGTGAGATCCGTGAGAATAATCCTGATGATTTCAGGAACTTTCTCAGGATGACGGACCCCGTATTTCACCATTTGTTGGCTTCGCTGACCCCCTATATCAGCAGGCAGGATACCTGCATGAGGCAAGCCATCACTCCGGAGCAGAGGTTGGTCACTACCTTGCGGTATTTGGCCACAGGGAGAAGTCTGCAGGACTTGAAGTTCTCGACAGGCATCTTCCCCCAGGCTCTGGGGATCATTATCCCAGAGACCTGTTCTGCCATCATCCAGGTCCTACAGAAGGAGTATATGAAGGTAAGATTTTTATCCTTTTATATCACATTTTATTGTATTGAATGTTTGATAATATATTGTATTTCTTTCCTCATTCCCTAATTACCATGATTGTATTATGCTGTGAATGTCCCCTTTGTCCTCATGCATGCTGGATTTTTATATAATTATTATTTTATGTCCTTCATACATATTTGCCCTTCAATAACCTCTCCAGCATGGTGTCTCCTGCCCTATATTCACCTCATGTAGTTACTTAACAATCTATTTTATCAGCTCCATAGTAGTGCTTTACCCCAAACACCCCCTAAAATGTTTTGAAATGTTATTTTTGATTTAAATTCAGGCAGAGGGCCAGAGGCTTTTTTTTGTGGTGTCCCCAAATTTTTTGTAACCCTCCCTCCCCCAACTGCTAAGTCAGCTGATCCCAATTCTCTATCCTCAATCATCTATCTGCTGACTTTGCCAAACCCATACACACTATACCCATCTCTTTAGTGCTCAGATTTATGGATGAATTCCCCAAAGCATGTATTGCAAGGGCCTGCCTGTATACTTTCAAATGGTACTGTTGCAAGTTTTTGTATCCTATTATGATCTTGATAGGTAATAGCAGAATGTCCAAATGTGCTCAAATGTGTACAGTGTGTATTTATATCTTTGTATTATGACACTTCTTACCTGTCCAGTGGGCTGCCAATAGTGTAACTAAGGAGGGGCTGTTCCAAGTAATACCCTGTATTTAGGCATTCATCTCTCAATGAAGTGAAGAGGGTTACCTGTCCAAGAGTTCCCCCCCCTATAATGTTAGAAATGGCCCATGAGAGGGGGGGAGGGGGAATATGATAGGTGTACCTTATACTTTGTTGTTGTTAAATTCCCCTTAGTAAATGCTATCTGGAGGTTGCCCCATAATTTGTGTATAATCTGCTTGCCATGTATCTTTGAAAAAATAGTAATGTTTATTGTTTTTTCCTCAACAGTTTCCTTCCACGCCACAGGAATGGCAGACTGTGGCCTCCCACTTTGCCCAGCGGTGGGACTTTCCTAACTGCGGAGGGGCAATTGATGGGAAACACGTCCACATCGTCCCATCACCCAACTCAGGGTCATACTATTATAATTACAAGGGGTTTAATAGTATAGTGATGTTGGTGGTGGTGTCGGCTAATTACGAGTTCTTGTATGTGGACGTGGGGAAGAATGGCCGGATGTCCGATGGTGGAGTGATCGCCCAGACGGAGTTCTACAGGCGTCTCCAGAATGGCAGCTTGGACTTGCCACCTCCAGGGGACAATGTTGAAGGTCTCCCATTTGTGTTCATTGCTGATGAAGCATTTGCGCTGGGGGACCACCTGATGCGGCCATTCCCGATGAGGACCCTCACCCCGGAACAGAGGGTTTTTAATTACCGGCTGGCCAGAGCCCGAAGAGTAATGGAGAACACATTTGGAATCCTGGCCAGCCGGTTCCGATTATTTATGACACCCATCCATATGGCGGAGTATAAACTGAACCATATAATACTTGCCTGCTGTGTTCTCCATAATTTTCTACGAAAACATTCAGCCAACTATGCTGGCTCAGTTGGGCCTGAGGCCGGAATCCCAAATACATCAACAATGACGGCACTTGAAAGCGGCCGTCCTGGCTTGCCCTCCCTGAATGCCCGTGATGTCCAGTTACGATACCTGGAGTTCTTTGCGGGTAGGGGGGCTATCAATATGCCAGACAATATGTGACACCTTTTTCAAATAAAAAACAACCAAAAGAAATTCTTGGTGGACATTTACTGCTTGTGTTTGTTTTAGCTGACCCTGACAGAAATGTGTTGAGTGCAGAAAATGTCGTGATTGGGTAACCTTATAAAAAACAGTGTTGGCTGGTACTTCCTAAATGCAAAAACACATTTCACTACAAGTGCACTTGCAACTGCACTGAACCTGCACTTGTAGTGCAAAGAGGATTTGCCCTTAGGAAATAACCCCCATTTGTGCATAAAACAACAATTACATCACCCCAAAAGTGTTGTAGTGTTGAGACAATAATCCACACATTCTTGAGTAAGGCACTTTTTTATACCTGCACAATCACATGCGCATTTACCAAAGGTTTTTAAAACAAACCAACATGTTTGTTGTATAACAATGTTTGCAGTAGCATTATGAAAAAGCAAAATATCCATTTCAGATAAAACAGGCCTGTGTAAAACCAACAAGAAAGCCAAAAAACTTGAACTTACAAAGTTCACATTAGGTAAAACCTGAAGGCTATATCAGACATCAGTATTTAGGAACTGGGTTTGATATAGCGTTCAGATGGGGGGAAATCACCCCTGGAAAAGCCAAATTTGGAAGATGCACACCAATTTACAAATGTCCACATGTGCTATCTGCCATCATGGGGGATCAAGGGACGTGTTTGGGGGGAGCAAGCCCTTCCTCAACGCTACTTTATAATTGAGGAAGGGGTTGCCCCCCCAAAACGCGTCCATTGATCTCCCGTGATGGCAGATAGCACATGTTGGCACACTGTGTGCATCCTCCAAATTTGGCTTTTCTAAACATTGAAAAAAGTTTGGTACGATAAAACAGGTGATTTTGTGGGGTTTAAATTCGCCCCAAAACATCAATGATGTTATTATTTTTTTTAATAACATCACTGATTTGTTGATGTATGTTTTGCAATTGGAGATTACACCCCATGATCTCCCCGATCAGTATCTGGGCACTTTCAGATGTAAAGCGTTCTGGATCCCTCACATCACGATCACCTAATAAGAGATAAAGAACAAAAAAAAAGGTCTCAAAAATCTGCCACCAGCCATCTCTTTTACCTGAGTCTGTGGTCGCAGACACTCACCTGTTGTGGTGCCAATCTCCACCACGTCTTCTTCTTCCTCCTGCTCAGCCCCTTGGGTTGGTATTTCCCCTTCTTCCAGAGAGGGGGGTCTCTGGTCTCCTGGGATGAGGGGTGTCCGAGTCTTTTCTCCCCTATGTAAAACAAAAATGGTATACTTAGCACACAGATATTTGATGGCAGAACTATAGAAATAGGAAACATTGCTTGGAAGTGGGGTACAATTGTCTATTTTAGCCGAGTTCCAAGATGTATATTTTTTATTGCCCTTTGTCAAGCTGCAATACTTTACCTGTTTGGTACAAGCTTCACAGATGGAGACCCCCCTATAGTATACACTGGAGCACCTGTGTGGCCCCCTAATAAAAATGTTGTTCTTGTGTCCCACACTAGTGCTCCAGCGTCCAGATGTGAAAACAGCTGCTCAGTGTCCTCTCCTTACACACAATCTAGTTTGCATTTCATTCTAGTAACAAACCCATCTACACAAACAAATATTTGGCATCCAAGTAGGCCCCCAAAAATGTGTGAAAATGTATATGGCCTAAACAATGGTGTTCTAGAGGCCGAAAGAAAAATGTTTGATACGAACGAATAATGTGCCCATGAACATTAAAATTGACCTTTGGAAACGTTACAACTAATCAAAGCATATGGAGCAGAACGAACGTAATAAAGACAGAAAGAATAGGAACACAGCACAACTACTTACTTTTTTGCAGCACTCTCCGGATCTTTCGGTACTGCTCTGGCTCTCTCAACTTCAGGTCCGCTTCCTGAGCTGATCTTTAGACCTTCGTACCCCGAAATTCCGCTCTAGACTCCTGACCACTTTCGCCATGATTTTGGCCTTTCGTATATTGGGGTTGGGGTAAGGCCCATATTTTCCTTCATAGTCGGACTTCCTCATGATGTCGACCATCTCCAACATCTCCCCAAACGACATATTTGTGGCCTTAAAACGTCTCCTTCTGGATCGGGACGTGCCTGGATCCGCCCTTTCCTCCTCCTCCTCCTCCTCATTGCTACAATTAGCCCGCACCTGCTGTATGTCCGCCATCATGCTCTTCCCCCACTGCGCCGAACGAAAAGGGGCGGGGAATACACTAGAAAGAACGTCAGGGGCGGGCGGAGTTACACGCATGCGCAGTGTATATAAAGCGTAACACGCGTGCGTATTACGTTTGATCTGTGAGTGGAGGAAGGAGCATCGAACGCGGCGATCGTAAGAACGAAGGTAAGAGACAAACTTGGGCCTATACTGCTTCTAGATTGAGGCCTATATTGTAACAAGATTAGGAGAGTTTGGTGTGACATTAGGCTTTGTCTTGTGTTGTGTCTTGCAGTGAACATGGATATGGTACTGAAAGATCAGGACTTCATTTCAGTCTTCATAGAGATGCTAAGGGAGCTGCCCTGTCTGTGGGAGATTAAACACCCCCATTACAAGAACCAAGCAAAGAGGAAGGCAGCACTGGAGCAATTGTGTGAAATTGTGAAGCAGGTGATCCCCACGGCAGACATCACTTTTTTAAAGATTTTCATTGGTGGCCTGAGGAGCACATATCTGAGGGAGCGCAATAAAGTCCTGGATGCACAGAGATCCGGAGCAGCAGATGACATCTATGTCCCCAGGATGTTGTACTACGACAGGCTGCACTTTCTGGCAGGCCAGACTGAACCCAGGTCATCACTCTCCAGTCTTCCTTCCACGCTTCCTTCCCCCCTGGCTGAGGCTTCTGACGCCCAACCTGGGCCTTCCAGGCCAGATGTGGAGAAGCCCAGATTGAGCTAGGTATAGCATTCCTCTAAATATTTCTGCTTGTCCAATCAATGATGTTAACTAGATGTTAGTTGGGAGTACTTATTTATGATTGTGATTGATGATGCAAAAACTAAAACCATGTCCCTTTTTCATACACAGGGAAGTCTCAGCCAGGAGGTGGCCGGGCCGAGCCGGCTGGCTGATCTGCAGGTCCCTCCACTCCCCCTGGAAAGAGAAAGTGGCAGTAGGAGGAGTACCCTAGAGGAGGCTGCTATCAGATTTTTTTGTAGGGCTACAGAGGTCCTGGGAGCACCCCACACCATGGAGGAGAACATTGCTGCCTTCATTGTATATAAAATGCAGAGGATGGAGGAGGGCCAAAAAGCCATGTGTGAGGCCCTCATATCAGAGGCTCTGGCGAAAGGTATGATGGGCCAAATTACACCTCAAACACACCTTCGCGATGGTCCTCCTCCTCCTCCTGCAGGTCCTACTCCTCCTCCAGGTCCTACTCCTCCTCCTGCCACATCTCCAACTGCACAGCCACAGCCCGGAAGGAAGTGTGAAAGGAAGACCAGACAGTGAGGACCCTGGATCCAGTCTGGTCGGCCAAAAGATGCAGCCTCTTGTGGTACCACAGCCTGGGGACACTGATGTCATCTGCTGCTATCCGGATCTCTGTGAATCCCGGACCAGACTGCCCTCCCTTACATATGGACTCCTCAGGCCACCAATTTTGATGTTGAAGAATTGATGTCTGCCGTGGGGATCCCAGGCTTCACTAATTTCTGCTGTTGATCCAGTGTTGCCTTCCTCTTTGTTTGGTTCTGAGCCCTTAATAAAGGATTTTTGTTTTGAATTATACTCTCCTATGTGTTTTACTTCAAAAATGATGGTTTGTTTGTGAGGATTCAGGTACATTTCAAATATACAATGTGAAATGAACAAGGGACACCAACAACAAAAAATCTCATGGAGATTAAATAATAAAAGATATCAATGGTGTTGGGGTAACTTGCCACACAAAACACACACAAAAATATTCTGGAGTAAAAATAAAAATAACATTGAACAAAGATCAGCCTTGGAAAAAATCCAAACATTAAAGAAAAAAAAAGGCTTAAAAACAAAAAAAAAAACATAAAAAATATAAAACTGTCAGATGCGACAACTAATAACAATATATTGAGGGAATCCCACTAAAAAAACACAAATAAAACTTTGTGAGAAGTGTGTGTGAATACGAGCAGCAAAACTACTTAATTCTTGTCACATTATAAAGAAGAAGAGAGTGCGCTGTATTATACCATTTTTTACATTGCAGCGTGATGAAAGTGCTGTATCCATTGCGAACGCTAAGTTTACCAGAACGAGCTGTCCCGTGTCGGAATTTCTTCTGAGCATGCGTGGCACTTTGTGCGTCGGAACAGGCCACACACGGTCGGAATTGACGCGATTGGATTTTGTTGTCGGAAAATTTTATCTCCTGCTGTCCAACTTTGTGTGTCGGAAAATCCGATGGAAAATGTCCGATGGCGCCCACACGCGGTCGGAATTTCCGACAACATGCTCCGATCGGACAATGTCCATCGGAAAATCCGACCGTGTGTACGGGGCATAATACACCACAACCTTCACCAGAAGAGATTAATCCCATTCTCCAATCTATTCAGTTACCCACCCTGAATGGGAACCAACTAGAGAATCTCAATAAGCCCTTTACAGAACAGGAAATTCACACATCAATTGATTCCCTACCTAATGGGAAAGCCCCAGGTCCTGACGGCCTAACAGCCGAATATTATAAACAATACTCCCCACAGATCGTCCCACAACTTACTGAGCTATATAACGCTGCCTCCTTTTCTAAACTTCCGAATGATTACTTAAATGCATTAATAGTTACGATACCAAAGCCAGGAAAGGAACCAAACTCCCCCAAAAACTTTAGACCAATCTCCCTACTCAACCTTGACCTGAAAATTTATGCTAAGACCATCGCCACACGTCTATTAGACATCATACCTACCCTCACACATAGAGACCAGACAGGATTCACTAAAGGGCGACAAGCACCAGACGCCACTAGAAGAATGCTCAACTTGATACATCATGCGGAATCCACAGGAACACCTTCTCTGCTCCTTTCTTTGGACGCAGAGAAGGCGTTCGACAGGGTTCATTGGACCTACCTTGAAATGGTCCTCCAGAAATTTGGATTCAGAGACCACATCCTTAGAGCCATCTTAGCTATGTATACCACCCCTTCGGCCCAAGTCTTCACAGAAGGTATGCTCTCTAAACCATTCCCCATTACAAATGGCACATGTCAAGGATGCCCCCTGTCCCCACTTATCTTTAACTTACTAATGGAACCTCTAGCACAACACATTAGAACCAATACTACAATATCCGGAATACAAATAGGTAATGTCTGCCACAAAATTAGTCTTTTCGCGGATGATGTTATTCTAGTACTCACCAATCCCACATCTTCCCTGGCAGAAGCACAAGATACTCTAAACTGGTTCAGTAAGGTATCATATTATAAACTAAACTCAACCAAATCTTCAATTCTTGATATTAATCTTGATGCCACCACCAAGAATTTACTCCAGACACAGTATTCCATGGGCAGACAAAGAAATCACATACCTGGGAATCCAACTCCCAAAAACTACTAGGAATGTCTACTCATCTAACTTTTTCCCACTCCTTCATAAAATCAAAACTGACACACAACATATTATAAAACATGAGCTCTCCTGGTCGGGCAGCTTTCAAAATGACATGTCTTCCTCAAATATTGAACTTCTTCCGAACATTGCCAATTCCAGTTCCAGCCTCCTTTTTTAAGTCCCTTCAATCAATCTTCAACAAATTTCTATGGAAAGGAAAAAAACCCAGATGCGCACACGCAAAATTAATCAAACATAGACTGGCGGGAGGCACAGGATCCATAGACTTTAGGGATTACTACCTGGCGGCAATACTTGCACAACTCCCAGAGTGCTTTCAACCTAATACCCAATCACTATGGGCCCAGATAGAAAATCTCTCACTGATACGCCCAAACCTAAAAAACTGGCTAATGAGTACCCCTTTGGGCTCTTATTTATCACCCTCCATCTCCCCGACTATGAAGGCTTCAGTCTATGTCTGGAAAAAAATGATCACCCTCTCAGAATATAACCCCCCTAAAACACTCCTCAACATACCCCTAGAGACTCTTCATCATCTGACACCTGACCTCAGATTTTCCAAATGGTCCCTCAGTGGAATACACTCACTACAACATCTTCTACAAGGTAATCAAATTAAACCCTTTTCCCAACTACAAACGGAATACGCTCTTCCCGCCACTGAAAGTTTCACATACCTCCGCATTCAACACTGCCTAAATAAACTACCTCTCCCCCTCTACAACATCCCCCAAAAGACCTGGGATTTCCTCACAAACCCCACACCACGGCCCAAAGGCATATCCTACTTCTATAACCTGCTACAGGGGAAAAGGTCCTTTACCAAGCTGGCCCCTCACTATCAATGGGAAAAAGATCTCACAAACACATTTTCTGACGCACAATGGCAACTAGCTCTCAAGTCCACCTACAAAGCAACCCAATGCTCATCACTTTGGGAACTCACCCAGAAAATCTCGCTCCGTTGGTACTTAACCCCAGATAAGCTAGCTACATTCAACCCTCACACCCCCAACACTTGCTGGCGATGCAAATCATCTAGAGGAGACATGTTTCATATTTTTTGGACATGCCCCTCCATCCGTAAATACTGGATGGACACGTTCAATCTGCTTACCAACATTAACAAAATTCCTATCCCACCTTTACCCGAGATGACACTTCTAAACTTAAACATAGATAGTATACCTGGACCTCTCAGACACACAACAACCCACATTCTCTTAGCTTCCAGACTCAATATAACACGGAATTGGAAATCAGACACCCCCCAACCATAACACAAACTATGGACCTGGTCTCACTCCACTTCAGTTACGAAGCAATGATGGCTACCAGCAATGGTCGTGCATCAAAAGCCAATAAACAATGGCTACCCTGGACAAACTGGACTAATGCTGCAGTCCATACCCAGAATCCCAAAGACAACCTTAAACCTTCTTGACCGAACAATTTGTACATCATGTATGTGTCCTGCTAGTTACACTCTGACTACAGTAGAGGTTCTACACCTCAATAGACTAGAAATTGATTGTACTTAATGACTACTCAAGGGAGCCATTCTCCCCTTGCGGCACAAAGAGATCCCAATTGGGGTGCTGCGATGGGAGAAGGGGCCCTATATGTATAATTTCCCAACCACAGTACGGTGTATTTCTTTACCTATGCCCATTTGTATGCACCCAACCCAATGAAAGCTGATGACTGTTACATATAGTTCATTTTAGTCAATTCTTTATTCTGTTTTGAACCTATACATCACGTCGTTGCACAACGTACAATATCTTTAATTGTACTTTGTATTTACTTGCATAAAAACAATAAAATATTTTGAAAGAAAAAAAAAAAAAAAAAAATATATATCCAGTTTAGCTATATATGACTGCAGGCCGTTCCTGGTGTACTGTTTCTAATATACTTCAGGCGGTGTACACAGTATACAGTGCTGTGCACCCATAGTGCAGTTGCTCCTACTTTTCGGGTGGTCAATACAGTACACCCATAGTTGTTATTAAACTTCTGTTGGTGTACACAGTACCGTGCACCCCTAGTGCAGTTGCTACTACTTTCCTGGTGGTGTACACAGTACACAATAGTGTTTTTTTGCAAAAAAAAATGTACAGCATGTCCAGAAGGCCACCAAGGAGAGTCAGACGCTCTCAGGCCATTAAAAGATAGCAAGCAGCCTCTGTGTCTACAGTCGACAGTGCTGGTTGTGAAAACGGTGCATCCTCAGCACGTGGCGGTGGGGCACGCTTGTCTTTTTTTCCTGCAGCTGGCCATCTTATTGAGCCACAACATGCAAAAGAGTTGGTGGAGTGGATAATAAAGCCATCCTCATCCTCCTCATCCTCTTTCACTCAGGCTCAGAGTAGTTTGCCTGCCAATGCAGCTGCCAAAGTGGCCTATTCCTTTGGCTCCATGTCAACAGTCACTCCTTCCCTAGCCCCACCATTATGCACGGAGGAGTCCCCCGAACTATTCAACCACATTGTCGGGTACATGCTGCAGGAGGATGAGCAGTGTTTTGAAGGCTCTGATGATGGTATCCAGGTTGAGGAAGGGAGTAACATCAGCCTAGAGAGAGGGGGTGCCCAAGAAGGTCAAGAAACTGGTAGTCATGTTCCCCCAGCTGCAGCATACTGCCAAGGTTGCTCCAGTGACGAGGAGGGAGGGGATGATGAGGTCATTGACTCAACTTGGGTGCCTGATAGAAGAGAGGAGGAGGAGGCACATCTCCAAGGAGGTAGGATGCCCTCCAGGGGGCAGCTTAAGGGCAGCCACCCCTTTGCATCACACCGCAGAGCTAAGCAGGTGCAGGGCGCTGCTGACTCCCCACATATTTTGAAAAGTTCTTGGTGTGGGCCTTTTTTGACACGTGTGCAGCAGCTCGCACAGTTGCTGTTTGCAACATATATCTGAAGCGTATCAAGCATGGCCAAAACAGCAGCCGCTTGGGTACCACATGCTTGACCAGACATATGACGACCTCCCATGCAGTCCATTGGCAACAGCACTTAAAAGAACCACATCAAAGAACAAGGTGGATCTCCCCTTGCTCCTCATCAGCTGGGTTCTCCAACCCCACTATACCTTCAGTCCTCTCAGAAACCTGCACTGAGAGGAATAAAGGTATAGAAATAGGTTTCACAAGTACTTGCAGCCAATCTGCTATCAGTACACCTCCATCTGATTTTAGCAGGTAAATTTCCCTACCCCAGTTGCTAAACCGTCAAAAGAAATTCGGTCCCAGCCATTCACATGTGGAAGGCAATGTCTTGGCCTCGTTGGACAGGGTGGTCAGCAGTAAGGTGCATATTACTGCTGACTCATGGTCCAGCAGGCATGGACAGGGACGTTACCTTTCTTTCACGGCACACTGGGTAACTCTGCTGGCAGCTGGGAAGGATGCAGGACAGGGTTCAGTATTGTTGGAGCTTGTTCCGCCACCACACCTCCAAAATGCTAGTGGTGATTCTGCCACATCTCTCTCCTCCACCCCCTCCTCTTTTTCTTCCTCTATGGCCTCTTCCTCTGCAGATTTCTCCTCTGAACCAGCGGTGCTCCGTAGGCGTTCAAGGGGCTACGCAAGCACTGAGGCAAACAGATGCCAAGCGATGCTTGAGTTGGTCTGCTTAGAGGACAGGAGCCACACTGGGGCAGAGATTCTGTCAGTTCTGCAGGGGCAGGCTCAGAGGTGGTTGACGCCACGCCAGCTTCAGCCAAGAATGGTTGTATGCAACAATGGCACCAACCTCCTCTCCGCCTTCCGACAGGAACACTTGACCCATGTTCCCTGTTTGGCTCACGTCCTGAATTTGGTGGTGCAGTGGTTCTTGAGCAGGTACCCGGGCTTACAGGATCTCCTGTGGCAGGCCAGGAAAGTCTGTGGTCATTTCCGCCGGTCACATAATGCCAGTGCTTGGCTGGCTGACATTCAAAGAGAATGCAACTTGCCCAAGAACCGCCTCATTTGTGACATGCTAACCAGGTGAAACTCAACGTTGGCAATGCTGCAGTGGCTGAACACGTAGGATAGGGCCATCAATGAGTACCTGTGTGACTATGGCACCAGGACAGGGTCAGGGGTGCTTGGCTTTTTTTCGCCTACTATTTAAGGATGCATGCACTGTCCTGTCACCATTTAAGGAGGCCACGAGGATGGTGAGTAGGAATGAGCTGAACACCCCCCGGTTCGGTTCGCGGCAGAACCTGCGAACGGACCGGAAATTCGCACGAACATTAAAACCCATTGAAGTCTATGGGACTCGAACGTTCGAAATCAAAAGTGCTAATTTTAAAGGCTTATATGCATGGTATTGTCCTAAAAAGGGTTTGGGGACCCGGGTCCTGCCCCAGGGAACATGTATCAATGCAAAAAAAAATTTTTAAATCTGCCGTGAAAAAAAAAAGTGAAATATTCCTTTAAATATCATACCTGGGGGTTGTCTATAGTATACCTGTAAAGTGGCGTGTGTTTCCCGTGCTTAGAACAGTCCCTGCACAAAATGACATTTTTACAGGAATAAAAGTCATTTAAAACTGCTTGCGGCTTTAATGTAATGTCGGGTCCCGGCAATATGGATGAAAATCAGTGAGACAAACAGCATGGGCACCCCCCCGTCCATTACCAGGCCCTTTGTGTCTTGTATGGATATTAAGGGGAACCCCGCACCCGAATTAAAAAAAGGAAAGGTGTGGGGCCACCAGGCCCTATATACTCTGAACAGCAGTATACAGGCGGTGCAAACAAGACAGGGACTGTAGGTTTGTTGTTAAGTAGAATCTGTTTGTAATTTTGAACTGATACATTTTTAAAGTGTAGCTCCAGCCAAAAAATCTATTTTTAAGCTTTTTGGAAAACATAGGGAAGGGTTATCACCCCTGTGATATTTTTTTGCTGTCTGTGCTCCTCTTCAGAAGATTTCACCTCATTTTCTGTCCCAATGATAAATGTTTTTTGACAATTTGGGTTTTTTTAGTGAAGCAAGGATTGGTGATAAAGCATCAGTGGAAATGAGAAACTTTTTTCCCATATCAACTCTTACAGGAGAGAATTTCCCTTCCTAGGGGTAGATTTCATCTCACTTCCTGTTGTCTCCCTCCATTTGTAAGTAGGAGTCCTTTGTGAGTAGGATGTTTGAAAATAGGGGACCGCCTGTATATACTATATGGCCTGCACTATATACTCTGTGGAAAATTGAGCCTTAGGTGTTGGTGGTACCAGAACACAGTAAGCCCTTACAGTTACTCTTGGTGGAACGGGCCCTGCTTTGAAATATTATATCAAGAATCGTAATTACACGCCCCTGTTAAACAGGGGCAGAAAAATTGGGCCTTAGGCACTGGTGCTGGTGCCACAACACTGCAACCCCTCACAGATACTCTTGTTGAGCGCAGGAAAGAGCCCTGCTGTTAAATATTTGATCAAAAATTGTAATTACACGCCCCTGTCAAACAGGGGCAGAAAAATTGGGCCTTAGGCAGTGGTGGTGGTGCCCTGAACCAAAAATATTCTTAGAAGCTATCATCATGAAGATTGAGGAGGAATAGGATAGTCACTCAACCTAATAAGATAGTCACTCAGCATATGCAGTCTTTAAGGGATCCCACATCCATAGAAAAATCAATCGGTTACATCAGCATCAGGTGCTTGGTAGCTGGTGATCCAAGACTGATTCATTTTCATGAATGTGAGCCTATCAACAGAGTCTGTGGACAGGCGCACTCTGATCGGTTACAAAGCCTCCAGCAGCACTGAATGTGCATTCAGAAAGAAAGCTGGATGCAGGACAGGCCAGTAGCTCAATTGCATATTGAGCAAGCTCTGGCCATTGGTCCATCCTCAAGACCCAGTAACCCAGTAGATGTTCTGTTGGAAAGGTCTCTAAGTCTGATCCTGCCCCTAGATATTTCTGCACTATGTAATTCAGACGCTGGCTATGGTTGCTGGAACCAATCAGACCTTGGCGCTGAGGACTGAGGAATTGTCTAAAGGCATCGGTCAGCCAGCCACCTTCTCCACCGCTCTTTTTGTGACTGTACGAAGCCTCAGCAACACGTTGTCCAGCACCAGGAAACATTTGTTTTGCTGTCTGTGCTCCTCTTCAGAAGATTTCACCTCACTTTTTGTCCAAATGACAAATGTTTTTTGAAAGTTTTTAGTGAAACAAGGATTGGTGATAAAGCTTTAGTGGAAAGGAGAAAAGTTTTTCCCATATTAACTCTTACAGGAAAGAATTTCCCTTCCTAGGGGTAGATTTCATCTCACTTCCCGTTGTCTCCTTCCGTTTGCAAGTAGGAGTCGTTTGTAAGTTGGATGTTTGAAAGTAGGGGCCTGCCCTATATACTCAGCAGAAATTTGGGCCTTAGGTGTTGTTGTGGCCACAACACTGTAAGCCCTCACAGGGCCCTGCTGTGAAATATTAGATCAAGAATTGTAATTACATGCCCCTGTTGAACAGGGCCAGAAAAATTGGGCCTTTGGTGATGGTGGTGGTGCTGGTGCCACAACACTGTAAGTCCTCACAGTTACTCTTGGTGGGCGTTGGAACGGGCCCTGCTGTGAAATATTAGATCAAGAATTCTAATTACATGTCCCTGTTGAACAGAAAAATTGGGCCTTAGGCACTGGTGCTGGTGCCACAACACGCAACCCCTCACAGATACTCTAGTTGGAGCTCAGGAACGTGCCCTGCTGCAAAGAATTGCATCAAAAATTGTAATTACACACCCCTGTTAAACAGGGGCTGAAAAATTGGGCCTTAGCCACTGGTGGTGGCGCCCAGAAACAGAAATATTCTTGCAAGCTATCAGCATGATCATTGATCATTGAGGAAGAATAGCATCACTCAGCATAACAGGATAGTCACTCAGCATCAGCATAGGCAGTCTTGAAGGGATCTGACATTTCAAAAAAAATTATTTGGTTACATCAGCATCAGGTGTTTGGTATCTGGTGGTGATCTAGGACTGATTCATTTTTATGAAGGTCAGTCGATCCACCGAGTCGGTGGACAGGCGCACCCTGTGATCGGTTACAAAGCCTCCAGCAGCATTGAATGTGCGTTCCGAAAGAACGCTGGATGCAGGACAGGCCAGTAGCTCAATTGCATACTGTGCAAGCTCTGGCCAGTGATTCATCCTCAAGGCCCAGTAACCCAGAGGATTTTCGGTGAGAAAGATGTCCAAGTCAGATCTTGCCCCTAGGTATTCCTGCACCATGTAAAACAGACGCTGGCGGTTGCTGGAACCGATCATACCTTGGGGCTGCGGACTAAAAAATTGTCTGAACGCATTGGTTAGATGGCCACCTTCTCCACCGCTCCTTCTTTGACTGACCGAAGCCTCGGCAGCATGTTGTCCAGGAACAGGAGTTTGTAACCTCCCAGTCTCTGGGAACGCGTTGCACAGACCTTTCTGCAAGGCATCCCGAAGATGTTTCATCCTCTGCTCCCTCTGCGATGGCAAGATAAGGTCTGCAACCTTACTCTTGTAACTTGGATCAAGGAGGGTTGCCAGCCAGTAACAATCCCTCTCCTTGATACCACGAATATGAGGATCCTTCCCCAGGCTTTGCAGGATAAGGGAGGCCATGCAGCGTAGGTTTGCTGAGGCATTCGGTCCGGAGTCCTCTGGGTCACTAAGGACGACATGATCCGCAGCCACCTCCTCCCAGCCATGTACAAGTCAATGGGTTTCTTTGGACTGTAAATGATCCCTTAAAGACTGCTGCTGATGCGGCTCCACCTCCATGCTGACACAATCCTCCTCCTCTTCGTCCTCTTCCTGTGTGATTGGTGGGCACACAGGAACACTGTCTGGATAAAGGGGGCCTTGAGAGCTAAGGAAGTCCTCCTCTTCCTGCCTCTATTCTGCCTCAAGTGCCCTGTCCGTTATTCCACACAGCGTGTGCTCCAACAGGTGGGCAAGGGGGACAGTGTCACTGATGCATGCACTGTCACTGCTCACCATCCTCATGGCCTCCTCAAATGGTGACAGGACAGTGCATGCATCCCTGAACATAGCCCTCTGGCATGGGGAAAAAAAACAAGCTCCCCTGACCCTGTCCTGGTGCCATAGTCACACAGGTACTCATTGATGGCCCTCTGCTGCATGTGCAGCTGCTGAAGCATGGCCATCGTTGAGTTCCACCTGGTGGGCATGTCACAGATTAGGCAGTTCTTGGGCAGGTTAAATTCCTTTTGGAGGTCTGCCAGCTGGCATTATATGACTGGCGGAAATGCACACAGACTTTCCTGGCCTGCCTCAGGACATCCTGTAAGCCCGGGTACCTGCCCAAGAACCGCTGCACCACCAAGTTAAAGAAATGAGCCCAACAGGGCACATGGGTCAGTTGTCCCTGTCTGAGGGTGGAGAGGAGGTTGGTGCCATTGTCGCAAACCACCATTCCTGGCTTAAGTTGGCGTGGACCTCTGAACCTGCCCCTGCAGAGCTGACATAATCTCTGCCACAGTGTGGCTCCTGTCCCCCAAGCACACCAGCTCAAGCACCGCATGGCATCTTTTGGCCTGCATACTTGCGTAGCCCCTTGAACGCCTACAGAGCACCGCTGGTTTCGAGGACAAAGCACAGGAAAAGGCCATGGAGGAAGAAGAAGAGGAGGGGGTGGAGGAGAGAGGTGTGTCAGAATCACCAGTAGTGGCATTTTGGAGGCATGGTGGCGGAACAACCTCCAACACTACTGCACCTTGTCCTGCATCCTTCCCAGCTGCCAGCAGAGTCACCCAATGCGCTGTGAAACTTAGGTAACATCCCTGTCCATGCCTGCTGGACCATGAGTCAGCGGTAATATGCACCTTACCGCTGACCGCCCTGTCCAGCGAGGCCAAGACATTGCCTTCCACATGCCGGTAGAGAGCCGGAATCGCCTTCCATGAGAAAAAGTGGCGTTTGGGAACCTGCCACTGAGGAACCGCACATTCCACAAACTCACGGAAGGGGGCAGAGTCTACCAACTGAAAAGGTAGCAGGTGAAGTGCTAGCAATTTTGCCAAGCTAGCATTCAACCGCTGGGCATGTGGATGGCTGGGAGCGAACTTCTTTCTGCGGTGCAGTAGCTGGGGCAGGGAAATTTGCCTGACACAATCTGATGCCGGTGTACCGATAGCAGATTGCCGCGCAAGTACTTGGCTGTGACACACCTAAGTCTACACCTTCATTCCTCTCAGTGCAGGTCTCAGAGAGAACTGAAGGTATAGTGGGGTTGGAGATCCCAGCTGATGAGGAGCAAGGAGAGGTCCTCTTTGTTCTTTGGTGTGGGTCTTTTAGGTACGCTTGCCAACAAACTGCATGGCAGGTCAACAAATGTCTGGTCAAGCATGTGGTGCCCAAGCGGGAGATGTTTTGGCCACGCGAAATAAGCTTGAGACATATGTTGCAAATAGCAGAGGTGCGATCTGATGCACTCGTCTCAAAAAAGGCCCACACCAAAGAACTTTTGGAATAACGCGCAGAGACAGCAGCGCCCTGCATATGCGGAGCTCTGCGGTGTGATGCAGTCAATGTGCTGCCCTTAGGCTGGCTCCTGGAGGGCATCTAGCCTGCATCCTGCCTTGTTGGTGATGTGTCTCCTCCTTCTCTCTCCTATCAGGCACCCACGTGGAGTCAGTGACCTCATCATCCCCTCCCACCTCATCACTAGAGCAAACCTGGCAGTATGCTGCAGCAGGGGTAACATGACTGCCAGATTGCTGTCCTTCTTGGGCACCCCTCTGTCTGGGTTCACCTTACTGCCTTCCTCTAGCTGAGTACCATCATCGGAGCATTCAAAATGCTGGGCATCCTCCTGGAGCATGTACCCAACACTGTGGTCAAACAGTTTGAGGGACTCCTCAGAAGGACATGGTGGGGCTAGAGTCATTGATGCCACTGAGCTGAGGGAAGAAGCCGTGTTGGCTGCTGTTTTGCCAGACAAAGTACCCTCAGCCTGGGTGAGAGAGGATGAGGAGGATGAGGACGGCTTGGTCATCCACTCGACCAAGTCTTCTGCATGTTGCGGCTCAACACGGCCAGCTGCCAAAAAAAAGGCCAAGCGTGTCCCACGGCCATGTGCTGATAAGGATGCACCGTGTCCACGACCAGCACTGTTGCCTCTAGACACAGAGCCTGCTTGCCCTCTTTTATTGGCTTGTGACTGTCTAGCTCTCCTTGTTGGCCTTCCAGACCTACTATTGGCCTGCAGTGAGATGTAGCTGCACAAAGCTGAGATGTATATATATACCGATTATACTGCAGCTAGCAGAATCAACTGCCTGCCTGTAGTATTATTAGTATGAGAACACCCGCACTTGTCTTCAGGTAGCTATACTGTAGGTGCAACTTTGCAGGGTACACGGTACAGTAACTGGAAATACGTCAAGAGCCTACACAAGCACCTGGCTTCAGGTAGCTATACTGTAGGTGCAACTGTGCAGGGTACACAGTACAGTAACTGGAAATACTTCAAAGAGCCTACACAGGCCTGCCTGACTACTCTACTGCTGCTGCCTGATACCATTGCCGACCTCTGCCTGCCTACCGACTCTGCCTCTGCCTGCTGTTATTGCCTGTCTCATATCCCTGCTGACCCGGACTGTCTGACCCTGCTTGTGCCTGCTGTTGTTCTTGCTGTTGCACCTTCAGCTTCAGCTCCAGTGATCTCTGCACCTCTAGTGTTTCAGCTTGCTGCCTCCAGTCTCCACCTGATCTGCAGTCCAGCCATCCCTGTGGGATCTCTCATCACTTCAGCACCAGAGACTCTGCTCAACAGGCACTCCTACCCCACTGTGCTCAGGAGACCACTGTCCCCACTCCAGTGGCTCCTGAACCAGCATTGTATGAGAGGTCTTCTCCTACAAGTCAGGCTCTACTACCAGGTACCTAACAGTACGAAGCAGCCATGACTGAGCCTGCAGGAGATACCTCTCCAATGAAGGAGATATGCACGCACCTGGCGGCCCTCACTCAAGCAATGCAATCCCTTCAGAATAACTATAACAGACTGGAAGGACAAGTTCAGAATCTTGCAGGGTCTAACCCTTCAGCCTCCTCTTCAGCTGCAGCTCCAACACAGACTGTTCCAGCTCCTTCAGTTGTGATGCTTCCGCCTGAACCACGGGTCCCTATTCCCGAAAGATTCTCCGGAGACCGGGCTAAGTTTCGGGCCTTCCGCAATGCTTACCAGCTCTTCTTTGCCCTACAGCCCCGAACCTTTTCACTGGAAGTCACCAAGGTGGGATTTGTAATTTCCCTCCTACAAGGGGAACCACAGACTTGGGCCCACCGTTTACTTGAAGGGGACTCTGCTCTAACCCAATCCTTATCTGCTTTCTTTGAAGCAATGGCACAATTATATGAGGATCCTCAACAGACTGCCACAGCCGAATCAGCTCTGTTCGCGCTCCAACAAGGCCGCAGACCCGCTGAGGACTATGTTATATGACTTCAGGCGTTGGAGCGCGGACACACAGTGGAATGACGCGGCTCTGCGTCACCAGTTCCACATTGGCCTGTCCGAAGGTTTAAAAGATGAACTTGCTCGAGTGGGTATTCCAAGTATCCTTGAGGCCTTGATCTCCTTAACCATTCAGATCGATCGTTGCCTCCGAGAACGTCGATCTGAACTAAATAAAATCACGGTCAAAAATCGGTATCCTCTACCCTTGACACCCGAACTATTCCAGAAATTAAGGACTGCCGTCATTTTTACTAAGCTTGATCTAAGAGGGGCCTATAATCTGATCCGCATTCGGGCTGGGCATGAGTGGAAAACAGCCTTTCGGACCCGATTCGGGCATTATGAATATTTAGTCATGCCTTTTGTACTCTGCAATTCCCCTGCGACCTTCCAACATCTAATTAATGATGTTCTTAGAGACTTCCTAGATGTGTTTGTGATCGCATATCTAGACAATATCTTGATCTTTTCAGAATCCCTGGATCTTCATCGAGAACATGTTTGCCAGGTGTTGGGTTGTCTCCGCTTACACAGACTTTACGCAAGAGCGGAAAAATGCGAGTTTAAACAACAGGATTTTGAACAACAGAGCATTCAATTCTTGGGCTTGATAATCTCCTCAACTGGTATCAGGATGGACCCGCAGAAGATTTCCGCTGTCCTGGACTGGCCGGTACCCCTGGACAAAAAGAGGGTTCAACGATTTATCGGGTTCGCAAACTTTTACAGGAAGTTTATCAGGGGTTTTTCTGCAATAATCGCACCTATCACGCAGTTGACCAAACAGAATACCCGTTTTTCCTGGAATCACCTAGCCCAAGATGCTTTCGAGAACCTCAAGAAGCTATTCACCTCAGCACCTATCCTCAGTCATCCTGAACCATCCTTGCCATTCATTTTAGAAGTGGACGCTTCTGAGATAGCGGTTGGTGCGATACTTTCGCAACCAAAAGGCAGTAAAGACGTAATGCATCCTGTGGGGTTCTTCTCCTGAAAACTCTCCCCTGCGGAGAGAAACTATGATGTTGGTGATCGGGAGCTTCTCGCCATCAAGACTGCATTAGAGGAGGGGAGGTACCTGTTGGAGGGGGCTGTGCATCCAGTACTAATTTACACTGACCATAAAAATCTGGAGTATTTGCGATATGCTAAAAGACAGAAACCTCGAAAAGCCCGCTGGGCCCTGTTCTTCTCACGCTTTTCCTTCCACATTACTTATCGGCCAGGCTCAAGAAATGTCAAACCAGACGCATTATCACGAATGCATGATAACCCAAAGGACTTATCTGCTCCTGACACCATCTTACCTGCAAACAATTTCCTGCTCATACAAACAGATCTTCTCTCTCAGATTAAGGAAGCATGCTCTGAGTCAGCCAGACCCACAGGGATTACCTTAAGTAACAAAGATGGATTGTTCTGGAGAGGGAGCCAAATTTTTGTTCCTGAGGAGGTTCGGGTCAAGGTCTTTGCGCTCCTTCACGATCACCCACTGGCAGGTCAGCGCACGACGATGTACGTCGGCACAATGGCACGGCTGGGCAAATGGGCATACAGGTACGTCCCCTTTAAATCACGGCATTGTGGGTGGGCACGCTCGCCGCGTACTCCGTGATCATGCCCGCGGACTCAATGTCCGCCGGGGGGCCCTCGATCATGTCACAGGGCGGAAGGACGGGGAGATACCAGTGGGAACAAGGCATTTCCCTGTTCTGCCTAGTGACATGACTGCAGTAATCTCTGTCATGTGAGTCGAAGTGCACCCTCCCCACAGTTAGAATCACTCCCTAAAAACACTTAACCCCTTGATCGCCCCCTAGTGTTTAACCCCTTCCCTGTCAGTGTCATTTACACAGTAATCAATGCATTTTTATAGCACTGATTGCTGTATAAAAGACAATGGTCCCAAAATGGTGTCAAAAGTGTCAGATGTGTCCGACATAATGTCGCAGTCATGATAAAAATCGCAGATCGCCGCCATTACTAGTAAAAAAAAAAAATAAATAATAATAAAAATGCCATAAATCTATCCCCTATTGTGTAGATGCTATAACTTTTGCGCAAACCAATCAATATATGCTTATTAAAACTAAAAAATGTCCTTCGCTGGTGGATGATAAATAGTGGTGGTAGCTAGGTAATTATAAATATAAATATTTCTTAACGAAAAAGTGACAATATTGCAGCAAAAATAGGGGTGTTCACACCAACACTTAGTACAGTAAATATTTGAATAAATTTTCGCGCAATATTAATAAATAACATACAAATAAGTGTAAAAGCTGTGTACATAGGCAAAAATAGTGGCTATAAAGATAGTAGTTGCTGCAGCTATTATTGCTAGGATCAAAGATCTCTATATTGCAGTATATAGCAATCGCCGCTATCTTCTGATAAAGTGATAATACTAAAATATATGCGAGTAAAAATATATATAAATGCCTGCGGTAGTGTTATAATTCAGCTCTAAAATTATCATGAATAAAAAAACAAATTACCGTGAATAAAAATCAAATCTTTGTGAATAAAAACAAAAAATTCTTCTCTAGTCATTAATGATTAATAATATGTGCAATCAATCATAAATAATATCATAAAGCAGTAGACATAAAAATAGTGAACATAAAAATTGTGCAATAATAAAGTCCGCTTCGGTATATTAAAGTGCAGGTGATTAAAATATAATATCAAATTCTTGAAGGAGGTAGATGGGTAGCAGTATATAAACAGTCTATAAGTATTTCTTCTATTCAATTCTGGCCTATGAAGTGTAATGGGTATATTATTCCTGCTGGTGGTGTCTCCTAGTGTGGTCTCACAGAACCTTCACCTTCAATTTGCAGTAATCAGGCATTCTGTGATTGTAGCTTTAAGATGTAGAAGTGGTCACTGGGAACCTCTCTTTCTTTGTTACTATTTCTCCATCATTCCTTCTATGTGGCTCCGCTCTAGTTTTCTCAGCAGTGGGGGAAATAAACAGAGAGGGAAGGGGGAGAAAAGAGGCTCCACTAGTGTAATATAGTTTTAAAATCAAAGGGGGAGTATTTATTTAGGTATTGCTCTTACATTTAATTCATTAAAAACAGGCAGAGTAGATGAAAAAACGATCTGGCGTTCTCAGCGCCCTCTCACTTGTGCTTCAGATAGTGTGTACCGCTCCAGCCAATCCCTACGCGTTACGACAGCCAGATGAAGACACGTGACGGTGTGATGCGGTGATGATACTGATGTAGAGATGGTGAGGTTGCTGAGGAAATGGTGGTCCTGAAGGGTGCCGCTGCTTCTGTTGCTGAGAAGATGATGGTCTGAAGAATGCCATTGCTTCAGGGGTGGCGTTGATTATGGTGCGAATGGAACTGTGGGTGGTGGTGAAGAGGGGGCCGCTCAGGCCTAGCCGCCCTCCTGTTGATCCAGAGGAAGGTGAAAAACTCCTAGCTGAGCTAGCCAATTGCTGCAGCAGAGGAAAAAAATTCCTTCAAAGGTCTCTGGATCAACTGCTAGAGGGTGGGCCCCGCGTACTTACCTGACCTGGGTTGGTCGGTGATGAGTAGAAAGGGGAGAGGGGTAGAGGTCGGACCGAGGAGAGGGCACTAGGGTTGACCTAGGCTACTACTTACCTGCACTGAGCCACGTCTGGAAGGATCAAGATAAACGCCGGTGCAAGGCCTGAGCCGAGGATTGTCCTGCTCTCAGTATCACCCCATGCCCTTGCGGTGAGGTCCGGTGTGACGGAGGTGGTATTCAGGGGTAGGAAGGGCACAGTGCCCGAGGAGAGAGAAGGGTGAGCTGAGGAGGTGGGCCAGAGCTAGGCCACAGCCGCGGTCTGTCCCCCGGGTCTAGCATCTAGGGACGAGGTGACCAGACGGCGGCTGTGTAGGTGCACTGGTGGGCAGGGGGCTAGTGGGTCCCTGTGGAGTACTGCTGTGGAGTCCGGGATGAGCTCCGGGCGGTCGGTAGGGAGCTACAGCCACAACTGGGAGTACCAAGATGGCCGCCAGACTAGGCTCGAGCTGCAGTCTGATCAAATGCTGTGGAGGAGCACTGGAGGGCAGGGGTCTGGGCAGGGGTGAGGGGGACTGGGGTCCCGGTAGGTCCTGCTGTGGAGTCCGAGGATGCGCTCCGGGTGGCTGGGGAGTGCTGCTGCCACGTCTGGGTGTCCCAAGATGGCCGCTGGACTAGGCCCAAGCCGTGGTCTGTCCAGAGGTAAGGGTCCCCGGTGCTACAACGATCGCGTCGGCAACTGGTGGGTAGGGTATGGGAGGAGGGGGGTGCGGGGTCTGCCAATCGGGTGTGGAGGCAGGGGGAGGAAGGCGACAGGCCGGGCTAGGGCGGAGTGCTAGGCCGGAGCCGCAGTGTGTCCTGGGAGGCTGTCCTATGAGGCTGGCGGGCTGGAACTAGGCGTCCGGAGACAGCGGACGGCGTGATGGAGAATGGGGCCGAAGTGACCCACTTCCGTTCCTGGATGTTGCCAGGGGCTGCTGGGGGACCCTGGGAGTCTGCTAGGAATCCGCTGTGGAGCCTAGGAAGAATCCTGGATGGCCTGATGGCCAGATGGCTGGTGCTTCTAGCACACACGACTGTACGTCTGCTTTGACAACACTGACAGGCTACACGATGGAAAGTCGTGTAGGTGGGAGTCAGGTGCACTGTCATTGTCAATGGAAAGTTGTGTAGGTGGGATAAAAAAAAAAATCCCCAGAAACCATTTCAGACACTCCCCTCCCCCAACCAGTACTATGAAGCCTTTATCCCCCCTTACCATGTGACTCCG
Source organism: Aquarana catesbeiana (assembly GCF_042186555.1). Taxonomy (NCBI): domain Eukaryota; kingdom Metazoa; phylum Chordata; class Amphibia; order Anura; family Ranidae; genus Aquarana; species Aquarana catesbeiana. Next base: position 5,982,454 of record NC_133325.1, read on the forward strand.
GATAAACTCACCTCCGGATATAGTCCCCATACAGGTCCCTCACCTCCGGGTCTTGATGGAGGAGCTGCTCCATCCAGCTCTATGATTTCCCCTCCCCCTAAGATCACTGCTCCCCCGCCATCCCCCTGTGATGACATCATCCTCCTCTCTCTTGGGATGACCCCACTGCAGTCCATCCAGTAGGAAGCCTTCATGCCAGGCAGGCACTGTTGTGGCCGAACAAGGAAGGACCCAAACCGGTAAGTAAAAAGAAGAGAACACTCTGGGTTGGATGGTCACATGACCACAGTTACAGGGAAGTAAGAAGGGCTTTTATATTAGAGGGGTATTGTGTTCTTTAAAAAAAATATTAGTTGGGGGAGGAGTTCATCCTGGGGAAGGGGCTTTAAAAATTTCTTTTTTTTTAGTTGTGAAATAAGAAAAATAAAATCATTTTTAATATTTTTTTTTAACTTCCAGGAAAGCTAAGCTGTAAAAATAATCATCAAGCCGCCCTTGTGCTGACATTCATACATAGGAGAGGCCGGAGCTCCGACCTTTACACTGCACACCACTTATTATACTATTCCTCATTTACACAACGATCGGACACAACCTCGGAAAGAGGGTTAGGGCCAGGACACCCTTAAGTAGTTGTAATTTCAAATGGCAGACTCCGAGACTTCAACAGGAGAACAGCCGTACAGGGAAAGGCCCCAACAAGGTGCCACATTTGCACATGCAGGATTGCTGTCTCCTATGGCAACAGTACTTAAACAGTTCCTAACTCAAAGTAACAGTTCTCTCAGCTGTACTAAGACTTCTCCTTGTATTTCTTCAGCCTCCTTGAGCTCCTGGTCTCTCACCGGACCCTCTGATTTACTACTCTGAATCCCATGATCTCCTAAAGGCTTTTGCAGTAGTTTCTCCCTCAAGCGTCACCCACGCTTCCCTGCTGGGTCCCTAGCTTGGCACTCCAGATACCTTCAGGCTTCACCCCGCTGACTGGCTCGGTCCCTAGCTTGGCACACAAGGCTGCTCTGCAAGTGTCACCTCCGTTGGTTGGGTCCCTGGCTTGATCACCGCCTGAAGTTTCCCGATTCTCCACTATGCCTGTTCGGTGAGAATACTGCTCTGGTACTTGTTTCAGTTACTCACTATGGTCCTTGGTAAAGGCTATTGGTCCCTTTGTGGTGACAGCTTCCCTTCTACCTCCGACCACGACAGGTTCTCTGGCCAACAGAACCATCACTTTTGGTTGGACTGCAATCCACAGTCCCAACCCTGCGCTGCCTTCTTACTTCTGGATAGGCCCTCAGACAGCCTAGCAGCCAGATGCCCCCAGGATAGGCCCAATCTCCAGCCTAGCAGCCTGGGGCAAATGACACATGTCCACCCAGATGGCGGTCCGGGTGGCACAGAACAAGGATCACCTGACTCCACCCGAATATATAGGCTCTCCCAGCAGGATTAAAGAAAACCCCTGCCCATTGGCTGAGATACCACATATACCCATAACCTGACCTTGAATTGTTCTTCTCAATCTAATACCTCCAAGTGCCCGACCACCTGGTGGTAGAAGAGAAAAGTACAAGGCCAAACTTAGGGAGAAATCAATGGATCCCTAACAAATAAGCACAGTAGCTACTCCTGACAAGGAATTTGGTGAGGAGCTTCCTAAATGAACCCCAGGGCGCTACACATTAATGTTGGGGTAACGGTTCAGTCCAAGCATGAGTTCAGACCAAATATTGGCTGTTTGCCCCATATGAGGAACACCCGAATGTGCAGGGTATTCACCCTGCCGAATGTCCTGCAATGCACTACATTTCATAAATGCATTCTGCGGCATGAGTGGGCAAAGCTTTGCCCAATCAGGATGCAGTAAAAGCTGGTTGTTAAGGATGGGGCTGGGAAGCCGGCCCGCGGTGTCCTTAACAACCGATGACTCATCAGCTGTCAATAGGCCTCCCCGCTGACAGCTGAATAAAAAAAAAACATTTGCCGGTAAAAAAAAAAATAGTAAAAAAAAAAATGGCGTGGGGTCCCCCTAAAATCCGTACCAGACCCTTATCCGAGCATGTAGCCTGGCAGGTCAGGAAAGAGGGGGACAAGTGAGGGCCCCCCTCCTGAACTATACCAGGACACATGCCCTCAATGTGGGGGGGAGCTTTGGGGGCACTCCAAAGCTTCTTGTCCCCATTTTGATGGGGACAAAGGTCTCTTCCCTCATGTTGATGGGGACAAGTGAGGGCCCCCCCTCCTGAATTTTTTTTTTTTAAATAAAGGAATTGTCAAAAACTGTCTCTGTGTTTTTATTACCTTTTGACATTCTTTGGTGAATGGGTAGGGGTACAAAGTACCCCATACTCATTCACATGGGGGGGATGGGATCTGGGGCCCCCTTTTTAAAGGGGCTTCCAGATTGCGATAAGCCCCCTACCTGCAGACCCCCACAACCACAGCTCAGGCTTGTGGGGAAAAGACCCTTGTCCCCATCAACATGGGGACAAGGATCTTTGGAGTGCCCCAAAGCTCCCTCCATGTTGAGGGCATGTGGCCTGTTATGGTTCAGGAGTTCACTCATCCCCCCTTTCCTGACCTGCAAGGCTGCATGCTCGGATAAGTGTCTGGTATGAACTTTTAAGGGACCCCAAGCTGTTGTTCTTAACATTTTAGCATTGGGGTTTCCCTTAAAACCATACCAAACCCAAAGGGGTCATGAAGAGATCTCCATGATTAAGGCCCAGGAGCAGGGTGAAACATGTTGAAGTTGTGGTCTGGATGAATTGAGCTGAGGCTGCTTTTACTTACTTTACTTACTTGAGGTGTGGCTATCTTTTTCTGTTTTGCGGTAGACTTTGTGTCTGGAAGGACAGCCTGAGCGGGGACCCTCAAGCATTTATCTTCAGCACATTGCACTTATTACATTCCTGCTCCACATCAGTACCAGCCCTTCCCATGGCCACACAAGTCTCAGTGTCACAAGACCAGTGCAGCAAGCAACAGGATTCTTGATCACCACCACACAAGTCCCAATGTCACCAGACCAGTGTAAGCCAGCAGCAGTGCCTCGTATCACTGCCACACAAGTGCCAGTTTTTTTGTGGGAGTTCTGTCAGGGCTGGGCTCTCAGCCCTCCCTTCTCAGTGCTCAGGTTGTTCAGCTGTTGGTTAATTGCCAGCACTCATCAGACCTGGTGATCATTTCCTGCTCGTCAGCCCACAGCCAGACCCTTCTGGCTATTTAAACTGCCTGGTTCAGTCCTCCCGTGCCTTCGCCTTGGTCAACATATCTGGAGAATCTCTGCTGTGTTCCTGTTGAAGACTTGCCTGGCTGACATGGTTCCTCTCAGTAGGCAAAGGGCATGAATGCAGAAGATGCAGACAATCCACCTAGTGGTAATATTGTTTTCAGATTAAATGAGCAGGAGCACCGCATTGATCAGTTTGCCATAGCATTACAGATGCTCCTGATTAGTACTGCTCACCTGGATCCTCCCACTGTGGCTGTTCTGGTACAACCTGTGTTGCAGGCTGTCCCTGCTGCTGCTCTAGTCTCTGTGCAGGCACCCGCCTTGAATATTACCTCTGTAAGAGATATGTCTGTTTCTGCTCCATTTCCCCAGCAAATTGGGGGTGAGCCAGTTCAATGCAAAGGGTTTCTCAACCAGGTTGGGATATGCTTTCAGATATGGTCCCAGGCGTTCCCCACAGACAGAAACAAAGTAGGCTTCATTATTTCTTTACTTTCTTATAGAGCCTTGGCCCGGGCAAACCCTCTATTGGAGAAGCAAAAACCCATTATCCTGAGTCCTACCCTTACCTCCCATGCCACCTAGTACCAAGTCAGCCAGTTAAGTAGAACCCATGCAGTTGGGCTTCACACACGTCTCTCTGTGGATGAGTGCACCTTTAGGAGGAGGGAGATATTGTGGCTTTATTGTGGCCAGGCAGGTCACTTTTTGTAGCCTTGCCCTACCCATCTGGGAAACGCTTGCACCTGAGGTCTTGTAGAGGACAGACCTTAGGTGGTGTTGTTACATGCCCAGTTATCCTGAAGGCTAAGCCTCTAGTTCCAGTTAACCTTTTTTGGTCTGAGTCGTCCATCGATACATAGGCTCTAATCGAGGCTGCAGGCCTGTTCATAGATAGTGCCTTTGTGTCTAAGCACTCGATTCCGCTACAGCTTCATGCCACTCCACTTACCATTGAGGCTATTGATGGGAGACCCCTATAGCCTGCCCATGTGACTCATGAGCCTGATCTGTTGACCATGGCCGTAGAGACTCTTCACCATGAAATAATCCAGTTTTAAGTCATTTCCTCACCTTATTACCCAGTGGTTATTGGTTATCCCTGGTTACAGAGGCTCAACCCCTCCTTTGATTGGCTTCATGCTGAGGTTCTTTCCTGGTTGCCAGTAAAACATGTGTTCAGAAAGTGGCTATGGTCTTGTGCACCTCTTTACTCTCCTCCTTGCCAGAGGAGTACCGCCGAATTAAGCAATGTCTTTGACAAAGGGCAAGCTGGTAGTTTGCCTCCACACCGGTCATATGATTGCGCAATTGACCTTCAACCTGGTGCCATGCCCTCTCGTTTGTCTGTCTTGGAGGATAAAGCCTTGGAGGACTATGTTGCCGATGCACATTCTCAAGGATTCATCCTCAAATGTTTGTCTCCTGCTGGCTTCTTCTTTTTCTTTATGAAAAAGAAAAGAAGAGTGGTGAACTGAGACCTTGTAGCGATTATTCTAAATCCCTAGAGAACCACCACACAGATGTCTTCCGTGAGCTACAGAGGCTGAGAAATAATAACCTGTATTGTAAGTTGGAAAAGTGCGAGTTCCATCGTGAACAGGGTATAATTCTGGGTTATGACATTTCTACTGCCGGTTTTTCGATGGACCCAGAGAAAATATCTGAAGTTCTACAGTGGCCCCGACCTGTATATCTACATCCACTACGTTTTATGGGCTTTGCTAATTTTTATTGGAAATGTTTTCAGGACTTCTCTTCTCTGGTCAAGCCCATAACTGATATGACCAGAAAGGACGGTAACCCACAGAATTGGTCTCTGGATTCCATTAAAGTCTTTGAGTCTCTCAAGGCTACCTTTGCTTCAGCTCCTGTGCTGGCACATCCTGATCCTATGTTACCCTTCATTCTTGAGGTTGATGCATCTGAGACTGGAGTAGGTGCCCTTCCGTCCCAACGTCCTACCTCTGAGAGCGCTATGCACACTTGTGGCTACTTTTCTAAGAAATGATCTCCCGCAGACATACGAGATTGGGGATTGTTAGCTATCATTTTAACTCTTCAAGAATGGAGGCATCTCCTCAAAGGTACCACTGTGGCGGTCCTCATTTTGACTGACCATAAGAATCTCACATTCTTGTCCAAGGCCAAACTCTTATCTCCCAGAAGGGCAAGAAGGTCTCTTTTTCTGTCTAGCTTCAATTACATAGTGTCATTCTTATCGGTGCTCAGAATGTAAGGGCTGACTCATTGTCGCAACAGTTTTCCTTCGCTTCCAAGATGGAATCGGTTCCTGTTCCTGTGATACCCCCGATCGTATTCTGGCTACTGTACGTACTAGTCTCACTACACCTTTGGGTGACAGAATTCTTGCTGCTCAGATCCATTCTCCTCCTGAGAAACCTGGTGACCGCTGGTTTGTCCCTGAGAATCTCCAGACTGCTTTGCTCCAGACGTACCATTCTCCCAAGGCTGCTGGCCACCCAGGGAAGAATCAATTCATTTGGACTATTGATCAACAATTCTGGTAGCCTAGTCTACATGCTGATGTAGCCGCCTTCTTAGCTGCTTGTTCTGTGTGTGCACAGAGCAAGACACCACAACACCTTTTCAGTGGGCCTCCTACACCCATACCCAATGGAGAGAGGCCTTGGACCCACCTGTCTATGGATTTTATTGTGGATTTATTCAACTCCCAGGGCAACACAGTTATTCTTATGGTGGTTGATCGGTTCTCAAAAATGGCATATCGTATTCCACTAAAGAAGTTGCCCACATTCAAAGAACCTGCATCCATTTCTGCTCGGGAGATCTTTCAGTGACATGGCCTACCCAAGTTTATCATCTCTGACAAGCGTAGCCAGTTTGTTTCCAGGTTTTGGCAAGCCTTTTGTGCACAGTTAGGAATTATGCTTTCCTTCTCCTCTGCGTATCACCCGCGGTCCACTGGGCCCACAGAATGAACTAGCCAAGCCTTGGAGCAGTTCCTGCATTGCTATATTTCTGACCCCCATAACAACTGGTCAGACCTCCTACCTTGGGCGGAGTTTTCTCACAATAGTTCCATCAATGCTGCTTCCCAATTGTCTCTGTTTATGGCAAATTATGGTTTCCAACTATCCATGTAGCCTGACTCATTTGTTCTTCAAAGAATTCCTGTGTTAGAGGAGCATCTCTGTGATTTTCGTTCCATTTGGGTAAAGGTCCAAGAGACCTTGTGACATGTCAGTGATAGGTACAGACTCCATGCTGACTGCAGAGGCCTACCTGCGCCTACCTACCAGGTTGGAGAGAGGGTCTGGCTGTCATCTCATAACCTCTGACTCCGTGTTCCCTCACTGAAACTGGCACCATGATTTATTGGGCCTTTCCGTATTCTCCATAAGATCAACCCAGTGGCTTACGCATTAGACCTTCCTTCTAACACGTGTATTTCAAATGTTTTTCATGTTTCCTTATTAAAACCTTTGGTATGCAACCGCTTCACCACCTCGGTACCACGTCCTCACCTGGTGCAGTTTGAGAACCATGAGGAGATACAATTAATCATTGACTCCCATAGGTTCCATGGGCGCATACAGTACTTGATTTATTGGAAAGGGTACGGTCCAGAAGAATGCTCTTGGGTCTTATCCTCAGACGTACATGCTCCTGTCATCCTCCATGCTTTCCATAGACAGTTTCCCCTCAAACATGATGGCCCTACGAGGGGGAGGGGTCATCGAGGAGGGGGTACTGTCAGGCCTGGGCTCTCAGCTCACCCTTCTCGGTGCTCAGGTTGCTCAGCTGTCAGGTTATTGCCAGCAGTCATCATTTCACAGTGGCTTACCTCGTGATCATTTCCTGCTCAGCCCACAGCCAGCCCCTTCTGGCTATTTAAACTGCCTGTTTCAGTCTTCCCATGCCTTTAACTTGGTCAACATATCTGGAGACTCTCTGCTGTGTTCCTGTTGAAGACTTGCCTGGCTGACATCCCTTCTGGTTCCTGATTCTGTCTGCTGCCTCCGACTATGCTGATCTCTGGCTTTCTGATTCAATGGCTTGTTCCGACTACCCGCTTAGGCTACTGTACCCTGGCTATGTTTTGACTATGTTTACTATTTGTACCATTTTTACCATTTTATTAAAAGGTGTGATTTTTACTGCAATTTCTGTCTCCGTCCGATTCACGGTTTCTGACAATCCTGATCCTTTCCTATTATCCTGACACTCCATTGAAAGGGTTAGTGGTCAACTGGTCAAGTGCGCCCCCAAACCTTTTCCTTGTTCGAGCTGAACTCAGACACCAAGAAGGTCTTTCAATCGATTGGGTAATCAAGACACCACACAGCGCGTTGGATATCGAGAAATACAAATGTATTATATCTTTTTACATGTTATATAGGGCAACATTCATTATACATCAGTAGGGGCAAACCAAGGGGCGGTCCCTTAGTTTATCCAATGACAAGAGTACAAGTATCACAAGTTACATGTTATATGACATATAGTATTTGCATAATATTCTGCTAAATGATGTGCTTAAAAAAGTACCTAACAAAAAGTACCCAAAATGTCCTTTATCTAAATATATTTTCTTAGCTTAAATTCCGAGAAAATGAATAATATAGAAATAACCTTTTAAGATAGTTTTGATAATGTACTATTGGCTTTAGGCCCAGGTTTGCGGTGGGATGTTCTAACTTGTTCCTGTACTTATATTCAAAGATTATCACCACAAGTACTTTCCTGTTTTGAAGATAGCTGGCTAGTAAATTTCTACTTGACATTATAAAAGCCTTGCGTTAGCATTCCATATAGCTTATATCAAAAGTTCAGCCCCCCTATCAAGAGTATATAGTGAACCAAAGTGCAGCCATTTTCCTTACATCCATGACCCCCAGACATGTTATAGGTAGTCAGGAAATCAGATTTGTAATGTATGCCCCTTGCAAGCCTGAAGGTGCTCTTTGGATTTTGGGACCCTCTATGTAGCAAGGCTGCAAAAAAATTCTGAAATATATGTCCCCATACTCAGGAGGAACATCACAGAATCATGTTTTGGGGTGTACTTCTATGCATGCCTATACTGTGTATGAGAAATATGTTATATGACAGCTGTTAGTAAACAAGATACAATTTCATTTTGTTTCTTAATTTTTCAAAAACTTGGCAAAAAATGGGCTCTTTAAAATACTCACCATACCTCTATATAATACGGTGGAGGGTAAACTTTGTAAAATGTGGCATTTTGTAGATGTTTCTTTTATCCTGACAAATCAGGACCTCAAGAAATGTGATAGGTAATCAGGAAATTAGATGCAAAATGTGAATTTGAAATCCTAAAGATGCTCCTTGGATTTTGGGCCCCTCTATGCATCTAGGAGACAAAAACATTTCACACACATGGTATCTCCATACTCGGAGAGTAGAAGAATGTGTTTTGGGGTTTAATTGTAAGTATTCCTGTGCCGTATGAGAAATAACGTATTAAAGTGACAACTTTGTTAAATAAAATCAAATTGTTTACTTAATGCTTTGTGAATGCAATGCATTTTACATAGGAAAAACTAGGCAAGAATTCAAGTATCGTATCGCTCAACATATCTACAGCAAGCAAATTGGTAATTTACATTTACCTTTAGGCAGACACATGGTGTATACACACAAGTACACCATGCCTAAAGTTTCTTTTGCCGCCCTGGACCGAATTCATATTCCGTATAGGGGTGGCGATTGGAACAAGGTTCTCCTCCAGAGAGAAGAACAATGGATTTTTAGATTGAAGGCAACAGTATACCCTGGCCTCAACTAATCCATCTCGTTTTCCCCCTTTTTTAAAGGGCTTTGTTTCAGGTAAAACACAATAATATTATTCTTTAATCATTTTGCCTATTTAGACTATGAAGTTTAGTACCTTCTTCTTATTCCATCTTGTTGTTAAACGTAGAATCTCAGCTCATCACTATCTTAATAATTACTGGTAAATGAATCACATGTTTTCTCATATAAATGCAAAAGTGATTCATATGTATTTTTGTATATATTTGCAAAGGTTCTATCTATAACCATTTTTGTGATTCATTTTCTGTTGCCTCTGTTTCAGGTCATCAAGGTCTGGTTCTGGTTGCTTGTCATCAGCTGTTGGCCCCTGCCCTCTAGGGGGTGGGGTTCCCTGTGGCCATTTAGGGACCTCACGGCAGGCTGGGGGTTGGCAGCATCATTATGTTGCCTTATCCCTCTTGTTTTGCGTCCCCTGGGTGGCCTTCTATTAACTGGCCACCGGGGGTCGATTGAGTCCGCCGGCGGCATCCCGCGATCTTTACGGACATGTTTGGCTCACCGCGCATACGTGCATTTCTTCGGTGGCATGTGCGGTGCGTCATGACGTTCTCCCCTTCCGGGATGCCAGGGATGCCACATGGAGGATGCCATTGGGTGGCGTTCCTCCTCACCTGGCCAGAGGATTGCGAGATGGGGTGGCGGGGGGGTGGGGGTTCACCTGGACACAGAACCAATCAGACCATTCCCTGTATTAGAAAATATTTAGATAAATAGGAAACACTAACTCAGGTTAGGTCTCCGACTACTACTAGATTGAACAGGCATCAGATCGAATAGACCTTGTACACACATAACAGTAAGTAATTTGCGGCATATCTACTAGCACCTAATCGATCTTTATGTCAAGTATATTTACTCTGTTTTCCAGTTTAATGATTTATCATTTGGTCTACAGGTTTATCTTGTACACCGTTATTCAGACTTCAAATTGAGGAGAGGCCATTTAAGCTTGGCTCCCTCTATATTAAGGTACAAACTTTACAGTATTTGTTGGCTAACTATCTTTATTCAGTATTCATTTTCTCACACCACTGTATAGCTGTTTTTCTCTTCAATAGTTTTCATGCATTTTCTTCAGCACCAGGCATTCACCTTCACTGTTTCCTTGTTTTCCATTGTCAAACCTTGCTTCACTGGGTTTTTCTTTTCTTTTTTCACGTTTCCCTTTCTTTTTCACTTTTCTTCCTCTGTTGACTCCTTTTTCCTCACTTCCCCTCTTCTTTTTCCTTCCTTCCTCCTTCATTTTTCTCTATTCTCTCTCCCCCTCCCCTTTCCCCCTCTGTTGTGTGTTTCTTTCATATGCCTCTCACTGTTCTTCTATGTTTTCCCGGGTGAGAACTTCACCCATCCTTTTGCATGTTTTTTGTTCTATTTTTCTTTTTGCTTTTTTGTTGTTTTGGTACTTTGTGTGTGTTTTCCTATCCAATTTCATTTTTATTCTAAATGTTACCGTTTCACTTTTTTCTTTTTCATATGGCACCCCCATTCTTTTAGCTCACCTTTATCCTCTTTTGTTCACTTTTCATACCTCACTCTATCCTCCCTTTTAGTTTGATTCACCTTTCAACACTATATTTTCACATGTTTCAGTTAGCCACTGTTTTAATTCGGTGGCTCTTAAATACACCCTCATACCAGAACTCTCTCACTTTTTCACACCATTTTTCATTCTTTTGATGACAGGCACTCTATACACTGTGTTTGTCATGGCACTCATTTAATGCAATAACCAACAATTAATTACATGCATTATTAATTCCCTACAGTGTATTTTGGACTTTTTTGGGGTCCGGTCTGACTCTTCTCTCCCCCCCCCTCCCGATACCTCTCCTTGGTTTCGGTGAAAAGTGTGGCCTCTTGTAGTTCCCTCTTTGGCGCTATGGGTGCTCACCCCACTGTGGTGCGGGGGGTTCCATTTGGGCTCCTGCCGAGTCATCTGGATCCTTGAATGACATTCTAAGGCACATATCTGGGTGGTCTGTAATACAGCTGTCAGTGGTAATTATTTAACATATACCTATATGTACTATTTTGGAATCATTATGTGTTACTGTTTATATATTTTTTAATATACTTACCTATACACTGTATTTTTTTGGAAATCTGTAACCCTTTTCCCCTGAAGAAGACCGATACTACATATGGTCAAAACGCATCGGGGCTCATTCAGTATGGTTTCTGATACATATAATGCTATGTTTTAATGAACACTGTTCAGCTGTATTTTCTAGGTACCCTCTGTATGTATGCCCACCTCCATCACAGAGCTCATACTTTAACAAATGGTCATGCCTCTGTAACTTTGATTGTTGTAATAAAATTATTTTATAAATACCTCGGACTCTATTGCTGCAATACAAAACCCCACAGGGAAATCTTTTCCATTTTTGTAAAATCAAATTGTATTTACTTTCTTCATTTTCCCTCCAAAAAAATCTGGCAAAAGATTACAAATTCAAATAAACTCATCATACTTCTTACTAAATAGCTTGGGATGTTTACTTTCCAAAAATGTGTCATTTCGGTGTTATTTGTACTGTCCTAGAATTTTAAAACCTCAATAAAATGAGATAGACAGTCAGAACATCGGGGATGTTACACTTCAGACATATTCACTATAGTCTGTAGACTCTATGGGGGTCATTTACTATAGCGCCAAAAAATTCTCCTGCAGTACCAAAAAATAACTCTCAAAAAAGGCCAGGAAGACTTCAACTCTCAGAAAGTCAGCGCTAATGCAAATGGAAAGCAGCGCTATTGCGGCAATAATGCCTGTCAGATCACATATGCTGGAATAGTGGAAGTCAGTGGGGCTCGAACCTGCAAAATCCAAAGTTCTCACTGAAGGCTTATATGCAAGTTCTTTGCCATAAAAAGTGTTTGGAGACCCGGGTTCTGCCCCAGGGGACATGGATCAATGCCAATTTTTTTTTTTAAAAGGGCCGTTTTTCGGGAGCAGGGATTTTAATAATGCTTTGAGTGAAACAATAAAAGTGTAATATTCCTTTACATTTTGTACCTGGGGGGTGTCTATAGTATGCATGTAAATGGGGCGCATGTTTCCCATGTTTAGAACAGTCTGACAGCAAAATGACATTTGAAAGGAAAAAAAGTTATTTAAAACTACTCGCGGCTATACTGAATTGCCGGCTCGACAATACACATAAAAGTTCATTGATAAAAACTGCAGGGGAACCCCGAACCAAAATTTAAAAAAAAATGAGGTGGGGGTCCCCCTAAATTTCATACCAGGCCCTTCAGGTCTGGTATGGATATTAAGGGGAACCCTGGCCAAAATTTAAAAAAAAAATTGGCGTGGGGTCCCCCCCAAAATCTATACCAGACCCTTCAGGTCTGGTATGGATTTTAAGGGGAACCCCGCGCCAAAATTTAAAAAAAAAATGGCGTGGGGTACCCCCAAAAATCCATACCAGACCCTTATCCGAGCACGCAACCTGGCAGGCCGCAGGAAAAGAGGGGGGGACGAGAGAGCCCCCCCCCGCTCCTGAACCGTACCAGGCCACTTGCCCTCAACATTGGGAGGGTGCTTTGGGGGTAGCCCCCAAAAGCACCTTGTCCCCATGTTGATGAGGACAAGGGCCTCATCCCCACAACCCTGGCCCGGTGGTTGTGGGGGTCTGTGGGTGGGGGGCTTATGGCCCTTTCCTTCCATTCAGGCATAAGGGGAGTATTTTTTGGATAGAGCTCCTCCACAGAGATCCCATCCTTTGCTCCCCCCACCAAATCAGATGGCGGTGACTTCTTTGCAACCCTTTGGTTGAAACCACCTCGGGAATTATCTCCATTCCCATGTCTTCTCTCTGTCCGTCTGATTGATGGACAATGAAAGGGCCTGCTTGCTTCCAATTTAGCTTGACAGATGCTCGTAAATAGGCCACTTTACCAGGCTGTAACACCTTCTCACACTTGTCCAAGCGCCAGATCTTTCCCTTATGTTTTTGTACCAGTTGTACCAGGTGCTGGTAGGCTTTTCTCAACATGGGGTGCAAACTTGTAGTTGAAGTGCCCGGCTCCAGAACAAGAGGTGTCAACAGCCTTCTGGCAAGATCAGTATTGGTCCCTATGATGAGAGAACCCTTACTGGCCCCTGGTGGGCAAGGACAGACCACTGCCTGAGTTTTAAAAGTCTTGACTTTCCCAGCTATGGAGGGATCGAAGGTCAGCTTGACCGGTAGATAGCCATCATACGGGAAGTTCTGAGTCACAATGCCCCATATCTGCAACTCACTTAAGGGTCACTTAAGCTCCAGTATCCAGAAGGGCCTTGATGTAGACTCCCTTTACTTGGATGGGAACAACAGGAGAAGGTCCCACCAGCTTGTCAGGGAGCATGGAGGAAGTGGTGGCCCTGGCCTGTTCGGTGGTTTGTATCCACGCTCCTCTCTGCGAGGTTCTGATTGGGCTTAAGTCTGCGCTAAGTTCTTGGAGTCTGGTGTGCATTGACTCTCCGACACCAGGCAGCATTTGTCAAAAGAAACAGGGCACTGGGTTGCTTGGAGGCAACAACTGGGGGCTCTCTGCAAAGTTTTGGACTTTTGCTGCTGTCTCTTCGTGTCATTGGTTTTGAGCCAGCTACCGTAGATGGGCACCCGGTTGGCTCCTTCACCAGAGCCCTCCGAAGTTTCCCTCTGGCTTCTGGCACTGTGCTTCAGGCTTCACTGGGCTTGGACACACCTGTTGATTAATGTCCCACATAATTTCAGCATACCTCGGTATGCTCAATGGCACTCCTCACTGGTACACATGAAAATGCTCATCACCGCCTCCAATATAGACACTAGTATGGATATACGTGCATCGCTACCAAATATCCATAATATCCCTGTAATTATGGATAATCAAACATTAAAATCACTTGATCTTATCGGATCTAATGAATATCAATTAGCTGGGGTGATTCTTTGGCCAGAAAATTTGATAAGGAGGGGCCAGCCCGTCTATATGTACCAACTAATATCTCTATTTTGATGTGGAATATCTCTGAAATGATGTGAGATCTAACGTTAAGCCACTTAATCTTACCGGATCTAACGAATATCTATTAGCCTGAATGATTTTTGGACAGAATATTTGAAAAGGGGGGCCAGCCCCCCTCATTAATCACTGAATAAGTATCTAATTATGTGAGATCTAACGTTAAAACCACTTGATCTTACCGGATCTAACAAATTGCTTCAAAAATAGCTAACTTTTTGGTCATTTTTTTGATAAGGGGGGGCTGATGACGGGTTAGCCCCCCCAGCAAATAACTGCTAATATTGCTTCTTCTGTGTGAGATCTAACGTAAACAACGGTTGATCTAACCTGATGTAACAAAGATCTAACAAAGATCTAACAAACTGCATAAGAATTTTTCAAAAATTTTGATATGGGGGGGCTAACTCAGCAGAAGTCAAAAAATGGCATTGATAAGCACTGTATGCGACCAGTACATTGCCACTAGGGAAGTGAGACTACATAACAGATCACTGGATGAGGCTCGTTTCCATAGATCTGAAGGATATGTACTTCCACATACCTATAGCCACACACTTTCAAAATGTTTTTGGAGTTTGCGGTAGGTCAACTCCATTATTAATTCATCTGCCCGCCATTCAGGCTAACAATTTTGCTCATGGACTTTTCCAAGGTAGTGTTGGCACTAATCATCCAGTTGAGGAAACATGGACTTCATATACACAAAGTCTGGACAATATCCTGTTGCTGCACTAGGACAGAATTCGGCTTGTGAATCCTCAGGAGTTAGTGGTGGTGACTCTGTCAAAAGTTTGGAGGACTCATAAACTAGGAGAAGAGTCAATCGGAGCCGGTTCAGACACTGAATGCAAAGCTGGATATGCGGAAGAACACAATATCTCTGGTTTATGTAGAGGGAGTACAATTAGCCAATCACATTCCAGCCAGAAGGTGCCTGCAGCTGGCGAGTACCACGACTTTGATAATAAAGATGGTAAAGTGGGCTGATTTGCACTTTTGCTCATTTCAGAAGAACTTACTATATCAGTGGGACTCCCAGAGGTGATCTCCAAAGATTCTGACAACTGCAGGGATGAGGGTCTTATGTGTTGGTTAGAGACCAGAAATCTCCTACATTGTAACTTTCTTCTCCGGTAACCCGGTTAGTAGTGACTTTGGACACCAACCAGCAAGACAGGCTAGGGTGCCACCTTCCAGTGGGCCCATTCAAAGAAATGAACTTCCTCCAAAAAACTGGAGGGTGGGCAGAACATCAGGCCTTGCATTCAGTCCTATTTGGGGGAGGGGAAGGACAGGAAAGACTGAAAACACAATCAGGTGATGGAGAACTTTTCATACGGAACATCCCGAGAGAGAAACATTACACTCCATCCAATCAGCCCTCCAACTCCATGTGAGTGGAGGAGGGGAGGGGCTCTCGGGGGAAATCTTCCTTACCTCCTGTAATATAATGACACGATCATTGTATGATGTCCTCTCCTCACTGCCTCTTATCCCCATAAATCCTGAAAAGTCATGGTGTCCCTGTGTACACCGCCCTTTGTACTTACCTGTAGCTGAGGTCACATGACAATCTGGCCCGAGTCTCCTCCTCTTTTTTCTGTACACTTCCTGGCTGGGGTCTTTCTTCGATTGTCCATGTAAATGCCTGCCTGACATGAACACTTCCTATTAGATGGACTGCAGGGGGGTTTTCTTAGGACCCTGGAGAGGATGACCTCATCAGAGGGGGACAGTGGGGGTGGTGATCTCAGAGGGGGGACAATGGGGGGAGGTGATCTCAGAGGGGGGGACAGCAGGGGGCGGTGATCCCAGAGGGGGGACAGCAGGGAGCAGTGATCCCAGAGGGGGACAGCAGGGGCGGTGATCTCAGAGGAGGACAGCAGGGGGCAGTGATCTCAGAGGAGGACAGCAGGGGGCAATGATCTCAGAGGAGGACAGCAGGGGGCAGTAATCTCAGAGGAGGACAGCAGGGGCGATGTTCCCAGAGGGGGGACAGCAGGGAGCGGTGATCCCAGAGGGGGGACAGCAGGGAGCGGTGATCCCAGAGGGGAGACAGCAGGGGGAAGTGATCCCAGAGGGGGGACAGCAGGGGGCAGTGATCCCAGAGGGGAGACAGCAGGGGGAAGTGATCCCAGAGGAGGGACAGCAGGGGGCGATGATCCCAGAGGGGGGACAGCAGGGGGCGGTGATCCCAGAGGGGGGACAGCAGGGGACTGTGATCCCAGAGGGGGGACAGCAGGGAGCGGTGATCCCATTGGGGGACAGCAGGAGGCGGTGATCCCAGAGGGGGGACAGCAGGGGCAGTGATCCCAGAGGGGGGAAAGCAGGGGGCAGTGATCCCAGAGGGGGGAAAGCAGGGGGCAGTGATCCCAGTGGGGGGGACAGCAGGGGGCGGTGATCCCAGAGGGGGGGCAGCAGGGGGCGGTGATCCCAGAGGGGGGACAGCAGGGAGAGGTGATCCCAGAGGGGGGACAGCAGGGAGCGGTGATCCCAGTGGGGGGACAGCAGGGAGCGGTGATCCCAGTGGGGGGACTGCAGGGAGAGGTGATCCCAGTGGGGGGACTGCAGGGAGAGGTGATCCCAGATGGGGGACAGCAGGGAGCGGTGATCCCAGTGGGGGGACAGCAGGGAGTGGTGATCCCAGTGGGGGGACTGCAGGGAGAGGTGATCCCAGTGGGGGGACTGCAGGGAGAGGTGATCCCAGTGGGGGGACTGCAGGGAGAGGTGATCCCAGATGGGGGACAGCAGGGAGCGGTGATCCCAGTGGGGGGACAGCAGGGAGTGGTGATCCCAGTGGGGGGACTGCAGGGAGAGGTGATCCCAGTGGGGGGACTGCAGGGAGAGGTGATCCCAGATGGGGGACAGCAGGGAGCGGTGATCCCAGTGGGGGGACAGCAGGGAGTGGTGATCCCAGTGGGGGCACAGCAGGGAGCGGTGATCTCAGAGGGGGGACAGCAGGGGGCGGTGATCCCAGAGGGGGGACAGCAGGGGGCGGTGATCCCAGTGGGGGGACAGCAGGGAGCGGTGATCCCAGAGGGGGGACAGCAGGGAGCGGTGATCCCAGTGGGGGGACAGCAGGGGGCAGTGATCCCAGAGGGGGGACAGCAGGGGGCGATGATCCCAGACAGGGGACAGCAGGGGGGAGGAGATCTCAGAGGGGGGTCATAGTGCTGGATCAGGGGTCCCCCCACCCAGAGACATTGGTGATGAGGGATCTGGATGGGGAGTTAGTTGAGTCTATCTTCCTTCACAAGGATGTGTTAGGGAGGATGAGGAGAAAATAGAAAGAGGACCCTCCCCCTTCCTGTACAGAGAATGGCAATGATATGTATTACAGAGTACAGGAACACGGACACTTACCTCTCTCCATGATGATTGTTTACATCTGTAGGAAGGACTGACACACCATCAGTGGTCAGATTGCTTTTCAGATTTGTGTGACGGGAGGTTATGTTATTATTAGGGATGTACTGTATATAGAGCCAGCAGTATGGGGTGATACAGAATGTCACCCCTCCTCCCCCACCACCTGTTTTCACCCCCTAAATTCTGTAGTTCTGAAAAACTGGAAATGAAGTTGTACTCGTGTGATCCCAACTTTACTGACCTCAGAAAATGGGAATTGTTTTCACCACTTACCAACCGCAATACATCTACACTCACCGACCACTTTATTAGGTCCACCTTGCTAGTATCGGTTTGGACCCCCTTTGGCCTTCATTCTTGGTGGCATAGATACAACAAGGTGTTGGAAACCTTCCTCAGAGATTTTGCTTGATAGTGGATCCATGCACCAAATTCTGACCCCACCATCTGAATGTCGGAGCTGAAATCCAGACTCATCAGACCAGGCAACGATTTTCCAATCTTCTATTGTCCATTTTTGGTGATCCTGTGCCAATTGTAGCCTAATTTTCCTGCTCTTAGCTGACAGGAGTGGCACCCGGTGTTGTCTTCTGCTGCTGTAGTCCATCTCCTTCAAGGTTGGATGTGTTGTGTGTTCAGAGATGGTATTCTGCATACCTTGGGTGTAACGAGGGGTTATTTGAGTTACTGTTGTCTTTCTATCATCTGGAACCAGTCTGCCCATTCTCCTCTGACCTCTGACCTCAACAAGGCCTTTTCCTCCACACAACTTCCGCTCACTGGATATTTTCTCTTTTTCCCACCATTCTCTATAAACCCGAAAGATAGTTGTGTGTAAAAATCCCAGAAATACTCAGACCAGCCTGTCTGGCACCAACAACCATGCCACGTTCAAAGTCACCGACATCCCCTTTTTTTCCCATTCTGATGCTCAGTATGAACTACAGCAATTCGTCTTCACCACGTCTAGATGTCTAAATGCACTGAGTTGCTGCCATGTGATTGGCTGATTAGTAATTTGTGTTACCAAGCCATTGTACAGGTGTACCTAATAAAGTAGCCAGTGAGTGTATATACATTGCAGTTGGCAAGTGGTCTACCGAGATTACAGATAAAGATATCGGCCTTGACCCCGGTACTCTTCTTTTCTGCAGGCGGTCGGCTTTCTCATGAAATCTGTCTGAACAGCGTCACATGTTAGGTATCTATTTACTCGGCGTAACATCATCTTTCACAAAGAATTGGGGTAACTATTGTGGGTTTTTTTCCCAAAAAAATTGTGTTTGCAAAACCGCTGTGCTAATACCATGTGCCTTAAAAAATTGCAACAATCACCATTTTTTTCTCTGCTAAAACAATATATAATGTTTGGGGGTTCTAAGTAATTTTCTAGAAAAACATACTGATATAAACTTGTAAACAAAAAGTGCAAGAAAAAGCCTGGTCTTCAAGTGGTTAAAAGGGGGAGGGGTTCTCTTTAGGTTGTAGTGAATGAGAAGCACATGACACTGAATTACTCCAGATGTGGCTTCTGTAGAGGAGGGGCCCCCTATGAGGAATCTGGCTCACAATGTGATTGGAGTCTTCCCACATCCGTAGTGCAGACACAGAACATCCCTCACACCTCTCAGCCAGGACAAGAAGCCTCCATCTTCCATTGGAGACATGGAGGAGAGACAGAGAAGATCCTCACACAGTTCAGAGCAGAATCAGCTTCATGTCTACAGTCTGCACATCACAGGCCTAGAACCCCCCACAAGGTGGAATGACACTTTAAGGGGAACTTTCCCCTGAATGTGGAAACTTGTGAGCAGGAGGAAGAGAAGACGAGAGTTGGGAGAGATTTCCCCCTTCATG
This sequence comes from Aquarana catesbeiana, assembly GCF_042186555.1. Lineage (NCBI taxonomy): Eukaryota > Metazoa > Chordata > Amphibia > Anura > Ranidae > Aquarana > Aquarana catesbeiana. The sequence continues at coordinate 6,001,736 of NC_133325.1, forward strand.
TCCAGTCACCATGATGGGAAGAGTCAGAAGTCACCGACCATAGAAGACTCATCAGAGTAGCCAAGAGGGACCCTCCAAGAGGACCTCAACCATAGAAGACTCATCAGAGGAGCCAAGAGGGACCATCCGAGAGGACCTCAACCATAGAAGACTCATCAGAGGAGCCAAGAGGGACCATCCAAAAGGACCCCAACCATAGAAGACTCATCAGAGGAGCCAAGAGGGACCATCCGAGAGGACCTCAACCATAGAAGACTCATCAGAGGAGCCAAGAGGGACCATCCAAAAGGACCCCAACCATAGAAGACTCATCAGAGGAGGTCCATATGAACCTCCAGACCAGGACAACCTCAGCCAGGTATTCATCTCCCACTGAGCACTACTATCTTCCCATCCCCCTGGTGCCACTCTGCCCAACCCTCTGTCTCTCCAATGCCTCCTGTCTACCCCCTTATCCTCCTGTCCTCTCAATTTGCCCTGTCCCCTTATTGCCCCCTTCTCACCTCACTATCCCCCTGTCTCCTAGCCACTCCCCCCTGTTCACCTCCATGTCCCCCCATTGCCACCCTTTCTACCCACTGTCCCCATGTCTACCCTCTGTCTCCTCATTGCCCTTTCCATCCATTGTTGCCTCTGTCAAGCCTACTACCCCTCTGTCCATGTCCACTCCACTCTGTTCCATCTACCCCCTGTCCACCACATTGTTGCCTGTACACCCACTGTCCTCAATCATCTCCACTACCCCCTCATCCCCTCTTTCTCCACTGTGCACCAGTGCCTCCTGTTGCTCCTCAGCAACTGAGCACCTCTTCCCCAGTGCTCCTCTATGAGCACCTACAATATGTTCCCTATTGTTCCTACTAATCTCTAATGCCCAACATTTCCCCTCCATGATCAATTTGATTTTCCACTGATCTCCCTCACATTGAATACAGATACCGAACACCCCCCCCCCGTGATTACAGATAGCGGACACCCCCCCTCCCCTGTGACTACAGATAGCGGACATCTCCCCTCCACTGTGACCAAAGATAGTGGATATTCCCCCTCCACTGTGACCACAGATAGTGAACATCCCCCCTCCACTGTGACCACAGATACTTGACACCCCCCCTCCACTGTGACCACAGATAGCGGTCATCTCCCCCTCCACTGTGACCACAGATAGTGGACATCCCCCCCTCCACTGTGACCACAGATAGTGGACACCCCCCTCCACTGTGACCACAGATAGCGGTTATCTCCCCCCCTCCACTGTGACCACAGATAGTGGACATCCCACCCCCCCTCCACTGTGACCACAGATAGTGGACATCCCCCCCTCCACTGTGACCACAGATAGTGGACATCCCCTCTCCACTGTGACCACAGATAGTGGACATCCCCCCTCCACTGTGACCACAGATAGTGGACATCCCCCCCTCCACTGTGACCACAGATAGTGGACATCCCCTCTCCACTGTGACCACAGATAGTGGACACCCCCCTCCACTGTGACCACAGATAGTGGACATCCCACCCCCCCTCCACTGTGACCACAGATAGTGGACATCCCCCCCTCCACTGTGACCACAGATAGTGGACATCCCCTCTCCACTGTGACCACAGATAGTGGACATCCCCCCTCCACTGTGACCACAGATACTTGACACATCCCTCCACTGTGACTAAATCAAGTTCCCCACCAGATCCTGCTGAACTGTCTGAAGTCAGAAGATCCACTCAGACTACAAAGGGGATACCAGCCAGCAAGCTGTCATACACTTTCAAAACACACAGCATACTTCACATCCTGGGAAGACATAGAAAAACTGCCAAAATGTGAAGTCAATAAATGGAGAAAAGCAGCAGACTTCTGTGCCCCAGCCGCCTGTGCCACAAGTGAATACATTTTCTGTGTATGTCATTAGAGACTATATCGGCTTGCTGGTCTGTGGTGATGAGCCTGTATAGATGATCATCTAGTTTTCCTTTTGCGAGGAATCGCTTATTATTGTGGATTGTGCATTCATCACCCTGGAACTTAACTGTGAGACCGTTGTTTGCAAGACTTTTAAGTCACTTTAAAGTCACTTCAAGAAAATAAAACCTGGACAGTCACAGAGCTCCCTCCTAACCCCAAAACTATAGGAAGTAAGTGGACTTGTCCAAGTAAAGTCAGATGCAGAAGGGAATATCCACAAATACAAAGCCAGACTAGTTGCCAAGGGTTACTCCCAGAAATTCTGTGAAAATTACGGTAAAATATTTGCACCCGTCGTAAAACACTCCACCATCAGAGTGCTTCTTAGCATTGCAGCCGGGGAAGGGCATGCAAGTCAAACACCTAGACGTTAAAACTGCTTTCCTATATGGAGACATCAAGGAAGGTCTCTACATGGAGAAACCACCAGGGTTTGAGCAAGGAGACAACCTTGTGTGTAAACTTTAGAAGAGCATCTACCCTCTAAAACAATCTGCAAGGATGTGGAATGAGAAAGTTAACAAAGTACTTACCAGAGAGGGATTCTTAAGAAGTAAAGCAGACCCCTGTCTCTACTCCAAGAATACATCCTTATCTACGTTGATGACATTGTAATCCCCTTCTTGTTCAAAACAAATTCACAAACTGAAAGAAAATTTTGAAATCAAAGAACTTGGGAACATTAGCTACTATCTGGCAATCCAAATAGAGAGATAAGAAGATGGAAGTTCCCTTCTCAACCAATCTCAGAAAATCTCAGAAATCTTGGAACAATTCAATATGCAAGATGCAAAGTATGTTACAACTCTTATGAAACCAGGCCATCTAAAGAGCAATGAAGCAGAAGACTTGCTACCCAACAATGACATGTATCGTAGAGCAATAGGTAAGCTGCCATATGTTGCCACTGTGACAAGACCAGACATAGCTGCAGAAGTGGGCATACAATGCAGGAAAGTTTCAGCCCCCTGTTATCGTGACTGGAACACAGTAAAAAGAGTCATACAATACCTCAAAGGAACAATACAGATGAAGTTACGGTTACCAGCAACATCCAATCCAAAACTGGTTGGATATGTGAATGCTGATTGGGCCTGAGACTGTACAGACCGCAAATCCACAAGTGGATTCAACTTCCAGTATGGGGAAGGAGCCATAAGTTGGTCTAGCCGAAAGCAAGCAACTGTCGCTCTATCTTCAACTGAAGCAGAATACATTGCAGCAGCAAACACGCGTCAAGAAGTGATATGGATTCGTCAACTTTTTGTGGACATTGGGATAGACATGTCAAAACCAATTCCCATTTTTGAAGACAACCAGGGATGTATAAAGCTTACACAATCAGAAAGGGTCAATCCTAGGACCAAACACTTCGATGTCAAGCATCACCTACTGAGGGACAATCAAGAGCAAGGTGTTATTGACATTCACTATTGCCCATTAAAGGAGATGACTGCCGATGCACTCACCAAGCCTTTATTGAAGGAACGTCATAGCTATTTCCAGAAGAAGCTGAATATAGTTTAACAAAGCACATGCTGTTGAGAAGGGGTGTTGAAAGAACAACAGCACATAGCTTTCTATAATAGTAAACTAAGGTCTTGCAAGCTATCATTTGGAATCCACCAATAGGTGAAAAAAGTCTAAATATGCACATGTGTCCACATATGCATAGAAAAAATCAGCCGCTGACACTGCTCACTAGGGATGAGCCGAACACCCCCCTGTTCGGTTTGCACCAGAACTTGCGAACAGGCAAAAAATTTGTTTGAACATGCGAACACCATTAAAGTCTATGGGACATGAACATGAATAATCAAAAGTTACATAGTTACATAGTAGGTGAGGTTGAAAAAAGACACAAGTCCATCAAGTCCAACCTATGTGTGTGATTATATGTCAGTATTACATTGTATATCCCTGTATGTTGCGGTCATTCAGGTGATTATCTAATAGTTTCTTGAAGCTATCAATGCTCCCCGCTGAGACCACCGCCTGTGGAAGGGAATTCCACATCCTTACCGCTCTTACAGTAAAGAACCCTCTACGTAGTTTAAGGTTAAACCTCTTTTCTTCTAATTGTAATGAGTGGCCGCGAGTCTTATTAAACTCTCTTCTGCGAAAAAGTTTTCTCCCTATTGTGGGGTCACCAGTACAGTATTTGTATATTGAAATCATATCCCCTCTCAAGCGTCTCTTCTCCAGAGAGAAAAAGTTCAGTGCTCACAACCTTTCCTCATAACTAAGATCCTCCAGACCCTTTATTAGCTTTGTTGCCCTTCTTTGTACTCGCTCCATTTCCAGTACATCCTTCCTGAGGACTGGTGCCCAGAACTGGACAGCATACTTTAGGTGCAGCCGGACCAGAGTCTTGTAGAGCGGGAGAATTATCGTTTTATCTCTGGAGTTGATCCCCTTTTTAATGCCAATATTTTGTTTGCTTTGTTAGCAGCAGCTTGGCATTGCATGCCATTGCTGAGCCTATCATCTACTAGGACCCCCCGGTCCTTTTCCATCCTAGATTCCCCCAGAGGTTCTCCCCCCAGTGTATAGATTGCATTCATATTTTTGCCACCCAAATGCATTATTTTACATTTTTCTACATTGAACCTCATTTGCCATGTAGTTGTCCACCCCATTAATTTGTTCAGATCTTTTTGCAAAATTTCCACATCCTGCGGAGAAGTTATTGCCCTGCTTAGCTTAGTATCGTCTGCAAATACAGAGATTGAACTGTTTATCCCATCCTCCAGGTCGTTTATGAACAATTAAATAGGATTGGTCGGGGGGCGTGGCTAAACCATGGAAGTGTGAGGACGCTCAGACCGGAGCTCTGCACTGGAACGGGCCGAGAACCCACCATATAACCGCACAGACGAGCCAGCTTCTCATGCCAGGGGATCGTAAACACCCGCCGGCTAGTGGGGAACGGAGGGGACCCGAGATTTCTCACTATTTCCTGCGGCAACACCAGCTTTCTTCACCGGCCGCACGAGGCAAGATGGCGCCGCCACGAGTCCCGCCGGGAGGCACCGCTGTAATAGCAAGTAAGAAGGGGGGACAGATGGACACTGTAGCAGCAGAGGAAGATTTCCCCCCTCTTCCCCCCAGGTCTCACTCTCCCATACAGTCCCCTGCCATTCCCTTCTTGAACTCACAATTGCCATCTGAGAGCATAGGGGGAACGAACAGCCTCCTGGAGGAATCCCTGAAAGGCATAGTCTCAGGCCTACCTACAAAGCAGGATCTCAATGCTATGGCAGCCTCCATAGTTAATGCACTTACAAATGAACTGCATGACTTAAAACAACAGGTGGACACGGTAGAGGAAAGGGTGACTGTGATGGAGGCCTCGCAGACAACCACAGACGCACGCATTACTGCCTTAGAGCAAGAACATAAAGTTTATCGCCGCCATCTTGTGGATGCCCACCTGAGGATCGACGATGGCGAAAACAGAAGTAGGAGGAACAATCTACGCCTCAGAGGTATCCCGGAGGCTACTATGGGCCCAGATCTCCGCTCTACTGTCGTGGCGATCCTAAACCAGGTTCTGGGTAAGCCTCCTACCGCGGACCTGGAGCTAGACAGGGTTCACCGTGTACCCGGGCCCCGGGCCCCCCCCACGGTGCAGCGGGCCCCGGCAGACCAAGATCTCCCCCGTGATGTTCTGTGCAGGGTACACTTTTTTACTATTAAGGAGGAGATCCTGCGTCTGGCGTGGGAGAAGGGCACAATTGACTTTGATGGAGCGCCCATACGGATATACCCTGATGTATCCAGACAGACCCGTGTCATGAGAGGTCTGCTGCGACCATTGCTGGAGGTGATACGGGAAGCCGAAGCCACATACCGATGGGGTCATCCCTTTCACCTGATTGTCCGGAAGCAAGGCTCAGAGTTCCACCTTCGCGCCCCGGACCAGCTGCCGGACCTCTTCCAATTCATAGCCAAACCTGCTGTCAATGTACCTAACTGGTTCGACTACCTGCTGTCCCAGGACACCTCAAGTCCAGCCCTGCCCAGGCAACAGAGGATCAGACGACCACGTTCCCGTCCGCCCAATCGAGACGCTTACAGACCACATCCAACGACCTCCGAAGATTGACCGCCTCTTCTTCCGCATGGACTGGTAAGGATGTGCAGTATTCCCCCTAGGCAGTTTCTACTTCTAATGGTACTCTCTCTATGACTTTCTTTGCAATTGCCCCGTCAACCACCAAGACCCCTGTCAAACCTAAGAGAGGACATATATCATTTTTCATTTTTCATTTTTCCCCTTTTTTGTTGTCCCATAGACAGGATTTGAAAATATCCAGTGAACTAAAGCCGCAACAGAGGAGGACGTTTCTCTACCCTTTATGCATTCACCTGGAGTGCCTGTCTTTTCTTTTATTTTCATTTTTTCTCTTTTTATTTTTACCCATCCTCTGTATATTTGGGGACTACCGTGGTGGGGAGGGGGGGAATGTTGTGCACCTCAGATAGCCAGATTGCGTTAAGAGTTGACCGGAGTATTTTATCTGCAGCAGAATCGTAAGGGCTTTAGATAGTAAAGATGCTTTTCAGACTGTTGCAGCATTTTTGCTGCCAATGTTATCTTTCCCTTTATTTGTCTTTTATATATAGCCCACCTAACCTTACTTCCTACATTCAATTGCTGCAGATGCTTACTATCCAGGAAAATGGTGTCCCGGTCTTGAGGCATCGGGGGAAGGGACGTAGAAAACTCCGACGGGTCCCACCTACCGACCTCCATGACCTGAGTCGGGTCCCTGAACTACAGAGCCCTCCTCCCGATGCAACAACGCCTTGTGGATGCAATAGACTGGTATCTGTTTATGGTATGTTTACTTCATGTTCGCTTGACTATGCCTAATGTTAAGTTGGTTCTGCCATGATATCTATATTTAGTGGTTCCCATGACCCTACCTAGTGCATCTCCCTTCTCAATGACTTCTGTTTTTGTTAAATTCTTGGTCATTGAATTCTCTGACCAATAATCCTCACCGCCCTGTTCACCCCCAGTTAGGGCGGTCACCCGATTGGACCTCTTAGTGCTAATCGGAAGACCAAAGAGTAACTGTCTTAATAGATTGCTTTTTCCCCAACCCCTGCCCCCTCCCTTCCCCCCTCCTTTTCTTGCCCGTTACCCCCTCCTCTACCCCCCCGCTTGCTCCACCCCCCTTTCCCCCCCCCCTCCCCTAGTGCCCCTTTTCTGTCGGTCGGTGGTGTTGCCCCCCCCCCCCCCTGGTTGGGTGGGGGCGGACACTAGAGAAGTTTATCTACACCACATTATTGTCCTTGCTCACCGGACTAATAGCTGACGCTATGGGTCTCCTAAAGGTCACCTCCCTCAATGTACGTGGTCTCAATGTACCAGAAAAACGCTCCCAGCTCTTGACCGACTTGCGTAAAGGCAAAACCCAAATTGCTTTCCTACAGGAAACGCACTTCCATGGTGATCGTATTCCTAAATTGACTAATGGAACGTTCCTGACGGCATACCACAGCATATCGCCCATCTCTAAATCTAAGGGGGTCAGCATCCTTGTAGCAAAATCGGTTCCATGGGTCTTTGGGGCCCAGCTGGTGGATCCCCAGGGTCGCTTTCTCCTCCTAAAGGGAAGGGTGTCCGATGTGCAGGTTACCTTCGCCAATGTATATTTCCCCAATATAGACCACCCACAATTCCTGCAGAAGCTGCTACCGCAGTTACTGGAGTTTTCGGAGGGGGTGCTTGTCTTCGGGGGGGACCTCAATTTCACAATGGATCCCCTGCTAGATGCCTCACGCGGCTCATCCCATCTACCTTATACACGCCTCAAGAGACTGAAGGCAGACCTCCATGCTCTGCGCCTAGTAGACCCCTGGCGCCTATCGCGTCCGCAAGATAGGGACTATACGTACTTCTCTTCAGTCCACCACTCATATTCGAGACTGGACTATTTACTGATCACACATAAAGATATAGCTAGGGTAGTGAATACCTCCATAGATGTCATTTCCCTTTCAGACCATGCACCGATCCATATGACTCTCCAATTGGGTCCAGTAACCCGGACCCCACCCTCCTGTAGGCTTAATGAAGCCTTGTTACAATCGGAAGAGACATGCACAGAAATACAGACAAAGTTAAGGGAATACTTCGCTGTCAATGAAGCCTCAGTTCCCAACCCTTTAACGGTTTGGGAGGCTCATAAGAAAGTTATTAGGGGCACTTTAATTAGTATAGGGGCCCGCCTTAAGCGAGAAAGAACTCGTCGCATTGATGAGCTCTTCGCCCAGGTCCGTGTTCTGGAGGGTGCCCATAAGGCCAGTCTTGCCCGTGCCGCCCACCATGACCTTCTTAAAGCCCGCGAGGAGCTTCGTGCACTCTTGTTCCACAAAACGAAACAAAAATTGGCATGGGCGCGTCGGACGATGTACGAGTACTCCAATAAACCCGACTCGCTCCTAGCCAGAGCACTACGGGGCCCACGTACCACAACCTATATCTCACACATCCTGTCATCCTCTGGTCGTAAGATGACTACATCCTCTGACATTGCGGCGGAGTTTCGATCCTTCTATGAAGGCCTCTACAACCTTGATGGGCGACCATCGGGGGACCCTAATTCTGCCGGGGGATTTACCCCCCGCTCCTACATCACCATGTCGGGTATGCCCTCACTCCCGACTGAGGTCCAGGAAGAGTTAGAGGAACCCATCACCGTAGAGGAACTGGGTGTAGCACCAGCGAACTCAAAGCCTAAGAAGGCCCCAGGCCCAGACGGATTTACCCCGGCGTACTATAAGACATTCTTTGAGACGCTGTCTAACCCCCTGGTGTCTGCACTCAACTCGATCACAGAGGGCAACTCCTTTCCCATTGACACCTTAAGGGCCTACATTTCCCTTATCCCTAAAGAGGGGAAGGACCCCTTGCAGTGTGGAAGCTACCGGCCGATAGCTCTCCTGAACGCCGACCTGAAATTGTTTGCCAAGATACTGGCCAATAGGCTAATTCTGCATATGCCAAACCTGATCCATAAGGACCAGGCAGGCTTTGTGCCACTACGAGAACCCCGCGATAACACCATCCGGGTAATCAATTTGATCCACGCAGCCAGGACATCACGGCGACCCCTTCTCCTGCTATCTACGGATGCGGAGAGGGCTTTCGACCGTGTGGATTGGTCCTTCATACAGGCCACTCTGGAACATATCGGCCTCCGCTCATCAATGCTCAGCTGGATACTTTCCCTCTACTCGCATCCTACAGCAGCAGTTAAGGTAAACGAAACAAGGTCGAGCTACTTTCCTATACGCAATGGCACCCGACAGGGTTGTCCTCTGTCTCCGCTTATCTTTATACTCACGTTGGAGCCCTTCCTTTGCAGGATAAGGGCGGACTCGGGCATCGCCGGTTATCACAAACCCTCCGGGTCGCATAAGGTAGCCGCTTTCGCCGACGACCTCATCTTTTTCCTATCGGACCCACTGGCATCACTCCCTAATCTACTCCACTCCCTCCGAATCTACGGGGATCTCTCCCAATACAAAATTAACTTAACAAAATCCTCCCTTCTTAATATCACGGCGGGCACAGACATAGTACGCAGATTGCGCGCAGAATATCAGTTACATTGGGCAACCGACACTATCCCATATTTGGGAGTTTACATTACCCCCGACCCTGCCAATCTATATCAGGCGAATTTTGCTCCTCTACTCCTTCGCCTCAAGACAGACCTGTCCCACTGGCATGCCTTGACTTTGACATGGTTCGGTCGATGTAATGCCATCAAGATGACAGCCATGCCTAGGGTGCTCTACTTGCTACAGGCCCTCCCCATTCGTCTCCCTCCCCCCTTCTTCAAACGGATTCACTCACTGTTCCGTGACTTCATCTGGTCACACCGAAAGCCACGTATTAAACTGCAACTTCTCCACATGGCAAAGCACAAAGGAGGGATCGGTCTCCCTGATGTGAAAGCGTACTATAGGGCAACCCACCTCACCAGGGTAGTGGATTGGCACTGTCATGCGGAGGCAAAGCAGTGGGTGACGATGGAGTTTGAGGACTCCGAAGGCACGGCCAAGTGCTGGCCCTGGACCACCACTCCCCTATCGAGGGACATCGCTGCGCACCCCACTCTTGGAAGCACGATCCAGGTGGCGAGAGATGCTTTCAGGCATTCCTCGATATCCCCCATACCCTCACCTATGGTGCCAATCCCGGGCAACCCTGATTTTCCACCCGATTGCGGGGGCCCTGTATTCCGTTACTTGACAAGGGAGGGCAGCTGGCCACACCTCCACGATTTCCTGGGCCCGACTGGCCAGCTTGCGGCGGACGCCGGGTTGGCAGGTTCTGACCCTCCACTAGACTTTCTGAGCGGCCTCCAACTTCGCAATTTCTTACGCCGTTGCGCACGGGCACCGGGCATATCGCGTAAGCTCACAGAGCTGGAACAAATCTGTCATCGTAAAGAACCGACCCGCCATTGCCTATCACTGATCTATTCCTCACTAATATCACCAACAGAAGGATTTGTACCACCCTTTCTCTCTAAGTGGGAAGAAGAATTAGGCATACAATTCAATGAATCCCAAAGAGGAAAGATCCTACATTTTGCCCAGAAGTCATCCCTGGCCACCAGGGTACAAGAGACGTGCTATAAAGTAGTGACTAGATGGTACAGGGTACCTTCTACCCTGCACCGTTTTTCCCCGCAGGTCCCGAGCTTGTGTTGGCGATGTGGGGAGGGAGAGGGAACGATGCTCCATGTTTTCTGGGACTGTCCCAAAATCAAACCGTACTGGCTGGAGGTGGCACGCACAGTTGAACACCTGACTGGTGTTGCCTTGGAGGGGGACCCTGGGGCTTGCCTGTTGCACCTCTCTAAACGTCCGATCAAGAAATACAAAGCCTCTCTAACCATCCAATTGCTGAATGCAGCCAAGGCATGTATACCCTTATGTTGGAGGTCGGAGTTCCCACCTACAAAAATGCAGTGGTATGCTAAAGTGAACGAACTTCGAGACATGGAAGATCTAACTGCCACACTGTACGACAGGGAGGAGGCCTTCCGGGAGACATGGAGACCTTGGCAACACTTTACTTACTCTGATCCATACCTCCAGGAGATGGCTCACTCTGAATAATTCCGTGGACTGGGTTGCCTGTTTGGCAGGGGGGCGCCACCGCCACTGCAATCCCTTCCCCCTTCTCCCTCCCTCCTCCCCCCCCCCCTTTTTTCTAACCCTCCTCCCCCCCCCTTTCTACCCCCCCTCTGTCTTCCCCTTACCCCCTCCAGTTGTGGGGAAAGCTTAGTCAGATAATGAGCATATCTTGGTATATATTGCCCATCAGTACTCCCACGACTGGACTCAACTGGTCGCTTGGAGGGGTCCCTCCCGACCAGCTGAGGAATTTTTAATTTTATTATTCACGAATCAGTCTTGGTTGTTATATAGACTCAAACGGGGTTTTAAGTTGATATCTGAGAAACTCCCATTTCTTTTTGTTTATCTCAGACTGGGATCTCAGACTACCCCACCATAGGGTTATAACTCTCCATACGCCACACTGAATGTATACTTAAGGGGTTTGTTGGATTGCCGTCCCTGTTTCGTTCTATAATCCTTTATGTGACAGGCCTATGGCTTAATTATCTATGTATATGCTGACTTTTGTTACATCTGTATCTGTGGATTACCATGTGATGTATTTGAAAGAAATAAAGAATTACAAAAAAAAAAAAAAAAAAAATAGGATTGGTCCCAGCACAGAACCCTGAGAGACCCCACTACCCACCCCTGACCATTCCGAGTACTCCCCATTTATCACCACCCTTTGAACACGCCCTTGTAGCCAGTTTTCAATACATGTACTCACCCTATTGTCCATGCCAACGGACCTTATTTTGTACAGTAAAGGTTTAAGGGGAACTGTGTCAAATGCTTTTGCAAAATCCAGATACACCACGTCTACAGGCCTTCCTTTATCTAGATGGCAACTCACCTCCTCATAGAAGGTTAGTAGATTGGTTTGGCAAGAACGATTCTTCATGAATCCATGCTGATTACTGCTAATGATATCATTCTCATTACTAAAATCTTGTATATAGTCCCTTATCATCCCCTCCAAGAGTTTACATACTATTGATGTTAGGCTAACTGGTCTGTAATTCCCAGGGATGTATTTTGGACCCTTTTTAAATATTGGTGCTACATTGGCTTTTCTCCAATCAGCTGGTACCATTCCAGTCATAGACTGTCTGTAAAAATTAGGAACAACGGTCTGGCAATCACTTGACTGAGATCCCTAAGTACCCTCGGGTGCCAGCCCCCTGGTCCCGGTGATTTATTAATGTTAAGTTTCTCAAGTCTAAAAGTCTAATTTTAATTCCGTCCTCTGTTAACCATGGAGGTGCTTCCTGTGTTGTGTCCTGAGGATAAACACTGCAGTTTTGGTTACTGAAGCCCCCCAATTCACTCGTGAAGACTGAGGAGAAGAATAAATTCAATACCTTCGCCATCTCCCCATCCTTTGTAACCAGATGTCCTTCCTCATTCTTTATGGGGCCAATATGGTCTGTCCTCCCTTTTTTACTGTTTACATACTTAAAGAATTTCTTGGGATTTTTTTTTGCTCTCCTCCGCTATGTGTCTTTCATGTTCTATCTTAGCTGTCCTAATTGCACCCTTACATTTCTTGTTGCATTCTTTATAAAGTCTGAATGCTGAGGATGATCCCTCAACCTTGTATTTTGTGAAGGCCTTCTCCTTTGCTTTTATATGCATTTTTACATTGGAGTTAAGCCATCCAGGACTTTTGTTCACCCTTTTATTACCCAATAGGGATACATTGGCTAATGCCCTTATTTAATATGCTCTTAAAGCAAACCCATCTCTCCTCATAGTTACATAGTTACATAGTAGGTGAGGTTGAAAAAAGACACAAGTCCATCAAGTGCAACCCATCCTCCACATTCTTTGTTCCTAATATTTTATCCCAATTTATGCCTTTTAGCAAGGTTTGTACTTTAGGGAAGTTGGCTTTTTTAAAATTCAGTGTCTTTGTATTCCCTTCATGTTTCCTATTTGTGTGATTTATACTGAAACTAATTGACCTGTGATTGCTGTTACCTAAATTGCCCCGTATTTCCACATCTGTGATCAGGTCTGTATTGTTGGTAATCACTAGATCCAGTATTGTTTTATTTCTAGTTGGTGCGTCTACCATCTGACCCATAAAATTGTCCTGCAAGACATTAAGGAACTGGCGAGCCTTAAATGAATGCGCGGTTCCGTCCGCCCAGTCTATGTCTGGATAATTAAAATCCCCCATTATAATAACACTTCCCATCCTTGCTGCTAATCCAATTTGTGATAGGAGATCTGTCTCCACTTCCTCCCTCAGGTTAGGGGGCCTATAGCATACTCCCAGTATTATTTTCCCCTTAGCTTCATCCCTTTGGAGCTCTACCCATAAGGATTCCACCTCCTCTCTAGCTCCCTCAGTGATGTCATCTCTCACATTCACTTGTACATTATTCTTGATATATAGGCATACCCCTCCCTCTTTTTTACCCTCTCTATCCTTGCGGTATAGGGTATACCCTTGAATGTTTGCCAGCCAATCATGAGAGCTGTTGAACCAGGTCTCTGAAATTCCCACAAAATCCAAATCCTCCTCGTACAACAGTATCTCTAGTTCACCCATCTTGTCTGCCATGCTCCTGGCATTGGTGAACATGCCACATAGTTTAGACCGGTCGCATATTGTCCTCGTATTGGGTGTTTCGAGATTGCAACTAGGACTTGCTACTATACTCACCTTGTGTTTTTGTGCTTTGGTTAACCTACCACTAATGCCCCCAATACTACCAACTGTAATATCTTCCACGCTGACTATCTCTGCCTCTGGACCCTCCCCCCCATCGCCTAGTTTAAAAAGTGCTAATTTTAAAAACTTATATGCAAGTTATTGTCATAAAAAGTGTTTGGGGACCCGGGTCCTGCCCCAGGGGACATGGATCAATGCAAAAAAAAGTTTTAAAAACGGCCGTTTTTTCAGGAGCAGTGATTTTAATAATGCTTAAAGTCAAACAATAAAAGTGTAATATCCCTTTAAATTTCGTAGCTGGGGGGTGTCTATAGTATGCCTGTAAAGGGGCGCATGTTTCCCGTGTTTAGAACAGTCTGACAGCAAAATGACATTCAAAGGAAAAAAAAGTCATTTAAAACTACCCGCGGCTATTAATGAATTGCCGGCCTGACAATACACATAAAAGTTCATTGATAAAAACGGCATGGGAATTCCCCACAGGGGAACCCCGAACCATAATGTAAAAAAAAAAATGACGTGGGGGGTCCCCCTAAATTCCATACCAGGCACTTCAGGTCTGGTATGGATTTTAAGGGGAACCCCACGCCAAAATTTAAAAAAAAAAGGGCGTGGGGTCCCCCCAAAAATCTATACCAGACCCTTATCCGAGCACGCAACCTGGCAGGCCACCGGAAAAGAGGGGGGGACGAGAGTGCGGCCCCCCTCCTGAACCGTTCCAGACCACATGCCCTCAACATTGGGAGGGTGCTTTGGGATAGCCCCCCAAAACACCTTGTCCCCATGTTGATGGGGACTGAAAGGCTAGTGGTCAACTGGTCAACTGGTCAAGTGCACCCCCAAACCTTTTCCTTGCTTGCTCGAGCTGAACTCAGTCATCAAGAAGGTCTTTTTCAATCGATTGGATAAACACAACACCACACAGCACGTTGGATATCGAGAATACAAATGTATTATATCTTTTCAAATGTTATATAGGGCAACAATTCATTATACATCATTATGGGCAAACCAAGGGGCGGTCCCTTAGTTTATCCAATCACAAGAGTACAAGTATCACAAATGACATGTTATATGACATATGCATGATATTTCTGCTAAATGAAGTGATTAAAAAAAGTACCCAACAAAAGTACCCAAAATGTCCTTTATGAAAATATATTTTCTTAGCTTAAATTCCGAGAAAATGAATAATATAGAAATAACCTTTTAGATACTTTCGATAAGATGCCTTTTGGCTTTAGGCCCAGGTTTGCGGTGGGATGTTCTAATTTGTTCCCGTACTTATATTCAAACATTCTCACCGCAGACACGGTACTTTTCCTGTTTTTTTGCGGGTAGCTAGCTGAGTAAATTTCCACTTAACATTATCAAAGCCTTGCATAAGCATTTCATCTATCTTGTATTATATAAAAGAAGTTCAGGCCCTTATCTAAAGTATATAGTGAACCAAAGTGCAGCCATTTTCCTTACAATTATGCCCCTAACATTGGTGTCAGTGGAGTGGCCTCATCCCCACAACCCTTGGCCGGTGGTTGTGGGGGTCTGCGGGCGGGGAGCTTATCGGAATCTGGAAGACCCCTTTAACAAGGGGACCCCCAGATCCCAGCCTCCCCCTGTGTGAAATGGTAAGGGGGTACTTACCCCTACCATTTCACTAAAAAACTGTCAAAAATGTTAAAAATGACAAGAGACAGTTTTTGACAATTCCTTTATTTAAATGCTTCTTCTTTCTTCTAACTTCTTTCTTCCCAGCATGTCCTGTATACATTGTATATTATACACCGGAGAACTACAAGTCCCAACATGTCCTGTATACATTGTATATTATACACAGGAGGACTACAAGTCCCATCATGTCCGGTATACATTGTATATTATACACCGGAGAACTACAAGTCCCAACATGTCCTGTATACATTGTATATTATACACAGGAGGACTACAAGTCCCATCATGTCCTGTATACATTGTATATTATACACAGGAGGACTACAAGTCCCAACATGTCCTATATACATTGTATATTATACACCGGAGAACTACAAGTCCCATCATGTCCTGTATACATTGTATATTATACACCGGAGAACTACAAGTCCCAACATGTCCTATATACATTGTATATTATACACCGGAGAACTACAAGTCCCATCATGTCCTGTATACATTGTATATTATACACCGGAGGACTACAAGTCCCAGCATGTCCTGTATACATTGTATATTATACACAGGAGGACTACAAGTCTCAGCATGTCCTGTATACATTGTATATTATACACAGGAGGACTACAAGTCCCAGCATGTCCTGTATACATTGTATATTATACACCGGAGAACTACAAGTCCCAACATGTCCTATATACATTGTATATTATACACCGGAGAACTACAAGTCCCATCATGTCCTGTATACATTGTATATTATACACAGGAGGACTACAAGTCCCAGCATGTCCTGTATACATTGTATATTATACACCGGAGGACTACAAGTCCCAGCATGTCCTGTATACATTGTATATTATACACCGGAGGACTACAAGTCCCAGCATGTCCTGTATACATTGTATATTATACACCGGAGGACTACAAGTCCCAGCATGTCCTTTAAACATTGTATATTATACACCAGAGGACTGCAAGTCCCAGCATGTCCTGTATACATTGTATATTATACACCGGAGGACTACAAGTCCCAGCATGTCCTGTATACATTGTATATTATACACCGGAGGACCACAAGTCCCATCATGTCCTGTATACATTGTATATTATACACAGGAGGACTACAAGTCTCAGCATGTCCTGTATACATTGTATATTATACACCGGAGGACTACAAGTCCCAGCATGTCCTGTATACATTGTATATTATACACCGGAGGACTACAAGTCCCAGCATGTCCTGTATACATTGTATAGTATACACCGGAGGACTACAAGTCCCAGCATGTCCTGTATACATTGTATATTATACACAGGAGGACTAGAAGTGCCAGCATGTCCTGTATACATTGTATATTATACACAGGAGGACTACAAGTCCCAGCATATCCTGTATACATTGTATATTATACACAGGAGGACTACAAGTCTCAGCATGTCCTGTATACATTGTATATTATACACAGGAGGACCACAAGTCCCATCATGTCCTGTATACATTGTATATTATACACCGGAGGACTACAAGTCCCAGCATGTCCTGTATACATTGTATATTATACACCGGAGGACTACAAGTCCCAGCATGTCCTTTAAACATTGTATATTATACACAGGAGGACTACAATTCCCAGCATGTCCTGTATACATTGTATATTATACACTGGAGGACTACAAGTCCCAGCATGTCCTGTATACATTGTATATTATACACCGGAGGACTACAAGTCCCAGCATGTCCTGTATACATTGTATATTATACACCGGAGGACTACAAATCCCAGCATGTCCTGTATACATTGTATATTATACACAGGAGGACTACAAGTCCCAGCATGTCCTGTATACATTGTATATTATACACAGGAGGACTACAAGTCCCAGCATGTCCTGTATACATTGTATATTATACACCCGAGGACTACAAGTCCCAGCATGTCCTGTATACATTGTATATTACGTCTATAATCTCATTGTTACATATAAAGGACATATCAGTGACACCAATGTATGTAGAAAGGTGATGATGTCTGATCCTCGGTGTCGGTGAAATCTCCTCCTATCAGATGGTAAATGTTGGGCACAGATCTGGAGCCGGGAACTTTGTGGCGCTCTTCTCTGTCTCTTCTCCTCTCTGACATGGACGGCTGCTGCTTTACCCCCCCCCCCCTCGGCCCCATCTCATTTCCTCTCTACCCCCCCCGCCCCATCTCATTTCCTCTCTACACCCCCCCCGCCCCATCTCATTTCCTCTCTACCCCCCCGCCCCATCTCATTTCCTCTCTACACCCCCCCCCCCCCCCCGGCCCCATCTCATTTCCTCTCTACACCCCCCCCCCCCCGGCCCCATCTCATTTCCTCTCTACACCCCCCCCTCCACACCTATCACCAATGGGACTGGGAGAGATCTGATTCCATGACTGGCGGAGGGAAATAATATAATACAAACACTGATAGGAAGCCAGACACCATCACTCATGTCATGTAAATATCATACAACTCCACTGACACCAGTGTAAGGGATATACTCTATATTACCAAAAGTATTGGGACGCCTGCCTTTACACACACATGAACTTTAATGGCGTCTCACCTGAAAAGGTCACCTGGTGAAGTGCGCCCCTTCTGCTCGAGGTGGACCTTGTTGGACACCAAGAGATTTCCTTGATCGATCGGGTAAAATCAAGACACCATAGACAGTCATGGATTATCAAGAAATACATTGTATTAAAAGCTTGCCATAGGTTATATAGGGTTACAACATCATCCAATGCCATGGGGCCGTCCCTTCGAATATCCAATCAAGAAGAAGTACAGGTATCATGAGTTACACGTCACATATATTTACATAGAATTCTGCCCAGAGATATGACCTATAAAATTCCTATCACAATATACTTTCTTAACCTTTAATTAAACTAGAAATGGAAACATCGTGGTCCCAAGCCGAGGCGTGATACATTATGTCTTTTGATAATGTTCTGAGATAAGCTTCACTTCCAACCACAAGTGGCTTCCTGCTGGCTACAGCTGCATAGAGCCTTCAACCTGAAAAACATGTTCTTGCAGATAAGCCTTGCGTTGTGCATTTCAGTTTAGCAGTTGATAAGTTCATCTTAAAGCATCACTCTGGACCATGTGCCTTTCTAATGAACCATTCCCTAACACCACCCCAAACTCGTTCCTCCATGTCTTTATGGACTTTGCTTTGTACACTGGTGGGCAGTCATGTTACAACAGGAAGGGGGCCGTCCCCAAACTCTTCCCACAAAGTTGGCAGCAAAAAATTGTCCAAAATGCCTTGCTGAGGTTTTAAGAGTTCCCTTCACTGGAACTAAGGGGCCAAGCCCAACCCCTAAAAAAAAAACAATCCCCCACACCATAATCCCCCCAATACCATAACCCCCCCTCCACCAAATGATTAGGACCAGTGCCCAAAGCAAGGTCCATAAAGACGTGGATGAGCGAGTTTGGGGTGGAGGAACTTGACTGGCCTGCACAGAGTCCTGACCTCAACCCCATAGAACACCTTTGGGATGAATTAGAGCGGAGACTGCGAGCCAGGCCTTCTCATTCCAACATCAGTGCCTGACCTCACAAATGCTCTTCTGGAAGAATGATCAAACATTCCCATAGACACCCTCCTAAACCTTGTGGACGGCCTTCCCAGAAGAGTTGAAGCTGTTATAGCTGCAAAGGGCGGAGCCAACTCAATATTGAACCCTACGGACTAAGACTGGGATGCCATTAAAGATCATGTGTGTGTAAAGGCAGGCGTCCCAATACTTTTGGTAATATAGTGTACTACTCCACTGACACCAATGGATGGGACATCCTACCCTTTCCTTGTGTTCCGGGTATTATATCTAGATCTACAGAATGTGTAAAGAAGTCATATAGAGAATGTGGGGGGAGGTGTGATATTCACCTTCTATATACAGTATATACACAGAGTGTCTGTAGAGCCCGGGGTCCTGTCTATTCCTATTCTCTATACATCTGTTGATGGGGGAGGGGGTCCTGTCTATTCCTAGTCCCTATACATCTGTTGATGGGGGAGGGGTCCTGTCTATTCCTATTCTCTATACATCTGTTGATGGGGGAGGGGGTCCTGTCTATTTCTAGTCTCTATATATCTGTTGATGGGGGAGGGGGCCTGTCTATTCCTAGTCTCTATACATCTGTCTAATGTGTTGGCCATACAAGCAGCTGTTGCATGTCCTTGGTGTCACATGACCCCCCCATGTGGAGAAATCTGGATGTGTGTTGAATGTAATGAGAACTTCCAGAGAAGACATTCAGACTCCTCTCCATCTCTATCCTTTGGTTTCAGAGTTGGGTGGGTGTTGTTGGATTTGGGAAGGTTCCCCCTGAGCTGGGTTGGAGGTTCTTCTATCTGATATCTTCTGGAGAATTGGAATTGGGAGCTCAGATGGAGGAGAAGTTCTCCGGGTTTTAGATGTCTACTAAAGATCTGGGAGGAAGATGAAGATGAAGATGAAGATGATGAGGGTGAGGAGGTCTCTCTGGGAGTGAGGGGGAGGAGGACTCGTCCTTCAAGATTGCCAGAAACTTTTCACCCTGAAAGAGGAAAGAAGAGAACGTCTCCACTTCACTCCAAGCCAAACCACTCCTCCCGGTTATTATTTGTCACCAATTCCACACACCCTCCCCGGAGATAAAGAAGACATCAGAAATAGAGGGGATCCAGGAGGAGGACTGGTAAGGGTCTATACAGTGCACCCCAATATGTTGTACGAGGGGGGCCGCATGCTTGTTCCTTCCTTTGCTGGCCAGCCCGGCTGCATGCTCGTTACTTCCTTTGCTGACTAGCAAGGGTGAGTTCTCATATTATGGGATGGGATGGATGGGATGGATGGGATCGCATTTTAAGGGGACATCATGCTCTTTCTTTTCTTGCATGGTGTTTCCATTACTATCTGTACCAGACTCAAAGGGTCTGTTATTTATTTCTTGGGGACCGCATGCATTTTGCTTTGTGTGAGGTACCCCCTTACAATGCATTCCAGGCTCCAAGGGTCCTTTTTGGGGAGGGGGGAGGGCTTGACATAATTTTTTTGCAGGATGTACTACAGAAAAATGGACATTTACAAAGAAAAAAAGGACACAGACCCCCTCAAAGGTCCCCAAAATAGATTGCAGATAGCTCTGAGTTTACTGAGATACCTCCGTAGTGTGATGTGGAAAGCACAGTATAAAAGGTAATGTGAAGGGGGAGGGGCACACAGACCCCTTGGGGCATGGGCAGGGTCACCCCTCAAGGTCAACTCCTGTATTTTCAGTAGGGATGAGCCGAACACCCCCCCAGTTCGGTTCGCAGCTGAACATGCAAACAGGCAAAAAATGTGTGCAAACATCGTTGAGCTGAGTTTACAGGCATTTCAAGTGCCAAATGCGGCTAAACGTGGTAACTCGCTTTAAGCTGCGTTTCATTTACAGGCATTTTTCATTTGTTGCCATTTTGAAAATAAAAAAACAAAAAAATTTTTATTTTTTTTTTGTAAAACGCTTCTAAACGAAAATGCGGCAAAACAGACTTTTTAAACGTCGATTACTATCTGTCCAGTTAAATCATTCAGGAGAGGTTGTAAAAACGTCCCGTGTACACGAAGCCTTAAAGTCTATGGGACACGAACATGGTAACTCACATTTAGCCGCATTTCATTTACAGGCATTTTTCATTTGTTGCCATTTTGAAAACAAACTAAAATATATATATTTATTAAAACGCTTCTAAACACAAACCTGGCAAAATGCAGTGAAACGCAGCATGTAAACGCGGCAAAACAGACGTTTTAAATGTTGATTACTATCTGTCAAGTTAAATCATTCAGGAGAGGTTGTAAAAACTTCCCGTGTACACAAAGCCTTAAAGTCTATGGGACACGAACACGGAAAATCTAAAGTGCTCATTTTAAAGGCTTATATGCAAGTTATTGCCATTTTTCGGGAGCTGTGATTTTATTAATGCTTAAAGTGAAACAATAAAAATGAAATATTCCTTTAAATATCGTACCTGGGGGCCCCCCTTAGTCTGCCTGCAAAGTAGCGCATCGTTCTGATGTTCGTAACAATACCACAGCAAAATGACATTTCTAAAGGAAAAAATGTCATTTAAAACTGCTTGCGGCTCTAGTCTAGATGAATGGACATCGCAGGACACTTTTTATTTTATTATTTTTTAATAAAGGACTTATCCATAAATGTCTCTCTCACCCCCCCCCCTTTCCTGCGGCCTGCCAGGTTGCGTGCTCAGATAAGGGTCTAGTATGGATTTTGGGGGGGACCCCCACGCCATTTTTTTTTTTTTGGCACGTTGTTCCCCTTAATATCCATACCAGACCTGAAGGGCCTGGTAATAGACTGGGAGGGGGGAACTCACGCCATTTTTTTAAATGTTTTTTATGTATATTGCCGGGATCTGGCAATACATTACTGCCGCTAGCAATTTTAACCACTTCCAGACTGCCCGCCGTCGTTATATGTCGGTAATTTTAAGAGGAATATCGTTGTTATGGCAGCAGCTAGCTACCATAACCCCGGTATTCACTTCTTCAGTGGGCGGTCTGCTTTCAGATAAATGTGGTCTCTGCGGCGGATTCGCCACGAGATCACTTTTATTGCCAGGGGGATGGGAGGCCCCCCCTTTCCCGCCACGTTCTGGTGCCCTCCGCCGCTTACTGGAGCCACCAGCAGCGGTGGAAGCGATCGGGTCCGCTCTTGTGTTAGGTATGGGGATGAGTGAGGGGAAGATGGCCCCCACCCGTCTTCATACCATTGCAGGGCGGAAGCGACGAATAGCTCTTAAAGGAATATTTTAATTTTTTTTTTTATTGCATTTTAGTGTACATATGAGATGTTTGGTCTTTTTGCACCCAGATCTCATTTAAGAGGCCCTGTCATGCTTTTTTTCTATTACAAGGGATGTTTACATTCCTTGTAATAGGGATAACAGTGACACATTTTTTTTAAAGAACAGTGCAACAAAATAAAAAAGAAAAGGTAAAATAAAAAATGTAAACGCACCTCATCCCGCCGAGCTCGCGTGCAGAAGCGAGCGCATATGTGAGTAGCGCCCGCATATGAAAAAAGTGTTCAAACCACACATGTGAGGTATCGCCGCGATCGGTAGAGCGAGAGCAATAATTCTAGCCCTAGACCTCCTCTGTAACTCAAAACATGCAGCCTGCAGAATTTTTTAAACGTCGCCTATGAAGATTTTTAAGGGTAAAAGTTTGTTTCCATTCCAACTTTGAAGCGTGACATGTTGGGTATCAATTTACTCGCTGTAACATTATCTTACACAATATAAAAATAATTGGGCTAACTTTACTGTTGTTTTATTTTTAATTCAAAACAGTGAATTTTATCCAAAAAAATGTGCGCTTGTAAGACCGCTGTGAAAATAAGGTGTAACAAACATTTTTGCAAAGGCCACCTTTTTTTTCTCTAGGGTGTTATATATAATGTTTGGGGGTTCTAAGTAATTTTCTTGGGGAAAAAAAATCATTTTAACTTTTGAAAAATAGACCCGGTCCTTAATTATATGACATTTTTTCCTATAGAAATGTAATTTTGCTGCTCTCATTCATAACAATATGTACGGCCGCTATGTAGGCAGCCTTACATAATGTGGGGCGTGAACTCAGCCCCCTGAGCTGTGATTGGCCAAAGGCACCCTGCCTTTGGCCAATCATGGCTCTCACTGCAGAGCACGCTGTGATTGGCCAAAGCACACAGGTTAGGTGCATGCTTTGGCCAATTAGCAGCCGTAAATGCACCACGATCTTGCAGTGCATTATGGGGTGTTCCGCGAGCGCCCAAATTTCCCGCAAACGCCCCATAATCTGCAGACGAACAGACGAACACCCGATGTTCTAGTCAAGCTTACGTTCAACTCAGACATCGGGCTCATTCCTAATTTTCAGTAGAGCAGTAAAGGAAAGAGTGAAAATGTGAGGTCACAGAGACGGGATTGTCGGGAATATCGTCTGGTTACCAGGAACGTTTTCTGATTGGGTAACAAACTGGTCAGTCATTTAGGGATCACTCTCTCTCTCTCTCAAGCTTTATTAATACCAGATTAGGTGACATGGACAGTCTCTTCCCATCATCCATAACTCCACCAAATGAGTTTTAGACATGTGTGCCGTCAATAAATTTGTTTTGTTTCGTTCCGTTTCATATTAGCCGTTAATTCCTAATTTGTGTCCGAAATTCAATTTGGATTCGTACGAAATACGAATTTTCATTAGGTTCGTTAACTTTTCAAAACAATTATGAATGTTCGTTATGATGAATTTTTAAAAAGCAAAAAATACCTTTCTCAATATGGCAGTCATTGACTCATTATGCTCATTATGTGGGGCTCCCACCATCCCTGTGCTGTGCTGACTTCCCCCTGGGGCTGTACCCCTGCTGTGCTCATTATGAGGGGCTCCCATCATCCCTGTGCTGTGCTCATTATGAGGGGCTCCCATCATCCCTGTGCTGTGCTCATTATGAGGGGCCCCCACCATCCCTGTGCTGTGCTCATTATGAGGGGCTCCCATCATCCCTGTGCTGTGCTCATTATGAGGGGCTCCCACCATCCCTGTGCTGTGCTCATTATGAGGGGCTCCCCCCATCCCTGTGCTCATTATGAGGGGCTCCCACCATCCCTGTGCTGTGCTCATTATGAGGGGCTCCCACCATCCCTGTGCTGTGCTCATTATGAGGGGCTCCCACCATCCCTGTGCTGTGCTCATTATGAGGGGCTCCCACCATCCCTGTGCTGTGCTCATTATGAGGGGCCCCCACCATCCCTGTGCTGTGCTCATTATGAGGGGCTCCCATCATCCCTGTGCTGTGCTCATTATGAGGGGCTCCCACCATCCCTGTGCTGTGCTCATTATGAGGGGCTCCCCCCATCCCTGTGCTCATTATGAGGGGCTCCCACCATCCCTGTGCTGTGCTCATTATGAGGGGCTCCCACCATCCCTGTGCTGTGCTCATTATGAGGGGCTCCCACCATCCCTGTGCTGTGCTCATTATGAGGGGCTCCCACCATCCCTGTGCTCATTATGAGGGGCTCTCACCATCCCTGTGCTGTGCTCATTATGAGGGGCTCCCACCATCCCTGTGCTGTGCTCATTATGAGGGGCTCCCACCATCCCTGTGCTGTGCTCATTATGAGGGGCTCCCCCCATCCCTGTGCTGTGCTCATTATGAGGGGCTCCCATCATCCCTGTGCTGTGCTCATTATGAGGGGCTCCCACCATCCCTGTGCTGTGCTCATTATGAGGGGCTCTCACCATCCCTGTGCTGTGCTCATTATGAGGGGCTCCCATCATCCCTGTGCTGTGCTCATTATGAGGGGCTCCCATCATGCCTGTGCTGTGCTAATTATGAGGGGCTCCCACCATCCCTGTGCTGTGCTCATTATGAGGGGCTCTCACCATCCCTGTGCTGTGCTCATTATGAGGGGCTCCCCCCATCCCTGTGCTGTGCTCATTATGAGGGGCTCCCACCATCCCTGTGCTGTGCTCATTATGAGGGGCTCTCACCATCCCTGTGCTGTGCTCATTATGAGGGGCTCCCCCCATCCCTGTGCTGTGCTCATTATGAGGGGCTCCCACCATCCCTGTGCTGTGCTCATTATGAGGGGCTCCCACCATCCCTGTGCTGTGCTCATTATGAGGGGCTCCCACCATCCCTGTGCTGTGCTCATTATGAGGGGCTCTCACCATCCCTGTGCTGTGCTCATTATGAGGGGCTCTCACCATCCCTGTGCTGTGCTCATTATGAGGGGCTCCCCCCATCCCTGTGCTGTGCTCATTATGAGGGGCTCCCATCATCCCTGTGCTGTGCTCATTATGAGGGGCTCCCATCATGCCTGTGCTGTGCTAATTATGAGGGGCTCCCATCATCCCTGTGCTGTGCTCATTATGAGGGGCTCCCACCATCCCTGTGCTGTGCTCATTATGAGGGGCTCCCACCATCCCTGTGCTGTGCTCATTATGAGGGGCTCCCACCATCCCTGTGCTGTGCTCATTATGAGGCACTCCCACCATCCCTGTGCTGTGCTCATTATGAGGGGCTCCCACCATCCCTGTGCTGTGCTCATTATGAGGGGCTCTCACCATCCCTGTGCTGTGCTCATTATGAGGGGCTCCCACCATCCCTGTGCTGTGCTCATTATGAGGGGCTCCCACCATCCCTGTGCTGTGCTCATTATGAGGGGCTCCCACCATCCCTGTGCTGTGCTCATTATGAGGGGCTCTCACCATCCCTGTGCTGTGCTCATTATGAGGGGCTCCCACCATCCCTGTGCTCATTATGAGGGGCTCCCACCATCCCTGTGCTGTGCTCATTATGAGGGGCTCCCACCATCCCTGTGCTGTGCTCATTATGAGGGGCTCCCACCATCCCTGTGCTGTGCTCATTATGAGGGGCTCCCACCATCCCTGTGCTGTGCTCATTATGAGGGGCTCCCACTATCCCTGTGCTGTGATGACTTCCTGGGTTTTTAACTTTATCATAACGAATAATCGTAATTATTATGACAATAATAAAACAATATCAACAAACTTTCTTATTTTTTCTGATTCTGTATCTCCCATCGAATACCAGTACCAGTCTCCCACTCCCATATTAAAAAAGTTAATTTTCCCAACCCTCACTCAGCAGCAGAAGAAAACCTCTGATTGGTCAACAAAACACCCGTCACGTTTCCATTGTAATGGAATTTGGTTCCGAAATTCATCAACAAAATTTCGTATACAATTTGGAAGCATAGAAATTCATATTTCAGATGCTTCTGAATGTAGGAATTTTCAATTTGTACGAAACGAGTCGCACATGTCTAATTAGTTTATCATAGGAAGTGGATGAGTGAAGGAGGGCAGTATACTGTATGCTATAACCTGTATACTGTATGCCAGCTCCACAATGTACCAATGTCATACTCTTAAAGTGCCAACACATAAAATACAGCTGAGAATGTGGGAGAGAAATAGAGATTACATGGGAACGTCATGTGACAAAGTTGTTCTAATCACAAGAACTTTTTTATTTATATCCCGTATCAATGATTAAAAACAACAAT
Source organism: Aquarana catesbeiana (assembly GCF_042186555.1). Lineage (NCBI taxonomy): Eukaryota > Metazoa > Chordata > Amphibia > Anura > Ranidae > Aquarana > Aquarana catesbeiana. Next base: position 6,028,313 of record NC_133325.1, read on the forward strand.
CTTTATTAGATAGTGTAAAAATGTGGAGAGGGTGTAAAAACCTTCTCTTCTCACAGACACGTGTTATGTCAACAGTGTCTTAGGCGTTTTGTTCAAAAGTTCAGTAGCCAGGCTGTCTTAAAACAAAGTGTGAGTTTATTTGGTCACACTTGGCAACAACTTGAAAATATATACAAAGTTAAATTCTTCTTACAGCTTGATGTAGTAAAACAAAAATAACAGGAACAAAAATCTTGTATCAAGAGAGTTCAAGAGATGCATCAGCTCTGTCTGTTTCTTCTATGTCAGAGAGGTGTCTGCTCTAGCAGCTGTTTATGACGTAGGCTGTGTATAGGCCTAATGTAAACAAAACGTCTTCTTAGTATAAGGATGCGTGTGTCCTTCCTCTTGTATGTGTGAAAAAGCAGTGAAGTCCTTCTGTGTGTGTGAGTGAAGGACGTGTGTTGTGTCTTGTAGTGAAGTGTCACTCTGTTTTTATACTATTTCAAATCAACTAGTCAGCAGACTAAAGTCATAGCCATATACGGCTAGAACTAAAAATGAAATGATCATATTCGTGATTATTCTAAATATTCTCTTTGCCAACAGCTGACACGTCTCTTAAACCTCTTTGATTGTCAGTAACACACAACAGTTTCTTATAAAAACTCAAGGTGAATGACCTTTCCAAATGGCCAAATTCTTGTAATGGATATCTTTTAAACTACAGAAATGCAATTCTGTACCAAACCTTACAAATGCATATTAAACTATAATTGGATACATATATAAATATATACTACTTCACACAAACTCAATCTAACTAACTAATTAAATAACTATATCAAATAACTAACTATATTATGGATAATATGTTTTTACCTTTAAAAAGATCTTTGCAATAAAGTCTATGACAGACACAGTATATTCTTATCTGTGACATCACTGACCTACTGACCTTTAGTCATTAACTCAGCACATGTAGAACAACTGTTACAAAAATGACATGCACACAACCTAGCTATTTCAAGATTTGCCTTATGCTGAGCTGAATGAGCTTTTTCAATGTCAAAGCTTAAAAGGGACCCAGACTGCATAAATACAGATCTTGATTGTAAAGCCGAATTAATATAATTATTCTACAGATAGATAGATAGATAGATAGATAGATAGATAGATAGATAGATAGATAGATAGATAGATAGATAGATAGATAGATAGATAGATAGATAGATAGATAGATAGATAGATAGATAGATAGATAGATAGATAGATAGATAGATAGATAGATAGATAGATAGATAGATAGATAGATAGATAGATAGATAGATAGATAGATAGATAGATAGATAGATAGATAGATATGAAAAGTTCTATTAAATCCATATCATTGAAATATAAAATGATGTTTCTGGAGAACAGAGAGACCGGTCCTCTGGGATTCTTAGGATCTTCATACTGAGAAGATTGATTTTGAAATCTGCACTCCGGGTGTGATCTGAATTGTATATTGGACAGCTTGGCACTGTCTGTATATCTCATACATGAAGGACCACTGGGGAAGCGGACAGTCCATGTAGTAGTCGGCACTACTCCAGCCTATCTGCACCCTGACCACAGGAGGTCGCATGCTTGGCACTGCCACAAATCTTAGAGCCTTGTATTTTTTCAGCATATGCAAGGTGTTCTCTGATTGGACTATGTAGAGTTTGTGAAGCCACCGCCCCCTTCTTCACCTTGTCCAATCATAGAATGTCTTCATTGTTTTATGAATGGTGACAGGACCAAGTGAGAGAGTGATCCCCTGTGGTCAGTGTGCAGAAAGGACACAATCTGAGCAGGACCTGGGACATTACAGCTACCACTGGAGTAATCAGCACCAACTACTTCATTGATTTCCAGCCTCCCCCGGGGCCCATCAGGTATGAGACATGCAGAGGAATATTGTGCCAAGTATTGTCCCTTTGCTTGCTGTATTCACAAGGTTGCAGGGCATTTGCAGAGCAGTATCATTCAGTTAAATGGGTCATGCTTGGAAGGTGCTACACCCACCAACCATACACCCACCAACCATGACACCCACCAACCACCAACCATGACACCCACCAACCATGACATCCACCACCCACCAACTATGACATCCACCGCCCACCAACCATGACACCCACCAACCATGACATCCACCACCCACCAACTATGACATCCACCACCCACCAACCATGACACCCACCAACCACCAACCATGACACCCACCAACCACCAACCATGACACCCACCAACCATGACATCCACCACCCACCAACCATGACACCCACCAACCATGACACCCACCAACCATGACATCCACCACCCACCAACTATGACATCCACCACCCACCAACCATGACACCCACCAACCATGACACCCACCAACCATGACATCCACCACCCACCAACTATGACATCCACCACCCACCAACCATGACACCCACCAACCATGACACCCACCAACCACCAACCATGACACCCACCAACCACCAACCATGTCACCCACCAACCATGACATCCACCACCCACCAACTATGACATCCACCACCCACCAACCATGACACCCACCAACCATGACAACCACCAACCATGACACTCACCAACCATGACATCCACCACCCACCAACTATGACATCCACCACCCACCAACTATGACACCCACCAACCACCAACCATGACACCCACCAACCACCAACCATGACACCCACCAACCATGACATCCACCACCCACCAACCATGACATCCACCACCCACCAACCATGACATCCACCACCCACCAACCACAACACCCACCAACCATGACACCCACCAACCATGACACCCACCATCCATGACACCCACCATCCATGACACCCACCAACCATGACACCCACCAACCATGACACCCACCAACCATGACACCCACCATCCATGACACCCACCATCCATGACACCCACCAACCATGACAGAGCATGTAAATCCTGTTGCGGTTGCGACATATGTAGACTAGTGATGGGCAAACGGTTTGACCAAGGCATGAATTAAGCCCGAACATTGGCTGTTCAGCTGTTCGGCGAACACCCAAATTGTTGGGGCGTTCGACCATTTGTTTGGCCTGCCGATTGCCCCACAATGCACTGCATGTCACACAGTGCATTGTAAGCCCTGCTTGGCTGAAGCAATGAAGGATTCGCCCATTTAGGGCACAGAACAATGTCAGAGCCATGATTGGAGATAGTAATGATGACTGTGCCCAATCATGGCTCATTGATCATAGACCCACCAAATTATAGAAGGTTCCTTCCCAGAGTAGCCATTTGTAGTGTGATATCGGAGTGGGGAGAGATAGAACAGGGCTCCGTTCAGTGCTACTAGACAGTTAGTGTGCTATTATCAGTGTAAGTGTAGTGATAGTGTGGTGTGAGTGTAATGCGATCGTTCATTTTTAATTTAGTGTCAGTTTAGTATTTCAGGGCAGGTTTAGTGCAGAATATTGAAGTGCGTTAGTGCACTTTCATGGCAGTGCACCAGATTGTATGTAAGATTTGTATCTGCCTGTGTGGTCAGCCAGCTAGCTATATGTGGAGTCTCCCTCTAGTGGTAGGCTGAGGTATTGCAGGCTGTGCCAAGTCAATCACAGCTGGTATTACTGGCTACTAGGGATGAGCCGAACACCGCCCCGGTTTGGTTTGCAGCAGAACATGCGAACATGCAAAAAGTTTGTTAGAACACCGTTAAAGTCTATGGGACACGAATGTGAAAAATCAAAAGTTCTAATTTTAAAGGCTTATATACAAGTTATTGTCATAAAAAGTGTTTGGGGACCCGGGTCCTGCCCCCATTTGTAAAAAAAAGTTTTAAAAATGGGAGCAATGATTTTAAGAATATTTCTAAAGGGAAAAAAAGTCATTTAAAACTGCTTGCGGCTGTATTGTTAGGTCCCGGCAATATAGATGAAAATCATTGAGTAAAATGGCATGGGTCCCCCCACAGCCCATTGCCAGGCCATTTGGGTCTGGTATGAATATTAAGGGGAACACCGCACCCAAATTTAAAAAAAATGGCGTGGGGGGGCCCCCAGGCACTATATACTCTGAACAGAAGTATATATACTATATGGCCTATATGGTGCCAGAACACTGTAACCCCTCACAGTTACTGTTGGTGGGTGCAGGAACGGGAAGGCTGTTCACAAGGTTTAGGAGTGTGTCTATGGGAAGGTTTGACTATTCTTACAGAACAGCATTTGTGAGGTCAGGCACTGATGTTGGATGAGAAGGCCTGGCTCACAGCCTCCACTCTAATTAATCCCAAAGGCGTTCTATCGTGTTGAGATCAGGACTCTGTGCAGGCCAGTCAAGTTCCTCCACCCCAAACTCACTCATCCATGTCTTTATGGACCTTGCTTTGTGCACTGGTGCGCAGTCATGTTGGAACAGGAAGGGGCCGTCCCCAAACTCTTCCCACAAAGTTGGCAGCATGAAATTTGTACTAAATGTGTTGGTATGCTGACGCCTTAAGAGCCCTTCACTGGAACTAAGGGGCCAAGCCGAACCCCTGAAAAACAACCCCCACACCATAATCCCCCCTCCACCACATGATTTGGACCAGTGCACAAAGCAAGGTCCATAAAGACATGGATAAGCAAGTTTGGGGTGGAGGAACTTGGCTGGCCTGCACAGAGTCCTGACCTCAACCCGATAGAACACCTTTTGGATGAATCAGAGCGGAGACTGCGAGCCAGGCCTTCTCATCCAACATCAGTGCCTGACCTCACAAATGTTGTTCTGGAAGAATGATCAAACATTCTCATAGACACACTCCTAAACCTTGTGGACGGCCTTCCCAGAAGAGTTGAAGCTGTTATAGCTGCAAAGGGCGGAGCCAACTCCATATTGAACCCTACGGACTAAGACTGGGATGCCATTAAAGTTCATGTGTGTGTGAAGGCAGGTGTCCCAATACTTTTGGTAATATAGTGTACTCCACTGACACCAATGGAAGAGACATCCTACCCTTTCCTTGTGTTCCGGGTATTATATCTAGATCTACAGAATGTGTAAAGAAGTGATATAGAGAATGTGGGGGGAGGTGTGATGTAATATTCACCTTCTATATACAGTATATACACAGAGTGTCTGTAGAGCCTGGGGTCCTGTCTATTCCTAGTCTCTATACATCTGTTGATGGGGGAGGGGGTCCTGTCTATTCCTAGTCTCTATACATCTGTTGATGGGGGAGGGGTTCCTGTCTATTCCTAGTCTCTATACATCTGTTGATGGGGGAGGGGTTCCTGTCTAATGTGTTGGCCATATAAGCAGCTGTGGAATGTCCTTGGTGTCACGTGACCCTCCATGTGGAGAAATCTGGATGTGTGTTGAATGTAATGAGAACTTCCAGAGAAGACATTCAGACTCCTCTCCATCTCTCTCCTTTGGTGTCAGAGTTGGATGGGCGTTGTTGGATTCGGGAAGGTTCCCCGTGAGCTGGGTTGGAGGTTCTTCTATCTGATATCTTCTGGAGAATTGGAATGGGGAGCTCAGATGGAGAAGTTCTCCAGGGTTGGATGTAAAGATCTGGGAGGAAGATGAAGATGATGAGGATGAGGAGGTCTCTGTGGGAGTGAGAGGGAAGAGGACTCGTCCTTCAAGATTGCCAGAAACTTTTGACTCTGAAAGGGGAAGGAAGAGAACATTTCCACTTCAAGCCAAACCACTCCTCCCGGTTATTATTTGTCCCCAATTCCACACATCCTCCCCGGAGATAAAGAAGACCGGGAGTATCAGAAATAGAGGGGATCCAGGAGGAGGACTGGTAAGGGTCTATACAGTGCACCCCAATATGGTGTACGAGGGGGGCCGCATTCTTGTTCCTTCCTTTGCTGGCCAGCCGGGCTGCATGCTCGTTACTTCCTTTGCTGACTAGCGTATGAGTTCTCATATTATGGGATGGGATCGCATTTTAAGGGGACATCACGCTCTTTTTTCTTTCTTTGCATGGTGTTTCCATTACTATCTTTACCAGACTCAAAGGGTCTGTTATTTATTTCCTGGGGACCGCATGCATTTTGCTTTGTGTGAGGTACCCCCTTACAATGCATTCCAGGCTCCAAGTGTCCTTTATGTATTTTTGGGAGGGGGGAGGGCTTGACATCATTTTTTTGCAGGATGTGCTACAGAAAAATGGACATTTACAAAGAAAAAAGGACACACGCGTTTATAAAACGCTTCTAAACGCAAATGCAGCAAAACGGACATTTTAAATGTGGGTTACTATCTGTCAAGTTAAATCATTCAGGAGAGGTTGTAAAAACGTCCCATGTACACAAAGCCTTAAAGTCTATGGGACACGAACATGGAAAAGCTAAAGTGCTCATTTTAAAGGCTTATATGCAAGTTATTGCCATTTTTGGGGAGCAGTGATTTTAATAATGCTCAAAGTGAAACCATAAAAATAAAATATTCCTTTAAATATCGTGCCTGGAGAGTCCCCTTATTCTGCCTGTAAAGTAGCGCATCTTTCCCGTGTTCATAACAATACCACAGCAAAGTGACATTTCTAAAGGAAAAAAAGTCATTTAAAACTGCTCGTGTCTGAAATGTATTGTCAGATCCCGGCAATATACATAAAAAATAATTGAAAAAAACCTTGAGTCCCCCCTCAGTCCATTACCAGGCCCTTTGGGTCTTGTATAATTATTAAGGGGTAGGGATGAGCTTCGTGTTCGAGTCGAACCCATGTTCGACTCGAACATCGGCTGTTCGATCGTTCGCCGAATTGCGAACGTTATGGGCCGTTCGCGCTAAATTCGTGTGGCGCGTCACGGCCCATAATTCACTGCGGCATCGCAGTGCATTGCTGGCTGATGATTGGCCAAGCATGCACTATGACCCGCATGCTTGGCCAATCACAGCGCTGTCAGTAGAGAGAGCTGTAATTGGCCAAAGCCAGGGTGGCTTTGGCCAATTACGGCTCAGGGCATTTAGTACACACCCCACACTATATAAGGCCGCCTGCACGGCGGCCCTGTGTAGTGTGTGTTCCGGTGTGCTGAGAGATAGAGAGAGAGAGAGACAGTGTCATTTGATTTGAGTTAGATAGATTAGGCAGAACAGTCAGTCAGTTAGCTGCACTTACAGTGTATTGTGTATATATATGCATCCCAGGTGTTGCATATATATATATACACTGTATTCAGTTTAGCTAGATCCGTTCCTGTTATCTTCTATCTAGACTATTTACATTTAATGCAGTGCGTCCTGCTCACAGTGTTCAGCTAGATCCGTTCCTGTTATCTTCTAGACTATTTACATTTAGTGCAGTGCGTCCTGCTCACAGTGTTCAGCTAGATCCGTTCCTGCTATTTACATTTAGTGCAGTGCGTCCTGCTCACAGTGTTCAGCTAGATCCGTTCCTGTTAAATTCCTACTGACCGGCAGGCTTGTCTGGTTACAGTATATAAAGCTACCTGAAGAAAATTACAGGTGTTCTATTTGATCCTATTAGTACCACGGTCAGGCAGCTAGACTATTTACATTTAGTACAGTGCGTCCTGCTCACAGTGTTCAGCTAGATCCGTTCCTGTTATCTTCCTACTGACAGGCAGGCTTGTCTGGTTACAGTATATAAAGCTACCTGAAGAAAATTACAGGTGTTCTATTTGATCCTATTAGTACCACGGTCAGGCAGCTAGACTATTTACATTTAGTACAGTGCGTCCTGCTCACAGTGTACAGCTAGATCCGTTCCTGTTATCTTCCTACTGACAGGCAGGCTTGTCTGGTTACAGTATATAAAGCTACCTGAAGAAAATTACAGGTGTTCTATTTGATCCTATTAGTACCACGGTCAGGCAGCTAGACTATTTACATTTAGTACAGTGCGTCCTGCTCACAGTGTTCAGCTAGATCCGTTCCTGTTATCTTCCTACTGACAGGCAGGCTTGTCTGGTTACAGTATATAAAGCTACTTGAAGAAAATTACAGGTGTTCTATCCCAGCTTAGTGCAGCTACAGGCCATTAGTATGTCTGGAAGGCCAAGAAGGAGAGGCAGACAGTCACAAGCCAATAAGAGAGGGCAAGCAGGCTCTGTGTCTAGTGCTGGTCGTGGAGACGGTGCATCCTCATCAGCACGTGGCCATGGGACACGCTTGGCCTTTTTTTCGGCAGCTGGCCATGTTGAGCCGCAACATGCGGAAGACTTGGTCGAGTGGATGACCAAGCCGTCCTCATCCTCCTCATCCTCTCTCACCCATGCCCAGGGTGCTTTGTCTGGCAAAGCAGCGGCCTCTTCCTTCAGCTCAATGTCATCAGTGACTCCTTCCCTAGCTCCACCATGTCCTCATGAGGATTCCCTCGAACTGTTTGACCACAGTGTTGGGTACATGCTCCAGGAGGATGCCCAGCGTTTGGAAGGCTCTGATGACGATACTGAGCTCGATGAAGGCAGTAACATGAGCGCGGACAGAGGGGGTGCCCAAGAAGGACAGCAATCTGGCAGTCATGCTCCCCCTGCTGCAGCATACTGCCAGGTTTGCTCCAGTGATGAGGAGGGAGGGGATGATGAGGTCACTGACTCAACGTGGGTGCCTGATAGGAGAGAGGAGGAGGAGGAGGAGGAGGAGGAGGAGGAGGAGGAGGAGGAGGAGGCGGCAGCACATCACCAACGAGGCAGGATGCCCTCCAGGGGCCAGCCTAAGGGCAACACATTGACTGCATCACACCCCAAAGCTCCACATGTGCAGGGCGCTGCAGTCTCTGCGCGTTATTCAAAAAGTTCTTTGGTGTGGGCCTTTTTTGAGACGAGTGCATCAGATCGCACCGCTGCTATTTGCAACATATGTCTCAAGCGTATCTCGCGTGGCCAAAATATCTCCCGCTTGGGTACCACATGCTTGACCAGACATATGTTGACCTGCCATGCAGTTCGTTGGCAAGCGTATCTAAAAGACCCACACCAAAGAACAAAGAGGATCTCTCCTTGCTCCTCATCAGCTGAGATTTCCAACCCCACTAGACCTTCAGTCCTCTCTGAGACCTGCAGTGAGAGGAATGAAGGTGTAGAATTAGGTGTGTCACAGCCAAGTACTTGTGGGCAATCTGCTTTTGGTACACCGACGTCAGATTGTACCAGGCAAATTTCCCTGCCCCAGCTGCTGCACCGCCGAAAGAAGTTTGCTCCCAGCCATCCACATGCCCAGCGGTTGAATGCTAGCTTGGCAAAATTGCTAGCACTTCAACTGCTGCCTTTTCAGTTGGTAGACTCTGCCCCCTTCCGTGAGTTTGTGGAATGTGCGGTTCCTCAGTGGCAGGTACCCAAACGCCACTTTTTCTCACGGAAGGCGATTCCGGCTCTCTACCGGCATGTGGAAGGCAATGTCCATGCCTCGCTGGACAGGGCGGTCAGCGGTAAGGTGCATATTACCGCTGACTCATGGTCCAGCAGGCATGGACAGGGACGTTACCTAAGTTTCACGGCGCATTGGGTGACTCTGCTGGCAGCTGGGAAGGATGCAGGACAAGGTGCAGTAGTGTTGGAGGTTGTTCTGCCACCACGCCTCCAAAATGCTGATTGTGACACACCTCTCTCCTCCACCCCCTCCTCTTCTTCTTCCTCCATGGCCTCTTCCTCGGAACCAGCGGTGCTCCGTAGGCGTTCAAGGGGCTACGCAAGTACGCAGGCCAAAAGATGCCATGCGGTGCTTGAGCTGGTGTGCTTGGGGGACAGGAGCCACACTGGGGCAGAGGTTCTGTCAGCTCTGCAGGGGCAGGTTCAGAGGTGGTTGACGCCACGCCAACTTAAGGCAGGAATGGTGGTTTGCGACAATGGCACCAACCTCCTCTCTGCCCTCCGACAGGGACAAATGACCCATGTGCCCTGTTTGGCTCACGTCCTTAACTTGGTGGTGCAGCGGTTCTTGGGCAGGTACCCGGGCTTACAGGATGTCCTGAGGCAGGCCAGGAAAGTCTGTGTGCATTTCCGCCGGTCATATAATGCCAGTGCTCGGCTGACGGACCTCCAAAAGGAGTTTAACCTGCCCAAGAACCGCCTAATCTGTGACATGCCCACCAGGTGGAACTCAACGTTGGCCATGCTGCAGCGGCTGCACACGCAGCAGAGGGCCATCAATGAGTACCTGTGCGACTATGGCACCAGGACAGGGTCAGGGGAGCTTGGTTTTTTTTCCCCACGCCAGTGGGCCATGATCAGGGATGCATGCACTGTCCTGTCACCATTCGAGGAGGCCACGAGGATGGTGAGCAGTGACAGTGCATGCATCAGTGACACTGTCCCCCTTGTCCACCTGTTGGAGCACACGCTGCGTGGAATAATGGACAGGGCACTTGAGGCAGAACAGAGGCAGGAAGAGGAGGACTTCCTTAGCTCTCAAGGCCCCCTTTATCCAGACAGTGTTCCTGCGTGCCCGCCGATCACACAGGAAGAGGACGAGGAGGAAGAGGAGGAGGAGGAAGATTGTGTCAGTATGGAGGTGGAGCCTGGCACTCAGCATCAGCAGCAGTCTTTAAGGGATCAGTCCCAAGAAACACATGGACTTGTACGTGGCTGGGAGGAGGTGGCTGCGGACCATGTCGTTCTTAGTGACCCAGAGGACTCCGGACCGAATGCCTCAGCAAACCTACGCTGCATGGCCTCCCTGATCCTGCAAAGCCTGCGTAAGGATCCTCGTATTCGTGGTATCAAGGAGAAGGACCAATACTGGCTGGCAACCCTCCTTGATCCACGTTACAAGGGTAAGGTTGCGGACCTTATCTTGCCATCGCAGAGGGAGCAGAGGATGAAACATCTTCGGGAGGCCTTGCAGAAAGGTCTGTGCAACGCGTTCCCAGAGACTGGGAGGTTACAAACTCCTGTTTCTGGACAACGTGTTGCTGAGGCTTCGGTCAGTCAAAGAAGGAGCGGTGGAGAAGGTGGCCGTCTGACCGATGCGTTCAGACAATTTTTTGGTCCGCAGCCCCAAGGTATGATCGGTTCCAGCAACCATCGCCAGCGTCTGTTTTACATGGTGCAGGAATACCTAGGGGCAAGATCAGACTTGGACACCTTTCCCACCGAAAATCCTCTGGGTTACTGGGTCTTGAGGATGGATCACTGGCCAGAGCTTGCACAGTATGCAATTGAGCTACTGGCCTGTCCTGCATCCAGCGTTCTTTCGGAACGCACATTCAGTGCTGCTGGAGGCGTGGTAACCGATCACAGGGTGCGTCTGTCCACCGACTCGGTCGATCGGCTGACCTTCATAAAAATGAATGAGTCTTGGATCACCACCAGCTACCAAGCACCTGATGCTGATGTAACCGAATAATTTTTTTTGAAATCTCAGATCCCTTCAAAGACTGCCTATGCTGATGCTGAGTGACTATCCCTGAGTAATTATCCTCTTCCTCCTCAATCATCACGCTGATAGCTTGTAAGAACATTTTTGGTTCTGGGCGCCACCACCAGTGCCTAAGGCACAATTTTTCAGCCCCTGTTTAACAGGGGCGTGTAATTACAATTTTTGATGTAATACTTTGCAGCAGGGCTCGTTCCTGCATTCCAACTAGAGTGTCTGTGAGGGGTTGCAGTGTTGTGGCACCAGCACCAGTGCCTAGGGCCCAATTTTTCTGCCCCTGTCTAACAGGGGCGTGTAATTACAATTTTTGATGCAATACTTTGCAGCAGGGCTCGTTCCTGCGTTCCAACTAGAGTGTCTGTGAGGGGTTGCAGTGTTGTGGCACCAGCACCAGTGCCTAAGGCCCAATTTTTCTGCCCCTGTCTAACAGGGGCGTGTAATTACAATTTTTGATGCAATACTTTGCAGCAGGGCTCGTTCCTGCGTTCCAACTAGAGTGTCTGTGAGGGGTTGCAGTGTTGTGGCACCAGCACCAGTGCCTAAGGCCCAATTTTTCTGCCCCTGTCTAACAGGGGCGTGTAATTACAATTTTTGAAGCAATAATTTGCAGCAGGGCTCGTTCCTGCGTTCCAACTAGAGTGTCTGTGAGGGGTTGCAGTGTTGTGGCACCAGCACCAGTGCCTAAGGCCTAATTTTTCAGCTCCTGTTCAACAGGGGCATGTAATTACAATTCTTGATCTAATATTTCACAGCAGGGCCCTGTGAGGGCTTACAGTGTTGTGGCCACAGCAACACCTAAGGCCCAAATTTCTGCTGAGTATATAGGGCAGGACCCTACTTTCAAACATCTAACTTACAAACGACTCCTACTTGCAAACGGAAGGAGACAACAGGAAGTGAGATGAAATCTACCCCTAGGAAGGGAAATTCTCTCCTGTAAGAGTTAATATGGGAAAACAATTTCTCCTTTCCACTGATGCTTTCCAATCCTTGTTCCACAAAAAAACCCAAATTTTCAAAAAACATTTTTCATTGGGACAAAAAAGTGAGGTGAAATCTTCTGAAGAGGAGGAAAGACAGCAAAACAAATGTCACAGGGGTGATAACCCTTCCCTATGTTTTCCAAAAAGCTTAGAAAAGATTTTTTGGCTGGAGCTAAACACGTTAAAAATGTTCAAAATTACAAACAGATTCTACTTAACAACAAACCTACAGTCCCTGTCTTGTTTGCACCGCCTGTATACTGCTGTTCAGAGTATATAGGGCCTGGTGGCCCCACACCTTTCCTTATTTTAATTTGGGTGCGGGGTTCCCCTTAATATCCATACAAGACCCAAAGGGCCTGGTAATGGACTGGGGGGTACCCATGCCGTTTGTCTCACTGATTTTCATCCATATTGCCATGACCCGACATGACATTAAACCCGCAAGCAGTTTTAAATGAGATTTTTTCCTTTAAAAATGACATTTGGTGCAGGGACTGTTCTAAACATGGGAAACACGCGTCACTTTACAGGCATACTATAGACACCCCCCAGGTACGATATTTAAAGGAATATTTCACTTTTTTTTTTTTACTTTAAGCATCATTAAAATCACTGCTCCCGAAAAAACGGCCGTTTTTAAAAGTTTTTTTTGCATTGATACATGTCCCCTGGGGTAGGACCCGGGTCCCCAAACCCTTTTTAGGACAATACCATGCAAATTAGCCTTTAAAATGAGCACTTTTGATTTCGAACGTTCGAGTCCCATAGACGTCAATGGGGTTCTAACGTTCGTGCGAACTTTCGGTCCGTTCGCGGGTTCTGGTGCGAACCGAACCGGGGGGTGTTCGGCTCATCCCTATTAAGGGGAACCCCGCTCCAAAATAAAACAAAATCCATACCAGGCCCTTAAGGTCTGGTATGGATATTAAGGGGACCCCCGAGCCAAAATAAAAATGGCGTAGGGGTCCCCCCAAAATCTATACCAGGCCCTTATCCAAGCATGCAACCTGGCAGGCCACAGGAAAAGGGGGAGGGGGGACGAGAGAACACCCCTCCCTCCTGAACTGTACCAGGCCACATGCCCTCAACATGGGGAGGGTGCTTTGGGGTCCCAAATCCCACCCCCCCATGTGAATGGGTATCGGGTACATTGTACCCCTACACATTCACCAAAAAAAGTGTCAAAAAAGTAAAAATGACAGGAGACAGTTTTGGACAATTCCTTTATTAAAAAATAAAAAGTGTCCCGCGATGTCCATCAATCATGGCGTCCGACACTCCAGAGAAAAAAAAAATAAAGAAAAACTCTGCCTCCATGGGAGGCGCCCCTGCGACTGACGTCTTTTTGCTTTGACATCTGTTATATAGCTAAGGGGCGGTGACGTCACGTGATGTCAGAGTGGGTGGGGTCAACCGTTTACGCCACAGGGAAACCACGGGGAAGCCCCCGTGTCTTCAGAGCGGGGTGGGGTCACACATTTACATCACCGGAGGGGGTCCCGCCCTCAGATATATAACGCCCTCAGATATATAACAGCTGTCATTGTGAAAAGGCTGCCGTCGTGGAGACGCCTCTCATGGAGGCGGAGTATTTCCTTTTTTTTTCTCGGGAACATCGGACGCTGTTATTGAAGATGAATGGACATCGCGGGACACTTTTTTTATTTTTTTGTTTTTTAATAAAGCACTTGTCCATAAATGTCTCTCTCACCCCCCCCCCTCTTTTCCTGCGGCCTGCCAGGTTGCGGGCTCAGATAAGGGTCTGGTATGGATTTCGGGGGGGACCCCCACGCCATTTTTTTTTTTTGTTGGCACGGGGTTCCCCTTAACTGCTTGCCGACCAGCCACCGTCATTATACTGCGGCAGGTTGGCAAGATCCCGCGAACCGTCGTAGCTATATGTCGGTTTGCGGGACCAGGATAGCAGGCCAGGAGCGATCGCAAGCACGAGGGACAGAACAGGAAAGTGTGTGTGTGTAAACACACCCTTCCCTATTCTGTTCTGAGAGGACTGACAGATCGCATGTTCCTATTAGCTAGGAACCACGACCCGTCACTTTCTCTAGTCAGTCCCCTCCCCCTTCAGTTAGAATCACCTCCCAGGGACACACAATTAACCCCTTGATCGCCCCCTACTGTTAACCCCTTCACTGCCAGTGACATTTATACAGTAATCAATGCATTTTTATAGCACCGATCGCTGTATAAATGCCATGGTCCCAAAAATATGTCAAAATTGTCCGATGTGTCCGCCACAATGTTGCAGTCACGATAAAAATTGTCGCCGCCATTACTAGTAAAAATAAATAAATAAATAAATAGGCCATAAATCTATCCCCTATTTTGTAGACGCTATAACGTTTGTGCAAACAAATCAATATATGCTTATTGCGAGATTTATTTTTTTTTAAACAAAAAGATGTAGAAGAATACATATCGGCCTAAAATTGAGAAAAAAATTAGCTTTTAAAAAAAAGTGGGGATATATATTGTAGCAAAAAGTACAATATAATATTGTGGTTTTTTTTTCAAAATTGATGCTCTTTTTTTTTTTAACCACTTGACCACTGGGCACTTAAACCCCCTTAATAACCAGACCAATTTTCAGCTTTCGGTGCTCTCACACTTTGAATGACAATTACTCAGTCATGCAACACTGTACTCAAATGAAATTTTTGTCCATTTTTTCACACAATTAGAGCTTTCTTTTGGTGGTATTTAATCACCGCTGGGTTCTTTATTTTTTGCGCTATAAAAGAAAAAAGACTGAAAATTCTGTAAAAAAAAATGCATTTTTCTTCGTTTCTGTTATAAAATTTTGCAAATTAGTAATTTTTTCTTTATATATTTTGGCCAAAATTTATACCGCTACATATCTTTGGTAAAAATAACCCAAATCGGTGGATATTATTTGGTCTTTGTGAAAGTTATAGAGTCCACAAGCTATGGTGCCAATCTCTGAAAATTGATCACACCTGAAGTACTGACGGCCTATCTAATTTCTTGAGACCTTAACATGCCAGAAAAGTACAAATACCCCCAAATTACCCCTTTTTGGAAAGAAGACATTCCAAGGTATTTAGTAAGAGGCATGGTGAGTTTTTTGAAGTTGTCATTTTTTCCCACAATTCTTTGCAAAATCAAGATTTTTTTTTTCTTTTTTTTTTCTTCACAAAATTGTCATATTAGCAGGTTATTTCTCACACACAGCATATGCATACCACAAATTACACCCCAAAACACATTCTGCTATTACTCCCGAGTATGGCGATACCGCATGTGTGAGACTTTTACACAGCGTGGCCACATACAGAGGCCCAACATGCTTGGAGCACCTTCAGGCATTCTAGGAGCACCCAGGCCAATTCTGACATTTCTCTCCTACATGTAAAAATCATTTATTTGCTAGAAAATTACATAGAACCCCAAAACATATATGTTTTTTTAGCAAAGACCCTAGAGAATACAATGGCGGTCGTTTCAACTTTTTGTATTTGTGCAGCAATTTTTCGAACAAGTTTTTTTTGAAAAAAAAAAACAGTTTTGTGCTTTAAAAAAAAAACAAAACAGTAAAGTTAGCCCAATATTTT
Organism: Aquarana catesbeiana; assembly: GCF_042186555.1. Taxonomy (NCBI): domain Eukaryota; kingdom Metazoa; phylum Chordata; class Amphibia; order Anura; family Ranidae; genus Aquarana; species Aquarana catesbeiana. Next base: position 6,044,229 of record NC_133325.1, read on the forward strand.
TGCATAATGTAAAAGATGAAGTTATGCCGAGTAAATAGATACCTAACATGTCACCCTTCAAATTTGCACACCCTCGTGGAATGGCACCAAACTTCGCTACTTAAAAATCCCCATAGGAGACGCTTTAAAAATGTTTTACTGGTTACATGTTGTGAGTTACAGAGGAGGTCTAGGGCCAAAATTATTGCTCTTGCTCTAGCGATCGCACCAATACCTCACATGTGTGGTTTGAACACCATTTTCATATGTGGGCGGGACTTGCTTATGCGTTCGCTTCTGCATGCGAGCACACGGGGAAAAAAAAAAATTATTGTTCATTTTACTTTATTTATTTTAGTTTGATGCTTTTTTCCAAAAAATACATTTTTTGATCACTTTTATTCCTATTACAAGTAATGTAAACATCCCTTGTAATAGGAATATGGCATGACAGGTCCTCTTTACAATGAGATAAGTCAATAAGACCCCACATCTCACCTCTAGGCTGGGAAGCCTGAAATAAATAAAAAAAAAAACGATCCTGGCTTCGATGGTAGCAGTGAGTCAGTAGAAGCACCGGAGGGTGGCGGGAGGGGGGGCGTCCCCTCTCGCCTCCCGTAAGAACGACCAAGCAGCGGAACAGTTGCTATGATCATTCTTATGGTGTAGGAAATCGCCGGCTGAAAAAGCTGATATCTGAATGATGCCTGTAGCCGCACCCATCATTCAGATATCCCCACACAAAGTCAAGGACGTCGTATGACGGGCGGGAAGTGGTTAAAACACTTTTTTTAACACAAAGTTGTTCATTTATACAATATTTCTACCACATAACATGTACATACCAAAAATGACGCCCCGAAATAGATTCTCCTACTCCTGAGTACGGCGATACCACATGTGTGAGACTTCCACAGCCTGGCCACATACAGAGGCCGAGTAGAGCTGAGCATGGCCGAGTATGGCAAAGTATGGCTGGTTATGGCTGGGTATGGCAGAGTATGGCTGGGTATGACAGAGTATGGCTGGGTATGACAGAGTATGGCTGGGTATTGCGGGGCATTGCAGAGTATTGCAGGGCATTGCAGAGTATTGTGGGGCATTGCGGGGCATTGCAGGGTATTGCAGGGCATTGCAGAGTATTGCACAGGGAATTGCGGAGTATTGCAGAGTAGTGGTGGGTATTGCTGAGCATGGGGGGATGGCTGAGCATGGAGGGATGGATGTGACTGCACATGTCACTGAACAGCGCTGTGGGCACTACACATCCAGCCCACAGCGCTGCTCCCATCTGATCCCTCCCCCTCTGTACCAATCGATACAGAGAGGGGAGAGAGGAACCGGCGTCATTACATGACGCCAGTTTGTTTACATGTGATCGCTCCGTCATTTGACGGAGCGATCACATGGTAAATGGCCGCGATCAGCAGCCGTTTACCGTGATCCGTGATGCGCTGGGTCCTCTGGACGCGGCGGTCACGGATGTTCCCGTGTGCGCGCCCCAGGGGGTGTGCGGGAGCTGTTTTCTGGAATCACGTCATGACGTGATCCCAGAGTATTCCAACCGCCCTGCAGCCATCATTTGGGTTGTTTGGGTGCAGCATCGCACGACCGTGCAATTGTCAGTTAAAGTGACGCAGTGCCGAATCGCAAAAAATGCTCTGGTCATTGAGCAGCCAAATCTTCCGGGGCTGAAGTGGTTAATATCCATACCAGACCTGAAGGACCTGGTAATGGATTGGGGGGGGGGGGAGGGAACTCACGCCATTTTTTTTCAATGTTTTTTATGCATCTTGCCAGGACCTGGCAATACATTACAGCCGCTAGAAATTTTAACCACTTCCGGATCGCCCGCCGTCATTATACGTCGGTACCTTAAAGAGGAGTGTCGTTGTTATGGCAGCAGCTAGTTACCATAACCCCCGGTATTCTCTTATTCAGCGGGTGGTCCGCTTTCAGATAAAAGTAGTCTCTGTGGCTGATTCGCCGTGAGATCACTTTTATCGCCGCGCTCTGGTGCCCTCCGCCGCTTACCGGAGCCGCCAGCAGCGGCGGAAGTGATCGGGTCCACTCTCATGCTTGGTATGGAGATGAGTGAGGGGAAGATGGCCCCCACCCGTCTCCTTACCATTGCAGGGCGGAAGTGACGGATAGCTCTTAAAGTAATTTTTTTTTTTTTAATTACATTAATTTTCTTTTTATTGCATTTTAGTGTAAATATGAGATGTTTGGTCTTTTTGACCCCCAGATCTCATATTTAAGAGGTCCTGTCATGCTTTTTTTCTATTACAAGGGATGTTTACATTCCTTGTAATAGGAATAAAAGTGACACCATTTTTTTTTAAAGAACAGTGTAAAAATAAAAAATAAAAGGTAAAATAAATAAGAAAAAAAATTTAAATGCGCCCCGTCCCGTCGATCTCGTGTGCAGAAGCGAACGCATACTTGAGCAGTGCCCGCATATGAAAACAGTGTTCAACCCACACATGTGAGGTATCACCGCGATCGGTAGAGCGAGAGCAATAATTCTAGCCCCAGACCTCCTCTGTCGCCTATGGAGATTTTTCAAGGGTAAAAGTTTGTCGCCATTCCACGAGCAGGCGCAACTTTGAAGCGTGTTGAAGCATGACATGTTGGGTATCAATTAAGTAACATTATCTTTCACAATATAAAGACAAATTGGGCTAAATTTACTGTTGTCTTATTTTTAATTCAAAAAAGGGAATTTTTCCAAAAAAAGGGCGCTTGTAAGACCGCTCCGTAAATATGGTGTGACAAAAAGTATAGCAACAATCGCCATTTTATTCTCTAGGGTGTTATAAAAAAAAATATATAATGTTTGGGGGTCCTAAGCAATTTTCTTGGGGAAAAAATGATTTTAACTTGTAAACAACAAGTTTGAAAAATAGGCCCGGTCCATTAATTATATGCAATGTTTTCCTTTTAGAAATGTCATTTTGCTGCTCTCATTCATAACAATATGTACGGCCGCTATATAAGCAACCTTACATAATGTGGGGCGTGGACTCAGCCCCCTGAGCCATGATTGGCCAAAGGCACCCTGCCTTTGGCCAATCATGGCTCTCACAGCAAAGCGCGCTGTGATTGGCCAAAGACAAACAAGATATTTGGGGAGCACACCCTAAAAGATGCATTAAAGATGGTGCAGCCATAAGACCGTACAGCAGAAGAAAAAATTACGGCGCACACATACAAAAAAGACATTTACCTCCAGCAAGGCTAGTTTAAAGTGGTGTTCCACCCTAAAAAAAAAAAAAAAAAAAATGCATGAATGTGCCTAAAATAAACTAAAAAAAAATAATTTGGAATTTTTTTTTTTAACTTACCTCTAAATGACTGTTGCTAGGGGGTCCCTCATAGTCTGCCTCTTTTAGTGCCTGGGCTGGTGACATCACTTCCCCCTCGGCACAGGAAGGGCTCAGCTCTGCTCCCTCCCTCTTGTCAATCATCTGGGACCCATTACAGGTCTCAGATGACCAAGCGGCCAATCATGGCGCGCGGCGCCGCTCACGCATGCGCAGTAGGTGCCCGGCTGTGAAGCCACAGCCCGGCGCCCACAGTTGCAATGTCGGCGCCGCAGAATGGAGGAGGAGACGAGCGGGGCTTCGATCCCCCGCATCGCTGGACCCCGGGACAGGTAAGTGTCCAATTAAAAGTCAGCAGCTGCAGTATTTGTAGCTGCTTGATTTTTTTTTTTTAATAGGAACGCCTCTTTAAAACACCTAAACATTTTCAAAAAAACATTATCAAAAAATATGGGGATTTGGTCACACCATATTGCTATATGATGCTAAGCCCACTTACTGCGACAAAGTTCCCTCATGATTAGTGGGTCCTACACTATCCATAGATTTGTGAGATCCTCCTTCTCTGAACCATGAGAGCAATGCACGCTTCTATATGAGAGAATCTTGAGGTCTCCACTCATGACACAAGTGGACACTAATGAGAGGTACCAAGCCAATGACCTTTGCTTAATGAAGGAACCAATCAGTAGTTCTGAAACGCGTCCCATTTTGATGACATATTTACTGTTTGCAGTCCATGCTGGCTGTTGTCCCCTCCCTCTGACGTTATTTCCGGGATTCATGCTCCATGCTGAGTCAGACGACGCGATTGCTTCACCAGTGTTCCCAGAGCCTGGGGTGTTCACCCGCTGGTTATCCTGGGACCTTCTGATGCTGCATATCGTTATCCCTGGAAAGCTGTGATGCAGTGGGACCTCCTGATGCCGGATCACCCGCTTCATACATCCATGTTATGCCTCTTCTTATCCCTGATTCTGTAAGTGTTTTTAATCTTGTTTGGGGATAATAAAAGTTTTAATTCTGCACTTAGAGGAGCCTTTTTTTCTTTTCTTTGTTTACTAGACGGTTAGTGTGCTATTATCAGTGTAGTGATAGTGCGGTGTGAGTGTAATGCGATCGTTCATTTTTAATTTAGTGTCAGTTTAGTATTTCAGGGCAGGTTTAGTGCAGAATATTGAAGTGTGTTAGTGCACTTTTACGGCAGTGCACCAGATTGTATGTAAGATTTGTATCTGCCTGTGTGTGATCAGCCAGCTAGATATGGGTGGAGTCTCCCTCTAGTGGTGATCAGAGGTATTGCAGGCTGTGCCAAGTCTATCACAATAATCTCCCTCTCCTTCCCTCCTCCACCATACAAGGTCCTCTCCTGGTTTTCTAGTTCCCGTGGTCTTCCATCCTTGTCATGTGTGTGGCAGTGGTGGGATAATAGAGTGTGTGTGCTGTTATACAGCTGTTACCCCTGTCTGGGCTGGGAACTTGGGGTTCTCCTGACAATCTGCCAGCGTGCTGGGTGATTTCTGTGGATATACAACAGAAGGTGATCCCCCCGTGTGTTGTCTGACCCCCCCCCATATGTCTTTCCCCCCGGTACTAAATGCCTCTCTACTCTATATATTGTGTTGTACATTACAATAGTGCTGACCCCTCTACTCTATATATTGTGTTGTACATTACAATAGTGCTGACCTCTCTACTCTATATATTGTGTTGTACATTACAATAGTGCTGACCGCTCTACTCTATATATTGTGTTGTACATTACAATAGTGCTGACCTCTCTACTCTATATATTGTGTTGTACATTACAATAGTGCTGACCTCTCTACTCTATATATTATGTGTTGTACATTACAATAGTGCTGACCTCTCTACTCTATATATTGTGTTGTACATTACAATAGTGCTGACCTCTCTACTCTATATATTGTGTTGTACATTACAATAGTGCTGACCTCTCTACTCTATATATTGTGTTGTACATTACAATAGTGCTGACCTCTCTACTCTATATATTGTGTTGTACATTACAATAGTGCTGACCTCTCTACTCTATATATTGTGTTGTACATTACAATAGTGCTGACCTCTCTACTCTATATATTGTGTTGTACATTACAATAGTGCTGACCCCTCTACTCTATATATTGTGTTGTACATTACAATAGTGCTGACCTCTCTACTCTATATATTGTGTTGTACATTACAATAGCGCTGACCTCTCTACTCTATATATTGTGTTGTACATTACAATAGTGCTGACCTCTCTACTCTATATATTGTGTTGTACATTACAATAGTGCTGACCTCTCTACTCTATATATTGTGTTGTACATTACAATAGTGCTGACCGCTCTACTCTATATATTGTGTTGTACATTACAATAGTGCTGACCCCTCTACTCTATATATTATGTGTTGTACATTACAATAGTGCTGACCCCTCTACTCTATATATTGTGTTGTACATATAATAGTGCTGACCTCTCTACTCTATATATTGTGTTGTACATTACAATAGTGCTGACCTCTCTACTCTATATATTGTGTTGTACATATAATAGTGCTGACCTCTCTACTCTATATATTGTGTTGTACATTACAATAGTGCTGACCTCTCTACTCTATATATTGTGTTGTACATTACAATAGTGCTGACCTCTCTACTCTATATATTGTGTTGTACATTACAATAGTGCTGACCTCTCTACTCTATATAATGTGTTGTACATTACAATAGTGCTGACCTCTCTACTCTATATATTGTGTTGTACATTACAATAGTGCTGACCTCTCTACTCTATATATTGTGTTGTACATTACAATAGTGCTGACCTCTCTACTCTATATATTGTGTTGTACATTACAATAGTGCTGACCTCTCTACTCTATACATTGTGTTGTACATTACAATAGTAATAACAATACAATAGTAATGTTTATATGCAAATAATTGGCCATAAAAAGGTTCTGGTCTGGTATGGATTTTGGGTGGGACCCCACGCCATTTTTAATAACATTTTGGCATGAAGGGCCTGGTATAGACCGGGGGGGGACCCCATGCTTTCTTTCATTTTTTTTAAACCACTTTCAGCCTGGCCTATAGCAAAATGATGACCGGGCGATGGTGTTCAGTTCTCCTGACTGGATGTCATATGATGTCCAGCAGGATAAGCCGCAATCACGTGCCTGTGGGGGCGTGCAGCGTGGGGTCGGTGGTGTCGTGTGTCACTCTGATGGAGGCTCTTTACCGCGTGATCAGTCCTTTTCAGTCATGGCTGATCAGTGTAAACAGGAAGAGCCGTTTATCAGCTTTTCCTCACTTGCGTCTGACAGACCCGAGTAGAGGAGAGCCAATTGGCTGCTCTCCTGACTGGGCGGTCTGTGCTGATTGTTTATCAGCACAGCCCCCCCCCGTGGATGCCCGCCCCGGACCACCAGGGATGCCCCCAAAGGACGCCAACCAGGTATGCCACACTGGACCACCAGGCAGATGCCAGTCAGTGCCCATCAGTGATGCTTATCGGTGCCCATCAGTGCCGCCTATCAGTGCCACCAATAAGTACCCATCAGTGCTGCATATCAGTGCCACCTAATAGTGCCCATCAGTGTCGCCTATCAGTGCCCATCATCAGTGCCACCTCATTGGTGCCGCCTTATCAGTGCCTGTCAGTGCCCATCAGTGAAGCAGAAAACTTACTTATTTACAAAATTTTAGAACAGAAACAAAGAAAAACTTTTTTTTATTTGATTAGCAAAAAATAAAAAACGGAGATCAAATACCACCAAAAAAAAAGCTCTATTTGTGTGAAAAAAATGATAAAAATGTGTTTGGGTACAGTGCAGCATGACCGCGCAATTGTCATTTAAATAGTGACAGCGCTGAAAGCTGAAAAATGCCCTGGACAGGAGGGGGGGGGGGGAGTGCCCGGTATTGAAGGGGTTAAATTTGTATTGCCAGGATCTGTGAAGGCATTACAGCTGCAAGCAAGTTTTAAATGACATTTTTTTTTTCTTTAGAAATGTCATTATTGCTGTGGAATGTCCTATACTAGACATGTGCGGTTCCTTTAGTGCCGAATTGAAATAAATCCGAAATAACGAAAAAAAAAAAAATTAAACAAAATTTGAATTCAAGTCGTTTTCGAATTCGAATAGTTTTTGAATTCAAATTTGAAAAGCTTTTGAATTTGAATAGTTTTCCAATTTCCAAAGAGAATAAAATATAGAATAGAAAATATAGGAATAGACTAGAAAAGAATATAACAGAAAATAAAAGAATATAATAGAGTAAAACAGAACAAAATAGAATAGAAAAAAAAGAACAGAATATACTAGAATATAATAGAAACAAATAGAATAGAATAACATAGAACATAACCATCTTTTGTAATTCAAATTTCAAGCTGAATAAATCTGAATTTGAATACATAAGAAAAGAATAGAATAGAAAATAACAGAATGGAAAAAAAAACAATAGAATAGAATATAACCATTTCCCAGAATTCAATAAGAATCAATTCAAATTTGAATAGAATACAAAAGAATAGATTGGAATAGAAAATAACAGAATAGTATAGAAAAAAAACAAACAAAATAATAGAATAGAATATAGCCATCTCCCGAAATGTGAATTTTAAATAGAATAAATTTGAATTTGTATAGAAAATAATAGAATACAAAGGAATAGAATAGAAAATAATAGAATAGAATAAACATATAAAAAAACAATAAAATAAAAAACAATAGAATAGATTATAATTAGAAGATACCCAGTTACCAAAATTCAAATAGAATCACTTTGAATTTGAATAGAATAGAAAAGAATCGATTAGAATAGGAAGATGGTTATATTCATTCTATTCTTTTCTGTTTTTTTTTTCTATACTATTTTTTTATTTTTTATTCTATTCTACTCTATTATTTACTATTCTTTTCAAATTCAAATTGATTCTATTTGAAATTTGGAAAATGGTTGTATTATTTCTATTCTATGTTTTTTTTTTAAATTATATTCTTTTCTATTCTATTAAAATTTCAGATTCAGATGGTAATAATTTCTATTTTATTCTATTCTTTTGTTCTATTCCTTTTTTATTCTATTCCATTCTATGCCATTCTTTTATTTTCTTTCCTATTTTGTTCCGTTTTACCCTATCATATTGTATTCTTTTATTTTCTGTTATATTCTTTTATTTTCCATTCTATTTTTTTCTATTCTATTCCTTTATTTTCTTTTCTATTTTATTCTCTTTAGAAATTGGAAAAAGATTTGCATTCAAAAACTTTTTTTCGATTTTGAAAACTATTCGAAAACTTTTCGAATCAATTCGAATTTGAATAGATTAAAAAACGGATAAGCAAAACGAATTCTGAAAATGAATTAAACGAATGAAACTAATTTAAAGAAACAAATTTATATAAATATAATCAAAATGAAACAAAACACGTTTTTTTGTTCTGCACATGTCTATTCTATACATCGAACAGATGCGCCACTTTACAGGCAGACCAAGGACACCCCCCGGGCATGTTATTTAAAGGAATATTTTGTTTTTATTGTTTCACTTTAAGCATTTTTAAAATCACTTCTCCATTAATACATGTCCCCCAGGGCAGTACACAGACCCCCATACCCCTTTTATGGGCAATTACTTTTTACATACCCCTTTTAGGGCACTTTTTCTTTATTGCGCTGTCAGAGGGGAAACCCATTGACAGCTGATGACTCATCGGTTGTTAAGGACGCCGCCGTCCGCTTCCCAGCCTTGTTCCTTAACAACCAGATTACACTGCACCCTGATTGGGCAAAGTGTTGCCCAATCAGGGCACAGAACGCACTGTGCAGCGCTCAGTGCATTGCAGGGTATTCATTGGGGCAAACACTTGGCGAACACCCCGCAAATTTGGGTGTTCAGCGAATGGCAGAACAGGCAAATGTTTGTCCCAAACTCATGCTCGATCCAAACTGTTTGCCAATCCCTACTCTCCACCATACTTACTACAGACCGGCAGACTAGATCCTCCTTCTGCACCCTGACACAGGATAGGGGGTGACTGAAAGAGATTTGGGGGTCACACTTGTCTTTGCTGGTATATGGAAGATCACTTGTTGGTGGTAATGGAGGTGAATCCGGCAATGAAGCAGATCTACAGTACACCTCCCATTACTGTTCCCTCCATGGTCCCGAGGCCAGATCTCCAGATCGCTCTTCTCTGTCCCCCACACCCCCCGACAGAGCGCCCCCTTCTGGGACATTTTACATTTTATCTTGTAGCTTTGTGGTCATTAGACCTCACCAGGCAGTTGTTGGTGACAATCTGTCCAAGAGTGGTCTTTATTGTCCCAGCACCTCACTACATCCTTTCACCCTTCCCCCTCACAATCTATAAACACTGCACCCCAAATACTGCACCCCCTCACAGTTTATGCACCCCCTCATAAGTTTCCCCCCCAATCTCAGCCCCCCCATGTACCAATATACCATTAATGTGCTTTTTTCTATTTATTTTACACCCCCCTTACCTCAGTGTCCAACGCTGTACAATCACTTCTCCATTACTTCCTGGACACACCTTGGGATGTGACACACCCTGCATCATCTACCCTCCTCCCTTCCACCCACCTCATCAGGTGCACATATTTCCTATGCAATCATTGATCACCATTCTCACTAAATACACAACCATAGATCGTTCATTTGGCAGAGTGTGCAGGAGCTGAGCGATCAGATAACAGCCGATGTGGATAGAGCTGTAATACTGAAATCAGGAGAAGTGTGTCATGGGTTTTGTAAAGCTTACCATACAGTATACAATCTGATGATGGTATATCTGAACGACGTACAATCAGATTGTATAGTGTATGGCCAGATTTATAGAAGTACATAGGAGGGAGTGGATGGAGTCACTCAGCTGTCAAGCCGCATTCATATCTCTGTGTAGTGGAAACTCACACTCCCACATGTGGGGGGTTTATTTGGTGTTTTGGAGTATTTTCGCTCCTCATGCATAGGGTAGACCATTCATTTGAATGGACTGCCTTATTCACGAACATCGCCCCAAAAAATCTCTAGATTATTTATTTTTAGAGTGGAGTGTGGTGTGTTTTTACATTGCTCAGATAATCAGATAAACTCTACTGTGTTCCGGGTATGAGACAGGAAGTCTCGGCTTGAACCCGGAACACAGTGCTGTATACTGTATGTAGCCTCAGCCATATACAGCTTAGACCGCACATCCAGCGGCCTCACATGTTGGCGAGGGAAATAGTGTGATTGGACCAGCTTGGCCCAAACTATGTAAAGTGTATGAAAATCTGGAGCTCGGCTTTAATGGATAGAAAGCATTCCAGTCATTGTCATAGATTAGGACTGACCTTGCAGAGTGGGGTACACTGACTTCATTTATCTGTCAGCCGGTGCTCTGTGACCTCTAGCAGACGGCCCAAATCTGTTATCTACAGGTCCGATTTTTCACCCTGCTTCTCGGTCACTGGCTTTGATGGATTGGCTGCTGAAAACCTATTTCTGAGAGACGGAGGCATTGAAATTTGGTTATCCCAACCATGCTTAAAGCGGAGCTCCACCCTAACGGGGAAATTCTGCTTTTTTTTTTGCGTCCTCCTTCCCCCCCCCTCCACTGACACATTTTGGCACTGTTTTGGAGAGAGGGGGGAGTGGGTACCTGGTTTTGACAGGTACCCGCTCCCACTTTCAGCTCAAATCACCACGGCAATCTGAGCTGGAGTTTCAGCCCCCTCTATTTCCCCCGCAGTCTTCTGGGACACATCACAATTCCCAGAAGACTGCAGAACCATTCATAAGGTGCAGTTTGGTTCCCGCATACACAGTAGGAAACTTTCAGTGAAGGTGAAAGGCATCACTTCCTGCTACCTTACTTGAGATGCCGGTGCCTTTGACCATTGACAAATTGGTTCAGGTGAGGACATCACTGGATCCCTGGATAGGTATATTAGCAGGTACAGTATTTGTAGCTGATGACTTTTTTAATTCTGTTAGGGGAGTCTGGAGCTCCTCTATAAACTCCTAAATCTATTTCCTGAAAGATTTATCACTGTATGCAGAAGGTTTAATTTTGTTGGTTTGAGACTTTGGGAGTTTTCCCATAAGTGTTTTCAGTTGGCCGTATTATTTATTTTTGTTTGTTGGGATTAGAGAAATATTTAACCCTTAGCACTATCAGGGGTCACATGTCTGCCCTGTCTGTCCTTTTTCAACATTCTCCAGCTACTAATTCACTCATTTGTACTTTCATTCAATGTACCTCACATTTTCCCCCAGATATTCACTGATTCGGATCGATTTAAAACATTTTATACTCTACAAGCAAAGTGATTTACAAGCTGGAATGTCCATGTAAAAAATTCTATATAGGGGAAAACAAAGCAACAATTTAAAATCTGTATCTGTGAACATCTCAGGGACATCAATGGACCTTCTGGAAAAGATGAGAAAGAAAAAGAGAATCTCTTAGCACAACATTTTAGGAAAATCCATGCGGGAAAAACAGATGGCCTGAAAGTAAAAGGGATCTTTTCCCTAAATGTATCCCCTAGGAGAGGAGACTTTGATTTGAGGGTTTTACTGTGTAAAGAGAAATACTGGATCTATAATCTCACTACTTTAATACCAAAAAGCAAAACCGGTAAGTACAGTAATCCCGAGAAACACCGGTGAGCAGCGGGAGGAGGGACGACCTCTCTGAGTGCTTCTAAAAGTGATCCAGCAGCTAATCAGCTGCTTGGATCGTTTTTATGAGAAACAGAATTGCCGGCTTCAGCCATAACCCCTGCAAACAATTCAAATGGCAGTATGTATGTATGTATGTACAGTGGGGACGGAAAGTATTCAGACCCCCTTAAATTTTTCACTCTTTGTTATATTGCAGCCATTTGCTAAAATCATTTAAGTTCATTTTTTTGCCTCATGAATGTACAAACAGCACCCCATATTGTACACACAGCACCCCATATTGTACACACAGCACCCCATATTGACAGAAAAACATTTTTGCAGATTTATTAAAAAAGAAAAACTGAAATATCACATGGTCCTAAGTATTCAGACCCTTTGCTGTGACACTCATATATATAACTCAGGTGCTGTCCATTTCTTCTGATCATCCTTGAGATGGTTCTACACCTTCATGTGAGTCCAGCTTTGTTTGATTATACTGATTGGACTTGATTAGGAAAGCCACACACCTGTCTATATAAGACCTTACAGCTCACAGTGCATGTCAGAGCAAATGAGAATCATGGGGTCAAAGGAACTGCCTGAAGAGCTCAGAGACAGAATTGTGGCAGTGCACAGATCTGGCCAAGGTTACAAAAAAATTCTGCTGCACTTAAGATTTCTAAGAGCACAGTGGCCTCCATAATCCTTAAATGGAAGATGTTTGGGATGACCGGAACCCTTCCTAGAGCTGGCCATCTGGCCAAACTGAGCTATCGGGGGAGAAGAACCTTGGTGAGAGAGTTAAATAAGAACCCAAAGATCACTGTGGCTGAGCTCCAGAGATGCAGTTGGGAGATGGGAGAAAGTTGTAGAGAGTCAACCATCACTGCAGCCCTCCACCAGTCGGGGCTTTATGGCAGAGTGGCCCGACGGAAGCCTCTCCTCAGTGCAAGACACATGAAAGCCCGCATGGAGTTTGCTAAAATAACACCCGAAGGACTCCAAGATGGTGAGAAATAAGATTCTCTGGTCTGATGAGACCAAGATAGAACTATGTGGCCTTAATTCTAAGCGGTATGTGTGGAGAAAGCCAGGCACTGCTCATCACATGTCCAATACAGTCCTAACAGTGAAGCATGGTGGTGGCAGCATCATGCTGTGTTTTTTTTTTTTCAGCTGCAGGGACAGGACGACTGGTTGCAATCGAGGGAAAGATGAATGCGGCCAAGTACAGGGATATCCTGGACGAAAACCTTCTCCAGAGTGCTCAGCACCTCAGACTGGGCTGAAGGTTTACCTTCCAACAAGACAATGACCCTAAGCACACAGCTAAAATAACGAAGGAGTGGTTTCACAACAACTCCGTGACTGCTCTTGAATAGCGCAGCCAGAGCCCTGACTTTAACCCAATTGAGCATCTCTTGAGAGACCTAAAAATGGCCATCCACCAACGTTTACCATCCCCCCTGACAGAACTGGAGAGGATCTGCAAGGAGGAATGGCAGAGGATCCCCAAATCCAGGTGTGAAAAACTTGTTGGATCTTTCCCAAAAAGACTCATCAAAAGGGGCTTCTACTAAATACTGAGCAAAGGGTCTGAATACTTAGGACCATGTGATATTTCAGTTTTTCTTTTTTAATAAATCTGCAAAAATGTCAACAATTCTTTTTTTTTCTGTCAATATGGGGTGCTGTGTGTACAATATGGGGTGCTGTGTGTACAATATGGAGTGCTGTGTGTACAATATGGGGTGCTGTGTGTACAATATGAGGTGATGTGTGTATAATATGGGGGGCTGTGTGTACAATATGGGGGGCTGTGTGTACAATATGGGGGGCTGTGTGTACAATATGGGGTGCTGTGTGTACATTAATGAGGAAAAAAATGAACTTAAAGGATTTTAGCAAATGGTTGCAATATAACAAAGAGTGAAAAATTTAAGGGGGTCTGAATACTTTCCGTCCCCACTGTATATATATATATATGTGTGTGTGTGTGTGTGTATATGTATGTGTATATATATATATATATATATATATATATATATATATATATATATATATATATATATATATATATATATATATATACACACATACATACACACACACTGGGGACGGAATATATATATGTGTGTGTGTGTATTTATATTTATGTTTATATTTATATATAAAATTTATAGTACTGTGTTTTACAAGGGATTATCCATTTATTGAGACAATCATTAATGAGCATTACAGCCAGGTCAGGTGACAATGCATTCTTGTATGATGCCTGAATAAAGATGAAGTCAGCCAACAGGTCACACAATTTCCATATCATCACTTCCTTACCAATCAAAACAAAGACACATTCACCCAGACAGAAAGAGATCATATCCTATTCTTTGCTCACAAATCCCCTTTTCCAGCAGTCCGGATATAAACGTTTGACCAGATGGTATACAGTCCTCACTTTTGCACAAAATTTTCCCCACAACCTCTCCAACCTGTCAGAGGTGCAATCATGCCAGGGGAACTCTTTTGTTTGACAATCCCTTACCTATTACAAATTCAAAATACTAACAACATCTTACAAAGCCCTCCACAACTCTTCCCCCAGCTACATCACCAACCTTGTCCCAAAATACCAACCAAACCGTTCTCTTCACTCCTCACATGACCTCCTACTCTCTAGCTCCCATGTCACCTCCAGGACTTCTTCAGAGCCTCTCCCATCCTCTGGAACTCTCTACCTCAATCTGTCTGACTATCTTCTACTCTGTCTTTAGGTCAGTGGTTCTCAACTCCAGTCCTCAGGACCCACCAACAGGCCAGGTTTGCAAGATAGTTGAAATACATCACAGGTGATATCACTTGCTGCTCAGTGATTGCAGTATTCTAGTCTGCAACTCCCCAAGGTAATACTTAAAATCTGGCCTGTTGGTGGGTCCTGAGGACTGGAGTTGAGAACCACTGCTTTAGGTGATCCCTGAAAACCCTTATCTTTAACACCTTCACCCTCTTCGTTTCTGTTATAAAATTTTGCAAATAAATAATTTTTCATAAATTTAGGCCAAAATGTATTCTGCAACATTTCTTTGGTGAAAATACCCCAAATACGTGTATATGATTTAATCTGTAGGAAATTTATAGAGTTCACAAACTGGGATATATATCTGAAAATCGATCAATCCTGATGTAATGATGGTCAATCTCATTTTTTGAGGCCCTAAAATGTCAGAACGGCACAAATACCCCCCAAACCCTTTTTGGAAAGTAGACATTCCAAGGTATTTAGTAAGAGGCATGGCAGGTTTTATGAAGTTGTCATTTTTTTGTTACATTGTTTTGGATTTTTGTATTATTTACTGTCCCCAGTACAGTACAGCGTCATCATATAACTGGTGTGGAGGTCAGCAGGGACACCGGCTGGTGACAGTATGTAAAAAATAAAAAAAAAAGTCAAGAAGTATTTTTAAGAATTTTTTTTTTTTACATACATACTTTGACCAAAGCAATACAGTGTTAGTAACATTGTACTACTCTGGGTCAGTGATCAGGGTTTTTTTTTTACACACTATGATTGCTTACAGCAGTGCATTTCATTGCTATAAGCCATTCATTGTTTACAATTGTCATGTGATCCGCTTTGATTGGTCACAGCAATCACATGGTATTGATAAGTCACCTGCTGTGTCCAGTGAACACAGTGAGTGACAGATTCCACCAGAGCTTGGCCCTGCGGGGCCACATGAGATCTGTTCTCCCAGAACTATAGGTTTCCTGCTTGGCCGTCATATTACAATAGTTTGAGCGGGAAGCAGGTAATAATAAATGTCCGAAAAGGAAGCAACTTTATTAAATCCTTTTTATAGAATTCTGACTTCTATTTTTTTTCTCTACAGGTGGATTGATGAACCAAGTTTTTGTTCATGTTGGTCTTCATCAATAAAACTAAGTCACATGGGAAACAAGCCATATGGGTGTTATAAGTGACTGAAAATCATTATTGCAGTTCACTGGAGGATATACGCAGGACACAAGTCATATCCGTGTTCTAAATCTCATAAATGTTTTGGATCCCCTTCAACATTGATCCAGCCTCAGAGGACAACAGGAGAGAAGTCATTCAGCTCTCTGGAAGTAACTTTGGCTTTACAGTAAAGTCCAACCCATGTATACATAAGAGACTTTTTTTCAGAAGATATTTCTTGTTTGGAATGTGACAAAGGTTTTACAATGAAGACAAAACGTATCACAGACCAGAAGGTTCACACTGAAGAGAAACCATTTCAGTGTTCTGAATGTGATAAAACTTTTGCATCAAAGTCAAAACTTTTCAGACACCAGAGGGTCCACACTGGAGAAAAGCCATACCAGTGTTCTGAATGTTGTAAAGCTTTTGCAAGCAAGGCAGAGCTTATCACACACCAGAGGGTTCACACTGGAGAGAAGCCGTATCAGTGTTCTGAATTTTGGCATGCATTAAAAGGGGGATCAACTCCAGAGATAAAACGATAATTCTCCCGCTCTACAAGACTCTGGTCCGGCCGCACCTAGAGTATGCGGTCCAGTTCTGGGCACCAGTCCTCAGGAAGGATGTACTGGAAATGGAGCGAGTACAAAGAAGGGCAACAAAGCTAATAAAGGGTCTGGAGGATCTTAGTTATGAGGAAAGGTTGCGAGCACTGAACTTATTCTCTCTGGAGAAGAGACGCTTGAGAGGGGATATGATTTCAATTTACAAATACCGGACTGGTGACCCCACAATAGGGTTAAAACTTTTTCGCAGAAGAGAGTTTAACAAGACTCGTGGCCACTCATTAAAATTAGAAGAAAAGAGGTTTAACCTTAAACTACGTAGAGGGTTCTTTACTGTAAGAGCGGCAAGGATGTGGAATTCCCTTCCACAGGCAGTGGTCTCAGCGGGGAGCATTGATAGCTTCAAGAAACTATTAGATAAGCACCTGAATGACCGCAACATACAGGGATATACAATGTAATACTGACACATAATCACACACATAGGTTGGACTTGATGGACTTGTGTCTTTTTTCAACCTCACCTACTATGTAACTATATGTAACTATGTAACTATGTAATGTGGCAAAGCTTTTACATTTAAGTCAAATCTTATCACACACCAGATGGTCCACACTGGAGAGAAGCCATATCAGTGTTCTGATTGTGGCAAAGCTTTTACAACTAAGAAAGAGCTTATCATACACCAGAGGGTTCACACTGGAGAGAAGCCTTACCAGTGTTCTGAATGTGGTAAAGCTTTTACAACCAAGGGACAGCTTGTCAGACACCAGAGGGTTCACTCTGGAGAGAAGCCATATCAGTGTAATGAATGTGAGAAAGCTTTTACACAGAAATCGCAACTTACTGTACACAAGAGGTTTCACACCAGAGAGAAGCCATATCAGTGTTCTGAATGTTGCACAGCTTTTACAACCAAGGCAAGGCTTATCGCACACCAGAGGGTTCACACTGGAGAGAAGCCGTATCAGTGTTTTGAATGTGGCAAAGCTTTTACAACCAAGAGGGTGCTTATTACACACCAGAGGGTTCACACTGGAGAGAAGTCATATCAGTGTTCTGAATGTGGCAAAGCTTTTATAACCAAGGAAGAGCTTATCAAACACCAGAGGGTTCACACTGGAGAGAAGCCATATCAGTGTTCTGAATGTGGTAAAGCTTTTACAACCAAGAAAGATCTTATCACACACCAGAGGGTTCACACTGGAGTGAAGCCATATCAGTGTTCTAAATGTGGCAAAGCTTTTACCACTAATTCAAGTCTTAACGCACACCAGAGGGTTCACACTGGAGCAAAGCCATATCAGTGTTCTGAATGTGGCCAAGCTTATACAACCAAGCGAGAGCTTATCACACACCAGAGGGTTCACACTGGAGAGAAGCCATATCAGTGTTCTGAATGTGGCAAAGCTTTTATAATTAAGTCAAATCTTATCACACACCAGAGGGTTCACACTGGAGAGAAACCATATCAGTGTTCTGAATGTGGCAAAGCTTTTATAATTAAGTCAAATCTTATCACACACCAGAGGGTTCACACTGGAGAGAAGCCATATCAGTGTTCTGAATGTGGCAAAGCTTTTACATTTAAGTCACATCTTATCACACACCAGAGGGTTCACACTGGAGAGAAGCCATATCAGTGTTTTGAATGTAGCAAAGCTTTTACAATTAAGTCAAATCTTATCACACACCAGAGGGTTCACACTGGAGATAAGCCCCATCAGTGTTCTGATTGTGGCAAAGCTTTTACAACCAAGGATAACTTTATCATACACCAGAGGTTTCACACTGGAGAGAAGCCATATCAGTGTTCTGAATGTGGCAAAGCTTTTACAACCAATAGAGAGCTTATCACACACCAGAGGGTTCACACTGGAGAGAAGCCATATCAGTGTTCTGAATGTGGCATAGCTTTTACACAGAATTCAAACCTTATCAGACACCAGAAGGTTCACACTGGAGACAAGTCATTTTAATGCTCTCGATGTGACAAAGATTTTACAGTTAATACGGGGCTAATCTATAACCAGAGGATTCACCAGCTTCAGCAGAGAAGCTTGTAGAGATGAAACTCTGGAAGAAGAGGATAATAAAGGAATTGTGGCTGTCCCATTTGTTGCATAGCCCCAGTGTCATCCCACAAGCTAGGGAAGAAGTGAAAAGATAAAATGCTACTTTAGAAATATGAAAAAACAAAATATGTGAGCAATCTACAATGTAATGATCGGATGCACTGACTTTAGTGCTTATGCCTCGGATAAGCATTGATGACTGAACTGTTTTCCTCATAATTCTCATCTTTTTTTTTTTATGGAGCTTTGACTAAACATGTGGTGTATTTTCATCATTCACTAACTGAGCTGTGTTCCCAAGTGTTTTCTTCATTGCCAGATCCTGAGCCAATACATGACCTACACTGCCTCAGTATCAGAGACTAGGATGGGGTCAAGTGGCATCTTGCAAAGTCTCTGAAGCCTCACTGGAAAAGTCCATGCAGGTTCTTCTAAATATTGATACACCATAAGCCAGGCCTCCTATGATTAATGGCTCATTTACAAGTTTCGTGCTTCATCTATCATTGATGACATCTTTACAGGCAGGTCTGTGACCGGGACACCAGCCAGGGAGAAGTCTCTGGGGAATAAGGAATTTTCCAAGCTGCCGTGGGCCTTTCAACACTGAGCTGCTGATGTTTATGGGATGCATTCAACAATACCACTTAAGTTCATCTGGCTACTTGTGTTCCATCTGATTCTACTGAATGTCTCAGGTGAAGATCAGATATACTTAATATCTTCTTCCACAGTTAAGCTACTACTCATCTCAACAGACTATTCACACAGCACAGCTACAAGAGATCTGAGCTTACCAAGTGCTGAGTGTGTGGTCATATTCCTACAACTTCTGGGGACTGAAATTCCTCCAGTTGGGGTTCACTTTAACTTTCTGAAAGCAGACACCCTAAAGAGTAAAATAGTGGTAGATGCAATTTTTTATGTCACACAATATTACCTCAAAGGTAAATCAAATCAAACATTTCAGTAAAAAACACACTAAAGTATATGTTAGGGCAAAAAAACGCAATAACCACATTTTGATAAAATATAAAGAGGTAAGGTTGCGCTGAGTAAATAGATACCCAACTTGCCAAACCTTAAATTATGTACGCCGTGAAATGGCAACACATTACAGTACCCTTTATGTTCTATAGGCACTTCAAAAGCCCCCTATAGGTATTAGTTTAGTGTTACAGAGGAGGTCTGGTGCAAGAATTATTGCTCTCACTCCGGCATGCGCGGTTATATGTAACGTGTATTGCAATCAATGTTTTCAAGTGTAGGCACCCCTGACGCATGCGTTGACATTTGTACATGAATATATATGTGGAGGTGGGGGCCTCAAGTTTTTTTGGGGGCAGGGGGGGGCAATTTTATGTGTTTGAGTGTAACTTAATTTTTTGACCCTCAATATCTCCACTGAGCTTCACTGAATGTTTTGCGATGCAGATTGCATTGCAAAACACACACTGAGAGGCTGACCTGGAATTGATGTCATAGACCTTGCTTTCTGGGTCACAGCAAGAAAGGGAGGAGAGTGGATGTGTGTCCGCTGTTCTCCCCCCCAGCCCCCGCACTCGCCACGTTGGTCCAGGGCCCACAGATGGGCAAGTGGAGCCTGAAAAACATGGCGGGGAAGCGCGCATGGGTGCGCCAGTACCAGGGGTGTTTGTGAGCAATTGGGCGGTGGTTTACACCTGATAGGCAGGTATTTGACTATCAGTTTCACACACAACCCCGGTGGCTTCAGCCATTGTGCATTGAACTCCCTCACTGTCAGGTCCTTACGACGTACAGGACCTAGCAAGGAAAGGGTTAATGACTCTGAATGGACATATCTCTTTTTGTTGTAAAGCTTCTTATCCTTGGAAATGTTATGATGTTGGCACTGAAGTGTAACTATGGGCAGATCAATCATTACATAAATGGTGCAACCTGTTATTAGCATAGACTTTTTTTGTTTTTCTGAGTCTCCCCTTTTTTATTACCTGTCCATCCTCCCAGTAGATCTGTTTTTCTTCTACTTCCTGTAGAAAGCCAAGCTATTTGGCAAACATGGCAGTTGGAGGGATTTAGAAACACCATATAACACTGCCGGGGGTGCTTACAACTGTCAGTTTTCATTCATTTGGTGATTTAAACCTTAATAAACCTGTTGCTGTAACTGCTTTAGAAGCATTACCTGAAGTTGGAATTTACTTGTTGTGTGTCTTACTTATAATCTATCTAATGCCCCGTACACACGGTCGGACATTGATCGGACATTCCGACAACAAAGTCCAGGGATTTTTTCCGACAGATGTTGGCTCAAACTTGTCTTGCATAAACACGGTCACACAAAGTTGTCAGAAAATCCGATCATTCTGAACGCGGTGACGTAAAACACGTACGTCGGGACTATAAACGGGGCAGTAGCCAATAGCTTTCATCTCTTTATTAATTTTGAGCATGCGTGGCACTTTGTGCGTCGGATTTGTGTACACACGATCGGAAATTCCGACAACGGATTTTGTTGACGGAAAATTTTATAGCCTGCTCTCAAACTTTGTGTGTCAGAAAATCCGATGGAAAATGTCCGATGGAGCCCACACAGGGTTGGAATTTCCGACAACAAGGTCCTATCACACATTTTCCGTCGGAAAATCCGACCGTGTGTACAGGGCATTAGACTTTCCTGTACAGGGTGATAACACTGCTGTGTAATGTTACTGCAGAATGATGAGGGTTGTCATCCTGTTACAGAAGGTGGAAAATAACAGATCTACAGACAGGATAACAGGTGATAAAACGATGTTGCGGAGGGAACTCTGGGAATTCTAATGACAGATTACATTACACATTAAGTTAGAAGACTTCCTGCTGTTGGTCTTATGTTTGAATTGTCTTCTGATATTTACTGTCCTGCTGTAAAAGGTGTAAATGATTCCCCACATGTTTCCTGTAGTAGCGGGGACTACAAACTCATATTAGGAATATTAGGATGGGTACCTACCCAAGGGGGTCACCTATTTGGATTTGGGAGAAACATTTCACATGGTTTCTTAAATTCCATTAATGACACCGACAAGGGGATCTCACTTACTTCACTAACAATAGGAGAGCCAATCACAGGCCAGTAACATTTCATGGTTTCTCAATGTAATTGCAGAACATTTAATCCCCATTGGTCTAATAGATTCCTAGTCCTTCCAGATAACATTTCCTTCTTGTGTGGAAGGAGCACCCTAAAATGTCTTCCCTTCAATCCCACCCATAGCTGTACTTTAGGTTATGTTGTCCCCCCATATCTGTAAGGGAAAGCCTCAATTTCTCCCAATACTCCCCTGGCCTTCCAGTGAGAAGAAACATTTTCTCTGGAGTGGATATGTTTTATGCAGTGAGCCCTTCATAGACGGGGTGTGAAATCTAAGTCATCTAAGATAAGTAAGATGAACCCGTGTACTGGAGTCATGGATCAGATAACCAATGAGACCATTGATGTTATAGGAGAGCTGACAGCAGAAGTGTCTCCATCACCTAAGGTGGTGTCACAGAACTGCATGGCTGCTGACTATCTCTCGGAAGATCAAGGTGGAGTCTACAAACTGGTGTCACATAGAGAGTGTTGTACATTTATTTTATATCACGAGGATCTCAGAAGGGGATATCTACACAAGGTAAAGGAGTTCCAACAGGCACCTGGGTGGGAGGAAGTGGGATCCACTTTCTTGGATGGGTTTAGTTGGAACTTGGTTGAGTAATATGGTGGGTTTGCTTCTTAAGCCATTAGTTGTTATTATAGTTTTCATAATAATTTTATACATTGTTGTTGTTTTTTTCTTTCGCTACCAGATTTGATTTTGTCTTTTTATGCACATAGTTAAATTCACATTTTTAGGTCAGATGATTTAAAAACAAAAAACAAACAAAAAAATAAAAACATTGTTATTATATTTCTGAAAGCAAAGACCCTGGAGAATAACATTTTGGTAGTTGCCATTTTTTATGTCACAGGATATTAGCACAGCTGTTTATCATATTCATATTTTCTGTAAAAATATTAAAAGATAATTTCAGGTCACACAGACACAAAATGTTACCCAATTTCTTTGGTGAAGTATAAAATGTGAGGTTTGTGTCTGTATATAGCTACCAAACATGTCAAGCTTTAACCACATGCCGACCAGCCGCCACAGTTGTACTGCAGCAGCATGGCACGGCTGGGCGAAACAACATTATGTAATGTTGCTTCGCCCTGTGGCCACTAGGGGGCGCACGCGCACCCCCGATCGCTCCCCGAGCCGATGCAAGTGCTCGGCGGTCTCGATCAATGCCAGGCTCCCGCGATCGCTCGAGGCACACAGAGAACCTGGAACTGTGTGTGTAAACACACAGTTTCCCATTCCCTGAGCAGGGAACTGACAGATCGTCTGTTCATACAGAGTATGAACATCGATCTGTTAGTTTCCCTGCACAGTCCCCATCCCCCTTCAGTTAGAACACAAACTAGGACACACATTAACACCTTCACTGCCCCCTAGTTTTAACCCCTTCACTGCCAGTGACATTTTTACAGTAATCAATGCATTTTTAATCGCACTGATCACTGTATTAATGCCAATGGTCCCAAAAATGTGTCAAAGTTGTCCAACGTGTCCGCCATAATGTCACAGTCCCGATAAAAATCGCTGATCGCCGCCATTACTAGTAAAAAAAAAAAAATAATAAAAATGTCATAAAACTATCCTTTATTTTGTAGACGCTATAACTTTTGCGCAAACCATTCAATATACGCTTATTGCGATTTTTTTTTTTTACCAAAAAATTTGTAGAAGAATATGCGTCGGCCTAAACTGAGGAAAAAAATTTTTTTTTATATATTTTTTGGGGATATTTATTATAGCAAAAAGTAAAAAATAATGCTTTTTTTTTTCAAAATCGTCTCTCTTTTTTTGTTTTTAAAATAAAAAACGCAGAGGTGATCAAATGCCACCAAAAGATACTCTATTTGTGGGAAAAAAGGACGTCAATTTTGTTTGGGAGCCATGTCGCACGACCGCGCAATTGTCAGTTAAAGCGGCACAGTGCCAAATCGCAAAAAACACTCTGGTCTTTGGGCAGCCAAATGGTCCGGGGCTGAAGCGGTTAAAAATTGGATGGACATGGTGACAAACTTCAGTACCAAAAATTGCCCATATGTGACGCTTTAAAAGCATTTCCAGGTTATCAGTTTAAATAGTTCTCCATGAATGATGTCCCTAGAGATATTCCTCTCACTCTGGTGTGTGCAGAGATATGTAATATGTGTAGTGTGATCGTTGTTTTCCTACATAAACGCGTCCAACACTGTGCACGTACGTGGGAACTGGGAATGTGTTTTGTTTTTGTATTTACAGTGTGATACTTTAATTTTTTTTTTACTTTTTTCACTTAACTTTATTTATATCACATAGGGGATTGATAGCATATTGCTGGTCACAGGTTCTCTTTAAAGAGATAATAGAGGTCTATATCTTATGTCACCTCTGTACCCTTAAAAAAAAGATGGCCGATCACACATCAGAAGCCTTCCGCTGACTGAATTAATGCATAATGACCAACTTCTTTCTCTCCCAACTATACAATCTAGACACCTTATATCCTCACAAGGTGCATATACATATAGGCGTATAGGCTCCTACTTGCAAAAAAAAAAAACCCTATCCTAACTGTTATAATTCCTACCATGGGGTGGTCCTTTTGGAAATCCAACTCCCTCAGAATGAAAGGAATAACCCTTATGTATAATCTTTTACACAACAAAGACAAATTTGTTAAATCATCAACATACAAGAGGTGGGAAAGAGATTTACAGACCTCCTTTCTGGACTCCCAATGGCACAAAGCCATACAGTATAACCGCAAAGCATCCAACTGTGCCAATTATTGGGAATTATCACACAAATTCCATCATAGGTGGAAATTTTATCAAATTTTCAAATCTAGATAATGATCTATGCTGGAGGGGATGCTCCTATAAGGGCTCCCTAATCCATATTCTATGGGAGGGCCCCCATATTCACCACTTCTGGAAAAAAGTAGTATGGACACAGCAACCATGGAACGTCCGCGCTGAACCCAGAAATGACATAATCTCACACCTTCCATGTTCATACACTGAATCATCGGATCAGATTAAATGTTTGCTGATCTCCTTCTCCTCTTACCACTGAAACCCACCATGCCTGTCCTAGGATTGCAGGAGGGGCAGCTGAGCCCGGTGTACATGGCTGGGGGGATTATTGGAGTATCACATGTAGACAACACCCCTGGTACTATAGCTATAAGCCTATGCTGCTGCGGATGTAAACCTTTCATTGGCCAGAGTGAAAGGGTTCCACTAATGTACACCTGCCAAATCTGTATCTAAGGAGACCATAAAAGCAGCATTATGCCCCATACACACAATCGGACTTTCCGACAACAAAACCGTGGAATTTTGTTTCGAAGATTGTTGGCTCCAACTTGTCTTGCATACACACGTCACATAAACATTGGCCAACAATTACGAATGTAGTGATGTACTAGACGTACTACGTGGTTTTTCAGCTGCTTAGCGCCCCCCTTTGGGCTCCTTCTAGTAGAAGTTTGGTGAGTGTTGATTTGTGCTTTTCTTTTTGCGTTTTTTTTTCTTTTACTCTATTATTATTATTTTTATTGTTGATATCAGTTGAAAAAAAAAGCCTTTGAAAATCTGATTGCAGTAACTCCATCAGTATCACCAGCAAAGCAGCTTCATTATTATCCAATTAAAGAAGAAGAGAATTGTGCGCTGCATTTGGAGATTTCCTAATTTGCCACGTCTCAAATGTTCATTCTCCATTATGAACGCTAGTTTACAAGACCGGCCGCTTCTGCTTCCGAGCATGCGTGGACTTTTGTGCGACGGACTTGTGTACACATGAACATTTGTTGGCGGAAAATTTAAGAACTTGCTTACCAAAATTTGTTGGCGGAAAGTCTGACAACAAATGTTCGATGGAGCGTACACACGGTTGGACTTTCCGCCAACAAGCTCAAATCCAACATTTGTTGTCGGAAAATCCAATCGTGTGTACGGGGCATTAGAAAGAAATGTGAGCATGGCTTCAGTCAGGAGATGGTCCTGGTGGTCACGGTCTTGTTCTCCTTCAGGTCCTCTAACCTTGTAATACAATAGCAAAAGAGAGAAAAAAGTAACTCCTGCGCACAGGTGGATCACCAAGTATAGTACATAAACATAGGCCTTGCTGCCCTCAAGGATGGGGATCCTAGTAGAAACCGAAACAAAAAGAAGACAAGGGCGCACCAGCCTTGTGCATTAACTTTAAAACATTTATTAAATTAAAAATAATAAAAGAAGTGACTCACAAGCGATTAGTGGAGGAGGCACAGCATAAAATCGCACCAGTGGACAGTCTGCGATTTGAGATGAGCGAAAAACCTTCCAGGGGTCATGGAGGAACGCACAGACGTTGCAATCCGCTAACGCGTTTCGAGGGGAGAGTCCCCTCTTCTTCAGAGCTATGCAGTGCAACCTACCTCGACGAACCTCACTTATAAATGCCTGCAAGTCAATAAGACAGGGATGGGCTGCGGAGCTCCTCCCCCTTTAAAGAGTCCCTCCCTCCTAAGTCCTCTAATCCGGCATACCTTATACGTATATGGTATGCCGGATTAGAAGACTTAGGAGGGAGGGACTCTTTAAAGGGGGAGGAGCCCCGCAGCCCATCCCTGTCTTATTGGCTTGCAGGCATTTATAAGTGAGGTTCGCCAAGGTAGGTTGCACTGCATAGCTCTGAAGAAGAGGGGACTCTCCCCTCGAAACACGTTAGCAGATTGCAACGTCTGTGCGTTCCTCCATGACCCCTGGAAGGTTTTCGCTCATCTCAAATCACAGACTGTCCACTGGTGCAATTTTATGCTGTGCCTCCTCCACTAATCGCTTGTGAGTCACTCCTCTAACCTTGTAGATGGTGACATGGACTTGTTGGGTGGGAATGAGCAGGAGGGGCTCTGGGTTATCTTGTACCCAATGAGCTTGTTATGGATAAAAGATTAAAGTGTCTTCTGGGTATTTACAGGGATTTGGCTGTTTAGAGGGTTACATAAGTGGGTGGGGCTTGTATTAATGCGGGCGTGTCATATGTTAATTAGTTTCTTAGCATAGATTATATAAATGGTATAAATATATCCTTGAAATGTAAACAATCTCTTTTCTTCTGTTGTTGAAGTGTCACATATATATGATTAATAAAGTTGGATGATATTTTCACCGCACAATACCGTGGTCTGGGTTCTTCTACAACACATCCACCCAAAAATGTAATCTTCCAGTTCTAGGAGTCTGGTGGAATGGGTGACAAGCTGATTGTATGTCTTAGGTCCTTTGTACATGGGGGGTCTAGCCCCTGTGTGTGCATTGCTGGTGGGCATAGGTACAGCGTCCAGCCCCCGCTGCCTGCGGCCTGTCAAAGTCCACACTACAGCTGGACCGGAATAAATGCTGCACCACGTTTACCTTGTGTTTAGCGCGCTCTGCATTTAGGGAGAAATGTTTTAGTGCCCAAAATGTGAAAAGAAAGGTACTCTAGTGAAGAGATCTACAGGATTCTGAGTATGTCAGATGAGAGAGAAGGGGAGTCCTCTCTGTCAGAATCCTGCTCACAATATGAACCTGTAGAAAGCAGCGGCACCCTGGCAGGGAGCTCAGAGGATGGAGAAGAGGTCCCTGCTAAGATCAGTACTAGTGGGACACCAGCGGCCTCGTACATCTTGGACTTTTACACACCAGCTGAACAAATGGGGAGTTTTTTAGATCTCATCACAGGATGGACTGTGGAGACCACATATCTAGGGCAGTGCCAACGTCCTAAACTGTAAATGTTGAAAAGAGGGATCCGCCCAAAGGAAAGACATGGACTTTGTAGGCACCAGTCATAAAATTAAATACAAATTTTATCTATACAAAAAAATATATACATAAAAGGCAACAGAAAAAAATAAACATCTTATTAAAAACCGCAAGATATATTGCACAAAAAAAAAAAAAAAGCTTTCAATAAAGTCTATGATCAAGCCAGAAATACATTACTTTTTTCTAAAAAAACTAGGTCAGAGGAACATTCAACGGTCAAATTCATCACTCAATACTCGTATCAACAATATCAATTACGGAATATACTACAGCAACATTGACACATATTATCAGATGATCCCATCTTAAGGAAACATGTCAGTGATCACCCAGAGATCGTGTTCAAAAGAGCACCCTCCCTGCGTGATAAGCTGACTAGCAGCCACATTGTCCCCTTACAGGCACATACGACCAACCGAGTGGGTATATACACCTGTGGGCACTGTCCCTTCTGCCCCTGGATATCTACAGGCCTTAGTTTCCAATTACCGAATGGTGAGACTTTTCGTCCACGCTTTCGGGCTGACTGTAACACCCAAGGGGTGATTTACCTAATGATCTGCAAATGTGTGTGTATTTTATGTTGGCAAGACTATCCGCCATTTTTGGCAAAGGATACGTGACCACGTCTATTATTCATCAAATGGGAAGATGCTCAGTCCCATTAGTAGACACCTGGATTTGTGCCACAGATTTGATACCTCTGTTGCGACTTTTATTGCATTAGCAGTTGTCCCACAAGACTCCAGGGGGGGTGACTGGGACAGGAGGATACTCCAACAGGAGGCAAAGTGGATTGAACGCCTGAATGCCACACGGTGGCCAGGCATTAACGAAGTACAATCTTACAAATCCTTTCTCGGATAAGGATTGTAGGTGAATATGATGACTTATTAGTGTCCACTAACCTTTGGGGATTAGTTAGTACTTTATTTTCTTCTAGCCTATCCACCCCTCAGCTATATACCACTGACAAGTGTATTCCCCTCTCCCTCCCCAGTTTGGAGACCTTCCTGTCCCCTACCCCGTCCTTGATGCCCCTCCCCTTTTGTGGACAACATGGAGAACTTTATGTCTGCGACTCTATGTCACAGCTATTTAGCGATTTGGCCTGTTTTGAGTACAAGAAGCTTTTAAAAAACTTTTAATCACACTGTTGCTTGCAATGTATATACATGTTTATATGTTTATATATAAGTATTTTCAACGATTGAAATGTTTATGTCTTTTAGATACGTACCATGAAGGGGCACCGCCCCTTCATGGTTGTTAACTTTTGTATATAAGCTCACTGGCCGTGCGCCTCAGGCCGGTGACGAGGATTTAGGGAGGCTTGCCCGTGGACCCCATCGATTTGCTGGTGCACTAATCACATGTGCGGCCGGACAGCCACAGTCTGCCCTCCCTTACAGTGAGGGATGGTATCTGTGGCGTTTGGTATGGATCCGCATTCCCCTCCCCCTAGAGGTGTATTTGTACCTCTTGGTGATGTGCCTTTACATCTTCAGGCTCCACCAGCCTGATTCAGCCCTTACAGCGCTCTTCACGCTGTACACAAGAGGCACCACTAGGGGGAACTTGCGGCTCTGCTACCTCCTGATCTGCACTCCCTCCGTGCACCGTAGTCATGGCAGAGGGCCGTCGTGGCCACTGCGCGTGCGCGGCGCGGTACGGATAGGAGCGCAGATCTATCCGGCCGAATCAGGTGTTGTACGGGCTGCACACCTGATTGGGGCGTGTACTTAAGGCTATCAGCATAGCCTTGTACCACGCCACCTCCTCCTATGGTGCTCAGACCCTTGGACGTGATTTCTTTTCTCCACAAGCTGTCCGGTAAGAATAGACACTCTCTGTGTTTGCACCCTGCATATGTGGGTGAAACACAGTTTTGATACCTTTCCCCCTTTTTTGTTTATCTCCTACCCAGATGGTGCTTCAGGCATCGTACCAAACAGCTGTTTCCTTGTTTTTACCAGAGCTCCATTGCAGCTCTGCTAGTTAAGCCTTGCCTGGGACTAGTCTTCCAAACAGCTAGCGTGCATATGCTGGCTGTAGGATCCGCTTAGCCTGTACCACTCTATAAGGTAGGATCAGCTCCCCTTACAATTACTTGGCTTTATTGATTAATGTTGGTAGTTTTTAAATAAAGGATACAACTGTGCCATCAGACTTACCAGTGTGCTGGCATTACGCTAGGGAGTTGTTATAAATAATAGCCTATCTAACATTATTTACATCCTCCAGATCAAAATCCTTGTAGGCATTTTGGCTTCTGGAGGCAAAACCTTTGTTGCAACCATTCACAGCTCCTACCTGGCTTGAAGATAGTTCCAAATATCCTAGCGGGTATATTATTTATTACTTTTTACTGTTTCTATTTTTCTCTATGGCTTACCCCCCTCCTTCCTGTCGACCCCCTCCTGTGTTTTTTCCCCCTTCCCTTCCTTCCCCTTAACCCCTGGTATCCCCCCTCTCCCTCCCCCCCCCCCCCCCCTTCCCACCCCCCTCCCTGTTTTTTTTTTTTTTTCCCTTCCTCCCCCTTTCCTCCCCCCCCTGTTCTTTTCTCCCCCCCCCCTCTCTCCTTCTTTTTTTCCCTCCCTTCCTCTTTCCTTTTTTTCTCCACTTACCTATTGGGGTCTAGTCCTTCCTCTTATATATATAGAGTGGTTGATTACTCCCTTTCAGACAGCTGGATTTTCTGGTCTACTATCCCTCAGGACTTTACTGGTGCTATCTAATCTTTACCAGACACGTCCCCGCATGTGATGAAATTGTCACCTTATGCATGTTGATGCTTGGGTACCTGGGCTTGCCTCCTCACGATACTCAGAGCTTTTTTTGAGACGCACTATTGTGTTTTTGTTTTTTCTTTTTCTTTTTGTTGGTTAAATATAATGACATTAACATGTTATTTACTGTTTTGGTGTATGTCCTTTTTTCTATTTTTTCTCCTCATTACAGGAAACCCAAACAAGCTCCTGAAGAAGCATTGTAATTTTGCGAAACATGTAGAGCTAGTGCAGTTTGAGGTCTTTGTAATGGTAATAGAGGGGTAAGATCCCCTCCTCATGTGTAGGGGTTACCCCCTGATCTATTTCCATATATTGATATGGTAGTACTGTTTACCCCCCTTTTTTTGTGCAATGTATCTTGCGGTTTTTAATAAGATGTTTATTTTTTTCTGTTGCCTTTTATGTATATATTTTTTAGTATAAATAAAATTTGTATTTAATTTTATGACTGGTGCCTACAAAGTCCATGTCTTTCCTTTGGGCGGATCCCTCTTTTCAACTTTTACACACCAGCACTGCCGTATCTCATGATGATGTGGTGAGTCCCAGAAGTGAAGTACAAGCTGGTGAGGTACTACTAGCATTAGAAGCGGAATGCAAACTCAGCCACCAAGAAGTCAAGCACAGAACCCTAGAGCCCATAATGTCCTTCCAGAGGTGCTTGCAAACTGTATGTGCCCCAGCACCAGGGTGAATAATGCACCCTGTTTGTGTCCCAGCATTGGGGGGAATAATGCACCCTGTATGTGTCCCAGCACTGGGAGGGATAATGCACCCTGTATGTGTCCAGCACCGGGGGGGAATAATGCACCCTGTATGTGTCCAGCACCAGGGGGGAATAATGCACCCTGTATGTGTCCAGCACCAGGGGGGAATAATGCACCCTGTATGTGTCCCAGCACCGGGGTGAATAATGCACCCTGCATGTGTCCCAGCACCGGGGTGAATAATGCCCCCTGCATGTGTCCCAGCACCCGGGGGAATAATGCACCCTGCATGTGTCCCAGCACCGGGGTGAATAATGCACCCTGCATGTGTCCCAGCACTGGGTGAATAATGCACCCTGCATGTGTCCCAGCACTGGGGGAATAATGCACCCTGTATGTGTCCCAGCACCGGGGTGAATAATGCACCCTGCATGTGTCCCAGCACCGGGGTGAATAATGCACCCTGCATGTGTCCCAGCACCGGGGTGAATAATGCACCCTGCATGTGTCCCAGCACTGGGGGAATAATGCACCCTGCATGTGTCCCAGCACTGGGGGAATAATGCACCCTGCATGTGTCCCAGCACTGGGGGAATAATGCACCCTGTATGTGTCCCAGCACTGGGGGGGATAATGCACCCTGTATGTGCCCCAGCACCGGGGGGAATAATGTACCCTGTATGTGCCCCAGCACCGGGGGGAATAATGCACCCTGTATGTGTCCCAGCACCAGGGGGGAATAATGCACCCCGTATGTGCCCCAGCACTGGGGGAGGATAATGCACCCTGTATGTGTCCCAGCACCGGGGGGAATAATGCACCCTGTATGTGCCCCAGCACCGGGGGGGAATAATGCACCCTGTATGTGCCCCAGCACCAGGGGGAATAATGCACCCTGTATGTGTCCCAGCACCGGGGGGAATAATGCACCCTGTATGTGCCCCAGCACCGGGGGGAATAATGCACCCTGTATGTGTCCCAGCACCGGGGTGAATAATGCACCCAATATGTGTCTAAGCACTGGGGGGGTGAATGCACCCTGTATGTGTCCCAGCACCAGGGGGGAATAATGCACCCTATATGTGCCCCATCACCGGGGGGGGGGATAATGCACCCTGTATGTGTCCAGCACAGGGGTGAATAATGTACCCTGTATATGCCACAGCATCGGGGGGAATAATGCACCCTGTATGTGTCCCAGCACCGGGGGGGATAATGCACCCTGTATGTGCCCCAGCACCAGGGGGAAATAATGCACCATGTATGTGCTCCAGCACCGGGGGAAATAATGCACCCTGTATGTGCCCCAGAATCGGGGGGGAATAATGCACCCTGTATGTGTCCCAGCACTGGGGGGAATAATGCATCCTGTATGTGCCACAGCATACAGGGTGCATTATCCCCCCCCCCCGGTGCTGGGACACATACAGGGTGCATTTTTCACCCTGGTGCTGGGGCACAAACAGGGTGCATTATTCCCTTACATCAGAGTTCCCTTTTACACCAGAGTCCAAGGAATTCCTTCTTACATCAGCAATCCCCCCTTAAATCAGGATTCCTTGAGCACCCCTTACATCAGAGTTCCCCTTTACAATAGAGTCCACAGAGCTCCCCATTACAGTGAAATTCTGCAGACTCTGATGTAAGGGGGGCTCTGGGAACTCTGATTTAAGGCGGGACTCTGGTTACCAGAGACCCCCTTATAGCAGATTTACCCTTTGCATCAGAGTTTACAATGTTCCCCCTTACATCAGAGTTCCCAGTATTCCTTCTTAAATCAGAATCCCCAGAGTTCTCCCTTACATTAGTATCTGTACAGTGTAAGGGAACTCTGCCAGTTCAGATGTAAAGGGAACTCTACAGATTCAGATGTAAAGGGGAAACTCTGCAAGTTCAGATGTAAAGGGAACTCTGCAGATTCAGATGTAAAGGGGAAACTCTGCAAGTTCAGATGTAAAGGGAACTCTACAGATTCAGATGTAAAGGGGAAACTCTGCAAGTTCAGATGTAAGGGGAACTCTGTTGATTCAGATGTAAAGGGGAACTCTGCAAGTTCAGACTCTAATGTAAGGGTGTCTCTTGTGATTAAAACTATATGATTAGAATTGTTATTTAGTCACAACTTATATGTATAACATATACTACAAAATAAAATGCTATGTGCCACTTAAGTGTTCTGGATTGGCTTGAAGAAAAGATGTCAATCCTATCTAGGATGTCAGGAAGGGGGCCTGCTGCAGGACATGTGAAAGGGTCCTGCTGCAGGACCATAATAAAGGGCCTCACAATGGGAGTAAAAGGCTCCAAGATTGGTGGGAAGGTCCACAGGACAAAAGGTCAGGGGGGCCCTTCATGATTTTTTGCACTGGGGCCCTGAAGATTCTAGGTATGCATCTGGTTCACACCATCAACCCTTCCCCTTCGGCTTTCTTAACTTCTGCTTCTTCCAGGGATGACTGCATCTGGAGTTACTTTCTATGCTGATGACACCTAAATCTATCTCTCTGCCTCTCAGCTCACTTCATCAGTCTCCTCACGTATCACTCATTTACTAACAGACATATCAGTCTAGCAGTCTGGATGTCACACTACTTCCTTAAACTCAATCTATCCAAAACTGAGCTCATAATATTTCCTCCGACATGTGCCTCTTCCCTGACTTCTCTGTCAAGATTGATGGCACAGCCATCAACCTGCCCCCTGCATGCCAGGGTGCTAGGTGTAACCCTAGACTCTGAACTATACTTTTTGCCCCACATCCAATCACTGTCCAAAGCTTGCCACCTAAACCTTTGCAACATCTCCAAAATATGTCCCTTCCTAACTATTGACCCTACAAAGCTCCCGATTCACTCCCTGGTTATCTCTCGCTACGACTACTGCAACGTTCTCCTCATTGGATTTCCTCATTGGATTTCCTTTATATAGGCTATTCCCCTTCAGTCCATTATGAATATTGCTGCCAGACTCATCCACCTTACAAACCACTCAGCGTCTGCAACCCATCTCTGCCAATTCCTCCATTGGCTGCCACTTACCCAACAAATGAAATCAAAAATACAAAAAACAACTTACAAAAGCCACGCACAACTCAGCCCCCAGCTACATCTCTAACCTAGTCTCAGAATTGTTCTCTTCATTCCTCCCAAGATCTGCTCTCTAGCACTCTTGTCTCATCCTCCCCTGCTTGCCTCCAGGACATCTCCAGAGCCTCTCCCAGCCTTTGAAACTCCCCACCTCAATCTGTCCAACTATCTCATACTCTGTCCACTTTTCCCTGAAAACCCTTCTCTTTGGAGAAGCCTATCCTGCCTCCACCTAACCTCCACCACCCCACCTCTGGGGTGCCCAGAATTCTTCTTGTAACTGTACTGTCTGCCCTTATGTTGTAAAGCGCTGCACAAACTGTTGGTGCTCTATACATCTTGTATTATAACGATAAAAAGAAGAAACATTTTAATTTTAAAAAATTAGGGTTTAACATAATTTTAATGTTACACTAACAGTTTACATAAACGTTGTGTGCATCACGTTGTAGCATACAGAGGGGAATAAAGCTCTGCAAAAGTAAAATGCAGACTTCACCTTGAGTTTTACCTTTCACAGAGCTTTACCTTTCCCAGTCCCATTACATAAACATTGCACCAATGTGACATTGTTTTAATCAACAGACGTTGTTTATATTTTGGAGTAAAAATTTGGGGGGTGCACAAATTACATTCATGCTGCATTGGGATAGATTACAGGAAAATGCTTACATTTTTATTATTTATCCCCCCAAAAAACAAGGAAATAACAATATATGAATCCAAAATTTCCTACCAAATTAAAGCTATCTGTCCCAAAAAACTGATGAATAAAACATTTGAGGAGTAAACTACAATTGTTAAAGGTTCCGTAGTAAGGAAAGAAACAATGGCAAACACATTAATTAAAAACTCTAGAACTAAAAAGGGCTTTGGGAGAGAAAAATGTTTAATGACAGATTGTACAATTTATGTAATTATTGATTTTGCCCATAGTTATACTTCAGGGACAAAATTTTAACATTTCCCAGATCAAAAAGTGTTCTTCACAAACAAAGTTTACTCAATAAAGAGACCTGTCCATGCAGACTCAATAAAGAAAACCCCAATTAGAGGAATTTCAGTCCCCCACTTTGTAGTTCGGATCTTTTGCAGTTGTACTGTGTGATTGGTCTATGGAGATGAGCAATAACTGGACAGAGAAACAAGATAGTAAAGGACATCCAATCTTCACCTAATGGATTCCCTTAGACTTATGGCAGAACTGGATGACATGTAAGTGGCCAGTTGGGATTAAGTGGTACTGTTAAACACATTCCATAAAACAGCAGCAACTCACTGTTGGAAGGCCTATGCCAGATTAAGTAGTTGTTTTCTCACCATGCAGAAACGTTTTTCTGGCTGGTCTCCCAATTACAAACTTGCATGCAAAGCTGTCATCCATGAGAGGAGGTGGAATGCAAACAAGGGGTATGGATCATGGTAGGGCAGGTGGAACGTGTAATAGGAGGTGTGAACAAGGCAGGCTTTGCTGAAGCCCTCAAGCTTGACTGATATAGTACTTGTCAGCAGAACTTGGAATGGACTCTCCCATGTAGGCTTCAGAGACTTGGCAAGATGCCACTTGACCACTACCCAGTTATGGTACAGAGGCAGTGTTGTAAATGTATTAAGTCGGGATCAGGCAAGAAGAAAACACTTGGGAACACAGCTCAGTTAGTGAATCATGGATATGCATTACATGTTCAGTCAAAGCTCCAAAAAAGATGAGAATTGTGAGTAAACATAGTTTAGTCATTGATGCTTATATGAAAAAACTGTCACAAGGTAGAATAGTAAAGGACTTTCTAGGAAGGTGCCTGAAGGACATAATCTAAATAGATCTGTCAATTACATTTCTGTTTCTCACAAACTTTAGTTTGTTTTCCAAAGTAGCATAGAATACCTTTTCACTTTTTTACTAGCTTGTGAGATATGAGGTGTGAAACGAATGAAATACCTGCAACTCTTTCATTGTGGTTTAGCTGCTACCTCTTTAACATCCCCACTTCTTTCAGAGTTTCTTCTCTGCAGCTGAAGCTTGTGAATCCTCTGGTGTTTGATTCGCTCGGCATTAACTGTAAAAGCTTTGTCACATTCAGAGCTTCTCTCCAGTGTGAACCCTCTGGTGTGTGATAAGATGGGACTTCTGTCTAAAAGCTTTGTTACATTCAGAACACAGATATGGCTTCTCCATAGTGTGAACCCTCTGGTGTTTGATAAGGTTTGCACATTTTTTTCCACATTCAGGACATTGATGTGGCTTCTCTCCAGTGTGACTCCTCTCATGTCTGATAAGCTCCTGCTTGCTTTTAAAAGCTTTGTCACATTCAGAACACTGATAAGGCTTTTCTCCAGTGTGAATCCTCTCATGCATGATAAGCTCCAGCCTCGATTTAAAAGCTTTGGCACATTCAGAACACTGATAAGGCTTCTCTCCAGTGTGAATCCTCTCATGTATTATAAGGCTTTCCCTAAGTGTAAAAGCTTTATCACATTCTGAACACTGATATGGCTTCTCCCCAGTGTGACTCCTCTCATGTATGATAAGCTCCGACCTTGTTTTAAAAGCTTTGGCACATTCATAACACTGATAAGGCTTCTCTCCAGTGTGAATCCTCTCATGTATGATAAGCTCCCCCTTGGTTTTAAAAGCTTTGTCACATTCAGAACACTGATGCGGCTTCTCTCCAGTGTGAATCCTCTGGTGTCTGATAAGGTTTGACTTCACTGTAAAAGCTTTGTCACATTCTGAACATTGATATGACTTCTCTCCAGTGTGCACTCTCTGGTGTATGAGAAGGCTTGACTTATGTGCAAAATGTTTTTCACATTCAGGACATTGATGTGGCTTCTCTCCAGTGTGAATCCTTTCATGTTTGATATGCTCCTGCTTGGTTTTAAAAGCTTTGTCACATTTGGAGCATTCATATGGCTTTTCTCCAGTGTGAATCATCTGGTGTGTGATAAGATCTGACTTCAATGAAAAAGCTTTCCCACATTCAGAGCATTGATATGACTTCTCTCCAGTGTGAATCCTCTGGTGTGTGATAAGGTTTGACTTTTGTGAAAACACTTTTCCACATTCTGGACATTGATGTGGTTTCTCTCCAGTGTGGCCCCGCTTGTGTTTCATAAGATGGTCCCTCCGTGTAAAAGCTTTATCACATTCAGAACACTGATATGGCCTCTCTCCAGTGTGAACCCTCTGATGTAAGATGAGAACTGACTTCTCTGCAAAAGCTTTGCCACATTCAGAACACTGATATGGCCTCTCTCCAGTGTGAACCTTCTGGTGTCTGATGAGGTTTTCCTTATATGTAAAACTTTTTTCACATTCAGAACATTGATATGACTTCTCTCCAGTGTGAATCTTCTTGTGTTTGATAAGCTGTGACTTCCCACTAAAAGCTTTGTCACATTCAGAACACAGATATGGCTTTTCTCCAGTGTGAATCCTTTCATGTGAGATAAGTTGTG
Source organism: Aquarana catesbeiana (assembly GCF_042186555.1). Classification (NCBI taxonomy): domain Eukaryota; kingdom Metazoa; phylum Chordata; class Amphibia; order Anura; family Ranidae; genus Aquarana; species Aquarana catesbeiana. Next base: position 6,081,776 of record NC_133325.1, read on the forward strand.
CCTTCGATATAAAAGCTTTACAACAATCAGAACATTGATATGGCTTCTCCCCAGTGTGACTCCTCTCATGTTTTTTAAGCTCCGACTTCCCTCTAAAAGCTTTGTCACAATTAGAACACTGATATGGCTTTTCTCCAGTGTGAATCATTTTATGTGTGATAAGCTGTAGCTTCCTTGTAAAACATTTACAACAATCAGAACACTGATATGGCTTATCTCCAGTGTGAATCATTTTATGTGTGATAAGCTGTGCCTTGGATATAAAAGCTTTACAACAATCAGAACATTGATATGACTTCTCCCCAGTGTGAATCCTCTTGTGTCTGATAAGATGTGACTTCCATGTAAAAGCTTTGTCACATTCAGAACACTGAAAAGGTCTCTCTCCAGTGTGATCCTTCTGGTGTTTGATTTGTTTTGCTTCCATTGTAAAACCTTTGTCACATTCCAAACAAGAAATGGCTTTTGAAATGACTCCTCTTATGTATCTATGGGTTGGACTTTACTGTAAAGCCATTGTCACTTCCAGAACACTGAAATTACTTCTCTCCTGTTCTCTGAGGCTAGATCAATGTTGAAGAGGATTCAAAACATTTAGAACACTTTGAACACTGATACGATTTGTGTCCTGTGTGAATCATCCAGGGAACTGCACTTAAGACTTTGAGTCACTTCAGACACCCATATGGATCATTTCCCATAAGACTTAGTTGCATGAAGATCAACACGACTGAAATCATTGGTTCATCAATCCACCTGTACAGAAAAAAAGAAAGTCAGAATTCTATATACAGGGCTAAAAAAATACTAATGTCTATATTTACAGTCATCATTAAATATATCTAATATATAGAATAATATGTACAATATTATACATGTTTAAAGGTTTGTATTTCATTTTATTAAGGACACTATATTATTCCTATTGGCTGGTATAATTGTCTATCACAGTTTTCTGCAGGAGAATCTCACAATGTGCTTGGGTTCCATTTGTAGGTAAGTTATTTTTATTTTTATTGTAAACACATTTATTAAAAAAACATGCTGTTGTGCCATACAACATTTCATAAAAAGATCTGTAATACAACCATATCCATTTTTTTCATCATAACATTCTATGATAGTAGTATAGACATGTTCTGGTCTTATGGGTTCCACGGAATAAATCCACTCCCTCGGGAGCCGCCAGTCTATAAAGTATCAAAATGATCTAGAAAAAGAGTATACATATATTATAATCATGAAGCACCTATATGACCTAAAAGACCCAACCCCCTAGTATATGCCAAAGTTTGGGAAGTGGGAGGGAATAAAACCACAGGGGGGACCAGAAAGCAAAGAGAGAACGTCCCATAGCTCCATAAATTATAACTCAGTGACTATAGAACTCAGAACAATATTGAAGAGCATTGTACCTGAATAAAATCTACTGGCCAGGTTTCAAACGCTTGGCAGTGCAGAAAAATAGCTTTTGTTCAAAGCATTCTATGGGCTCCTCAAGTATATACTAGAGGTATCTTGCATGAAAAAATATTCTATATAAGCTAATTGCTCAAGATATATTGTAATAAAATGCTAGCATAGAAAGCAAAAAACATAGACAAAGTACTAATAATGAGTACCTAATATAAGAAGACAGGGACTCCCATCTCTCACTACCTGAGCTTTCTCCCAGCCAGATAAAGAAATGCAATGTTAGTCACAGTAGATGTAATAACCGGTGATGGAAAGATCTTTTATAGTTACAAAGCAGTGGGACTAGCAAAGAATCCTTCAATAGGATCCATAATCTTGCAAGCATGACAAAGCCAAAAATCATGTTGTGCTCACCTATTATCTTATCTCTGTAAGTACTGACCATAATATGTGCATACCTTCTTCCAAAAGGAACCATGAGCCCTGTAGGGACAATGTCTTCCCCCCTATATATCCCCCTTCCCCCCTTCATGGAGCACAGGTGTTATTCTGGTTCAATGCTCTTCATTTTTGTTCTGAATTCGTTAGTCATTCAGTTATAATTTCTGGAGCTATGGGATGGTCTCACTTTGCTTTTTGGTCCACCTGGTGGACCCCACTCTGCATTTTTCTTCCACCCACTTCCCTAACTTTGGCACATACTGGACAGTTGGGTCTTTAGGCCATACAGGTGTTTCATGATTATAATATATGTATATTATTTTTCTAGATCAAGATCGGCTCCTGAGGAAGTGGATTTATTCCATGAAACGCGTCAGACCACATAAGACCAGCACATGTCTATGCTACTATCATAGAATGTTATGATAAAACCAATGGATAAGATTGTATCCCAGATCTTTTTTATAAAATGCTGTATGGCATATCAGCATGTTTTTTTTTTTGTTTACAAAAAAAAGTGTATTTTATGTAATAATTGTGCCGTAAAAATGTCATCCTTCACACTATGAATTTGAATTTTCCAATATATAGGGGTGTGGCACTTTCATGCCATTGTAGATGTAAATGCAAACCCCTTAGAAGTCAATAGGCAAATTTTGAAAATCAATTTTGAACATTAATTCCAAAGGGCACGGGGAACTAGGCACAGATAGATGGGTCTTGTACTAATAAAAAAAGAAACAAAAATACCATGCAGTGGTGGGATATTATTTTATTGGGGCTGTGTCGGGAGTCATTTTGGGTGGGGGGCTCATGGAATGTAGCTCAAGTGTTGGCAATGGGACAGAGTAAGAGTGTGCTTTTCTCACCTCCACCTCCAGCTATAGAAGCTAAACTCTTATGGCGGATGCAACCAATGTTGACTCACCATGATGAACCTGTTTTTGCACAGGAGGAGCTTGGATGGAGGAATGCGTCTGTCCAGCAGCTGGGTAAATGTACAGGAGATTGTGCATCTTCCCAGCTACAGTTCAAGGGCTTGGGAGAAGAGGAAGCCATCCTCGCTTTCCAGCCACAGATCACAGAAAGCATGGATTTAATTGACTTTTTATTGAAAGATGTAACATTTACTGTGCTGTCAACTGAAGGGCTGTTATCTGGGCAGAACACTACTGGCCTCTGCCCACAAGAATCAACTCCACTATAGCTTCAGGGAGGGAATGCAATCGGCACCTCACAATTGCAGCTGGAGCTGGTGTATGTGGACGGGACTGCGGTTTCCACTGACACCAACCCAGCAGAAGGGCTGGCAACAGAGTAGAGTGCTGTTGGCCTCTGCCCTCAACTAACAAAGATGGAGTTCCTGTAGTAGTGGATGGGACTGCGGTCTCCACTGGCAGGAAAAAGGTCTGGCATTAGGACAGGAGGATATCAGCCTTGCTCTGCAAGGACTGGAGGGTTTTCATCTAGCAAAAGTAGATGCGACTACGGTCTCCACCTGTATGCCCCAGGGATGCTGGTCAGTTGGCCCAGATTCCCAACAGTATGATGGAGTGAGCCCAGTCACCCTGTCTTCTATCCAGCAGCTGAAAGGAGAGAGAGAAGGGCCAGTCTGCACTTCTCCCCAGCGGCGGGTATGTTCAATGATAGAGGCAGAGGTTGGCTGCTCTGTTTGGGACAATTTGTTTGGGGAACTGTGTTGGTACAAGCATTGGGGGACTGGAACTACAGACTAATTTCGAAGTCAACCCATCTGGGGTCTTCTCCTGTGTTAATCTCCTTCCAAAAGGAGAGATATGTGACAGGAGTCACTTTGGGTGGGTGGCCCATGGAATCCAGTTTACCTTAGTGAGGATGGGAAACTCCTTTTTCAGCACCCCCGGCCCCTCTTATGTGTGAGTTACCCTGTGTCTATTAGGGGCACAGGGTGATCGAGAAGCCCAGTCTGGTCTTCCCTAACCAGACTCACCGTACAACCACACTGGACTCAGCATTTTGTGTTACCCCCGTTATCCTGGGTCTTATAGGTGTGGTTTGTGTTGAACGTTGGAGAGGCTCCTTCACTGTATCAGACTGCTGGGACATGGTTCATATTCTAATGACTTGTCTAGTGGACAGAATACACAAATGTGTGTCTCTCCCATTGTATGCCTCCTAAGGTGCAGTCTAATTGTTAATTGTGTTGATTAAAATCACTTATGGTTTCTGTCACTTTGCTCATCTCTTGAACAGGTGATTAATATTGTGGCCACTGTACTTTGTGTTTGAACCATTGTGGAATGTTTATAGTATATGTTGGTAGTTCATTAGTTATGTTGATTATATTCCTGTTGATAGGGCTGTCTATGTGCCCAGTTACTGATTGAATTATATGTTGAAAAGTTTAAATGTACTTGTGTCTCATGTTACTGGATGTACAGTTTACCCCGTCCTGTGTCATTATGCAAAGAAGGGGGGATATATCTCTTTCTGCCTGTATTTCAATAAACAGCCTTATGTTTTGTGCCACCCTATGCTGAGTCTCGACAAGTGACTGGGTGAGCGACGGTTTCTTGGATTGTTCTGTTACTGAGCAAGGGAAGCTCATACGGCAGACATACTCCTCTTGAGTACCAGGGTCCATCACAGAGGTTCAAATTAAAAATTCTAAAATTCTAAATTCCTTTGGTTTATGGCATTCTTAAGGAACACCTTAAACCTGCCTGTGAAATGACATACCTGTAAAATGTAGAAAAGCAAAACACATTTAGAAAGAAAAAAAAACATTTACTTTGCCACTAAACAACATTTCCTGACTGTTACATTTCTAAATAAAGTGGCTGGAATTCTACATAACAACCCTTATCCTCAGAGAGGGTCTGCTATGAATTGTAAGAGGGTTCCTATGCAAAAAAAGTGTGGGGTTATTTACCATATATGGTCAATGATGTCACCCAAGAGACATCACACTTTGATTTATATCAGCTTTCAGAACCAGGCGAGCAGTTGTCGGTGTAAGAACATGTCAGTGGGCCTTTTTTCCTGTTAAAGGGGACTTCAACATTTTGATAAGCCCAGTGAATACCTCCTCGACCACTGAGCCAGGGCTATGGAAAAGAGGACATTGTCCTCATCAACATAGGGAGAAGGTGTTAGGGCAGTGGTTCTCAACTCCAGTCCTCAGGACCCATCAACAGGCCAGGTTTGCAAGATAGCTGAAATACATCCCAGGTGATATCACTTGCTGCTCAGTGATTGCAGTATTCTAGTCTGCAACTCCCCAAGGTAATACTTAAAATCTGGCCTGTTGGTGGGTCCCGAGGACTGGAGTTGAGAACCACTGTGTTAGGGGATTACCCCTGGCAAGATACTCCCCATATTGAGGACATGTGGCCTGGTATGGTTCAGAAGTGGGGGATGGTCATCGCCCCTTTCCTGGTATGCTAGACTGCATGCTTAGATAAGGGACTGGTATGAATTAGTTAATTCATTTTTAAACAACCCCCCACTTCTTTGCTTACATGGCTGGGGATTCCTAGCTATGTAAGGGAATGGGGACAGTGACATCACTGGTTGTTAGGGACTTGGTGGTGCCTGAAATTGCTAGCATCCTTAAAGTGTTTCTAAAGGCTCAATGTTTTTTACCTTCATGCATGAAGGTAAAAAACCTTCTCTGTACAGAGCCCCCTAATACTTACCTGAGCCTCATTGTGATCCAGCCATGTACACAAGAGCCTTGGTTCTCCAGGGACTCTTACTCCTCATTGGCTGAGGCATCAGTGGTAGCCAGTGGCTCCTGCTGCTGTCAATTACAGTCAGTGAGCCGATGAGGAGAAAGGGGGTGGGACTGAGCCACAGCTCTGTGTATGAATGGACAAGCAGAGCAGTGGCTCGGGAGTGAGTCTGCTTGGGTGGCTCCATAAAAAGTTGCATGCTCTGGGGGCACTTGACCGGCGGGAGGGGCCAGGAGTGTCGGCGGGGACCCGAGAAGAGGAGGATCCAGGCTGCTCAGTGCAAAACCATTACACAGGGCAGATGAGTGTAACAGGTTGGTTATAAAAAAAAATTAAAACAAGTCTTTAATATTGTAAAAGTAATGAAAACTTCACAGACACGTGTGATGTAAATAGTGTCTTTTAGGCATTTTGTTCAATAGTTCAATAGCCAGGCTGTCTTAAAACAAAGTGTGAGTTTGGCATCAACTTGAAAATAAATACAAAGTTAAAACTTCATAAAGCTTGATGTAATAAAACAAAAGATATTAGGAATAAAAACTGTAGTAAAAGAAAATACAGGAGAGAATTGTGTTCTTGCTTTCTCTATTGTACATTCACATCAGTCCCTACACTCAAGGAGCTTACAATCTAAGGTCCCTAACTCACATTCATATACTAGGGATAATTTAGACAGAATCCAATTAACCTCCCAGCATGTCTTTGGAGTGTGGGAGGAGACCGGAGTACCCGGAGGAAACCCACGCAGGCACAGGGAGAACATGCAAACTCCAGGCAGGTAGTGTCATAACAGTATTCTATAAAAAACCTGCAGTGTTGACCTTCTGCTAAATGGCCACTTCTTGTAATGAATACATTCTTTAACCACTTCAACCCCGAAAGGATTTACCCCCTTCCTGACCAGAGCACTTTTTGCGATTCGGCACTGCGTCGCTTTAACTGACAATTGCACGGTCGTGCGACGTGGCTCCAAAACAAAATTGGCGTCCTTTTTCCCCACAAATAGAGCTTTCTTTTGGTGGTATTTGATTGCCTCTGCAATTTTTATTTTTTGCGCTATAAACAAAATAAGAGCGACAATTTTGAAAAAAAAAAACGCATTATTTTTTACATTTTTGCTATAATAAATATCCCCAAAAAATATATAAAGAAACATTTTTTTTCCTCAGTTTAGGCCGATATGTATTCTTCTACATATTTTTGGTAAAAAAAAAATCGCAATAAGCGTTTATTGATTGGTTTGCGCAAAAGTTATAGCGTTTACAAAATAGGGGATAGATTTATGGCATTTTTATTAATAATTTATTTTTTACTAGTAATGGCGGCGATCAGCGATTTTTATTGTGACTGCGACATTATGGCGGACATGTTGGACATTTTTGACACATTTTTGGGACCATTGTCATTTATACAGCGATCAGTGCTATACAAATGCACTGATTCCTGTGTAAATGACACTGGCAGTGAAGGGGTTAACCACTAGGGGGCGGGGAGGGGTTAAATCAGTACTAGGGATGTGTTTCTAACTGTAGGGGGGATGGGCTGTGTGTGGCACCTCACTGATCACTGCTCCCGATGACAGGGAGCAGAGATCGAGTGACACTTGTCACTAGGCAGAACGGGGAGATGCTGTTTACAACGGCATCTCACCGTTCGTCCTCTCCGTGAGGCGATCGCGGGTATCCCCACGGCGATCGAGTCCGCGGGACCCGCGACCCGACTCACGGAGCTCGCGGCAGGCGCGTGCACGTCACGCTGGCGATGCGCACGCGCCGCCGGCTGCAAATTCAAAGTAACGTATGGGTGCGTTACTTTGCACAGCCATGCCATTCTGCCGTCGTATATCTACAGGAGCCGGTCGGGAAGGGGTTAAGTAACAGAAATTTAGTTCTGTACCAAAACTTACAAATGCATATTAAACTATAATACCATATATATATATATATTTCACACAAATTCTAACTAGATAACTAATTAAGTAACTATATCAAATAACTAACTATATTATGGATAATCTATGATTTACTTTGTAAAGGATCTCTTCAAACATTTTTGCTCAATTCAGTGACACATTACTCTGAGTGTATTCTTATCTGTGAAACCACTGACCTACTGACCTTAAAGGGGTTGTAAAGGTAAAAATTTTTTCACCTTAATGCATTCTATGCATTAAGGTGAAAAAACTTTTGACAGTACCGCCGCCCCCAGCCCCCCCGTTTTACTTACCTGACGCCTCGAATCTTCGCTGCACGTTCTTGTCATCTTCGCTGCAGCTCAGCCTGGTCGCTGATTGGCTGCAGTGGATGGATTGAAAGCAGCGCAGCCATTGGCTCGCGCTGCTGTCAATCACATCCGATGACGCGGCGCGCCGGGGGGCGGGGACGAGTGATACAGCGAGCGGCTATAGCCGCCGGCTGTATCACGGGAGCGCGCCCGCAAGCACTCACCACCATGCGAGGGAGCTCGCATTAAGGTGGTGAATGCTTGCGGGGAGGAGCTGAAACAGCCGCCGAGGGACCCCAGAAGACTAGGTTCGGGGCCACTCTGTGCAGAACGAGCTGCACAGTGAAGGTAAGTATGATATGTTTGTTATTTTTTAAAAAAAAAATAATTACCTTTACAACCGCTTTAAGTCATAAACTCTGTACATGGAGAACAACTGGTACAAAAATAACATTCACACACCTAACTATTTCAAGATCCGTCTTATGCTGAGCTAAGTGAAGTTTTTTACAATGTCAAAGCTTAAAAGGGGACACAGACGGCATAAATACAAATCTTGGTTATAAAATGAATACAATTATTCTACAAATATCACTTTAACAACCATTGACAGCTAGGAGCTCCCATTCACTCCAAACCTTAAGCTCATCCCTATGTGGGTCCCATTGACATAGAAGACTAGTCATAGTATTTAAAGTCTCTGTATGTACTCACCATGATCTGTGGAATGATTTCTGTAAAATGAATACACATACAAATCTGGATGATGTGGGTCCTGTACAAAATTCAGTCTATTCATATCAAGTGTTTTGAAGACTGTGCATGTACTAACCACAATATTTGGGGAAATTTTCTTTTTTTTGCAAAATAAATATATACATGTTCATTTCTTTCTAGGAAAACTGGTTGGTGCCGGTCCTGTTCAAAATGCATTTCATTAAGAGTTCTTAAATACTCCACGAGTACCCACCAAAATACTCTGCGAGTACCCACCAAAATACTCCGCGAGTACCCACCAAAATACTCCACGAGTACCCACCAAAATACTCTGCGAGTACCCACCAAAATACTCCACGAGTACCCACCAAAATACTCTGCGAGTACCCACCAAAATACAAGTACTCACCAAAATACTCCTCGAGTACCCACCAAAATACTCTGCGAGTACCCACCAAAAATACTCTGCGAGTACCCACCAAAATACTCTGCGAGTACCCACCAAAATACTGTGTGAGTACCCACCAAAATACTGTGTGAGTACCCACCAAAATACTCTGCGAGTACCCACCAAAATACTCTGCGAGTACCCACCAAAAATACTCTGCGAGTACCCACCAAAATACTCCTCGAGTACCCACCAAAATACTCCTCGAGTACCCACCAAAATACTCTGTGAGTACCCACCAAAATACAAGTACTCACCAAAATACTCTGCAAGTACCCACCAAAATACTCTGCGAGTACCCACCAAAAATACTCTGCGAGTACCCACCAAAATACTCCTCGAGTACCCACCAAAATACTCTGTGAGTACCCACCAAAATACAAGTACTCACCAAAATACTCTGCGAGTACCCACCAAAATACTCCTCGAGTACCCACCAAAATACTCTGCGAGTACCCACCAAAATATTCTGCGAGTACCCACCAAAATACTCTGCGAGTACCCACCAAAAATACTCTGCGAGTACCCACCAAAATACTCCTCGAGTACCCACCAAAATACTCTGTGAGTACCCACCAAAATACAAGTACTCACCAAAATACAAGTACTCACCAAAATACTCTGCGAGTACCCACCAAAATACTCCTCGAGTACCCACCGAAATACTCTGTAAGTACCCACCAAAATACTCTGCGAGTACCCACCAAAATACTCCTCGAGTACCCACCAAAATACTCTGTGAGTACCCACCAAAATACAAGTACTCACCAAAATACAAGTACTCACCAAAATACTCTGCGAGTACCCACCAAAATACTCTGCGAGTACCCACCAAAATACTCCTCGAGTACCCACCGAAATACTCTGTGAGTACCCACCAAAATACTCTGTAAGTACCCACCAAAATACTCTGCGGGTACCCACCAAAAATATTCAGCGAGTACCCGTATACAAAGATTTTTTGTGAAATTCACACACTCTTGTTCATTATAGGACCTAAATTCCATGCATGGAGTCATTACAATATTTTTGGCCTTTTTCTGCCAAATAAAATGCTTTAATATTGTTTTTTTTTTAAATTGTAAACCTGTCTGTTGTCTTCCTGTGAAAGAAACACTTCTCATGGTGTGCATGGAATGAACAATTTTATTTTTCAGTGGAATAATACTCTTATATTGATTGTTTTTATTATAACCTGCCTGATGTCTCCCTCTTAACCACTTGCCAACCGTGCTATAGCCAAATGACGGCTACAGTACAGCCGACTAGTTTGACTAGATTGCTCCCACTGCACACCCGCTGCGGGGCACAGGCGGCACGCTATGTGATCGCAGTGTCCTCCAAACACTGCTGATTACAGATTGAGGTAAAGAGCCAATCAGTGGCTTTTTGCCATGTGATCAGCTATGTCCAATCACAGCTAATCATGGATGGAAACAGAAGCCGGTTATTGCTAAAGGGGATGTCTCTTTGATGGATTGGGCTGACACCTTTGCTGGAGGGGATGTCTCTTTGATGGATTGGGCTGACGCCTTTGCTGGAGGGGATGTCTCTTTGCAATATCGGGATGTCTCTTTGCTGGACTGGGATGTCTTTTTGCTGGATTGGGCTGTCTCCTTGCTGGAAGGGATGCCTCTTTACTGGATTAAAATGTCTATTTTCTGGATGGTGATGTCTCTTTTCTTTGCTGGATTGGACTGTCTGTTTGCTGGATTGGGCTGTCTCTTTGCTGGATTGGACTGCCTCTTTGCTGAATATATGGAGATGTCTCTGCCAGATTGGGCCATCTCTTTGCTAGATTGTAGGGATGAGGCCAATGTTCGAGTCGAATGTAAGTATGACTCGAACATCGGGTGTTCAACCTTTCGCCGAATTTAGAACATTATGGGGCATTCGTGGGAAATTCGAGCATCCAACGGAATGCCCCATGTTGAACGGCGAGAGAATGCCCCCCATGAACCATACACGGCCACATGCCCTCAACATAGGAAGAGTGCTTTGGGGTCTCCCCAAAACACCTTGTCTCCATGTTGATGGGGACAAGGGCCTCTTCCCCACAACCCTTGCCCGGTGTTTGTTGGGGTCTGTGGGCGGGGGGGCTTATGGGAATCTGGAAGCCCCCTTTAACAAGGGGACCCCCAGATCCCAAACCCCCGCTATGTGAATGGGTATCGACTACATTGTACCCCTTACCCATTTACCAAAAAAAGTGAAAAAAAATGACCCTAAACCGCGTGTACGAAATCACGTACAGGTATGTGATTTTGCACAGCCAGGCTGCCTTGCCACGGTAGATGCACATGGGGCAGTCAATATAGGCCCAGTGGTGTATCATACATGTGTGTGGTGTATGCGCACACACCACATTGCACACATGGGCAATGCTAAGGTACTCCAACTGCGCCTGTCACTATCTGGCTCCTGAGATAGTTCAGCATCACATAACAGGAACACACCCGCTCCAATTCACAGTAACCCCATCGGGCTGAGTTGCAGACACAGCCCCACCTCTCCACACCTGATGACCAATCAAAGTGGCTACAAGATGGTGATGCCGGAAAATACGAGAAAGGGATGAGGAAAGAGAAGGATGCTAACTGGTGGGAGGGGCGGTCAGGGGGTGGAGTCTGCCACAGTCTAACATGTTCACCATCCCCCAAGTCATTGTTGGTACCCGGAGAGAGGAAGACAGCAGAGAGCATATACAGTATGTATATATATATATATTACAGGGGTACCCAGAGAGGATGAGGACAGGAGGCAGCCCTCACTTTCACTCTCCCCCCCTCTCTCTCTTTCCCCCTCTCTCTTTCACCCCCTTATTTCTCTCACCCCCTTTCACTCCCTCTATCACTTTTACTACCTCTCTCTCTCACCCCCTTCCCCTCAGTCCATTCACCCGCTCTCTCTCACCCCACCACCCTCTCTCTCTCTCTTTCTCTAACCTTCCTCTCTCACCAACCCCCTCTCTCTCTCATCCACCTCTCTCTCACCCCATGTCTCTCCCCTATCTTTAACCCTCTTCTCTCTCACCCCTCTCACGTTCTCCCCCTCTCTCTCACCCCCTTTCACTACCTCTCTCTCTCATCCCTTTCCCCTCAGTCCATTTACCCGCTCTCTCACCCCCCACCCTCTCTCTCTCTCTCTCTCTCTCTAACCTTCCTCTCTCACTCACCCTCTCTCTCTCTCACCCCATGTCTCTCCCCTATCTTTCACCCTCTTCTCTCTCACACCTCTCACATTCTCCCCCTCTCTCTCACCCCCTTTCACCACCTCTCTCTCTCATCCCCTTCCCCTCAGTCCATTCACCCGCTCTCTCACCCCCCCACCCACTCTCTCTCTCTCTCTCTAACCTTCCTCTCTCACCAACCCTCTCTCTCTCTCATCCACCTCTCTCTCACCCCATGTCTCTCCCCTATCTTTCACCCTCTTCTCTCTCACCCCTCTCACGTTCTCTCCCTCTCTCTCACCCCCTTTCACTACCTCTCTCTCTCATCCCCTTCCCCTCAGTCCATTCACCCGCTCTCTCACCCCCCCACCCACTCTCTCTCTCTCTCTCTAACCTTCCTCTCTCACCAACCCTCTCTCTCTCTCATCCACCTCTCTCTCACCCCATGTCTCTCCCCTATCTTTCACCCTCTTCTCTCTCACCCCTCTCACGTTCTCTCCCTCTCTCTCACCCCCTTTCACTACCTCTCTCTCTCATCCCCTTCCCCTCAGTCCATTCACCCGCTCTCTCACCCCCCCACCCACTCTCTCTCTCTCTAACCTTCCTCTCTCACTCACCCTCTCTCTCTCTCACCCCATGTCTCTCCCCTATCTTTCACCTTCTTCTCTCTCACCCCTCTCACGTTCTCCCCCTCTCTCTCACCCCCTTTCACCACCTCTCTCTCTCATCCCCTTCCCCTCAGTCCATTCACCCGCTCTCTCACCCCCCCACCCACTCTCTCTCTCTCTCTCTAACCTTCCTCTCTCACCAACCCTCTCTCTCTCTCATCCACCTCTCTCTCACCCCATGTCTCTCCCCTATCTTTCACCCTCTTCTCTCTCACCCCTCTCACGTTCTCTCCCTCTCTCTCACCCCCTTTCACTACCTCTCTCTCTCATCCCCTTCCCCTCAGTCCATTTACCCGCTCTCTCACCCCCCCACCCTCTCTCTCTCTCTCTAACCTTCCTCTCTCACTCACCCCCTCTCTCTCTCACCCATGTCTCTCCCCTATCTTTCACCCTCTTCTCTCTCACCCCTCTCACATTCTCCCCCTCTCTCTCACCCCCTTTCACCACCTCTCTCTCTCACCCCCCACCATCTCTCACCCCCCCACCCTCTCTCTCTCTCTCTAACCTTCCTCTCTCACTCACCCTCTCTCTCTCTCATCCACCTTTCTCTCACCCCATGTCTCTCCCCTATCTTTCACCTTCTTCTCTCTCACCCCTCTCACGTTCTCCCCCTCTCTCCCACCCCCTTTCACTACCTCTCTCTCTCATCCCCTTCCCCTCAGTCCATTCTCCCCCTCTCTCTCACCCCCTTTCACCACCTCTCTCTCTCACCCCCCACCTTCTCTCACCCCCCACCATCTCTCACCCCCCCACCCTCTCTCTCTCTCTCTAACCTTCCTCTCTCACTCACCCTCTCTCTCTCTCTCATCCACCTCTCTCTCACCCCATGTCTCTCCCCTATCTTTCACCTTCTTCTCTCTCACCCCTCTCATGTTCACCCCCTCTCTCTCACCCCCTTTCACCCAACTCTCTCTCTCACCTCCTTTCACCCAACTCTCTCTCTCACCCTTGGCTGAAGGTTGAGAGGGGGCACTCTCACCCCCTTTCTCTCTCATACCCTTTCTGTCTCTCACACTCTCTCTCTCAGCCCACTCACCCCCTCTCTCTCTCACAGTCTCTCTCTTTCACCCCCTCTCTCTCTCACAATCTCTCTCTTTCTCTCACCCACTCACTTTAACACTCCCTCTCTCTCTCACCTCCCACACCCACTCTTTCTGTCTCACCCACTCTCTTCTCTATTTTTTTATGTAATCTTTATTTTGAACATAGAATTTCCTATACAAGAAGATAAAGCAAACAACACGAAGCACGGTGATAGCATCACATGTATATCACAGCTTATAATACATTTGACCAGAAGTGAGATGACAGAAACAACAGCACAAGCATGTTCCTAAGAAATGACATATTCCTTATAAAACTGAGGCCCATCTGTTGGGGGATCCCCCCCACCCCCCAGTGAAGGAGATGACAAGTACCTGGGACTGGATCCGACAGCCAGGAGGGACCAACCAGGATAGACCTATGAGCACAAGGATAGCACCACATTAACCACTTCAATACCAAGGACATCATATGACGTCCTTGGCTTTGAGTAGGTATATCTGAATGATGCCTGTAGTTACAGATATCATGCAGATATTGCCGGTTTCAGCCGGCGAATCTCTACACCATAGGAACGATTATAGCGGCCGTTCCGCTGCTTGATCGTTCCTATGGGAGGCGAGAGGGGACGTCCCCCCCCTCCCGCCGCCCTCCGGTGCCTGCTCCGACTCACCGTTACGATCTGTGAGGCGGAGAGTAGATCCGCCGGCGCCGTATGTAGATCATAGAGATTTCCGGTGGACCAGATTGTCCCCGGAGTCTCTATGATCGTCGGAGGCCGGGCGCGATGTTATGACGTCACGCCCGGCCTCTCCATTCAAAAAAACGGTGCCGCTTCAGCTTGAAAGCGGCGATCGTTTTATTTTTTTTTTTTATTTCAGGCTTCCCAGCCTAGTGGTGAGATATGGGGTCTTATTGACCCCATATCTCACTATTAAGAGGACCTGTCATGTCATATTGCTATTACAAGGGATGTTTACATTCCTTGTAATAGGAATAAAAGTGATCATTTTTTTTTTTTTTTCAAAAAAGTGTCAAAATAAAAAATATATATATATATAATTAACAATTAAAAAAAAAGAAAATTTTTTAAAGCGCCGCTGTCCCCGTATGCTCGCACGCAGAAGCGAACGCATACGTAAGTCCCGCCCACATATGAAAACGGTGTTCAAACCATACATATGAGGTATCACCGCGAACGTTGGAGCGAGAGCAATAATTTTGGCCCTAGACCTCCTCTGTAACTCAAAACATGTAACCAGTAAAAAAATTTCAAGCGTCGCCTATGGGGATTTTTAAATACCGAACATTGGCGCCATTCCACGAGCGCGTGCAATTTTGAAGCGTGACATGCTAGGTATCTATTTACTCGGCGTAACTTCATCTTTCACAAAATGCAAAAACATTGGGCTAACTTTACTGTTTTGTTTTTTTTTTTAAACACAAAACGTTTTTTTTCACAAAAAAAACGCGTTCGAAAAATTCCTGCGCAAATACTGTGTGAGATAAAAAGTTGCAACAACCGCCATTGTATTCTCTAGGGTCTCTCTCTCTCTCTCTCTCTCTCTCTCTCTCTCTCTCTCGTTTAAAAAAAAAAAACTTAACAAAAAATTGTTTGCATTTTCTTTTAATTTATTTCCATAAAAATCCTGAGCACCAGACCCATGAAGCTCTTATTCCCGAATCCTGCGTGCAATGATAAAGCTTGCAGGAAATAGATTTCTGAGCTTTAAGCATGCTTGTGCTGTCATTACTGGATGATGTCACTGGGTTAGCAGTTAATCAAACGTGATCTGTGCTTTATTAGCAGCAGTGGAGGGTAGGGGGAGACGTTGGGGGTTCTAATAGCCCCCTGATGTCTTCATAAATAGGACCTGTCACCTTCCTAATGCTATCACATAGAAGGCTTGCTAGCTCCCTTGTAAAGGCAATACAATAAATGAAAAAAAATATATAAAAATCGAATTTTCATAAAAGAATGAAAACAATATAATAAACAAAAGTATCTCTGTCCCCCTGTGCACACGTGCAAATACAAAGCTGCCACACAGGGCCCACCCGTGTATGTAGACAGCAACGGTATCACATGTTTGTGGGCACTGAAATTCATTTTATTGTATTTTTTCATGAAAATATGCAACTGTGCAAATGTCCTGCTACATAAAAATTGCAACTACCACCGTTTTATTCTACAGAGTCTCGGCTTTCAGAAAATATAGAATGGTTGGGGGGTTTAATGCAATTAGCTAGCGAAAAAAATCCTGATTTTACCGCGTGTGAATGAAGACAATTGTCCCGGTGTCTTGTCAAATAGAGTCCCCTATCATATAGTGTCCTCCCTGTACTGCGCAGGCGCAGTACGGAGGACAAACGAGACGCCGAAAGTCTCCGAAGTTTAACAGCTGATCATCAGCTGTACACGGCGCCTGCGCTGTTATTCTCACCCTATGTCCAGGATCATTCCCTACTATCCAAGTGGACATAGAGTGAGAATATATAGTTGCCGAGCGCAGCGAGGCCATGCCCGAAGCGTAGCGAGCGAAGCGAGCCCGCGAGGGGCCCTCTTACACAGCCATCGCTAAGAACTGCCGAAGCGCCGTGTACAGCTGATGGTCAGCTGATCAACTTCGGACATTTTCGGCATCTCCTTCTGCTCCGTACTGCGCAAGCGCTGCGCCTGCGCAGTACGGAGCGGACACTATCCGATAGGAGGACACTATATGGCAGAACACCGGTAGTGGTTAAGCCGTAGATGCCAACATTTCACCAACATTTCCAGGGACGCCTTTTTCCTGTGTGTCCAGCAATCCATTGCAGGCGGAGAGATACTTTGATCATTATTTTTATTCTTTGTAAACATGATAAAATCTGCATTTACTGCTAGAAATGACCCCCAGCCTGTGAAAGTCTGAAATATGCTGCGTCTGGACGGGCTGAGCGCTGTGCTGTACTCATATTTAGGTGTTCAGGAGTGCTAGATGACCCGAGTGCGGAGTGCTGCTAACAGAGCAGGCCGAACGTTCCCAGAGATGAATGCCCAGAACGCAGACTTCCTGGGTGTATACGCCCCTAAGTGTTAGAACCAATCAGTACACCTCCCAGCCGCAGCACCTTTCAGCCTCTCGTTTACAGGATGCCGGCATCGGGCCGAACAATTCACCTGTCTTCTGTCTACAGGAAAATGGCGGATCCTCAGACACGGGATGAACTCTCATTGTGTATGAGGCCTTAGGAGATATTACATGGTGGGCAATTCTGAATCACACAGAGCGAAGCTGGAAATCTTAACCAATAGAAACCTTCCTTGTCCCCACATAATCCCCCTCAATGAATGTTCTACAATGGAGGGTCTCACCGACACGGCTAAATCTAAAGAACCATTGTGAGAGAATAACACAGAATATGGGCCGAGAGCCGAAACCTTGTCTGACCCCACCTTACAGAAGACCTTCATTATAATAGAGACTACCAATTAACACTCTGGTCAGCACTATTGTAATGTACAACACAATATATAGAGTAGAGAGGTCAGCACTATTGTAATGTACAACACAATATATAGAGTAGAGAGGTCAGCACTATTGTAATGTACAACACAATATATAGAGTAGAGGGGTCAGCACTATTGTAATGTACAACACAATATATAGAGTAGAGAGGTCAGCACTATTGTAATGTACAACACAATATATAGAGTAGAGGGGTCAGCACTATTGTAATGTACAACACAATATATAGAGTAGAGAGGTCAGCACTATTGTAATGTACAACACAATATATAGAGTAGAGAGGTCAGCACTATTGTAATGTACAACACAATATATAGAGTAGAGAGGTCAGCATAATTTAAAGTGGTTGTAAAGGTAGAAGGTGCATTCTATGCATTAAGATAAAAAGCCTTCTGTGTGGAGCAGCCCCCCTAATACTTACCTGAGCCCATCTCTATCCAGTGATGTTGCACAAGAGACTCGGTTGTCCGGGACTCTACCAGCTGATTGGCTGAGACACACAGCGGGCGCAATTGACAGAGAGCCAATGAGGATAGAGAGGGGGTGAGGCCAAACCCCGGAATGTCTGAATGGACACAGGGAGCAGCGGCTTGGCTCAGGTGCTCCCACAGCAAGCTGCTTGGGGGCACTCAGCAGGAGGGAGGGGCCAGGAGCAGCAGTGATCGATCAAAAAAGAGGAGGATCGGGGCTGCTCTGTGCAAAACCCACCACATAGAGGAGATAAGTATGACATTTATTATTTTTATAGAAAAACATGATGATAAAATGCCCGCTATGTGTTGTCATGGAAGGAAGTACAGAGGGTACGGGGATGAGGTTGGCTGGGGTATTGCCCTCCATTGCACGTCTATGGAAATCAACCTGAACATTGGCAGAAACCCCAAGTTCCCAGTCTGGACATAGATAGGAGCTGATAACAGGACACACCCCATTATCACATTGTTAGCAACAAAATGTCCAGGATGTAAGCCCATCGTGACAAATCATAGCAAATGAGGCGATGACCTTGTTTGGTGGAGGAGGGAAGGAGAGGAGATTATTGTTAGCCAGTAATACCAGCTGTGATAGACTTGCCACAGTCTACAATACTTCTGACCACCACTAGAGGGAGACTCCACATATATCTAACTGGCTGACCACACAGGCAGATGATGAGGGGATGCCCGCTATCTGTGGTCAGTGTGATGGGGGGGAAATGTTGCTTTCTGTGGTCAGTGTGGGATGGAAATGCCCACTGTCTGTAATCAGTGTGTGTGGGGGGGATGCCACTATCTGTAGTCAGTGTGATTGGGGAATACCCGCTATCTGTGGTCTGTGTGGGGGGAGAAAATGTTGCTATCTGTAGTCACTGTGGGGGGGATATGCCCACTATCTGTGGTCAGTGTGGGGGGGAGAAAATGCCACTATCTGTAGTCAGTGTGAGGGGGGTATGCCTGCTATCTGTGGTCAGTGTTGGGGGGCAAATGCTGCTATCTGTAGTCAGCGTGATGGGGGGATGCCGCTATCTGTGGTCAGTGGGGGGGATGCTGCTACCTGTACTTAGTGTGGGGGGGGGCACTATCTGTGGTCAGTGTGGGGGGAAATGCCCTTTATCTGTAGTCAATGTGGGGGGAAATGCCCTTTATCTGTAGTCAGTGTGGGGGGGGGAAATGCCACTATCTGTAGTCAGTGTGGGGGAAATGCCACTATCTGTAGTCAGTGTGGGGGGGGGGATGCCACTATCTGTAGTCAGTGTGGGGGGGAAATGCCACTATCTGTAGTCAGTGTGGGGGGGGGGAAATGCCACTATCTGTAGTCAGTGTGGGGGGAAATGCCACTATCTGTAGTCAGTGTGGGGGGAAATGCCACTATCTGTAGTCAGTGTGGGGGGAAATGCCACTATCTGTAGTCAGTGTGGGGGGAAATGCCACTATCTGTAGTCAGTGTGGGGGGGGAAATGCCACTATCTGTAGTCAGTGTGGGGGGGGAAATGCCACTATCTGTAGTCAGTGTGGGGGGGAAATGCCACTATCTGTAGTCAGTGTGGGGGGAAATGCCACTATCTGTAGTCAGTGTGGGGGGAAATGCCACTATCTGTAGTCAGTGTGGGGGGAAATGCCACTATCTGTAGTCAGTGTGGGGGGAAATGCCACTATCTGTAGTCAGTGTGGGGGGGAAATGCCACTATCTGTAGTCAGTGTGGGGGGGAAATGCCACTATCTGTAGTCAGTGTGGGGGGGAAATGCCACTATCTGTAGTCAGTGTGGGGGGAAATGCCACTATCTGTAGTCAGTGTGGGGGGGAAATGCCACTATCTGTAGTCAGTGTGGGGGGAAATGCCACTATCTGTAGTCAGTGTGGGGGGGAAATGCTACTATCTGTAGTCAGTGTGGGGGGGAAATGCCACTATCTGTAGTCAGTGTGGGGGGGAAATGCCACTATCTGTAGTCAGTGTGGGGGGGAAATGCCACTATCTGTAGTCAGTGTGGGGGGGAAATGCCACTATCTGTAGTCAGTGTGGGGGGGAAATGCCACTATCTGTAGTCAGTGTGGGGGGGAAATGCCACTATCTGTAGTCAGTGTGGGGGGGAAATGCCACTATCTGTAGTCAGTGTGGGGGGGAAATGCCATTATCTGTAGTCAGTGTGGGGGGAAATGCCACTATCTGTAGTCAGTGTGGGGGGAAATGCCTGCTATCTGTGGTCAGCATGGAAGGGGAAATGCTGCTATCTGTGGTCAGCGTGGGGGGGGTGCCGCTATCTGTGGTCAGTGTGGGGGGGCATTATCTGTGGTCAATGTGGGGGGATGCCACTATCTGTGGTCAGCATGGGGGAAATGACAGCTATGTGTGGTTAGTGTGATGGGGGATGCCGGCTATCAGTAATCAGTTTGGGGAAGAAATGCTGCTATCTGTGGTCAGTGTGTGGGTAAAATGCCCACTATCTGTAGTCAGTGTGATGGGGATGCCCACTATCTGTGGTCAGTGTGATGGGGGGGTAATGCCGCTATCTGTGGTCAGTGTAATGGGGCGAATGCTGCTATCTGTGGTCAGTGTGATGAGGGGAAATGCTGCTATCTGTGGTCAGTGGGGGGGGACTGCCACTATCTGTGGTCAGTGGGGAGGGGGGAATGCCTGCTATCTGTGGTCAGTGTGATGGGAGAAAATGCCACTATCTGTGGTCAGTGTGATGGGGGAAATGCCGCTATCTGTGGTCAGTGTGGGGGGGATGCTGCTGTCTGTGGTTAGTGTGGGAGGAAATGCCTGCTATCTATGGTCAGTGGGGTGGGGGGCACTATCTGTGGTCAGTGTGGGGGGGAAATGCCACTATCTGTGGTCAGTGTGGGGGAAACGCCTGCTATCTGTAATCAGTGTGATGGGGATGCCCACTATCTGTGGTCAGTGTGATGGGGGGAATGCTGCTATCTGTGGTCAGTGTGATCGGGGGGAGACGCCGCTATCTGTGGTCAGTGGGGGGGAAATTCCACTATCTGTGGTCAGCGTGGGAGAATAAAATGCTGCTATCTGTGGTCAGTGTGGGGGGGTGCCGCTATCTGTGGTCAGTGTGGGGAGGAGGGAATGCTGCTATCTGTGGTTATGTGGGGGGAAATGCCCACTATCTGTGGTCAGTGTGGGGGGGCACTATCTGTGGTCAATGTGGGGGGGATGCCACTATCTGTGGACAGCGTGGGGGAAACGCCAGCTATGTGTAGTCAGTGTGATGGGGGGTGCCCGCTATCGGTAATCAGTTTAGGGAATAAAATGCTGCTATCTGTGGTCAGTGTGGGGTGGAAATGTCCGCTATCTGTAGTTAGTGTGATGGGGGGATGCCCACTATCTGTGGTCAGTGTGATGGGGGGATGACCACTATCTGTGGTCAGTGTGATGGGGGGTAATGCCGCTATCTGTGGTCAGTGTGATGGGGAAATGTCGCTATCTGTGGTCAGTGTGATGGGGGGGAAATGCCGCTATCTGTGGTCAGTATGGGGGGCCACTTTCTGTTGTCAGTGGGGGTTGCCGGCTATAATTGTCAGTGAAAAAACTGAATTGGTGGTCACTGAGGGGAAATGTTGCGCATTGGTGATTAGTAGGAAAGAAGGAACCATTTGTGCAAGTAAGGAGTGGGGGGGAGATGCTAGAGGTGCTCAGTAGAGAGACAGAAGGCACTGGTGTGCTCAGCAGTGGAAGTGGGGATAATTAGGGGTACTGGAGTGGACAGGGGGGCGGTGGGGGACAGGGGTGTAATTGGGGGACCAGGGGTGTGGATGGTGGTTAGTGAAGTGCGAAGGAGGCAATGGAGGGATAGGGGAAAGTGAGGGGACAGGAGGGTGGATGAGGGCGATAGGGAACAGGGAGCAGTGGGGAGGACAGGGGAGAAGTGGGGTGGATAGGCGAGGTGGATGGGGGAAATTGGAGTGGACAGGTGCAAATTGGGGGGATGGGGAGGGTAGTTGTTCTCAGTGGGAGGTGAATACCTTGGTGATGCTGTCCTGCTCTGGAGGTTGATGTGGGGCTCCTCTGATGAGTCTTCTATGGTTGGGGTTCTCTCTATGGATGATCCCTCTTGGCTCCTCTGATGAGTCTTCTATGGTTGGGGTTCTCTCTATGGATGATCCCTCTTGGCTCCTCTGATGAGTCTTCTTTGGTGGAGTTCTCTTGGATGGTCCCTCTTGGCTCCTCTAATGAGCCTTCTATGGTTGGGATTCTCTCTATGGATGGTCCTTCTTGGCTCCTCTGATGAGCCTTCTTTGGTGGAGTTCTCTTGGATGGTCCCTCTTGGCTCCTCTAATGAGCCTTCTATGGTTGGGATTCTCTCTATGGATGGTCCTTCTTGGCTCCTCTGATGAGCCTTCTATGGTTGGGGTTATTTCTATGAATAGTCCCTCTTTGCTCCTCTGACTGCTCCTTCTGCTGGGCACCTGTGATGGAAGCTGTACAGTGTCCTCTCAGCACCAGGAGAGATACAGACAGGACAGTGTCAGGGAGGATCAGGGGGTCCTTCTTCTGCTGTCTTTCCTGGGGGGGTGTCTGCTATTTTTGGGCACTAACAGTCCTGGAATGTAAGCTGTGAGGAGAGGGGAGGACAGACGCTGGGATGCAATAAATTGAGAAGTGGGGGCAGTGTGCTGTCTCAGGACCTTGGGGGGGGGCAGAGATGAGGGGTACACACCTTGGGTGGGGGCACTAGGGACACCTAAACCTCCCTCTGTGTTCTGCAAAATGTACCAATGCAAAAAATAATTAGAAATTCCCTTAAGCCAAGGGATTTTTAGATATATAAACTGAAACAATAAAAATGTCCAATTTATTATTTCAGGGGGTCCTAATCCTGGGGGGTCCTAACCCTGCCTGTGAAGGGGCATCTCTATGATGTACAGAAAGTGCTGCAGCAGCGCTGACATTTACAAAGGAGAAAAGGGTTTTATATTGCCGGCAATTCACATTTCATTGATAGTATTTTTTTTTTTTTAGAAACAAACAGCACATAGACCCCTCCAAAGGTCTGCTATGTATTTTGGGGGCCTTTGGAGTGGTCTGTGTACTTTCTGTTATAAATGTCCCCCAAAATGCATAAAAGACCCTTTGAGTCTGGTATGGATTTTAGGGGGTCACTCACACAAAAATACTAAAAAAGTGTGAGGTTCCTCTAAGAATCCATACGGGATACTTAATCCGAGCATGCAGCCAGGCTGGCCAGAAAAGGGAGTAACGAGTATGCAGCCCTCTCCTGAACCATATCGGGGTGCACTGTATAGACCCTTACCAGTCCTCCTCCTGGATCCCCTCTATTTCTGACACTCCCGGTCTTCTTTATCTCCGGGGAGGATGTGTGGAATTGGGTACAAATAATAACCGGGAGGAGCGGTTTGGCTTGGAGTGAAGTAGAGACGTTCTCTTCTTTCCTCTTTCAGAGTGAAAAGTTTCTGGCAATCTTGAAGGACGAGTCCTCTTCCCCCTCACTACCAGAGGAACCTCCTCACCCTCATCATCATCATCTTCATCTTCCTCCCAGATCTTTAATAGACATCCAACCCCGGAGAACTTCTCCTTTGTCTGAGCTCATCATTCCAATTCTCCAGAAGATATCAGATAGAAGAACCTCCAACCCAGCTCAGGCGGAACCTTCCCAAATCCAACAACGCCCATCCAACTCTGACACCAAAGGAGAGAGGTGGAGAGGAGTCTGAATGTCTTCTCTGGAACTTCCATTCAGATTTCTCCACATGGGGGGTCACGTGACACCAAGGACATTCCACAGCTGCTTGTATGGCCAACACATTAGACAGGAAACCCTCCCCCATCAACAGATGTATAGAGATTAGGAATAGACAAGAACCCCTCCCCCATCAACAGATGTATAGAGACTAGGAATAGACAGGACCCCCTCCCCCATCAACAGATGTATAGAGACTAGGAATAGACAGGACCCCCTCCCCCATCAACAGATGTATAGAGACTAGGAATAGATAGGACCCCCTCCCCCATCAACAGATGTATAGAGACTAGGAATAGATAGGACCCCAGGCTCTACAGACACTCTGTGTATATACTGTATATAGAAGGTGAATATCACACCTCCCCCCACATTCTCTATATCACTTCTTTACACATTCTGTAGATCTAGATATAATACCCGGAACACAAGGAAAGGGTAGGATGTCCCTTCCATTTATTTATTACAGGTATATGTATATAGTGAAGGCAATGTACCCTGTATACTGTGCATTTACATCAGTGCCTGTCCTCAGGAGCTTACAATCTAAGGTCCCTAACTCACATTCATACACATACTGGGGACAATATAGACAGGAGACAATTCACCCCCCAGCATGTCTTTGGAGTGTGGGAGGAAACCGGAGTACCCGGAGGAAACTCACACAGGGAGAACATGCAAACTACAGGCAGGTAGTGCCAAGGTTGGAATTCAATCTGATGACCCTAATGCTGCCAGGTGGAAGTGCTAACCGCTTAGCCACTGTGATGTCATTTGTGTCAGTGGAGTAGTATGCCCCTTACATTGGTGTCAGTGGAGTAGTATGTCCCTTACATTGGTGTCAGTGGAGTAGTATGTCCCTTACATTGGTGTTAGAGGAGTAGTATGTCCCTTACATTGGTGTCAGTGGAGTAGTATGTCCCTTACATTGGTGTCAGTGGAGTAGTATGTCCCTTACATTGGTGTCAGTGGAGTAGTATGCCCCTTACATTGGTGTCAGTGGAGTAGTATATCCCTTACATTGGTGTCAGTGGAGTAGTATGTCTCTTACATTGGTGTCAGTGGAGTAGTATGTCTCTTACATTGGTGTCAGTGGAGTATTATGTCTCTTACATTGGTGTCAGTGGAGTAGTATGTCCCTTACATTGGTGTCAGTGGAGTAGTATGTCCCTTACATTGGTGTCAGTGGAGTAGTATGCCCCTTACATTGGTGTTAGAGGAGTAGTATGTCCCTTACATTGGTGTCAGTGGAGTAGTATGTCCCTTACATTGGTGTCAGTGGAGTAGTATGTCCCTTACATTGGTGTCAGTGGAGTAGTATGCCCCTTACATTGGTGTCAGTGGAGTAGTATATCCCTTACATTGGTGTCAGTGGAGTAGTATGTCTCTTACATTGGTGTCAGTGGAGTAGTATGTCTCTTACATTGGTGTCAGTGGAGTATTATGTCTCTTACATTGGTGTCAGTGGAGTAGTATGTCTCTTACATTGGTGTCAGTGGAGTAGTATGTCCCTTACATTGGTGTCAGTGGAGTAGTATGTCCCTTACATTGGTGTCAGTGGAGTAGTATGTCCCTTACATTGGTGTCAGTGGAGTAGTATGTCCCTTACATTGGTGTCAGTGGAGTAGTATGTCCCTTACATTGGTGTCAGTGGAGTAGTATGTCTCTTACATTGGTGTCAGTGGAGTAGTATGTCTCTTACATTGGTGTCAGTGGAGTAGTATGTCCCTTACATTGGTGTCAGTGGAGTAGTATGTCTCTTACATTGGTGTCAGTGGAGTAGTATGTCTCTTACATTGGTGTCAGTGGAGTAGTATGTCTCTTACATTGGTGTCAGTGGAGTAGTATATCCCTTACATTGGTGTCAGGGGAGTAGTATGTCTCTTACATTGGTGTCAGTGGAGTAGTATGTCCCTTACATTGGTGTCAGTGGAGTAGTATGTCTCTTACATTGGTGTCAGTGGAGTAGTATGTCTCTTACATTGGTGTCAGTGGAGTATTATGTCTCTTACATTGGTGTCAGTGGAGTAGTATGTCTCTTACATTGGTGTCAGTGGAGTAGTATGTCCCTTACATTGGTGTCAGTGGAGTAGTATGTCCCTTACATTGGTGTCAGTGGAGTAGTATGTCTCTTACATTGGTGTCAGTGGAGTAGTATGTCCCTTACATTGGTGTCAGTGGAGTAGTATGTCTCTTACATTGGTGTCAGTGGAGTAGTATGTCTCTTACATTGGTGTCAGTGGAGTAGTATGTCTCTTACATTGGTGTCAGTGGAGTAGTATATCCCTTACATTGGTGTCAGGGGAGTAGTATGTCTCTTACATTGGTGTCAGTGGAGTAGTATGTCCCTTACATTGGTGTCAGTGGAGTAGTATGTCCCTTACATTGGTGTCAGTGGAGTATTATGTCCCTTACATTGGTGTCAGTGGAGTATTATGTCCCTTACATTGGTGTCAGTGGAGTAGTATGTCTCTTACATTGGTGTCAGTGGAGTAGTATGCCCCTTACATTGGTGTCAGTGGAGTAGTATATACCTTACATTGGTGTCAGTGGAGTAGTATGTCCCTTACATTGGTGTCAGTGGAGTAGTATGTCCCTTACATTGGTGTCAGTGGAGTAGTATGTCCCTTACATTGGTGTCAGGGGAGTAGTATGTCTCTTACATTGGTGTCAGTGGAGTAGTATGTCCCTTACATTGGTGTCAGTGGAGTAGTATGTCCCTTACATTGGTGTCAGTGGAGTAGTATGTCTCTTACATTGGTGTCAGTAGAGTAGTATGCCCCTTACATTGGTGTCAGTGGAGTAGTATGTCTCTTACATTGGTGTCAGTGGAGTAGTATGTCCCTTACATTGGTGTCAGTGGAGTAGTATGTCCCTTACATTGGTGTCAGTGGAGTAGTATATCCCTTACATTGGTGTCAGTGGAGTAGTATGTCCCTTACATTGGTGTCAGTGGAGTAGTATATCCCTTACATTGGTGTCAGGGGAGTAGTATATCCCTTACATTGGTGTCAGGGGAGTAGTATGTCCCTTACATTGGTGTCAGTGGAGTAGTATGTCTCTTACATTGGTGTCAGTGGAGTAGTATGTCCCTTACATTGGTGTCAGTGGAGTAGTATGTCCCTTACATTGGTGTCAGTGGAGTAGTATGTCTCTTACATTGGTGTCAGTGGAGTAGTATGTCCCTTACATTGGTGTCAGAGGAGTAGTATGTCCCTTACATTGGTGTCAGTGGAGTAGTATGTCCCTTACATTGGTGTAAGTGGAGTAGTATGTCCCTTACATTAGTGTCAGGGGAGTAGTATGCCCCTCACATTGGTGTCAGTGGAGTAGTATATCCCTTACATTGGTGTCAGTGGAGTAGTATGCCCCTTACATTGGTGTCAGTAGAGTAGTATGTCCCTTACATTGGTGTCAGTGGAGTAGTATGTCCCTTACATTGGTGTCAGTGGAGTAGTATGTCCCTTACATTGGTGTCAGTGGAGTAGTATATCCCTTACATTGGTGTCAGTGGAGTAGTATGTCCCTTACATTGGTGTCAGGGGAGTATTATGTCCCTTACATTGGTGTCAGGGGAGTAGTATGTCCCTTACATTGGTGTCAGTGGAGTAGTATATCCCTTACATTGGTGTCAGGGGAGTAGTATATCCCTTACATTGGTGTCAGGGGAGTATTATGTCTCTTACATTGGTGTCAGGGGAGAAGTATGTCCCTTACATTGGTGTCAGTGGAGTAGTATGTCCCTTACATTGGTGTCAGTGGAGTAGTATGCCCCTTACATTGGTGTCAGTGGAGTAGTATGCCCCTCACATTGGTGTCAGTGGAGTAGTATGCCCCTCACATTGGTGTCAGTGGAGTAGTATGCCCCTCACATTGGTGTCAGTGGAGTAGTATGTCCCTTACATTGGTGTCAGTGGAGTAGTATGCCCCTTACATTGGTGTCAGTGGAGTAGTATGCCCCTCACATTGGTGTCAGTGGAGTAGTATGCCCCTCACATTGGTGTCAGTGGAGTAGTATGCCCCTCACATTGGTGTCAGTGGAGTAGTATGTCCCTTACATTGGTGTCAGTGGAGTAGTATGTCCCTTACATTGGTGTCAGGGGAGTAGTATGTCTCTTACATTGGTGTCAGTGGAGTAGTATGCCTCTTACATTGGTGTCAGTGGAGTAGTATGCCTCTTACATTGGTGTCAGGGGAGTAGTATGTCTCTTACATTGGTGTCAGTGGAGTAGTATGTCCCTTACATTGGTGTCAGTGGAGTAGTATGCCCCTTACATTGGTGTCAGTGGAGTAGTATGCCCCTTACATTGGTGTCAGTGGAGTAGTATGTCTCTTACATTGGTGTCAGTGGAGTAGTATGTCCCTTACATTGGTGTCAGTGGAGTAGAATGTCCCTTACATTGGTGTCAGTGGAGTAGTATGTCCCTTACATTGGTGTCAGGGGAGTAGTATGTCCCTTACATTGGTGTCAGTGGAGTAGTATGCCCCTTACATTGGTGTCAGTGGAGTAGAATGTCCCTTACATTGGTGTCAGTGGAGTAGTATGCCCCTTACATTGGTGTCAGTGGAGTAGAATGTCCCTTACATTGGTGTCAGTGGAGTAGTATGCCCCTTACATTGGTGTCAGTGGAGTAGTATGTCCCTTACATTGGTGTCAGTGGAGTAGTATGTCCCTTACATTGGTGTCAGTGGAGTAGTATATCCCTTACATTGGTGTCAGTGGAGTAGTATGTCCCTTACATTGGTGTCAGTGGAGTAGTATATCCCTTACATTGGTGTCAGGGGAGTAGTATATCCCTTACATTGGTGTCAGGGGAGTAGTATGTCCCTTACATTGGTGTCAGTGGAGTAGTATGTCTCTTACATTGGTGTCAGTGGAGTAGTATGTCCCTTACATTGGTGTCAGTGGAGTAGTATGTCCCTTACATTGGTGTCAGTGGAGTAGTATGTCTCTTACATTGGTGTCAGTGGAGTAGTATGTCCCTTACATTGGTGTCAGAGGAGTAGTATGTCCCTTACATTGGTGTCAGTGGAGTAGTATGTCCCTTACATTGGTGTAAGTGGAGTAGTATGTCCCTTACATTAGTGTCAGGGGAGTAGTATGCCCCTCACATTGGTGTCAGTGGAGTAGTATATCCCTTACATTGGTGTCAGTGGAGTAGTATGCCCCTTACATTGGTGTCAGTAGAGTAGTATGTCCCTTACATTGGTGTCAGTGGAGTAGTATGTCCCTTACATTGGTGTCAGTGGAGTAGTATGTCCCTTACATTGGTGTCAGTGGAGTAGTATATCCCTTACATTGGTGTCAGTGGAGTAGTATGTCCCTTACATTGGTGTCAGGGGAGTATTATGTCCCTTACATTGGTGTCAGTGGAGTAGTATATCCCTTACATTGGTGTCAGGGGAGTATTATGTCTCTTACATTGGTGTCAGGGGAGTAGTATGTCCCTTACATTGGTGTCAGTGGAGTAGTATGTCTCTTACATTGGTGTCAGGGGAGTATTATGTCTCTTACATTGGTGTCAGGGGAGTAGTATGTCCCTTACATTGGTGTCAGTGGAGTAGTATGTCCCTTACATTGGTGTCAGTGGAGTAGTATGTCTCTTACATTGGTGTCAGGGGAGTATTATGTCTCTTACATTGGTGTCAGGGGAGTAGTATGTCCCTTACATTGGTGTCAGTGGAGTAGTATATCCCTTACATTGGTGTCAGTGGAGTAGTATGCCCCTTACATTGGTGTCAGTGGAGTAGTATGCCCCTCACATTGGTGTCAGTGGAGTAGTATGCCCCTCACATTGGTGTCAGTGGAGTAGTATGCCCCTCACATTGGTGTCAGTGGAGTAGTATGTCCCTTACATTGGTGTCAGTGGAGTAGTATGTCCCTTACATTGGTGTCAGTGGAGTAGTATGCCCCTTACATTGGTGTCAGTGGAGTAGTATGCCCCTCACATTGGTGTCAGTGGAGTAGTATGCCCCTCACATTGGTGTCAGTGGAGTAGTATGCCCCTCACATTGGTGTCAGTGGAGTAGTATGTCCCTTACATTGGTGTCAGTGGAGTAGTATGTCCCTTACATTGGTGTCAGGGGAGTAGTATGTCTCTTACATTGGTGTCAGTGGAGTAGTATGCCTCTTACATTGGTGTCAGTGGAGTAGTATGCCTCTTACATTGGTGTCAGGGGAGTAGTATGTCTCTTACATTGGTGTCAGTGGAGTAGTATGCCCCTTACATTGGTGTCAGTGGAGTAGTATTCCCCTTACATTGGTGTCAGTGGAGTAGTATGTCCCTTACATTGGTGTCAGTGGAGTAGAATGTCCCTTACATTGGTGTCAGTGGAGTAGTATGTCCCTTACATTGGTGTCAGGGGAGTAGTATGTCCCTTACATTGGTGTCAGTGGAGTAGTATGCCCCTTACATTGGTGTCAGTGGAGTAGAATGTCCCTTACATTGGTGTCAGTGGAGTAGTATGCCCCTTACATTGGTGTCAGTGGAGTAGAATGTCCCTTACATTGGTGTCAGTGGAGTAGTATGCCCCTTACATTGGTGTCAGTGGAGTAGAATGTCCCTTACATTGGTGTCAGTGGAGTAGTATGTCCCTTACATTGGTGTCAGTGGAGTAGTATGTCCCTTACATTGGTGTCAGTGGAGTAGTATGTCCCTTACATTGGTGTCAGTGGAGTAGTATGTCCCTTACATTGGTGTCAGTGGAGTAGTATGTCCCTTACATTGGTGTCAGTGGAGTAGTATATCCCTTACATTGGTGTCAGTGGAGTAGTATGTCCCTTACATTGGTGTCAGTGGAGTAGTATGTCCCTTACATTGGTGTCAGTGGAGTAGTATGTCCCTTACAATGGTGTCAGGGGAGTAGTATATCCCTTACATTGGTGTCAGGGGAGTAGTATGTCCCTTACATTGGTGTCAGTGGAGTAGTATGTCCCTTACATTGGTGTCAGTGGAGTAGTATGTCCCTTACATTGGTGTCAGTGGAGTAGTATGTCCCTTACATTGGTGTCAGGGGAGTAGTATGTCCCTTACATTGGTGTCAGTGGAGTATTATGTCCCTTACATTGGTGTCAGTGGAGTAGTATGTCCCTTACATTGGTGTCAGTGGAGTAGTATGTCCCTTACATTGGTGTCAGTGGAGTAGTATGTCCCTTACATTGGTGTCAGTGGAGTAGTATGCCCCTTACATTGGTGTCAGGGGAGTAGTATGTCTCTTACATTGGTGTCAGTGGAGTAGTATGTCCCTTACATTGGTGTCAGTGGAGTAGTATATCCCTTACATTGGTGTCAGGGGAGTAGTATATCCCTTACATTGGTGTCAGTGGAGTAGTATGCCCCTTACATTGGTGTCAGTGGAGTAGTATGTCTCTTACATTGGTGTCAGTGGAGTAGTATGTCCCTTACATTGGTGTCAGTGGAGTAGTATGTCTCTTACATTACACAAGTGATGGTAGGAAATATCTTGGCTCCTCTCATTGTTTCTATTATATTATTTCCCTCTGCCAGTTGTGGAATCTGATCTCTCTGCCAGTCCCAGCCTGGAGAACGAGGTCTTTGTGTTTTCTCAGGCTGGGATGAAATGTGGTGACAGATGGGGGAGGGGGGTGTAGAGATGACATGGGGGGGGGTGCTGGGGGGTGTAAAGCAGCAGCTGTTCATGTCAGAGAGGAGAAGAGACAGAGAAGAGCAGGACAAAGTTCCCGGCTCCAGATCTGTGCCCAACATTTACCATCTGATAGGAGGAGATTCTATGACACCTTACATTGGTGTCAGTGGAGTAGTATGTCTCTTACATTGGTGTCAGTGGAGTAGTATGTCTCTTACATTGGTGTCAGTGGAGTAGTATGTCCCTTACATTGGTGTCAGTGGAGTAGTATGTCCCTTACATTGGTGTCAGTGGAGTAGTATGTCCCTTACATTGGTGTCAGTGGAGTAGTATGCCCCTTACATTGGTGTCAGTGGAGTAGTATGTCCCTTACATTGGTGTCAGTGGAGTAGTATGTCTCTTACATTGGTGTCAGTGGAGTAGTATGCCCCTTACATTGGTGTCAGTGGAGTAGTATGTCCCTTACATTGGTGTCAGTGGAGTAGTATGCCCCTTACATTGGTGTCAGGGGAGTAGTATGTCTCTTACATTGGTGTCAGGGGAGTAGTATATCCCTTACATTGGTGTCAGTGGAGTAGTATGTCTCTTACATTGGTGTCAGTGGAGTAGTATGTCCCTTACATTGGTGTCAGTGGAGTAGTATGTCCCTTACATTGGTGTCAGTGGAGTAGTATGTCCCTTACATTGGTGTCAGTGGAGTAGTATGTCCCTTACATTGGTGTCAGTGGAGTAGTATGTCCCTTACATTGGTGTCAGTGGAGTAGTATGTCTCTTACATTTGTGTCAGTGGAGTAGTATGTCCCTTACATTGGTGTCAGTGGAGTAGTATGTCCCTTACATTGGTGTCAGTGGAGTAGTATGTCTCTTACATTTGTGTCAGTGGAGTAGTATGTCCCTTACATTGGTGTCAGTGGAGTATTATGTCCCTTACATTGGTGTCAGTAGAGTAGTATGTCTCTTACATTGGTGTCAGTGGAGTAGTATGTCCCTTACATTGGTGTCAGTGGAGTAGTATGTCCCTTACATTGGTGTCAGTGGAGTAGTATGTCCCTTACATTGGTGTCAGAGGAGTAGTATGTCCCTTACATTGGTGTCAGTGGAGTAGTATGTCCCTTACATTGGTGTCAGTGGAGTAGTATGTCCCTTACATTGGTGTCAGTGGAGTAGTATGTCTCTTACATTTGTGTCAGTGGAGTAGTATGTCCCTTACATTGGTGTCAGTGGAGTAGTATGTCCCTTACATTGGTGTCAGTGGAGTAGTATGTCCCTTACATTGGTGTCAGTGGAGTAGTATGTCCCTTACATTGGTGTCAGTGGAGTAGTATGTCCCTTACATTGGTGTCAGTGGAGTAGTATGTCCCTTACATTGGTGTCAGTGGAGTAGTATGTCTCTTACATTTGTGTCAGTGGAGTAGTATGTCCCTTACATTGGTGTCAGTGGAGTAGTATGTCCCTTACATTGGTGTCAGTGGAGTAGTATGTCCCTTACATTGGTGTCAGTGGAGTAGTATGTCCCTTACATTGGTGTCAGTGGAGTAGTATGTCCCTTACATTGGTGTCAGTGGAGTATTATGTCCCTTACATTGGTGTCAGTGGAGTAGTATGTCCCTTACATTGGTGTCAGTGGAGTAGTATGTCCCTTACATTGGTGTCAGTGGAGTAGTATGTCCCTTACATTGGTGTCAGTGGAGTAGTATGCCCCTTACATTGGTGTCAGTGGAGTAGTATATACCTTACATTGGTGTCAGTGGAGTAGTATGTCCCTTACATTGGTGTCAGTGGAGTAGTATGTCCCTTACATTGGTGTCAGTGGAGTAGTATGTCCCTTACATTGGTGTCAGTGGAGTAGTATGTCCCTTAGATTGGTGTCAGTGGAGTAGTATGTCTCTTACATTGGTGTCAGTGGAGTAGTATGTCCCTTACATTGGTGTCAGTGGAGTAGTATGTCTCTTACATTGGTGTCAGTGGAGTAGTATGTTCCTTACATTGGTGTCAGTGGAGTAGTATGTCCCTTACATTGGTGTCAGTGGAGTAGTATGTCTCTTACATTGGTGTCAGTGGAGTAGTATGTCCCTTAGATTGGTGTCAGTGGAGTAGTATGTCCCTTACATTGGTGTCAGTGGAGTAGTATGTCTCTTACATTGGTGTCAGTGGAGTAGTATGTCTCTTACATTGGTGTCAGTGGAGTAGTATGTTCCTTACATTGGTGTCAGTGGAGTAGTATGTCCCTTACATTGGTGTCAGTGGAGTAGTATGTCTCTTACATTGGTGTCAGTGGAGTAGTATGTCCCTTAGATTGGTGTCAGTGGAGTAGTATGTCCCTTACATTGGTGTCAGTGGAGTAGTATGTCCCTTAGATTGGTGTCAGTGGAGTAGTATGTCTCTTACATTGGTGTCAGTGGAGTAGTATGTCTCTTACATTGGTGTCAGTGGAGTAGTATGTCTCTTACATTGGTGTCAGTGGAGTAGTACGTCTCTTACATTGGTGTCAGGGGAGTAGTATGTCTCTTACATTGGTGTCAGTGGAGTAGTATGTCCCTTACATTGGTGTCAGTGGAGTAGTATGTCTCTTACATTGGTGTCAGGGGAGTAGTATGTCCCTTACATTGGTGTCAGTGGGAATATTATGTCATTTACAGTGCCTTGAAAAAGTATTTATGCTGAACCTCATAGATCTGCGGCACGTAAAGAGTCTTCTGTCCCTGAAATGCTCAGATCGATGGTTTATATGAAGCCTTCGGGGGGTTCAGGTCTCACCCATGTATGTTCTATATTCATTGTTACATTGATACTCTGTTCTATTGTTACATTTTGTATTTGTCAAACCCCATCGAAGGGCTGTGTTGTCTCTCGGATGGGATAATTGTTAGAACGATGTTTTGCATTATTGACAAAACTTTTCAATAAAAATATTGAACGAAAAAAAGTATTCATATCCCTTGAAATTTTCCAAATTTTGTAATGTTACAACTAAAAACGTAAATATATTACAAATAAATATGTGAAAAGTGTGTGTGTGTGTGTGGGGGGGGTGGGCATTTGTATGGCGCCCCCCCGGAGTCAATACTTTGTAGAACCCCCTTTCTCTACAAGTCTTTTTGGGGATGTCTCAGCTTTGCACATCTAGAGAGGACATTTCTGCCCATTCTTCTTTGTAAAATATCTCAAGCTCTGTCAGATTGGATGGAGAACGTCTGTGAACAGCAATTTTCAAGTCTTGTCACAGATTCTCAATGTGATTTAGGTCTGGACTGTGACTGGGCCATTCTAACACATGAATATGCTTTGATCTAAACCATTCCATTGTAGCTCTGGCTGGATGTTTCGGGTCGTTGTCCTGCTGGAAGGTGAACCTCCGCCCCAGTCTCAAGTCTTTTGTAGACTCT
This sequence comes from Aquarana catesbeiana, assembly GCF_042186555.1. NCBI lineage: Eukaryota > Metazoa > Chordata > Amphibia > Anura > Ranidae > Aquarana > Aquarana catesbeiana. Next base: position 6,116,309 of record NC_133325.1, read on the forward strand.
AACAGGTTTTCTTCTAAGATTGTCCTGTATTTGTCTCCATCCATCTTCCCATCAACTCTGACCAGCTTCCCTGTCCCTGCTGAAGAAAACCATCCCCACCACATGATGCTGCCACCACCATGTTTCACAGTGGGGATGGTGTGTTCAGGGTGATGTGCAGTGTTAGTTTTCCCCCACACATAACGTTTTACTTTTAGGCCATAAAGTTGAATTTTGGTCTCCTCTGACCAGATCACCTTCTTCCACATGTTTGCTGTGTCCTCCACATGGCTTCTCACAAACTACAAACAGGACTTCTTATGACTTTCTTTCACCAATGTCTTTCTTCTTGTCACTCTTCCATAAAGGGCAGATTTGTGGAGAACACGACCAATAGTTGTCCTGTGGACAGATTCTCCCACCTGAGCTGTGGATCTCTGCAGCTCCTCCAGAGTTACCATGGACCTCTTGGCTCTTCTCTGATGAATGCTCTCCTTGCCCGGCCGGTCAGTTTAGGTGGATGGCCATGTCTTGGTAGGTTGGCAGTTGTGCCATACTCTTTCCATTTTCTGATGATGGATTGAACAGAGCTCTGTGAGATGATCAAAGCTTGGGAGATTTTTTTATAACCTAACCCTGCTTTATACTTCTCCACAACTTTATCCCTGACCTGTCTGGTGTGTTCCTTGGCCTTCATGATGCTGTTTGTTCACTAAGGTTCTCTAGCAAACCTCTGAGGGCTTCACAGAACAGCTCTATTTATACTGAGATTGAATGACACACAGGTGGACTCTATTTACTAATTAGGTGACTTCTGAAGGCAATTGGTTCCTCTAGATTTTAGTTAGGGGTATCAGAGTAAAGGGGGCTGAATACAAATGCCCCCCCACACTTTTCACATATTTATTTGTAAAATAATTATAAAAAACCTTTATCATTTTCTTTCCACATCACAATTTAATTATGTGCCACTTCATGTTGGTCTATCACATAAAATCCCAATAAAAGGGGGCGGTGCTTGCCGCGGACAACGATGGACGATTGAGAGCCAACGATGGACACTTGCATCAAACAACGGGAACCAACCAGCACATAACGGGCTGCTGAGCCAATGATCGATCATACCAGGCACACCGGAACTGAGACCTCACTCCTGGGACCCGGCCGAGCATGACATGGAAAAGGAAGGAGAACCGGAGGCCACAGGAACTGACATCCTTCTTCATGCCTGGGCCCAGGCAAGATGGCGGCGGCTCTTCCGTGCACACAATGTCCGGCACGCCTCAGCAAAGGTTCTCAGGGGGCAATCAATCAAAAAGAAACACAGCATCCGAGGGGCCCTCAATCCTCTCTTCATACCCCTATCTCAAGGAGCCCAGAAAAGGCGCGATTCTGAAAGGATGCAACGGATCCTGGACATGAGGTGAGCCGAGGCCTAGATTCAGGGGAGGATACAAGAGAACTCCCAGATTCAGTTGACCTCTTCCCCACTACTAATCAGCCAGTGTTAGACACTACTCTGAAAGACCTGTTAGTCTCTTTGAGAAGCTCGCTGCATGCTGATATGATGCCTTGTGTACACACATTTGGAGTAGAGATGAAAGCAATGGCATCCAGGGTAGATCACATTGAAACAAAGATGGGGGGCTTTGCTACTACCATCAATGATCTAGTGGATGCACACGACAATAAGGAGGATGAGATGGAGGCAGTTAAAGCTAAATTTGCAGATATCAAGGATCGCTCCAGGAGGAACAACCTGAAAATCAGAGGAGTTCCTGAATCGGTCCAACAATCAGATCTGCGTAAATATGCTGCACAGCTCTTTACATCTATTTTGCCTGATCTCACAGAATTAGATATCACGGAAGACAGGATCCACTGTCTACCTAAACCAGTACATCTTCCTGACAATATACCCAGGGACATTATATTACGCCTTCATTTCTACCATGTGAAGGAACGTCTAATGTCCGCAGCACGGACCAAAGACCTTTTCCCTTCACAGTACAAGGATCTGCAATTCTTTGCTGACCTATCCCAGTTTACCCTTCAAAAACGCTGGAACCTCAATACTATCTCCAAAGCACTAAGGAATCACAAGATATTTTATAAATGGGGGTTCCCAACCAAACTAATCATCACCAAAGGAGGTAAAGATCATGTGGTGGACTCTCTTGCTAAAGGCCTCACTCTGCTCAAAATGTGGCAAAATGTCATAGAAAGCTCGCCACAGGCCTCTGCCTCACGAAGCCCTGAACACGTCACAGAGGACTGGAACCTGGTTACCTTAAGGAATGCGCACAAACATAATACCCCCGTTAAATCATTCCCCACATCTATTACCTTTTGTACCACCCCCCCTCCCTTTGGAATGTAAGCTCTACGAGCCGGGCCCTCCTGTCCCTTCTGTATTGAACTGTACTGTAATTGTGCTGTCTCCACTATACATTGTAAAGCGCTGCGTAAACTGTTGGCGCTATATAAATCGTGTATAATAATAATGATAATAACTGAAGTGGCTAGCAGCCAATCTTGGCAATACACCTTTTATCCCTGTGTTGGAAAACACCCGTTAAGCTAAACTTATTTTTCCTTTTTTACCCCCACAAATTCTTGAGTAGCGTTATGCTACACTCGGGTCATGATCACCTATTTCTGTTTCATTTGGAGCTCTATATATGTTTTTCTATATTTCTGACTTTATAGTTAACTAATGTTTATATCCACAGTCGGATTCACATCTACCTCTTTATCCTGAAAGAACTGGCACCTCACAGCCTCGATCCCCTACGCCTGGTTCTGGGCTTTTTTCATCTCTGGAAACGTACGTTCGAGATCACTATACTATGTAAGTGTTATCTGCACATGTTACATACACTCCTTCATCCTTACCTTACACAATGACCATAACCTTCCTGACCATAAATGCAAAAGAACTTAACCATCCCGCTAAAGGCAGGACACTATGGAAAGAGGCGTCCCCAAAACAACTGCGACATCCTCTGCATTCGGAAAATGCACTTTCATAGTAAAGACCAGCCCAAGTGTTCCAACCCTAAATTCCCACATATATTTCTAGCTAGTGCGGATGCAAAAAAGAGGAGTGCTCACTGCCATTAGAGATACGGTTGCCTTCAAGCTGCACAAGGAACTGTCGGTCACGCAAGGCCGATATCATATTTTAATATGTGACATCAACTCTACTACTTATACAGTGGTAAATGTGTATGCGCCATATGAGCACCAATCCCGCTTTTTCCTCAGAGTCCTTAAAAAGGTCAAGCAAATCCAAAAGGGTTACTTACTACTGTGCGGGGATTCCAACTTACCTCCTTACCCTATAATGGATTCTACTAACCTTTCCAAAAGACCTCAACAGTCACTCCAACCCTTGCTATTCACGTATGGTCTCTATGATGCATGGAGATGTCTTCATGCCACAGTAATGCCACGTACACACGGTCGGACTTTTCGACCGGACTTGTCCGACGGACGCCAACGGACCAGCTCCGGCGGACAATCCGATCATGTGTGGGCTTCACCGGACCTTCAGCGGACTTTTCCAGTCGCAAATCTGACGGACTTTAGATTTGAAACATGCTTCAAATCTTTACGTCGTAACTCCGCCGGACCCAGAAATCCGCTCGTCTGTATGCTACTGTAGTCCGATGGACAAAAACTGACCCTAGGGCAGCTATTGGCTACTGGCTATCAACTTCCTTATTTTAGTCCGGTGTACGTCATCACGTGCGAGTCCGTTGGACTTTGGTGTGATCGTGTGTAGGCAAGTCCAGTCGTTAGAAAGTCTGTTGAAAGTCCGCCAAAAGTCCGTCAAAAGTCTGTCGAAAGTCTGTCGGACGGGCTGTCGGACTTTTGTAGCTGAAAAGTCCGACCATGTGTACGCGGCATAAGAGACTATTCCTTTTTTCCCCACAAGCCATGAAATCTACACTAGATTGGATCTCTCTCTCATAGACACCTGGCTGTTAACAAAACTAAAACCTTCAAAGATCAACAGCATCTGTTGATGCTGTTGATCTTTGGTCGGTTGGTTGGATCACGTCGGTTGGTCAGTTGGTCGGATCACGTCTCGATATCGCTGCAGATCGACAACACATCTAATGTCAATCCTACATTTGTATGGAGGTCCAATCCACGGCTATTCCAGACTAATAAATCCAAATCTGAATTAACAAAATAATTGTTTGATTTTTATGAAAGTAATGCAAGTTTTGTTAATAACCCATTTGTGACTTGGAATTCCCATAAGGCATTTTTTGCGGGGTCTTCTTATTAAATTGGGAGCGAGGGCTAAGAGGCAGAGGGGTCGGCAAATTCACAAAATGTCTTCTAAGATCCAAACTTTGGAAGCCCAAAAGAAAACCAACAAAAATCCCCAGCTCTTTCCGAACAATTAACTAAACTCAGATACAACCTCCATTTGATCTTACTGGGGGATTTTGAAAAAGCAACTAGGAGACTAAAAATGTCCTATTATGCCAGCAGCAACAAAGCCGGGAAATTAATAGCCACCCGCCTTAGAGGGCATAGACATGAAACCAAAATCCCCTATATTCTTCAGGAGGAGAATCAAGCTAAATTGTACCATCCTCAGACTATTGCTGATGCTTCTAGCACATATTACAGCTCGCTCTATGATTTACAGCGAGACCCACATACCATACAACCCACCTCAATTATGATTACTAACTTTCTCAATAAAATTAAACTACCACAACTCATGGAGGAACAACTGGATAAATTAAACTCTCCATTTACTGAAACTGAAATCTCCCAATCTATTAGCTCCTTACAGGGCAGACACCAGAATTTTTTGAGCCCCTTACACAGCTTTAGGCCTGGGCCTCCCCGTGCCTGACCACTAACATTTCCCAGGGCCCACCCACTGGCCGTCCCACTGAATCTGTCCACTGGCCATCCCACCGAATCCTTCAGTGCGCCCAATTTTGTTTTAAAACTCTTACAACTTACTATATTAAAATGAATCCAATCCAATGCCTAATCCCTGATATTTCTCTGACTAACTGGTGCTCCACCAAGGAACTCCTATTAGAAGATTTGTTAGTAGGTCCTGCACTCAAAACATTTAGAACACTGCATCTAGAATACTGTATATACAGGAATATTATAAATATATTCAAATCTCCCATTTATTACACAATAGTAAATTAATTGCCTATCTACCCTGGCAAGTTGCCCTATTCTATACAACTACCAATACGAGAACCAAGGGTACCTCGTTAATATATAAACACCTTCAAAACAAACAGGAATTCACCAAATTTCCCAATATATAAGCATGGGAGAGGGATTTTGAGAAAGAATACTCTGAGGATCAGTGGAAAAGAAGCCTTTAATATAACGTACGCGTCTACCAGGAGTGCCAATCTATGGGAACTACATCAAAAGATTATGTTGCGCTGGTATCTTACTCCATACCGCATATCGAAATTTGCCCCTGACGTATCCCCTGAATGTTGGAGAAACTGTAGAAGGACTGGAACATTGATATACTATGGTCCTGTCCAAACATTACTAACTATTGGTCTGAAATATTTATTATTATTGAACAAGTGCCGGGAATTAATGTCTCCTGGTACGGCATTACTATCATTAGACCTAGACTCTATTCCACAGACTATGAGACCAATTACGTCCCCCATCCTATTAGCTGCCCAACATAACATAGTTTAGCACTGGAAAGATAAAACACCTCCAAGCCTGATAGAAACCTTACAAATTATAAATACACATAGTGTATAGGAAACACTTTTTGCACATAGCATGGGCAACCACCAGAAGGTTGCTGAGATCTGGCACCCCTGGCAGAAGTGGTACTCACAGCATAGCATTAAGGATTCCCCTACCCCTAATACTGCTGAATAAACTACATCTGCCCTCCAAAAATACAATTTCATCCTCCACACTGCCTTTTATCACTCTCATTACCAACTTATCATCCCATCCCCGTCAACTCTTCTCTACCTTCAACTCTCTACTTCGTCCTCCACTGCCTCCACCCGCCAGCTCACTGCCCAGTTGATCGCCAATCACTTCAAACAGAAGATTGATACAATTTGCGAGGAGATCTCTACTGTTCAGATACCCTCCACGCTTTACACTTCATGCCCACAGGTACAATCATTACTTCCCTCTTTCAACCTCATCACTATAGACGAGGTTGCTAAACTACTTGCTAACGTCCACCTCACCACCTGCCCTCTGGATCCTGTTCCCTCGCAAATGCTATGTTCACCCTCTGGCTCCATTCTACATTCTCTAACCCACATCTTCAATCTCTCCCTCTCTTCTGGCATCTTCCCCAACTCTCTAAAACATGCACTTGTCAGCCCCATACTTAAAAAGCCCTCACTGGACCCATCCAATTTTAACAACCTACACCCCATCTCCTTGCTCCCCTTTTTATCCAAACTCCTTGAACGTCTGGTCTACAACTGACTCAGCATGCACCTTGCTGATAATAGCCTTCTTGATCCCCTTCAGTCTGGATTTCGTCCTCAACGCTCCACAGAAACTGCTCTCCTTAAACTAACAAACAATCTACTAATGGGCAAAACCAATGGACACTATTCTGAACTCCTACTGCTGGACCTCTCTGCTGCCTTTGATGTGGTTGACCACCCCCTCCTCTTTAAAAAACACCACACCTTTGGTCTCCATGACTGTACTCTTTGCTGGTTCTCTTCCTACTTATCCAACCGCACCTTTAGCATTTCTTACAACTCTACTTCCTCCTCTCCTCTTTATTTCTCTGTTGGGGTCCCCCAAGGTTCTGTTCTTGGACCTCTCCTATTTTCAATCTACACCTCCATCCCCGAGTAGCTGATAGCCTCTTGTGGCTTCAAAATACCACCTCTACGCTGATGACACCCATATCTATTTCTCTAGCCCTCAGATCACTCCCTCTGTCTCCTCACGTATCACTAATTTACTGTCAGATATATCAGTCTGGATGTCACACCACTTCCTCCAACTCAACCTATCCAAAACCGAACTTATCATTTTTCCTCCCCCACGTGTCTCTTCCCTTCATCTCTCTGTCAAAATCAATAGCACAACTATAAGCCCATCCCCCACTTGCCAAGGTTCTAGGTGTAGTTCTGGACTCTGAACTCTCCTTTAAGCAACATGTCCAATCACTGTCCAAAGCTTGCCGCTTCAACCTCCACAACATCTCCAAAATACGCCCCTTTCTAACCAATTACACAACAAAGCTCTTAATTCACTCACTGGTCATCTCTTGCCTTGCCTACTGCAACTCCCTTCTCATTGGCTGACCTCTACATAGTCTATCACCACTTCAATCCATCATGAATGCTGCTGCCAGACTCATCCACCTTACCAATCGCTCTGTGTCTGCCACTCCTCTCTGTCAATCCCTCCACTGGCTTCCGCTCACCCAACAAATTAAATTCAAAATACTAACAACAACTTACAAAGCCATCCACAACTCATCCCCCAGCTACAACACTGACCTAGTCTCTAAATACCAACATACTCATTCTCTTTGTTCCTCTCAAGTCCTTCTGCTCTCTAGCTCCCTCGTCACCTCCTCCCATGCTCGCCTCCAGGACTTTTCCAGAGCCTCTCCAATCCTATGGAATTCCTTACCCCAAATTTGTCTTCTTATCTCCTATTCTATTAGTTTTTAGATGATCCCTGAAAACCCTTCTCTTCATTGAAGCCTACCCTACCCACACCTGGATTTTCATTTTCTCCATCTGATCATCCTCCATAGCTACAACCCTTTGTTCCACCTGGCCCTCCCTTCTAGATTGTAAGCTCTGAGGATCAGGGCCCTCTGATCCCTCCTGTATTGATTTGTATTGTAAGTGTACTGTCTGCCCTCATGTTGTAAAGCGCTGCGCAAACTGTTGGCGCTATATAAATCCTGTAGAATAATAATAATAATCTGAAATCTGTGCGTGAATAAAGGAATAAAGATTTAAATAACAATAATTTTGTTATCTCCAGTAGTTAACTATTCCTCTTCCTTCTTCTGTTACATTTAAGAAGTATAATGAACCACGTATAACAATATGATATGTTCTACAAAATTTTTCATTGAAATTTGATACTGTTCATGTTTTTATATTTACATTCTACAAAAAGTAAATTTGGTCTATAAGATAACCGCTATTACCTTCTCAAGTGCCTTATCGGAATTGTGGAAAATGTCAAGGGGTATGAATACTTTAAGGCACTGTACCCAGAGGGGTTGATTTACTAAAATCTGGTGTAGCTGTGCATGGTAGACAACCAGCTTCTAACTTCAGCTTGTTCAATTAAGATTCGACAAAAAACCTGGAAGCCGATTCTATGTGGAGCTGCACCAGATTTTGCATTCTTCAGTTTTAGTAAATCAGCCCCAGAGTGTCTGTAGAGCCCGGTGTCCTGTCTATTCTTAGTATCTATCCATCTGTTGATGGGGGAGGGGGCCTGTCTATTCCTAGTCTCTATACATCTGTCTAATGTGTTGGCCATACAAGCAGCTGTTGCATGTTCTTGGTGTCACATGACCCTCCATGTGGTGAAATCTGGATGTGTGTTGAATGTAATGAGAACTTCCAGAGACGAGATTCAAACTCCATTCCATCTCTCTCCTTTGGTGTCAGAGTTGGATGGGCGTTGTTGGATTCGGGAAGGTTCCCCCTGAGCTGGGTTGGAGGTTCTTCTATCTGATATCTGCTGGAGAATTGGAATGAGGAGCTCAGATGGAGGAGAAGTTCTCCAGGGTTGGATGTAAAGATCTGGGAGGAAGATGAAGATGAAGATGATGAGGGTGAGGAGGTTCCTCTGGTAGTGAGGGGGAAGAGGACTCGTCCTTCAAGATTGCCAGAAACTTTTCACCCTGAAAGAGGAAAGAAGAGAACATCTCCACTTCACTCCAAGCCAAACCACTCCTCCCGGTTATTATTTGTCACCAATTCCACACATCCTCCCCGGAGATAAAGAAGACCGGGAGCATCAGAAATAGAGGGGATCCAGGAGGAGGACTGGTAAGGGTCTATACAGAGGGGGCCCTTTCCTGGTAAGCCCGGCTGCATGCTCAGATTAAGGCTCGATTCACAATGCCATGACTTGTCATGAGGCTTGAGAGTTCAAAGTTGCATGACAAGTTGCACCCCATTAACTGCAATGGAACCGTTCTAATCAGTGCGACTCAAGTCGCAGCTACTTAGAAAAAAGTTCTTGCACTACTTTGGGGCGACTTCATCATGACTTGCATTGACTTCTGTTAATGGAGTCACAAGCAAGCCACAATGAAGTTGCGTGAAAGTCGCACCTTAAGTCATGCAACTTTGTGAGTGCTGCAGTGTATACCGAGAATAAGGGTCTGGGATGGATTTTTAGAGGAACCTCATGCTTTTTCTTTTGTAGTTTCTTGGGAGTGACCCCCTAAAATCCATATTATATCCAAAGGGTCTTTCATGCATTTTGTGGGAGGGGCATTTAGAAGGACTTCATGTATTTTTATGGGTTTTTTTGTGTAAGTTACTCCCCTAAAATACATACCAGACTCAAAGGGTCTTTTATGTGTTTTGGGGGACATTTAGAAAAAAGCACACAGACCCCTCCAAAGGTCCCCAAAATACATCCCCTTTGAGAGGTCAGTGTGCTGTTGTTTGTTTCTGTCAGTAAAATGTCATTTGTGGGCAATTAAAATGTTTTCTTCTTTGTAAATGTCAGCACTGCTGCAGCAATTTCTGTACATCACAGAGATATCCCTTCACAGGAAGGATTAGAACCCCCCCAGGATTAGGACCCCCCAGGATTAGGACCCCCGCAGAATTATGACCCCCCCAGGATTAGGACCCCCCTCCAGGATTAGGACCCCTCCCAGGATTAGGACCCCCAAGGATTAGGACCCCCCCAGGATTAGGACCCCTCCCAGGATTAGAACCCCTCCCAGGATTAGGACCCCTCCAAGGATTAGGACCCCTCCCAGGATTAGGACCCCTCCCAGGATTAGAACCCCTCCCAGGATTAGGACCCCTCCAAGGATTAGGACCCCTCCCAGGATTAGAACCCCTCCAAGGATTAGGACCCCTCCCAGGATTAGGACCCCTCCCAGGATTAGGACCCCTCCCAGGATTAGAACCCCTCCCAGGATTAGGACCCCCCCAGAATTATGACCCCCCCAGAATTATGACCCCCCAGGATTAGTACCCCCCTCCAGGATTAGGACCCCTCCCAGGATTAGGACCTCCCCAGGATTAGGACCCCTCCCAGGATTAGGACCCCCCCAGGATTAGGACCCCTCCCAGGATTAGAACCCCTCCCAGGATTAGGACCTCCCCAGGATTAGGACCCCTCCCAGGATTAGGACCCCCCCAGGATTAGGACCCCTCCCAGGATTAGAACCCCTCCCAGGATTAGGACCCCCCCAGGATTAGGACCCCTCCCAGGATTAGAACCCCTCCCAGGATTAGGACCTCCCCAGGATTAGGACCACTTCCAGGATTAGGACCACTCCTAGGATTAGGGGACCCCCAGAAATGTTATTTATAGGGATTGGACATTTTTAATCTTTCACTTTAGGTATTTACAAAAATCCCAGCTTCTGGCTGTAGAAAAATGTAAAATAATGCATTTGGGTGGTAAAAATCTGAATGCAATCTATACACTGGGGGGAGAACCTCTGGGGGAATCTAGGATGGAAAAGGACCTGGGGGTCCTAGTAGATGACATGCAATGCCAAGCTGCTGCTAACAAAGCAAACAGAATATTGGCATTAAAAGGGGATCAACTCCAGAGATAAAACGATAATTCTCCCGCTCTACAAGACTCTGGTCCGGCCGCACCTGGAGTATGCTGTCCAGTTCTGGGCACCAGTCCTCAGGAAGGACGTACTGGAAATGGAGCGAGTACAAAGAAGGGCAACAAATCTAATAAAGGGTCTGGAGGATCTTAGTTATGAGGAAAGGTTGTGAGCTCTGAACTTATTCTCTCTGGAGAAGAGACGCTTGAGAGGGGATATGATTTCATTATATAAATACCGGACTGGTGACCCCACAATATACAAATACCGGACTGGTGACCCCACAATATACAAATACCAAACTGGTGAAACACAATATACAAATACTGGACTGGTGACCCCACAATATACAAATACCAGACTGGTGACCCCACAATATACAAATACCGGACTGGTGACCCCACAATATACAAATACTGGACTGGTGACCCCACAATATACAAATACCGAACTACCGGACTGGTGACCCCACAATATACAAATACCGGACTGGTGACCCCACAATATACAAATACCGGACTGGTGACCCCACAATATACAAATACTGGACTGGTGACCCCACAATATACAAATACCGAACTGGTGACCCCACAATATACAAATACTGGACTGGTGACCCCACAATATATAAATACCGGACTGGTGACCCCACAATATACAAATACCGAACTGGTGACCCCACAATATACAAATACTGGACTGGTGACCCCACAATATATAAATACCGGACTGGTGACCCCACAATATATAAATACCGGACTGGTGACCCCACAATATACAAATACCGAACTGGTGACCCCACAATATACAAATACTGGACTGGTGACCCCACAATATATAAATACCGGACTGGTGACCCCACAATATATAAATACCGGACTGGTGACCCCACAATATACAAATACTGGAGTGGTGACCCCACAATATACAAATACTGGAGTGGTGACCACACAATATATAAATACCGGACTGGTGACCCCACAATATACAAATACTGGAGTGGTGACCCCACAATATACAAATACTGGAGTGGTGACCCCACAATATACAAATACTGGAGTGGTGACCCCACAATATATAAATACTGGACTGGTGACCCCACAATATATAAATACCGGACTGGTGACCCCACAATAGAGAAATACCGGACTGGTGACCCCACAATATATAAATACCGGACTGGTGACCCCACAATATATAAATACCGGACTGGTGACCCCACAATATATAAATACTGGACTGGTGACCCCACAATATACAAATACCGGACTGGTGATCCCACAATATACAAATACCGGACTGGTGATCCCACAATATACAAATACCGGACTGGTGACCCCACAATATACAAATACCGGACTGGTGACCCCACAATATACAAATACCGGACTGGTGACCCCACAATATATAAATACCGGACTGGTGACCCCACAATATATAAATACCGGACTGGTGACCCCACAATATATAAATACCGGACTGGTGACCCCACAATATACAAATACTGGAGTGGTGACCCCACAATATACAAATACTGGAGTGGTGACCCCACAATATATAAATACCGGACTGGTGACCCCACAATATACAAATACTGGAGTGGTGACCCCACAATATACAAATACTGGAGTGGTGACCCCACAATATACAAATACTGGAGTGGTGACCCCACAATATATAAATACTGGACTGGTGACCCCACAATATATAAATACCGGACTGGTGACCCCACAATAGAGAAATACCAGACTGGTGACCCCACAATATATAAATACCGGACTGGTGACCCCACAATATATAAATACTGGACTGGTGACCCCACAATATACAAATACCGGACTGGTGATCCCACAATATACAAATACCGGACTGGTGATCCCACAATATACAAATACCGGACTGGTGACCCCACAATATATAAATACCGGACTGGTGACCCCACAATATACAAATACCGGACTGGTGACCCCACAATATACAAATACCGGACTGGTGACCCCACAATATACAAATACCGGACTGGTGACCCCACAATATATAAATACCGGACTGGTGACCCTACAATATATAAATACCGGACTGGTGACCCTACAATATATAAATACCGGACTGGTGACCCCACAATATATAAATACCGGACTGGTAACCCCACAATATATAAATACCGGACTGGTGACCCTACAATATATAAATACCGGACTGGTGACCCCACAATATATAAATACCGGACTGGTAACCCTACAATAGGAATAAAACTTTTTTGTGGAAGGGAGTTTAACAAGACTCGTGGCCACTCATTAAAAACCTTCCCGACCAGCCGCCGCAGTTGCACTGAGGCAGGTTGGCTCCCCTGGGCGAAACGACGTAACCTTACGTTGGTTCACCTTTTGACGCCAGAGCCGATGCGCGTGCCCAGTTGTCGCGATGGCCGCCGGGCACCCGTGATCGCTCCACGCAGAGACAGAACTGAAATCTGTCAATGTAAACAGACAGATCTCCATGCTGTCAGGGGTGAGGAGAGCGATCTATTGCTCATACAAAGTATGAACAACAATCGGACTCCTCACCCAGTCAGTCCCCTCCCCCCACAGTTAGAATCACCCCCAAGGGAACACAGTTAACCCCTTGATCGCCCCCTAGTGTTAACCCCCTTCACTGCCAGTGTCATTTACACAGGAATCAGTGCATTTGTATAGCACTGATCGCTGTATAAATGACAATGGTCCCAAAAATGTGTCAAAAATGTCCGATGTGCCTGCCATAATGTCGCAGTCCCGATAAAAATCGCTAATCGGCGCCATGACTAGTAAAAAAAATAAAATAAATAAAAATGCCATAAACCTATCCCCTATTTTGTAGATGCTATAACGTTTGTGTAAACCAATCAATATACGCTTATTGTGATTTATATTACCAAAAATACGTAGAAGAATACACATCGGCCTAAACTGGGGAAGACATTTTTTTTTTTTTAAATGGGGATATTTATTCTAGCAAAAAGTACAAAATTGTCGCTCTTTTTTTGTTTATAGCGCAAAAAATAAAAACCGCAGAGGTGATCAAATACCACCAAAAGAAAGCTCTATTTGTGGGGAAAAAAAGGACGTCAATTTAGTTTGGGTACAACGTCCCACGACCGCAAAATTGTCAGTTTAAGCGACGCAGTGCCGTATCGCAAAAAATGGCCTGGTCATTGAGCAGCCAAATCTTCCGGGGCTGAAGTGGTTAAAATGAGAAGAAAAGAGGTTTAACCTTAAACTAGGTAGAGGGTTCTTTACTGTAAGAGCGGCAAGGATGTGGAATTCCCTTCCACAGGCGGTGGTCTCAGCGGGGAGCATTGATAGCTTCAAGAAACTATTAGATAATCACCTGAATGACCGCAACATACAGGGATATGTAATGTAATACTGACACATAATCACACACATAGGTTGGACTTGATGGACTTGTGTCTTTTTTCGACCTCACCTACTATGTAACTATGTAACTATGTAACTATGTCTGAATGGAATTTTTATAAAAATGTGTTTGCATTGTACATGTTCCCCAGGGACCAGTGCCCATCCCCCAAGCTTTTTTTTTTGCACCCACATTTTTTTTTATAGATTTCCCTGCGATCACAGTCCGGGTCTCTAGAACTTTTATGGGAAGTGGTAACTAAGAGGATTGGGAAAATCCCCATAAATAATGTTATGTAATAAGGAAAAATGATAATAAGAAAAGTTCACGGTATATCTGTAGATCTTGGAAGGAAGTGGTAGCAAAAAGGAGTGAGAAGATCTGCATGAAGGAAGTGGCAACTAAAAGGGCTTGGTAGATCCTCATGTAGGAAATGGAGTGTTATGAATGTATGAGTATTATGATCCACACTACTCTGTCCAGAGGGTGGTAATCCAAGGACAATCTCTCAGGAGGACGGCTGTGTGGGAGATCCTGAGGCCAACAGTCAAATGTGGTGACCAATAGGAAAGTGGACCTGAGGATGGATGGATGGATGGATGGATGGATGGATGGATGGAAGGATGGATGGATGGATGGATGGAAGGATGGATGGATGGATGGATGGATGGATGGATGGATGAAAGGATGGATGGATGGAAGGATGGATGGATGGATGGAAGGATGGATGGATGGATGGATGGATGGAAGGATGGATGGATGGATGGATGGAAGGATGGATGGATGGATGGATGGATGGATGGATGGAAGGATGGATGGATGGATGGATGGATGGATGGATGGAAGGATGGATGGATGGATGGATGGATGGATGGAAGGATGGATGGATGGATGGATGGAAGGATGGATGGATGGATGGATGGATGGATGGATGGATGGATGGAGAAACACGACCAAGGGAAAAAGGGGTAAAGGTCCCTCAGCTCAGACACACGAGATCAGAGAAGGATTCTCAGCAACATGTAAAAAAACACAAAGTAGCCAAAATCCAGGAATACAAGGAAACATCATCCACACTTCCATTAACCCCTTCCATACCGGCCACCCCTCCCCCTTCCTGCCCAGGACAATTCTCAGATTTCAGCACTGTCACACTTTGATTGACAATCACTCCGTCATGTAACATTGTACACATAGGACATTGGTATCATTTTTTTCACATAAATAGAGCTTTCTTTTGGTGGTATTTAATCACCTCTGCGGTTTTATGTTTTGAAAAAGAAGCGAAAAAAAGACCAAACTTTTTTTTTCTTAGTTTCTGTCATATAATTTTACAAATTAGTAATTTTTCTTCTGCACTGATGAGGTAACAGATGGGCACTGATGAAAAGGCACTGATGGGCACTGATGGGCACTGATGGGCACTGATGAGAAGGCACTGATGGGCACTGATGGGCACTGATGAGAAGGCACTGATGTGCACTGATGAGGCAGCACTGAAGGGCACTGATGAGGCAGCACTGATGGGCACTGATGAGAAGGCACTGATGTGCACTGATGAGGTGGCACTGAAGGGCACTGATGAGGCAGCACTGATGGGCACTGATGAGGATGCACTGATGGGCACTGATGAGGATGCACTGATGGGCACTGATGAGGCAGCACTGATGGGCACTGATGAGAAGGCACTGATGGGCAGTGATGAGGAGGCACTGATGGGCACTTATGAGAAGGCACTGATGGGCAGTGATGAGGCAGCACTGATGGGCACTGATGAGAAGGCACTGATGGGCAGTGATGAGGCAGCACTGATGGGCACTGATGAGAAGGCACTGATGGGCACTGATGAGGATGCACTGATGGGCACTGATGAGGCAGCACTGATGGGCACTGATGAGGCAGCACTGATGGGCAGTGATGAGGTAGCACTGATGGGCACTGATGAGAAGGCACTGATGGGCACTGATGAGAAGGCACTGATGGGCACTGATGAGAAGGCACTGATGGGCACTGATGAGAAGGCACTGATGGGCACTGATGAGGATGCACTGATGGGCACTGATGAGGCAGCACTGATGGGCACTGATGAGGCAGCACTGATGGGCACTGATGAGAAGGCACTGATGGGCACTGATGAGGCAGCACTGATGGGCACTGATGAGAAGGCACTGATGGGCACTGATGAGGCAGCACTGATGGGCACTGATGAGAAGGCACTGATGGGCAGTGATGAGGCAGCACTAATGGGCACTGATAAGGGGCTGCACTGCTATTTAGGGCACTGATGAGCAGTGTAAACAATTTACTCTCTGTGCCCTATCAGACTTGCCAGTTATCACCTCTCCTTTCCTCACGCAGAGACAGTGCATTAGGAAAGGAATGCCGATAACCGGCAAGTCTGTTTACATGTGACCATCTGTGATTGGATACAGCTGATCACATGGCAAAAGGCCAGTGTGATTGACCCTTTACCCCAATCTGTGATCACAGTACACACCCAATGCGTGCCCCATGGAGCTGGCGGGTGGCGCGCGTGTGAGAGGATGTCTACGGAACTGGAGAGCCAAGTGGAAAACTTTCAGCTGTAGCATGGTCGAGAAGTAGGTAAAGTGAGGAAGGTGGAGCTTGGTGGTGAAGGGGAAAGACTGGATGTGAGGATGGAGGAAGAAGCTGCAAGGAGAAGGCAGTGGTCATCCCATGGAGCGGTCATCGCATGCAGCGGTCATCTCATGGAGTGGTCATGCCATGGAGCAGTCATCCCATGGAGTGGTCACCCCACGGAGCGGTCATCCAATGGATTGGTTATCCCATGGAGCGGTCATCCCATGGAGCGGTCATCCCATGGAGCTTTCATCCCATGGAGCTCTCATCCCATGGAGTGGTCATCCCATGGAGCTTTCATCCCATGGAGCTTTCATCCCATGGAGCTTTCATCCCATGGAGTGGTCATCCCATGGAGCTCTCATCCCATGGAGCGGTCATCCCATGGAGCTCTCATCCCATGGAGCGGTCATCCCATGGAGCTCTCATCCCATGGAGTGATCATCCCATGGAGCTATCATGCCATGGAGCGGTCATCCCATGGAGCGGTCATCCCATGGAGCTCTCATCCCATGGAGTGATCATCCCATGGAGCTATCATGCCATGGAGCTATCATGCCATGGAGCGGTCATCTTATGGAGTTGTCAGGCACACTGAGCGCTGACCCACAAAAAGAACCGGGCGATGGTGGTGTCTGTAGCCATTCTCACTGTCAATTATTTGGAGGGGGTGGGGTGATGATTGAGACTTTTCAGAAGGTAAGGGGGAGGAAGACTTCTAGCATGGGTTAGGGAGGACGAGGAGAAAATAGAAAGAGGACCTCCCCCTCCCCCCTCCTGTACAGAGAATGGCAATGATTACCAGTTCGGCTTCAGAGCTATTTTTTTTTTATTTTTCACATGTAAAAATCTTAATTTTTCCCAATAAAATGACTTAAACCCCCAGAACATTATATATTTTCTGAAAGCAGAGGCCCTGTAGAATAAAAAGGTACCGATTGCAAATTTGTGCTTCACAGGATATTTGCGCAACTGTTTATTAAATGCAAATTTTCAGGAAAAAAATATAATGAAATACATTTTACTGCAAAACCACACCATATAATACCCATTTTTGGTTAAAATATAAAAGACGAGGTTGCATCGAGTAAAGAGATACCAAACATTCCATGTCTTAAAATTGCGTGTGCCCGCGATATCGCCAAAAACGATGGTGCCTAAAAATTCCTACAGGTGGCGCTAAGCCTTCACAGCTCATCAGTTTAGAGTTAACTAGGAGCTCTTGTGCTAGAATTATTGTTCTCACTGTGACATTCACATCGATATGCCACATGTGTGGTGTGACTGCGGTTTACATGCGTGTGAACACCCTGGGCTCATGTTTGCAATTGTGCAGGTGCGCGGGGCTACGAGGGTTTTTGGCAATTTTTAACATTATTTTAATATATTTTATTATAATTTTATATATTTTTTATTTTTTTAATATTCATGTGATAGCATTGGGCAGGTGATAGGTACTCTTTATAGAGATATTAGGGGTCTAATAGGCCACAATGTCTCCCCTGCCCTTCACATATCTAACCAATCACAGATCGGCTTGGTTAGATGTGTTCCCTGGCTGTACTGGTCAGGAAAAGGTGCATCTGAAACAGGAAGTGACATCAATTCTGAATTCATTGTTAGCAGGTGAGATGGAGGTGTGGATTTCCTTTGGTCTCATTGCAATCTCTCTAATACATACATACATACATACATAGTACATACATACATACCTAGTACATACATACATACATACATACATACATATACTGTACATACATACATACATACATACATACATATACTGTACATACATACATACATAGTACATACATACATACATACATAGTACATACATACATACATATACTGTACATACATACATACATAGTACATACATACATAGACTGTACATACATACATAGTACATACATACATACATACATACATACATAGTACATACATAGACTGCATATACATATATAGTACATACATACATAGACAGTACATACATACATAGTACATACATACATACATAGACAGTACATACATGCATACATACATAGTACATACACAGACAGTACATACATACATACATACATACATACATATATACATAGTACATACATACATACATACATACATACACAGACAGTACATACATACATACATACATACTACATACATACACAGACAGTACATACATACATACATACATACATACATACATACTACATACATACATGCATACATACACAGACAGTACATACATACATACATACATACACAGACAGTACATACATACATACATAGTACATACATACATACATACATACATACATATACATACATACATACATACATACATACATAGACAGCACATACATACATACATACATACATACATAGTACATACATACATAGACAGTACATACATGCATAGTACATACATACATACATACATATATACATAGACAGTACATACATGCATATATACATAGTACATACACAGACAGTACATACATACATACATACATACATAGTACATACACAGACAGTACATACATACATACATACATACATACATACATAGTACATACATAGATAACAGACAGTACATACATACATACATACATACATACATACATAATACATACACAGACAGTACATACATACATACATACATACATACATACATACATAGTACATACATACATACATACATACATAGTACATACATAGATAACAGACAGTACATACATACATACATACATACATACACAGTACATACATACATACGTACATACATAGTACATACATAGATAACAGACAGTACATACATACATACATACATACATACATACTACATACATACACAGACAGTACATACATACATACATAGTACATACATACATACATAGACAGTACATACATGCATACATACATAAATAGTACATACATACATACATACATAGTACATACATACATAGACAGTACATACATACATAGTACATACATACATACATACATACATACATAACAGACAGTACATACATACATACATACATAGTACATACATACATACATACATACATACTACATACATACACAGACAGTACATACATACATACATACATAGTACATACATACATACATACATACATACATACATACATAACAGACAGTACATACATACATACATACATACATGCATAACATACAGTACATACATACATACATACATACACAGACAGTACATACATACATACATACATACATACATACATAGTACATACATACATACATACATAGTGCATACATACATACATACATACATAGTACATACATACATGCATACATACACAGACAGTACATACATACATACACAGACAGTACATACATACATAGTACATACATACATACATACATAGACAGTGCATACATACATACATACATACATACTACATACATACATACACAGACAGTACATACATACATACATTGTACATACATACATAGACAATACATACATACATAGTACATACATACATACAAAGACAGTACATACATACATACATACATACATACTACATACATACATAACAGACAGTACATACATACATACATACATAGTGCATACATACATACATACATACATACATAGTACATACATACATACATACACAGACAGTACATAAATACATACACAGACAGTACATACATACATAGACAGTACATACATACATACATACATACATACTACATACATACACAGACAGTACATACATACATAGTGCATACATAAATACATACATACATAGTACATACATACATGCATACATACACAGACAGTACATACATACATACACAGACAGTACATACATACATACATAGTACATACATACATACATAGACAGTGCATACATACATACATACATACATACACAGACAGTACATACATACATACATACATTGTACATACATACATAGACAATACATACATACATAGTACATACATACATACAAAGACAGTACATACATACATACATACATACATACTACATACATACACAGACAGTACATACATACATACATACATACATACATAGTGCATACATACATACATACATAGTACATACATACATGCATACATACACACACAGACAGTACATACATACATACATACATACATAGTACATACATACATACATACATAGACAGTGCATACATACATACATAATACATACATACACAGACAGTACATACATACATACATACATACATACATAGTACATACATACATACATACATACATAACAGACAGTACATACATACATAGTACATACATACATACACAGACAGTACATACATACATACATACTACATACATAAATACATACATACTACATACATACATACACAGACAATACATACATACATACATACATACATACATACATACATACTACATACATACATACACATACAGTACATACATACATACATAGTACATACATACATGCATGCATACATACACAGACAGTACATAAATACATACACAGACAGTACATACATACATAGACAGTACATACATACATACATACATACTTACTACATACATACACAGACAGTACATACATACATACACAGACAGTACATACATACATACATAGTACATACATACATACATAGACAGTGCATACATACATACATACATACATACATACACAGACAGTACATACATACATACATACATTGTACATACATACATAGACAATACATACATACATAGTACATACATACATACATACAAAGACAGTACATACATACATACATACATACTACATACATACACAGACAGTACATACATACATACATACATACATAGTGCATACATACATACATACATAGTACATACATACATGCATACATACACACACAGACAGTACATACATACATACATACATAGTACATACATAATACATACATACACAGACAGTACATACATACATACATACATACATACATAGTACATACATACATACATACATACATAACAGACAGTACATACATACATAGTACATACATACATACACAGACAGTACATACATACATACATACATACTACATACATAAATACATACATACTACATACATACATACACAGACAGTACATACATACATACATACATACATACATACATACTACATACATACATACACATACAGTACATACATACATACATACATACATACATACATAGTACATACATACATGCATGCATACATACACAGACAGTACATAAATACATACACAGACAGTACATACATACATAGACAGTACATACATACATACATACTTACTACATACATACACAGACAGTACATACATACATACACAGACAGTACATACATACATACATAGTACATACATACATACATACATATACATACATACATACATACATAAATAGACAGTGCATACATACATACATACATACTACATACATACATACACAGACAGTACATACATACATACATACATACATACATTGTACATACATACATAGTGCATACATACATACATACATACATACATACACAGACAGTACATACATACATACACAGAGAGTACATACATACATAGTACATACATACATACATACATACATAAACAGTGCATACATACATACATACTACATACATACACAGACAGTACATACATACATACATACATACATACATAGTACATACATACATACATACATACACAGACAGTACATACATACATACATACATAGTACATACATACATAGACAGTACATACATACATAGTACATACATAACAGACAGTACATACATACATACATACACAGACAGTACATACATACATACATACATACACAGACAGTACATACATACATACATACTACATACATACATAACAGACAGTACATACATACATACATACATACATACTACATACATACATACATACATACATACACAGACAGTACATACATACTACATACATACATACATACATAACAGACAGTACATACATACATACATACATACATACATAACAGACAGTACATACATACATACATACATACATACATAACAGACAGTACATACATACATACATACATACATAACAGACAGTTCATACATACATAACAGACAGTACATACATACATACATACAGGCATAGTACATACATACATAGACAGTACATACATACATACATACATACATAACAGACAGTACATACATACATACATACATACATAGTACATACATACATACATAGACAGTACATACATACATACATACATAACAGACAGTACATACATACATACATAACAGACAGTACATACATACATACATACATAACAGACAGTACATACATACATACATACATACATAGTACGTACATACATACATAGACAGTACATACATACATACATACATACATAACAGACAGTACATACATACATACATACATACATACATAGTACATACATAGACAGTACATACATACATACATACATGCATACATAACAGACAGTACATACATACATACATAACAGACAGTACATACATACATACATAACAGACAGTACATACATACATACATACATACATAACAGACAGTTCATACATACATAACAGACAGTACATACATACATACATACAGGCATAGTACATACATACATACATACATAGACAGTACATACATACATACATACATAACAGACAGTACATACATACATACATACATACATACATACATACATACATACTACATACATACATAGATAGTACATACATACATACATACATAACAGACAGTACATACATACATACATACATAACAGACAGTACATACATACATAACAGACAGTACATACATACATACATACATACATACATACATAGTACATACATACATACATAGACAGTACATACATACATACACACATACATAACAGACAGTACATACATACATACATACATACATACATACATAGTACATACATAGACAGTACATACATACATACATACATAACAGACAGTACATACATACATACATAACAGACAGTACATACATACATACATAACAGACAGTACATACATACATACATACATACATACATAACAGACAGTACATACATACATATATACATACATAACAGACAGTACATACATAGTACATACATACATACATAGACAGTACATACATACATACATACATAACAGACAGTACATACATACATACATACATAACAGACAGTACATACATACATACATACATAACAGACAGTACATACATACATACATACATACATACATAGTACATACATACATACATAGACAGTACATACATACATACATACATACATAACAGACAGTACATACATACATACATACATACATACATAGTACATACATAGACAGTACATACATACATACATACATACATAACAGACAGTACATACATACATACATAACAGACAGTACATACATACATACATAACAGACAGTACATACATACATACATACATACATAACAGACAGTACATACATACATACATAACAGACAGTACATACATAGTACATACATACATACATAGACAGTACATACATACATACATAACAGACAGTACATACATACATACATACATAACAGACAGTACATACATACATACATACATAACAGACAGTACATACATACATACATACATACATAACAGACAGTACATACATACATACATACATACATCGTACATACATACATACATAGACAGTACATACATACATACATACATACATACATAACAGACAGTACATACATACATACATACATACATAGTACATACATACATACATACATAGACAGTACATACATACATACATACATACATAACAGACAGTACATACATACATACATACATACATACATAACAGACAGTACATACATACATACATACATACATACATACATAGTACATACATAGACAGTACATACATACATACATGCATAACAGACAGTACATACATACATACATAACAGACAGTACATACATACATACATACATACATAACAGACAGTACATACATACATACATACATACATAACAGACAGTACATACATACATACATACATACATAACAGACAGTACATACATACATACATACATACATAACAGACAGTACATACATACATATATACATACATAACAGACAGTACATACATACATATATACATACATAACAGACAGTACATACATACATACATACATAGACAGTACATACATACATACATACATACATACATACATAGTACATACATACATACAACCATAGAAGACCCATCAGAGGAGCTCCAAATCAACCTCCAGACCAGGACACCATCAGCCAGGTATTCATCTCCCACTGAGTACCACTAACTCCTCCCATCCACCCTTCTTCCCGAACCATTTAAATTCCCCAGATTGTATGTAAGATTTGTATCTGCCTGTGTGTGGTCAGCCAGCTAGATATGTGTGGAGTCTCCCTCTAGTGGTGGTCAGAGGTATTGCAGGCTGTGCCAATTCTATCACAGCTGGTATTACTGGCTAGTACGGTAGAGATGGGCTCGGGCGTGTTCGCAACCCCATGTTTTCGATCCCGCCAGGAAGCCGGCACTGCACATCACTAATCACTGGCAGTGAGACATTTCCCGATCCGCAGTGACACAGACCAAGAAATGTCTCACTGCCAGTGATTAGTGATGTGCAGTGCCGGCTTACTGGCGGGATCCCGAACATGCCCGAGCCCATCTCTACTAATGATAATCTCCCTCTCCTTCTCTCCTCCACCATACAAGGTCCTCTCCTGGTTTTCTAGTTCCCGTGGTCTTCCATCCTTGTCATGTGTGTGGCAGTGGTGGGATAATAGAGTGTGTGTGCTGTTATACAGCTGTTACCCCTGTCTGGGCTGGGAACTTGGGGTTCTCCTGACAATCTGCCAGCGTGCTGGGTGATTTCTGTGGATATACAACAGAAGGCGATCCCCCCGTGTGTTGTCTGATCCCCCACATCCCTGTACCCCGATACTAAATGCCCCTCTACTCTATATATTGTGTTGTATATTACAATAGTGCTGACCTCTCTACTCTATATATTGTGTTGTACATTACAATAGTGCTGACCCCTCTACTCTATATATTGTGTTGTACATTACAATAGTGCTGACCTCTCTACTCTATATATTGTGTTATACATTACAATAGTGCTGACCCCTCTACTCTATATATTGTGTTGTACATTACAATAGTGCTGACCTCTCTACTCTATATATTGTGTTGTACATTACAATAGTGCTGACCCCTCTACTCTATATATTGTGTTGTATATTACAATAGTGCTGACCTCTCTACTCTATATATTGTGTTGTACATTACAATAGTGCTGACCTCTCTACTCTATATATTGTGTTGTACATTACAATAGTGCTGACCCCTCTACTCTATATATTGTGTTGTATATTACAATAGTGCTGACCTCTCTACTCTATACATTGTGTTGTACATTACAATAGTGCTGACCTCTCTACTCTATATATTGTGTTGTACATTACAATAGTGCTGACCCCTCTACTCTTTATATTGTGTTGTACATTACAATAGTACTGACCTCTCTACTCTATATATTGTGTTGTACATTACAATAGTGCTGACCTCTCTACTCTATATATTGTGTTGTACATTACAATAGTGCTGACCTCTCTACTCTATATATTGTGTTGTACATTACAATAGTGCTGACCTCTCTACTCTATATATTGTGTTGTACATTACAATAGTGCTGACCCCTCTACTCTATATATTGTGTTGTATATTACAATAGTGCTGACCTCTCTACTCTATACATTGTGTTGTACATTACAATAGTGCTGACCTCTCTACTCTATATATTGTGTTGTACATTACAATAGTGCTGACCCCTCTACTCTTTATATTGTGTTGTACATTACAATAGTACTGACCTCTCTACTCTATATATTGTGTTGTACATTACAATAGTGCTGACCTCTCTACTCTATATATTGTGTTGTACATTACAATAGTGCTGACCTCTCTACTCTATATATTGTGTTGTACATTACAATAGTGCTGACCTCTCTACTCTATATATTGTGTTGTACATTACAATAGTGCTGACCCCTCTACTCTATATATTGTGTTGTACATTACAATAGTGCTGACCTCTCTACTCTATATATTGTGTTGTACATTACAATAGTGCTGACCCCTCTACTCTATATATTGTGTTGTATATTACAATAGTGCTGACCTCTCTACTCTATATATTGTGTTGTACATTACAATAGTGCTGACCTCTCTACTCTATATATTGTGTTGTACATTACAATAGTACTGACCTCTCTACTCTATATATTGTGTTGTACATTACAATAGTGATGACCCCTCTACTCTATATATTGTGTTGTACATTACAATAGTGCTGACCTCTCTACTCTATATATTGTGTTGTACATTACAATAGTGCTGACCTCTCTACTCTATATATTGTGTTGTACGTTACAATAGTGCTGACCTCTCTACTCTATATATTGTGTTGTACGTTACAATAGTGCTGACCTCTCTACTCTATATATTGTGTTGTACGTTACAATAGTGCTGACCTCTCTACTCTATATATTGTGTTGTACATTACAATAGTGCTGACCTCTCTACTCTATATATTGTGTTGTACATTACAATAGTGCTGACCTCTCTACTCTATATATTGTGTTGTACATTACAATAGTGCTGACCTCTCTACTCTATATATTGTGTTGTACATTACAATAGTGCTGACCTCACTACTCTATATATTGTGTTGTACATTACAATAGTGCTGACCTCTCTACTCTATATATTGTGTTGTACATTACAATAGTGCTGACCTCTCTACTCTATATATTGTGTTGTACATTACAATAGTGCTGACCTCTCTACTCTATATATTGTGTTGTACATTACAATAGTGCTGACCTCTCTACTCTATATATTGTGATGTAGATAAAACAAACATTCTGCTCTCTCAGAATCCTAATCCTTTGTATTCCGGGTCCTGGAGCCCGAGGTTTTGTAGAGCTTTGGGTGTGATGAAGCCTCCACTTCCAGGTCCACATTTCACCGAGAATCCAGAGCTCATTATTAGTGTCAGCTGTGCACAGACCTTTATATACAGACCTTTATATACAGACCTTTATATACAGACCTTTATATACAGACCTTTATATACAGACCTTTATATACAGACCTTTATATACAGACCTTTATATACAGACCTTTATATACAGACCTTTATATACAGACCTTTATATAGGGGATCTGACTGATGTTCAGGGCTCTCTCTCTGCTGCTGGGTGAAAACACTGACTGCTGACACAACACTATAAAATGGACAGGATCTGCCTGTTTGTTTTGTGTAACCCAATTGGGGGCTCCCTGTTAGTCAGGAATAGGGGGGATATTCAGGCTCAGGGTAGCAGGCAGTGACCACCGCTCCCATCCAGTTGGGTCTCGTGGTCGGTCGGTCATCCAGCACTCACCCATCTAGGTTCCAGGCGACGGTTGACAGGCAGTGGGCAGGCATCTCCTTCTCCTAAACATCCAATAGGATCACCTGTCCTTTCAGGCAATCGGATGACGGGTCTCACGACCCACTTCCTGATTGGCCAAGAGGAGAATCAGTGTGAGAATAGCGAATATTCATTCTCTATTCTCACACAACTGGGTGGGCTCAGAGCCAGTGGCGTAGCGTGGGGGGTGCGAGGGGGGCCGTGGCACCGGGCGCAACATTTTGGGGGGCGCAATTCAAATTCAGTGTGTGTCACTGTCCTAATTCCGATATACTGTGTCCCCGTGCTCCGGCCACCATGTGTAATCCCAGGCAGAACGGCCGGCGCCCTGTGATTGGGCGAATGGGGTCATGTGCAGTGGCAGGGCTGGCCTGTCCATGATGTTGGGTGGCACACGCGCACAGGTTGCTCCTGGAGTCCCGCCACCGCCTTGTGATCTGCCGCCTCTGTCTTTTCCTCCTCCTCCTCTCCTGCGGATCTCCAATTATTTACCGTTGTGGCAGTGCAGATCGATCATGAATGGAAGATCAAACGCAGGTGAGACTCCCTCGTCAGAGACAAGTCATGTTGCTGGCCTGGGGGGAGGAAGCAGCCGGCCAGAGAGAGAGTAGACAAGCAGTTAGAGTCATGCTGTGTAGTGGTCAGTATAGGAAAACTATAGGTAGAGTGGCCAGTGTAGTGGTCAGCATGGTGTAGTGGACAGTGTAGTGGGTAGTATAGTGGACAGTATGGTGTAGTGGGTAGTAGAGTGGCCAGTGTAGTGGTCAGCATGGTGTAGTGGACAGTGTAGTGGGTAGTATAGTGGACAGTATGGTGTAGTGGGTAGTAGAGTGGCCAGTGTAGTGGTCAGCATGGTGTAGTGGGTAGTATAGTGGGTAGTGCAGTGTAGTGGGTAGTATAGTTGACAGTGTAGTGGGTAGGGCTGCCACCTGTCCGGGATTCACCTGGACAGTACGGGTTTAGAGTAATTTTGAATTACGTGTCCGGGTCTCCTGCTGCCTGGAACCCGGACAAATGATCCATACCACACTGTGGCTCAAGGCTCCATGTGTTCAGCTGGGGGCCGGGGCAGGAACATTAGTAGGTTTTCAGGCAGAGGTTCTTATGCTAATACAGCAGTTCGGACAATTTAATCAGTCCCTTCTATAGTCTGCTTCTATAGTATCCTGCCGACTTTCTCAGGCAATGCACAGGATCCTACAGGAGGAGAAGAGGTACCCGGCAGACACTGAGGGCCTCGAACCCTGAAACACTTTACAGAGGAGGAGACTTCTATAGAAGAAAGAGTCTGGCCAGCAGTGCCCTGTCAGTGTTCGGGTGTCAGTGGAGAATTGGAGGAGCGTGCTGGATCGGGGATGGGAGCTCCATGATCGGCCGATCAGCATGTCATTTATCACACAGACAGCTGACCGGGAACAGACCATGCAGGAGACCAGCCGCAGAATCTGCTACATCCACAATACTTGGCTGGGGAAGAAAAACTGAACTGAGGAGGGAGGGGGGAGGAGGGGGAATTCTTAGGATTCTTTGCTATCACCTCCGTGTTATATGTGATGATCTGGAGTCAGGCCCAGTGCCAGCATAATACAGTGTCCTGCATAGAATAGTGTGTCCACTCCACAGATCCTCCAGTCATCCTGCCCACCTCCTGTCACACTGCCTGCCCCCCTCCTGTCACACTGCCCCCCTCCTGTCACACTGCCCACCTCCTGTCACACTGCCCACCTCCTGTCACACTGCCCCCCTCCTGTCACACTGCCCACCTCCAATCATGCTGCCCCCCTCCTGTCACACTGCCCACCTCCTGTCACACTGCCCCCCTCCTGTCACACTGCCCACCTCCTGTCACACTGCCCCCCTCCTGTCACACTGCCCACCTCCTGTCACACTGCCCACCTCCTGTCACACTGCCCCCCTCCTGTCACACTGCCCCCCTCCTGTCACACTGCCCACCTCCTGTCACACTGCCCACCTCCTGTCACACTGCCCCCCTCCTGTCACACTGCCCCCCTCCTGTCACACTGCCCACCTCCTGTCACACTGCCCACCTCCAATCATGCTGCCTGCCCCCCTCCTGTCACACTGCCCACCTCCTGTCACACTGCCCCCCTCCTGTCACACTGCCCACCTCCTGTCACACTGCCCACCTCCTGTCACACTGCCCCCCTCCTGTCACACTGCCCCCCTCCTGTCACACTGCCCACCTCCTGTCACACTGCCCACCTCCTGTCACACTGCCCCCCTCCTGTCACACTGCCCCCCTCCTGTCACACTGCCCACCTCCTGTCACACTGCCCACCTCCAATCATGCTGCCTGCCCCCCTCCTGTCACACTGCCCACCTCCAATCACGCTGCCTGCCCCCCTCCTGTCACACTGCCCACCTCCTGTCACACTGCCCCCCTCCTGTCACACTGCCCACCTCCTGTCACACTGCCTCCCTCCTGTCACACTGCCCCCCTCCTGTCACACTGCCCACCTCCTGTCACACTGCCCCCCTCCTGTCACACTGCCCACCTCCTGTCACACTGCCTCCCTCCTGTCACACTGCCCACTTCCTGTCACACTGCCCACCTCCTGTCACACTGCCCCCCTCCTGTCACACTGCCCACCTCCTGTCACACTGCCCACCTCCTGTCACACTGCCCCCCTCCTGTCACACTGCCCCCCTCCTGTCACACTGCCCACCTCCTGTCACACTGCCCACCTCCTGTCACACTGCCCACCTCCAATCATGCTGCCTGCCCCCCTCCTGTCACACTGCCCACCTCCAATCACGCTGCCTGCCCCCCTCCTGTCACACTACCCCCCTCCTGTCACACTGCCTGCCCCCTCCTGTCATCCTGTGCCCCTCCTGTCACACTGCCTGTCCCCCTCCTGTCATCCTGCTCCCCTCCTGTCACACTGCCTGCCCCCTCCTGTCACACTGCCTGCCCCCCTCCTGTCACACTGCCTTTCCCCCTCCTGTCACCCTGCCCCCCTCCTGTCACACTGCCCCCCTCCTGTCACACTGCCTGCCCCCCTCCTTTCACACTGCCTGCCCCCTCCTGTCATCCTGTGCCCCTCCTGTCATACTGCCTGTCCCCCTCCTGTTATCCTGCCCCCCTCCTGTCACACTGCCTGCCCCCTCCTGTCACACTGCCTGCCCCCCTCCTGTCACACTGCCTGTCCCCCTCCTGTCACCCTGCCCCCCTCCTGTCACACTGCCTGCCCCCCTCCTGTCACACTGCCTGCCCCCTCCTGTCATCCTGTGCCCCTCCTGTCACACTGCCTGTCCCCCTCCTGTCATCCTGCCCCCCTCCTGTCACACTGCCTGCCCCCCTCCTGTCATCCTGCCTACCTCCTGTCACACTGCCTGCCCCCCTCTGGTCATCCTGCCCCCCCTCCTGTCACACTGCCTGCCCCCTCCTGTCATCCTGCCCCCCTCCTGTCACACTGCCCCCCTCTGGTCATCCTGCCCCCCTCCTGTCACACTGCCTGCCCCCTCCTGTCATCCTGCGCCCCTCCTGTCACACTGCCTGTCCCCCTCCTGTCATCCTGCCCCCCTCCTGTCACACTGCCTGCCCCCCTCCTGTCATCCTGCCTACCTCCTGTCACACTGCCTGCCCCCCTCCTGTCATCCTGCCTACCTCCTGTCACACTGCCTGCCCCCCTCCTGTCATCCTGCCCCCCTCCTGTCACACTGCCTGCCCCCCTCCTGTCATCCTGCCCCCCTCCTGTCACACTGCCCCCCTCCTGTCATCCTGCCCCCTCCTGTCACACTGCCCCCCTCCTGTCACACTGCCCACCTCCTGTCACACTGCCCACCTCCTGTCACACTGCCCCCCTCCTGTCACACTGCCCACCTCCAATCATGCTGCCCCCCTCCTGTCACACTGCCCACCTCCTGTCACACTGCCCCCCTCCTGTCACACTGCCCACCTCCTGTCACACTGCCCCCCTCCTGTCACACTGCCCACCTCCTGTCACACTGCCCACCTCCTGTCACACTGCCCACCTCCTGTCACACTGCCCCCCTCCTGTCACACTGCCCCCCTCCTGTCACACTGCCCACCTCCTGTCACACTGCCCACCTCCTGTCACACTGCCCCCCTCCTGTCACACTGCCCACCTCCTGTCACACTGCCCACCTCCAATCATGCTGCCTGCCCCCCTCCTGTCACACTGCCCACCTCCAATCACGCTGCCTGCCCCCCTCCTGTCACACTGCCCACCTCCTGTCACACTGCCCCCCTCCTGTCACACTGCCCACCTCCTGTCACACTGCCTCCCTCCTGTCACACTGCCCCCCTCCTGTCACACTGCCCACCTCCTGTCACACTGCCCCCCTCCTGTCACACTGCCCACCTCCTGTCACACTGCCTCCCTCCTGTCACACTGCCCACCTCCTGTCACACTGCCCACCTCCTGTCACACTGCCCCCCTCCTGTCACACTGCCCACCTCCTGTCACACTGCCCACCTCCTGTCACACTGCCCCCCTCCTGTCACACTGCCCCCCTCCTGTCACACTGCCCACCTCCTGTCACACTGCCCACCTCCAATCATGCTGCCTGCCCCCCTCCTGTCACACTGCCCACCTCCAATCACGCTGCCTGCCCCCCTCCTGTCACACTGCCCACCTCCTGTCACACTGCCCCCCTCCTGTCACACTGCCCACCTCCTGTCACACTGCCTCCCTCCTGTCACACTGCCCCCCTCCTGTCACACTGCCCACCTCCTGTCACACTGCCCCCCTCCTGTCACACTGCCCACCTCCTGTCACACTGCCTCCCTCCTGTCACACTGCCCACCTCCTGTCACACTGCCCACCTCCTGTCACACTGCCCCCCTCCTGTCACACTGCCCACCTCCTGTCACACTGCCCACCTCCTGTCACACTGCCCCCCTCCTGTCACACTGCCCCCCTCCTGTCACACTGCCCACCTCCTGTCACACTGCCCACCTCCAATCATGCTGCCTGCCCCCCTCCTGTCACACTGCCCACCTCCAATCACGCTGCCTGCCCCCCTCCTGTCACACTACCCCCCTCCTGTCACACTGCCTGCCCCCTCCTGTCATCCTGTGCCCCTCCTGTCACACTGCCTGTCCCCCTCCTGTCATCCTGCTCCCCTCCTGTCACACTGCCTGCCCCCTCCTGTCACACTGCCTGCCCCCCTCCTGTCACACTGCCTTTCCCC
Source organism: Aquarana catesbeiana (assembly GCF_042186555.1). NCBI lineage: Eukaryota > Metazoa > Chordata > Amphibia > Anura > Ranidae > Aquarana > Aquarana catesbeiana. Next base: position 6,149,889 of record NC_133325.1, read on the forward strand.
CTCCTGTCACCCTGCCCCCCTCCTGTCACACTGCCCCCCTCCTGTCACACTGCCTGCCCCCCTCCTTTCACACTGCCTGCCCCCTCCTGTCATCCTGTGCCCCTCCTGTCATACTGCCTGTCCCCCTCCTGTCATCCTGCCCCCCTCCTGTCACACTGCCTGCCCCCTCCTGTCACACTGCCTGCCCCCCTCCTGTCACACTGCCTGTCCCCCTCCTGTCACCCTGCCCCCCTCCTGTCACCCTGCCCCCCTCCTGTCACACTGCCTGCCCCCCTCCTGTCACACTGCCTGCCCCCTCCTGTCATCCTGTGCCCCTCCTGTCACACTGCCTGTCCCCCTCCTGTCATCCTGCCCCCCTCCTGTCACACTGCCTGCCCCCCTCCTGTCATCCTGCCTACCTCCTGTCACACTGCCTGCCCCCCTCTGGTCATCCTGCCCCCCCTCCTGTCACACTGCCTGCCCCCTCCTGTCATCCTGCCCCCCTCCTGTCACACTGCCCCCCTCTGGTCATCCTGCCCCCCTCCTGTCACACTGCCTGCCCCCTCCTGTCATCCTGCGCCCCTCCTGTCACACTGCCTGTCCCCCTCCTGTCATCCTGCCCCCCTCCTGTCACACTGCCTGCCCCCCTCCTGTCATCCTGCCTACCTCCTGTCACACTGCCTGCCCCCCTCCTGTCATCCTGCCTACCTCCTGTCACACTGCCTGCCCCCCTCCTGTCATCCTGCCCCCCTCCTGTCACACTGCCTGCCCCCCTCCTGTCATCCTGCCCCCCTCCTGTCACACTGCCCCCCTCCTGTCATCCTGCCCCCTCCTGTCACACTACCTGCCCCCTCCTGTCACTCTGCTCACAGCATTGCCCACAGCATTGCCCCGCCATTTAATGCATTGCACATGGATGCGGGGAGCCCCCATTCGCTTGAATGGGCCACATTCGGCAGTCAATACTGCTCACTGAACCCAACAGTGCAGACATGTTTTGTTGCACTGTGATGCAAAACATTTTGGCTGTGGCAGGTATACATCCCTCTCTGTTGCCTTTTCAGCTTGAGGGGAATGGTTGGGTAGCAGTAAAAACACAGCTCAACCTCTATTTTTTTACTGTCCCCCCAACCACAAGTGTAAACGGAGTCGTAGGGCACTCTGAAGAGTGATCCATAGTGGATCATGTTTTGAAGGTATTTTACAGGTGGTGAATAAGCATTATGTTGCCTCCTCACCACTAAAATGTTCGGGTTTGGCTTGAAGAAAAGGTGGCAACCCTAGTAGTGGATAGTATAGTGGACAGTGTAGTGTAGTGGTCAGCATGGTGTAGTGGACAGTGTAGTGGGTAGTGCAGTGTAGTGGGTAGTATAGTGGACAGTGCGGTGTAGTGGTCAGTGCAGTGTAGTGGGTAGTGTTCAGTGTGGTATAGTAGTCAGTACAGTGTAGTGTAGTGGACAGGTAAGTAAGCGTAGTGGTCAGTGTAGGAATCAGGTATGTCAGTGTTAGTGGTCAGTATAGGAAACAGGTAGGTCAGTGTAGGAATCGGGTAGGTTAGTTTAGTGGTCAGGTAGTGTGGTGTAGTGGTCAGTGTAGTGGGTAGTGGTCAGTGCAGGGAAGAAGTGGGTATTGGTCATGGTAGTGTAGTGGTCAGTCTAGTGTAGTTGGTAGTGTGGTGTAGTGGTCAGTGCAGTGTAGTGGTCAGTGCAGCGTAGTGTAGTGAGTAGTGGTCAGTGTAGTGTAGTGAGTAGTGGTCAGTGTAGTGGTCAGTGTAGGGTAGTGGTCAGTGTAGAGTAGTGGGTAGTGGTCAGTGTAGTGGGCAGTGGTCAGTGTGGTGTAGTGGTCAGTGTAGTGTGTAGGGTAGTGGGTAGTGGTCAGTGTAGTGGTTAGTGGAGTGGTGAGTGTAGTGTAGTGCAGTGTAGTGGTCAGTGTGGTGTAGTTGGTAGTGTGGTGTAGTGGTCAGTGCAGTGTAGTGGTCAGTGCAGCGTAGTGTAGTGAGTAGTGGTCAGTGTAGTGGTCAGTGTAGGGTAGTGGTCAGTGTAGAGTAGTGGGTAGTGGTCAGTGTAGTGGTCAGTGTGGTGTAGTGGTCAGTGTAGTGTGTAGTATAGTGGGTAGTGGTCAGTGTAGTGGTTAGTGGAGTGGTGAGTGTAGTGTAGTGCAGTGTAGTGGTCAGTGTGGTGTAGTGGTCAGGTAGGTCAGCGTAGGAATCGGGCTGGTCAGTACTGTTATAGGAAGGGAAGGAGTGCTAAAAGTTCGCAGGTTAGGGGGGCGCAAATGACTTGCCTTGCCCCGGGTGCTGACAACCCACGCTACGCCACTGCTCAGAGGGCAGTGTTCTGCACCCCAAGTCCACCCTTTTTTGAAGCCTATTAGACCCTCAGGCTCTAATCATGTGCTTCAACCCCCTCCCTCCTATTGAAATCCATGCATCCGGTGCGCCGAATGTAGATTAAGGGGCCGGATGTATGGATAGAGGGGGCGCTCGTGCGTCCCTAATAGACAGGCCGCCACTGGTAGCAGGGCCGCTGTTAGAAATTGCGGGGCACTGTACAGCCTACCTGATGACCCCCCCTCAAAAATATCAAAACAATATTTTCAAAAAATACATGAAAATCTTTATTAGTGGACACAAATATTCCATCATACATAAAAAACATAAACTCCATCTTCAAGCCAAAATTCTCCCCAAACAATAATGTACAGTACATATTCCACCGACTCCCAGTTCAAATTCCCCCTCCCAGCACAAATCTTGTTCCACCCCAGCTCAAATCCCACCCCTATTCCCCCTCCCAGCACAAATCTTTGGCCCCCCCAGCTCAAATTTCACCCCAATTCCCCCTGCCAGCTCAAATCTTTGCCCCCCCCAGCTCAAATCCCACTCCAATTCCCCCTTCTAGCACAAATCTTTGCCCCCCAGCTCAAATCCCATCCCAATTCCCCCTCCCAGCTCAAATCTTTGCCCCCCCAGCTCAAATCCCACCCCAATTCCCCCTCCTAACACAAATCTTCCTCACCCCAAAAAAATCACCCGCCTAGCACACATCCTATTCCTTCTCAAACTTTCTATCCTAGCACAAATCTTGTCCTCCAAATCCCCCTTCCCAGCTAAAATCCCCTCCTATTAACCCAAATTCCCCCCACCCCCTCCTGGCACAACCCCCCTCCCATCTCCCCTCCCTCTTTCTTCAATCCCCCTCCTAGGACAAATTCTCACAAATCCCTCCTCCTAGCACAACCCCCTCTAAATTACCCTTCCCAGCACAAATTCTTCCTCCCTACCCAAATCCCCCCCCCCCAGCACTAATCTCCCACCCCACTCCTAGCACAAACATCCCTTCTCTTGGCTCAACCCCCCCAACCCTCCTCCTAGCACATATCCCCCCTTCTTCCTTCTTGAACATATCCCCGCTCCCCAAATCCCCATTACATTTCCCAGTACAGAGAGCCGCCCGTCCCCCTCCCCCAACTTACAGGAGGAAGTCGCTACAAAGCCAAGAGGAGGTGTGCTGTGTTGTGCTCTCACCGTCGCTGTCAGCAGAATGTTCATCCATACAGCACATGAGACAGGATCGCTCTTACTGCAGATCGCATTGCTCTGTACACACAGTTTGATTACCGCCCCCTATCTCCTCCAAGGGCTGCTCACCTCCCGGCAGCAGAAAATGTGGATAGGGGGCGGTAATCAAACTGTGTGTGTGTGTGTACAGTGCGATGCGATCCTGTCTCATGTGCTATATGGAGGAGCGCTCTTCATACAGGAGGCGAGTGTACAACACAGAGCACCTCCCACAAAGTACCCCATACCCATTCATATGGGGGGCCAGGATCTTTGGGCCCCCTTGTTAAAGAGGGCTTCCAGATTCCAATAAGCCCCCTACCCGCAGACCCCCACAACCATCGGGCCAGGGTTGTGAGGATGAGGCCCTTGTCCCCATCAACATAGGGACAAGGTGCTTTGGGGGGACCCCAAAGCACCCTCCCCATGTTGAGGGCAAGCGGCCTGGTATGGTTCAGGAGGAGGGGGGTGCTCATAACCCCCCTTTTCTGGCTTGCCAGGCTGCTTGCAAGGATAAGGGTCTGGTATCGATTTTGGGGGGACCCCACGCCAATATTTTTTTAAATTTTAGCGCGGAGTTCCCCTTAAAACCCATACTAGACCCAAAGGGCCTGGTATGGATTTTGGGGGGACCCTGCGCTGTTTTTTTTTAAAAAATGATGTGGAGTTACCTTTTAAAATCTATACCAGATCCAAAGGGCCTGGTATGGATTTTGGGGGGACCCCATGCTGTTTTTTTTTCTTAATTCTGTCATAGGGCTCCCCTTAACCACTTCAATACACTGTATTATATATTGTACACTGCACTATATACCCTGCACTGTATTATATATATATACTACACTGACTGCACTATATACACTGCAGAAAAATTGGGCCTTGGGTGTTGGTGGTGCCAGAACACTGTAACCCCTCACAGTTACTCTTGTTGGGTGCAGGAACGGGTCCTGCTGTTAAAAATTAAAATATTTCAAAAATTGTAATTACATGCCCCTGTTAAACAGGGAAAAAAAAATAGGCCTTGGGTGTTGGTGGTGGTGTCCTAAACCTAAAATATTGTTGGAAGCTAGCATCATCAAGATTCAGCAATAGGATAGGCAGTCTTCAAGGGATCCCAGATCCATAGCAAATTCAATCAGTTAAATCAGCATCAGCTGCTGATCCAGGACTGATTCATTTTTATAAATGTGAGCCTATCAACGGAGTCTGTGGACAGGCGCACTCTTTGATCCCTTACAAACCCTCCAGCAGCACTGAATGTGCATTCAGAAAGCACGCTGGATGCAGGACAGGCCAGTAGCTCGATTGCATATTGAGCAAGTTCTGGCCAGTGGTCCATCCTCAAGACCCAGTAACCCAGTGAATGCTCTGTTGGAAAGGTCTCCAAGTCTGCTCTTGCCCCTAGATATTCCTGCACCATGTAATGCAGACGCTGCTGATGGGGGCTTGAACCTCTCAGCCCTGGGTGCTGAGGAGTAAAAAATTGTTTAAAGGCATCGTTCAGCCGCCCACCTTCTCCACCGCTCTCCCTCTGGCCGAACGAAGCCTCAGAAACACGTTGTCCAGCACCAGGAAATGGTAACCTCCCAGGGTCTGGAAAGGCATTACACAGGTATAAGATTATCGTTCTGATATCATTTATTATCATCTGAGTCGTTTTCAGAGTTTGGCACTAGATAGCGCACCTACTTTTAATTACTGTTTATTAAGTCTTGTGTTCGGACTATTTGGTTGCAGCTTTCTTTCATTTGTGATTTGTATCAATTGCTTTGTTTATTCCCATTGAGAGGTGGAGGGATAAGTGCAGGAATATTTATTTATTTATACAATGATCAATGTTGATGAATATACCCTGCGGCAGCGATCGTCCAAAAAAAAACAGACTGGCTTGTTGAAATTAAGTTGATTGATCAATTGACTTTAGTACAACCAGCCTGCCTATAGATGGATCGAAATTTGCCCGGATTCTGCTGAGCTAAATTTTGATCTGTCTATGGCCAGCTATAGTGTGTGACTGTTGCTTCTCTGAAAAGTGATCCATGCTTGGATCTTTTTCCAGAACTGTTTGAGAGGTGATGATATGTTGCCTCCTCATTGATTCAGGGCCCGTTTTACACTGGAATGCAGTGCGGGAAAGCTGTATTCCTGTGTGACTTCTCGCACCGCATTCCAATCACACTGCCCTTAACGACACTCCAAATGCAGGACGCAAACGCAGTGCGTTTACCCACACCAGATCACATGGTATAAAAGTAGCACGCAATGTGGTTGCCATGTATCTCAAACTGTAGTTCGTGCACTACATTTGGTGCAGTGCGATGTCAGCCCATTCAAAATGAATAGAGCTGAAATCACAGAGCACAGAACTGCATATGAATTGCCCAGGAACCGCACAGCATTCCCATGCGATTCCTACGCATTTCCTAGTGTGAATGGGCCCCTAACCTGATAATTGCTGTACTACCTCTCTGCAGTCACATGCGGTTACAGCACAGTGCCATTCAACTGCATTACCACATTCAGTGGCAGCAACATTCTGTTTAAGCACAGTATTGTGGCCGCAGCATGTGTACAGCTGGTAGCAGCTGTATGTTTAGTGTTTAGACAGGGGGTCTGTAAAACTATGGCTCAACCACCCGGTTTTACTGCCCCCAGGCACATGTGTAAACAAGCCCTAAGGATCCTCTGAAACAGAACAGAGACCACTTCAATCAGCAGAGGATCCCTGAGCAGATCCCTTCCTGAATCAGAGCTGAACAGGATGGATGTCAGTTTTTACATCTGTGCCCATTTTTTTTTGTGGCAGCAGACAGAGGAGGACCTGTGACAGCTCTATGGGAGGCTGGATGAAAAAAAAGACTCCAGTGTCTATTTACTGTCTGTTTACATCAGGCTTTCTCCAATATGTCACATTTAGGTCCAGATAAATGGAAGAGGACACAGTCCATTTAAAAAATTTGCCCACCAGACCTAGAAGGATTCAGAGCTAGGCAGGTGTAAACAGTTCATTTACATCAGCCTGTCCATAGGGCTGCATGGACCTTCCGATCAGGTCCCTCTGATAGGGCTGCATGGACCTTCCGATCAGGTCCTCCTGATAGGGCTGCATGGACCTTCCGATCAGGTCCTCCTGATAGGGCTGCATGGACCTTCCGATCAGGTCCTCCTGATAGGGCTGCATGGACCTTCCGATCAGGTCCTCCTGATAGGGCTGCATGGACCTTCCGATCAGGTCCTCCTGACAAACTGAGAGGAGGCCTGATGTAAAAAATATTGGTACTATGCAATAGGATGCTACAAACATTTTGGCACATGCAGATATATTAACCTGCCCCTTCTTTACCCAACAGGGATCGGGGATTGGTGGGGATGATAGGCGGCGGAGAGGTTTCCATTTTAGCCCCAGTCACTAAATTACCTTGTCCCAGCACTGGGCCAGAAGTATTCTGAATGAACTGAGGGGCTACCTGGAGACAGTCCTTTTAAAAGATTGGGAGATGTTTCTCCCATTCCCTGTGTTTCCTGGGAATGGGAGGACGAGTCTTCTCTCTCAAAGGTGTTGTCTTGAAAGACGTTTGGAAAAGATGTTACTGGTGAGTGTAACTTGGGTTTTCAGAATTTGCCTCCTAATGACTTCAATGCGGTTTGCATTTAAATCTGCAATGTTTGGGTTTGCAGCTTTGTGAAACGTGCCCACAAGTCAATACCAAGCACATCCCCCCAATCACTATGCAGCACAATGCTCTAAATGAGAACAAAGAATGAGATTCTCCTGCAGGAAATTGTAATAAATTGTCAATTAAAATAGAGTACAAATATTTAAACATGTATAATATTGTACATATTCCCTCTATATATAACATATGTTTAATAATGAATGTAAAAATAAAAAGTAACTTTATTTAACCCTTTATATAGAACTCTGACTTTTTATTTTTATCTGTTTAGGTGGATTGATGACTCAAGTTTGTTTTTGGACATGCTTGTCTTAAAAACTATGACTAAGTCAGATGAGAAACGAGCCATACGGGTGTCTTAAGTGACGGAAAGTCTTTTTTGCAGTTCACTGGAGGATTCACGTAGGATTCAAGCCATATCAGTGTTCTAAAGGTTGTAGGTGTTTTGGAGCCTCTTCAAGATTGATCCAACCTCAGAGGACAACAGGAGAGAAATTGATTCAATGTTCTGGAAGTGACAATGGCTTTACAATAACGTCCAACTCATTTATACATAAGTGGAGTCATTTCAGAAGATATTTCTTGTTTGGAATGTGATAAAGGTTTTACAATGGAGGCAAAATGTATCACACACCAGAAGGTTCACACTGGAGAAAAGCCGTATCAATGTTCTGAATGTGACAAAGCTTTTACATCTAAGTCAAATCTTATCACACACCAGAAGATTCACACTGGAGAGAAGCCATATGAGTGTTCTGAATGTGACAAAGCTTTCTCAACCAAGAACACGCTTATCATACACCAAAGGGTTCACACTGGGGAGAAACCTTTTCAGTGTTCTGAATGTGGCAAAACTTTTACACAGAAGGGTCATCTTAACAAACACAAAATGATTCACACTGGAAAGAGGCCATATCAGTGTTCAGAATGTAACAAAGCTTTTATACACAAAGATCACCTTATCATACACCAGATGACTCACACTGGAGAGAAGCCATATCAGTGTTCAGAATGTGACAAAGCTTTTACAACAAAGAGAGAGCTGATCACACACCAGAGAGTCCACACTGGAGAGAAGCCATATAAGTGTTCTGAATGTGACAAAGCTGTTAAAACAAAGTCACACCTCATCAGTCACCAGATGGTTCACATGGGAAAGAAGCGGTATGAGTGTTCTGAATGTGAAAAGGCTTTCTTAAAGAAGAGAGACCTTATCAGACACCAGATGATTCACACTGGAGAGAAGCCCTATGAGTGTTGAATGTGAAAAAGCTTATACAGACAAGAGCGGGCTTAACAGACATCAGAAAATTCACATTGAAAAGAAGCCATATGAGTGTTCTGAATGTGACAAAGTTTTTACACAAAAGTCAGTCCTTATCAGACACCAGAGGATTCACACTGGAGAGAAGCTGTATCGTGTTCAGAATGTGATAAAGCTTTTACAGGTAACTCTGGGCTAATCTATCACGAGGATTCACACGCTTCAGCTGCAGTGAGGAAACTCTGAAAGAAGGGGGATATTATAGGGGTAGGAGCTAAGCTGCAATGAAAGACTTCAGGGTGTCTCAGTTTCACACCTCCTGTCATCTTACACACTAGTAAAATAGTATATTGCTATTTTGAAAAAAAAACAAAAAAAAACAAATGAGTGAACAAACAAGAATATAATAGATGGACACTTTAGTATTTATGTCTATTGGGCACAACCTGGAAAGTCCGTGACTATTCTATATTTTGATAATTTTTTGGGCAGGCAACAATGGACTGTTTCCTCATGATTCTCATCTGTACCCTTTTTATGGAGCTTTGCCTGAACATGTAATGCATTTGCATAATTCATCAACTGAGATGTGTTTTCTTCATTGCCTGATCCTGAGCTAATACATGACCAACACTGCCTCAGTACAGGGAGACTTGGTAACAGTCAAGGGGCATCTTGCCAAGCCTCTGAAGCCTCAGTGGGAGAATCCAATCCAGGTTCTGCTGACAATTGCTATATCAGTCAATGATGAGGGCTCCAGCTAAGCCCATCTTGTGCATTTTCCACCCCCTTCCCATGATCAATGCCTCCTTCCCATGTTCCACCTCCTTTTCATGGATGACAACTTTGCAGACAGGGGCACCAGCCATGCAGAATTCTCCACTCCATGAGAAGGCAACTTCTAAAACTGGCACAGGCCTTGCAACACCCGAGTTTCTGCTTTTTTTTACAGCATTTAACATGACCACTTTATCCCAGCTGGCTACTTGGGTTTTATTCAGTTCTACTGAAAGTCTAAGGGATTCCATCAGTTGAAAATTGGATGTCCTTATTATCTAGTTTTTCTGTCCATATATTGGTCATTTCCATAGACCAATCATACAGTACAGCTACAAGAGATCTGAACTTACAATGTGCTGAGTATGTGTTCATGTACCTAAAACTTCTACTGGGGTACTGAAATTTCTCTGATTGGGATTCTCTTTATTGACTGAATGGACCGATTTTTTTTTTTTTTTTGGTAAACTTTATTTGTGAAGAACCACTTTTTGACCCTAAAAACATTGTGTGATGTTAAGTATAGCTAAGGGCAAAATCAATAATGACATAAATAGTGCAATCTGTCATTTTAGTCTCTGGGCCTTTCTCTCCCTAAACCCCTTGTGTCCCAGAGCGTTTTTTTCATTCTTGGCAATGTCTCAGTTCTGCACATTATATTTATTATTATTATTCAGGATTTATATAGCGCCAACAGTTTGCTATCTTTAGCATTTATAGTCTACCCAAATGTATTTTATATCAACAGATTTTCGGGACTGATAGGGCTTTACCCACCTCAGCTCCGGAAGGTTTTACCCCTTTCATGACCAGGGCATTTTCTCCTATTCTGCACTGCATTTTCACATTTAACTAAATGTTAAATGTGAAAATCAGAGGTGTTCTGTCACATTAGCACCCATGTAAGGTCAGCAGGTTTGCTGCTGCTTTTAAAAATTTAACATTGAAACAGTCCGTCGGATTTACAAATACTGTATTCAAGCATATAAGCTCCGTTTTGTGTTGAAAATAACTGTGAAATCTAAAACTCCGGTGGGTGTAACAAGATGTCCGCTTGCCCCCTTCTCACTCTATCACTACTGTGCAGGAGTGTGGGGTGTAGGAAGATGGCGGCAACGAAACGTCACTTCCTGATGAGACAGCGGCCGCCGCCGGGTGTACCAAGATGGGCGCCGCTCCAGAGCTAGGCCGAAGCCTTTCCTATGGCCGAGGCAGCAGAGCGCTCCGCGGATCGCATGGTGTGCCGATCCGAACAGGTTGACTCATCCGGATCACGGATTGGTGACGATCCATTGCACCACCACTACTAAGTAGGGAAAATGATATGGCTCCTCTCCTAGTCACTCCCCACACAGTTAGAACATGCTGAGGGAACACACATTTAACCCCTTGATCACCCCCTAGTGTTAACCCTTTCCTTGCCAGTGACATTTACACAGTCATTTGTATAGCACTGATCGCTGTATAAATGCCAATGGTCCCAAAAAAGTGTCAAAAGTCTCCGATCTGTCCGTCGCAATACCGCTAAAAATCGCAGATCACCGCCATTACTAGTAAAACATAATAAAATTTAAAAAATTAAAATGCCATAAATCTTTGCCATAGTTTGCACACTATAACTTTTGCGCAAACCAATCAATATACGCGTATTGCGATTTTTTTTTTTTTTTTTTTAGAACTAAAAATATGCAGAAGAATGTATATTGGCCTAAACTAATGAAGACATTTGTTTTTTTGTTTTTTTTAAATTTGGGGATATTTATTATAGCAAAAAGTAAAAAAATATTGTTTTTTTTTTTTCAAAACTGTTGCTATTTTTTTGTTTATAGCGCAAAAAATAAAAACTGCAAAGGTGATCAAATACCACCAAAAGAAATCTCTATTTGTGGGGAAAAAAGGACATAAATTTTGTTTGTCTGTTAAAGAGACACAGTGCCAAATTGTAAAAAGTGCTCAGGCCAGGAAGGGTGTGCTGTGCTCATTACAAGGGGTTTCCACCATCCCTGTGCTCATTATGAGGGGCTCCCACCATCCCTGTGCTGTGCTCATTATGAGGGGCTCCCACCATCCCTGTGCTGTGCTCATTATGAGGGGCTCCCACCATCCCTGTGCTGTGCTCATTATGAGGGGCTCCCACCATCCCTGTGCTGTGCTCATTATGAGGGGCTCCCACCATCCCTGTGCTCATTATGAGAGGCTCCCACCATCCCTGTGCTGTGCTCATTATGAGGGGCTCCCACCATCCCTGTGCTCATTATGAGAGGCTCCCACCATCCCTGTGCTGTGCTCATTATGAGGGGCCCCCACCATCCCTGTGCTGTGCTCATTATGAGGGGCTCCCACCATCCCTGTGCTGTGCTCATTATGAGGGGCTCCCACCATCCCTGTGCTCATTATGAGAGGCTCCCACCATCCCTGTGCTGTGCTCATTATGAGGTGCTCCCACCATCCCTGTGCTCATTATGAGGGGCTCCCACCATCCCTGTGCTGTGGTCATTATGAGGGGCTCCCACCATCCCTGTGCTGTGCTCATTATGAGGGGCTCCCACCATCCCTGTGCTGTGCTCATTATGAGGGGCTCCCACCATCCCTGTGCTCATTATGAGGGGCTCCCACCATCCCTGTGCTGTGCTCATTATGAGGGGCTCCCACCATCCCTGTGCTCATTATGAGGGGCTCCCACCATCCCTGTGCTGTGCTCATTATGAGGGGCTCCCACCATCCCTGTGCTCAATATGAGGGGCTCCCACCATCCCTGTGCTGTGCTCATTATGAGGGGCTCCCACCATCCCTGTGCTGTGCTCATTATGAGGGGCTCCTCCCATCCCTGTGCTGTGCTCATTATGAGGGGCTCCCACCATCCCTGTGCTGTGCTCATTATGAGGGGCTCCCACCATCCCTGTGCTGTGCTCATTATGAGGGGCTCCCACCATCCCTGTGCTGTGCTCATTATGAGGGGCTCCCACCATCCCTGTGCTGTGCTCATTATGAGGGGCTCCTCCCATCCCTGTGCTGTGCTCATTATGAGGGGCTCCCACCATCCCTGTGCTGTACTCATTATGAGGGGCTCCCACCATCCCTGTGCTGTGCTCATTATGAGGGGCTCCCACCATCCCTGTGCTCATTATGAGGGACTCCCACCGGAAAAAAGCGGAAAAAAAAGTTAAAAAAATAAATTAAATAAAAGTAGCTTGAAAAAATGTTTAACCCCCCACACACACACACACACACACACACACGCACACCCGTGTAAATACAAACACACATGTAGGTCTGCTCGCTTATGTAAACAGTGATTGGACCACACATGAAGATCAGAGTGACAGCAATAATTCCAGGTCCATCGTTCATGATTAACTCCACACTGATAACCTGAAAAGCCTTTTAGGTCCCCGTAGTTTGTCACCATTTCTAGATTGCACGCAATTTTGAGTCCATGTTTGGTATCTATTTACTCAATGCAACCTAATCTCTTATATTTTACCAAAAATGTGAGAATTATATTGTGTTTTTTTTAGTCATTTTAGTCCTGAAAATTTTCATTTGATAAATGCCAGTACAAATATTGTGTAACTTAAAAAATTGCAACAGCCACCATTTTATTCTCCAATGCCTCTGCTTTCAGAAAATATTTATTGTTTGGGGGTTCTAAGTAATTTACTAGTAAAAAATGCTGATTGTAACATGCGTGTTATACAAATATTGCTCCAGTGGTCCCTTTTCTTCTCCGAGCCATTTTAAAATTTTCAGCATTGTGATTTTGACTGACAATTACTCTGTCATGTAACACTGTTAATTTTATATCATTTTTTTTTCTTAAATATAGAGCTTTCTTTTTTTCTGTTTGCCAATGTATATTTTATATTCTTTACTATATAAGTGGAAAAAGACTGAAACAGTTTGTGTTCTTTAGTTGAGTGTATATATATGAAATGTAACATCCCTGATGTTCTGACTGTCCGTCCGTCAGGGATGCCAACCATCAGTAAATTTACTGACAGTTTGTAAAAATCTGTGATTTTTTACAACTGCCAGTAAATATCAGGGGCTGATAATTTCATGCTGTGTTGACTTTTTAAGCGTAAATCAAGCAAATTACTTTGTTATAGGTATTGTCAGTGTTTCCATATCATGTTTATACTGTTTAAATATTCACTGTGTTAGTTTTCAATAGGAGTTCTGTCATTTCTCAGGTTGCCAGTAAAAAAATGTGCTCCGCCAGTAAATGTACCATGTGTTGTCAGTAAAAAATTCCGCGGGAGGTTGGCAACCCTGCATTACACCCACCACCTAAATGTCATATTTTTAGAAAGTAGAAACTCCAAGCTATTTAGTAAGAAGTATGATGAGTTTATTTGAAGTTGTAATCTTTTGCCACAATTTTTTTATAAATAAAAAAAAAAAAAGTTAAAAAAAATGTGCTTTTATTTAACAAAGTTGTCAATTTACCAAGTTATTTCTCACACACGGCATATTAATACTTACAATTACACCCCAAAATACATTCTTCTACTCCCCCTGAGTATGGGGATACCACATGTGTGTGAAATGTTTTCGCTGCCTAAATGCATAAAGGGGCCCAAAATCCAAGGAGCACTTTTAGGATTTCAAAGTGCGTACATTTTGCATCCAATTTCCTGACTATCACATGTATTGAGTCCCTGAGGTGCCAGGAAAGGAGAAACAACCACAAAATGCCAAATTTTACACTGTAGACCTTCTACTGTACTGCCAAATAATAATATTTTTCTAACACTCAGTAGAGTCATGCATAGAATTACACCCCAAAACATTCTCTGATTTTCCTCCTTAGTATGGGGATGCCACATATTCCAGACTTTTTTTGCAGCCTAGCTGCATAGAGGGTCCCAAAATCCAAAGAGTAGGGATGAGCTTCGTGTTCGAGTCGAACCCATGTTCGACTCGAACATCGGCTGTTCGATCGTTCGCCGAATTGCGAACGTTATGGGCCGTTCGCGCTAAATTCGTGTGGCGCGTCACGGCCCATAATTCACTGCGGCATCGCAGTGCATTGCTGGCTGATGATTGGCCAAGCATGCACTATGACCCGCATGCTTGGCCAATCACAGCGCTGTCAGTAGAGAGAGCTGTAATTGGCCAAAGCCAGGGTGGCTTTGGCCAATTACGGCTCAGGGCATTTAGTACACACCCCACACTATATAAGGCCGCCTGCACGGCGGCCCTGTGTAGTGTGTGTTCCGGTGTGCTGAGAGATAGAGAGAGAGAGAGACAGTGTCATTTGATTTGAGTTAGATAGATTAGGCAGAACAGTCAGTCAGTTAGCTGCACTTACAGTGTATTGTGTATATATATGCATCCCAGGTGTTGCATATATATATATACACTGTATTCAGTTTAGCTAGATCCGTTCCTGTTATCTTCTATCTAGACTATTTACATTTAATGCAGTGCGTCCTGCTCACAGTGTTCAGCTAGATCCGTTCCTGTTATCTTCTAGACTATTTACATTTAGTGCAGTGCGTCCTGCTCACAGTGTTCAGCTAGATCCGTTCCTGCTATTTACATTTAGTGCAGTGCGTCCTGCTCACAGTGTTCAGCTAGATCCGTTCCTGTTAAATTCCTACTGACCGGCAGGCTTGTCTGGTTACAGTATATAAAGCTACCTGAAGAAAATTACAGGTGTTCTATTTGATCCTATTAGTACCACGGTCAGGCAGCTAGACTATTTACATTTAGTACAGTGCGTCCTGCTCACAGTGTTCAGCTAGATCCGTTCCTGTTATCTTCCTACTGACAGGCAGGCTTGTCTGGTTACAGTATATAAAGCTACCTGAAGAAAATTACAGGTGTTCTATTTGATCCTATTAGTACCACGGTCAGGCAGCTAGACTATTTACATTTAGTACAGTGCGTCCTGCTCACAGTGTACAGCTAGATCCGTTCCTGTTATCTTCCTACTGACAGGCAGGCTTGTCTGGTTACAGTATATAAAGCTACCTGAAGAAAATTACAGGTGTTCTATTTGATCCTATTAGTACCACGGTCAGGCAGCTAGACTATTTACATTTAGTACAGTGCGTCCTGCTCACAGTGTACAGCTAGATCCGTTCCTGTTATCTTCCTACTGACAGGCAGGCTTGTCTGGTTACAGTATATAAAGCTACCTGAAGAAAATTACAGGTGTTCTATTTGATCCTATTAGTACCACGGTCAGGCAGCTAGACTATTTACATTTAGTACAGTGCGTCCTGCTCACAGTGTTCAGCTAGATCCGTTCCTGTTATCTTCCTACTGACAGGCAGGCTTGTCTGGTTACAGTATATAAAGCTACTTGAAGAAAATTACAGGTGTTCTATCCCAGCTTAGTGCAGCTACAGGCCATTAGTATGTCTGGAAGGCCAAGAAGGAGAGGCAGACAGTCACAAGCCAATAAGAGAGGGCAAGCAGGCTCTGTGTCTAGTGCTGGTCGTGGAGACGGTGCATCCTCATCAGCACGTGGCCATGGGACACGCTTGGCCTTTTTTTCGGCAGCTGGCCATGTTGAGCCGCAACATGCGGAAGACTTGGTCGAGTGGATGACCAAGCCGTCCTCATCCTCCTCATCCTCTCTCACCCATGCCCAGGGTGCTTTGTCTGGCAAAGCAGCGGCCTCTTCCCTCAGCTCAATGTCATCAGTGACTCCTTCCCTAGCTCCACCATGTCCTCATGAGGATTCCCTCGAACTGTTTGACCACAGTGTTGGGTACATGCTCCAGGAGGATGCCCAGCGTTTGGAAGGCTCTGATGACGATACTGAGCTTGATGAAGGCAGTAACATGAGCGCGGACAGAGGGGGTGCCCAAGAAGGACAGCAATCTGGCAGTCATGCTCCCCCTGCTGCAGCATACTGCCAGGTTTGCTCCAGTGATGAGGAGGGAGGGGATGATGAGGTCACTGACTCAACGTGGGTGCCTGATAGGAGAGAGGAGGAGGAGGAGGAGGAGGAGGAGGAGGAGGAGGCGGCAGCACATCACCAACGAGGCAGGATGCCCTCCAGGGGCCAGCCTAAGGGCAACACATTGACTGCATCACACCCCAAAGCTCCACATGTGCAGGGCGCTGCAGTCTCTGCGCGTTATTCAAAAAGTTCTTTGGTGTGGGCCTTTTTTGAGACGAGTGCATCAGATCGCACCGCTGCTATTTGCAACATATGTCTCAAGCGTATCTCGCGTGGCCAAAATATCTCCCGCTTGGGTACCACATGCTTGACCAGACATATGTTGACCTGCCATGCAGTTCGTTGGCAAGCGTATCTAAAAGACCCACACCAAAGAACAAAGAGGATCTCTCCTTGCTCCTCATCAGCTGAGATTTCCAACCCCACTAGACCTTCAGTCCTCTCTGAGACCTGCAGTGAGAGGAATGAAGGTGTAGAATTAGGTGTGTCACAGCCAAGTACTTGTGGGCAATCTGCTTTTGGTACACCGACGTCAGATTGTACCAGGCAAATTTCCCTGCCCCAGCTGCTGCACCGCCGAAAGAAGTTTGCTCCCAGCCATCCACATGCCCAGCGGTTGAATGCTAGCTTGGCAAAATTGCTAGCACTTCAACTGCTGCCTTTTCAGTTGGTAGACTCTGCCCCCTTCCGTGAGTTTGTGGAATGTGCGGTTCCTCAGTGGCAGGTACCCAAACGCCACTTTTTCTCACGGAAGGCGATTCCGGCTCTCTACCGGCATGTGGAAGGCAATGTCCATGCCTCGCTGGACAGGGCGGTCAGCGGTAAGGTGCATATTACCGCTGACTCATGGTCCAGCAGGCATGGACAGGGACGTTACCTAAGTTTCACGGCGCATTGGGTGACTCTGCTGGCAGCTGGGAAGGATGCAGGACAAGGTGCAGTAGTGTTGGAAGTTGTTCTGCCACCACGCCTCCAAAATGCTGATTGTGACACACCTCTCTCCTCCACCCCCTCCTCTTCTTCTTCCTCCATGGCCTCTTCCTCGGAACCAGCGGTGCTCCGTAGGCGTTCAAGGGGCTACGCAAGTACGCAGGCCAAAAGATGCCATGCGGTGCTTGAGCTGGTGTGCTTGGGGGACAGGAGCCACACTGGGGCAGAGGTTCTGTCAGCTCTGCAGGGGCAGGTTCAGAGGTGGTTGACGCCACGCCAACTTAAGGCAGGAATGGTGGTTTGCGACAATGGCACCAACCTCCTCTCTGCCCTCCGACAGGGACAAATGACCCATGTGCCCTGTTTGGCTCACGTCCTTAACTTGGTGGTGCAGCGGTTCTTGGGCAGGTACCCGGGCTTACAGGATGTCCTGAGGCAGGCCAGGAAAGTCTGTGTGCATTTCCGCCGGTCATATAATGCCAGTGCTCGGCTGACGGACCTCCAAAAGGAGTTTAACCTGCCCAAGAACCGCCTAATCTGTGACATGCCCACCAGGTGGAACTCAACGTTGGCCATGCTGCAGCGGCTGCACACGCAGCAGAGGGCCATCAATGAGTACCTGTGCGACTATGGCACCAGGACAGGGTCAGGGGAGCTTGGTTTTTTTTCCCCACGCCAGTGGGCCATGATCAGGGATGCATGCACTGTCCTGTCACCATTCGAGGAGGCCACGAGGATGGTGAGCAGTGACAGTGCATGCATCAGTGACACTGTCCCCCTTGTCCACCTGTTGGAGCACACGCTGCGTGGAATAATGGACAGGGCACTTGAGGCAGAACAGAGGCAGGAAGAGGAGGACTTCCTTAGCTCTCAAGGCCCCCTTTATCCAGACAGTGTTCCTGCGTGCCCGCCGATCACACAGGAAGAGGACGAGGAGGAAGAGGAGGAGGAGGAAGATTGTGTCAGTATGGAGGTGGAGCCTGGCACTCAGCATCAGCAGCAGTCTTTAAGGGATCAGTCCCAAGAAACACATGGACTTGTACGTGGCTGGGAGGAGGTGGCTGCGGACCATGTCGTTCTTAGTGACCCAGAGGACTCCGGACCGAATGCCTCAGCAAACCTACGCTGCATGGCCTCCCTGATCCTGCAAAGCCTGCGTAAGGATCCTCGTATTCGTGGTATCAAGGAGAAGGACCAATACTGGCTGGCAACCCTCCTTGATCCACGTTACAAGGGTAAGGTTGCGGACCTTATCTTGCCATCGCAGAGGGAGCAGAGGATGAAACATCTTCGGGAGGCCTTGCAGAAAGGTCTGTGCAACGCGTTCCCAGAGACTGGGAGGTTACAAACTCCTGTTTCTGGACAACGTGTTGCTGAGGCTTCGGTCAGTCAAAGAAGGAGCGGTGGAGAAGGTGGCCGTCTGACCGATGCGTTCAGACAATTTTTTGGTCCGCAGCCCCAAGGTATGATCGGTTCCAGCAACCATCGCCAGCGTCTGTTTTACATGGTGCAGGAATACCTAGGGGCAAGATCAGACTTGGACACCTTTCCCACCGAAAATCCTCTGGGTTACTGGGTCTTGAGGATGGATCACTGGCCAGAGCTTGCACAGTATGCAATTGAGCTACTGGCCTGTCCTGCATCCAGCGTTCTTTCGGAACGCACATTCAGTGCTGCTGGAGGCGTGGTAACCGATCACAGGGTGCGTCTGTCCACCGACTCGGTCGATCGGCTGACCTTCATAAAAATGAATGAGTCTTGGATCACCACCAGCTACCAAGCACCTGATGCTGATGTAACCGAATAATTTTTTTTGAAATCTCAGATCCCTTCAAAGACTGCCTATGCTGATGCTGAGTGACTATCCCTGAGTAATTATCCTCTTCCTCCTCAATCATCACGATGATAGCTTGTAAGAACATTTTTGGTTCTGGGCGCCACCACCAGTGCCTAAGGCACAATTTTTCAGCCCCTGTTTAACAGGGGCGTGTAATTACAATTTTTGATGTAATACTTTGCAGCAGGGCTCGTTCCTGCATTCCAACTAGAGTGTCTGTGAGGGGTTGCAGTGTTGTGGCACCAGCACCAGTGCCTAGGGCCCAATTTTTCTGCCCCTGTCTAACAGGGGCGTGTAATTACAATTTTTGATGCAATACTTTGCAGCAGGGCTCGTTCCTGCGTTCCAACTAGAGTGTCTGTGAGGGGTTGCAGTGTTGTGGCACCAGCACCAGTGCCTAAGGCCCAATTTTTCTGCCCCTGTCTAACAGGGGCGTGTAATTACAATTTTTGATGCAATACTTTGCAGCAGGGCTCGTTCCTGCGTTCCAACTAGAGTGTCTGTGAGGGGTTGCAGTGTTGTGGCACCAGCACCAGTGCCTAAGGCCCAATTTTTCTGCCCCTGTCTAACAGGGGCGTGTAATTACAATTTTTGAAGCAATAATTTGCAGCAGGGCTCGTTCCTGCGTTCCAACTAGAGTGTCTGTGAGGGGTTGCAGTGTTGTGGCACCAGCACCAGTGCCTAAGGCCTAATTTTTCAGCTCCTGTTCAACAGGGGCATGTAATTACAATTCTTGATCTAATATTTCACAGCAGGGCCCTGTGAGGGCTTACAGTGTTGTGGCCACAGCAACACCTAAGGCCCAAATTTCTGCTGAGTATATAGGGCAGGACCCTACTTTCAAACATCTAACTTACAAACGACTCCTACTTGCAAACGGAAGGAGACAACAGGAAGTGAGATGAAATCTACCCCTAGGAAGGGAAATTCTCTCCTGTAAGAGTTAATATGGGAAAACAATTTCTCCTTTCCACTGATGCTTTCCAATCCTTGTTCCACAAAAAAACCCAAATTTTCAAAAAACATTTTTCATTGGGACAAAAAAGTGAGGTGAAATCTTCTGAAGAGGAGGAAAGACAGCAAAACAAATGTCACAGGGGTGATAACCCTTCCCTATGTTTTCCAAAAAGCTTAGAAAAGATTTTTTGGCTGGAGCTAAACACGTTAAAAATGTTCAAAATTACAAACAGATTCTACTTAACAACAAACCTACAGTCCCTGTCTTGTTTGCACCGCCTGTATACTGCTGTTCAGAGTATATAGGGCCTTGTGGCCCCACACCTTTCCTTATTTTAATTTGGGTGCGGGGTTCCCCTTAATATCCATACAAGACCCAAAGGGCCTGGTAATGGACTGGGGGGTACCCATGCCGTTTGTCTCACTGATTTTCATCCATATTGCCATGACCCGACATGACATTAAACCCGCAAGCAGTTTTAAATGAGATTTTTTCCTTTAAAAATGACATTTGGTGCAGGGACTGTTCTAAACATGGGAAACACGCGTCACTTTACAGGCATACTATAGACACCCCCCAGGTACGATATTTAAAGGAATATTTCACTTTTTTTTTTTTACTTTAAGCATCATTAAAATCACTGCTCCCGAAAAAACGGCCGTTTTTAAAAGTTTTTTTTGCATTGATACATGTCCCCTGGGGTAGGACCCGGGTCCCCAAACCCTTTTTAGGACAATACCATGCAAATTAGCCTTTAAAATGAGCACTTTTGATTTCGAACGTTCGAGTCCCATAGACGTCAATGGGGTTCTAACGTTCGTGCGAACTTTCGGTCCGTTCGCGGGTTCTGGTGCGAACCGAACCGGGGGGTGTTCGGCTCATCCCTACCAAAGAGCACCTTCAGGCTTGCAAGGGGCATAAATTACACATGTGAGTCCCTGACTACCTATCACATGTAGGGGGGTCATGGGGTGCCAGGATAATATAAACTCCCACAAAACATTGGCACTGGTGTGCAAGTGATCAGGAACAATGTTGCTGGTTTACACTGGTCTGGTGACACTGGGACTAATATTGTGGTGATCAGGAACCCTGTTGCTTTCTGTATTAGTCTTGTGACACGGGGACTTGTATGGTCATGGAAAGAGGTGGGACTGATGTTGTGCAGATAGGTCAGAATAGGTGGAAAGCAGAGACATGGTAAATAAACAGACCAGGGTCAGTAAAGATACATTGTCTCTGGTGACACTGGTACTTGTGTGGCAGCAGTCAGGAACACGATTGCTGGCTTATGCTGGACTGGTGACACTGGCCGCATGTAGAAGTAATCCGGAACATTGTTTCCAGCTGCACGGGTTTGGTGACAATCAGGAACCTTGCACAGGTCTGGTGACATTGGAACTGGTGTGGTGATTAGGAACACTTCTGGCGGCTGCAGTGGTCTGGTGATACTGGGACTGGTGTGGTGATCTGGAACACTTCTGGTGGCTGCACTGGTCTGGTTACACTCTACTGATGTAGCGGTGGTCAGTGACAGTGTTGCTGGCTGTACTGGTTTGATAACACTGTCACTGGTTTGGAAGGGATTAGTCATAACTTAACATTATGACCTTCCTCCAAAACTTTTTGACCACCTAATATTCAGTAGCCCCCATTTTGCTGCCAAAACAGCCCTGACCCATTGAGGCATGGACTCCAGTAGACCTCTGAAGGTGTGCTGTGGTATCTTTCACCAAGCTGTTAGTAGCAGATCCTTTAAAGTGGAATGTTACCCATAATAACTTGTGTAGCACGACCCCCTAAGAGACTGCTTGGACGTACCTGCTTATCTGCACCGCCATGACCTGGTGAACATTCCAACCCACCTAACACTCTGGGTTTAGACATCTTTGCACCTCCTCAAGGCAATCAGTCAAACAATTCTGTGCGTTTATGTTATAATAATGTTTACTGGAACAATTCAAAGAGGATATCGTCACAAAGAGGAGGCAATAGGTCTGCTGAGTTTTGGATAACAGCATTAACTCAGCAGAGGAATTCCTCTGAATAACACAAGTCAAACAGTTGTAGATAAACAGTATCTTATATACACACATATACAATAGAGTACTGCTTGAACCTGAAAGGATAAGCAAGGTTAATGAGATATACTGGCAGAACTTCTAAATGGGAAACCCGGCCGGCCTATAAACTTTTTAACCCTAATGAGAGGTCAGACTTAATAGAAACGGTATGAGGGCCCTTGTAGCAGTAGTGAAACAATGTCCCCATTGCCGGCCTGATGGTCTTCACCGGCAATCAGAGCTCATTAACTGTATCCAATAAGGTGTAGTGACAAGCAATAGGATTCCTTGAAATAAGAGAAACTAAAGATGTCTATGCACAGTGTTCAAGGTAGGTTCAGTAAAGTATTTCCTAGGTAAAGTTGTCTGTACACAGTGTCCCAGTGAAACAATAAGGAAGGATTGCACAGGTGGGCGATTGCACTCTCACCAATGACCAGGCCTATTCAATACCTTCTGGACAGAAGATCCTGGAGCGATGCCCATGCAGCGGATCCACTGCAACGATCTCCCGATGTGAAGCTTGAAGCACAAGTTGTCGTATGACTGCGGTGGTGCTGGATGGATGTTAGACGAACAGCAGGCAGTGCTAGGCCCTTCTCATCTTAGTTGTAATGTTGTACAGCATGTGGTAGGCCACAACCTCTCTCCCAATGCACAGAGAGGTCAGTCTAGCATCAGGCCCAGGAGGAAGAGAGCGTGGGGCAGGTCCCTGGCTTCTTTTATAGCTCCTCCCAGCAATCTCCCTGATGGTAGCAAAGATCCTTGGGATATGTAGTCCAAGTGCATAGTCAGGCAGAGCAATTACCATTCTGAGGAACTACTCGTCCCATAATCCCTTTAGCTTGGCTGGCAGATATGATGTCAGTTAAAGCGGAGTTCCACCCAAAAGTGGAACTTCCACTTGTGTGCAAATGGGAAAATCCGGGCAGCCGCACTCCAGGAAATTATAATCCAAATTTCTTTATTGTGAAATCAGGAATATGTCGTACGGGACATCATTGACAGAGTGTACAGGCAATCAGCTTACTCATGAGTAAGCACTTGGCATAAGTGCGAAACGCGTTAGATGATTGCCTGTACACTCTGTCAATGATGTCCCATACGACATGTTCCTGATTTCACAATAAAGAAATTTGGATTATAATTTCCTGGAGTGCGGCTGTCCGGATTTTCCCGTTTGCACACAGCTTCAATTAGCATTAGCCAGCACCTGGGGCTCCTCATCTCTGGAGAGTAACATCCATTTCATACCTGGGCAAATCCACCCTGGTGCGGGGATAACACTCCTATCGTATCTGCATTCTGGAACTTCCACTTGTTGTACTCCTCCCCCCCTCCGGTACTACATTTGGCACCTTTCGGGGGGGCAGGATACCTTTCTTTCACAGGTATCCTGTTCCCACTTCCGGGAGCCTCAGCCTCATACCCTTTATTGATGTCACCTCCTGGGCTCCCTCCTCCTTCCCCAGCCGCCGGGCCAGTAGGAGAGAGGAGCGGAGCAGACCTGCATGCGCAGTAGGGTTCCCTTACTCGCAATGGAGGCGGCATGCACCCGACAGCTGTGGTGCCGACATCGCTGGACTCCAGGACAGGTAAATGTCCGATTATTAAAAGTCAGCAGCTGCAGTATGTGTACAGTATGTGCAGCTGCTGGCTCTTAATTTTTGCAGCGGTGGGCGGACCTCCTCTTTAATAACACTGGTCACTAGAGGGACATGCGATGCATAGAGATACCGGAGGATCACTTCATTTTGCAATTGTAGTCCACATTACTACACTTGATAAAACATGAAGTTCTTTAGCAAGGAACATACATTCCACATTAATAATTCTGCTGCCAACATTAGTGGGTGTTGTACATTGCCTCCAGCATTGCTCCTGATTCTTCTTCCCGGAGACGGCCATTTTACTGAACCCAGAGCCCCTGAGCAGCAGTACATCATAAAGTGGAACTAAATCCATCAATTTAACAGTTTCAAAAAACAGTTACAGTCCTGGAATTCTGGGATTGGTAACTGTCATAATTACGTGTGTCCTCAACCAAACTGTCAAACCATCAAATGGCTGGAGTCATAACTGATCACATGTGCAGCACCATGGCAGCTGCGGATCAAACAGAAGCAGCTTTCTTGGCTGTAAAGGATAGGAGGGTTCAATTCCGCTTTATGGCTGTCAGAATATCGGCCTCTACAAACTCAGCAGTGGCTAAAATTAGAGAGCCTCTGAGCATGTGCAGAGCGGGGTGAGGCCGCGTATTACTGGATGTTACACTGTATAGACACTTATTTATAATGTGGAGTTGGCTAAATGGTGCTATTTTTCAAACATTAAAGGTGACCAACCCACATCCCTGAAACATAACAAAGTGCATAAAGTTTTCCTCTGAGTGGGACTTTAAAGGGATAATAGTCATCTAGCAGTCATACCATTTGTCATAAAAGTATTAGTTTTATTGAAAATTGGTTAAAAAATATGGTGTACAATACATATAATATACATAGGGTGCAAATACAAGAATCTGTACAAAAAGGAGGAAACAGTTGAAAATAACCACTACTCTGTTGAATAGGGGACAACAGAGGCAAACCAACGCGTTTCGAGTCTGCAATATTAATTCTCTTCTTCAGGGGTAAGTGATTTTACAGCAGGACTTGAATATGTCTATAATTAATAATAAGAAAATATAAAAATATATATACAAATTTCTATAGGGTAAACATATCATTAATTACATGAATATTATTTAATTGCATATAAAGAAACTGAACGTCCAGCCTGCATGGAAACTCAACAAGTATTGCATCCAAATTTAAAAGGGGGGAATTGGGATAGTGCTGCTGTCTCGAGCCCACCACTTCAGGTCCAGATAGAGCTCTATGCACTCAAAAGCAACCCAAGGGCCCACACCAGTCGCTCACAGAGGGCGCTCCAAGGACAAACCCACATTGGGAATTCCCACAAGTGGCCCTCAAAGTAACAAGTATAGCTAGGCAGATGAATGAAAAAAGGGGGGAATATTAGTAAGTAGATCTAATGATCATAATAATAAAAAACCCCACCAGATGAAAAGTTGACCCCAAAAAATAAATAAAAGGAGGGGGGAGAAAAAGGAAAGAAGAACTCTCCTCATATTAGATCATACATACCTAGCTAGTTATTGTGCTTAGGAGCAGGTGGAGGAAAAAGGCCTGCTGGTGGGATAGTACCCACTTGTAGCCGACAGGGAATTGGTGATCCACACTATGCCAATAGGCCTATAAAATTGGGAGAAAAACCAGGGAAAAATGAAAAAGAAGAATGGAGAAACAAATATAGCAGAAAGATGAAAAATAAAAATTAAATAATAAAAATGAAAAAAAGGGGGGGGTTTGGGAGTGGAGGGGGGAGAAGAAAAGGGAAGAAAGAAGGAGAGAAGGAAAGAGGGGGGGGTGGTAAGGAAGGATTTCCCCCATGAGGCTAGAGAACCAGGCTTCCCCTGGTTTCCATGACTCTGAATGTGCGCTGAGGGATGTCGGCGCGGGAGGTCGGCATGGGATGTCGGCGCAGGACGGCACCGCCTATGTATTATGCTGGGCGGGTCCCCTGTCCAGCATCTTGGTGCATAAAATGGCACCTGGTGCACCTGGTGCCCTCTACCTGATGTCTTGACGTCACCGCATCGTCCCCGGTGCCCTGCGGCGCATGGCGGGCTCCCGCCAAATGCCGTGACATCAGTGCGGGGTCCTCAGCACCTAGTGATGCCGGCAAGCCCTCCCTCTCCTTCTGGCAGGTGCGTTTTACAATTTTTTTTCTATTTTTTCTTGTTATTTTATCACAGTGCTTCTGGGGAAGGGGGTAGGGTTGGGGTTATGGGGCAGTGGACGGTGTCAGTAGAGCAGTGGGTGGTGTCAATCTTTTTAAAATTTAACTTGTTTTTCATTTTTTTCACAATGCTTTTTGGGGGGAGGGGGCTGGGACTGTGGACAGTGTCGGTAGTGCGGGCGTTGGGTGGGGGTGGTGTTAGTAGTTTTTTTCATTTATATTATTTTTACCCATTTTACATTTTTAGCATTTTTTTACAGTTTTTTGTAATATTTATTGTATTTATTGTATTTTTTTATTATTATCTTTTGGTGGGCTTTGGTGACATGTCAGGGGTCTAAACAGATCCCTGACATCTCCCATTTGAGACAGAGAAAGGGACTGAGGACAGAGATTCCCCAGCACTGAAGATAGAAGACAGAGGCTCCTGTCCATTCATAAACTGAAGCCGAGTAACACACAGTTTACTCTGCTCAGTTATTACAGGACATAGAGGTCATTCAGTAACAATTGCTCTCTATGTCCAATTCAGAAAAGGAAGGGGCCGGTAAATGACATATTTACCAGTCGCTTCCTCCACTGTCCATCCTGACATCCCCTGCAGCTGCTGGTAGAGGAGAGGAGGGAAGCCGGGTGTGGGGGAACAAGGGGGGGCAGAGGAGGAGGACAGGGGGCCGGAGGAGGAGGACATGGAGGGGGGCTAGGGGAGGAGGAGGACAGGGGGCTGGAGGAGGAGGAGGACATGGAGGGGGGCTGGGGAGGAGGACAGGGGGCTGAAGGTGGAGGAGGATATGGAGGGGGGCTGGGGGAGGAGGAGGAGGAGGAGGACAGGGGGCTCAATGTGGAGGAGGACATTGAGGGGGGCTGGGGGAGAAGGACAGGGGGCTGAAGGTGGAGGAGGACATGGAGGGGGGCTGGGGGAGGACAGGGAGCTGGAGGAGGACATGGAGGGGGGCTGGGGGAGGAGGAGGACAGGGTGCTGAAGGAGGAGGAGGACATGGAAAGGGCCTGGAGGAGGCGGAGGACATGGAGGGGGGCTGGAAGTGGAGAAGGACATGGAGGGGGCTGGGGGAGGAGGACAAGGATATGGAGGGGGGCTGGGGGAGGAGGACAGGGGGCTGAAGGTGGAGGAGGAGGAGGACAGGGGGCTGGAGGAGGACATGCAGGGGGGCTGGGGGAGGAGGACAGGGGGCTGAAGGAGGAGGAGGACATGGAAGGGGGCTGGAGGAGGCAGAGGACATGGAGGGGGGCTGGAAGTGGAGGAGGACATGGAGGGGGGCTGGAAGAGGAGGACATGGAGGGGAGCTGGGGGAGGAGGAGAACAGGGGGCTGGAGGAGGAGGAAGACATGGAGGGGGACTCGGGGAGGAGGATGACATGGGGGCTGGAGGAGGAGGAGGACATGGAGGGGGGCTAGAAGATGAGGAGGACATGGAGGGGGGCTGGAAGAGGAGGACATGGAGAGGAGCTGGGGGAGGAGGAGGACATGGAGGGGGGCCTGGGGGAGGAGGAGGACATGGAGGGGGGCTGGAGGAGGAGGAAAGGGGGCCAGAGAACACAGGGCTGGAGGAGAAGGACATGGCGGACATTGGGGGGATGATCAGTGTGGCAGAGGGACAGCTGGGAGAACCGATCTCCCCATATGGCATTTCAGCTGACAGCCATGGGAGGGAGAAAAAGCCATGCAGGGAGATCGGTGCTTGCAACTGTTGCCCCTGTTGCACCAATCATTGTCCTGTTCAAGGGACAATCATCCATGTGTGCAGGGTGGGTCACAGTGGGCCCCCAATATTTTGGGGGCCCGTGTGCAGTGAACACCCTGCACACATGGATGATATCAGGTGTCACACGGTAAGGGGGATAAAGGCTTCATAGTATTGGTTGGGGGAGGGAGTTTCAGAAATTGTTTCTGGGGCTTTAATTACTTTAACAAAAAACAACTTAAGAAAAAAGTGTAGCGCTAAAGTGACTAAATGAATAAAGGGTTTTTGGAAACAAGGGGAGGTAAAGCTCAAATTTACAAATGGCCTATAACCTCGGCTTGGTCCAAAACCAGATACATGTATACACAAGTGATGTGATGATAACTCTAAAGTATTAACAGAGTACAATACTCTATAAAAAAGTGCAAATGTGCGAAGAAAAATGTGCAAATGTGCATAAAAATATATAGAGTAGGAGAATAAACAAAAAAAACTCAAAAGTCTATATTTTGCTGGAAATGAAATGTAACGATACTGTCCAACATATTAATAAGGAAGTGTTAATCCCATATAGGTAATGAAGATTCAAATCATACAGTCCATATGTTGCCTGATGTAGTTGACATAAGAGGGCCCAAGGCAAAATATCCTTCTAATAAAGC
This sequence comes from Aquarana catesbeiana, assembly GCF_042186555.1. Lineage (NCBI taxonomy): Eukaryota > Metazoa > Chordata > Amphibia > Anura > Ranidae > Aquarana > Aquarana catesbeiana. The sequence goes on from NC_133325.1 coordinate 6,178,020, forward strand.
TAATCCGACTCAGAGGGGATCAAGGCAGGTATCCTTACAACATAAAGACTCAAGGGAATGTAAGGTAGAATACTCTTACCAACTTCGGTGGACTCACAAGCCGTGGGCGGTGAGTCATACGAGCTTGCACTGTCCCGTGATAGGTGACAGTAGGGAAGTGGATGGTACACCTGGAGCCGTCCTCCTTGGATGGAAAGCCTGGAGCTTGTCCTGTAGGTCTATACGATCGTTGTTTTCATCAGCATACATCAGCATACATGGACCATAAAGGAAACAACGACAGAGAACCTCCACATAGTGTAAATCCGGAAAAATTGGTTTCTCAATGGGCATTTATTAGATCAATCACGATCAACAAAACAATCTGTAAAAAATCTTATTTAAAAATTGGAATCGATTCAAATAAAAAGGTAACAAGGTAAGCGTGGTGAAGATGGCTGGGTACAGCAAAAAGACCCGACGCGTTTCGTCTGAAGAGACTTCTGCTGGGGTATGTGCCAACCTGCCAACACCACGCTTTTATACATATAGTTGATTAATTACTCCTAAACAGCTATTACATACTGACTTCCTGGGTTAATGGCGTGCGTTCCATTCAGCCATTAACCCAGGAAGTCAGTATGTAACAGCTGTTTAGGAGTAATTAATCAACTATATGTATAAAAGCGTGGTGTTGGCAGGTTGGCACATAGACGAAACGCGTCGGGTCTTTTTGCTGTACCCAGCCATCTTCACCACGCTTACCTTGTTACCTTTTTATTTGAATCGATTCCAATTTTTAAATAAGATTTTTTACGGATTGTTTTGTTGATCGTGATTGATCTAATAAATGCCCATTGAGAAACCAATTTTTCCGGATTTACACTATGTGGAGGTTCTCTGTCGTTGTTTCCTTTATGGTCCATGTATGCTGATGTATGCTGATGAAAACAACGATCGTATAGACCTACAGGACAAGCTCCAGGCTTTCCATCCAAGGAGGACGGCTCCAGGTGTACCATCCACTTCCCTACTGTCACCTATCACGGGACAGTGCAAGCTCGTATGACTCACCGCCCACGGCTTGTGAGTCCACCGAAGTTGGTAAGAGTATTCTACCTTACATTCCCTTGAGTCTTTATGTTGTAAGGATACCTGCCTTGATCCCCTCTGAGTCGGATTAGCTTTATTAGAAGGATATTTTGCCTTGGGCCCTCTTATGTCAACTACATCAGGCAACATATGGACTGTATGATTTGAATCTTCATTACCTATATGGGATTAACACTTCCTTATTAATATGTTGGACAGTATCGTTACATTTCATTTCCAGCAAAATATAGACTTTTGAGTTTTTTTTGTTTATTCTCCTACTCTATATATTTTTATGCACATTTGCACATTTTTCTTCGCACATTTGCACTTTTTTATAGAGTATTGTACTCTGTTAATACTTTAGAGTTATCATCACATCACTTGTGTATACATGTATCTGGTTTTGGACCAAGCCGAGGTTATAGGCCATTTGTAAATTTGAGCTTTACCTCCCCTTGTTTCCAAAAACCCTTTATTCATTTAGTCACTTTAGCGCTACACTTTTTTCTTATATTGTTTATATGGCTATAGTCGTTTGTTAGTGTTGGCAGCTGTTTTTACACACCAGTTAGGCGCGGTTTTTTATTTTTTTTTTTTATTTATTTAATTGAACAAAAAACAACTGACCCAACTTTCCATTGGCAAGACAGTGCACCTGGCTCCCACCTACATAACTTTCCATTGACAATGACAATGCACCTGGCTCCCACCTACATAACTTTCCATTGACAATGACTGTGCACCTGGCTCCCACCTACATAACTTTCCATTGACAATGACAGTGCACCTAGCTCCCACCTACATAACTTTCTATTGGCAGTGACAGTGCACCTGGCTCCCACCTACACACACCTCAGTTGACAATGACAGTGCACCTGGCTCTTATTCTGCACAAAATTTCCATTTCTACCTCTGCAAAAGGTTGAAGAAGTGCCGACACCCCCAAACCCTTCACTGCAGGGATTAGCTGCATAGATGTTCAGCACATGAGGGGTTAATGATCTCTTTGAAGATAGAAGAGTAATGTATTGAAGACGGAGGATGACATGAGCTGCTCACAGCCACAGGAGAGAGAAGGGAAAGTAATATGGCGGGGTGGGGGAGGGGAAATAATTACAGAGGAACTCGGGGGGGACATGGGAGCACACAGCAATAGAGATCACCATCCACTGTATGACCCTGAGACCCCCATCCCAGGGTTCAAGGTGTGCTTTGTGTAGAGGGCACAAGTACATGGGCGGGGCAGAGAAAAAGTAGGATGACCTGGGTAAAGACTAGCATGCAAATTACAGTAGCTCCGCCCACTGTTCCTTTATGCTGATGTGATGATGTCATCACTTTACAAGGGAGAACTACAGGCTGCGTGATTGGATAAGAGTCTGATGAGGATTTTTGTGGGACCTCTTGCTTTTTTTGCTTGATTTGTGTGTGGAGTCTCCCATTATCCCCATAGCAGACCTTCATCTAGGATAAGGGTGTGGTATAGATGAATGCAATACCCGGCTGTTGTGTGGGGTCCCCCATTATCACCCATAGCAGACCTTTATCTAGGATAAGGGTGTGGTATGGATGAATGGAATCCCCGGCTGCTGTGTGGGGTCTCCCATTATCCCCCATAGCAGATCTTCATCTAGGATAAGGGTGTGGTATAGATGAATGGAATCCCTGGCCGCTGTGTGGGGTCCCCCATTATCACCCATAGCAAACCTTCATCTAGGATAAGGGAGTGGTATAGATTAATGGAGTCCCTGGCCGTGGTGTGGGGTCTCCCATTATCACCCATAGCAGACCGTCATATAGGATAAGGATGTGGTTTAGATGAATGGAATCCCCGGCCGCTGTGTGGGGTTTCCCATTATACCCCATAGCAGACCTTCATCTAGGATAAGGGTGTTGTATAGATGAATAGAATCCCCGGCCGCTGTGTGGGGTCCCCTATTATCACCCATAGCAGACCTTCATCTAGGATAAGGATGTGGTGTAGATGAATGGAATCCCTGGCCGCTGTGTGGGGTCCCCTATTATCACCCATAGCAGACCTTCATCTAGGATAAGGGCATGGTATAGATGAATGGAATCCCCGGCCGTGGTGTGGGGTCCCACATTATCCCACATAGCAGACCTTCATCTAGGATAAGGGTGTGGTATAGATGAATGGAATCCCCAGCCGCTGTGTGGGGTCCTCCATTATCCCCCATAGCAGACCTTCATCTAATATAAGGGTGTGACCTTCAGCAGACCTTCATCTAATATAAGATTAATGGAATCCCCGGGCGCTGTGTGGGGTCCCTCATTATCCCCCATAGCAGACCTTCATCTAGGATAATGGGATTGGTATAGATGAATGGAATCCCCAGCCACTGTGTGGGGTCCCCCTGTATCCCCCATAGCAGATCTTTATCTAGGATAAGGGTGTGGTATAGATGAATGGAATCCCCGGCTGCTGTGATTACAGACAGAAGGAAGCAGCCGGGAACTTTTACTAGACATTTACCTTATTGGGGGGTTGATTATTTTAATAAAGGAATTGTCATGCATTGGGGTATCTTTATTTCTAGGGTACATTGTTTTTGTTAATCAGTACTATGTACCCCTTACTCACTCATGTAGTGAGAAGCTGTATTTGGGGCTCCCCTAATTTTTAAAGAAAGCGTCCAGATTCTGATAATCCCTCCCCCGCAGACCCCCCAATCACCAGCCAGGGTTGTCTTCATCACAATGGCCACACTCACTGCCCTTTCCTTTCCAGCCAGGCTGTGTGCGAGGATTAGGGGCTGGTATGGATTTGTTTTTTTGAGTGAAAATCCCCCTTAAAAACTATAACAGACTCAGAGGGGTTTATTTACTAAAACTGGAGAGGGCAAAATCTGGTGCAGCTCTGCATAGAAACCAATCAGCTTCCAGGTTTTATTGCCAAAGCCTAACCACTTGCCGACCGCACTATAGCCAAATGACGCCTAAAGCGTGGCCGGCTAGTTCTGGTTGGTCGTCATATGATGGCCTCCCGTGCTCACCCTTCTCGCAGGCCACCTGGAAAATGTCAGTGATCACTGGGTCTGCATCACGGATCGGGGTAAAGGGCCAATCACAGCGGCCCTTTACCATGTGATCGCTTCATCCAATGATGGAACAATCACTTTGTCAACAAACCAGAATTATGCACGGTTAAGCCAACGCTGCTGCAGAGTTTCTCTCTCCTCTCCTCACACGCTGTATCAGTGTAGGGATGTAGTGATTTCCTAAATTGTTTTTGCTGTGTATTGTGATCTGTTAGTGTAGTGTTAGTCAGCTTAGCTATGTGCTGGCTGTGCACTCTAAAAGCCTCGTACACACTATCGGATTGTTGGTCAATAAAACCGTGGACTTTTTTCCAAAGGGCGTTGGCTCAAACTTGTCTTGCATACGCACGGCACACAATTGTTGGCCAACAATCACAAACGTAGTGACGTACTACATAGTTTTTCAGCTCTTTAGCGCCACCCTTTGGGCTCCTTCTGCTAATTTTGTGTTAGTAGAAGTTTGATGAGTGTTGATTCACGCTTTTCATTTCACGCTTTTCAGTCGCGCTTTTCACTTTGCGCTTTTCAGCTCGCACTTTTCAGTTCGTGCTTTTCAGTTCATTTCTGAACGGCCGTTCGTCAACCAGCCATGTTGTGGAATCTGAGGAGATAACATGTTATTTATTATTGGCCTTGGAGTCATTGCTGTGACCTAAGTCCAGTCCAGGAACAGGAGGAGGAGGATTTCTTGGACCAAAAATTGGTTGCTTTATTAATGGTGACCAATTATGTCAATATGCCTTTGCTGCGGGAACTCCAGGAGAATAATCTGGATGATTTTCGGAATTATCTCCGGATGATGGACCCCTGCTTTCACCAACACTTGGCATTGCTGACCCCCTATAATAAGAAGCTGGACACATGCATGAGGATTTTATTTTATTTTTTGGTTGAATAATAATGTAAAATTAACAAGGGACACCAACATAGTTGTATCTTTGATCTTAAAAACTACGGGATAATGGTGTTGTAGTAACTTGCCCCAAAAAAAAAAAAAAAAAAGCATAATAATATTATTCTTGATATCACTAGAAAATAAAAGCCTTTGGAAATGTGTTTGCAATAACTCCATCAGTATCACCAGCAAAGCAGCTTCATTATTATCCCATTAAAGAAGAAGAGAATTGTGTGCTGAATTTCCAGATATCATAATTTGCCGCGTCACGAATGTTAATTCTCCATTACGAACACTAGTTTACAAGACCGACCGCTTCCGGCTCATCCTTGCTTCTGAACATGCGTGTTTGTACTTTGGAATTTTGTCCGATATACTTGTGTACACACGCTCGGAAAATCCGACAACAAACATTTGTCTGCGGAAAAATTGATAAACCTGCCATCCAACATTTGTCCGCAGAAAGTTGGCCAGCAATTGTCCGATGGAGCATAAAAATGGTCGGATTTTTCACCAACTGCCTGTTATCACACAATTCCCATCGGAAAATCTGATCGTGTGTACACGGCTTTAGTGTCCAATGATTATTCCCAGTCACATGCTGTATGAGTGTTCTCCAGCAGGGGGTGCTAGAGATATCACTGCACATTATAGATATTTAATACCTGGCCAATCAACAAGCCAAGGAGCTTGCTGCGCATGCTGGGAAAGCTATTAAGTATCTGGGTCACTTCCTGCTCTTTCTCTTTCCCTGTAGGGACTTTCCCTAAGAGGATGTCTGTGTGATCCACTTATCTAGGCCTCAAGCCTCAGGCTCTAGAGGTATGGAGTGTTGAGGGATCTCATGTCCTGGGAGGTGTCCCCAAGCTGCTGGCTGAGATGAAGTGCTACTGGCCGTTGGGGAAGCAAAGCAGCGGTTGTCCTACCACAGGGATAATGAGTGGCCGACCGTGCTGGGAAGCACTAGTAGTGCCACTACAGTGCTCATCAGTGTCCTACAGTGCCATTAGTGTCATCAGTACCCCTACAGTACCCCTACAGTGCCTACAGTGCCCATCAGTACCACTACAGTGCTCATCAGTGCTCTATGGTGCCACTACAGTGCTCATCAGTGCCACTACAGTGCTCATCAGTGCTCTATGGTGCCACTACAGTGCTCATCAGTGCCACTACAATGTCCATCAGTGCTACTACAATGTTCATCAGTGCCCCTACAGTGCACATCAGTACCCCTACAGTGCCACTACAGTGCTCATCAGTGCCCCTACAGTGCCACTACAGTGCTCATCAGTGCCCCTACAGTGCCAATCAGAGCCCTACGGTGCCCATCAGTGCCACTATAGTGCCCATCAGTGGATCTTCATCAGCACCCTTCAGTGCCGTAAAAATGTGTAAAAAATGCGTTTTCATTTTCTTTTCACATTTTCTAAAAATTTGTGGAAAAAAATGAAATGTTCAAAAGACTCTGTGCCTCATAGATTATACGTTGTGGTGTTTTTTATTTCCAAAATGGGGTATTTTTTTGGGTGTTTCCATGGTCCTGGTGCTCCAAGTCCTTCAAAAACATACCTCCCAAATTTTAGAGATTGGAATGAGGGACACCTATCAGCAAAAGTATGCAGGCATAGGACACACCCCTTGCCCTGTCCCCTTAAAGGAGAATTATACAAAAAAACAAGATTGGTTAAACCCACACGTTTTTTTTTTTACCACTACTATTCCTTCATATTGGCTTTTGAAATTTACAAAAGCAGCCATTTAGAAATCAGATGAAAGGTTTAGTACTGGGAAACACTTTTTGATTGATAAAAAGTGCATTTTATATACATCTATATAGATCAGACCAAAATTAGGGACAAATGAGGAGGAATGAGGGACAGAGGGACATTGCTCCAAATCAGGGACAGTCCCTCGAAATCAGGGACAGTTGGGAACTATGCAAAAGTGTGATAGGTTGTCAGGTAACTACAGTAGGTGACCGCGATATTGTGTCAATCTCGCCGCATTTATCGGTGAGATTTGACACCTGTGAGCCCCGTCGCGGGAGCCAGAGCCGAGATAGCTCACTCATCGGGAAAGGAAAACTTTTTTTCTTTTCGCGATGAGCGACAGGCAGTGCTGACAGCTGTCAGGTATGAATCCTGAGGGGGAACGCCGCGCCAAATTTTAAATGAAAAAACAGTGTGGGTTCCCCCCCAGGGGCATACCAGGCCCTTAGGTCTGGTATGGATTGTAAGGATAACCCCCTACGCCGAAAAATCGGTGTGGGGGTCCCCCCAAAATACATACCAGACATTTATCTGAGCACGCAGCCCGGCCGGCCAGGAAAGGGGGGTGGGGACGAGTGAGCGGGCCCCCCCACTCCAAAGCTCCTTGTCCCCATGTTAATGAGGACAAGGGCCTCTTCCCGATCTGCTGCCGCTGTCTTGTCGCCGCTGTCTTGTCGCCACTGTCTCGTCGCTTCTTCTCTTCTTCCGATGTTGACACAATGCTCTCTCCGGCTGTGTTAGGTACTTGGTAGTAGAGCCTGACTTGTAGGAGAAGACCTCTCATACAACGCTGGTTCAGGAGCCACTGGAGTGGGGACAGTGGTCTCCTGAGCGCAGTGGGGTAGGAGTGCCTGTTGGAGTATAGTCTCTGACGCTGGAGTGAGGTAGAGATCCCTCCAGGGATGGCTGGACTGCAGGTAAGGTGGTGACTGGAAGCAGCAGGCTGACACACTGGAGTTGCAGAGATCACAGGAGTTGGAGCTGGAGGTGCAAGAGCAAGAGCAAACAGCAGGCACAAGCAGGGTCAGACAGTCCGGGTCGGCAGGTAGATGAGACAGGTAATCACAGCAGGCAGAGGCAGAGTCGGTAATCAAGCAGAGGTTGGCAACGGTATCTGGTAGAGGCAGCAGAGTAGTCAGGCAGGCCGGGTCGGGTTGGAGCAGGACGGATGGTCAGACAAGCCGGGTCAAATCAGGTAATAGTCAATCAGATGCAGGTTTAACAGGAATCACAGAGCTGAGACGAAGCAGCAATGCACCCATGGAACAGGGGAACTCTTATGCGCTCTTTGGTGCCAAAACAGCGCTAACGCGCACACACGCGCACCCACACGCCGCGCACCTGTGCGTGCCCGAGCGCCGCGCTGATGCATGGAAACAGTAGCAGTTTGTTGCCGTGTTTGCACAGGGGCGAGCCGGCTCATAGGCGCATGCAAGCACCCAGGTCTGGCGCTGGTAGGTCCCTGACATTGCCCCCCCCCAAAGGGCAGCCTCCGGATGCCCATAAACCTTCTTTTCTCAGGATGGGTAGAGAAATAGGTGCAAACTAAACGCCTAGCATGAACATTACTGTCCGGTTCCCACGAGTTACTTTCTGGGCCGTAGCCTTTCCACTTGATTAAGAATTGATTTTGTCCTTGCCTTCTCCTACAATTAAAGATAGCCTCAACCTCAAATTCCTCGCTGCCATCAATTACAATAGGTTCAGGAGGTCTCGTTCCTCTACCAGGGAAGGGATCAGGTATAGCAGGTTTAAGCAGAGATACATGGAATACCAGGTGTATTTTAGGAGAATCAGGTAAGGTCAGTTCGTAAGAAACTTCATTACCGTATTTATCGGCGTATAACACGCACCGGCGTATAACACGCACCCCAATTTAGGAGGGAATTTTAAGGAAAAAAAAACTTTTAGGAGGGAAGTTGAAGGGAAAAAAGTGCAGCCTTGTCAGTGCAGCCTTGTCAGTGCAGCCATGTCAGTGCAGCCTTCCCCAGTGCAGCCTTGTCAGTGCAGACTTCCCCAGTGCAGCCTTGTCAGTGCAGCCTTCCCCAGTGCAGCCTTCCCCAGTGCAGCCTTCCTATTGCAGCCTTCCCCAGTGCAGCCTTGTCAGTGCAGCATTCCCCAGTGCAGCCTTGTCGGGGGCAGCCTTCCCCAGTGCAGCCTTGCCCCAGTGCAGCCTTGCCCCAGTGATCCCTGCCATTCTGGGCTTCAAAATCGCTGACCACGATTTGAAAATGGCGCCGCCGGCGCCGAAATACACAGAGCCGGTCCTCGGCTCTTCCCGGCGGCTCTCGTTCACTTTCGGCTCCACTCGTAGTCCCGAGCGGAGCTATCCAAACCTAGCCAAGTAGGTCCGGATAGCTCCGCTCGGGACTACGAGTGGAGCCGAAAGTGAACGAGAGCCGCCGGGAAGAGCCGAGGACCGGCTCTGTGTATTTTGGCGCCGGCGGCGGCATTTTCAAATCGCGGTCGGCGATTTTGAAAATGTGACAGCTCGGGATCGCAGGGGATCGGCGTATAACACGCACCGGCGATTTTCCCCTGATTTTAAGGGGAAAAAAGTGCGTGTTATACGCCGATAAATACGGTAATTTTCCTCTTGACCGGAAAAGGTCCCATAAATCTAGGTGCCAACTTCTTAGAAGGACATGCTAATTTGATATTATTGGTAGAAAGCCATACCTGATCGCCGATCTGTAAGTTCAACTCCCCTCTTCTTTTTCGGTCGAAGATTCTCTTACCATCTGCCTGAGCCTTGGACACTGTTTCCTGCAACATCCGGTTGTTGTGACTGAGGAAATCCACTGTACTCTGTACTGCCGGAACTGAAGACTCTGAAAGGAAATCGGGTAGAAAGGTTAAATGAAAGCCATAATTAGCAAAAAAAGGGGATTGTCCGGTGGCAGAATGTTTGGCATTATTGTAAGCAAATTCTGCTAAAGGCAGCAGGGATACCCAATCGTCCTGTGTGAAGGATGTAAAGCATCTGATGTATTGTTCAAGGGTCTCATTGGTCCTTTCTGTCTGCCTGTTAGTTTGAGGATCATAAGCCGAGGATAAGGCCAATTCAATTTTTAGGGTTTCACACAGGGCTCTCCAGAAACGTGAGGTGAATTGTACCCCTCTATTGGAAACTATGTTTACAGGAACTCCATGAAGTCTGATGATCTCCTTGACAAATATACGAGCAGTTTCGATGGCAGACGGGGTTCCCCTTAAAGGCAGAAAATGAGCCATCGTGGTTAAACGGTCCACCACCACAAAGATGGCTGAGCACCCCTCAGAACATGGAAGCTCCACAATAAAATCCATAGAAATCATTTTCCATGGTCTATCGGGTACAGGTAAAGTTTTTAACAGGCCCCAAGCTCGATTCCTGGATGTCTTATTCTGGGTACAGATAGGGCAGGAGCTGACATATTTTTCGCAAAAGTCTTTCAGATTGGGCCACCAGAATGTACGCTGCACTAGTTCCAGGGTTTTGCGAACTCCAAAGTGGCCCGCCAGTGGATGATCGTGAAGAAGCGTCAAAACCTTGACCCGAACCTATTCAGGGACGAAAATTTGGCTTCCTTTCCAGAACAGTCCATCTCTGTTTATCAGAGTAATCCCTGTAGGCCTGGCTGACTCAGAGGATGCTTCCTTAATCTGGGAGAGTAAATCTGTTTGTAGGAGTAAGAAATTGTTTGCAGGTAAGATGGTGTCAGGAGTAGATAAGTCCTTAGGATTGTCATGCATTCGTGATAGTGCATCTGGTTTAATATTTTTTGAGCCTGGCCGATAAGTAATATGAAAAGAAAAACGTGAGAAAAACAGGGCCCAGCGGGTTTGTCGAGGCTTTTTTGTCGAGGTTCTTATGGTCAGTGTAAATTAGTACTGGATGCATAGCCCCCTCCAATAGGTACCTCCACTCCTCCAGTGCAGTCTTAATAGCGAGAAGCTCTCGGTCACCAACATCGATAGTTTTTCTCCGCAGGGGAGAGTTTTCGGGAGAAGGACCCTACAGGATGCATTACATCTTTGCTACCTTTACGTTGCGAAAGTATTGCACCTACCGCTATCTCAGAGGCATCAACCTCTAAAATAAACGGTAAAGATGGTTCAGGATGACTGAGGATTGGAGCTAAGGTAAACAGTCCTTTGAGGTTTTCGAAAGCATCTTGGGCTAGTTGATTCCAGGAAAAACGGGTATTTTGTTTGGTCAACTGCGTGATGGGTGCAATTATGGCTGAGAACCCCCTGATGAACTTCCTATAAAAGTTTTCAAACCCGACAAACCGCTGAATTCCCTTCTTGTCCAGGGGTACCGGCCAGTCCAGAACAGCGGAAACCTTCTGCGGGTCCATCTTGATGCCAGTTGAAGAGATTATTAACCCCAGCAATTGAATGCTCTGTTGCTCGAACTTGCATTTCTCCGCTTTTGCATAAAGTCTGTGTAAGCGAAAACGACCCAACACTCTGCAGACATGTTCTCGATGCAGATCAAGAGATTCCGAAAAGATCAAGATATCGTCCAGGTATGCGATCACAAACACATCTAGAAAGTCCCTGAGAACATCATTAATCAGGTGTTGGAAGGTCGCAGGGTCGTTGCAGAGTCCGAAGGGCATAACTAAGTATTCATAATGCCCGAATCGGGTTCAGAACGCTGTTTTCCACTCGTGCCCGGCCCAGATACGGATCAGATTATATGCCCCTCTTAGGTCAAGTTTAGTGAAAATGACGGCAGTCCTTAATTTCTGGAATAGTTCAGGTATCAAGGGTAGGGGGTACCGATTCTTGACCGTGATTTTGTTCAGTTCTCGGTAGTCTATACATGGGCGGAGAGACTTGTCCTTTTTGGTGACAAAAAATATTCCGGCACCAGCTGGGGAGGTGGAGTGGCGTATGAAGCCCTTGGCCAGGTTTTCATCTATATACGTCTTTAGTACTTCATGATAGTATTCATGATATTGTTTAGGTATGGCCTGGCAAATTTTCCGGTCGGTGTCCAGACAAAGCAGAGTGGCTGGAGGATCTTTCTTTAAACAGTGTTCTTGACAGTAGAATGACAGGAATTTTACTTCTCCAGATGCCCAGTGAATGTGTGGATTGTGAGCCTGCAGCCAGGGAATGCCCAGGATAATGGGAAACATAGGAGAGGTGATGGCATCAAGAACCAGCAGTTCCTTATGTTGGGAGGAAGTGGTAGCAGACAGAGGCAGGGTTTCCTGAGTTACTTGTCCGGATCTAATACGGGAACCATCAGCTAGGAATACAGAGAGTCCATGGGTTTTAGTCTGTAACGGGATGTTATGTTGGCTGGTAAAAGTTAAATCAATAAAGCAGCTGCATGCTCCGGAGTCAATGATGGCGTTGACCGGGATTATCTCTTCTTGGAGCTGTAATGAGAGAGGAAGGGCAAGGTGGGTAGAATTCACAGACAGAGCAGAGAGACTGGTATACACAGGAGATGGGCACTTACTTATTTTAACTGGACAATTAAGGACATAGTGCCCGGTTCCACCGCAATAGAGGCACAGATTAGGTTGCCGACGTCGAGCACGTTCTTCAGACGACAAGGCAGGTCGCATCAGTCCTAATTGCATAGGTTCTGAAGTGTCAGGCATGACATTAACTGGATTCATACTAGGCGATGGTAAGTAGCGTGCTGCAGGAACCGGTGCTCGTGCTGTCATCAAGGCCGGGTGGGATTGTAGAGCAGAGCGTTCAGATCGACGTTCCCGGAGGTGACGGTCAATTTGAATGGTCAAGGAGATCAAGGCCTCAAGGGTATTTGGTATACCCACTCGAGCAAGTTCGTCTTTTAATCCTTTAGATAGACCCATGCAAAACTGGTGACGCAGGGCCGCATCATTTCACTGAGTGTCCGCGCTCCAGCGCCTGAAGTCAGTGACATAATGGTCTGCGGCCTTGCTGGAGCGCGAACAGAGCTGATTCAGCTGTGGCAGTCTGTTGAGGGTCCTCGTATAGTTGCGCCATGGCTTCAAAAAAGGATGACAAAGATTGGGTTAGAGCTGAGTCTCCCTCAAGTAATCGATGAGCCCAGGTCTGAGGTTCCCCTTGTAGGAGGGAAATCACGAACCCCACCTTGGTGACTTCCAGCGAGAAGGTACGGGGCTGTAGTGCAAAAAAGAGCTGGCAGGCGTTGCGAAAGGCCCGAAACTTAGCCCGGTCTCCAGAGAATCTCTCAGGGATGGGGACCCTTGGTATAGGTGGAAGCATCACAACTGAAGGGGCTGTAGCAGTCTGTGCAGGAGCTGTGGCTGAAGAGGAGGCTAGAGGGTTAGACCCTGCAAGATTCTGAACTTGTTCTTCCAATCTGTTATAGTTATCCTGAAGGGATTGTACAGCTTGAGTGAGGGCCGCAAGGTGTGTGCATATTTCCTTCATCGGAGAGGTGTCTCCTGCAGGCTCATTCATGGCTGCTTCGTACTGTTAGGTACCTGGTAGTAGAGTTGCAGAGATCACAGGAGCTGGAGCTGGAGGTGCAACAGCAAGAGCAAACAGCAGGCACAAGCAGGGTCAGACAGTCCGGGTAGGCAGGTAGATGAGACAGGTAATCACGGCAGGCAGAGGCAGAGTCGGTAATCAAGCAGAGCTTGGCAACGGTATCTGGTAGAGGCAGCAGAGTAGTCAGGCAGGCCGGGTCAGGTTGGAGCAGGACGGATGGTCAGACAAGCCGGGTCAAATCAGGTAATAGTCAATCAGATGCAGGTTTAACAGGAATCACAGAGCTGAGACGAAGCAGCAATGCACCCATGGAACAGGGGAACTCTTATGCGCTCTTTGGCGCCAAAACGGCGTGAACGCGCACGCGCCTGTGCGCGCCACGCACCCGCGCGCGCCCGAGCGCCGCGCTGATGCATGGAAACAGTAGCAGTTTGTTGCCGTGTTTGCACAGGGGTGCGCCGGCGCATAGGCGCATGCAAGCGCCCAGGTCTGGCGCTGGTAGGTCCCTGACAGGCTGGAATGCTGTGTGAGAGCTGCGGAGCCATTTATATAGGCAGTGACCCCACCCCCTTGTGACGTCACGGTCCCAGCATGCGCAAGGACTCTGGCGTCATAAGGGGGTGTGACCCCAGAGTCCCTGCACATGCTGGGACCGTGACGTCACAAGGGGGTGGGGTCACCGCCTATATAAATGGCTCCGCAGCTCGCACACAGCATTCCAGACGGAGAGAGCGTTGTGTCAACATCGGAAGAAGAGAAGAAGAGAAGAAGCGATGAGACAGCGGTGACAAGACATCGGCACCAGACCGGGCTCCCGCTGGCAAAAGGGCTGGAAGAAGGTAGCAGAGGGGCCCAGGAGAAGAGGTGGAACACCAGGAGAAGTCGGAAGAAGACACCCCCCCAAGTCAGAAGAAGACCCCGGAGCTGCCTAATAAATTACTCTTAAAACCTGGGTAGTGTGTTTTTTGACACTTTTTTCCCTAGGTGAATGGGTAGGGGTACGATGTACCCCATACTCATTCACATAGGGTGGGGGGCCGGGATCTGGGGACCCCCTTGTTAAAGGGGGCTTCCGGATTCCGATAAGCCTTCTGCCCGCAGACCCCGACAATCAATGGCCAGGGAAGAGGCCCTTGTCCTCATCAACTTGGGGACAAGGTGCTTTGGGGTTGGGGGTCCGCAGGGAGCACCCCTCCCCCAAGGCACCCCCCCATGTTGAGGGCATGCGGCCTGGTACAGCTCAGGAGGGGTGTCGCTCGCTCGTCCCCACCCCCCTTTCCTGGCCAGCCTGGCTGCATGCTCGGATAAGGGTCTGGTATGGATTTTGGGGAGACCCCCACGCCGATTTTTCGGTGTAGGGGGTTCCCCTTACAGTCCATACCAGACCTAAGGGCCTGGTATGCCCCTGGGGGGGACCCATGTTGTTTTTTCATTTAAAATTTGGTGCGGCGTTCCCCCTCAGGATTCATACCTAACAGCTGTAAGCACTGCCTGTCGCTCATTGCGAAAGGTAAAAAAAAAAAAATTCTTTCCCGATGAGTGAGCCAGCGCGACATGCACAGTACCCTGTCGCCAAGAACCAGCGTGATGGGATCACGCTGGAAACACAATCTCGAGGTCAAGTACTGTAGATGTGTAATTTATGCTCCTAGAACTGAAGGTGCTCCCTGCATGTTGGGCCTCTGTATGTGGCCAGACTGTGTAAAAATCTCACATGTGGTATTGCCATTCTCAGGAGGAGGAGTAGAATGTATGTTGGGGTGTCATTGGAAGTATGGATATGCTGGTGTGTAAGAATTGTGGGAAAAATTACTACTTAAAAAAACTCACCATTAATATTATTATTATACAGGTTTTATATAGCGCCAACAGTTTGCGCAGCGCTTTACAAAATTATGGCAGACATTACAGTTATATTACAATTTGGTACAAGAGGAATCAGAGGGCCTTGCTCGATAGAGCTTACAATCTAAAAAGGAAGGGTCAATTGATACAAAAGGTAATAGCTGTGGGGGGGGGGGTGAGCTGATGGAGGAAGTAAAACAGTGTTAGTTAGAAGCAGGATAGGCTTCTTTGAAGAGAAGGTTTTTCAGGGATCTCCTAAAGATGGATACAGTAGGGGACAGTCGGACAGATTGGGGTAGGGAGTTCCAAAGGATGGGAGAAGCTCTGGAGAAATCCTGGAGGTGAGCATGACAGGAGGTGACAAAGGAGCTAGAGAGCAGGAGGTCTTGGGATGACCGAAGAGAGCGGCTTGGTTAGTATTTTGGGACTAGGTCAGTGATGTAGCTGGGGGCAGAGTTGTGGGAGGCTTTGTAAAATATTGTTAGTACTTTGAATTTCGTTTTTTGGGTAAGTGGAAGCCAGTGGAGGGATTGGCATAGAGGACACTGAATGGTTGGTAAGGTGGATGAGTCTTGCAGAAGCATTCATTATGGACTGAAGGGGGGATCGTGTATGTAACGGTAATCCAATAAGGAGGGAGTTGCAGTAGTCGAGGCGAGAGATGACCAGGCAGTGAATTAGAAGCTTGGTGGTGTCATTAGTTAAAAAGAGGCGTATTCTGGAGATGTTGCGGAGGCGGCATGATTTGGACAGGGATTGGACGTGGGCCTGAAAGGACAGTTCAGAGTCTAAGGTTACCCCTAGCACCCTGGCATGCAGGGACGGACTGATAGTTCTGCCATTGATCTTGACAGAGAAGTCGGGGGAAGGGGCACATGGGGGAGAAAATATTAAGAGCTCAGTTTTAGATAGATTCCATTTGAGGAAGTGGTTAGACTTCCAGGCTGATATGTCTGTTAGTAAATCAGTGATGCATGAGAAGATTGATGGGGTGAGCTGAGGGGTAGAGAGATATATTTGGGTGTCATCAGCATATAAACGGTAGTGAAAGCCATTGGAGGCTATCAGCTGACCCAAGGAGGAAGTGTAGATCAAGAATAGTAGAGGTCCAAGGACAAAACCTTGGGGGACCCCAATGGTAAGAGGAGTTGGAGAAGAGGAAGTGGAGTTGTAAGTGACACTGAAGGTGCGATGAGATAGGTACTGTAAGATTACCATGCCTCTTACTAAATACCTTGGAATGTCTACTTTCCAAAAAGAGGTCATTTGGTGGGTATTTGTACTGTCCAGGCTTGTTAGGGTCTCAAGAAATGAGATTGGCCGTCAGTACATCAGGTGTGATCAATTTCCAGTGATTAGCACCATAACCTGTACACTCTATTGAGTAATTGTCATTCAAAGTGTGAGAGTGCTGAAAGATGAAAATTGGTCTGGGGAGGAAGGGGGTGAAAGTGGCCGGTAGGCAAGTGGTTCATTGAACAAACTGAAGTTAGAAGATGATTGGCCACCATGTGCAGCTGCAGATTCTGAGTGCTCCAGTTTTAGTAAATCGCACTCAGAGGGTCTGGTGTGCATCTTGTGGGGGGACCATAGAAAGACTACAAGTCCCAGTCTATTCCAATGTATATATGAGTACAAGTTTTATATATTATGCCTGACCTACATCAGCTTCAGTTTATCAGCTTTTTAAAAACAATATTCAGATATTTTGGAAAAGCTCACCCTCACTTAGGAACTGGACTGCAACAGTTAACAGAAGTCTGCGTTTCCGAGAATACATTCAAAATATAACAAGATAACACCAACGGCCAATACTCTGTCACTATATGTATTTAAATATTTGTGCTTGTTTTGTGGCTTGCATGCGCCAGCCTCATCTGACGTATTTTATTCTTAATGAAATGATATATAAATCTCGAAAAGAGGAAATATTAAAACAGAAAGTATTCTACTCTGAAGTGTCAGCGTATTACTTCAACGTGTGCGCGCTATATTCTATTTGACCAGGGGTAGATATAATAATACCGAACCTTGGCTGGTTCTGATACAATCCAATACATGCCCTGTATACATTACATTCTGGAGGACTACAAGTCCCAGCATGTCCTGTATACATTGTATATTATATATCGGAGGACTACAAGTCTCAGCATGTCCTGTATACATTGTATAATATACACCAGAGGACTACTTGTCCAAGCATGTCCTGTATACATTGTATATTATACACCGGAGGACTACAAGTCCCAGCATGTCCTGTATACATTGTATATTATACACAGGAGGACTACAAGTCCCAGCATGTCCTGTAATACATTGTATATTATACACCGGAGGACTACAAGTCCCAGCATGTCCTGTAATACATTGTATAATATACACCAGAGGACTACAAGTCTCAGCATGTCCTGTATAAATTGTATATTATACACATGAGGACTACAAGCCCCAGCATGTCCTGTACACATTGTATATTATACACCAGAGGACTACAAGTCCTAGCATGTCCTGTATAAATCGTATATCATAGAGTGGAGAACTACAAGTCCCAGCATGTCCTGTAGACATTGTATATTATACACAAGAGGACTACAAGTCCCAGCATGTCCTGTATACATTGTATATTATACACAAGAGGACTACAAATCCCAGCATGTCCTGTATACATTGTATATTATACACTGGAGGACTACAAGTCCCAGCATGTCCTGTATACATTTTATATTATACACAAGAGGACTACAAGTCCCACCATGTCCTGTATACATTGTATATTATACACAGGAGTACTACAAGTCCCAGCATGTCCTGTATACATTGTATATTATACACAGGAGTACTACAAGTCCCAGCATGTCCTGTATACATTGTATATTATATATCGGAAGACTACAAGTCCCAGCTATGAGTAAGCGATCCGCAGAGCTGATTATCTGTACATTCTATCCATGGTGCTTTGTACATGATTTGTTCCTGATTTTACAATAAAGAAATTTCATTGGATTATATTCTCCTGGTGTGCGGCTGTCCGGACTTTTTTCTTCCCTCACTACAAGTCCCAGCATGTCCTGTATAAATTGTATATTATACTCGGGAGGACAACAAGTCCCAGCATGTCCTGTGTATTATCCGGAGGAGGATAATACACAGGAGGACTACAAGTCTCAGCATGTCATGTATACATTGTATATTATACACAGAAGGACTACAAGTCTCAGCATGTCATGTATACATTGTATATTATACACAGAAGGACTACAAGTCTCAGCATGTCATGTATACATTGTATATTATACACAGGAGGACTACAAGTCTCAGCATGTCATGTATACATTGTATATTATACACAGAAGGACTACAAGTCTCAGCATGTCATGTATACATTGTATATTATACACAGAAGGACTACAAGTCTCAGCATGTCATGTATACATTGTATATTATACACAGAAGGACTACAAGTCTCAGCATGTCATGTATACATTGTATATTATACACAGAAGGACTACAAGTCTCAGCATGTCATGTATACATTGTATATTATACACCGGAGGACTACAAGTCCCAGCATGTCCTGTATACATTGTCTATTATACACCGGAGGACTAAAAGTCTCAGCATGTCCTGTATACATTGTATATTATATATCGGAGGACTACAAGTCTCAGCATGTCCTGTATACATTGTATATTATACACAGGAGGACTACAAGTCCCAGCATGTCCTGTATACATTGTCTATTATACACCGGAGGACTAAAAGTCTCAGCATGTCCTGTATACATTGTATACTATACACAGGAGGACTACAAGTCCCAGCATGTCCTATATACATTGTATATTATACACAGGAGGACTACAAGTCCCAGCATGTCCTGTATACATTGTCTATTATACACCGGAGGACTAAAAGTCTCAGCATGTCCTGTATACATTGTATATTATATATCGGAGGACTACAAGTCTCAGCATGTCCTGTATACATTGTATATTATACACAGGAGGACTACAAGTCTCAGCATGTCCTGTATACATTGTATATTATACACAGGAAGACTACAAGTCTCAGCATGTCCTGTATACATTGTATATTATACATAGGAAGACTACAAGTCCCAGTATGTCCTGTATACATTGTATACTATACACAGGAGGACTACAAGTCCCAGCATGTCTTATATACATTGTATATTATATACAGGAGGACTACAAGTCCCAGTATGTCCTGTATACATTGTATATTATACACAGAAGGACTACAAGTCCCAGCATGTCCTGTATACATTGTATATTATAGAGTGGAGGTGAGTCTTGTCCTTGTACCCGGTATGTATGAAGGTGCCCCTCCTCCCATGAAGGGTGTTATCTGTCCTAGGAGAAGTTTTTCCTTATCTCAGGGGTCAGACTTCCCTGTAAAATGTAGAAGAAGGTGGAGGACTCTGATTGGTGTGTTGGTTGGGGGTGTGTCCAGTGGTGGGAGGACGGGGGAGGGGGGGGTCTCTTGGTGCTGTGCAGCTGGCAGTGGAGGGAGGATTTCCCACCTGAACACAAAGATGTCACTTTCCAGGAACACCCAATAAAACTGCCGCCAGGTAAGTGTCAAATATTGGAAGATACAATTAATATTTCAGTATCTTTAGGTGTATCCGGAGAGTTTTTTGATAGTTCAATAGTCAGGCTGACTTACACCAAAGTGTGGTTTTATTGTCACACAATTGTCATCATAGAAGTATAACAGTTCAGTGGAGGGAAACACGAATATAAGAAATAAAGGAAGTCATTATAAAGATGTGACAAGATGATGGAAGCGTGTGTCCTCATATCTCCATAGTCTTCCATGTCTCATGTGTCCTCATATCTCCATAGTCTTCCATGTCTCATGTGTCCTCATATCTCCATAGTCTTCCATGTCTCATGTGTCCTCATATCTCCATAGTCTTCCATGTCTCATGTGTCCTCATATCTCCATAGTCTGACATGTCTGATGTGTCCTCATATCTCCAAAGTCTTCCATGTCTCATGTGTCCTCATATCTCCATAGTCTTCCATGTCTCATGTGTCCTCATATCTCCATAGTCTTCCATGTCTGATGTGTCCTCATATCTCCATAGTCTTCCATGTCTCATGTGTCCTCATATCTCCATAGTCTTCCATGTCTGATGTGTCCTCATATCTTCATAGTCTTCCATGTCTCATGTGTCCTCATATCTCCATAGTCTTCCATGTCTCATGTCTCCTCATGTCTCCATACTTCCTAGTGTGAGTGAGAAGAATCCGGATATGACATTGTCTGTCACAGAGTATATGTTGAGTCTTCAATGTCTCATATGTCCTCATATCTCCATACTTTCTAGTGTGAGTGAGAAGAATCCAGATATGAGGTTGTCCTTTACAGAGTATATGTAGAGTCTTCCATGTCTCATGTGTCCTCATGTCTCCATAATACTCCCTAGTGTGAGTGAGACAAATCCAGATATTACGTTGTCTGTCACAAAGTATATGTAGAGTCTTCCATGTCTCATGTGTCCTCATGTCTCCATACTTTCTAGTGTGAGTGAGAAGAATCCGGATATGACATTGTCTGTCACAGAGTATATGTAGAGTTTTCCATGTGTCATGTATCCTCATGTCTCCATACTTCCTAGTGTGTGTGAGAATGTCTCCATACTTTCTAGTGTGAGTTAGAAGAATCCAGATATTATGTTGTCTATCACAGAATATATGTAGAGTCTTCCATGTCTCATGTGTCCTCATATCTCCATAGTCTTCCATGTCTCATGTGTCCTCATATCTCCATAGTCTTCCATGTCTCATGTGTCCTCATATCTCCATAGTCTTCCATGTCTCATGTGTCCTCATATCTCCATAGTCTTCCATGTCTCATGTGTCCTCATATCTCCATAGTCTTCCATGTCTCATGTGTCCTCATGTCTCCATACTTCCTAGTGTGAGTGAGAAGAATCTGGATATGACGTTGTCTGTCACAGAGTATATGTAGAGTCTTCCATGTCTCATATGTCCTCATATCTCCATACTTTCTAGTGTGAGTGAGAAGAATTCAGATATGAGGTTGTCTGTCACAGAATATATGTAGAGTCTTCCATGTCTCATGTGTCCTCATGTCTCCATAATACTTCCTAGTGTGAGTGAGAAGATTCCAGATATTATGTTGTCTGTCACAAAGTATATGTAGAGTCTTCCATGTCTCATGTGTCCACATGTCTCCATACTTCCTAGTGTGAGTGAGAAGAATCCGGATATGACGTTGTCTGTCACAGAGTATATGTAGAGTCTTCCATGTCTCATGTGTCCTCATGTCTCCATACTTCCTAGTGTGAGTGAGAAGAATCTGGATATGACGTTGTCTGTCACAGAGTATATGTAGAGTCTTCCATGTCTCATATGTCCTCATATCTCCATACTTTCTAGTGTGAGTGAGAAGAATTCAGATATGAGGTTGTCTGTCACAGAGTATATGTAGAGTCTTCCATGTCTCATGTGTCCTCATGTCTCCATAATACTTCCTAATGTGAGTGAGAAGATTCCAGATATTACGTTGTCTGTCACAAAGTATATGTAGAGTCTTCCATGTCTCATGTGTCCACATGTCTCCATACTTTCTAGTGTGAGTGAGAAGAATCCGGATATGACGTTGTCTGTCACAGAGTATATGTAGAGTCTTCCATGTCTCATGTGTCCTCATGTCTCAATACTTCCTAGTGTGAGTGAGAAGAATCTGGATATGACGTTGTCTGTCACAGAGTATATGTAGAGTCTTCCATGTCTCATATGTCCTCATATCTCCATACTTTCTAGTGTGAGTGAGAAGAATTCAGATATGACGTTGTCTGTCACAGAGTATATGTAGAGTCTTCCATGTCTCATATGTCCTCATATCTCCATACTTTCTAGTGTGAGTGAGAAGAATCCAGATATTACGTTGTCTGTCACAAAGTAAATGTAGAGTTTTCCATGTCTCATGTGTCCTTATGTCTCCATACTGTCATGGTTATGCAATAGTGTTGTCTATCAGCTTAACTGTTTCCATGTGTTCATCTCTAAAGACCAGCTGACTCTCACCTGACTGCTTTTATTAACTCTCCTCTAGCATGGCTCCACCCCAGCTCCTATCAGAGAACTCTATATTAACCTCTGCACTGCAGGTCAGCCCTGCTGATCAACCTTTGTGTGTTTGGCTTCCTGTTCCTGCCTGCCGTGTGCTCTACGTTTGTTTCTGTTTCTGACCTTGGCGTGTTCTCTACTATTCCTGTCTGCTCGTGACCCTGACCTCTGGCGTGTCCCCGACTATCCCTGTTTGCCTGTGACCCTGAACCTTGGCGTGAACTCTGTTGTCCTTGTCTGCTTGTGGCCCTGACCTTGGCTTATTCCTTTACTATCCCTATCCTCCTGTTGCCTACTGTGGGTGTGAGCTGGGGGACCCTGGGGGTCGCAACTTGGAGTCAGTTGCAGCCTAGTCCATCCTCACCTCTAGAGGCTCTGGTTAAAACCTGCTGGCTCTTAGACTCCGCGCCCCAGGAAATCCTACGCTCTAACCCCGGTGGGATCAGTGTTGATGTCCCAGCGGCCCTGCCTTCCTTACCACCAGGACTCCCATCCGCAGCAGTCAGCCGTAGGGTCCACTGCCTTGTGGTGCACTCCTGATCCCAACGGTGTGCATCTGTCACCCAGCCTCTAGGTGACCTGACAGTTTGATCAGCCATGGACCCGGCTGACCTGCCGCTTACTGCAGCCGATCCATTACAGGGCATAGTTCGCAGACTCCAGGCCCAGGAATCTAATCAGACTCAGGTGATGCGATTCCTTAAGGATATGGCTTCCCGCTTCGAGCAGCTCCAGGCCTCCTTGGGAAACACGAACCTGCAGCCTCAAGTGCAATCAGCAGCTGCACCTATCGCACCAGTCGCATCCACACATTCATATTCACTGCCAGCTCCGTCTCGTTTTTCTGGGGACTCAAAGGCCTGCAGGGGCTTCCTCAGCCAATGCACCATTCATTTTGAGCTCCAGCCTCAAAACTTTCTGTCTGATCGGGCTAAGGTAGCCTATATAATTTCCCTCCTCTCTGGTGAAGCTTTAGCTTGGGCTGCCCCCCTGTGGGAGAAGAATGACCCGGTGGTTTCCAGCCTGTTCGACTTCTTGACACTTTTTCGTAACATCTTCGAGGAGCCAGCTCGGGTTTCTTCAGCGGCTAGTGCTCTTTTACGCCTTCGCCAAGAATCTTGTTCAGTGGAACAAAATGCGCTTCAGTTCTGTATCCTCACATCTGAATTGAGCTGGAACAATGAGGCCCTGGTCGCAACCTTTTTACATGGCCTCTCTGACCGAGTGAAGGACGAATTAGCAGGAAGTGCCATCCCCGCCAGTCTGGACGATGTAATTTCCTTGTGCAATCAGATTGACATTCAGTTCCAGGAGAGGTCCCCAGAAAAAAGACGCCAGCACCCTCTAGGTCCTAGTCAGCCAGAACTCTTCTCCCGTCGCCCTGTGGAGCATCCTCTGCCTGCTGAGGAACCTATGCAGCTGGGCCAGACCAGACTAACCCCCGAAGAACGTGCTAGATGCAGAACTCTGGGCTTGTGTCTTTATTGTTGGGGCAAGGGTCATTTTCGTGACTCCTGCTCGCTTCGTCCGGGAAACGCTTGGGTCTAATACATTTAGGAGGTGGAGTATTAAACCAAGAAACATCACCTTCTCGTCTTCTTCTTCCGGTGTTCCTCCCCAATCGGTCCTAGCATATCTGGGCTCCGGGGTTGCAATTTTATGGATTGGAGAACTGCTTCTTCTATGAAGCTTACCCTTTCTCCCCTCGCTACACCACTGGTAGTCTCGGCAATTGATGGCACTGTGCTCCCAGGGGGCCCTATCCGTTTCCAGATGCTACCGATTAGGATGTCGGTAGGGATACTCCACCAGGAGTGGATTTCCTTCCTCATTCTACCCAAGGCCTCTACCCCCATTGTATTAGGCCTTCCTTGGCTACAGCTCCACTCTCCACATGTGGACTGGGTCTCTGGGCAGATCCTGGCTTGGGGCCCTTCGTGTTTCTTGTCCTGTCTTCTCAAGGTGGTCCCCAAGGAGAGACTTCCCATTGCTACCACATCTGTATCTTCTGATCTTCCCTCGGCATACAGCGATTACCGGGATGTATTCTGTAAGAAGTCTGCTGAGGTGCTTCCTTCCCACAGATCTTTTGACTGTGCCATTGACCTTGTCCCTGGAGCAACTCTACCCAGGGGTCGTACCTACCCTCTGTCCATTCCAGAGACCCAGACCATGTCTGAGTATGGCGCTGAGAATTTGGAGAGAGGTTTCATCCGGAAATCCTCGTCGCCTGCAGGAGCAGGGTTCTTTTTCATTGCTAAAAAGGATGATACCCTCAGACCCTGCATCGACTATCGAGGGTTAAATGCAGTGACTATCAAAAAACGATACCCCTTACCTCTAATATCTGAGCTATTTGACAGATTGAAGGGGGGCTTCCATTTTCACCAAGTTGGATCTCAGAGGTGCATACAATCTCATTAGAATACGGGAAGGTGACGAATGGAAGACTGCGTTTAACACTAGGGATGGGCATTACGAATACCTGGTTATGCCTTTTGGTTTGTGTAATGCTCCAGCTGTGTTCCAGGACTTTGTCAATGAAATCTTCAGGGATCTACTATACCAGTTTGTTGTCATCTATCTGGATGACATTCTCATCTTTTCTGAAAATCTGCTTGCTCACAGAAACCATGTCCGCACCGTTCTTCAGCGCCTTAGAGAGAATAATCTCTATGCCAAGTTGTAGAAATGTTCCTTTGAATGTCCTGAGGTCCTGTTTCTGGGATGTTTTGTTTCTAGTTTGGGTCTTCGCATGGATCCCGGAAAGGTCTCGGCCATTACCAACTGGCCCCTTCCTAGCCTTAAGGCCACACAGCGCTTTCTTGGCTTCACAAATTATTATAGGCAGTTCATAAGGAATTACTCTTCCATTGCCGTGCCTATTATCGCTTTAACCAAGAAGGGTGCGAATGCCAAAGACTGGCCTCCCGAGGCTGTCTCTGCGTTTAACGATCTGAAACAGGCCTTTGTTTCTGGACCTCTCTTGAGAAGACCAAATCCTGAGGACCCATTTTTTATTGAAGTAGATACTTCTTCGATGGGGGTGGGAGCTGTGCTTCTTCAGTTCTTTGAGAAGAGACATCAACCATGTGCGTTCTCCCAAAAATTTTCTCAGGCAGAGAGAAATTATGGCATTGGTGATCGGGAACTTCTCACAATTAAATTGGCGTTGGAAGAGTGGCGTCATCTCTTGGAGGGTTCCCCTCACTCCATTACCATCTTTACTGATCACAAGAATCTACAATACCTACAGAATGCTAAACGTCTGAACCCCAGACAGGCCAGGTGGAGTCTCTTCTTTTCTCGTTTTAAATTCACGATTACGTACAAACCTGGTTCCTGCAACAGTCGGGCTGATGTGCTCTCTAGGTCATTTGACACTTTGGACGAGGAGTCCACCCCTGATCCTGAGCCGATAATTCCAACCTCATGCATTGTTGCCCATTCTACCACCCTGGAATCAAAAATTCCTCCTGGCAAGACCTTTGTTCCCACGGAGCTAAGAGCTAAGATCCTTCGTTGGGGACATGATTCCAAAGTGGCAGGTCATGCTGGAATCCTCCGATCCTTCCTGCTCATCAGTCGTCTCTACTGGTGGCCTAACCTCTGCTCGGATGTTAAAGATTATGTTAAGGCTTGTCATGTCTGTGCTCAGTCTAAATCTTCCACACAAGCCCCTGCTGGTCTTCTCACGCCCTTGCCCATTCCTAAGGAGTCCTGGTCTCACATCGCCATGGATTTTATCACCGATCTTCCACTGTCGGAGAATAATACAGCCATTTGGGTGGTAATCGATCGGTTCTCCAAGATGGCTCATTTTGTTCCTCTTCCTGGTCTCCCTTCTGCCTCTGCCTTGGTTCCTATTTTTGTACGAGAGATTTTCCGCCTTCATGGTGTTCCTTCCCATGTCGTTTCTGACAGGGGTGTTCAGTTTATGTCCCGTTTTTGGAGAGCCTTTTGCAAATCCCTCAACATTACCTTGGATTTTACCTCTTCTTACCATCCCCAATCCAATGGCCAGACTTAGAGGGTTAATCAGGAGTTGGAGGTCTTTCTCGGTACCTTGGTCTCGGCTCATCACGATGATTGGGCATCACTACTCCCGTGGGCAGAGTTCTCCCACAATAATAATAATCATGTCAACGTCAGTTCTCAGAAAACACCCTTTATCACTGTTTATGGAAAACATCCTCAACTCTTCCTATGAACTGTTCTTCCGACGTTCCAGCCTTAGCTACTGTTCAGGAATCATTCAATTCCATGCAGGCTAACGTTCATGATTCCCTCCAGAAAGCTGCCATCAAATTCAAGAATTTTGCTGACCGTCGCAGGCGTAAGCCGCCTTCTCTTCAGCCAGGAGACAAAGTCTGGCTCTCCACCAGGAACATCAAACTCCGGGTCCCTTCTCTCAAATTTGCCCCAAGATTCATTGGTCCGTACACCATAACTTCCAAATTGAATCCGGTTTGTTTCAAGCTCCAGATTCCCAAAAGCCTCAAAATCTCTAACTCCTTCCATGTTGCCCTTCTGAAGCCTTTAGTCCTCATTAAGTCCTCTCGTCCTCTTTCTACCACAGCGCCGGTCTCTGAGGATGATCAGGAGTATGAGGTTAGCCAAATTTTGGATTCCCGACTCTGTAGAGGCATTCTCCAGTACCTCGTGCATTGGAAGGGGTTTGGTCCTGAGGAGAGGTCGTGGGTCAAGGCTTCTGAGGTCTTTGCACCTCGTCTGTTGAGGAAGTTTCATTTGGAGTTCCCCTCTAAACCTGGTCCCAAGCGGGGAAGGGGGAGGCCTTGTAAGAGGGGGGGGTACTGTCATGGTTATGCAATAGTGTTGTCTATCAGCTTACCTGTTTCCATGTGTTCATCTCTAAAGACCAGCTGACTCTCACCTGACTGCTTTTATTAACTCTCCTCTAGCATGGCTCCACCCCAGCTCCTATCAGAGAACTCTATATTACCCTCTGCACTGCAGGTCAGCCCTGCTGATCAACCTTTGTGTGTTTGGCTTCCTGTTCCTGCCTGCCGTGTACTCTACGTTTGTTTCTGTTACCGACCTTGGCGTGTTCTCTACTATTCCTGTCTGCTCGTGACCCTGACCTCTGGCGTGTCCCCGACTATACCTGTTTGCATGTGACACTGAACCTTGGCGTGAACTCTGTTGTCCTTGTCTGCTTGTGGCCCTGACCTTGGCTTATTCCTTTACTATCCCTATCCTCCTGTTGCCTACTGTGGGTGTGAGCTGGGGGACCCTGGGGGTCGCGACCTGGAGCCAGTTGCAGCCCAGTCCATCCTCACCTCTAGAGGCTTTGGTGAAAACCTGCTGGCTCTTAGACTCCGCACCCCAGGGAATCCTACGCTCTAACTCCGGTGGGATCAGTGTTGGTGTCCCAGTGGCCCTGCCTTCCTTACCACCCGGACTCCCATCCACAGCAGTCAGCCGTAGGGTCCACTGCCTTGTGGTGCACTCCTGATCCCAACGATGTGCATCTGTCACCCAGCCTCTAGGTGACCTGACACATACTTCCTAGTGTGTGTGAGAATGTCTCCATACTTTCTAGTGTGAGTGAGAAGAATCCAGATATAACGTTGTCTGTCACAGAATATATGTAGAGTCTTCCATGTCTCATGTGAGTACACATGAGACATGGAAGACTCTACATATACTCTGTGACAAACAATGTCATATCCGGATTCTTCTCACTCACACTAGGAAGTATGGAGACATGAGGACACATGAGACATGGAAGACTCTACATATACTCTGTGACAGACAACGTCATATCCAGATTCTTCTCACTCACAATAGGAAGTATGGAGACATGAGGACACATGAGACTTGGAAGACTCTACATAGTGTGTCAGCATTGGTGTCAGGCTATAGATATAGATCCTATAAGATGTCTTCATGTGTTACATGTAGACGTCAAAACTCCACAAAGCTCAGAACCTTGTATGGCAAACATTAATTTACTAAATTCAGCCATGTATGGACTTTGAGTGACAAGCACACATATAAGGCTGGCCATACATTATACAATTTTCTTATTCAATTTCATTTAGATTTACCTTCAACTATGTAGTGCAAGGGCCTACCTGATTGCATACAAATTGAAAGGGTTTAGGTTTAACCTCATATTATATGGTTTTGGTAAATCTAAAGGAAAGGCTGGCCATACATTATACAATTTTCTTATTCAATTTCATTTAGATTTTCCTTCAACTGTATACATTGTATATTATACACATGAGGACTACAAGTCCCAGCATGTCCTGTATACATTGTATATTATACACATGAGGACTACAAGTCCCAGCATGTCCTGTATACATTGTATATTATACACCGGAGGACTACAAGTCCCAGCATGTCCTGTATACATTGTATACTATACACCAAAGAACTACAAGTCCCAGCATGTCCTGTATACATTGTATATTATAGAGTGGAGGTGAGTCTTGTCTGTGTACCCCCGGTATGTATGAAGGTGCCCCTCCCCCATGAAGGGTGTTATCTGTCCTAGGAGAAGCTTTTCCTTATCTCAGGGGTCTGACTTACCTGTAAAATGTAGAAGAAGGTGGAGGACTCTGATTGGTGTGTTGGTTGGGGGTGTGTCCAGTGGTGGAAGGACGGGGGAGGGGGGGGGGTCTCTTGGTGCTGTGCAGCTGGCAGTGGAGGGAGGATTTCCCACCTGAACACAAAGATGTCACTTTCCAGGAACACTCAATAAAACTGCCGCTAGGTAAATGTAAAATATTGGAAGATACAATTAATATTTCAGTATCTTTAGGTGTTTCCAGATGATTTGTTTGATAGTTCAATAGTCAGGCTGACTTACACCAAAGTGTGGTTTTATTGTCACACAATTGTCATCATAGAAACAATGTAAAAAGTATAACAGTTCAGTGGAGGGAAACACGAATATAAGAAATAAGGGAAGTCATTATAAAGATGTGACAAGATGATGGAAGCGTGTGTCCTCATATCTCCATAGTCTTCCATGTCTCATGTGTCCTCATATCTCCATAGTCTTCCATGTCTCATGTGTCCTCATATCTCCATAGTCTTCCATGTCTCATGTGTCCTCATATCTCCATAGTCTTCCATGTCTCGTGTGTCCT
This sequence comes from Aquarana catesbeiana, assembly GCF_042186555.1. Taxonomy (NCBI): domain Eukaryota; kingdom Metazoa; phylum Chordata; class Amphibia; order Anura; family Ranidae; genus Aquarana; species Aquarana catesbeiana. The sequence goes on from NC_133325.1 coordinate 6,207,357, forward strand.
CATATCTCCATAGTCTTCCATGTCTCATGTGTCCTCATATCTCCATAGTCTTCCATGTCTCATGTGTCCTTATATCTCCATAGTCTTCCATGTCTCATGTGTCCTCATATCTCCATAGTCTTCCATGTCACATGTGTCCACATATCTCCATAGTCTTCCATGTCTCATGTGTCCTCATATCTCCATAGTCTTTCATGTCTCATGTGTCCTCATATCTCCATAGTCTTCCATGTCACATGTGTCCTCATATCTCCATAGTATTCCATGTCTCATGTGTCCTCATGTCTCCATACTTCCTAGTGTAAGCGAGAAGAATCCCGGTATGACGTTGTCTATCACAGAGTATATGGAGATTCTTCCATGTCTCATGTGTCCTCATGTCTCCATACTTCCTAGTGTGAGTGAGAAGAATCCGGATATGACGTTGTCTGTCATAGAGTATATGTAGAGTCTTCCATGTCTCATGTGTCCTCATATCTCCATACTTCCTAGTGTGAGTGAGAAGAATCCGGATATGACATTGTCTGTCACAGAGTATATGTAGAGTCTTCCATGTCTCATATGTCCTCATATCTCCATACTTTCTAGTGTGAGTGAGAAGAATCCAGATATGAGGTTGTCTGTCACAGAGTATATGTAGAGTCTTCCATGTCTCATGTGTCCTCATGTCTCCATAATACTTCCTAGTGGGAGTGAGAAGAATCCAGATATTACATTGTCTGTCACAGAGTATATGTAGAGTCTTCCATGTCTCATGTGTCCTCATGTCTCCATAATACTTCCTAGTGGGAGTGAGAAGAATCCAGATATTACATTGTCTGTCACAGAGTATATGGAGAGTCTTCCATGTCTCATGTGTCCTCATATCTCCATACTTCCTAGTGTGAGTGAGAAGAATCCAGAGATGAATCTGTCACAGAGTATATGTAGAGTCTTCCATGTCTCAGGTGTCCTCATATCTCCATACTTCCTAGTGTGAGTGAGAAGAATCCGGATATGACGTTGTCTGTCACAGAATATATGTAGAGTCTTCCATGTCTCATGTGAGGACACATGAGACATGGAAGACTCTACATATACTCTGTGACAGACAATGTCATATCCAGATTCTTCTCACTCACAATAGGAAGTATGGAGACATGAGGACACATGAGACTTGGAAGACTCTACATAGTGTGTCAGCATTGGTGTCAGGCTATAGATATAGATCCTATAAGATGTCTTCATGTGTTATATGTAGTTGTCAAAACTCCACAAAGCTCAGAACCTTGTATGGCAAAGATTAATTTACTAAATTCAGTCATGTATGGACTTTGAGTGACAAGCACATATATAAGGCTGGCCATACATTATACAATTTTCTTATTCAATTTCATTTAGATTTACCTTCAACTATGTAGAGCAAGGGCCTACCTGATTGCATACAAATTGAAAGGGTTTAGATTTAACCTCATATTATATGGTTTTGGTAAATCTAAAGGAAAGTTGAACAAGAAAAATGTATAGTGTATGACCATGCGTTTCTGAGTAATGCCGTATAACCAAAAGTCTATGTATGTAACACATACAGTGGGGATGGAAAGTATTCAGACCCCTTAAATTGTTTCACTCTTTGTTTTATTGCAGCCATTTGCTAAAATCATTTAAGTTCATTTTTTTCCTCATTAATGTACACACAGCACCCCATATTATACACACAGCACCCCATATTGTACACACAGCACCCCATATTGTACACACAGCACCCCATATTGTACACACAGCACCCCATATTGTACACACAGCACCCCATATTGTACACACAGCACCCCATATTGTACACACAACACCCCATATTGTACACACAGCACCCCATATTGTACACACATCACCCCATATTGTACACACAGCACCTCATATTGTACACACAGCACCCCATATTGTACACACAACACCCCATATTGTACACACAGCACCTCATATTGTACACACATCACCCCATATTGTACACACAGCACCTCATATTGTACACACAGCACCCCATATTGTACACACAGCACCCCATATTGTACACACAGCACCTCATATTGTACACACAGCACCCCATATTGTACACACAGCACTCCATATTGTACACACAGCACCCCATATTGTACACACAGCACCCCATATTGTACACACAGCACCCCATATTGTACACACAACACCCCATATTGTATACACAGCACCCCATATTGTACACACAGCACCCCATATTGTACACACAGCACCTCATATTGTACACACAGCACCCCATATTGTATACACAGCACCCCATATTGTACACACAGCACCCCATATTGTACACACAGTACCCCATATTATACACACAGCACCCCATATTGTACACACAGCACCCCATATTGTACACACAGCACTCCATATTGTACACACAGCACCCCATATTGTACACACAGCACCCCATATTGTACACACAGCACCCCATATTGTACACACAACACCCCATATTGTATACACAGCACCCCATATTGTACACACAGCACCCCATATTGTAGACACAGCACCTCATATTGTACACACAGCACCTCATATTATACACACAGCACCCCATATTGTACACACAGCACCTCATATTATACACACAGCACCCCATATTGTACACACAGCACCTCATTAATGTACACACAGCACCCCATATTGACAGAAAAACACAGAATTGTTGACATTTTTGCAGGTTTATTAAAAAAGAAAAACTGAAATATCACATGGTCCTAAGTATTCAGACCCTTTGCTCAGTATTTAGTAGAAGCCCCTTTTGATGAGTCTTTTGGGGAAAGATCCAACAAGTTTTTCACACCTGGATTTGGGGATCCTCTGCCATTCCTCCTTGCAGATCCTCTCCAGTTCTGTCAGGTTGGATGGTAAACGTTGGTGGACGGCCATTTTTAGGTCTCTCCAGAGATGCTCAATTGGGTTTAAGTCAGGGCTCTGGCTGGGCCATTCAAGAACAGTCACAGAGTTGTTGTGAAGCCACTCCTTCGTTATTTTAGCTGTGTGCTTAGGGTCATTGTCTTGTTGGAAGGTAAACCTTCAGCCCAGTCTGAGGTCCTGAGCAATCTGGAGAAGGTTTTCATCCAGGATATCCCTGTACTTGGCCACATCCATCTTTCCCTTGATTGCAACCAGTCGTCTTGTCCTTGCAGCTGAAAAACACCCCCACAGCATGATGCTGCCACCACCATGCTTCACTGTTGGGACTGCATTGGTGATGAGCAGTGCCTGGTTTTCTCCACACATACCGCTTATGCCCTGTACACACAGTCGGATTTTCCGACGGAAAATGTGTAATAGGACCTTGTGGTCAGAAATTCCGACCGTGTGTGGGCTCCATCACACATTTTCCATCGGAATTTCCGACACACAAAGTTTGAGAGCAGGCTATAAAATTTTCCGACAACAAAATCCGTTGTCGGAAATTCCGATTGTGTGTACACAAATCCGACGCACAAAGTGCCACGCATGCTCAGAATAAATTAAGAGATGAAAGCTATTGGCTACTGCCCCATTTATAGTCCTGACATACTTGTTTTATGTCACCGCGTTCAGAACGATCGGATTTTCCGACAACTTCGTGTGTATGCAAGACAAGTTTGAGCCAACATCCGTCGGAAAAAATCCATGGATTTTGTTGTCAGAATGTCCGATCAATGTCCTACCATGTGTACAGGGCATTAGAATTAAGGCCAAAAAGTTCTATCTTGGTCTCATCAGACAAAAGAATCTTATTTCTCACCATCTTGGAGTCCTTCGGGTGTTTTTTAGCAAACTCCATGCGGGCTTTCATGTGTCTTGCACTGAGGAGAGGCTTCCGTCGGGCCACTCTGCAATAAAGCCCTGACTGGTGGAGGGCTGCAGTGATGGTTGACTCTCTACAACTTTCTCCCGACTGCATCTCTGGAGCTCAGCCACAGTGATCTTTGGGTTCTTCTTTACCTCTCTCACCAAGGCTCTTCTCCCCAGATAGCTCAGTTTGGCCGGACGGCCAGCTCTAGGAATGGTTCTGGTGGTCCCAAACGTCTTCCATTTAAGGATTATGGAGGCCACTGTGCTCTTAGGAAACTTAAGTGCAGCAGATTTTTTTTTTTACCTTGATCTGTGCCTTGCCACAATTCTGTCTCTGAGCTCTTCAGGCAGTTCCTTTGACCTCATGATTCTCATTTGCTCTGACATGCACTGTGAGCTGTAAGGTCTTATATAGACAGGTGTGTGGCTTTCCTAATCAAGTCCAATCAGTATAATCAAACACAGCTGGACTCAAATGAAGGTGTAGAACCATCTCAAGGATGATCAGAAGAAATGGACAGCACCTGAGTTATATATATGAGTGTCACAGCAAAGGGTCTGAATACTTAGGACCATGTGATATTTCAGTTTTTCTTTTTTAATAAATCTCCGAAAATGTCAACAATTCTGTGTTTTTCTGTCAATATGGGGTGCTGTGTGTACAATATGGGGTGCTGTGTGTACAATATGGGGGTGCTGTGTGTACAATATGGGGTGCTGTGTGTACAATATGGGGTGCTGTGTGTACAATATGGGGGGCTGTGTGTACAATATGGGGGGCTGTGTGTACAATATGGGGGGCTGTGTGTACAATATGGGGTGTTGTGTGTACAATATGGGGTGCTGTGTGTACAATATGGGGGGCTGTGTATACAATATGGGGTGCTGTGTGTACAATATGGGGTGCTGTGTGTACAATATGGGGGGCTGTGTGTACATTAATGAGGAAAAAAATGAACTTAAATGATTTTAGCAAATGGCTGCAATATAACAAAGAGCGAAAAATTTAAGGGGGTCTGAATACTTTCCGTCCCCACTGTATTACCAAATTATACAACATAAATGACAGAATACACACAGATAATATTATTTGAGTGATAATACACTAATTCTAACTAACAGTATTATTGCGTTTTTACAGAGTCTTGTCTATTGTCTCTGTGACATTCTATATACCAAGATACTGGATACCCATCCCCCAACTAGTTACATTGGCAGAAATATTTCTAGCTGAGTCCTAACTGAAGAATCTGACACAGTGATTTGTTCGGGTCATTCACACATTTTATTATTATGATTAATCATAGAAACAAATATTTTCTCATGCATGCCATTAAAATATAATATAATTATTCATTTGGAATAATAATCTAACAGTAAGAAACCTTTCCTTCCCTCTCAGAATTTTCTGCCCTCTTGGCTGTGAGAGCGACTCATTCACCACTTAACTCTACCATACTTTGTGCTGTAGAATTGGGCAAACGGTTCGGCCTGGGCATGAGTTCAGGCTGAACACTGGCTGTTCGCCGAACAACCGAATTATCGGGGCATTCAACGGTTTGTTTGGCCCGCCAAATGACCACAATGCACTGCGCCACCACACAATGCATTGGAAGCCCTGCTTGGCTGAAGCAATGAAAGCTTTGCCCAATCAGGGCACAGAGCACTATCAGTTTTTTTTTTCTTCAAAACTTTTAGTTTTTTTTTTTTTTTTTTAGCAAAAAAATAAAAAAAACCCCGTGATACCACCAAAAGAAAGCTCCATCTGTGTAAAAAAATGCTAAAAATGTTACTTGGGTACAGTGTAGCACAACTGAGTGATTGTCATTCAAAGTACAATATCGGTGAAAGCTAAAAATTGGCAGGAAGGAGGTATATGTTCCCAGTAAGCAAGTGGCTAGGGGGCAGGAACCACACCGTAGCAGAGATTCTTGCAGCTCTGCAGGGACAGGCCCAGAGGTGGTTCACGCCACGCCAGCTGGAGTCAGGAATGGTGGTGTGCGATAATGGCGCAAACCTCCTGTCCGCCCTTAGACAGGGAAAGTTGACACATGTGCCATGCCTGGCACGTGTCCTCCAATTTGATGGTGTAGCGTTTCCTAAATAAGTACCCAGGGTTGGAAGATCTACTAAAGCAGGCCAGAAGAGTCTGTAGCCATTTCAGATGGTCATACACAGCCAGTGCTCGGTTGAAATTCAGAAAGGCAGAGCAGTGGGAGGAAGAGGAGGACTTCCTTTCCTCTCAAGGCCCACTTTATGCAGACACCATTGTTCCTACACCCCAGAACCCACAGGAGGAGGAGGATTCTGGCAGTTTTGGAGGTATTGAAGCAGAGAAAGACATATGTCAATCCTTAAGAGATAGTTTTTCATACCCAGAACCCTTGGGAGTAGGACGTGGCTGGGAGGAGGCAGTTTCAAATACTGTAATCCTCAATGGCCCCCGAGGACTCTGCTTCTCATACCTCCACAAACGTGCCGTGCATGGACTCCCTCATTCTTCAAAGCCTGCTAAGGGACCCAAGAATTTGTGGCATCAAGGAGAAGGATCGCTATTGGTTGGCAACCCCCCTTGGCCACCGTTACAAGGGGAAGTCTCAGAACTCATCCCATCCCTACAGAGGAAGCAGAAGATGAAATCACTTGAGGACACCTTAAAGAGGAGTTTATGCAACGCCTTTCCAGACTCTGGTAGGTTACAGTCTGGTGGAAAACGTTGTTTTGAGGCTTCTTTTGGTCAAGAGAGAAGGGGTGGACAAGGGAGACGCCTTAGTGATGCCTTTCAAAATTGTTTTAGTCCTCGGTGCCCAGGGCTGTCAGCTTCCACATTCCATTGGCAGAATTTGCATCATATGGTGGGAGATTATCTAGTAGCAAAAAACTGATATGAAGAGCTTTCTAGTTGATGATCCACTGGGTTACAAACAACTTTTTATAATTGATGCTATGAATGATTTTTTTTGCACTGTTGTTTTGGATAAGCACATTTCCTTTCTATACATAATAATAATAAATAATGAGAAATAATATATATCCCGTTTCTCTCTCGGGACTTTCTGTATGAAATGTTCTCCATGAGCTGATTGTTTTCAGTCCTTCCTGTACTGCCCCTCCCCCATAGTGATCCCACATTACACCCCCCTGTTTTCTTTCTTCCCTCCCCCACATTACCCGATCTCTCCGGAAGTTTCTCCTTCAACTTCTTGTCTGTCTCTGACTGCAGCACCATGTGAGAGGAGGGGGAGGGGGTGTCCTCCATTTTTTGTAGCTCAGAGAGGAGGAGATGTGTCCTCCATTTTCTTGTAGCTCGGAGAGGGGGAGGGGTGTCCTCCATTTTCTTGTAGCTCAGAGATTCAATCTTCCTGTAATGACACAATGACTTCTCATTGTTTAGAAGAAACGTGTCTTTTATTTTTTGTAGCTCAGAGAGGAGGAGATGTGTCCTCCATTTTCTTGTAGCTCAGAGAGGGGCAGGGGCAGTCCTCCATTTTCTTGTAGCTCAGAGAGGGGGAGGGGCAGTCCACCATTTTCTTGTAGCTCAGGGATTCAATCTTTCTGTAATGACACAATGACTTCTCATTGTTTAGAAGAAATGTGTCCATTGATGAAGATCTTCCTCCTTTATATACAATGTATCCATGGGGGAGGGGGAGTCCTGTGTCATCAGCCCCACCCAATGTATCCACCCACTTCTTCTCCTAACTCAGCTTTACCCTTTCACTGCTAGAACTCTCCTATTCCTGATTTATTTCCCATGAACATGTAGCTCCGCCCACACATAATCTATTATGGGACAATAAAACGATGGCGATGTGATTTATGACGTCTCTCGGTATTTGTAGAACTGTTTATCACCCCGATATTTCCAGTAATACATGAAATGGATTGTAGTGCCCCCCGACACCATCCCATTCCCATTCCCCCTACACAATGTAACCCACGAGACTGTCTCCAGTAATAAAGTTGCCACCTCATCCCATTAAACCCGAACACATATTAATTACACGGGTTCTGAGGCTAATTTAATGCAGATAAGGCACCAAGTGAGTTTAATTACCACCTTAATCAGCCGCAGGGATGAGGTGGCAACCCTATCTGGTAACTACATACCTAATATCTTCAAACTCAGAATTGTGAGCGACCACCAAACCGCGTCACAGACTACATTCATCATAATTGTCCATAGGAGGCGCTATAAGCCTTTAGGCTGGTTTCACACTAGTGAGGGTTTCCCCGCATCCAATTTGCACAGCAGGAGATTGAGACCGGCACTCTATGGTGTTGGTTCACATATCTCTGCAGCAGCTCCGGTGCGATTTGCACAGGAACGCTGTGCATCTTTTGGTACGTTTCAGGTCCGAATTCAGCCGAACATTTGGTCTGAAATTGGACTCCTGCTGTGGGCAGCTGCATTCTCATATGTGAACCCAGCCTTACAGTCCTTTTTAATTTACAGACAACCAAAAATAAGGATGTGTCAGTCGAACCACATCTTCCACCTTTACCTGAAATTGGAATCTGCTTGCTATTTCTATGTATGTGCTGTTTGGTATGTTGCCTTCTCCATCTGTTGCCCTTTGTGCATTATCATGATATTGTTTTTGGTGCTCTGTAGTGTCTTACCTAAATTTTATGTGCTGATCTTATCTTTGCCACTCTGGCCTCTTGCTAGTCTGACTTTAGTGAAAGTGAAGGGTCCACTTTGATTGTTAGGCAGCCTTATATTAATTCTTGATTAGTTAACAAACTTCCAACCCCCACCCTTATAACAGTATACATTTAGAGCACCCTTAAGGGGTCAGCACATTGCTGGGGGAGCACGTTGCAGGGCTTCTTTCTCTAAGTGATACTTTATACAAGTGATATGCACTTCAAGCTCTGCACTTCAGTGATTGCACAAAGCGGACATACATTGCAAACTGCACTGGAAATCACCAAACAGGTTGTAGGTGACCCTGTCTCTCTATTCAGCTCTCCTTCCACTCTGTAACATGCATTCTCTACCACTCCTTCTGACACTTGTGTCCTCTCTCCTCAAACTCTCTTACCTTCACTCCTCTTCTCCACCCCACAGCTTATATATATATATATATTATAAAACAGAAAAAAAATTCCGCGCTAGAAATACAAAAGAATAAGCAGCAGTAAACAGTGCGACAACACCAACCAAACAAATAAAAATAAATAAACTGCGCTAAAACAAAAGTTATATGTGTTGGGTGAGTTAATAGTGTGACCAAACCCCAACAAAATATAAAAAACAAGTCCAGAAAATAAAAGTCCAAATTCCCAAGGTAGTAAGTATTCAGTATAAGTGTGGATGCTGTTCCAAATGAGCTATGATTGCTCTTACCAGAAATCCAAAGATATAAGCGGATGGCAAAAAACCCTTGCCAGGGCCTCTGAGGTATTGGACCAATCAGCACCGTCCGTGGTCAGATCAAAATCCCCTCAATAAATGCAGGAGAAAAGCAAACACAAGAAAAAACTGGCCATAGTGTAGTATGTTAAATGTTAAACATGGACATACGAACATACCAATCACCCTGGTGTGCACATAAAAACAACCAAAAAAAAGGGGGGGAGGGAAGTGAAAAAAACCCCACCACCGTGGCTGTAGATTGTGCTTACCAAATCACGATGATAAACAGATTCTTAGTAGGTTAGGAGCTGACATAAAGCACCTTGATACGTCCTCATTAACCCGAAGTTCACATCGTCAGTAAACCACCCAGAATATAAAAAGTAAACTCTCCATGGTGAAGTACGTTTAAAAACGAATTTAATAAATAAAATATTGCACTCACAGAATAAAAGCACTTATATCGCATAAGTATATGTCGCCGGCCGGCATACAGGCATGGAAGCGAAGCTCGTCCTACTTCCTGGTCTCGTGGTAGCGTCGCTGCGTGCGTACCCAGACGCGTTTCGTCATCAAAAGGACGTTCTCAATTGAGAACGTCCTTTTGATGACGAAACGCGTCTGGGTACGCACGCAGCGACGCTACCACGAGACCAGGAAGTAGGACGAGCTTCGCTTCCATGCCTGTATGCCGGCCGGCGACATTAACTTATGCGATATAAGTGCTTTTATTCTGTGAGTGCAATATTTTATTTATTAAATTCGTTTTTAAACGTACTTCACCATGGAGAGTTTACTTTTTATATTCTGGGTGGTTTACTGACGATGTGAACTTCGGGTTAATGAGGACGTATCAAGGTGCTTTATGTCAGCTCCTAACCTACTAAGAATCTGTTTATCATCGTGATTTGGTAAGCACAATCTACAGCCACGGTGGTGGGGTTTTTTTCACTTCCCTCCCCCCCTTTTTTTTGGTTGTTTTTATGTGCACACCAGGGTGATTGGTATGTTCGTATGTCCATGTTTAACATTTAACATACTACACTATGGCCAGTTTTTTCTTGTGTTTGCTTTTCTCCTGCATTTATTGAGGGGATTTTGATCTGACCACGGACGGTGCTGATTGGTCCAATACCTCAGAGGCCCTGGCAAGGGTTTTTTGCCATCCGCTTATATCTTTGGATTTCTGGTAAGAGCAATCATAGCTCATTTGGAACAGCATCCACACTTATACTGAATACTTACTACCTTGGGAATTTGGACTTTTATTTTCTGGACTTGTTTTTTATATTTTGTTGGGGTTTGGTCACACTATTAACTCACCCAACACATATAACTTTTGTTTTAGCGCAGTTTATTTATTTTTATATATATATATATATATATATATATATATATATATATATATACAGGTAAAAGCCAGTAAATTAGAATATTTTGAAAAACTTGATTTATTTCAGTAATTGCATTCAAAAGGTGTAACTTGTACATTATATTTATTCATTGCACACAGACTGATGCATTCAAATGTTTATTTCATTTAATTTTGATGATTTGAAGTGGCAACAAATGAAAATCCAAAATTCCGTGTGTCACAAAATTAGAATATTGTGTAAGGGTCAAGATTGTGAAAAAAAACCCATTCAAAAATGTGGGGGAGATTCACAAGGAGTGGACAGCTGCTGGAGTCAGTGCTTCAAGATTCACCACCAAGAGACGCTTGAAAGACATGGGTTTCAACTGCAGCATACCTCGTGTCAAGCCACTGTTGACCAAGAAACAGCGCGAAAAGCGTCTCACCTGGGCTAAGGAAAAAAAGAGCTGGACTGCTGCTGAGTGGTCCAAAGTCATGTTTTCTGACGAAAGCAAATTTTGCATTTCCTTTGGAAATCGAGGTCCCAGAGTCTGGAGGAAGACAGGAGAGGCACAGGATCCACGTTGCCTGAAGTCTAGTGTAAAGTTTCCACCATCAGTGATGGTTTGGGGTGCCATGTCATCTGCTGGTGTCGGTCCACTCTGTTTCCTGAGATCCAGGGTCAACGCAGCCGTCTACCAGCAAGTTTTAGAGCACTTCATGCTTCCTGCTGCTGACCTGCTCTATGGAGATGGAGATTTCAGGTTCCAACAGGACTTGGCGCCTGCACACAGCGCAAAATCTACCCGTGCCTGGTTTACGGACCATGGTATTTCTGTTCTAAATTGGCCAGCCAACTCCCCTGACCTTAGCCCCATAGAAAATCTGTGGGGTATTGTGAAAAGGAAGATGCAGAATGCCAGACCCAACAACGCAGAAGAGTTGAAGGCCACTATCAGAGCAACCTGGGCTCTCATAACACCTGAGCAGTGCCAGAAACTCATCGACTCCATGCCACACCGCATTAATGCAGTAATTGAGGCAAAAGGAGCTCCAACCAAGTATTGAGTATTGTACATGCTCATATTTTTCATTTTCATACTTTTCAGTTGGCCAACATTTCTAAAAAATCCCTTTTTTGTATTAGCCTTAAGTAATATTCTAATTTTGTGACACACGGAATTTTGGATTTTCATTTGTTGCCACTTCAAATCATCAAAATTAAATGAAATAAACATTTGAATGCATCAGTCTGTGTGCAATGAATAAATATAATGTACAAGTTACACCTTTTGAATGCAATTACTGAAATAAATCAAGTTTTTCAAAATATTCTAATTTACTGGCTTTTACATGTATATATATATATATATATATATATATATCTATATTGCCCTCCCTTCTGTCCTCTTGTTATTACTGCTCCTACCAACTCTTGCTCATTCTACATCCACGTATTGATAAAACCTTCAGGACTCTGAGGCATGCCCCTTCATATAAATCACCCTCTCTCACCCTCCTGCTTCTCCTAACCTTTGGTGACATATCCCCAAGTCCTGGGCCTCCATAATCTGTATTTGAATGGTGATTCCATCTCCCCAAACCCTCTGGCAGCAGCCAGAGAACTTATGCCGCGTACACACAATCGGAATTCTCGTCGGAAAAGCCTTGGATGATTTTTCCGACGGAATTCCGCTTAAGCTTGTGTTGCCTACACATGAAAAAAAAATCTTAGAGACTGAATGGAAGGAACCAGCTATCAGAGCATGTGTTGGACTAAAAACTGGACCAGTGACAACCCAAACAGGAAGGAGATCGCGGATCCGTAGAGGGGGACACCGATCGAATCCTATCAGTGGATTTATTTTCACTTGCCCATTACCCCTGCAGGGGTTGGGTCTTCTGGTGAGTGGGGACACAAGTGGGGGTTCCAGAAGAAAAGTTTACACAACGATCACAATAATTTTCATGGGATTTTTTTGGATTGCCAAGACACTTTTCACTGTTTTTCTTTTCTTCTTGATGTAGAATTTTAATTTTGCTTGGACACTTACACCATTTGGACTTGATTTTTGAAAATTTTGGTGCACTATCACATTAATTATTTAATACAATTTTGCGCGTCAGAATTGCCACAGACAATTGGAATTTCCAACAGAAATTTTTTCAGACGGAAAAATTGAGAACATGCTCTCAATCTTTTGCTGGCCAGCAAAAGACCGATGGAGCCTACACACGGTCGCATTTTGGTGGTGGAATTTCCGATCGTGTGTACGCGGCATTAGTCTCTATTCCTCTTTTTCTCCTGTGCCCTCTGGAACACCAGCTCTGTCTGTAATAAACTCACCGCCCTCCATGACCTCTTTATTATTTCAAATTCCTTTAACCTACTTGCCATTACCGAAACCTGGCTTCATGAATCTGACACTGCTTGTCCTGCTTCCCTCTTCCATGGTGGCCTTCTCTGGACTCACTCACCCAGACCAAGTAGATGGAAGGTAGGTGGAGTGGGTTTTCTTCTAGGTTTTCTTCTAGGTCCATGCAGCACCTATCAGGTACTTCACCCACCTCCATCTCTGACACTCTCCTCTTTTGTGGCACTTTGTATTTGTCTATTTTTTCCTGTTTCTCTAAGAGTTGCTGTCATCTACCAGTCCCCTGGACTGGTATCAACTTGCTTGATGACTTCTCTGCCTGGCTACCCTACTTTCTCTCTTTTGAAATCCCCCACAATCATTATCGGTGACTTCAACATCTCTGTTAATGCTAACACTACTACTAATTCTAACTTTCTCAGTCTAAGCTCCATCTCTTGATCTGAAGCAATGGATACAGGCTCCCACTCACTCCAACGGCAACACCCTTGACCTTGTCTTCTCTTATCTGTGCACTATGTGCAACCTCTCCAACAATCCTCTCCCACTCTCTGATCACCACCTTATTAGTTTTGCTCTCTCCCGGTCTTCCACCTCCTCTCTCCCCTTAGAAACCTTTGCCACCTCAACCCTTCTCTTCTCTACTCTGCTACTAATCAGCTTCAAGACAAAATCTCACCCCTGTCTTGCCCCAACCTAGCCACTTTCACCTGCAACAGCTCACTGTCATTCTCCCTAGACAAGCTTGCCCCCCTTCACTACACACAGAATCAGGCCCTGACTGCTACAACCCTGGCAAACAGACGACACCATGAGTCTCAGAAAATGGAGCTGCGGTAGAGTGTCTGTGGTGTAAGACTAATGCCGCGTACACACGATCGGACATTCCGACAACAAAACCATGGATTTTTTTAGAAGGATGTTGGCTCAAACTTGTCTTGCATACACACGGTCAAACAAAAGTTGTCGGAAATTCAGAACGTGAGAATGTGGTGACGTACAAGATGTACGACGAGCCAAGAAAAAGGAATTTCAATAGCCAGTGTGGCTCCTTCTGCTTGATTCCAAGAATGCGTGAGCTTTTGTGCGATGGACTTGTGTACACACGATCGGACTTTCCAACAACAAGTGAAGTTGGTGGAAAATTTGAGAACCTGCTCTCAAACATTTGTGGCCCAGAAATTCCGACAGCAAATGTTCAATGGAGCATACACACGGTCTGAGTTTCTGACAACAAGCTCACATCCAACATTTCCTGTCAGAAAGTCCAACCGTGTGTACGCGGCATTAGTCCCAGGAAGACTTCAACCAATATAAATCTACCCTCCTAAAATGCTATTGCTACCTCCATACTGCCAAACAGACCTATTTTATCATGCCCATTAAAACATTATCGAGTCGAAACATGAATTCCTCAGATTGGGACTTTAAACCGGGTCACAAACAGTTTGATGGTAAAAAAATATTCAAAATGTATTACACATTGATAATATATAGCAACATGAACATGGGAATATTGGTAACAAACACAAATATTGGGGACAGAAATGGAAACCAGCTGCAAGGAAAAGCCCAGAGCTTTGTCAGACAGACAGAACAAAATGCAAATCTTCTTCAGGGACTGAGGGCTTGGGGGTTCCAGATCTGTAGCTTATATCCCAAATGTTGATGCTCCACCCATAAAGACAAAGAACATAACTCAAAAATGAAAAGAAAGCTATGTCCGTCACAACAGCACACAAGCAACAGAGAACATGAATGACATCAGCCAGGGGTCGGTACATTGTGGGATGATCTTATTGTATAACTTAGTGGTATAACTCTATATAGACCATAGCTATAGAGGAGAGGTAGAATAGTACTTTCCCCTTAATGCAGGTCCGGTTGATAGAGAGAGTGTGTATCAAAAGTTATTAAACCATCCAGAACATCAAGGGTTATGCCGCATACACACGGTCGGACTTTCTGGGAAGCTAGGTCCGACGTACTTGCCTCCAGACTCGTGTCAACATCGGAAGAAGAGAAGAAGCCAAGAAGCTCAGAAGTCCGGGCCTTCGCTTGCAAAAGAGCGGCATGAAGATAGCGGAGGAGCCGGCAGAAGAACTGGAACACCGGGAGAAGAGGCCAGAGAGAGAGCGGAGAAGAACCAACCGGACGCCGGGAGAAGAGGAACCGGAGGGACCCCCGAAGTCGGAAGAAGACCCCCCCGGAGCTGCCTAATAAATTACTTTAAAAACCTGTGTAGTGTGTTTTATTATTGACACTTTTTCCCTAGGTGAATGGGTAGGGTACCCCATACTCATACTCATACTCATACCCATACTCATTCACATAGGGTGGGGGGCTGGGATCCGGGGGCCCTCTTATTAAAGGGGGCTCCCGGATTCCGATAAGTCCCCTGCCCGCAGACCCCGACAACCAATGGCCAGGGTTGTCAGGGGAAGAGGCCCTTGTCCTCATCAACATGGGGACAAGGTGCTTTGTGGTGGGGGGGCCCCGCAGGGCACCCCCTCCCCCAAAGCACCCCCCCCATGTTGAGGGCATGCAGCCTGGTACAGTTCAGGAGGGGGAGGGCGCTTGATCGTTCCCACCCACTTTCCTGACCGGCCGGGCTGCGTGCTCGCATCGGGGTCTGGTATGGATTTTGGGGGGACCCCCACGCCGGTTTTTCGGCGTAGGGGGTTCCCCTTACAAATCCATACCAGACCTAAGGGCCTGGGATGCCCCGCGCTCGCCGCAATAGGAAAATTAGTTTTTCCTATTGCAGCGAGCCCGAGATGCAGTACCCTGCCCCTCCATCATATCTGGTTCGTCGGACCAGCATGCAGATGAACGGGCTTCCCGTCAGGAACTGAGTCCGGCGGAGTTACGACGTAAAGATTTGAAGCAGGCTTCAAATCTAAAGTACGTCGGATTTCTGACCGAAACGGTCCGTCAGAAGTCCGATGGAGACCACACACGGTCGAATTGTCCGCCTGATTTCGTCCGGCGGCGTCCGTCGGCGTCCGTCGGACTTTTGTAGCCGAAAACTATGCGGCATTAGAGATGGTTGTATCCAGCAGCCAGATATCTGGATGTGCCTTATGGATCTTAAAGTTGGAGTCAAAAATTATGTGGCTGGTGGTGTCTGGCAAGGTACCTCTGCTCTGACAAAGCTCTGGGCTTTTCCTTGCAGCTGGTTTCCATTTCTGTTCCCAATATTTGTGTTTGTTGTGTATATCCCCATGTTCATGTTGCTATATATTATCAATATGTAATACATTTTGAATATTTTTTTACCATCAAATTGTTTGTGGCCCGGTTTAAAGCTCCAATCTGAGGAATCCATGTTTTGACTCGATAATGTGTTAACGAGCATGATAAAATAGGTCTGTTTGGCAGTGTGGAGGCAGGAATAGTATTTTAGGAGGGCAGATTTATATTGGTTGAAGTCTTCCTGGGACTTATGCCCTGTACACACGATCGGACATTAATCGGACATTCCGACAACAAAATCCATAAGATTTTTTCCGACGGATGTTGGCTCAGACTTGCCTTGCATACACACGGTCGCACAAAGTTGTCAGAAAATCTGATTGTTCTGAACACGGTGACATAAAACACGTACGTCGGGGCTATAAACGGGGCAGTAGCCAATAGCTTTTGTCTCCTAATTTATTCTGAGCATGCGTCGGATTTGTGTACACACGATCAGAATTTAAATGATCGAATTTTGTTGTCGGAAAATTTTATATCCTGCTCTCATGCCCTGTACACACTGTCGGATTTTCCAATGGAAAAAGTGCGATCGGATTGTGTTGTCGGAAATTCCGATCATGTGTGGGCTCCATCTGACTTTTTCCATCGGAATTTCCGACACACAAAGTTTGAGAGCAGGATATAAAATTTTCCGACAACAAAATCCGATCATGTGTACACAAATCCGACGCACAAAGTGCCACGCATGCCCAGAATAAATTAAGAGACGAAAGCTATTGGCTACTGCCCCGTCTATAGTCCCGACGCACGCGTTTAACGTCAAGGCGTTCAGAACGATCGGATTTTCAGACAACTTTGTGCGACCGTGTGTATGCATGACAAGTTTGAGCCAACATCCGTCGGAAAAAATCCAATGGATTTTGTTGTCGGAATGACCGATCAATGTCCGATCGTGTGTACAGGGCATCAAACTTTGTGTGTCGGAAATTCCGACGTAAAAAGTCCGATGGAGCCCACACACGATCAGAATTTCCGACAACACAATCCGGCAGCATCAAACTTAACCTGCTTACACCTCTATCCAAAATTCTTCTTTTCAAGATCCCAGCTTCCCTTGAAAATTCTATGAGCCATTTCTGTGAGTTTTTAAGTATTGCTCCACAGGGATACCTTCTTTTAGGAGTCTGGGATGAGAACTTTTGTGGTATGAGGAGCCTGCAGTGAGGACTGTGTCTCTCCTTTTGTTACCAAAGTCCAAAAAGTTTAATGCTGGCTTGCTACAAATGAGGAGCCTGGGATGAGAACTCTGTGCACACTGTAGACTTCCTATACTGTCTTGTGACAACTTCCTTTCCTTTTGTTACCATTATTTAGAACTCCAAGGAGTTTACGACCAGTTTGTTACATTTATATTTAAACTAATGCCGCATACACACGGTCGGACTTTCCGGCATACTTGGTCCGGTGGACCAGAGTGTGCCGGACAATCCGCCCGTGTGTGGGCGCCGGCGGACTTTTCCGGCGGACTTTTTCCCAAAAGCCCGCCGGACCTAGATTTGAAAAAAAGTTTTAAATCTTTCCGCCGGACTCAGTTTCGGGCGGAAAGTCCGCTCGTGTGTGTGCTGGTCCGACGGAAAGCCCGCTCGTGTGTATGCTGGTCCGACGGACCAGATACAACACAAGGGCAGGGTATTGCATCTCGCGCTCGCTGCAATAGGAAAAACTAATTTTCCTATTGCGGCGAGCGCGGTGCATACCAGGCCCTTAGGTCTGGTATGGATTATAAAGGGGAACCCCCTACGCCGAAAAAACGGCGTGGGGTCCCCCCTAAAATCCATACCAGACCCCGATCCGAGCACGCAGCCTGGCCGGTCAGGAAAGGGGGTGGGGACGAGCGAGCGCCCCCCCCCTCCTGAACCGTACCAGGCCGCATGCCCTCAACATGGGGGGTGGGTGCTTTGGGGGAGGGGGGCGCCCTGCGCCCCCCCAAAGCACCTTGTCCCCATGTTGATGAGGACAAGGGCCTCTTCCCGACAACCCTGGCCGTTGGTTGTCGGGGTCTGCGGGCGGGGGCTTATCGGAATCTGGGAGCCCCCTTTAATAAGGGGGCCCCCAGATCCCGGCCCCCCACCCTATGTAAATGAGTATGGGGTACATGGTACCCCTACCCATTCACCTAGGAAAAAAGTGTAAGTAATAAAACACACTACACAGGTTTTTAAAATATTTTATTAAACAGCTCCGGGGGGATCTTCCTCCGGCTTCGGGGGTCTTCTTCCGGCTTTGGGGGTCCCTCCGCTTCATCTTCTCCCGGCGTCCGGTTGGTTCTTCTCCGCTCTCTTCTCTCCAGTTCTTCGGCCGGCTCCTCTGCTGTCTTCAGGTAGCTCTCTTGCCAGCAGAGGTCCGGACTTCTGGGCTTTTTCTCTTCCCCAGATGTTGACACGACGCTCTCTCCGGCTGGACTGCTCTCCGAGGGCTGCGTTGTGACTTATATAGGCGGAGACCCCGCCCCCTTTTGATGTCACAGTCCCTGGGCATGCTGGGACTGTGACGTTTTAGGGGGCATGGTCAACATCACCCAGTGACCACGCCCCCTAAACGTCACAGTCCCAGCATGCCCAGGCGCCCCCTCCCCCAAAGCACCCACCCCCCATGTTGAGGGCATGCGGCCTGGTACGGTTCAGGAGGGGGGGGGGGCTCGCTCGTCCCCACCCCCTTTCCTGACCGGCCAGGCTGCGTGCTCGGATCGGGGTCTGGTATGGATTTTAGGGGGGCCCCACGCCGTTTTTTCGGCGTAGGGGTGCCCCTTTATAATCCATACCAGACCTAAGGGCCTGGTATGCCCCGCGACGGGGCTCACAAGGTGTCAATCTTGCCGATAAAAGCAGCAAGATTGACATCCTTTTCTAGTCCCGTCGCACCTGAGTCACGTTCAAAATGAACGGACTTGTCCGTGTGTGGGCAAGTCCGTTCATTCTGAAAGTCCGCCGGAACTCCGGCGAAAGTCCGTCGGAAAGACGGGCGGACTTAGCCCGCCGCAAAGTCCGGGCGTGTGTGGGCAAGTCCGTCCGTTTTAAAGTCCGGCGCACCTGGCGGACAAAGTCCGTCAGAAAGTGTGCCGGACCAAGTAGGATAGAAAGTCCGACCGTGTGTACGCGGCATAAGAATTCAGATCATCTTATGACTTAACAAAATTATTAAATTCACTGGCAGGTCTGATCCAAAAGGGAAAAAAAAAATGTTGTCTATGTACCTGTGCCAAAAAAAGTAATTGGACAGTAATATACATAGACATATATGTATCCCATCATTTGGCATTTACACCTTCATTGTGTTCTTTTTTTTTTTTTTTAAGAATTCAACAAGGAATTCATCTAGAGAAAATTGTTGGGACTTTATATGAGGCCATGACTACTACAGTACACAGGTCTCCATCCCTAATTAATTGAAAAGGAGGGTAAAATGGGAAGAGGAAGGGGTAATGGGACTTTATATGAAACACAACACTAGGGTAGGATGGATCAATCAATAAGGGTAAATATAGAATTTATTAATAACACAATTGAACACAGTGCAATAGATAACATTCATTAGGGATGAGCTTCGAGTTCGAGTCGAACTCATGTTCGACTCGAACATTGGCTGTTCGCAAGTTCGCCGAACAGCGAACAATTTGGGGTGTTCGCGGCAAATTCGAATGCCGCGGAACACCCTTTAAAAGTCTATGGGAGAAATCAAAAGTGCTAATTTTAAAGGCTTATATGCAAGTTATTGTCTTAAAAAGTGTTTGGGGACCTGGGTCCTGCCCCAGGGGACATGGATCAATGCAAAAAAAAGGTTTTAAAAACGGCTGTTTTTTCAGGAGCAGTGATTTTAATAATTCTTAAAGTCAAACAATAAAAGTGTAATATTCCTTTAAATTTTGTAGCGGGGGGGTGTCTATAGTATGCCTGTAAAGGGGCGCATGTTTCCCGTGTTTAGAACAGTCTGACAGCAAAATGACATTTCGAAGGAAAAAACCCATTTAAAACTACCCGCGGCTATTGCATTGCCGACAATACACATAGAAGTTCATTGATAAAAACAGCATGGGAATTCCCCACAGGGCAACCCCGAACCAAAATTTAAAAAAAAATGACGTGGGAGTCCCCCCTAAATTCCATACAAGGCCCTTCAGGTCTGGTATGGATATTAAGGGGAACCCCGCGCCAAAAAAAAAAAAAACCGCGTGGGGTTCCCCCCCCAAAAAAATCCATACCTTATCTGAGCACGCAACCTGGCAGGTCGCAGGAAAAGAGGGGGGACGAGAGTGTGCCCCCCCCTGAACCGTGCCAGGCCACATGCCCTCAACATTGGGAGGATGTTTTGGGGTAGCCCCCCAAAACACCTTGTCCCCATGTTGATGAGGACAAGGGCCTCATCCCCACAACCCTGGCCGGTGGTTGTGGGGGTCTGCAGGTGGGGGGCTTATCGGAATCTGGAAGCCCCCTTTAACAAGGGGACCCCCAGATCCCGGCCCCCCTGTGTGAAATAATAAGGGGGTACTTACCCCTACCATTTCACTAAAAAACTGTCAAAAATGTTAAAAATGACAAGAGACAGTTTTTGACAACATGGGGACAAGGTGTTTTGGGGGCTACCCCAAAGCACCCTCCCAATGTTGAGGGCATGTGACCTGGTACGGTTCAGGAGGGGGGCCGCACTCTCGTCCCCCCCTCTTTTCCTGCGGCCTGCCAGGTTGCGTGCTCGGATAAGGGTCTGGTATGAATTTTTGGGGGGACCCCACGCCGTTTTTTTTTTTTGGCGCGGGGTTCCCCTTAAAATCCATACCAGACCTAAAGGGTCTGGTATGGAATTTAGGGGGAACCCCACGTCATTTTTTAAAAAAATTTTGGCCGGGGTTCCCCTTAATATCCATACCAGACCTAAAGGGCCTGATATGGAATTTAGGGGGACTCCCACGTCATTTTTTTTAAATTTGGGTTCGGGGTTGCCCTGTGGGGCATTCCCATGCCGTTTTTATCAATGAACTTCTATGTGTATTGTCGCCAATGCAATAGCCGCAAGTGTTTTTTTCCTTCGAAATGTCATTTTGCTGTCAGACTGTTCTAAACACGGGAAACATGCGCCCCTTTACAGGCATACTATAGACACCCCCCAGCTACGAAATTTAAAGGGATATTACACTTTTATTGTTTGACTTTAAGCATTATTAAAATCACTGCTCCTGAAAAAACGGAAGTTTTTAAAACTTTTTTTTGCATTGATCCATGTCCCCTGGGGCAGGACCCAGGTCCCCAAACACATTTTATGACAATAACTTGCATATAAGCCTTTAAAATTAGCACTTTTGATTATTCATGTTCGTGTCCTATAGACTTTAACGGTGTTCGCGTGTTCGAACGAACTTTTTTCCTGTTCGCATGTTCTGGTGCGAACCGAACAGGGGGGTGTTCGGCTCATCCCTAACATTCATATTAAATCAATAGATATGGTACAGAGTAAGGTAAAACATGATTGGCAAATCACATAATAATAAATAAAATTGCATAATATACAAAGTTGCACATGATAAACAATGAAACCATCAGTATACCCAATATATCTTAAAACATGATAGGTATTAATTAATTGATGATTCAAACAAATAAAACCCATAGTAAACACATGATTACTGTGACATAGCATCAAATATGAAAGTTTGACGCATTTCGTGGATTGTCTCCACTCATCAGGAGCAGTTATGCACTGGGAGTACCTATAATGGATAGTAGATTCATTATCAATGGTAATTAATTAGAACAGGGAAGAGAGGGAGCAAAAACCTATGTTCAGCATCCGCGTCCGTGTCGAGCTTTCATATTTGATGCTATGTTACAGTAATCAGGTGTTTACTATGGGTTTTATTTGTTTGAATCATCAATTAATACCTATCATGTTTTTACATATATTGGGTATACTGTTGGTTTCATTGTTTATCATGTGCAACTATGTATATTATGCAATCAATTTTATTTATTATTATGTGATTTACCAATCATGTTGTACCTTACTCTGTACCATATCTATTGATTTAATATGAATGTTATCTATTGCACTAATGTTCAATTGTGTTATTAATAAATACTATATTTACCCTTATTGATTGATTCATACTACCCTAGTGTTGTGTTTCATATAAAGTCCCATTACCCCTTCCTTTTCCCATTTTCCCTTCCTTTTCAAGGAATTCATCTAGTAAGTCACACTGGGGCACTCATCTCATCCAGTGCAAGAAGCCTATCTGATAAAAACAAACAGTAGCTTCACTAAATACCCACAATGCCAATTCACAGGTCTGAAAAGACCATGACTCTGATGTATCCTACATTTTACTGGGGATAGAAATGCAGCACAATTATTCATAGGGCCAAAAATGAGATCCTCCTGCAGAAAATTGTAATAAGCAGTCCATTATATCAGACAACGGGCATAGTAGAAGTAATATAATGCCCTATAAAAATATTTTAAAATGTACATTTCTTAAAATATTAATGAATATACAATTTAATATTTAATACTGAAAATTACCAAAGAGGAAACAGCTTCAGTGTAGCCATATTTATAGATGTCTGGCTTTTAGTTTTACCTATTGTTTTCTATCTCCTTTTAGGTGGCGTGATTAACCACATTTTTGGTCAAGGTGGACTTCATGAGCACAGCTGAGTCACCCTGGTGATGAGCCATATGGGTCTTCTGACTGAAAGGCTTTACTAGAGATTACTGGAGGATTCACACAGGAGACAAGCCAGATCAGTATTCGAAATGTCATAAATGTTTTGGATCCTCTTCAACATTCATACAGATTTTCAGTGTTCTTGAAGTGACAAAGCCTTTAGAAATAAGTCAGATAATATCAGATACAGGATGGTTGGCACCGGAGAGAGGCCATTTTCATGTTCTTATTGCAAAAAAACTTTTGCAGGAGAGCGAAATCTTATCAACCACCAGCAATTCCACAAAGGAGAGAAGTCATTTCAATGCTCTGAATGCAGCAAAGTTTTTCCATGGAAAGTAAAACTTATCAAACACCAGATGACTCACACTGAAGAGAAGCCATATCAATGTTCTGAGTGTGACAAAGCTTTTAGAGTGAAGAAACATCTTACCATACACCAGATGATTCACAATGGAGAGAAGCCGTTTCAATGTTCTGAATGTGACAAAGCATTTTCATCAAAGTCATATCTTATCATACACCAGAGGATTCACACTGGAGAGAAGCCACATCGATGTTCTGAATGTGACAAAGCTTTTTCATCAAAGTCAAATCTTATCAGCCACCAGGTGACTCACACTGGAGAGAAGCAATATCAGTGTTCTAAATGTGACAAAGCTTTTACAGTAAAGACAAGCCTTATCACGCACCAGAGGAGTCACACTGGAGAGAAGCCATATCAGTGTTCTGAATGTGACAAAGCTTTTACAACGAAGGGCTATCTTATCATGCACAAGAAGATTCACACTGGAGAGAAGCCATATGAATGTTCTGAATGTGACAAAGGGTTTACATCAAAGTCACATCTTATTATCCACCAGATGAATCACACTGGAGAGAGGCCATATCAGTGTTCTGAATGTGACAAAGCTTTTACAGTGAAGCACCATCTTATCATACACAAGAAGATTCACACTGGAGAGAAGCCATATGAATGTTCTGAATGTGACAAAGCTTTTAAAACCAAAGGAGAGCTTGTTCTGCATCAGAGGTTTCACACTGGAGAGAAGCCGTATCAGTGTTCTGAATGTGACAAAACTTTTGCAGCAAAGTCACAACTTATCAGCCACCAGATGATTTACACTGGAGAGAAGTCATATCAATGTTCTGAATGTGACAAAGCTTTTAAAACCAAAAGAGAGCTTGTTGTGCACCAGAGGGTTCACACTGGAGAGAAGCCGTATCAGTGTTCTAAATGTGACAAAACTTTTGCAGCAAAGTCACAACTTATCAGACACCAGATGACTCACACTGGAGAGAAGCCGTATCAGTGTTCTGAATGTGACAAAACTTTTGCATCAAAGTCACAACTTATCAGCCACCTGATGACTCACACTGGAGAGATGCCGTATCAGTGTTCTGAATGTGACAAAACTTTTGCTTCAAAGTCACAACTTATCAGCCACCAGATGAATCACACTGAAGAGAAGCCATATCAATGTTCTGAGTGTGACAAAGCTTTTAAAACCAAAAGAGATCTTGTTGTGCATCAGAGGGTTCACACCGGAGAGAAGCCATATCAGTGTTCTGAATGTGACAAAGCTTTTACAAGGAAGTTACAATGTATCAGACACCAGAAGATTCATCACCAATAACTGAAATGTGTTTTTCATCTTTTGCTTGTTTATTGAGCTTTACCTGAACATACAGAAACAAACAGAAGGCACATCTAAATGCAGAAACACCAATACTTTAATAGCCAAATGATTAAAAATACTTACTAAATTGAAAGGAGAAAAGGGCTCATCAATATTTATAAGGAGTCCAGCGGTAATAGTCCCAGAGATTGTCCAATCTGCAGCAGAATCCAAAATGTCTCAACCATCCAGCAGAAGGAGACTGCAGGGAGAGAAACCAGGAAGGGACAGCTACACTGTGGAGAACCAACATGGAAGGATGGACCTGGGTGTGGCATCAGCAGAAGTGTGCCCAGAACCAGCACTCTCTAACTGACATGGATTTCTAAATGTTTCCTTCATTTAAAGATCTAATAAAAATTCATATGGGGCTAATACAGTCACCAAACTGCTTCACTACCAGAGACTGGGTAGTGGCCAAACAGCATTCTGCCAAGCCTCGGCAACCTTGTTCAGAGAAACCCTTCCAGGTTCTGCATATATTGCTACATCAGCCAAAATTGAGCGCTGAAAGGTAGCCCACCTGGTCCATGCCTCCCATTACACGTTCCACCTCCCCTTTTATAATGCAACTTCCCTCACTGATGACAACACTAAAGACACATTTGTGGCTGGTATCCTAACCAATAAGGACTCACTGTTTGGTGAGAAAGCCACTCCGTATGCTGGTGTAGACCTTCCATGCTTGCTGTTTGCTGTTGTTTTTGCGATGCATTTGACAGAGCCACTTAGGCCCAGCTAACTACTTGTGTTCCATTTTGTTCATCCACATGTCTAGGCATGTCATCGGGTCATCACTGGTTGTCCTTATTGTCTTGTTTCTCTGTCAAGCTATTTCTCCTCTCCATAGACTAGTCACACAATACAACTGCAACATGTCTGGACTTAAAAAAGAAAATGCAAAGCGCGTGGCCATTTTCCTACGACTTATTGTGGGGGACTGGAATTCCTCTTATTGTGGTTATTTTTAATGACTCTTGAGTAGGGATGAGCCAAACACCCCCCCTGTTCGGTTCGCACCAGAACTTGCGAACAGGCAAAAAATTTGTTCGAACACGCGAACACCGTTAAAGTCTATGGGACTCGAACATGAATAATCAAAAGTGCTAATTTTAAAGGCTTATATGCAAGTTATTGTCATAAAAAGTGTTTGGGGACCCGGGTCCTGCCCCAGGGGACATGGATCAATGCAAAAAAAAGTTTTAAAAACAGACGTTTTTTCGGGAGCAGTGATTTTAATAATGCTTAAAGTGAAACAATAAAAGTGTAATATTCCTTTAAATTTCGTACCTGGGGGGTGTCCATAGTATGCCTGTAAAGGGGCGCATGTTTTCCATGTTTAGAACAGTCTGACAGCAAAATGACATTTCAAAGGAAAAAAAGTCATTTAAAACTACTCGCGGCTATTAATGAATTGCCGGTCCGACAATACACATAAAAGTTCATTGATAAAAACGGCATGGGAATTCCCCACAGGGGAACCCTGAACCAAAATTAAAAAAAATCTGTCGTGGGGGTCCCCCTTTCAGGTCTTGTATGGATATTAAGGGGAACCCCGCGCCAAAATTTTTTTTAAAAATGGCGTGGGGGTCCCCCTCAAAATCCATACCAGACCCTTCAGACCCCTAAATTGACAATTGCACAGTCATGTGACCCTCTACCCAAATAAAATTGATGTCCTTTTTTCCCCCACAAATAGAGCTTTCTTTTAGTGGTATTTGATCACCTCTGCGGTTTTTATTTTTTGCACTATAAACAAAAAAATGCGGCTAATAAATCATTATTAACAGATAAAAGCAAATTTTACAAAATCCCTGATAAATATAAAAGCTTAACCTGTATTGAGTTAATAATTAACAAATATTTGTACATTTTAAATTGCGCCTTTTTTGCGAAATGGTTAAAATCGAACATACGCAAAAATGTAAATATCCAAGCACATGACCTGTGGAATAAAAACAGGTGCTACTGATTTTTAACAGAGTCACTAGCACCTGATCCAGGAATTCCATCCAGAAGTGTAGGACCATTGAGAAATCTTTAAACTGTCCCAGGATGTCTCAGGTGGATAACATATTGTAGGGTACTCCTTGCCGCAGTGCTTCTCTACCCCGATTCATTTCACATGTGTGATCTGGCTGTGCTCACCTAATACTTAATAAACCTCATAGGTGAGCACAGCCAGACCACCCATTTTCTCTAAAAATCTGGAGGTTTTCCTTTTTCTCTTACAGCTTTCAGAATTTGTAAAAGACCCCCCAAGCCATATATTGAAATGAATGAAATGAATCGGGGTAGAGAAGCACTGCGGCAAGGAGTATCTTACAATATGTTATCCACCTGAGACATCCTGGGACAGTTTAAAGATTTCTCAATGGTCCTACACTTCTGGATGGAATTCCTGGATCAGGCACTAGTGACTCTGTAATAGGGTCCATTGGTTCTGGTAAGAGTTCATTTTGAATGGTGGCGGATCATGAGGTGGAATCTGAAAATTCATTACTATTATTCTGTCACACATGGTGGCATTTGATTTGGGAGTTCTATGATTACCAGGATTTATGTCTGGACTATATTTGGACAGTTGTTCATGTTTATCAATCTCCAATAGCGCTGCAAAACTTGTTGTATAATTTTGATTACACGGTGTAATTTACTGTTTTTTGCTAGCGGCTTTTTTATATATTGGTTGCCAGTGCATTTTCTTCCTTTTTTCAATGATATATTTCTCATACTCAGTATAGTCATGCATAGACTTACACTGTAAAACATTTTCTGATGTTCTTCCTGAGTATGGGGATACCACATATTCCAGATTTTTTTGCAGTCTGGTTGTATAGAGGGTCCCAAAATCCAAAGAGCACCTTCAGGCTTGCAAGGGGCATAAATTACACATCTGATTTCCTGACTAGCTATCACATGTCTGGGGGAGTGCCAGGACAGTAGGTATTCCCACAAAACACTTTTGACTGGTGTGTCAGTGATCAGGAACATTGTTGCTGGCTTACATTGGTTCAATGACACTGGGACTGGTGTGGGAGTGATCAGGAACATTGTTGCTATAAAAGGAGGGAATTGCAACTTCAAATGAGGTATATGGTCCGAACGAGCATACACTTCCATCCCTGTTAATCGTTAAGAAAAGGTGGAAATTTGGGACTTTGTAGTGAGATGTGTGTTGGACAAAAACAAATAAATTGCACGATAAACAGAAAGTTTATTCATATGAATACACATGGGACATGGTACATAGCAGATATGACAAGCTGATGAACATATAATAGACAATGTGAAGATTCCATTATTGCACATGATAAATAAAATCAAAGAAAAGGGTATAATATACAAGCATATTTGATTAAAAAACTGCATTTAAAAGCTTGACTCGTTTCGTGGATGAAGTTCCACTTCTTCAGAAGCAAATGCAGAATGCGTATCTATAAAAAATATTCCAAATTACTCCAATGGATTAAATAAAGATGTAGGGGGAGGACAAAACCAAAACACTCCAAAATTACTTACATATCAGCTTTAAAAATGGTCATGGATTGCTAAAAACCTGATGGTTGAGGAAAGCCGGGAGATATCCCCGCCAGGAGCTGAGGGGGCATGAAACTGCAGACAGCTAAGGCGGAGAACACCACACTCGAGGGGAGAGATGGAAAGTGTCCATGGTGAGCTGCAGGATGATGCCTGAAAACAGCTCCAGTCTGTGTGAAATATAAAATGAATGTGGTCAAAAGAGATTGTGGGGTGTAACTGGCGGAGGGCATAGAGCCTATGGTGATAGGGAGGACCACCAGAGAACCTCACACCAAGACAAACAAAGGTGGTATGGTACAACATTCTGAAAACAGGACAGACCAATACTGTCCAGGGATTCAGGACTTGCAAAAGTGTGAAAATAGGAGAGAGAAAAGTGTAGTAAAAACAACCAGAGAACCAAGGCAAGACAGAACAAACAAAGGTTAAGAGGTGATATGGTACAATATCCTGAAATCACAACAGACCAATCCTGTCCAGAGATACAGGGACTGAATATAGTGCCGAAAAAATAAAGAAAGAAACCCCAAGGGGGAGGGGGGTTTCCCATTACCACGGGGGGTTGATTGGGCCTTCCCACTGTGCATCGGCACCACGCCACCTCCTGGTGACTCAGCATTGGTGGCATTTGTTCCATTCCCAGCATGTGTTGAGCATCTCCCCAGACGCTGGCCATCTCATGTCAGCTGTTCTGGCGGGAATGCCTCTATTTAAACACACCCAGTGTCACGCTGGGGGCGTCATGTGTAATAGCCTTGGCGGGTATATATTGCAGTTGACATGGACATTCACTGTACTGTTCATTTAAGCACAAGAGACTCCATTTTGTTCTCACTGTTGAAATGTGTTCTGTAACCTTCACCTAACACACAGACACATCTCCTACTAAAAGCTCTCTACTCCCCCCTCCCTTCTCAAGGTTTTACTTTTGCAATTGTTCTATTCGCTAGCTTTTAATAATACGTTTCTATTTGTTAGCTTTCAATAACATGTTTCTATTTGTTAGTTTTTAATAACATCTCACACCACCCCTTTTTTATCTATGTATAAAATAACATGTAATAATAAATTTTAACACTGAACGGACATTTTAACCAGTTGCCAACCGGCCCATAGCCAAATGACGGCTGCAGGGCGGTTGGATAACTCTGGGAGCACGTCATATGACGTGCTCCCAGAAAACTGCTCCCGCGCGCCCCTGGGTCGCGCACACAGGAACATCCATGACCTGGACCCGGCGCATCACGGATCACGGTAAATGGCCGCTGATCACGGCCGTTTACCATGTAATCGCTCCATCAAATGACGGAGCGATCACATGTAAACAAACCGGCGTCATATCATGACGCCGGTTCCTCCCTCCCCTCTCTGTATCGATCGGTACAGAGGGGGAGGGATCGGATGGGAGCAGCACTGTGGGCTGGATGTGTAGTGCCCACAGCACTGTTCAGTGACATGTGCAGTCACATCCATCCATCCATCCTTCCATGCTCAGCCAACCCCCCATGCTCAGCAATACCCAGCACTACTCTGCAATACTCTGCAATTCCCTGTGCAATACTCTGCAAATCCCTGCGCAATACTCTGCAATACTCTGCAATCCCCTTCAATACTCTGCAATACCCCGCAATACTCTGCAATGCCCCACAATATTCTACAATGACCCACAATACCCCGCAATACTCTGCAATGCCCTGCAATACCCTGCAATACCCCGCAATACTCTGAAATACCCTGCAATACTCTGCAATGCCCCGCAATACTCTGCAATGCCCCGCAATACCCTGCAATACCCCGCAATACCCCATAATACTCTGCAATACCCAGAAATACCCCGCAATACTCTGCAATACCCCACAATACTCTGCAATACCCTGCAATACCCTGCCATACCCCGCAAAACTCTGCCATACCCAGCCATACTCTGCCATACCCAGCCATACTCTGCAACACTCGGTGATACCCAGCCATACTTTGCCATGCTCAGCCATACCCAGCCATGCTCGGCTATACTCAGCTATAGGGATGAGCCGAACACCCTCCCGGTTCGGTTCGCACCAGAACCTGTGAACGGACTGAAAGTTTGCACGAACGTTAGAACCCCATTGACGTCTATGGGACTCGAACGCTCGAAATCAAAAGTGCTCATTTTAAAGGCTAATTTGCATGGTATTGTCCTAAAAAGGGTTTGGGGACCCGGGTCCTGCCCCAGGGGACATGTATCAATGCAAAAAAAGTTTTAAAAACGGACGTTTTTTCGGGAGCAGTGATTTTAATGATGCTTAAAGTAAAAAAAAAGTGAAATATTCCTTTAAATATCGTACCTGGGGGGTGTCTATAGTATGCCATAGTGATGCGTGTTTCCCGTGTTTAGAACAGTCCCTGCACCATATGTCATTTTTAAAGGAAAAAATCTCATTTAAAACTGCTTGCGGGTTTAATGTAATGTCGGGTCCTGGCAATATGGATGAAAATCAGTGAGACAAACACCATGGGTACCCCCCAGTCCATTACCAGGCCCTTTGGGTCTTGTATGGATATTAAGGGGAACCCCGCACCCAAATTAAAATAAGGAAAGGTGTGGGGCCACCAGGCCCTATATACTCTGAACAGCAGTATACAGGCGGTGCAAACAAGACAGGGACTGTAGGTTTGTTGTTAAGTAGAATCTGTTTGTAATTTTGAACGGGTACATTTTTAACGTGTTTAGCTCCAGCCAAAAAATCTTTTTTAAGCTTTTTGGAAAACATAGGGAAGGGTTATCACCCCTGTGACATTTGTTTTGCTGTTTTTCCTCCTCTTCAGAAGATTTCACCTCACTTTTTGTCCCAATGAAAAATGTTTTTTGAAAATTTGGGTTTTTTTGTGGAACAAGGATTGGTGATAAAGCATCGGTGGAAAGGAGAAATGTTTTTCCCATATTAACTCTTACAGGAGAGAATTTCCCTTCCTAGGGGTAGATTTCATCTCACTTCCTGTTGTCTCCTTCCGTTTGCAAGTAGGAGTCGTTTGTAAGTTGGATGTTTGAAAGTAGGGGCCTGCCCTATATACCCAGCAGAAATTTAGGCCTTAGGTGTTGTTGTGGCCTCAACACTGTAAGCCCTCACAGGGCCCTGCTGTGAAATATTAGATCAAGAATTGTAATTACATGCCCCTGTTGAACAGGGGCAGAAAAATTGGGCCTTTGGTGGTGGTGCTGGTGCCACAACACTGTAAGTCCTCACTCGCTCTTGGTGGGTGCAGAAATGGGCCCTGCTGTGAAATATTAGATCAAGAATTGTAATTACATGCCCCTGTTGAACAGGGGCTGAAAAATTAGGCCTTAGGCACTGGTGCTGGGGCCACAACACTGCAACCCCTCACAGACACTCTAGTTGGAACGCAGGAACGAGCCCTGCTGCAAAGTATTGCATCAAAAATTGTAATTACACGCCCCTGTTAAATAGGGGCTGAAAAATTGGGCCTTAGGCACTGGTGCTGGTGCCACAACACTGCAACCCCTCACAGATACTCTAGTTGGAATGCTGAAATGAGCCCTGCTGCAAAGTATTGCATCAAAAATTGTAATTACATGCCCCTGTTAAACAGGGGCTGAAAAATTGGGCCTTAGGCACTGGTGCTGGTGCCACAACACTGCAACCCCTCACAGATACTCTAGTTGGAATGCTGAAATGAGCCCTGCTGCAAAGTATTGCATCAAAAATTGTAATTACATGCCCCTGTTAAACAGGGGCTGAAAAATTGTGCCTTAGGCACTGGTGGTGGCGCCCAGAACCAAAAATGTTCTTACAAGCTATCAGCGTGATGATTGAGGAGGAAGAGGATAATTTCTCAGGGATAGTCACTCACCATCAGTATAGGCAGTCTTTGAAGGGATCTGAGATTTCAAAAAAAATTATTCGGTTACATCAGCATCAGGTGCTTGGTAGCTGGTGGTGATCCAAGACTGATTCATTTTTATGAAGGTCAGTCGATCGACCGAGTCGGTGGACAGACGCACCCTGTGATCGGTTACCACGCCTCCAGCAGCACTGAATGTGCGTTCTGAAAGAATGCTGGATGCAGGACAGGCCAGTAGCTCAATTGCATACTGTGCAAGCTCTGGCCAGTGATCCATCCTCAAGACCCAGTAACCCAGAGGATTTTCGGTGGGAAAGGTGTCCAAGTCAGATCTTGCCCCTAGGTATTCCTGCACCATGTAAAACAGACGCTGGCGATGGTTGCTGGAACTGATCATACCTTGGAGCTGCGGACCAAAAAATTGTCTGAACGCATCGGTCAGACGGCCACCTTCTCCACCGCTCCTTCTTTGACTGACCGAAGCCTCAGCAACACGTTGTCCAGAAACAGGAGTTTGTAACCTCCCAGTCTCTGGGAACACATTGCACAGACCTTTCTGCAAGGCCTCCCGAAGATGTTTCATCCTCTGCTCCCTCTGCGATGGCAAGATAAGGTCCACAACCTTACCCTTGTAACGTGGATCAAGGAGGGTTGCCAGCCAGTATTGATCCTTCTCCTTGATACCACGAATACGAGGATCCTTACGCAGGCTTTGCAGGATCAAGGAGGCCATGCAGCATAGGTTTGCTGAGGAATTCGGTCCGGAGTCCTCTGGGTCACTAAGGATGACATGGTCCGCAGCCACCTCCTCCCAGCCACGTACAAGTCCATGTGTTTCTTAGGACTGATCCCTTAAAGACTGCTGCTGATGCTGAGTGCCAGGCTCCACCTCCATACTGACACAATCTTCCTCCTCCTCCTCCTCGTCCTCTTCCTGTGTGATCGGCAGGCACGCAGGAACACTGTCTGGATAAAGGGGGCCTTGAGAGCTAAGGGAGTCCTCTTCTTCCTGCCTCTGTTCTGCATCAAGTGCCCTGTCCATTATTCCACACAACGTGTGCTCCAACAGGTGGACAAGGGGGACAGTGTCACTGATGCATGCACTGTCACTGCTCACCATCCTCGTGGCCTCCTCAAATGGTGACAGGACAGTGCATGCATCCCTGATCATGGCCCACTGGCGTGGGGAAAAAAAAAAACAAGCTCCCCTGACCCTGTCCTGGTGCCATAGTCGCACAGGTACTCATTGATGGCCCTCTGCTGTGTGTGCAGCCGCTGCAGCATGGCCAACGTTGAGTGGGCATGTCACAGATTAGGCGGTTCTTGGGCAGGTTAAACTCCTTTTGGAGGTCTGTCAGCCGAGCACTGGCATTATATGACCGGCGGAAATGCACACAGACTTTCCTGGCCTGCCTCAGGACATCCTGTAAGCCCGGGTACCTGCCCAAGAACCGCTGCACCACCAAGTTAAGGACGTGAGCCAAACAGGGCACATGGGTCATTTGTCCCTGTCGGAGGGCAGAGAGGAGGTTGGTGCCATTGTCGTAAACCACCATTCCTGCCTTAAGTTGGCGTGGCATCAACCACGTCTGAACCTGCCCCTGCAGAGCTGACAGAACCTCTGCCCCAGTGTGGCTCCTGTCCCCCAAGCACACCAGCTCAAGCACCGCATGGCATCTTTTGGCCTGCGTACTTGCGTAGCCCCTTGAACCGCTACAGAGCACCGCTGGTTCCGAGGACAAAGCACAGGAAGAGGCCATGGAGGAAGAAGAAGAGGAGGGGGTGGAGGAGAGAGGTGTGTCACAATCATTAGCATTTTGGAGGCGTGGTGGTGGAACAACCTCCTACACTACTGCACCTTGTCCTGCATCCTTCCCAGCTGCCAGCAGAGTCACCCAATGCGCCGTGAAACTTAGGTAACGTCCCTGTCCATGCCTGCTGAACCATGAGTCAGCGGTAATATGCACCTTACTGCTGACCGCCCTGTCCAGCGAGGCATGGACATTGCCTTCCACATGCTGGTAGAGAGCCGGAATCGCCTTCCGTGAGAAAAAGTGACGTTTGGGTACCTGCCACTGAGGAACCGCACATTCCACAAACTCACGGAAGGGGACAGAGTCTACCAACTGAAAAGGCAGCAGTTGAAGTGCTAGCAATTTTGCCAAGCTAGCATTCAACCGCTGGGCATGTGGATGGCTGGGAGCAACTTCTTTCGGCGGTGCAGCAGCTGGGGCAGGGAAATTTGCCTGGTACAATCTGACGTCGGTGTACCAAAAGCAGATTGCCCACAAGTACTTGGCTGTGACACACCTAATTCTACACCTTCATTCCTCTCAGTGCAGGTCTCAGAGAGGACTGAAGGTATAGTGGGGTTGGAGATCTCAGCTGATGAGGAGCAAGGAGAGGTCTTCTTTGTTCTTTGGTGTGGGTCTTTTAGATACGCTTGCCAACGAACTGCATGGCAGGTCAACATATGTCTGGTCAAGCATGTGGTACCCAAGCGGGAGATGTTTTGGCCACGCGAGATATGCTTGAGACATATGTTGCAAATAGCAGCGGTGCGATCTGATGCACTCGTCTCAAAAAAGGCCCACACCTAAGAACTTTTTGAAGAGACTGCAGCGCCCTGCACATGTGGAGCTTTGGGGTGTGATGCAGTCAATGTGCTGCCCTTAGGCTGGCCCCTGGAGGGCATCCTGCCTCGTTTGTGATGTGCCGCCTCCTCCTCTCTCCTATCAGGCACCCACGTTGAGTCAGTGACCTCATCATCCCCTCCCTCCTCATCACTGGAGCAAACCTGGCAGTATGACTGCCAGATTGCTGTCCTTCTTGGGCACCCCCTCTGTCCGTGCTCATGTTACTGCCTTCATCGAGCTCAGTATCATCATCAGAGCCTTTCAAACGCTGGGCATCCTCCTGGAGCATGTACCCAACACTGTGGGCAAACAGTTCGAGGGACTCCTCAGGAGGACATGGTGGGGCTAGGGAAGGAGTCACTGATGACATTGAGCCGAGGGAAGAGGCCGCTGCTTTGCCAGACAAAGTACCCTGGGCATGGGTGAGAGAGGATGAGGAGGATGAGGACAGCTTGGTCATCCACTCGACCAAGTCTTCCGCATGTTGTGGCTCAACATGGCCAGCTGCCGAAAAAAAGGCCAAGTGTGTCCCACAGCCACGTGCTGATGAGGATGCACCGTCTCCACGACCAGCACTGTTGCCTTTAGACACAGAGCCTGCTTGCCCTCTTTTATTGGCTTGTGACTTTCTGCCTCTCCTTGTTGGCCTTCCAGACATACTAATGGCCTGTAGCTGCACTAAGCTGGGATATATATATATATATATATGTATATATATATATATATATATATATATATATATATATATATACTGATAATGCAGCTAGCAAAATCAACTGCCTGCCTGTAGTATGTATTTTTAGCTGAACACTGTGCAGAGGTCTCACTACACTAACTTGTAGCTTTAGCTGAACACTGTTCAGAGGACGCAGTACACTAACTTGTAGCTTTAGCTGAACACTGTGCAGAGGTCGCACTACACTAACTTGTAGCTTTAGATGAACACTGTGCAGAGGACGCACTACACTAACTTGTAGTTTTAGCTGAACACTGTTCAGAGGACGCACTACACTAACTTGTAGCTTTAGCTGAACACTGTGCAGAGGTCGCACTACACTAACTTGTAGCTTTAGCTGAACACTGTGAGGAGGACGCACTACACTAACTTGTAGTTTTAGCTGAACACTGTCCAGAGGTCACACTAAACTAACTTGTAGCTTTAACTGAACACTGTGAGGAGGACGCACAACACTAACTGTAAATAGTCTAGCTGCCCGACTGTGGTACTAATAGGATCAAAAGAACACCAGCAATTTTCTTCAGGTAGCTGTAAATACTGTAACAACACAAGCCTGCCTGTCAGTAGGAAGATAACAGGAAAGGATCTAGCTAAACTGAATACAGTGTATATATATATATATATATATATATATATATATATATATATATATATACACACAACACCTGGGATGCATATATATACACAATACACTGTAAGTGCAGCTAACTCACTGACTGTCCTGCCTAATCTATCTAACTTAAATCAAATGACAGTGTCTCTCTGTCTATCTCTTTCAACGCTGGAACACACACTACACAGGGCCGCCGTGCAGGCGGCCTTATATAGTGTGGGGCGTGTACTAAATCCTATGAGCCATAATTGGCCAAAGCCTCCTCTCTTCAGACGGCGCTGTGATTGGCCAAGCATGCGGGTCATAGTGCATGCTTGGCCAATCATCAGCCAGCAATGCACTGCGATGCCGCTGTGAATTATGGTCCGCCACACGAATTTGGCGCGAATGGCCCATAACGTTCGCAATTCGTCGAACAGGCGAACAGACGATATTCGAGTCTAACACGAAGCTCATCCCTAGTTCTGATACAAAGGACATTTGTAGCAGAGAAATAGTAAGCCTTCTCATGTTTCTCTAAAACAGTAACAACAAAGTTAGCAAAGATAAGCTACAAAACTGCCAAGAGAGAGTGATCTTCCTGGGTCACTGCATTTCACATGGAATCCGTCACCTAACCCCAAGGAGGCTTTGGCTAATTATGGCTCAGGGGGTTTAGTACACGCCCCACACTATATAAGGCCGCCTGCATGGCGGCCCTGTGTAGTGTGTTCTGGCGTTCAGATAGAGAGATAAAGAGAGAGAGACAGACAGTGTCATTTGATTTAAGTTAGATAGAGTAGGCAGGTCGAGTCAGTTAGCTGCAGTTACAGTGTATTTTGTATATATGCATCCCAGGTGTTGTATATTAGACATGTGCATTCGTTTTCGTCCGAATGCATTTTCGTCCGAATTTCAGGTATTTTCGTTATCATTTTAACAAACGATAATGAAAGTGCAGAATCCGAAAAATGAAAGATCCGACATAAACAAATGCTTTATTTTCTTTTTCGTTACTACAACAGTTCCATATAGATAGGAGATTCGACATGATGATGACAATAACAATCTGTGTCCATCAAACCTGTGGTCGAATGTGCCTAAAGGCTAATTTGCATGGTATTGTCATAAAAAGTGTTTGGGGACCCGGGTCCTGCCCCAGGGGACATGTATCAATGGAAAAAAAGTTTTAAAAATGGCAGTTTTTTCAGAAGCAGTGATTTTAATAATGCTTAAAGTCAAACAATAAAAGTGTAATATTGCTTTAAATTTCGTACCTGGGGGGTGTCTATAGTATGCCTGTAAATGGGGCGCATGTTTCCTGTGTTTAGAACAGTCTGACAGCAAAATGACATTTCAAAGTAAAAAAGTCATTTAAAACTACTCGCGGCTATACTGAATTGCCGGCCCGACAATACACATAAAAGTTCATTGATAAAAACGGCATGGGAATTCCCCACAGGGGAACCCCAAACCAAATTTTTTTTAAAAAAATGACGTGGGGGGTCCCCCTAAATTCCATACCAGGCCCTTCAGGTCTGGTATGGATTTTAAGGGGAACACTGCGCCAAAATTAAAAAAAAGGCGTGGGGTACCCCCAAAAATCCATACCAGACCCTTATCCGAGCACGCAACCTGGCAGGCAGCAGGAAAAGAGAGGGGGACGAGAGAGCACCCCCCCTCCTGAACCGTACCAGGCCACATGCCCTCAACATTGGGAGGGTGCTTTGGGGGTAGCCCCCCAAAGCACCTTGTCCCCATGTTGATGAGGACAAGGGCCTGATCCCCACAACCCTGGCCCGGTGGTTGTGGGGGTCTGCGGGCAGGGGGCGTATCGGAATCTGGAAGCCCCCTTTAACAAGGGGACCCCCAGATCCCAGCCCTCCCCCCTGTGTGAAATGGTAAGGGGGTACAAAAGTACCCCTACCATTTCACAAAAAAAATGTCAAAAATGTTAAAAATGACAAGAGACAGTTTTTGACAATTCCTTTATTTAAATGCTTCTTCTTTCTTCTATTTTCTATCTTCTTTCTTCTATATTCCTTCGGTTTCTTCCTCCATCTTCTTCTTCTTCTGGTTCTTGTTCTTCTGGTTCTTCTTGTTCTTCTGGTTCTTCATCTGGTCTTCTCGTCCGGCATCTTCCTCAGCGGTGCCGTCTTCACTTCATCTACTTTCCTCGGGCCGTTCCACAACCACGATTGGATGGGAGGCTCCCGCTGTGTGACTCTTCTCCTCTTCTGACAGTTCTTAAATAACGGAGGGCGGGTGACCCCGCCCCCCTCTGACGCAGGGCGAGTGACCCCGCCCCCCTCTGATGCACAGGGACTTCCCTGTGGCATTCCCCGCCACGTCAGCTTAAGGCAGGAATGGTGGTTTGCGACAATGGCACCAACCTCCTCTCTGCCCCCTGACAGGGACAAATGACAATGGTCATTATAGTCAATTTACAGTCCCAAGAAACACATGGACTTGTACGTGGCTGGGAGGAGGTGGCTGCAGATCATGTCGTCCTTAGTGACCCAGAGGACTCCGGACCGAATGCCTCAGCAAACCTACGCTGCATGGCCTCCCTGATCCTGCAAAGCCTGCGGAAGGATCCTCGTATTCGTGGTATCAAGGAGAAGGAACAATACTGGCTGACAACCCTCCTTGATCCACGTTACAAGGGTAAGGTTGCGGACCTTATCTTGCCGTCGCAGAGGGAGCAGAGGATGAAACATCTTTGGGAGGCCTTGCAGAAAGGTCTGTGCAACGCGTTACCAGAGACTGGGAGGTTACAAACTCCTGTTTCTGGACAACGTGTTGCTGAGGCTTCGGTCAGTCAAAGAAGGAGCGGTGGAGAAGGTGGCCATCTGACTGATGCGTTCAGACAATTTTTTAGTCCGCAGCCCCAAGGTATGATCGGTTCCAGCAACCGTCGCCAGCGTCTGTTTTACATGGTGCAGGAATACCTAGGGGCAAGATCTGACTTGGACACCTTTCCCACCGAAAATCCTCTGGGTTACTGGGTCTTGAGGATGGATCACTGGCCAGAGCTTGCACAGTATGCAATTGAGCTACTGGCCTGTCCTGCATCCAGCGTTCTTTCGGAACGCACATTCAGTGCTGCTGGAGGCTTTGTAACCGATCACAGGGTGCGTCTGTCCACCGACTCGGTCGATCGACTGACCTTCATAAAAATGAATCAGTCTTGGATCACCACCAGCTACCAAGCACCTGATGCTGATGTAACCGAATAATTTTTTTTTTAAATCTCAGATCCCTTAAAAAACTGCCTATGCTGATGCTGAGTGACTATCCTGAGTAATTATCCTCTTCCTCCTCAATCATCACGCTGATAGCTTGTAAGAACATTTTTGGTTATGGGCACCGCCACCAGTGCCTAAGGCCCAATTTTTCAGCCCCTGTTTAACAGGGGTGTGTAATTTCAATTTTTTATGCAATTCTTTGCAGCAGGGCTAGTTCCTGCGCTACAACTAGAGTATCTGTGAGGAGTTGCAGTGTTGTCGCACCAGCACCAGGGCCTAAGGCCCAATTTTTCAGCCCCTGTTCAACAGGGACATGTAATTAGAATTCTTGATTTAATATTTCACAGCAGGGCCCGTTTCTGCGCCCACCAAGAGTAACTGTGAGGACTTACAGTGTTGTGGCACCAGCACCACCACCACCACCAAAGGTCCAATTTTTCTGCTCCTGTTCAACAGGGGCATGTAATTACAATTCTTGATCTAATATTTCACAGCAGGGCCCTGTGAGGGCTTACAGTGTTGTGGCCACAACAACACCTAAGGCCAAAATTTCTGCTGAGTATATAGGGCAGGCCCCTACTTTCAAACATCCAACTTACAAATGACTCCTACTTGCAAACGGAAGGAGACAACAGGAAGTGAGATGAAATCTACCCCTAGTAAGGGAAATTCTCTCCTGTAAGAGTTAATATGGGAAAAACTTTTCTCCTTTCCACTGATGCTTTATTACCAATCCTTGTTTCACTAAAACCCCCAAATTTTCAAAAAACATTTGTCATTGGGACAGAAAGTGAGGTGAAATCTTCTGAAGAGGAGGAAAGACAGCAAAACAAATGTCACAGGGGTGATAACACTTCCCTATGTTTTCCAAAAAGCTTCAACTAGATTTTTTGGCTGGAGCTAAACACGTTAAAAATGTACCAGTTTAAAATTACAAACAGATTCTACTTAACAACAAACCTACAGTCCCTGTCTTGTTTACACCACCTGTATACTGCTGTTCAGAGTATATAGGGCCTGGGGGCCCCACACCTTTCCTTTTTATAATTTGATTCGGGGTTCCCCTTAATATCCATACAAGACCCAAAGGGCCTGGTAATGGACTGGGGGTACCCATGCCGTTTGTCTCACTGATTTTCATCCATATTTCCAGGA
The DNA here is from genome assembly GCF_042186555.1 of Aquarana catesbeiana. Classification (NCBI taxonomy): domain Eukaryota; kingdom Metazoa; phylum Chordata; class Amphibia; order Anura; family Ranidae; genus Aquarana; species Aquarana catesbeiana. The sequence goes on from NC_133325.1 coordinate 6,247,615, forward strand.
CCTGACATTACATTAAAGCCGCAAGCAGTTTTAAATTACTTTTATTCCTTTAAAAATGACAATTTGTGCAGGGACTGTTCTAAGCACTGGAAACACACGCCACTTTACAGGCATACTATAGACATCCCCCAGGTATGATATTTAAAGGAATATTTCATTTTTTTTTTACTTTAAGCATCATTAAAATCACTGCTCCCGAAAAAACGGCAGTTTTTTAAAACTTTTTTTTGCATTGATACATGTCCCCTGGGGCAGGACCCGGGTCCCCAAACCCTTTTTAGGACAATACCATGCAAATAAGCCTTTAAAATTAGCACTTTTTATTTTGAACGTACGAGTCCCATAGACGTCAATGGGGTTCTAATGTTTGTGCGAATTTTCGGTCCGTTCACAGGTTCTGGTGCGAACTGAACCGGGGGTTTTTTGGCTCATCCCTAGTTGTGGGACTCTAAATGAGGCATGGATATGTATTTGGAATTGTCAAGCATACCTAAAATTAGATTTAATGTCACCGTCCCTGATGGGAAATCTGTGCAACCATAGAGAGTTGCTAATCAATCCAATACATTAAAATCAATTCAGGAATAGTAAACGTATAATGTATCATAATATATAATACATAAATAATGCAGAATAAAGCATGATAAAATATAATAGTAATCATATTGACATATTTAATGTTTATAATGGATAGACATAATTGGTACAAGCAATTACAATAAAAAAATTGAATGGATATACAGACAAGTGAGCATGGTTATCCTGATGAGTGTAGAAATGAAGTGCATTCGATAAGATTCCTGATTGGAGCAGACTCTACCGTTTCAAGGCATTTAAAGCCAATCATCGGGAGTGGAATGCATCAATAATGGCTAAAAAGGTGGAATAAATGAATAAATAGGTCAATAAAGTCTCAAATAGAAAATCATGCTTTCAAAAGAGAGCAGATGTTGGAAGTAAATATACATTACCTTTGGCTACGCCCATGTAGATAGCCCAACAGTCCCTAAATGGGAGTAGGATGGTGGCCCTGAATGAGCTGTCTCACCCGGGGTTGAGGCGGGGACACATTCCCCTTATCCCTAAACCAAAGCTCTTCAGAAGGCATGGAGAACCGGAGGAGGGGTGGCAGGAAACAGCAGCCATGGAGAGAAGTGGACAGCCACAGCACAATGCCAGAGTGTGAGGTATGCATAGATGGGCCACAAAGTGGATTCTGGAAAAAGATTAATGGTGTATAGTGTGTAGTATAAGAGAATATAGTGCACCCTGTGTAAAAGAATCTAAGTGTTAAGTGAGCGTGTGTGTTGTTTTGGTCCTGGAAAGGGACCCATTAATTACCTGAAGTATGGATCAAGACCCATAGAAACTCTCCTCAAGTTGGAATATGTGGAGTGAGCTGCCGGCTCATCCCAGCCTTTGTAGCCTCAGCCTGGGTTGTGTCATCACCATTGTCGTGCAGCAACACGTTGACCAAGTGATTGGATGGAGCAGACACCCGCCCGAGAGACCTCAGCGGTAGTCCATCCCATCCCTTAGGCCATGTGAGATGGAGGAAGCACTGGCATGCAAACTGGCATCAAAAGGACATCCCGCATGCGGCGTGCTGGCATGACGCAGATGCGCCAAGGTCCGACCCCGCTCCCATCACCTAAACAGGGATGGGCGGGGGAGAAGGAGCTGGGTGCATCGCAACCCTGTGGAAACAGCTCATTCAGGGCCACCATCCTACTCCCATTTAGGGACTATTGGGCTATCTACATGGGCGTAGCCAAAGGTAATGTATATTTACTTCCAAAATCTGCTCTCTTTTGAAAGCATGATTTTCTATTTGAGACTTTTTTGACCTACCGTATATACTCGAGTATAAGTCTAGATTTTTAGCCCTTTTTTTTAGGCTGAAAGTGCCCCCCTCGACTTATACTCAAGTCACCACCGTCTGCCTATATGATCAGCGTGTCATGCAGACAGACGGTGGCCAGCCTGTGATGATACCATTCAGCAGCCATTCCGCTGTTCAAAAGCCGTGCCTCCTCCTCGTCTGTGCTAGGCAGAACACTGCATTTCCCAGCAGTCAGCGTACAGCCTATCACGGACACTCTGTCATCCTCGTCCGTGGTATGAGAATGAGAGAATTTCTGTGATAGGCTGACCGCTGACTGCTGGGAAATGGAGTGTTCTGCCTCTCACAGACGAGGAGGATGCACGGTTTTTGAACAGTGGAATGGCCGCCGAATGGCATTATCACACACTGATCGGTGGATGCAGAGCGGCACCCGGAGGATGCAGATCGCCACACGGAGGCTGTAAAGGACACAGGTAGGCTGCACGGGGACACAGGGACACATGCACAGGACACAGGGACACATGCACAGGACACAGGTAAGCTGCACAGGACACAGGTAGGCTGCACAGGACACAGGGAGGCATGCAGCTGCAGATGGGCATTGTTGACCCTCTTTTCCACTTACAGTAGCTGCAGCATTTCTCACCCTCGTCTTATACTTGGGTCAATAAGTTTTTCCCAGTTTTTTTGTGGTAAATTAGGGGCCTCTACTATTCGGATCGACCTATACTCGAGTATATAAGGTATTTATTCATTTGTTCCACCTTTTTAGCCATTATTGATGCATTCCACTCCTGATGATTGGCTTTAAACGCCATGAAACGCGTAGAGTCCATACTCAGGGATGCCAAGTTAAGTCTGCTCCAATCATGAATCTTATCGAAAGCACTTTATTTCTACACTCATCAAGATAACCATGTTCACTTGTCTGTATATCCATTCAATTTTTTAATTGTGATTGCTTGTACCAATTATGTCTATCCATTATAAACATTAAATATGTCAATATGATTACTATTATATTTTTTCATGCTTTATTCTTATTATATATGTTTACTATTCCTGAATTGATTTTAATGTATTGGATTGATTAGCAACTGAGACGGGAGGGCCCGTGGAACTCAGAATCCCTTGGAAAGTAGGGGATGTCCTTGTTTCAGCTCCCCATACACCTCTTATGTCTAAGTCACCCTGTGCTATCCTGGCACAGGGTGAGTGAGAAAATATATCTTGGACTACTTAATATGGGACAGTAATATTTGTCCACAATATTTCCCAGGGTGTATGTAGAGACTATTATTGGTTTGTTTGATTCAACCTGTTAATTGAGTGAGCTGATCACATTAGCCTCCAGGACTGGCTAGGAGACGAACTGTTGATGACTAGGCTGAGGAGGGGGGGAGATTGTTGTTTGTATTGTTAATTGTAATTAGCTCCAGCTATTGTGTTTATACTACTGTGTGAAGCTCGGCGCCCACAAGTCTGTCATCTGGTCTGGGTAAACTTTTTTAGTAAATTAGCTCATGTTAATTAGGTTAGCTTTGAGTCAGCCTGCTGTATAAATGTGTGTGAGATGTCCTGATGTACTCCAAGACTGGTGTTGTCTAGTTCTTGGGGGTTCCTATAGCCAGATTCATTGGACTCGTGTTCCAGAACTTAGGAAGCGGTATACTGACGGAAGCACTCAAGCGGAGTGTGGGACGTTCCGTGACAGCAACTCTCTATGGTTACACAGATTTTCCCATCAGGGACGGTGACATTAAATCTAATTTTAGGTATCCTTGAAAATTCCAAATACATATCCAAGCCTCATTTAAAGTCCCACAACCCACTTTTTTCATTTTTTAACTCCAGATCGAGTTAAATCTCTACAAAAATTTGAAAAGCCAAGAAATGTACGGCAACTACGTGCCTTCCTGGGGTTAGTGGGATATTGTAGGGACTGGATTCCAAATGCATCAGAACTTATGGCTCCTCTATATGAGGCTACCACTAGAAACCCTTTCAAACTCACATGGGACAATGAATTGCAGATGAAGGAGCTTATTAAAATTTTGTCTGAAGCTCCCGCCATTGAACTTTCTCATTGTTCTGTCATGAAGTCAATGGATTTGCTGCAGGTGTACTTACCCAGCTACATTTTTGCACACCCCACATCAAATTCACTCTTGGAGAATGCAGCCTGCCATCTCAGGAGCTGAGTCTTGGCCCTTTCTTTCCATTCAGGCAAAAGGGGAGTATTTTTCGGATAGAGCTCCTCCACAGAGATCCCATCCTTTGCTCTCCCCACCAAATCAGACGACAGGACTGGGGTGGCCAGATTCACTTGTCCCAGCAACATCTGAGCCGGCATCTTCACTGGCGAGGCTGTTATGTTGTGGACACTAACCAAGATCTTCCCATGACTTCTTTGCAACCCTTTGGTTGAAACCACCTCAGGAATTATCTCCACTCCCATGTCTTCTCTCTGTCCGTCTGATTGAAGGACAATGAAAGGGCCTACTTGCTTCCAATTTAGCTTGACAGATGCTCATAAATAGGCCACTTTACCAGGCTGTAACACCTTCTAACACTGGTCCAAGTGCCAGATCTTTCCCTTCTGTTTTTGTACCAGGTGCTGGTAGGCTTGTCTCAGCATGGGGTGCAAACTTGTAGTTGAAGTGCCCAGCTCCAGAACAAGAGGTGTCAACAGCCTTCTGACAAGATCAGTATTGGTCCCTATGATGAGAGAACTCTTACTGGCCCCTGGTGGGCGAGGACAGACCACTGCCTCAGTTTCAAAAGTCTTGGCTTTCCTAGCCATGGAGGGATCGAAGGTCAGCTTGACCGGTAGATAGCCATCATAGGGGAAGTTCTGAGTCACAATACCCCATATCTGCAGTTCTTCCAACTTCTGCAAAGGCAGGTGCTTGAGGTGCCTGTCATAGAAGTCTCTGTAGAGAAGGGTCACTTAAGCTCCAGTATCCAGAAGGGCCTTGGTGTAGACTCCCTTAACTTGGAGGGGAACAACAGGAGAAGGTCCCACCATCTTGTCAGGGAGCATGGAGGAAGTGGTGGCCCTGGCCTTTCGGTGGTTTGTATCCGCGCTCCTCTCTGCAAGGTTCTGATTGGGCTTAAGTCTGTGCTAAGTTCTGTAAATCTGGTATGCATTGACTCTCCGACACCAGGCAGCATTTGTCAAAAGAAACAGGACACTGGGTTGCTTGGAGGCAACAACGGGGGGCCCTCTGCAAGGGTTTGGACTTTCGCTGCTGTCTCTTCATGTCATTAGTTTTGAGCCAGCTACTGTAGATGGGCACCCAGTTGGCTCCTTCACCAGAGCTCTCCGAAGTTTCCCTCTGGCTTCTGGCACTGTGCTTCAGGCTTCACTGGGCTTGGGCACACCTGTAGATTAATGTCCCACATAATTTCAGCATACCTCAGTATGCTCAATGGCACTCCTCACTGGTACACGTGAAAATGCTCATCACCGCCTCCGATATAGACACTAGTATGAATATACGTGCATCGCTACCAAATATCCATAATATCCCTGTAATTATGGATAATCAAACATTAAAACCACTTGATCTTACCGGATCTAATGAATATCTATTAGCCTGAATGATTTTTGGCCAGAAAATTTGATAAGAGGGGGCCAGCCCCCCTCATTAATCACTTAATAAGTCTCTAATTATGTGAGATCTAACGTTAAAACCACTTGATCTTACCGAATCTAACGAATATCTATTAGCCTGAATGATTTTTGACCAGAAAATTTGATAAGGGGGGGCTAACCTGTCCATATGTACCACCCAGTATCTCAAATTTGATGTGGAATATCTCTGAAATGATGTGAGATCTAATGTTAAAACCACTTGATCTTACCGGAACTAACGAATATCTATTAGCCGGAATGATTTTTGGCCAGAAAATGTGATAAGGGGGGGCTTCCAAAATAGCTAACTGTTTGGTCAATTTTTTGATAAGGGGGGGCTGATGATGGGTTAGCTCCCCCAGCAAATAACTGTTAATATTGCTTCTTCTGTGTGAGATCCAACGCAAACAACGGTTGATCTAACCTGATCTAACAAAGATCTAACAAACTGCATAAGATTTTTTCAAAAATTTTGATATGAGGGAGCTAACCCGGCAGAGGTCCCCAAACACACCTCCAAGACCACCACTGCCTTGCTAAAGAAGCTGAGGGTAAAGGTGATGGACTGGCCAAGCATGTCTCCAGACCTAAACCCTATTGATCATCTGTGGGGCATCCTCAAATGGAGGGTGGAGGAGCGCAAAGGTCTCTAACATCCACCAGCTCCGTGATGTCGTCATGGAGGAGTGGAGGAGGACTCCAGTGGCAACCTGTGAAGCTCTGATGAACTCCATGCCCAAGAGGGTTAAGGCACTGCTGGAAAATGGTGGCCACACAAAATATTGACACTTTGGACCCAAGTTGGACATTTTCACTTTGGGGTGTACTCACTTTTGTTGCCAGCGGTTTAGACATTAATGGCTGTGTGTTGAGTTATTTTGAGGGGACAGCAAATTATACTGTTATACAAGCTGTATACTCACTACTTTACATTGTAGCAAAGTGTCATTTCTTCGTGTTGTCACATGAAAAGATAGAAGAAAAGATTTACAAAAATGTGAGTGAGGGGTGTACTTACTTTTGTGAGATACCGTGTGTATCTTTGTGTGTGGTGTGTATGTTTATATATAAAATTGTTCCATATCTGAGTGCAGATCCCCACTTACATCAGGGTCCACAGAGAGCTCCTTCCTTACATCAGGGTCTCCAGAGAGCCCCCCCTTACTTCAGGGTCTCCAGAGAGCCTCCCCCTTACTTCAGGGTCTACAGAGAGCCTCCCCCTTACTTCAGGGTCTACAGAGAGCCTCCCCTTTACATCAGGGTCTCTAGATAGGGTGAGAGAGAGAGGGGGTGAGAGAGAGGGGGTGAGTGAGAGGGGATGAAAGAGTGAGAGGAGGTGGGAAAGAAAGACCCCCTAGCCCTGCCTGCGGTTTCTACTGTCTCAGCCCCTGTATGTGTGGGTAGGCGTGTGTGTGATCCACCTACCTCCCGCCCGTCCTCCGTCATCCTGTTTTCTTCCTGTTCCATGACAGTCAGAGCGAGCTAGGAGAGGAGGTTGAAGAAGGAGTGTAGATTCTGGGAGGCTCTGGGAATTCTGTTCAGGATGGTGGTGAGGCTTTGTCTTCTCTCTCTCACTCCCTCCTGGGCTCCTCCCAGCTGCACAGGCCTCCCCCTCCCTCTTTGATGCTGCTGCCTGCACCCCACTGCCACCGGACCAGCGGCAGGATGCTCCAATCCTGGACCATGACAAGAGGTGGGGCTCAACTCTTTAGGCCCCACGAGAACTAGAGGGGGAGGAAGTGGAATCCTCCTCCGCTTTAAATGCTGGTGAGGGAGGGAGTTGCAGCCATGATGTCACTGGTTGCTAGAAGCTAGGGGGCTCTAGCAACCAGTGGATAGGAATAGAGTCAGGTGAAGACAGAGCCAGAGCCAGTGCTACAGCGACTCAGTCCAACCCTTTTCCCTTGACTTCTCCCAGTGTTAGTTTCATTCCGGGACAATGCAGTGTCTCGGAATGAAGGTGCCCGGGATCTGGACATACCTGCTAATTGCGGGACTGAACCCATCCTATAAGAGACTCTGGGCTATAGCCCCAGAAGCCACCCCTAGCGACGCCACTGTTTGTGTATGTGTGTATATATATATATATATATATATATATATATATATATATATATATATTGTATATAGATAAATTATATTATGTCTCTGGGATGGACAGTGGGTCCAACATGTCCTGTATACATTGTATATTATACACAGGAGGACTACAAGTCCCAGCATGTCCTGTATACATTGTATATTATACACAGGAGGACTACAAGTCCCAGCATGTCCTGTATACATTGTATATTATACACAGGAGGACTACAAGTCCCAGCATGTCCTGTATACATTGTATATTATACACCGGAGGACTACAAGTCCCAGCATGTCCTGTATACATTGTATATTATACACCGGAAGGCTACAAGTCCCAGCATATCCTGTATACATTGTATATTATACACAGGAAGACTACAAGTCCCAGCATGTCCTGTATACATTGTATATTATAGAGTGGAGGTGAGTCTTGTCTGTGTCGTTCCCCCCCCCCCCCGCAGTCTTCCATGTCTCATGTGTCCTCATATCTCCATAGTCTTCCATGTCTCATGTGTCCTCATATCTCCATAGTCTTCCATGTCTCATGTGTCCTCATATCTCCATAGTCTTCCATGTCTCATGTGTCCTCATGTCTCCATAGTCTTCCGTGTCTCATGTGTCCTCATATCTCCATAGTCTTCCATGTCTCATGTGTCCTCATATCTCCATAGTCTTCCATGTCTCATGTGTCCTCATATCTTCATAGTCTTCCATGTCTCATGTGTCCTCATGTCTCCATGCTTCCTAGTGTGAGTGAGAAGAATTTGGATATGACGTTGTCTGTCACAGAGTATATGTAGAGTCTTCCATGTCTCATGTTCTTAGTGTTTCAGCATTGGTGTCAGGCTATGTGAATAAGTGTCCCTACAGATCCCATAAGATGTCTCCATGTGTTACATGTAGACGTTCATAACCTTGTATGGCAAACATTCATTCATAAAGTCATGTATGGACTTTGAGTGACAAGTACACATATAAGGCTGGCCATACATTATACAATTTTCGTATTCAATTTAATTTAGATTTACCTTCAGCTATGTAGAGCAAGGGCCTACCTGATTGCATACAAATTGAAAGGGTTTAGGTTTGACCTCGTATTATATGGTTTTGGTTAATCTAAAGGAAAAGTTGAACAAGAAAATTGTATAGTGTAGTCCCTCTCAGAATATTATGCCCTCTTGTGGCAGAGCCTGGGATTGCTCTGGGGGAGGATACCACCTCCACCCATCCCCCTTCTTGTCTGTAGAGGGTTTGTGTCTGGACAGCCCCCTTCACGGCTGTTTATACATTGTATATTAGACACGGGGGGACTACAAGTCCCAGCATGTCTTGTATGCATTGTATATTATACAAGGGGGACTACAAGTCCCAGCATGTCCTGTATACATTGTATATCAGACACGGGGGGACTACAAGTCCCAGCATGTCCTGTATGCATTGTATATTATACACCGGAGGACTACAAGTCCCAACATGTCCTGTATACATTGTATATTATACACCGGAGGACTACAAGTCCCAGCATGTCCTGTATACATTGTATTATAGAGTGGAGGTGAGTCTTGTCTGTACCCCCCCCCCCCCCGGTGTGTATGAAGGTGCCCCCCCCCATGGAGGGTGTTATCTGGAGAGGGCGCTGTCCTAGGAGAAGCTTTTCCTTATCTCGGGAGTCAGACTTCCCTGTGAAATGTAAGAGTTAAAGTGTAGCGCTATACATCAATAAATTAACCATTAAATTACTAATGGTATAAAAACTTGTGATATAAAAGAGAAAAAAATCCAAACGTGCCCAAAGGGAGTAGGATATCTGGCCTTATGTCAATACACAAGTACACGATGAGTGACTCTAATATCTTAAACCCAAAAAGTGAACACATACATAAAAAATATTATAATAAAATAATTAAAAATCATATAAATATAAAAGTGTGTCACATTGAAGAACACAAATGGTCAAATCATACAAAAGTCCAAAAGGATGTCAGCAAATATAAAGATGGAGTCCAAAGATTAGAAAGGATGATCCCACAAATCCAGAGACATGTTTGACAGACATCACTTGGAAGGAAGTTGGAAAAATAGGTAAGCCACCACCAGTAATCATAAGGAGGCTTACCAGATGTTGTTGACTTGGAGAGGCTTATGCCGCCCAAGTCAAAAAAGACTTATAACCAGCTGGCTGGGAAGATGCACCTGCTTGAGCAGCCACGAAGACTTGATGCAGACGTTCTCGGACAGCAGTTCATAGGAAATGCTCCGAGCTCCAAACCGATATTCACAAACCATGCAAAGATAAATGAAATACTCGCATAGTGTGATGCCATATGTATAAAAAATGTATTAAGTAAAAAAAGGATAAACTCACATGGTAACGATCATCAAAGGCATATATAGGAACAAGAGTGGTATGTAGGTAAGTCCACCCAACGCGTTTCTGCTAATAAGCCATCATCTGGGGTCTTTTTTTTTTCCCCTGTGAAATGTAGAAGAAGGTGGAGGACTCTTCTTGATTGGTGTGTTGGTCGGGGGTGTGTCCAGTGGTGGGAAATGTCCCTGAGAGGACGGGGAATCTTGGTGATGTGCAGCCAGCAGTGGAGGGAGGATTTCCCCTCTGAACACAATGCGGGGGAGCGGATTGGATAAAGCTGCTGCTGCACTTTTCTGGCGTTAAGTGCTCATGTGAGTGTATTGCACCCAATTCATGAAGCATTTTCCGCCCTCTTGGCTGTGAGAGCGACTCATGCACCACATTCAGGTAGGTGTACAACGCACCACTTTACCACTTAACTCTACCATACTTTGTGCTGTAAAGTGGGGTAAATTGTTCGGCCTAGGCATGAGTTCAGGCTGAACATTGGATGTTCGCCGAACAACCACAATTTTGGGACATTCAACGTTTGTTTGGCCCGATAGATGACCACAATCCATCGCGTCGCCACACAATGCATTGGAAGCCCCGATTGGCTGAAGCAATGAAAGCTTTGCCCAATCAGGTCACAGAGCACTGTCAGAGCCCATCAGTACTGCTAAGCAGGGGCCACCAGTGACACCTATCAGTGCAGCTTCATCAGTACCTTCTGATCAGTGCCCACCAGTGCCGCCTCATGAGTACCTCCTGATCAGTGCCCACCAGTGCCGCTTCATCAGTGCCGCCTTATCAGTGCTCATCAATGAAGGAAAAAAAAAATCCTGTTTGCAAAATTTTATAACAAACTATGGAAAACATTTTTTTTCTTCAAAATTTTTTAGCAAAAAATAAAAACCCCAGTGGTGATTAAATACCGCCAAAAGAAAGCTTTATCTGTGTAAAAAATGCTAAAAATGTTATTTGGGTACAGTGTAGCACAACGGAGCAATTGTCATTCAAAGTACAATATCGGTGAAAGCTAAAAATTGGCCTGGGCAGGAAGGAGGTATATGTGCCCAGTAAGCAAGTGGCCAGGGGACAGGAACCACACCGGAGCAGAGATTCTTGCAGCTCTGCAGGGACGGGCCCAGAGATGGTTCACACCACGCCAGCTGGAGCCAGGAATGGTGGTGTCCGATAATGGCACAAACCTCCTGTCTGCCCTGAGACAGGGAAAGTTGGAAAGTGACACATGTGCCATGTCTGGCACGTGTCCTCCAATTTGGTGGTGCAGTGTTTCCTAAAAAAGTACCCAGGGTTTGAAGATCTTCTAAAGCAAGCCAGAAGGGTCTGTAGCCATTTCAGGTGGTCATACACAGCCAGTGCTCGTTGGCTGATATTCAGAAAGGCAGAAAAGTGGGAAGAAGAGGTGGACTTCCTTTCCTCTCAAGGACCACTTTATACAGACATCATTGTTCCTACACCCCAGAACACACAGGAGGAGGAGGAGGATTCTGGCAGTTTTGGAGGCATTGAAGCAGAGAAAGACATATGTCAAACCTTAAGAGATGGTTTTCCATACCCAGAACCCTTGGAAGTAGTACGTGGCTGGGAGGAGGCAATTCCAAATACTGTAATCCTCAATGGCCCCCGAGGACTCTGCTTCTCATACCTCTGCAAACTTGCCGTGCATGGGCTCCCTCATTCTTCAAAGCCTGCGAAGGAAGCCAAGAATTTGTGGCATCATGGAGAAGGATCACTATTGGTTGGCAACCCTCCTTGACCACCGTTACAAGGGGAAAGTCTCAGAACTCATCCCGTCCCCACAGAGGGAGCAGAAGATGAAATCACATGAGAACACCTTAAAGTGGAGTTTATGCAACGCCTTTCCAGACTCTGGTAGGTTACAGTCTGGTGGAAAACGTTGTTTTGAGGCTTCTTTTGGTCAAGAGAGAAGGGGTGGACAAGAGGGACACCTCAGTGAACCCTTTCAAAATTTATAATATAATAATAAATAATATATATCCTGTATAATAATAATAATGTTTCTCTCTCGGGATGTTCTGTATGAAAAGTTCTCCATGAGCTGTTTTCAGTCCTTCCTGTACTGCCCCTCCCCCATAGTGATCCCACATTACACCCCCCCCAGTTTCCTTTCTTCCCTCCCCCATATTACCCGATCTCTCAGGAAGTTTCTCCTTCAACTTCTTGTTTGTCTCTGACTGAAGCACCATGTGAGAGGAGGAGGAGGGGTGTCCTCCATTTTCTTGTAGCTCAGGGATTCAAACTTCCTGTAATGACACGATGACTTCTCATTGTTTAGAACAGGGATCCTCAAACTACGGCCCTCCAGCTGTTGCAGAACTACACATCCCATGAAGCATTGTAAAACTCTGACATTCACAGACATGACTAGGCATGATGGGAATTGCAGTTCCTGAACACCAGGAGGGCTTCAGTTTGAAGACCCCTGGTTTTGAAGAAATGTGTCTTGTAGCTCAGAGCGGAGATGTGTCCTCCATTTTCTTGCAGCTCAGAGAGGGGGAGGGGTGTCCTCCATTTTCTTGTGGCTCAGAGAGGGGGAGGGGTGTCTTCCATTTTCTTGTAGCTCAGAGAGGGGGAGGGGTGTCCCTTATTTTCTTGTAGCTCAGAGAGGAGGAGATGTGTCCTCCATTTTCTTGTAGCTCAGATAGGGGGAGGGGTGTCCTCCATTTTCTTGTGGCTCAGGGATTTCCATATTCCTGTAATGACACAATGAATTCTCATTGTTTAGAAGAAATGTGTCTTGTAGCTCAGAGAGGGGGAGGGGGTGTCCTCCATTTTCATGTGGCTCAGAGAGGGGGAGGGGTTGTCCTCCATTTTCTTGTAGCTCAGAGAGGGGGATTGGTGTCCTTCATTTTCTTGTAGCTTTGAGAGTAGGAGATGTGTACTCCATTTTCTTGTAGCTCAGATAGGGGGAGGGGTGTCCTCCATTTTCTTGTAGCTCAGGAATTCAATCTTCCTGTAATGACACAATGACTTCTCATTGTTTAGAATAAATGTGTACATTGATGAAGATCTTCCTCCTTTATATACAATGTATCCATGGGGGAGTCCTGTGTCATCAGCCCCGCCCAATGTATCCGCCCACTTCCTCTCCTAACTCAGCTTTACCTTTTCACTGCTGGAACTCTCCTATTCCTTTTATTTATTTCCCATGAACATGTAGCTCCGCCCACACATGATCTATTATGGGACAATAAAACGATGGCGATGTGATTTGTGACGTCTCTCTGTATTTGTAGCACTGTTTATCACCCAGATATTTCCAGTAATACATGAAATGGATTGTAGTGCCCCCAACACCATCCATTCCCATTCCTGCTACACAATGTAACCACCAGACTGTCTCCAGTAATAGGGTTGCCACCTCATCCCATTAAACCCGAACACATATTAATTAAACAGGTTCTGAGGCTAATTTAATGCAGATAAGGCCCCAAGTGGGAATTACCACCTTAATCACTTCAGCCCTAGTAGAATTTACCCCCTTCCTGACCAGAGCACTTTTTACAATTTGGCACTGTGTCACTTTAACTACTAATTGCGCGGTCGTGCAATGCTGTACCCAAACAAAATTTGCGTCCTTTTGTTCCCACAAATAGAGCTTTCTTTTGATGGTATTTGATCACCTCTGCCGTTTTTATTTGTTGTGCTATAAATTGAAAAAGACCGAATATTTTGAAAAAAAACGATATTTTCTAATTTTGTTATAAAAATAATCCAATAAACTCAATTTTATTCATACATTTAGTCCAAAATGTATTTGGCCACATGTCTTTGGTAAAAAAAATGTCAATAAGCATATATTTATTGGTTTGCGCAAAAGTTATAGCGTCTACAAACTAGGGTACATTTTCTATAATTTACACAGCCTTTAATTTATGACTGCCTATGTCATTTCTTGAGTAGGGATGAGCTTCGAGTTCGACTCGAACATTGGCTGTTCGCCAGTTCGCTGAACAGCGAAAAATTTGGGGTGTTTGCGGCAAATTCAAAAGCCACGGAACACCCTTTAAAAGTCTGTGGGAGAAATCAAAAGTGCTAATTTTAAAGGCTTATATGCAAGTTATTGTCATAAAAAGTGTTTGGGGACCTGGGTCCTGCCCCAGGGGACATGGATCAATGCAAAAAAAAAGTTTTAAAAACGGCCGTTTTTTCAGGAGCAGTGATTTTAATAATGCGTAAAGTCAAACAATAAAAGTGTAATATTCCTTTAAATTTCATACCTGGGGGGTGTCTATAGTATTCCTGTAAAGGGGCGCATGTTTCCCGTGTTTAGAACAGTCAGAGAGCAAAATGATATTTCTAAAGGAAAAAAGTCATTTAAAACTACTGGCGGCTATTAATGAATTGCCGGTCCGACAAAACACATAAAAGTTTAAAAAAAAAAAACGGCATGGGTATTCCCCACAGGGGAACCCCAAACCAAAATTTAAAAACAAAATGACGAGGGGGTCCCCCTAAATTCCCTTCAGGTCTGGTATGGATATTAAGGGGAACCCCGGCCAAAATTTAAAAAAACAATGGCGTGGGGTCCCCCTCAAAATCTATACCAGACCCTTATCCGAGCATGCAACCTGGCAGGCCGCAGGAAAAGAGGGGTGGACAAGAGAGCGCCCCCCCTCCTGAACCGTACCAGGCCACATGCCCTCAACATTGGGAGGGTGCTTTGGGGTAGCCCCCCAAAACACCTTGTCCCCATGTTGATGGGGACAAGGGCCTCATCCCCACAACCCTTGCCCGGTGGATGTGGGCATCTGCGGGCGGGGGGCTTATCGGAATCTGGAAGCCCCCTTTAACAAGTGGACCCCCAGATCCCGGCCCTCCCCCCTGTGTGAAATGGTAAGGGGGTACAAAAGTACCCCTACCATTTCACAAAAAACTGTCAAAAATGTTAAAAATGACAAGAGACAGTTTTTGACAATTCCTTTATTTAAATGCTTCTTCTTTCTTCTATCTTCTTTCTTCTATCTTCCTTCATCTTCTTCTTCTGGTTCTTCTGGTTCTTCTGGTTCTTCCTCCAGTGTTCTCGTCCGGCATCTTCCTCTGCGGCGTCTTCTTCCCTTCGTCTTTTCAGGCCGCTCTGCATCCACCATGATGGGATGGGAGGCTCCCGCTGTGTGACGCTTCTCTTCTGACGGTTCTTAAATAATGGAGGTCGGGGCAACCCGGTGACCCCGCCCCCTCTGACGCACAGGGACTTTCCTGTCTGCCCCCCTCTGATGTCACAGGGAATGCCACAGGGAAGTCCCCGTGCGTCAGAGGGGGCGGGGTCACCGGGTGGCCCCGCCCTCAATTATTTAAGAACCGTCAGAAGAGGAGAAGCGTCACACAGCAGGAGCTTCCCATCCCATCATGCTGGATGTGGAGTGGCCCAGAAGAGGAAGGGAAGAAGATTCCGGCGCCGCGGAGGAAGATGCCGGACGAGAACACCGTTGGAAGAACCAGAAGAACCAGAAGAACCAGAAGAAGAAGATGAAGGAAGAAATCGAAGGAAGATAGAAGAAAGAAGAAGCATTTAAATAAAGGAATTGTTGGTATTGGGAGCCGCATTGCATGTTTTTTTGGACTACACTTATCACTAATTATTACCATCTTTCTTTGGAAATTTATTATACACATCAGTGTGTCACGGTTCTTTATTTTTGCACATTGTTATTTCACTTCTGTGTAATTGCACTCATCTTGAATGAGTTTATCTCATTCCTCATTGCACTTTATGATTGTTATCCATTTATTTATGAATTTTATGATATTTATTTACTATTGCACTTGTATTTATTATTGCATTTTTATGTACTTTTGCACGTGTATCTATTGCCCATTTATTCACCTTTTCACTCAGGCTTAGATAGCACCACATAATTTGTTTTTTATTGATCCCAGCTTTGTTTGAGGACAGGGAGAAGTACAAAGGTCAGTTTGTCCTAAACAAAAGTTCCATTGTTCTCTGAGTTTCATTTCTCCATAAGAAGAAGCTGCTTTGGCTGCACAGATCACACCGCTGGAGTCTACACTGAAGTCTGCATTGTCAGCCAAGCAGCTGAAGGAGTTCAACGATTAAAAGTCTACTAATCAGACGTACTCTTGGAGGGTCACCTACACAACATTCTCACCTCGTCCATCTAGACTGGTTACTAGAGCTTCTTATACAGGCTCTGATCCATCACTTTCCTCCTCTGCTAGAGGCACTTTATTAGGATTTATAGAGGGACAACACTGACCTGGTTTTGGACATCTGAATGAAGGAAACAGCAGAGATATGGTCACAGGGGAGAAAGGAAACATCAACGCTGCAACAAGTCATCTGCCACTCAGCCAACCATCCCAACAGATTATTCCTCATCAACAGAAATAGAAGCAATTCTCACCTTATCCTCCGCTGAACTGACATCGGGTAAGATGGACCTTCTGGGGAAAGATTTGGCCTTTAGCCATAAAGCTCTAATGAAGACGTTTTTTGTTAGCACAGGACTTGTATAGATTTTTTAGGAATATTGATAGATTGAAGGTAGATTATTCTTTGAGAGGTGATATTGATATTGATATTGAGATATTGAGATATTGATATTGAGAGGTAGTAACACCACTGGGGAGGTCTGTCTTAAGTTTACAGACAAAATTGAAGTTTCCACCACCCACTACATATGCAGCAGCAGAAATGTTTCTTCATTTGGATAATAAAGATGTGAAAGTATTACAGAATATAATCAGGAACTATGGGGTCATCTCCTAATAATCGGGGGCTCTGTGTTTGGTATTGGAGACGGTCTGTAAGGTGCTCCTTAATGCTTAGCGTTCTCTGTTGGACCTTTTATTGGATTGTTTGTTGGATTGTTTCTTGTGAATGACTTTTCTCAGCTTGGATGTTTCTACAATAGTGTGTCATATTTTGTGGAGGTTCTTTGTTGCCGGGGTCACACCTCATTGACTTACCCCATAAGTGCTCTTTTGGAAGTTTTCGGTGTCAGCCTGTCGGGTCTGTCAGTTACCTCTCTGTATTTTGCGGTAGAATGTTTGGATCATTTAAATAATGGTGGCCAGTTGCAGAGAGAAGTTTGATGGAGGTTTGGAGATGGTTGGTTTGAAGATGTAATATATAGCAGTAGTTGGCTGTGGTCTAATAGGTGTGATTGTAGAGTAACTGAAAAGACATGGATGAGTGAAGGGTTACTATCTGTGATGGCGGACACATCATAGGGCTCTGTGTATATTGTGGCCTCCTCATATACTTCACTCTTGTCTCACACGTATGGGAAACTCCAGGACCTAGGTGATGGTGGGGAGGTCACCTTAGGTCTGCTTCCAGCTCCCCAAGAGGACAATAGTTTACAGATCCCCACCGTTTTTCACTCTGGGAGCAGGTCTCATGGACCGCTGGCCTTTGTAGATTTCGGAGCTCCTGCAAATTTTATTGATGAGGCTGATGATAATGTTAGTCCAGGAGCAGATAGCAGGTAAAACAGTTCACATGTGCTGGTTGTGCCAAAAGTTCAGCAACAAGAGCACATCCCCTGAGCAGGACTATAAACAGAGCAGGCTGGGGGCGCATGCGTGAGAGCTCCGAGATGGCTGCCTGAGCCAGGAGCTCTGCACCTCACTGATACAGGATCGTCCACAATGCCTTTCCGATCCCGCTCGAGCGCCATCCGAACGGCATTGGTGCCCCCCACAATCCGGAGAACACCCCCGCATGTTTAAAGCCGGGGCCAGACGGAATCTGGTCCTGGAATTCGCTGCCTCCACCGGCCCAGGGTGTACCAAGATGGCCGCCGCGGCTGCTGCAGCCTCACAGCTCCATGCCTCCCTCGCTGAAGGAACTCCAGAACTCAGGCAAGTGCTGGCCCCAGCCCTATTGCACTTCACCCCGGTGTCTCATACTGCAGGAATGCAGGCACAGACTCCCTCACCGGCCTCCACAGAGTCCCTGCTCAGCCACGCATTTGGGGATCGGGCCTTCTCCCGTGCAGGCCCAGTGGCACCTGCCTATGCTGAGTCTCTCCCTCTCAGCCCTTCGACCCAAAACACCCAGATTTTGGTGGAAGATCTTTTTATTAAATTCTCCACTCTCCTAGAAAGGGGCCTAGATGCCACGGCATCTAAAATAATGGGAGAAATTAAAGCAGACCTCCAGAATATCGGCTCCAGGATAGACGCCATCGAAGGCAAGCTGGACCAGACTGCTGCAGTCTCTTACCAGAACTCTGACCTAATCCAATCCCTTCAAGATCAACTGGACACTGCGTTTTTTCGCATAGATGATTTGGAAAACAGATCTAGGAGGCTTAATTTTTGGATCAGAGGACTGCCGGAAACAATTCTCGATGTCACAGCAGCCATGCAGGACTTAATGAAGTCACTGACCCCAAACATTCCGTCATCACGTTTGGAGCTTGACAGGGTACATAGGGCCCTGGGTCCCCCCAGAAAGGACGGATCCCCCAGGGACATCATTGCCAAAAATCAGAATTATGACGTCAAGGAAGCTGTGATGAAACAGGCCCGGGCCCTTCCCCAAGTATCCTGTCAAGGTCACCCAGTGCAAATCTATGCAGATCTCTCCCCCTCCACCATCCAGCGAAAAGAAGAACCCTGAAACCCCTTTTGTCTGCTATGACCCAGAGGGACATTAAGTATAGATGGGCCTTCCCCTTTGCGGTGAAATTCTCCCACAAGGGTCAGAACCACTCTTTTTCCAACTTCAAAATGGGAGAGAAGCTCCTGCTCAACCTGAAGATAATCTCTCAGGAGATGCAAATGGAAGCATCCCCCTCCTCGACTGGTTCCAACAAGCGTCCTCCTCCGGTCAGCTCACCGAATACCCTATGGAACAAGACCAAGTCTAGAAGATCATCCCACAAGGGACCTCCGTGACCGCAAGATCACACTGAAATCTGTGTCCCATGTAGTCACTTGCCTCCGCATTTGACTAGTTCTCGAATTGCAGAGATTGACTCCCTCCCACTCCCTGGGAGTAGTTTATTTCGGTGTTCTCCCTTCACTCAGTTTGATTTTTTCTGACGCTCATTTAATCACCTTGTTGATTGTGGTTTCTCCCCTTTTTCTTTCTTTTTTTTATCAGCAGTGGTTCCCCTATAACTCCTGAACCCACTTGGTTAGTCAGGAAATAATTGTATCATTTTGAAACTTTAATGCTACTCGGGACTCACCCTAGTGATGATAGGCGACCCTTTGGTCCCGCCTCCCCTCCTTATCCTATGGAGATGAGGGGTATTCAATTTGGGGAAAAATTTGGGGTTCGGAAAACCCTTTTATAAGTTACATATGTTACAACCTGTTGTATGTTTGACGGTAGTAGTTACAGTTGGCACCCAATCACCACAGGTTGTAGGGCGCCCTGATTCGGGGCAGATTGCATGTGCCTCCTCCTATCCCTTAGACGCCTGTGGGTATCCGGGGGATAGGACATCCAACCGATTGGTGATTTTGACCTTATACTATCTCACGCTTCAGCAGCCTCGGGAGGAGAAAACTCTCCCTTACTCTCTTATTTTTCTCCTTCTTTTTCTTTCCCTCCCCCCCCATCTTTCCCTCCCCTCCCATGGAGCACCACTTAATCATTTTATCCATTTCAAACAAATTACTCGGTGGGCCGATGCAGACTGAGACTCTAACTGGTAACAGAACACTGTACCCCTTCTCAGCATGGCGCCGGAAGACATCCATGCAGGTAAGTGACGGTAGATTCAATAGCAAACCTTCACCCAGGTCTCATTGATGACCACACACACAACACCATAAGTGTTGCCACCCATATTGTCCAGGGCTTGAATTCCCCACTTAAAAGAAGGAAGGTATTTAACACTTACAAATCCTCTAAACTAGATATTATCATGCTGCAGGAAACTCATTTCCCAGCTAGGTACTGGGCCAAGTTCCTTCACTCCCACTTCCCAAATTATTAGCCAGTGCAGAAAATAAGCTTAAGGGGGTGGCCATAGTGTTTGCTAAAACATGTAATTTCAGTTGGATCTCTGACACCAAAGATCCAGGAGACAGGTTCCTAATGGTTAAGGGAACAATAGACGGGCAGCTTTATACTCTAGTTTCCTATTACACCCCCAATAAGGGCCAAGCGGCATTTTTCAGAGACCTCTTCAACACCCTCTCGCCATCGCTAGAGGGCACAGTCATTTTTGGAGGAGACTCCAATGCCGCATTTGATCAAGGGCTGGACAAGTCCAGACCCCCTTCCGATCAACTTACCCGCCCAACCAAAATAAAGCCTCAAGATAGCTAGACTCATCCATGCCCACGGCATGGCGGACGCTTGGAGGGAATTGAATCCCACCAAACGGACTTCACCCACTTTTCCCATACTCACAATTCCTATGCCAGGATAGATCACCTCTTAGTTCAAACGCATTCCATTCCACTAATTATAAAATTCCATATCAAGGACACAGTTCTGTCCGATCACTCAATGGTTGTCATGGTAATTCAAGCCCATCACTATAGAATGGGTAGGGGACAGTGGAGGCTCAACGATTCCATTCTCTCAGATCCTGTCCATGTCACGATGCTAGGCAAATCTCTGAAGGAATATTTCCTCTTTAACAGTACCGAGGAAATCTCGGCTAAAACGCTGTGGGCAGCCCACAAGACCTTCATCAGAGGGGGGTTCATCAGAATGGCATTTCAGATTTTCGAAACTCCAGGCTCTTCACAAATCAAACCCCTCCCCTTCCTCGGTATCCCAGCTTGACAAAGCCAGGTTGGAGCTCAGCCTAGCTCTGACAGCTAAAGCGGAAAAACAAATCCGTTGGAACAAACACAGGTTTAACACCCAAGGGGACAGGATGGGCTCCATGCTGGTGCTAAATTAATGCCCCCGAATTAAGTCCAATATAATGCCAAAAATAAGAATTCCGGGTCAAGGCACCACGGCTGACCCCTCCAAAATCCTGGAAGCATTTAATGCTTTTTATAACACCCTTTACTCTCCATGCACACCCCTCACTGACGTTTTGTTAGACATGTTTTTAGACAGCCTCTCACTCCCGTCGCTCTCAGCAGAACACAAAGATAGCCTAGAAGCCCCATTTACAGAGGGCGAGGTGCTAAGAGTGATAAAGGCCTTGAAGAATGGCTCTACCCCTGGCCCCGATGGTCTGTCAAATCCCTATTACAAAGCCTTCTCCAACACCTTAGTTATGCACCTAACAAAATCCTTCAATACAAAAACGAAGGGAGACCAGCTTGATCCACAACTTAATACCGCATACATCACAGTTATTCCCAAGCCGGACAAGAATACGGAACATGTAGGAAACTATCTCCCTATATCGCTTATTAATTGTGATGTCAAGATTCTAACCAAGATTCTTGCTAACCGCATAGCTTCCATCATCAACACATATATAAACAAGGATCAAATGGGTTTCATCCCGGGAAGACAAGGCCCAGATCAGATAAGGTGGGCCATAGATGTGGTATCCATTCTTCAAACTAATTGGGAGGGGGGCCCTAAACAATCAGGGATTCTCCTGTCGTTGGACCTGCAAAAGGCCTTCGACTCAGTCTCATGGCCCTATATTTTTATCATTTTGTAGCACGGGGGCTTCGACCAGTGATTCATGGGACTGATACAGGCATTATATTCTAATCCCAGAGCCAGTATACACTCCAAGGCTACTACTCCAAGCCTATAACGATAAAAAAGGGGAATAGACAAGGATGCCCACTCTCACCCCTCATATTCGCAATAAGAATTAAAACACTCACCATAGCAATTCGCCAAAACCCAAACATCAAGGGTGTGTCCTGCGGCTCCCAAACTCACAAATGTGGCCTCTTCGCGGATGATGTTCTGCTCTTTCTTACATCACCCATAACCTCTCTTCCCAACTTATGCCAAACTTTAGATGCCTTCGCTAGGATATCAGGATTACAAGTGAACTATTCAAAATCACAGGCACTAAACATCTCCCTACAAACCGTCACAGTGGAACTCTTACGAAAGTCCTTCAAATTCAAATGGAGCGACTCCTCCATTAGATACTTAGGAATTAATCTAACAGTTGAAGACTGAAACCCTGTATAATCTTAACTATCCTCCCATGTACCGCAAGCTAGAAGCGGACCTAGGCACCTGGTCCCAAAACAACATATCTGGGCTGGGGAGGGTGAATTCGATCAAAATGACACTACTCCCAAGATTATTATATCTTTTCTGCTCCCTACCCATCCTCATCCAGAGGGACCATATTAGGGCTTTTCAAAGCAAACTTCTGAAGTTCACTTGGGGCAAGGCAGGCTATAGAATTCCCCAAAGAGTCCTCTACACACATAGGAAAAAAGGAGGCCTGGGATTGCCCTACCTCTACATATATTATCAGGCCGCCAGATTAGCCCAATTGTCGATAGTTTACTCTAGTTTCGAGAAACCTGATTGGGTTCAGATAGAAAAACATGTGGTCCCTAACTTCACGTTAGACTTCCTCCTTTGGAGCCCCCCCAAAAAACAGACCCTCAATACTCGCACCTACCCTGTCCCACTCCTTTGCTCTCTGGGACTCCCTACGTTCCTCTGAGACTCTAGTCTCAGCCTATAAACCCCTGACTCATCTTTATAATAACCCAGACTTCCCCCCCCAGGAAAAATGTCCTGGCCTTTAGGTGGTGGGTGGACAAAGGGCTCTATAGGATTGGACACTTCTTCACTGCTTCAGGCCCCTTCGCCCTAAAGCATTGCATCAAAACGCTTGATCTTCCCATATCTGAAAAATGTAGGTTTGGCCAAATATCCAATTTTTTACAATCTTAATGTAAAGATAAAGGCCTCCCTCCAAAATTTACCGACTATGAATTGTGGTGCGGTCAAGCCATGGACCAGAAGGGAGGATCTCGGTGATCTACTCATCACTTACTTCTCCTGGCTCAAAGGATTCCTTCATGGAGGCCTGGGATTCTGATCTCCAATTCCAATGGAACCTGAAGAACTGGCAGAGGGCCTGTTTCAAATCCTTCCAGGGTATCCTTAACACCACTCTGATAGAAGCCAGCCTGAAAGTGATCTCCAGATGGTACTACACACCTTCCAGACTGGCTTCCATTTTCCCCGCAGCGGATCCTCTGTGTTTCAGGGGCTGTCAACTCACAGGCACGTTGTCTCACATTTGGTGGGAATGCCCCAGAATACGTTCTTTTTGGAAAAAAATATTCAACATCATAGACGAGCTAGTAGAGACTTGGGTTCCCAGGACTCCTATGGTGGCCCTCCTAAACGCCTCGATTCCACGGATCTCTTTTTTTTCTCAAACAAAAGGTTTTATTAAAATTGAATAAGTGTATACAGTTCCAGAGCGCATACAGCAATTTACAGAGTATAAGTCACATCTTACATATGTAATAAGATAAAAAACAAAAAAGCACAGAAAAAGGGGGCATATACTCCATTACATCGAATGAAAAGAAAAGAAAGAAGAGAAAAGAAGGAAAACAACCTCTCATCAGATAAAGCCATCTGTGGGCAATCCACGTTCCTTCAATGAATATTTTACTTGTCATCTGCTAGCATGTTGGCTAGTTATATAGTGCATAACATACATCCTATGAGAATTGAAGCTTATAAGGGCCACCTTTAGAATAAGCGATCATATACCACATCTACTGGCGCTAGGCCTGGTACATCCAACCAGTGAGCCCATAGTTTCTCATATTTTTGTGAAGCTCCCCTATGCTGGTATATAATTTTTTCCATACGGATTGTGGCCCCCATTTGTGTAATCCATTCTTGCAATGTGGGAGGATTCGTGGACTTCCAGTGCCTGAGGATAAGCAGGCGGGCCTGAAACAGAGCTCTTCTAATAGCTTGCTTAAGGATATCCTCAGTCAGTAGATCATCCACAATCCCCAGCACACATGGTTTGGGATCCAAAGGTATCACTATTTGAAAAACTCTATTAATGGTGTTAATGACCTCGCTCCAATAGAGGTGCAATTTTGGGTATGAGATCTCCATGATCTCTGGAGCATCTGGTGCAGGTAGGATCAGTGCCCAATCCCATACGGACCAGTCTAGTCGGCGTGTAGTGCACTCTGGAAATAATATAGAGCTGTGAGAGCTTTTGAGCAGCGTTTAACGAACACGTAGGAACTGCCTGTAAGGCTTCCTCCCATTGTTCCTCCTCAAAAGAGCCAACATCCTGTTCCCAGTGGGATACGACTCTCAGAGGCGCGTCCCCTAGGAAAAGGTTCAGAAGCATGGTATAGCAGTCAGATATAAATCCTCTATAAGTGGTTATGGCAAGTAGGTGGTTGAAAATAGGAGTGGGTTGCAGGTTCCAAATGTCAGAGCCCCTCTGTGCATCTATCGCATGTTTTAGTTGTCTGTAATAAAAGAGCATAGAGCCCGGCAATTGAAAGGCCTCTCTGAGCTCCGAGAAGGGTCTCAATTTACCGTCTCTAAGTATGTGGACTATATGGGACACCCCGTACTGTTGCCATTTAGAGCCATAGGGTATTTTAGCTATTTCCGAATAGTGATTGTTTTCCCAGATGGGGCTATACTTGGTGAAGCCCTCCACCCCCTGCAGCATCCTAACCTTGTTCCAGATTTTCTGCATAAGTGCGTAGGTTGGGAAAAGCTTATTGGATTTGTTATATTGTAAGGCCTCTAAACCATCCACTACCTCTCTCCTGGAAGTGAATCAGAGTATTTGGGCCGAAGAGTCTCTCAGGTTCATCTCCAAGTCCTCCCCGGACCTATGGCTCTAGCAATGTGTTGTAGCTGGGAGGCCAAATAATAAACCCAGGGGTTAGGCAATGCTAAACCTCCATTGTCTTTAGGACATTGTAGCTGCTCCAGTTTAATTCTAGGAGGCTTTGAAAGCCATATAAATGAACGGAAAAGAGAGTTGATGATTCTAAACTTTTTCAGAGTAATAACCATTGGAGAGTTGTGGAGCACATATAGTAGTTGTGGCATGAGGATCATCTTTATTAAGTTTATTCTGCCTACTTGGGACAGTTTTAATTTACTCCACACTTTGACCCGATCACGACATCTATTGATCAATGGGGTTAGATTAAGATTAACATAGTCTAATATACGGGCTGTAACCTGTATACCCAGATATTTGAAGGATGTCGAGACTGGTATGTCCTGCATATTTTGTTGGGTTGGGGGCGGGTCACTGTCCAGCAGCAGCAGAGAGGACTTGGTCCAGTTAATAACTAAGCCTGAGTATTTCCCGAACTGTCTAATTACTCTCATTGCTTCTGTCAGTGAGTTAGATGTATCACCCAGTAGCAGCATGGTGTCATCTGCATACATAATTACCTTCTCCTGAATGTCTCCATATCTAAAACCCTGTATCAAGGGATTAGCTCGTACCATAGCCGCTAGGGGCTCAATGGCCATAGCAAACAGGAGCGGAGACAGGGGGCACCCCTGCCTCGTACCCCTGTATAGTTTAAAGGGTGATGAAATCCTTCCTCCCTCTCTAATGGCCGCCATAGGAGACGAATAGAGTAGCTGCACCCACTTGATAAAGCCCTCCCCAATTCCAAATTTTCGCATCACTGCCCATAGATAGTCCCACTCGACGCTATCAAACGCCTTGTGGGCGTCCAGTGACAGCAACGCTCTATCTCCCCTATTGTCTGCCTGGGATTGAATATTGAGGAAGAGTCTGCGGAGGTTTATCGCAGTCGACTTTTGGGGCATAAACCCGGATTGATCCGAGTGGATTATACTGGATATGACTTTATTCATGCGGATTGCCAATGCTTTAGCTAATATCTTTACGTCAGTTTGTAGAAGCGATATAGGGCGGTATGACCCCGGGTCAAGAGGGTCCTTATTGGGTTTTAGTACCAAAACTATATTTGCTCTAGTCATTGACTGAGGAAGGCTGCCACTCTGTTTCGCTGCATTAAATACCTTCAATAGACGTGGAAGTATATGCTCGCCATATTGTTTGTATACCTCGATGGGGAGTCCATCGTCACCCGGAGCCTTGGAATTGGGGAACAGACTGGTCGCCAACTGCAGCTCCTCAACGGTCAAAGGGGCGTCAAGTTCCCTTTTAGCTGCCACTTGTAAACTGGGGAGCTGGATATTGTCCAGATATTCGGATAAGGAGTCTAGGGTATATGTTTGTTTAGACTCATAGAGGGAGGACTAGAATTCTAC
This sequence comes from Aquarana catesbeiana, assembly GCF_042186555.1. NCBI lineage: Eukaryota > Metazoa > Chordata > Amphibia > Anura > Ranidae > Aquarana > Aquarana catesbeiana. Next base: position 6,273,728 of record NC_133325.1, read on the forward strand.
CAATTCTGCTAAGATTTGGTCCGGGGCATTGGTTAGCCCGCCAAGGTGCGTACGTAAGGCCCCAATTGAGGGGAAGGTTTGATGGGCATGGGCAATGGTTGCTAACAGGCGTCCAGTGTGCTCACCGTCCTCATAAAATGCTGCTTTATGAAAAGATCTCTTCCTCTCTGCTGTAGATGACGTGATTTTATACAACGCATCTTGCGCAGAGAGCCACGCCTCTTTGCTACTTTGGGTCGGATCTGTGATAAATTTGTTCTCCAGATCCTTTGCCATGTTTTCAATTCCCTCCCTCTGAGCATGTGTCTTTCTCTTAACAGCTTGAATTTCAGTTATAAATAGGCCTCTCAGGATAGCCTTAAAGGCTTCCCAGTTCACAGGCCACCGTTCGTCGGCCTCATGTAGGCGCCAAAAGTCTGTTATATGAGATTCTATTTGCTCATGGGAAGGGAAGAGACTCAGCCAAAAAGCGTTCATTTTCCATGGGGCTTTTGCCACCGTAGAAGGGGGGCGTACCTCTAAAGTTGCTATCAATGGGGAGTGATCCGACACACTCCTAAGAGCATAAGTCACCTCAGAGATGTGTCGTTCAGCCGCACTAGAGCATAGGCATAAATCTATCCTTGATAGTGATGCATAACTTTTTGAGAAACAAGAAAACTGTTTTACCCCCGGGTTTTTGGCTCTCCATGGGTCCCTCCATCCTACTTCCTCAATAAATTTCCTAAGAGCCGTGCGGTGTACCCCCCTCCCTCCCACCACAGGCGGGTGCTTATCTAGTACTGAGTCCGTATAATTGTTGAAGTCCCCAAAGACATACATTGGCGTCTCCGGATACTTCATTTGGAACGTCACCAGGGTCCTCAACACCAGATTATTATATGGAGGGGGTACATATACAAATGCTAGTATACATTTAAAGGTAAACAATTTACAACATAAAAATACATATCTCCCCTCATCATCAAGCTCAGAATCTAACTCCACATAATCTATGGAGCCAGGTATCAGTACACTCACACCCCTAAAATACGAGGTGTGAGTGGAGTGATATGCTCTACCCACCCATCTGAAATTAATGCATGACAGAGAATCGGCAGTAAGGTGGGTCTCTTGTAAAGCACATATAGCCGGGAGACGTTTCCTCAATAAGGATGATACCATCATCCGCTTTAGGGGATCTTGCAGGCCCCGAACATTCCAAGAAAGGACAGTTACTGTCGTCATTTTTGGGTGTCTAGTTGGTAATTAACAGGGTAAAACCATATATTGCCCCTCTGACTCCCATCCATGGGGAGGGGGGGACCATCATGTCATACCCTGCAGGGGCTAAGAAGTGACGAATCTGCCAGTGTAAGAAGAAGAAAGTTACGGCTCTATCCAAAAACCGTGATACCTCGATCGCTCTGGAACAAACTTGTGTGTAGGAGTATCTTAGAACGCACAACGGTGCGTAAGTCGAACAAAAGTGCCTCTTCTGACATGAATTATCCATCAATATGCACTTGTCGCATTGAAAGGCAACTATTTCTTGTAATCCACGACACCGGTGTGTCAACTGATATAACAAAACTGTGTGGGACAACCGGTCCCTCCAGCCCCTCACGGGGTTCAGAACAAAAATGACATATTTTCTGGTACTTGCTATGAAGTACATTGCCATGATCCATCTCGTCATCGAACTCGCATTTTTGTAGGGAATGAATCGATATATGTTTCCGGCACTACCCTCCTCCGAGGGGAAAAGAAAAAGATAGGCCCCTGGGCCTTTGTTAGGGATGTCATTCTATCTCTGCTTCTGGTCTCCTATCCTGACGAAGCTCATTTTCATTAGCGTCTAGCCAATCTGCGGCCCCTGCCGGGTGTTCAAAGAAGTGTGCTCTGCCCCTTAGTGTAACTCTGAGTTTTGCAGGATAAAGCATTGCATAAGAGGCTTGTACTCTCTGCAGGCATTTTTTAATTTCCGAGAACCGCGCACGATTCTTCTGGACTGTAGCCGAGAAATCTGGGTAGAATGAAATCCGCGTGCCATTGTACTGGACATTTCTCTTTTCTCTGGCTAATTTCAGGATAATTTCTCTGTCTCTATAATTCAGGAGATGGGCCAGTATTGGGCGGGGGGGGCGTTTCCTGGCGGGAGAGGTCTGGTGGGTATTCTGTGAGCTCTTTCCACCGCATACAAATGAGTGAAAGCCTCCTTGCCGAATAGTTCAGCCATCCATTGTTCTATGAATTGCGTGGGGTCACGGCCCTCCACCTTCTCCGGTAAGCCCACTATGCGCACGTTATTGCGCCTGAGATGATTTTCAAAATCCTCAGCGCGGGTATCCGTAGCTCTTGCTAGACGTGTGGTGGATTGGGAGTCTCTAATCAGTGTAGGGAGTTTATCTTCAAGCTCACTTATTCTGCTTTCTGCTGCAGTGGTACGCTCTCGAATTTTCTGAATATCTTGTCTGATGAGACTAACCTCCTCCTTGAGGCCACCAAATCGTACTTGTAGATTGTTTACAGAGGCTGTACATTTATTAACTGCTTTTAAAATGTCTGCCAGTGTGGGCTGTTCACCCCCCTCCTCCTCCTCATGTTCTTCAGGCTCATCTGCTATAGCCTCACTGTCCTCTCCCTGTGTCAACATGGCCCCTGCTCCCTGTGCTCTTATACATTCTTCCTCCTCAGTGTCATTAAAGTCAGGGCATTCACTTAGTGACTGTGCTGCAGCTAGGCCTGATTTTTCAGACAGTTTTTGAGCATAGTACCTCATGTCCTTAGGGTGATCAGCGGAGCCATCCTTAGAGCCTTTCTGCTGCTTGTGCTGTCCCTCCTTCAGCTTGTCACGTTTCTGTGTGGACGGCGGAGCGGCGCCATTTTGAGGATCCATCCTGGAACCTTCTCCCTTCTGTCCACGGGTCATCATGCCCTCCTAATACACCGGAGCGGGCGCGGAATGTGCAGGGGGATCTCCCCGTTCGATCAAGCCGAAAACGGGGGTAATAGAGTGCCGGTAACCGGATCAAATCAGGATCACTGCGGGAGCTCTGTGACTAGACGTCTGCTCACATGCCGTGCTGGCCACGCCCCCAACATTTCCCACGGAGCTCTAAATCTTCTCGTAAACTGGTACACTTTGTGCTACTAGGGGCTAAACTCACGATTGCCAGGGCCTGGAAACAACCGAGAATTTCTCTCTTAGCAGCTAAAAGGAAAATATCCTGGATAATGTCCCAGGAAAATCTTTCCAGTATTGCTCAGGATACAGCCAAGAAATTTGAGAATGCCTGGGAACCGTGGGCCCGACTGGTGAGCATACCCATTGGACCCCCTAATAGATCAATATAAAACTCTCACCGAATGAATAGTGGTGCTCCTTCCCTTCCACTCCCCCCCCCTTTTTTCCTTTTGCTTCTCATTTTCTCCTCTCCCAGTCCACTCTGGACCTTGGTTTTATTTATACCTACCCAGCTACTTTGTTAGCCCAGAGGTGCATATGAACAGCTAAAGTTCTGAGGGTAGGGTACAGAGATGATGACCCTTTAATCCCCCTTTTTTAGCTCTCCGCTCCATAGGCTCTGACATGTCACGAGCCTTTATTAGGAGAACTCGGACCGTTGAGGATAATGGGGGACTTCTCCTTCAGGCACAGTATGTTCCCGTTAGGGGTGCCTGGAGGCAAGAGACCCCAAGTCAATCAGGCTGAAGTACTCTTTAGCATACCCGACGGTCGGACGGCTCCTATGGCCCTGGGGTCCCTGACAATGTTAGCCCTTTACTTACAGCTAACCTATGTATGTTTCATGTTACATCCATTGCAATATTTTTTCTTATATATGACAAAGTATATTTATGTATTCCAAATGTGCTTCTTTCAAAATAAAAATCTTTTGAAGTAAGCAGAGCAGGCTGGCTGGTACTTGTAGTGCACTGCTGCAGATATGATGAAAAAGCAGGAGACTGGTGTGTATCAGGATCAGGTCAGGACAGCTGAGTTGTAGTGGTGAGTCAGGAACTACTGAAGGGTCTGGTAAAAGCGTAGTCTAGACAAGTCGGGTCATACACAAGCAGATCAAAGTCCAAAGCGTAGCGAGTCAGTACAAGGAATAGCCGAGTCAGAACAAGCTAAAGGTAGCTACCCTATCACAAGCACTGGGGGAGGGGTGACACAGGTGATGTAAAGGTGAACAGTGATGAGCTAGCCAATCACCATCACTTCCCAGGCAAGGGCTGTCTCCGGTCTGATCTTCTCAGTCTTAAATGGACAGCCGTATCCTGGTACTGACAATATCATAGTGTACCACACTGCTGCCTATGTTGGAGCTTAATGTGTATCTTCCCAGAGAGTCCCCCTTGGCGCGCCCATTGAGGTTGTAGAACCCTAGTCTCTGACACAGATTCAGCCTTTTTCTTCCATTCTGGTCATTGCTGCTTCTTTGTGTCTGTACTGACTCATGGCTGGAATTTGCAGTGCCCAGTATGTAGGTCCTTTTCCCTTCCTGTCCTAACATGGAGGTGTCCAAAGATGAGCCTTTGTCCTAGGGATTGGAAGTGAGTGGCCTCTCTCTGTGAAAGATAAAAGAAAATTAGTATGTGCCTTAGTGATATGAGGCAATCAGTATCTCTGAAACAAAGTCCATAAATAAGTCCAACCGTGTAACAACAAAGAGCAGCAGGCTCTGGTATGGCTAGGAACAACAAGAAAAGGACAAGTACCTCTTGTAAGGTCGCCCCTATTTCTCCTTTGTACCCGGGTTGGACCTATGGGTGTATGGATAGAACTCTCTGATCGATCGGGTAATCAAGACACACACATGGGATGGTGAATCAAAATTACGATGGTTTACTGGGCTTGCATATATCTTATACACTTACGGAGAGAGAAATACCTCCCTCTTATTATCAGCCAATGAGATTGAAGCATAAACTTTATATAAAAAATTAAGCATAAAACGTCATAAATTGCATATTCTGCCTAGAGATATCCCTCACGCTATATCTAAATATAAGTTTATATATATGTGACCACGTATGCTAGGCAATTTGCCAATGTTCCAGACACCCAACTTCTTTGTCTAATATTAAAATGTCAAACTGACCACAAGCACATCCTGTCTCAGCACATAGCATCCTTGCAAATAATCTTAGCACTTCTAATTTTCTGCATGAGAAAGCAAAATACATTCATTCTATATAATATATCTTAAAGCAGCACTCTAACATCCTTACACCTCTGAGTGTGGTATCTTAGATACATTTATTAAAAGGCAAAAAATTATCCACTCACATGGTGTATGATAACCAGCATATCAGATGTACAGAGGATGCCCGCGAGGTTAGCATCCACTAAGATGTCACCCACAATCTCCACAGGCCGTCCAGTGGCCAACGCTCAAAACCCAGAGGCAGCGATGGAAGGCGGAAGCTGTGCAGGGCCGTGGGGATGTGGAGCACAGCGCCACCAAGGAAATCCTCAACAGGAAGCGCTCAACATTCAGAGCGTGCGCAGAACACAAGAAGAGTGTTAGCGCATTCCTTTGTCTTCCTGGTGTTCCACACATGCTCCGAAAGGCATTGCATACTTCCTGCTGAGAATTGTCCTCATCAGCGCTGCGTTCAGCGCTCCGCACCACGGCCATGCTCACCACGGCTCCATGACACTCAGTTGAGTATTTTCTTGTAATAGTTGCATTGTAGATGGAATTTCATACACAAGTCGATCAGAGAAGATATGAGCGGGGCCAAGCAGGAGCACACAAAGATAGCTACCCTATCACAAGCACTGGGGGAGGAGTGACACAGGTGATGTAAAGGTGAACAGTGATGAGCTGGCCAATCACCATCACTTTCAAGGCAAGGGCTGTCTCTGGTGAGATCTTCTCAGTCTTAAATGAACAGCCGAATCCTGATACTGACAATGGCATAGTCTACTACACTGCTGCCTATGTTGGAGCTTAATGTGTATCTTCCCAGAGAGTCCCCCTTGGTGAGGCCATTGAGGACATAGAGCCCTAAACTCTGACACAGATTCAGCCGTTTTCTTCCATTCTTGGTAATTTTACTGTCATTGCTGCTTCTTTGTGTCTGTATTGACTCATGGCAGGTAATTTGCGGAGCCCGGTATGTAGGTCCTTTTCCTTTCCTGTCCTAACATGGAGGTCTCCAAAGATGAGCCCTTGTTCTAGGGATTGGAAGTGAGTGGCCTCTCTCTGGATGACCTCATAGGTGTCTGGTGGGAAGTAGGGGCACTCTGGTACAGCTTCAGTCTGTTAGTGGACCTCTGAGCCCATTTGTCATATTTCACCGGTGACCAATAAACATTGGAACTCTATTCCTTGCAGTATATGGGGACTTTCTTTGGTAGAAGGGTCACTTCTTCTACAGTCCCTGGGTACACTTTGAGGTGCTACCTCTTGTCTTTACATTAATGGAAGGTGGTTTACATTGTTATCATGTGATCACTATGACCAATCACAGCAATCGATAGCCGGTTACCAGTTACAGTAATCTGCTGTCTCTGGAGGACACAGGAAGGAGCGTGGTGCACGCTCCTAACCCAGAGCAGGCTGGATCACCTATATATACATGACTGTGCCTACACCAGTCATCCTGCCGCAGCAAATCTACTATGATGGGAGGGAGCAAGTGGTTAAACTCCTATAATTTTTCTCAGTGCCTTGTGCCATGATGGTGCCATTGTGGTCTATGGTCAGGATGAGTACCGCACATTCATCTTCCTCATCCCTGACATTCATCTGCTGGCCCTTGCTGATCCCTCCCTCTGTAATACTCCTGTAGTATTTACAGAAAGCGGTATGCCCAGCCTCAGTGTTCTCACCCTGCCCCAAAGCACCCACCCCCCCGTGTTGAGGGTATGTGGCTTGGTATGGTTCGGGGGGGGGGGGGGTGCTTGCTTATCCCCTCCACTTTCCTGAACTGCCAGGCTGCATGCTCAGATAAGTGTCTGGTATGGATGTTGGGGGGGGGTCCCACACTGTTTTTTTATTTTTTTTATTATTTTGGCATGGGGTTCCCCTTAAAATCCATACTAGACCTGAAGGGCCTGATATGGATTGGGGGGACCCCCATGCCGTTTTTTTTTTTTTTTTTTCAATAGCCAGGTGGCGGCAATTGTAACCTCGACTCATTTTAAATGGGATTTTATTTTTTTTTTTTTTTTCTTTAGAAATGTCATTTTTGCTGTAGCATGTTTTTTGCATGCTACAGATGCACCACTTTACATGCACCTTAAGGGGATCCCCTGGGGCACGCTATTTAAAGCAATTTTTTATTTTTATTGTTGCACTTTAAGCATAATTAAAATCACTGCTCCTGCTAAAATGATTGTTTTAAAAAAAATGTTATTGGTACATGTCCCCCAGGGCAGTACCAGGACCCCCATACCCCATTTATGGCCAATTACTTGCATATAAGCCTTTAAAATTGGCACTTTTGATTTTTCCTGTTTGGCTCCCAGAGACTTCAATTGTTTCAAAACAAATTAGGAAAATTCAGGAGATACATTGGTGATTATACCAACAACAGGGTTTTCTGCTGGAAGAAAAAACTGGTTGCTCCACCACCCTGGAGACCTGCACCTAGGTCACTCTTAACAGGTCCCTCACCAACAACAACCACCCAGCACTCCCACCATAACCCTTCACCTATCCCTGTTCCCCAACCTATTCTCCAATTCATTCCTAAACCACAGCAAGTGGCAAAAACCAACAAAAACAAAAAAGCTCATAACCCCCAGTCAAAAACAATGCTCACACCAGTCAACAATACTCATGCGGATCCAGATCCATCACCAGATTCACATTCAAACCCAGTGGTTGAACCAAACTCCACTACACTTTGCCCAAGTACTCCTCCCTTCAACACCAGGGTTATAACAAATACACACTCCAACCCAGTCACCCCCCTTTTTCCTACTTCATCCTATAGCCCCACAGTGACCAACAACACAGAAACAACCAAGGATGATGATTTTTTAGGGTCAGCCCCCCCACTCGGCACCTTCAAAAGAAAGTACGCAAGAGAGGAGGAAGGGGGGGCAGAGGAAAACTTAAAAGGAAAAATAAGGAAAGTATAAAGATTTTCAACTTATCCACCCATATATTATCTATGGAAGAGACCTCACTCTTGAGCAAAGGTCTCACCTTTGCACCTACCATCCGCCCAAACCCATTCATGCTATTCAAAGACCTTAATAAATTTATAGGAGACTTGACAGTGAAAAGATTCTACAATATCCAATCCTCTCTGAAACCCCCACCCTCACAAGAACCCATTGAAACCATTCACCATGATGTCCTCCCAATAGATACCGACACAGATTCCTCCATCATCTTGGACCCAGATGAACTCCATACAGAATATCCCTTTGCAGATATGGAATTGTACACTCAACACTACCAAACATCCCCTCCGATTCAACATACAAAATTCAAACCCAAGTCCATCTTTAACCCAGTACATAAAAAAGGCCCCTATCTACAGGCATTCTATCAAGTCATGTATACCGACCTTGTCCAAATGTGTAAATCGGCTCCCAAGAAAGAGCTAACCTCTCTAAAGCAGAACAGAAGGCCCTGGATGAGTTAACCAACAACCACAATATCATCATAAAGGCAGCAGACAAGGGAGGCGGCATTGTAATACAGAACAGTTCAGACTACATGGCGGAATCACTCAGACTATTATCCGACACCAACACTTATTCCAAACTCACTCATGATCCCTTACCAGAATTCACCCAGAAAGCCACAAAATTAGCCCACAGAGCCCTAGAAGATGATATTATTTCCAAAGCTGAACTGTCATTTCTCATCAAAGGTTTTCGTAAAACTCCCTATTTTTACCATTTACCAAAAATCCATAAAGACCAGTCCAACCCACCAGGCCGTCCCATGGTAGCTGCTATGTAGAGCATCACCAGCGGGTTTTTTATGTACATAGACCATTTCCTTCAACCCCTTGCGCAATGGGTGACAGTCAGGAGGGGTAGAGGGGGAAGTGCCAGAGAGGCCGATCCAGGACTGGAGCATCCCAATAAGTACGCTCCATTGAGTGACATTGGTGAAACCAGTCAGGGACCAGCACTGCTGGAGATGAGGGACTCTCCTAGCTGCCAGGGGAAGAACTCCTCCAGTGAGAGTGGGGGGGCAGCAAAGGGAAAGGAAAGACAGATTCTGGTGGTAGGGGACTCAATTCTTAGAAGGACAGAGAGGGCAATCTGTAACCAAGACCTGAAGCGCCGAACAGTATGTTGTCTACTGGGTGCTCGGGTTCGGCACATCACGGATCTTGTGGACAGATTACTGGGAGGGGCTGGGGAAGACCCGGCTGTCATGGTGCACGTTGGCACCAATGACAAAGTCAGAGGCAGATGGAGTGTCCTAAAGAACGATTTTAGGGACTTAGGAGCTAAATTGAGGAAAAGGACCTCCAAGGTAGTGTTCTCAGGAATACTACCGGTACATCAAGCCACACCAGAGAGGCAGAGGGAGATTAGGGAAGTAAACAAGTGGCTGAAGAGCTGGTGTAGTAAGGAGGGGTTTGGGTTCCTGGAGGACTGGCCCGACTTCTCAGTCGGTAACCGGTACTATAGAAGGGACGGACTGCACCTAAATGAGGAGGGTGCAGATCTGCTGGGAATGAAGATGGCCAAAAAGTTAGAGGGGTTTTTAAACTAGGGGGGGAGGGTCCAGAGACAGTGATAGCCAGAGCGGAAGATATTCCAGAGGGTAGTATTGGGGGCATAAGTGGTAGGTTAACCAAAGCACAAAAACACAAGGTGAGTATAGTAGCAAGTCCTAGTTGCAATCTTGAAACACCCAATACGAGGACAATATGCGACCGGTCTAAACTATGTGGCATGTTCACTAATGCCAGGAGCATGGCGGACAAGATGGGTGAACTAGAGATACTGTTGTACAAGGAGGATTTGGATTTTGTGGGAATTTCAGAGACCTGGTTCAACAGCTCTCATGATTGGCTGGCAAACATTCAAGGGTATACCCTATACCACAAGGATAGAGAGGGTAAAAAAGGGGGAGGGGTATGCCTATATATCAAGAATAAGGTACAAGTGAATGTGAGAGATGACATCACTGAGGGGGCTAGGGAGAAGGTGGAATCTTTATGGGTAGAGCTCCAAAGGGATGAAGCTAAGGGGAAAATAATACTGGGAGTATGCTATAGGCCCCCTAACCTGAGGGAGGAAGTGGAGACGGATCTCCTATCACAAATTGGATTAGCAGCAAGGATGGGAAGTGTTATCATAATGGGGGATTTTAATTATCCAGACATAGACTGGGCGGTGGGAACCGCGCATTCATTTAAGGCTCGCCAGTTCCTTAATGTCTTGCAGGACAATTTTATGGGTCAGATGGTAGACGCGCCAACTAGAAATAAAACATTACCTGATCTACTGATTACCAACAATACAGACCTGATCACAGATGTGGAAATACGGGGCAATTTAGGTAACAGCGATCACAGGTCCATTTGTTTCAGTATAAATCACACAAATAGGAAACATGAAGGGAACACAAAGACACTGAATTTCAAAAGAGCCAACTTCCCTAAACTACAAACCTTGCTAAAAGGCATAAATTGGGATAAAATATTAGGAACAAAGAATACGGAGGAGAGATGGGTTTGCTTTAAGAGCATATTAAATAAGGGCATTAGCCAATGTATCCCATTGGGTAATAAATTTAAAAGAGCGAACAAACATCCTGGATGGCTTAACTCCAATGTAAAAATGCATATAAAAGCAAAGGAGAAGGCCTTCAAAAAATACAAGGTTGAGGGATCATCCTCAGCATTCAGAATTTATAAAGAATGCAATAAGAAATGTAAGGGTGCAATTAGGACGGCTAAGATAGAACATGAAAGACACATAGCGGAGGAGAGCAAAAAAAATCCCAAGAAATTCTTTAAGTATGTAAACAGTAAAAAAGGGAGGACAGACCATATTGGCCCCATAAAGAATGAGGAAGGACATCTGGTTACAAAGGATGGGGAGATGGCAAAGGTATTGAATTTATTCTTCTCCTCAGTCTTCACGAGTGAATCGGGGGGCTTCAGTAACCAAAACTGCAGTGTTTATCCTCATGACACAACACAGGAAGCACCTACATGGTTAACAGAGGACGGAATTAAAATTAGACTTGAGAAACTTAACATTAATAAATCACCGGGACCAGATGGCTTGCATCCAAGGGTACTTAGGGAACTCAGTCAGGTGATTGCCAGACCGTTGTTCCTAATTTTTACAGACAGTCTATTGACTGGAATGGTACCAGCTGATTGGAGAAAAGCCAATGTAGCACCAATATTTAAAAAGGGCCCAAAAAACATCCCTGGGAATTACAGACCAGTTAGCCTAACATCAATAGTATGTAAACTCTTGGAGGGGATGATAAGGGACTATATACAAGATTTTAGTAATAAGAATGATCTCATTAGCAGTAATCAGCATGGATTCATGAAGAATCGTTCTTGCCAAACCAATCTATTAACCTTCTATGAGGAGGTGAGTTGCCATCTAGATAAAGAAAGGCCCGTAGACGTGGTGTATCTGGATTTTGCAAAAGCATTTGACACAGTTCCCCATAAACGTTTACTGTACAAAATAAGGTGCGTTGGCATGGACCATAGGGTGAGTACATGGATTGAAAACTGGCTACAAGGGCGTGTTCAGAGGGTGGTGATAAATGGGGAGTACTCAGAATGGTCAGGGGTGGGTAGTGGGGTTCCCCAGGGTTCTGTGCTGGGACCAATCCTATTTAATTTGTTCATAAACGACCTGGAGGATGGGATAAACAGTTCAATCTCTGTATTTGCAGACAATACTAAGCTAAGCAGGGCAATAACCTCTCCGCAGGATGTGGAAATCTTGCAAAAAGACCTGAACAAATTAATGGGGTGGGCGACTACATGGCAAATGAGGTTCAATGTAGAAAAATGTAAAATAATGCATTTGGGTGGCAAAAATCTGAATGCAATCTATACACTGGGGGGAGAACCTCTGGGGGGATCTAGGATGGAAAAGGACCTGGGGGTCCTAGTAGATGATAGGCTCAGCAATGGCATGCAATGCCAAGCTGCTGCTAATAAAGCAAACAGAATATTGGCATTAAAAGGGGATCAACTCCAGAGATAAAACGATAATTCTCCCGCTCTACAAGACTCTGGTCCGGCCGCACCTGGAGTATGCTGTCTAGTTCTGGGCACCAGTCCTCAGGAGGGATGTACTGGAAATGGAGCGAGTACAAAGAAGGGCAACAAAGCTAATAAAGGGTCTGGAGGATCTTAGTTATGAGGAAAGGTTGCGAGCACTGAACTTATTCTCTCTGGAGAAGAGACGCATGAGAGGGGATATGATTTCAATTTACAAATACTGTACTGGTGACCCCACAATAGGGATAACACTTTTTCGCAGAAGAGAGTTTAATAAGACTCGTGGCCACTCATTACAATTAGAAGAAAAGAGGTTTAACCTTAAACTACGTAGAGGGTTCTTTACTGTAAGAGTGGCAAGGATGTGGAATTCCCTTCCACAGGCGGTGGTCTCAGCGGGGAGCATTGATAGCTTCAAGAAACTATTAGATAATCACCTGAATGACCGCAACATACAGGGATATGTAATGTAATACTGACACATAGTCACACACATAGGTTGGACTTGATGGACTTGTGTCTTTTTTCAACCTCACCTACTATGTAACTATGTAACTATGTAACACCTCCCATCTTATATTAGAGATAGTACCCACCTATTGGAGATGCTTTCCTTCTACACCTGGGAACCCACCTACCAGTGGGTATCCTTGGACGTTACATCTCTATACACTTCCATCCCCCACGCAGTAGGCCTCAGAGCAGTAGAATATTTTCTCTCCGAGGACCCCCTCATCAATCCCAGACAGGCACAGTACATCCTGGAGGCTACACAATTCTGTCTAGAACACAACTACTTTGAGTTTGACCACACCTTCTATCTACAAACTCAAGGCACTGCCTTGGGTGCCAATTTTGCCCCAAGCTACACCAATCTGACTATGGGCTACTGGGAACTACAATACGTCTCACATAACAACCCTTTTGCCGCCCATATCATATATTATGGGGGCTACATCGATGATATCATTCTGATCTGGGAGGGCACATCAGAGAGTATAGAGTGCTTTGTCAAGCATTGCAACTGCAACTCCCTAGGGTTATCCTTCACCTATGTTATAGACCCTGAAAAACTAATCTTCTTGGACTTAGAACTTTTTCATAGTGAATCTGAAATACATGCTACAAACTTTGTCAAACCCGCCGCTGGGAATTCCTATATTCACTACCAGAGCTGTCACCATCCAACATGGATCAACAACATACCGAAGAGCCAATTCCATAGAATTCGGCGGAATTGCACCAAGGACGAAGATTACCACATACAGGGTAAACTCCTTTCCAATAAATTTCAAGACAAACGATATCCACCACATCTGGTACAAAAGGCCTTCCTCCAACAGGCAAAGAAACCTCCACCCAAACCCAAAACTTCAGATAATCCACAACCAACACGTTTCACTACCCAGTTTCATGATTGTCACAAGAAGATGGAGAACATCTTAGCCAACCATTGGTGCATCTTGCTTGGAGACCCCTTTCTAGGTTCTTCCCTCACCCAACTACCCAAGGTTTCATATCGTAGAGCAAAAAATATTAAAAGTAAGATAGCACCCAGTAAAATCCGTAAAGTCCCACCCACTCCAGCCTCACACATCCCCCTAATTCCATTAGTGGGAATGTACCAATGCCGGAAAAAATTATGCCTAACGTGCAAATTTGTTGACCATGGACAAAAAAACTTCACTGTTAAAGACAAAACATACACCATAAAAGACTTTTATAATTGCTCCAGTGAATACATGGTGTACTGCCTGACCTGCCCATGTGGTCTCTTTTATGTGGGCAGGACCATACGCCCCCTACGCCAACGTTTTGGCGAACACAGGCCTTTCATAGAAATGGGCTGGTACAAACACAGTGTCCCTCTTCATTTTTTGAAGGAACACCAAAAATCTACCATGGGCCTCAGAGTCTGGGTCATCGAGGCCATGCCCAGAGGTCTTCCTGCTGCGGAACGTTTCAAATGCCTGTGTCAGCAGGAGGCCTACTGGATATATTCATTGGGGACTCTCTCGCCAGGGGGACTCAATGAAGAATTAGAAACACATTCTTTGTTGTAGTTTACTTTCCTTTCCCCTCCCCCCCTTCCCCTTTCCAATCATACATTCGTTCTTCACTTTCTTATTATATATATATACACCTTGCCCATCACTATACAAACCATGTAGAAGTTTTTTACAACATAAAAATACCCCCATGGTCCTTTGCTGTCGTATCATCCAGTCACCTGAGGGACCGCTGTCCCCTCATGGACCCAGATAGCAACTCCACAGTTCTATATAACAACTTCACCCCCCTCTCCCCCCCCCCACCCCCCCTTCCCTCATGTCCCCCCTCCCTCATCCTCATAATGTGTATCCCAGTGCTTTTTAATCTCATTTTTATTTTTATTTTTTTCCCCATTTTCTATTTCTATTTTTATCTTTAATTTTTATGTTTCATTTTTATTTCTTATTTTTATTTTTATTTTATATTTACTTTTATTTTTATACTTATTTTTATTTTTTATTTTTATTTCTATTTTTCATTGTTTTTTCCCATTTTTATTTTTATTTTTCATTTTATTTTTTATTTTTTATTTTTTAGTGTATTTTTATTTCATTTTTAATTTTCCACATTTTTTTCATCTTTTAAATAAATGTTTTAACTCCTAATTCCACTTACTATTATTATCCTTATATTTATTAAACTTACCCCCAATTCATCATATTTTTAATTCTTCATACTTTACTTTCAACTTTTTTGTGCTTTTTGGAAGATTGTGGGTCCGCTGGCTGTTGTGGTTCCACAGCCACGGACCTCCAGCCCATACACTTTAACCTAATTGCCTAATTGCCTCCACTATATATTCAAGCTGCTCTCCTCCAGGGAGCAAAAAAAGGCCAGTAGAAGGAGCTGTGAGCCCCGAGCGCGTAGCCTGTACTATCCCTGCATTATCCCCAACACCAGCCTGGACGTTTGCCGTGCATCAGTGACGTCATTTCCTCTTCTGCACTCCAGAGTGGTCAGCGTGGAGCTTTCCATGCACTGGATGCAGCGGTTCAGCCTGTGTACAGACTCCACACCCAGATGCCTGAAGGAATGAAATCCGAGCCGGAAACAAGATAACAGCACATCCCAGGACACTTCCCATCTCAAAGAAACACCTCCACCCTGTTACACTAACTTTCATTTTTGCATAAACAAGCTACCACAGTTGGCGCCTCCACACCCCTCCTTTTTTCAACTTCAATGGGGTTTGCTGTTTTGGTTAGAACATTTCCCCTGTTCAGGAGTTCTGCTGCCAACCGAACAGGGGGGTGTTCGGCCCATCTCTAGTTAGTTAGTTCTGTATCTGGGCGTAGTGCCGGGGTACATCTCTCACTACATCACTGTCTGCAATCAGCCAGCAGATCTATCAGAACACGCTATAAAGCAATATTAACCGCTTCCGGACCGTCGTTATACGTCGGCTGTTTGAAGAGGAATATCGTTGTTATGGCAGCAGCTACCATAACCCCCGGTATCCTCTTCTTCAGAGAGCGGTCCGGTTTAAGATAAAAGTGGTCTCTGCAGTGGATTTGGCGCTCCGGTGCCCCCGCAGCTTACCGGGAGGATGGCCCCCAACCGTCTCCATATCATTGCAGGGCAGAAGGGTCGTCATAACGTCCCTTCCGCCCACAGCTCTTAGAGGGCCTTTTTTTTTTTTTTCATTTTTTGAAAAGACAAAATTATTATTATTTTTTTTTTTATTGCATTTTAGTGTAAATATGAGATGTGAGCTCTTTTTGACCCCAGATCTCTCAAGAGGTCCTGTCATGCTTTTTTTCTATTACAAGGGATGTTTACAATAAGAATAAAAATGACACCATTTAAAAAAAAAAAACCTGTGTACAAATAAAAAATAAAAGGTAAAATAAATAAAAAAAAAATGTTTTAAATGCACCCCGTCCCGAGGAGCTCAAATGCATAAGCGAACGAATGCGTGAGTAGCGCCTGCATATGAAAACGGTGTTCAAATCACACATGTGAGGTATCGCCTCGATCGGTAGAGCGAGAGAAATAATTCTAGTCCTAGACCTCCTCTGTAACTCAAAACATGCAACCTGTAGAATTTTTTAAATGTCGCCTATGGAGATTTTTAAGGGTAAAAGTTTGTCGCCATTCCACGAGCGGGCGCAATTTTGAAGCGTGACATGTTGGGTATCAATTTACTCGGCGTAACATTATCTTTCACAATATGTAAAAAATTGGGCTAACTTTACTGTTGTCTTATTTTTTAATTAAAATAAGTGTATTTTTTTTTTTAAAGTGCGCTTGTAAGACCGCTGCGCAAATACGGTGTGACAGAAAGCATTGCAACAACCGCCATTTTATTCTCTAGGGTGTTAGAAAAAATAATGTATAATGTTTGGGGGCTTCTAAGTAATTTTCTAGCAAAAAAAAACTGTTTTTAACTTGTAAACAACAAATCTCAGAAAGAGGCCCGGTCCTTAAGTGGTTAAGGGGGAACTCTAACAATCATAAAGGATGGACTGGTCAAGCAAAGATGGCAGGCAAGGGAAAAATTCTTATAAACGATTGAACTAATGTTCAATAACGTTCTATTTAGGTAAATTGCGCCTTTTTGTGAAATGGTGAAAACGAAAAGGTCTGCAAAACTGAATAAACACAATTTACTCTAAAAGTCTGAGGTTATCGTTTTTCACTTACAGCTTTCAGAGTTTGTAAAAGATCCCTCAAACCAGACATTTCCTAAAAGCACGTGACCTGTAGAAGAAAAAAAAAATGTGCTGCTGATTTTTTAGGCCCGCAATAATTGTGCCAATGTTTATCAAATTGCTATTTTCACAACTTCCACAATTCCTGCTAAATTCCTACTAAGGCCTCGTTCTCATGGGGCGCACTAAAGTGTATGTCCATGGAGGGCCGTGTTTCTGAGCATGGGGATGTCCAGGTGTTATGTGCGTCCCACCAGCCAGTCCCATTTATCTCAATTGGGATGCAGCGGCTGCACAGGCACAGGCACTGCTCCCAACCTGACACCTGTGTTGGGGTGGGGGCACGACCCCAAATGTAGACAGTGTGAGCTCAGGGACATGAACCCGGACCCACATGGCTGTCATATTGGGAGCAGCGGCTGTCCCTGTGCAGGTGCTACATCTGAATTGACATCAATGGGACTGGCTGCACAGGGATGCACAGAACACCTGGGCCTACCCATGTGGGTGAACACGGCCTCACAGGGGTGTACACTGTAGTATGCTCCATGTGAAAGAGGCCTTACTATGTATTATTCAGTTTTATTGTTATTTTATACATTTTTTTTTTTTGAGAGGGGGGTTTGGAAAGATATCTGGGGTCTAAAGAGGCCTCTGATGTCTCTTTTTTGTGACAGAGAAAGGCACTGAAAACAGTCACCAGTCCCTTTCTCTGCAGCCTCAGCTGCACTGCATATGAATGAATAGAGGTCTCCATCCTGACACTTATCTCCCACCCCAGTAGCAGCTGCAGCCAGCGGGGGGGGTGGGGGGTTCTGGTGGATTGGTGAAGGGGGGAACTATGGAGGGGGATGCAGTATTATTTGATTATTTACTGTGGCCTCCCTACAGCTCCTAAAGCCGGGGGGAGGACAGAGGAGGGAAGGCGGTGAAGACACAGATGATCAGTATTGGGGGCGGGTGGGATAGGTGTGTTGGGGGGGTTGTAAAGTGAATGGTGCTGCGGGATCGGTGTGGTGGAAGGGGGGAAATAGGAGTGGCAGGGGGGAGACATCAGTTTAGCTGTTTGCACTGGGGAAGCAGGGGGAGAAATGACAGTGAAGTGGTGGTGGTGGCAGCGGCGGTGGAGGAGGGGCACATTTTAGGTGAATAGCTTGGATCAAATGCTGATCAGAACGATCGCTGTGTTTAGCAGAGTCTGCTGAACTGTTTTGCTATATAATCTCATGATGATTGAAGTGACCGGGAGCCTATAGCAGAAGGAGGAATGTCAGGTCCGTACGGTGTATGGACCTGGCCAGCTGAAGGCGGTGCTGTAGGTCCATAAGCCGTATGGACCTGGCAGTTAAAGGGTTAATACACTTAATTACTGCTTGTCCCTTTAAATGAAACCCGTGATATGATAATATGATCAACTCTGATAAAGTCACATTAAAGTCCACTGTGCACCAGAAATATCTCCATATAAAGTGTTATTACACCGCGTGTAAAGATCCTTCACCACCAACATACAGCTGTGCTCCTCACCATGTCATCACACCCCTTATCACATGGAGGTCTATGGGGGCTTCATATCCCACATGGACAACTCAGGACAACCGGCTCCAGATCCATGTCTCCACACTCCATGTCATATGTCCAATGGACCATAACATTAGAAGGGAAGCAAAGTCCACATAGCGTTATACTGCATAAAATCTCCAGTTTATTATATAGAAGATATACTCACATCGCATGAATATCCCCGACATGTATCGGGAATAGCAGCACAGTGCGCATGTACAATGCGTGATGACGTCAGACAGCGTGTCCCGCGGGTGATATTCATGTGAGTATATTGAGCACTATATTGTTCCATTACTTTATGATATTTCACTTTGGTATATTTTATTTAAAGGGACAGTGCCTTACAATTGTTTTATATATTTTGTGTAAATATCTGCTTGTGGGTATTTTTGTGAGCAGCGGTCTTATTGTTGTAGCAAGGTCCCAGGTCTCCTTCAGTCTAATGAGAACCTCTAGAGCTAGAACCAGCTGACATCCTTCTGTGTAGAGTGGGTTGCAAGGCATGGTGGGTGTAGTGCAAGATAGATTCATGGGCGCCAGACACTACTTGAATGCAAAGAGATTTATTTTCTCTTAAACAGAACTATGGGAGTGAGGGTTAGGACCAGGACACCCTTAAGTGGTTGCAATGTTAATTAGCAGATTCTGAGACTTCTACAGGTAGACAGCCATGCGGAGAAAGGCATCCAGCAAGACACCACATCTGCACATGTATATTCGCTGTCTCCTATGGCAACAGTTTTAGAACAGTTTCCAACACAAAGCGGAACAACTCCTTTACTTCCTATACAGTCACTTCTTGTAGGTCTTCAGCCCACTGAGCTCCCAGTCTATCTCATTAGACCTGCCGATCCACTACCACTGGATCCCCTGAGCTCTTCCAATCTTCACACTCAGTATCTTCCTCAAGTGTCACCCCCGCTTCCCTACTGGGTCCCTGGCTTGGCACTCCAGATACTCTTCAAGCGTCACCCCACTGGCTGGGTCCCTGGCTTGACACCTGCTGAAGTTTCCAGATTCTTCACCGTCCCCGGTTGGTGAGAATGATACTCTGGTAATTGCTTCAGCTACTCACAGTGGTCCCTGGTAATAAGGTGGTTGGTCCCTTAGTGGCGACAGCTTCCACTCTACCTCCGTCCACGACTGGTTCTCTGGCCGGCAGAACCATCACTTCTGGTTGGACTGCAAGCCGCAGTCCCAACCCTACGCTGCTCTCTTGCTTCTGGATAGGCCCTCAGACAGCCTAGCAGCCAGATGTCCCCGGGATAGACCCAAACTCTGGCCTAGCAGCCCAGGCAGCACAACACACATCCACCCAGACAGCCGTCCAGGTGGCACAGAACACTGATCACCTGACTCCACCCAAAAATTTAGGCTCTCCCAGCATTCCAAGGGGTTCAAGAAAACGCCTGCCCATTGGCTGAGATACCCCACATACTCCTAATCTGTCCTTGCATTGCCCTTGTCTTATCTAATGCCACCTAGTGACAGAAGAGAGAAGTGCAGCAATTCCAGAATTAGGGTGAAATCAATTGATCTCTAACAATTGGTCGAGGCAACTATACCTGGCAGGTAAATTTAGGAGCAACCCTGCCTGAACATGGGTGCTGCATCGCGAAAGGTGTTTGCATTAGTGCTGAGTACATTTGGGTTTATATTAGTTATTCTCTCTATTTTAAGCTGTTCTCATACATCCATTTCCTGAGTAATTTGTTTTTACACCTTGACCAAGGGCTCAGTTTCCAAGTTCCTGTGTTCCCGGGTTTCAGTGTATCCTGTGTATCCCGTGTCTTCCTCTGACTCTGTGGTGCCCAGAGCCCCTCCATGACTCCCATGTCACTTCTCCTAGCTGAGCTCTTCCCATTCTCTCAGTGATTGTACCCTGTGCTCCCCCCTGTGCCTCTAGTGTCTGTCTGTGTTCCTCTGATTCCAGCAACTGTTACCCCTGTGTACTATTTTTCCTCCAAGGAACCCTTAAACTCAAATCCCCCTGAACTCTGTGTGTCTCCAGGGACTTCTGCACTTGTCTGTCTTCAGGAAACCCCTGTACCCATTTGTCTCCAGTGATGTCTGTCTTCAGGTAACCCCTGTACCCATTTGTCTCCAGTGATGTCTGTCTTCAGGGAACCCCTGTACCCATTTGTCTCCAGTGATGTCTGTCTTCAGGGAACCCCTGTACCCATTTGTCTCCAGTGATGTCTGTCTTCAGGAAACCCCTGTACCCATTTGTCTCCAGTGATGTCTGTCTTCAGGGAACCCCTGTACCCATTTGTCTCCAGTGATGTCTGTCTTCAGGAAACCCCTGTACCCATTTGTCTCCAGTGATGTCTGTCTTCAGGTAACTCCTGTACCCATTTGTCTCCAGTGATGTCTGTCTTCAGGGAACCCCTGTACCCATTTGTCTCCAGTGATGTCTGTCTTCAGGGAACCCCTGTACCCATTTGTCTCCAGTGATGTCTGTCTTCAGGGAACCCCTGTACCCATTTGTCTCCAGTGATGTCTGTCTTCAGGGAACCCCTGTACCCATTTGTCTCCAGTGATGTCTGCCTTCAGGGAACCCCTGTTCCCATTTGTCTCCAGTGACTCCTGTGCACTCTACTGACCCCTGCACTCTTGTTCCTTCTTGAGAGCCTTGCACTTCTGTGACCGCAGTTTCTCCAACATACTCTGCATCTCTGTGCCTCTTGTGAACCAAGGAACCTCAGTTTCCAGGTGCATTCTGTGTTACCCAGTGGCCCCTAAGTTTTCTTTCTCACCCTGTGACCCCAAACATCCAGTGTATACTGGTCAGCTGTTTCTTAAGGCCACAACAAGGGTGCCATTCTTCGGCAAAGCCTATCTCCTCATTGTGGGGTGCACTGGTGAATACCAGGTGTCTCCTTAGTTTCTGTACATTGGCCCTTCATAGGACCTAAACCTCCATCACACATACAGACTGCACTGAGGGGCCACAATTCCACTAGTTTGTGACATGCACACTGTTTTAGTCAGACGGGAAACTGTCACATTGTAGTAATATTATTGCTAAATGTATCAATACCTGCTGCCACCGGGGGTTTAAACTAGTTCCTAATTTTGCCAAACTTGGACGAGTAAAATTAGTTCTGTACCTCGGTTGGGGAGGAACCGACAGCTCATCCTAATAGCAATGTACCCATCTATAGGACATATCGATGTACAAACTGAGGGCAGGCTCACCAGGTACACCAACCCCCTAGAAGCCCAGACCTTCCCTATATCTACATTGACTGGTGTTCTGTACATAGACAGAGATAGGACAACTAAATTAATGAGCATGGAGGAGCTAAGCTATGAGGAAACGTTTATGTAAAGGCAATTTTTTGGTTGTTTTGGATAGAGTAAAGAAGGATTGGACCCTTTCTCAGATTTCTATTGCTGTCTGTGTCCCCACTGGGGAGATTCATCCAATCTAATATTTCCATCTCTAAGATGGGAATTCTGTTCAGTGTGAGATGGTCTCTGAAAAGTCTTGCAGATCTATAAAACTAACACAAAAGAGGAAGTCAGCTAGACATTAATGGGTGCAGTTTCCATCACGCCCACCAACATTCAACAGGAAATCTGTTCAGTTGCTCCACTTCCTCTTGAGACCTCTATAGTTAGCTCGGCTATTATCATTCCTTCAACAGAAGTCCTGATAATACTTTATATCTTTGTGAGGAACAAACCTCCACATTCCAGACTCTAAGAATTCTGAGTAGGAGGGGGGAGCCGGGGATCACACCACCAGACTCTGATCACACAGGTTCTCCTTCATTCTCTGGTTATTTATGGGATCCCAACACTCGTCTTATGGAGAATTCTATGACCATTGAACACACCGGTCACACAGGTACTTTGTATTGCTCAAGTCATTACTAGATTGCAGCCATAGGATCATTGCAATCTCAATGACCATACACACTTTGTTTCATGAAATCACTTAGATCACATAGATCACATAGATTATTTTATGCTGGTTTTGCTGATGATGTGATGCTAGGTGGTATTTCTATGTAATTGTTCCATTATCATGCATTGGGTATATTAAGGGATGGTGGAGTTCATATGTAGGAACATCAAGGGGGGGGGGTAGTAGTTTTATATGTGTGGGGTGCTATACATTGTACTGGCTTTATGGGTGATTGTGTTGCTGTCTTTGGATTTAGTATCATGTATACATTGCCCTGGGGACTTTTTCAGGGACATTGAGTTGTTTCTCTCCTGCATAAACTGAGGTTGCCGGTTTGTTGTCTCATATTTATATATGTACAGTATGGCTAACAGGGGAGACTGGGACTTGTGATCTTCCTGTGATGGTGATTATAAAGCCAACATGTAAGCATGCGCAGGTCTCCCTCTGTCCAGTAGGTGGTGCTGCGCCATTGTACAGATGGAGTAAGTCTGTTAGTGGAAATGTCCCCTCATGGACTCTGTTGGTGTCTGATTGGATGTGGAAACCTCTGGTGATCTTGGGAACCATCTTAGTGTGGGACCCTTACCCTAGGTTTACATCTGTGTTTTTTTAGTGCATTTTGCAGTTTGCAGAAATGCACTACAGTCCATTTAACATGGTTTCCTATGGTACATATTCACATTGATGCATTTTTTAGCCGGTGCATTTTTGGAAAGGATCAGGGACTTATTTTCCCACAGCAGATTGCGTTTTGCGTATAATAGACTTTAATGGACCTGCATCAAAAACAAAGGGCCTGTTAAACTTCCGGCTCTTGATCCCCGAAGTGTTAGAACATCTTAATGCTCAGATTTCTACTGAAGAAATTAGAAGAGTTCTTAAATCCCTGGCTCTGAACAAATCACCTGGACCAGATGGTTTATCGGCAGAGCACTACCAGAACTTCTCAGATACCCTGGTTCCACATTTATTTAAAGTATTCAATACAGCGGCATCCTCTGGTGCATTACCAGCAGAAATGCTTAGAGCTCTAGTAGTCACATTGCCCAAACCAGGGAAGGATCCCACTATACCACAGAGCTGTAGACCAATATCTCTCCTTAATGCAGACCTCAAGGTTTACGCAAAGGTTATTGCTAACAGAGTGACTGAAGTAACACCATCCTTTTTTTTAAACAGTAAAGTTTTATTAAACACATACAGCATGTGCAAAGCATAGACAAAACATTCAATAACAATGATTTGATTTATTGCCTGACAAAAGAAGGAGAGAAGTAAATCAAGGGAGGAGAACTATCACAATAATAATTCTAGGTGGATAGACTATGTCACGTTCCTAACTATCTGGGACCAACAGCACAAGTGAAATAATCAGGATCTAAAAGGTCAGCCGACCTGAAACTGAACTGTCCTTCACAACTTGTGGGAATCATAGTGGGTAAGTGTGGCCTGGGGGGATGGCAAGTCAGGGAACTTAGGGAGGAATGGGAGGGGGGAGGAAGGGTAGGGGGAGAGGAGGAAGCGCCAGGCCACTCACCAAAAGCTGGTATCCTATCAACTAATCCCACCTCAGACAGGTCTCAGTCGTGGGCGTCAACCCAGCCCGACCAGATTTTATTAAACTTAGCCGGGCAATTTCTGCTCTGGTAGGTGATTCTATACAGCGGAAGCACTCTAGCAATTGCGGCCTGCCAAGGGGCCTTTGTGGGAAGCTCCTTGCCCTTCCACCTCAGCAAAATTTCTCTTTTGGCGTAGAATAGGGCAAATGTGATACACAATTTGGTATATCTATCCCCATCAATGTCTTCCAAATAGGACAGGAGGAGGACCAAGGGGTCCATAGGGATTGTTGTTCAACAGATCTCTGCCAGGGTGTCTGCCACCTCCTGCCAAAAGGTGTGAAGCCTAGGGCAGGACTACACCATATGAAAAAATGTTCCCTGCTCCAGGGCGCATCTCGTGCAGAGCGGGCTGAGGGAGGGGTAAATCTTTGCTAGCCTCAGTGGAGTATAATGTGTCCTATGTAGGAATTTCAACTCAATATAGCGTTCCCTGGCCGCAATCATAGAAGGGATGAATGAGGAGACACAGTCCTCCCATGCCTCCTCCTCCAGCTCAGGGATATCTGCCTTCCACCTACCCATCAAGCTAGAAGTATTCGCATCGTGGGCCACTGTTAGATATAAGTATAGGGACGACAGGGGCTTCCCTATTACACCCGAGGTCAGAAGGTGCTCGATCAAGTCCGATTAAAGCGTCACTGGGGTCGGGAACTGCGAATTGAGTGCATGACAGAGTTGCCAGTATCTAAACTGAAGAGAACTCGGGAGACCATATTTTGATCTAAGTTCCTGAAATGTCATAACTTTCCCCTGCACCATTACATGTTTCAGAGTAAGGATTCCTCGTTTGACCCAGATCCCCGGGACAGGCAAAGTGTATAGGTGAGGAAGGAGAGGGTTTCCCCATAGTGGGGTGTGAGGAGAAATACAGGAGGGTTTGATACTTTTTACCCTGGAGCACTGCCAGACCCGTATCGTGGTCCTCATGGGTCCTGTAACAGAGGGGTGAGCCTTGCATCTTCTGAATGCCAGGTTAGATAGTGCGGCATATGAGCCCAACAGGGCCGCCTCCAATGTCACCGCCGGATTTAACCTAGGTTGGGAGAACCATCATCTCACAATAACCAGTACCACCGCCCAATAGTACAGGAGGAAATTTAGCATTGCAAGTCCACTCTTGGAGTACGGCCCGACAGATAAAGGAGGTTATTACACTGTCTAGTTTTCTTGATTGATTGATTTGGGAATAGGGACTGGGGTCTGTCTGAAAAAATACAGAAGTTTAGGCAGAAATATAATTTTAATTAGATTTCCCCTAACCACCGGTGTCAGTGGGAGATTTTGCCATGAAGCGCATCTCTTAGTGAGCTGGTCTAGTACCGGGCTAATGTTTCTGGTCAGGTAATCCGCAGACGAGGAACCTATTTTTACACCCAAATAAGTGAATTCAGTAACCCATTTTAGTGGGGTCTGTGTGTCCGGTCTCTGTGTGTCCGGTCGGGGCAGCGACAAGCCAAGTGGAAACAGCACCGATTTGTGCCAATTTATATTGATCCCCGAGTACCGACTGAAGGTTTCAAATTGGGTTAAGCATAAAGAGGTGGAGGCGTCAGCTAAGTACAGCAGGGAGTCATCCGCATATAAGGACAACTTTTCTTCCAGCGTGCCCACCCGAATACCCCAGACGCCTGGGTCTATCCGAAGATGAACAGCGAGGGGCTCCAAGGCTAGGGCCAACAACGCTGGCAAAAGCGGACATCGCTGACGCGTCCCCCTCTCCAAGGAAAAGGAGCCTGACAATGTCCTGTTGGTATGTATGCATGCTCTAGGATGGGCATATAACATCTGGAGCCAGGAGAGGAATCGGGGCCCAAATCCGAACCTGGAGATAACCGTCCACAGGTAGCCCCACTCGACCAAGTCGAAAGCCTTCTCGGCGTCAAGTGAGGCCACCACCGTGGTGCTGTCTGAATCAACAATGGCTATATGAGTGTGTAAACGTTGGATGTTTATGTCAGTGCCCCGGCTTGGCATGAACCCCTTCTGGGCAGGGTGTATCAAGGCCGTAATGATGGTGTTCAACCTATTGGCCAGTATTTTGGCCAATATTTTGGCATCGACATTGATGAGGGAAATTGGGCGGTAGGAGGAACATTGCGTAGGGTTCTTCCCAGGCTTGGGGATGACTACTTTTACCGCATCACTCATTGAGTCTGGGATTGTCCCTGCTTCCGCCGTATGGGCCAGCAGTTCCTGAAAATTAGGGGCTAGTTCTTCCACATACGTTTTATAAAATTTGACCGGGAGTCCATCCGGGCCTGGTGTTTTTCCTGCCTGCATCATCTCGAGTGCAGCCTGTATCACTTCTATCTTAAAGGGGGCGTCTAGTTTCCTTGCCAAAGGCAGGGGTAAGTACTGGTATGTCGATGCTGTCAAGATAGCTAGTAAGGTCATTCAGGTCGTAGGACACCTGGGAGCTATACAGCTGTTGATAATATTCCGCAAAGCACTGGTTAATATCTTTGGGAGCAGAGAGGAGAGTACCATCAGGGGTCTGAATCTGTGCAATAGTCATGACTCCCGATTGCTCCCTGGACAACCAGGCCAGCAGATGCCCAGTCCTCTCTCCCTGCTCAAAGTTACGCTGGGATTGATGGAGCAATTTCTTCTGCGTCAATTTCTTATGGAGAAGAAGGGTCTCCTGGATCAAAGATTGCAAGCGGGAATAATGTTGGGGATCTCGGGTACAAACATACAGGGCCTCTTGTTCAGTTGCCTCTCTCTCCACCCTATCGAGGTCTTCCCTCTGTTTCTTCCTGACCCCAGCTATAATTAACTGAAACTACCCCCTAAAATAGGCCTTTAAGGTGTCCCACACCGTGGCCGCCGCGGCCGAGCCAGGGTTTATTCTTCAGTATGTTTCTAATTCAATGCGGAAGAGGGGGTCAACCTCCCGTCCAAAATCCAGAACCTAGAAAGCCTCCAGAGCCTCTCGGGCGGGTCAGTTGCCAACTCCAGTGTCAAAAGTAAGGGGGCATGGTCCGAGATTCCCCTAGGAAGGATTTCAATGTCTCAGATTCCAGACAGGACAGGTGCCCCCACATAGGCCAGATCTATCCTCGAAAAGGCCCTGTGGGACGCGCAGTGGCATATGAAGGCCCGAGACTGCGGGTGCCTCCACCTCCACACGTCTGTGAGGCCGTAGGTGTCCGCCCAGGCCGCTAGGCCCTGACGAGTTGCCCATGGGGAATTGCGCCAATTTGGTAGTAATCATGTTCAACAGTTTAAGCGAGGCAAGAGGCGGCAGATATATACCCGTTAGGATCCATGGTATACTGTGGATCAATGCATACACAATAACAAACCTACCCTCCGGATCCAGTATCAGATCTACAAGTTTAAAGGGGAGGGTTTTGAGCACAAGGATACTAACAAAATTGAAGTAGGTGGAGTGATAGTGATGGCCCACCCACGGCTTCTTAAGACTAATGCCCTGTACACACGGTCGGATTTTCAATGGAAAAAGTGCGTATCGGATTGTGTCGTTGGAAATTCCGATCGTGTGTGGGCTCCATCTGACTTTTTCAGTCGAAATTTCCGACACACAAAGCTTGAGAGCAGGATATAAAATTTTCCGACAACAAAATCTGATCGTTTAAATTCCGATCGTGTGTACACAAATCCGACGCTCAAAGTGCCACGCATGCTCAGAATAAATTAAGAGACGAAAGCTATTGGCTACTGCCCCGTTTATAGTCCCAACGTACGTGTTTTACGTCACCGCGTTCAGAACGATCAGATTTTCAGACAACTTTGTAGTGTGTATGCAAGACAAGTTTGGCCCAAAATCCGTCGGAAAAAATCTGATGGATTTTGTTGTCGGAATGTCCGATCGTGTGTACAGGGCATAAGAGTTTTGCTTCCGACCATATGCGTCTTCTGTAACACACAGACATGAGGATTATGTTTTTTCATGAATTGAAATACTAAGGAATGTTTAAAGGCTGAGTTCAACTCTTGGTGTTCCAGGAGAATACGTTAAGGGTGGCCATGGGAATTCAGTGTTAAATCAGGCCAGAGGGGGGAACCCCACACCCACAACAATTCCGGCAGTTCAAGAAAACATATTACTATCATGCAATAAAAAACAAAAAAGTGAGAACCTTCAAACCGGCCCCACACAATCAACCCCCCCACCCCACCTCCCCGAGTTTGTAACCCAAAACAAACACTGGCCCAAGGGCCAGACATGGAGGTCATGTGCAAGAGGCGACTAGACCTTTTTAATCCAAACAGTCAAAAAGTGTTAGAGAGAACAAGAAAAAAAAAAAGGTTTCCGGTACAGGAAAAGTAGCGTGGAAAAGAAAAGAAAAACAACACCTGGAGCCCCGGGGGCACTATACTTGGTGGTCAGTTAGTGGAACTCCTGCACTCCAACCAAGAAACAAGATATACATGGAGCAAAGGGAGAGGGAGTATATGCAAAAAAGGGTTAAACAATAAAACCGGAACATTCTGTGGTGGGTGTGTTCCCCCTCCCCCCACTTGACAGATCACATGGGGATCCGTAAGAGTACTCAGTGAGGTTCCAGGCTGTCAGGAAGGGTGCGATGATATGAATACAACAGTTCATACTCTGTTACCAGTCACCGCCATATGCTGCTGCAACCACCAAGGACTCTAGTCCACCCTCAGTCAGGAAGGGTGGTAGGAGGGGCGGAGGGTACCCGAGCCATCCCCCCGTTCAGGCAATGCAGTTGGGAGATCAGGTCAAACCGCAGCCCAAGGGGTTCACTCTGGCCAGCCGGCACAGAGGATATACACTGATCCCCAGCAAAGCAGCACTAAAGCGGTTCAATCTTGTTTGTTGGGTGATTAGTCACAAGTAAATGCACAGGTAAAAAAAAAAAAAAACCTCAGCGTTGCAAAGTTTCAGCCCAAGCGGCCGCCTCCCTAGGAGAGGTGAAGAACTGTACTCTTTCTCCGTCTTGTACCTGTAGTCTGGCGGGGAAGAGCATACTGTATTTAACCCCCTTCTCTCTGAGCATGGCGCGGACTTGATCGAATGACTTGCGCTGACTTTGTGTTTCTATAGAATAATCAGGGAATATGAGCAGCTTGGCATTCTCAAACTTCAGTTCCCCCTGTAAGTGTGCTGCCCGAAGCACCATATCCCTGTCTCTGTAATGGAAGAGTTTGAAGATAAATGTGCGCGGGGGGGGCACCTTGTGGGCCTCTGGACGCCGGCAAGCGGTGGGCCCTTTCGATGGAGAAGTGCGGGGAAAAGGTCGCCCTAGGGAGGAGAGTGGGAAGCAAGCGTTCCATGAAGGCCACCAGGTCTGCTCCCTCAGCCCCCTCCGGGAGGCCCAGAACCCACAAGTTGTTGTGTCGGTTCCGATTCTCTGCATCCTCCGCTCTAGCCCCAAGAATTTTCACCCTGGATTTAAAGCGGAGTTCCACCCAAAAGTGGAACTTCCGCTCATCGGATTCCTCCCCCCTCCGGTGTCACAGTTGGCACCTTTCAGGGGGGAGGGGGGTGCAGATACCTGTCTAAGACAGGTATCTGCACCCACTTCCGGGAATAGACTCCCGCAGGAGTCACGCCCCCTCCCGCACTCCCCCGCTGTCTCCTGGGAAAGACACAGGTCCCAGGAGATAGCGGGGACCATTGAGAAAGCGCAGCGCGACTCGCGCATGAGCAGTAGGGAATCGGGAAGTGAAGCTGCAACGCTTCACTTCCTGATTCCCTCACTGAGAATGGCGGCGGCAGCACCCGAGGATCGAGGGATGGTTCGGTCTCGGGTGCCGACATCGCTGGACCCCGGGACAGGTGAGTGACCTTATTTTAAAAGTCAGCAGCTGCAGTATTTGCAGCTGATGACATCTAAAAAAAAAATTTTTACGGGACTCCCGCTTTTAAGGACCTGCAAGTCCACGTGATGTTCCCTCTGAACGTCCTCTGTTCCCGACATCCGCCTCTCCACCTCGGTCACCTGCTCCCTAAATTTGTCCATATCTCGGCGGATAAGGGCTGTCTCCATCTGCACATGGTCAATTTTGACTGTTAGTGTGGTCTGGCAGGTAGTGATGGCGAGCATCAAGGCATCAAAGGCTGCGGAGCCAGCCTGGATGGCGCCGTCGGGTGGGGATGGAGTCTGGGTCTTCATGTGGCAAGCCGGAGCAGGGGCAGGCCTCGGTTTCGGCAGGGTACTCACTGCGTCATTGCGCTTCTTCTGGGTCCCCTTTTTGTTCTTTTTCACCCCCCCCTCGCTCCTGTGGATAATCGGTGGAGGATAAGGCAGGTTTTGTTCCTTTTCCACGCTAGGATATAAGCAGGATTAGAGTCCGGAGTGGGAGCTACTCTACAGCACTTCTGCTCCCAGCGCCATCTTGGACACGCCCCCCAACACCATCCTTAATAGCCTCAGATCAAGTAGGATTTGTAAAAGGATGTCAAGCACCTGATGGCACTCGCAGAATCCTCAATCTGCTCCGTATAGCTGAGAGCCGCAAACTGCCTACTGCCTTTGTAGCTCTAGTCGTTGAAAAGGCTTTTGACAGGGTACATTGGGGGTATTTACAAGTTACCCTAACAAAATTTGGTTTTGCAGGTTTTATCCTCCTCAGCCATTTTAGCGTTATATACACAAGCCCATTGGCACAAGTTTTTACCTCCTCTGTACTTTCTGAAGCCTTTAACATCACAAATGGCACAAGGCAGGGTTGCCCCCTTTCTCCCATGATAATTACATTAGTTATGGAACCCTTTGCGGCTGCCTTCAGGAGCTCCCCGACTATAAAAGGCATTTCAGTAGCCGGTAAATGCCATAAAATAGGATTATTCGCAGACAACATCATATTGACACTTTCGGATGTGGATTTTTCCTTATCTGAGGTACGCGTTATGATTGAAACCTTCAGCGCCATATCTTACTATAAAATTTACGTATCCAAATGCCAGGTCCTTACAACCAACCTTAGTCACAAAATATGGACAAAAATTAAATCTTTATTTCCTTGCAATTGGGATAACAGTAAAATCCAATATCTAGGGATTTATCTAATCACCAAATCTAGCCACCTCTACGATGCCAATTATAAAAAATGACTACATTCGGTTCAGACGGAACTCTTACAACTGGGCAAATGTGAAATCTCTTGGATGGGAAGAATAGCAACTTTTTAAATGGTAATTTTACCAAAAATTCTTTATATCTTCAGGACTGCACCAATATCCTTTTTTATAAATTGTATTTTTATTAAAGGTTTTCAAAAATACAGAAAAGGCAACATCAAACATTTGTCAGTACAAAAAAAGTAGAATCATTCAAATAAAAAAGAAACATATACTGTAAAGGTAAGGTCACAGTGTTACCAACATTGCAGGTTTACAGTATGGTAGATATATAAAACAAAGAAAGGAGGCATAGAGAAGAGGGGAGATGAGGAGGGACCCTGGGAGGAGGCGGTCTAGGTATATTGGTATATCACACCGTAAAAGATGTTGCTCACTGGGTCTAGGGGTATTGGGGTCTCAGGAGCGCCTATACCAGGTGTTCCATTCTGCGGATCAGCTCCAATATTTGTAAGACTTGTGTGGGGTAGGTGAGGATGAGAATAACCATTGCAAGGGTATGACTCGTTTAGCTGCCAATAGGATAAAGCCAGCTAGTTTTTGGGCGTATTTGAAGAGGCCAGGAAATGGCAAACCTAGAAGAAATTGGAGTGGATTTAAAGGAAGATTGGTTTCAAAAAGATTTTGCAAGTATATATGAATAGAGGACCAGAAGGGTTGAATAATGGGACATTCCCAGAAAATATGAAAGTGGGTTTGGTAAGGGCCTTGGGCACACAGGAGTTCAAATGGAGTGGGTCTATCCAGGGTGAGGGTGGGGGATTTGGAGCCGAAGTAATGTTTAATTCGGAGATAGGAGTAGAATAAGCGTTTAGGGATTTGGTGTTTCTGTTGCATTTCATCGAAAGATAGAAGTGTGTGAGTGAGTGGGTGTACGAGACTTCGGAGCTGAAAAATTCCAGCCTGTGTCCATGGGAGCATTCTAGTGTAAGATAAGCTATCAGGTATTTCAGGATTAAACAGCACATTTAACAGGGGTGGACATGGGGATGAGAGGGAAAACTGACAGGAGCATTTTTTTCCATATAGAAAGAGTGAAAATCATCGGGTTTAGGCATACGTTTCTAAGTTGGGATATGGAGGTCTCTAAATTCATCCACATCATGGAGCAGGGGTGGACTGGACTAGTAATGTTCATTTCAATTTCCGACCAGATACTGGATGCCATTCTATGTGACCAGACAACGATCGGTTTTAGATGGGTAGCAAAATAATATTTGAGGAGGTCTGGCGCTCCCAATCCACCTCTGGATCTAAGAGCAAGTACGACCGAGCTAGCTATTCGATGAACTTTATAGTGCCAAATAAAGTTAAGGAATAACCTCTGGTTAGCTTTGAGTTGTGACATTGGGACGGGGATCGGTAAGGTTTCAAATAGATAGAGGAGTCTTGGCAGGATAGACATCTTCAGGACATTGATGCGACCCAGGAGAGAGATGGGGTATGTGTCCCATTGTCGCAAGAGTCGGTCAATGTCGCGGAAGAGAGGGGGGAAGTTGGCCTGGTAAAGATTTGAATAGGAGGAGGTTAGATTAATTCCTAAGTATTTGAGGGAGTTCCTACACCAATGATAGGGGTAATTTTGTTGTAGGGTGGTAAGATCTGAGGGTGAGATGAGTACAGGTAAAGCTTCCGTATATCCTTATATCCTGAGAGAAAGCTAAATTCCTTAAGTAGGGCGTGTAGGTTTGGGAGAGAAATGTGGGGTCTGGTCAGAGTCAGCAGAATGTAAATAAGGATAGTTTGTATTCGCTTTGACGTAATGAGACCCCACGGATGTCAGGGTGAATGTAAATGGCTGCAGCTAGGGGTTCTAGACAGAGAATGAAAAGTAGGGGGGATAGTGGACACCCCTGCCTGGTGCCGTTACCCAAAGAGAAGGATGGCGATAAATAGGAGGATAAATGGACTTGGGAGGATGGTCAGGAGTATAAAGCATGTAGTGTGACAATGAAGGGACCGTCAAAACCATAGTTAGCGAGTGTGGCAAACATAAAGGGCCAACTGAGCCTGTCAAAGGCTTTTTGTGCGTCAAGGCTCAGTGTCAGAGCAGGGCGTGATGTTTTGTTCAATAGGTCAATGAGGTCTATAGTGCGTCTTGTGTTATCGCCTGCATGTCTAGCTGTTACAAAGCCCACCTGATGTTTGTGTATGAGCCTGGGAATTAAATGGGATAATCGATTAGCTAGGATCTTTGTGAAAATTTTTTCGTCTGAATTGAGAAGGGCCTATAGTTATCTGGAAGGGAGGGATCTTTACCAGGTTTTGGGATTACGGAGATATGGGCATGGAGGAATTGAGGATGAGGTTCGGTACCATTGAATAGGGAGGAGAATAGAGAGATTAAATGTGGGCTCAGGATTGGCAGAAAGGTTTCAATAGGAATATGGTAAGCCATCAGGGCCAAAAGTTTTTTGGGTAGGGAGGTTTTTTTTTTTTTGTCATCAAGTTCCTCAGGGGTGACTATTGAATTTAGAGATAAAAGGTGGTCAGGAGAGAGTTTGGGTAGATGTAGGGAGTCAAGGAAAGAGTCAAAATTCTCTTGTGTGAAATTGTAATGAAGGTCTGTTTGCAGGCAATTGTACAATTTGCGATAGAATTCTCAGAAAACTTTAGGCATTGTGGAAGGGCAGTAGGTGGGAGTGCCATCGGGTTGTCTGAGAAAATATGGGGATGAATGGAAGGGACGAGGTTTCAGTTTGTTTACCAGCATCCTTTAGGGTTTGTTTGAGTATTCATAGAATTTCTGTTTGGACCATAGAAGAGATTTGTCAATTTTTTTCATGTCTAATGATCTGAGTTGATTGCGTAGAGAAATAACGGCTCGAAGTCCAGCCACCGTGGGGGAGGAAAGTAAAAGTTTCTCAGCTTTACGAAGTTTGGAGAGAGTAGAGGAGCATTGAAGAGCTGCGTCTTTTTTCAGGCGAGAGCCTGTGGCAATACATTGTCCCATGAAGACGGCTTTGTGGGCTTCCCACAGGGTGGAGGGCTCCGAGACCGTATTAACATTAAGCTAGAAATACTCAGGCTATTAGATAGGTGCTCGCCGGTTTCAGGGATTCGGGGAAGGGTTTCATTGAGGCGCCAATGACAAGTTCTAGGGGATGCGGATAGCAGGGCAATATCTAGGTGTACTGAGGAGTGATCTGACCAGGAGACAGGGTTAATTTCAGATGAGACTGTGGTCGTCAGGAGGGGTGAGGAGATAAAGAAATGATCTAGTCTGGAGTAAAGTTTGTGAGGGTGTGAATAAAATGTGTATTGTTTGTGTGTGTGGGGTGTTTGATCTTCCAAATGTCTAAGAGGTTTTTGGTTCTAATGAGTTTACAAAATGATTTGGAAAGGCGATCAGAATTTGATGGAGTTTTAGACAGGAACAATACAGATCTGTCTTTACTGGGGGACATGGTCATATTAAAATCCCTGCTGATCACAATGAAAGGTTAAGAAAACGTGTCTAGGGTATCAAACATGGTGGTAAGGAAGTGAATCTGTCCAGAGTTGGAAGCATAAACATTAACTATCATAAGGGATTGGGAGAGAAGCATGCAATCCAGGATAATAAATCTGCCATGGGGGTCCAAGTATGAGGATTTGATTTGTAAGGGACAGGAGCAATTAATGAGGATCGCTACACCTGCTTTACCGGACGGATCAGAGGCCATAAAGGATGTTGGGAAATGTTTACTGGCAAATTTGAGAGAACCCCCAGGACGGAAATGAGTCTCCTGGACTAGGATTACATCAGCTTTAGAAGCCTTAAACACTTTCAGAGCCAACCATCTCTTCTGAATAGAGTTTAAACCTTTTACATTACAAGTAAAAAATTTTAGCGCCATAATGACTTAACTTGGTAGATCAGCATATGATAAGTAGCATAACATGTATTGGGTAAGGGATTCCATGGTGCAAGGGTTATAAAATGAGTGTAAAGTAACCTTACAGCATATAGAACAACAGTAAAATTGTAACCTGAACATTTCCAATCTATGAGGTGTAACAGTCCCTGGTCAGAAAAAAGGACCAGAGGAAAAATAGTGAAAAAAAATCACAGTAAAAATGAGAATGAAAATGAAAAACAAAATAAGAATTAAAATAAAAATGAAAATAAAAATAAAAATTTAAAGCGGTAAAAAGGAAAAAAGGAAAAAAGAAAAAGTAGATGAAAATCCATAAGTCATCCAAAGAGAAACCTGGAAGGGCAAAAGCCTCCAGGAAGCCCAGGTCTGAGCCATGGGCTGGGAAGGGGGGCATGAGGACCACAGAAGATGGGGTGCCGGAGGGTCCCCCTCCGTCTTCTGAAGAAGAAGACCTGGGTCATAAAAAAAATATATACATAAAACCTTGAAAAATGCAAAACTGTTGAACCAGGGTGTCATACAGAACAACATTCAATGCACCCCACCAGCAAGGTGATGGGAGTGTAGGCCCACTAGGGGGTAGTCGGTCACACAGGAACATCAGGAGGCCAGACAGAAGTAGGATACAAAGCCGTAGCTGTGTGAAAAGTTCCTCAGGTCGGGGGGGTCTGGAACATGGATGCCTCTGAGGAGTGAAGTTGGTCTTGGGTGGCTTCTGTCTCACTGGGGTCCAGATGCGACCCGGGACTGCTAGTGGTTTAGGAGTAGCAGGAAGTGTCACAGGATCTTTATCTGGGAGAGGTGGCAGGCCTAAATTGTGTAGGAAGGCATCACTTTCCTGGAGGTCACGTAGGGAATATTGTATATCATTGCGGGACGCTGAGAGGCGAAAGGGGAATCCCCAGTGATACAGGACTTTATGGGTCAGAAGGTGTAGAGTCAGCGGGCGAAGATTTCTTCGTCTTGTCAAAGTGATAGGTGAAAGGTCACTGAAATCTGGATCCTGGACCCCTGAAGTCAAGCCTAGATTGGCAATAGGTGGCAATAGTTAAGGCTTCTTCGCTGTCATAGTAGTGAAATCTGACAATCACATCTCTTGGGTTGGCTCCAGCCGGAGGTTTAGGAGCTAAAGATCTGTGAGCTCTATCTAAACGCCAATCAATATCAGGGATGTTTGAAGCTACCACATTAAACAAAGTCAGGAGATAGGAACAAAGGTCTCTATCTTCCACTATTTCAGGGATGCCTCTGATCCGGAAATTTTGTCTGCATTCTCTATTTTCAAGGTCTTCTTGTGGTTGAAGCTGGGTGACTGAGTGTTTAATGGCGGCATTGTCTTCTTCTAAAACGTGGACATATTGGAATAGTTCATCAAATTTAGTCTCAAGGGTGTCCGTGCGATCACCCAGTTGGTCTATTTCACCTCTCAGCTCTTTAGCAAGTTTCCCTACTTCCTGGGCAATATTGTGGGTGATGGCCTGGAGCAGGGATTGCAGTTTGGTGTCTAGGACTTCTGCCGTAAGCGAGATAGATGTTCCCTGTATTGGAGTGGGTGTGATGTCAAATAAAATACCTGTCTCGGGCTCAGAATTTTCCCGTGGGTCTTGAGTGGTGTCTCCGCCACTTGAGGCCGTGGATGCGGGCCTGTGTAGGAAGCGGTCCATAGTGGAGGAGGTCTGGGTATTGAACACTATGGTATAATTCTTCCTCTGGTCACTGATTTTTCCCATGGGGTGCACAGGTGCTGTGAGAGGCTGAGGAGGTGACTCCCGTGGCTAGCGGGGCTTCGGAACAGAAAGCGGGAGTCCCGGATAGGCGGAGGGGGATGGAGTTCCAAGCTTACATGTCTGCCATGTTCAGAGGCTGTGCATGTGTCTGAGAGGTGTAGCGGGTCTTGTGAGGGCTCATCCGCCGTGCGCCTTGTTTTGAAGAGGGGATTTATGATTTATAAGGGACAATAGGCAAGCACAGGGCCTCAGGGACAAGGTTAGAAAATGCAATGGTGGTTAGCTGTCCGTGCAGAGTCAGGGCTTGCCTCAGGACACAGTTCCTGTAGAGATGAAGGCACAGGGAGGGCAACACAGAAGCACTAGGGCACAGTACCTGGGAGTGGAGGATTTACCTTGTACAGTAGGCCGCAAGATGGCAGTGAGCTGCGAGTGCTTGGAGAGAGCCTTTTGTGAATCCTCCAGTGGCCTCTTGGGTTTTCACTCAAACTAGCTGCCTCCCGGTGTCCTCTGCTGAGAGTGCAGGTGGACTAGCTGCTCTCCGCACCGCTGATCGCGGTACTCGAGCCTGGGGATGTTGGAGGCCTCACAGGCCTCAGGATAGTGGCGGGCCGCGGGCGTTTGAAGTCTGCTTCTATGGATCCGTCAGCATTCCCACAGGATCCCCCACAGCCCAGCCTCCTCCCGGGAACAGTTTCCATTGGTGTAGGTGAGCTGGCCGATCTTCGCTCCATGGATCGCAAAACTCGAGCCCGGGGTTGCTGGAGGTCCCGTAGGCCTCAAGATGGTGGCGGGTCTCTGTAGTATGGAGCCAGCCGCAGCCTAACAGGACCTCAATCGGCTGGCCAGGCTCCACAATTTCCCCAGGGGCTAGTGTGGAGAGTGTCTAGTGGTGGCTGGGAGAAGTTTGGAGGCTCATCAGGAAGCTGTTTTAGCAGGATGTCGGTGGATTGTGGAAGGAGTGGCGGAGCTCCTCAGCAGCACGTCTTTTCCCTTCAATGTCCAGACACGCCCCCCATACCAATACACTTACCAGCCCTTTTCTTTAATAAACTTTGATCCTTTATTTGGAAGGGGACTAGAGCAAGAATAGCCTTCTCTACCCTCATAAAGCATAGATCAAAGGAAGGTATGGGAGTCCAAGTAATTAAAGACTATTATATAGCGACTCTTTTAGACCAACTTAACCACTTGACAACTGGGTACTTAAACCCTCTTCCTAACCAGACCAATTTTCAGCTTTTGGTGCTCTCACATTTTGAATGACAATTACTCAGTCATGCAACACTGTATCTATATGAAATTTTTATCCTTTTTTTCACACAAATAGAGCTTTCTTTTGGTGGTATTTAATCACCGCTGGGTTCTTTATTTTTTGCACTATAAAAGAAAAAAGACCGAAAAATCTGTAAAAAAATACATTTTTCTTCATTTCTGTTATAATATTTTGCAAATTAGTAATTTTTCTTCATATATTTTGTCCAAAATTTATACCGCTACATATCTTTGGTAAAAATAACCCAAATCGGTGGATATTATTTGGTCTTTGTGAAAGTTATAGAGTCCAAAAGCTATGGTGCGAATATCTGAAAATTGATCACACCTGAAGTACTGACGGCCTATCTAATTTCTTGAGACCCTAACATGCCAGAAAAGTACAAATACCCCCCAAATGACCCCTTTTTGGAAAGAAGACATTCCAAGGTATTTAGAAAGATGCATGGTGAGTTTTTTGAAGTTGTCATTTTTTCCCACAATTCTTTGCAAAATCAAGGTTTTTTTTTTACTTTTTTTTTTTCCCCACAAAATTGTCATATTAGCAGGTTATTTCTCACACACCGCATATGCATAGCACAAATTACACCCCAAAACACATTCTGCTATTACTCCCGAGTATGGCGATACCACATGTGTGAGACTTTTACACAGCGTGGCCACATACAGAGGCCCAACATGCAGGGAGCACCTTCAGGCGTTCTGGAGTGCCCAGGCCAATTCTGACATTTCTCTCCTACATGTAAAAATCATCATTTATTAGCTAGAAAATTACATAGAACCCCAAAACATTATATTTTTTTTAGCAAAGACCCTAGAGAATACAATGGCGGTCGGTGCAACTTTTTATCGCACGTTATTTGCGCAGCAATTTTTTTAATGCTTTTTTTTGGAAAAAAAACTGTTTTGTGCTTTACAAAAACCAAAACAGTAAAGTTAGCCCAATGTTTTTGCATAATGTTAAAGATGAAGTTACGCCAAACTTTGCTACTCAAAAATCCCCATAGGCAACGCTTTAAAATTTTTTACTGGTTACATGTTTTGAGTTACAGAGGAGGTCTAGGGCCAAAAGTATTGCTCTCGCTCTACCGATTGCAGCGATACCTCACATGTGTGGTTTGAACACCGTTTTCATATGTGGGCGGGACTTACGTATGCGTTCGCTTCTGCATGCGAGCACACAGGGACAGGGGCGCTTTTTAAAAAGCATAAAACTAAAATAAATAAAGTAAAACTAAAATAAATAAAGTAAAATGAACAATAAAAAAAAAAATGTTAATGTTTATTTTACTTTATTTATCTTAGTTTGATGCTTTTTTCCAAAAAAAAAAAAATTTTGACCACTTTTATTCCTATTACAAGGAATGTAAACATTCTTGTAATAGGAATATGGCATGACAGGTCCTCTTTACAGTGAGATATGGGGTCAATAAGACCCCACATCTCACCTCTAGGCTGGGAAGCCTGAAATTAAAAAAAAAAAAAACGATCCTGGCTTCGATCGTAGCGTTGAGTCGGTAGAAGCGCGGGAGGGGGGGCATCCCCTCTCGCCTCCCGTAAGAATGATCAAGCAGTGGAACAGCCACTATGATCATTCTTATGGTGTAGGGAATCGCCGGCTGAAAAAGCTGATATCTGAATGATGCCTGTAGCTGCACCCATCATTCAGATATCCCCGCACAAAGTCAAGGACGTTGTATGACGGCCGGTGGGTGGGAAGTGGTTAAAACGCATTTTTTTTTTAACACAAAGTTGTCCATTTATACAATATTTCTACCACATAGCATGTACATACCAAAAATGACACCCCAAAATAGATTCTCCTACTCCTCCTGAGTACGGCGATACCCCATGTGTGAGACTTCCACAGCCTGGCCACATACAGCCGAGCATGGCTCAGCATGGCAGGGTATGGCTGGGTATGGCGGTGTATTACAGAGTATGGCGGGGTATTGCGGAGTATGGCGGGGTATTGCAGAGTATGGCAGAGTATGGCGGGGTATTGCAGAATATGGCGGGGTATTGCGGAGTATGGCGGGGTATTGCGGAGTATGGCGGGGTATGGCGGGGTATGGCGGAGTATGACGGGGTATGGCGGGGTATGGCGGAGTATGGCGGGGTATGGCGGAGTATGGCGGGGTATGGTGGAGTATGGCGGGGTATGGCCGGGTATGGCGGAGTATGGCGGGGTATTGCGGGGTATGGTGGAGTATGGCGGGGTATGGCGGAGTATGGCGGAGTATGGTGGGGTATGGCGGGGTATGGCGGAGTATGGCGGGGTATGGCAGAGTATGGCAGGGTATGGCGGAGTATGGCGGGGTATGGCGGAGTATGGCGGGGTATTGCGGAGTATGGCGGGGTATTACGGGGTATGGCGGGGTATGGCGGGGTATGGCGGAGTGTGGCGGGGTATGGCGGAGTATGGCGGGGTATGGCGGAGTATGTCGGGGTATGGCGGAGTATGGCGGGGTATGGCGGGGTATGGCGGGGTATGGCGGGGTATGGCGGAGTATGGCGGGGTATTGCGGGGTAATGCGGGGTATTGCAGGGTAATGTGGGGCTTTGCAGGGTAATGTGGGGCTTTGCAGGGTAATGTGGGGCTTTGTAGAGTATTGCACAGCATTGCAGAGTAGTAGGGATGGCTGAGCATGGATGGATGGATGGCTGGATGTCACTGAGCAGCGCTGTGGGCACTACACATCCAGCCCACAGCTCTGCAGCCATCCATCCATCCCCCTCTCCGCTCACAGTGTACCGATCGGTACACAGGAGGGGAGGAGAGGAACCGCCGTCATTTGACAGAGCGATCACATGGTAAACGGCCGCGATCAGCGGCCATTTACCGGGATCCATGATGCGCCAGGTCCTCCGGACCCGACGGTCACGGATGTGTTCGGGTGCGCGCCCCAGGGGGCGCGCGAGAGGGGAATTCTGGGAGGACGTCATAGTACGCCCTCCCAGAGTTAAGCAACCGCCCTGCAGCCGTCATTCGGCTATGGGCCGGTTGTTAAGTGGGTAAAGCGTGGTTTGACCTGTCTCCAGTAAAGCAATGGGAACTATTAGAACACGATTTGATGCAGAACAATAACCTCCGAGCCTTATTAATAGTGGCGGCCACCAATAAACCACTACATTTACCAGACCACCCTTCTATCTCCGGCTTCGCTTAAAGCATGGATAGACCTTCTAGACAGAAGTCAAAAATTGATCCATACAGTATATCCCTATGTGATACTCCACTTCAATCCTTTGAATTCTTAATACCAGGCCTCTTGGTTCAATCATGATTAGACGCTGGTTACTCTACCCTACGGGAAATCCCAGAAGTAATCAAACACAAAGATACATTTTAAATGTTCTAAGAACAACATCTCCTGCATACCTTCACCTCTGACACCATAGCTCTGGACAAAAAAATGGGGATTTTTATCATAGAGATTCTATCCAAAAGAGAGGCATTTCACTTCTTTATTCCTTGCTTCAGATAATACTCCAATAAAACAAACATCAGCGGTACTGAAATGGGAACGAGATTTAGATTCATATTCGGAACAATAAAAGGTCCCAAGCAATCAGATCCAGCCTAGGAGCTTCACACTGTGTATTACATTGGGGAAATGTTTATAAGATACGCTATAGATGGTACCTGACACCAGTTCGATCATCTAAAATCTAGAACACTCTCTGGCAGGCATGTACTGGCCATTGGGACTACAGGGAGTTTCCCGGTGGGCCGATGGCTCAGTGGGCCGATTTCAGTGACAGTGGACCGCTGCCTCCCTCCAGTCCTCTGTCCCCCCCGCAGTGCTCACCTCCTCTCCCTGGCTAGTTATGCAGCGCGCCTGAATACAGACATGATGCTCAGGAGTCAACACTTAGAAGCTCATCATACGATCTGGAAGGAGGGCGGCCTCACTTTCCTGCCTAATCTTGTTCCATTGGGGGGTGGGCACCAAACTGATTCTTTGCCCCAGGTGAAATAATGTCTAGCTTCCCCACTGGTACTGCCTATAAGAGAAATAATGTAGAACGGCTAATAGCTACTGGGGGAGGGGCTTGGGTGGCAAGCCGGCATGGGAGAGACCTGTCAAAGTGGGCCAGTCTGGGTGAAGTCCAGGGCCAAATTTTTGTCTCAGTCCAGCCCTGCTCTCTGGCGTAACTGTGGGCAACCTGGGAACTTGTTACATATACTCTGATAGGCTGTATTCACACCTATGCATTTTTAGTGCTTTTTGCATTTTGCAGATTTGCACTACAGAACAAGTTCCATAGGAAACCATGTTAAATGGGCTGTAGTGCAAATCTGCAAAATGCAAAAAGCACTAAAACTGCATAGGTGTGAATCCAGCCTTACTGCAAATCAATAACCAGCTTTTGGAAGTCTGTCTTCCAACTGATCTCATCTATTACAGGGATCATAACCCATCCCTCGCCAGCTTTGGCACTGCTAGGACTCTCCATAGGAAACTTCACTACTGACTTTATAACAGTAGTTCTGCATATTTTAATAGAAGCTAGATTGTCCATAATGTGTCAGTGGAAAAATGATATAGTGCCTACACTTACAGAAGTTGTCTCTAGGGTAAACTTACATAGCTCACGCGAATACTCTTATGCCAGCATCCACGGCAATAGGGATAGCTTCAACCGGAAATGGGAAGTATGAATTAAAACCTACAATTTAACCAATTTCTTTTGAGAAACTAGAATAAAATGGCAGGTAATTGAGCAGCAAGCAACCTATAAGTAGCAGGTGAGGACTAGTAGTTGATGGATACTACGGCTGTAGTACCATCGCTACTTGTTTTCTTCTCAACGTTATGTTCTTTGGTTACTCTTTTGTTTTATGTCTGATGTTCTCTATAAGGTCAAGATTTGTATCTCTAGGTAAGACTGATGACCTCTAAAAAAACAGGTTTATGTACAAGAGAGGCAAATATAATTCACATCTAGGTTATGACATTGATGAATATAAGGGTTAAAATTACTACGACTACTATTGCACGCAGCTTATGATTATTCACTAGGGATGAGCTGAACACCCCCCTGTTCGGTTCGCACCAGAACATGCGAACAGGCCAAAAATTTGTTCGAACACGCGAACACCATTAAAGTCTATGGGACTCGAACATGAATAATCAAAAGTGCTCATTTTAAAGGCTAATATGCAAGTTATTGTCATTAAAAGTGTTTGGGGACCTGGGTCCTGCCCCAGGGGACAAGGATCAATGCAAAAAAAGTTTTAAAAACGGCCGTTTTTTCATGAGCAGTGATTTTAATAATGCTTAAAGTCAAACAAAAAAGTGTAATATCCCTTTAAATTTCATACCTGGGGGGTGTCTATAGTATGCCTGTAAAGGGGCGCATGTTTCCTGTGTTTAGAACAGTCTGACAGAAAAATTACATTTCAAAGGAAAAAAAGTCATTTAAAACTACTTGCGGCTATTAATGAATTGCCGGTCTGACAATACACATAAAAGTTCATTGAAAAAAATGTCATGGGAATTCCCCACAGGGGAACCCCGAACCAAATTTTTTTTTTTAAATGGCGTGGGGGTCCCCCTAAATTCCATACCAAGGCTTCAGGTCTGGTATGGATATTAAGGGGAACCCCACACCAAAATTAAAAAAAAAAAAAAGTCGTGGGGGTCCCCCTCAAAATCCATACCAGACCTAAAGGGTTCCCCTAAAAGGCTTTAGGGTCCCCCCCAAAGCACCTTGTCCCCATGTTGATGGGGACAAGGGCCTCATCCCCACAAACCTTGCCCGGTGGTTGTGGGGGTCTGCGGGCGGGGGGC
This sequence comes from Aquarana catesbeiana, assembly GCF_042186555.1. Lineage (NCBI taxonomy): Eukaryota > Metazoa > Chordata > Amphibia > Anura > Ranidae > Aquarana > Aquarana catesbeiana. The sequence goes on from NC_133325.1 coordinate 6,317,450, forward strand.
TTATCGGAATCTGGAAGCCCCCTTTAACAAAGGGGACCCCCCGATTCCGCCCCACCCTGTGTGAAATGGTAATGGGGTACAAAAGTACCCCTACCATTTCACAAAAAAAATGTCAAAAAAGTAAAAAATAACAAGAGACAGTTTTTGACAATTCCTTTATTTAAATGCTTCTGTCAGGGATCCACCAGCACCAGTCCAGGACACTTACGTTCGCCTATGCGTCGGCGCGCTTCCATTCGGACACAGCGTCAAGCTGCTGTGCATCAGCGCGGCGCTCGGGCGCGCGCGGGTGCGCGGCGCGGGTGCGCGCGCGTGTGCGCGCGTGCACGCGCGCGGGCGCGCGCGCGTTCGCGTTAGCGCCGGTTTGGCGCCATCTTAGCACATAAAAGTCCCCTGTTCCATGAGGACGTCGCTGCTTCGTCTCAGCTCTGTGAATCTGTTGACCCGTATCCTGATTGTCTGCTACCTGATCTTGACCCGGCTTGTTTGACCATCCAACCTGCTCCTATCCCGATCCGGCTTGTCTGACTACTCTTCTATCCGTATTTGCTTCCGTTGCCGAACCCTGCCTGTTTACCGACTCTGCCTAGTCTGCCGTTATTACCTGTGCCAGCTACCTGCCGACCCGGACTGTCTGACTCTGCTTGTGCCTACTGTTCACTTGCTGTTGCACCTTCAGCTTCAGCTTCAGTGATCTCTCCCTCCAGCGTGTCAAGCCTGCTGCCGCTCCAGTCTGCTCTCACCTGCAACTCAGCCATCCAGTGTGTCAAGCCTGCTGCCGTTCCAGTCTCCTCTCACCTGCAACCCAGTGAGTCAAGTTACTGCTATTCCAGTCTCCACTCACCTGCAGCTCGGCCATCCCAGGAGGGATCTCTGCCTCCACATCAGAGACTACACAGGCACTCCTACCCCACTGCGCTCAGGAGACCACTGTCCCCACTCCAGTGGCTCCTGAACCAGCGTTGTATGAGAGGTCTTCTCCTACAGTCAGGCTCTCCTACCAGGTACCTTACAGTACGAAGCAGCCATGACTGAGCCTGCAGGAGATACCTCTCCTTTGAAAGAGATATGCACCCACCTTGCGGCCCTCACTCAAGCCGTACAATCCCTTCAGGATAACTACAACAGATTGGAGGGACAAGTCCAGAACCTGGCAGGCCCTAACCCCTTGGCCTCCTCTTCAGCCGCAACCCCAGCACAGACGGCTTCTGGACCTTCTGTTGTAATGCTTCCACCTGAACCAAAGGTTCCTACTCCTGATAGATTCTCTGGAGACCGGTCCAAGTTCCGGGCCTTTCGCAACGCCTGCAAGCTCTTCTTTGCGTTACAGCCCCGAACCTTTTCACTGGAGGCCACCAAAGTGGGGTTTGTGATCTCCCTCCTACAAGGGGAACCTCAGATCTGGGCTCATCGGCTACTTGAGGGGGACTCCGTCCTAACCCAGTCTTTATCCTCTTTCTTTGAAGCCATGGCACAAATTTATGAGGACCCTCAACAGACTGCAACAGCTGAATCAGCACTGCTCACGCTCCAGCAAGGTCGCAGACCTGCGGAAGATTATGTCATGAACTTTAGACGTTGGAGTGCAGACACTCAGTGGAATGACGCGGCCCTGCGTCATCAGTTCCGCTTAGGTCTGTCTGAAGGTTTAAAGGACGAACTTGCCCGAGTGGGTGTACCAGACACTCTTGAAGCATTAATTAATCTGACTATCCAGATTGACCGGCGAATCCGGGAACGTCGTTCTGAACGATCCACTTTACAATCCCGCCCGATGTGGATGACAGCCAGAGCACCACTCCCGGCGGCACGCTACTTACCCCCATCCAGCTCTAATCCAGCTAATGCTATGCCCGATCCTGTGGAGCCTATGCAATTGGGACTGATGCGACCTGCCTTATCGCCTGAAGAACGGGCCCGGCGCCGGCAACTCAATCTGTGCCTCTACTGTGGTGGGACTGGGCACTATGTCCTGAACTGTCCAGTCAAATTAAGTAAGTGCCCATTCTCTGTGTATACCAGTCTTTCTGCTCTGTCTGCGAACTCTACCCACCTTGCCATTCCTCTGTCTTTACAGCTGCAAGAAGGGACAATAACGACCAACGCCATCATTGACTCTGGAGCATGCAGTTGCTTTATTGACTCAAACTTTGCCAGCCAGCATAACATTCCATTACAAACCAAGACCCATGGACTCGCTGTGTTTCTAGCTGATGGCTCCCGCATCAGATCGGGACAAGTAACCCAAGAAACCCTGCCTCTGCCTGCTTCTACTTCCTCCCTACACAAGGAACTGCTGGTTCTTGATGTCATCTCCTCCCCCATGTTTCCCATCATCCTGGGCATTCCTTGGCTGCAGGCCCACAACCCTTACATTCATTGGACATCTGGAGAAGTGAAATTCTCATCTTCTTACTGTCTTGAACACTGTGTAAAGGAAGATTCGGATTCTTCATCTACTCTACTTTGTCTAGACACCGACCAGAAACTCTGCCAGGTCATACCTAAACAATATCATGAATTCATCGATGTCTTTAGTAAAAAGGGGGCAGACTCTCTTCCACCTCATCGGCCCTACGATTGCCCCATTGATTTGCTGCCTGGATCCGAGATACCATTCGGACGCATTTTTCCTTTATCCGAGAAGGAACAGGAAGTACTAAAAACATATATAGATGAGAATCTGGCCAAAGGTTTTATACGTCACTCTACCTCCCCAGCTGGTGCCGGAATATTTTTTGTGACCAAAAAGGACAAGTCGCTCCGGCCGTGTATCGATTATCGTGAGCTAAACAAGATCACGGTCAAAAACCGGTATCCCCTACCCTTGATACCTGAACTTTTTCAAAAATTAAGGACTGCCGTCATCTTCACCAAGCTTGACCTAAGAGGGGCATATAATCTAGTCCGCATCCGGGCTGGACATGAGTGGAAGACAGCATTCCGAACCCGATTCGGGCATTATGAATACCGGGTCATGCCCTTTGGGCTCTGCAACGCCCCTGCAACTTTTCAACACCTGATTAACGACGTCCTCAGGGACTTTCTAGATGTGTTTGTAATTGCATACCTGGACGATATTTTGATTTTTTCGGAGTCCCGTGAATTGCATCAGGAACATGTCCGCAGGGTGTTGGGTCGTCTTCGCTTACACAGTCTGTACGCGAAAGCGGAGAAATGCGAGTTCGAACAACAGAGCATCCAATTCTTGGGGTTAATCATCTCCGCAACAGGCATCAAGATGGACCCACAAAAAGTGTCCGCTGTGCTGGACTGGCCGGTACCCTTGGACAAGAAAGGAGTTCAACGGTTTGTGGGGTTTGCAAACTTCTACAGGAAATTCATCAGGGGGTTCTCAGCCATAATTGCACCCATCACGCAATTAACCAAACAAAATATCCGTTTTTCCTGGAACCAACTTGCCCAAGATGCCTTCGAAAATCTCAAGAAGCTGTTTACTTCAGCACCTATCCTCAGTCATCCTGAACCATCCCTACCGTTTATTTTAGAGGTTGATGCCTCCGAGATTGCGGTAGGTGCGATTCTTTCACAGCGCAAAGGTAGCAAAGAGATAATGCATCCTGTAGGGTTCTTCTCCCGTAAACTCTCCCCCGCGGAGAAGAATTATGACGTCGGTGACCGTGAACTTCTCGCTATAAAAGCTGCTCTAGAAGAATGGAGGTACCTGTTGGAAGGGGCTATGCATCCAGTACTAATTTATACCGACCATAAAAACCTAGAGTACTTACGATCTGCCAAACGTCTGAAGCCTCGACAAGCCCGCTGGGCTCTGTTTTTCTCACGTTTCTCCTTCCACATCACGTACCGTCCAGGCTCTAAAAATATCAAACCAGACGCATTATCACGTATGCATGACAATCCTAAGGACTTATCCACTCCGGACACCATATTATCCTCAAACAGTTTTTTACTGCTGCAAAAAGATTTACTTTCCCTGATTAAGGAAGCATCCTCTGAATCAGCCAGGCCTACTGGAATTTCTTTAGTAAGTAGAGATGGTCTGTTCTGGAAAGGAAGCCAAATTTTTGTTCCTGAAAACATTCGGGTCAGGGTTTTAGCACTTCTCCACGACCACCCATTGGCAGGCCACTTTGGGGTCCGCAAGACCTTGGAACTAGTGCAGCGTACTTTCTGGTGGCCCAATCTGAAAGACTTTTGCGAAAAGTATGTCAGTTCCTGTCCCATCTGTATCCAGAATAAGTCGTCCAGGAATCGAGCTTGGGGCCTATTGAAACCATTGCCCGTACCCGACAGACCGTGGAAAATGATTTCTATGGACTTTATTGTGGAACTTCCATGTTCCGAAGGATGTTCAGCTATTTTTGTAGTTGTAGACCGTCTAACCAAGATGGCTCATTTTCTACCTTTAAGGGGAACCCCGTCTGCCTCCGAAACTGCTCGCATATTTATCAAGGAGATCATCAGACTTCATGGAGTACCGGCAAACATAGTTTCTGATAGAGGGGTTCAATTCACTTCACGTTTCTGGAGATCCCTGTGTGAAACCTTAAAAATTGAATTGGCTTTGTCCTCGGCATACCATCCTCAGACAAACGGTCAGACAGAGAGGACTAATCAGACCCTGGAACAATACATCAGATGCTTCACATCATTCACACAAGATGATTGGGTATCTCTATTACCCTTAGCGGAATTTGCCTATAACAATGCCAAACATTCTGCCACCGGTCAATCTCCCTTTTACGCCAATTATGGCTTTCACCTAACCTTTCTACCTGATTTCCTTTCAGAGTCTTCGGTTCCAGCAGTACAAAGTACGGTGGAGTTCCTCAGTCACAACAGCCGGTTGCTACAGGAAACGGTATCCAAGGCTCAGGCTGATGGTAAGAGAATCTTCGACCGGAAAAGAAGGGGGGAGCTGAACTTGCAAATTGGCGACCAGGTATGGCTTTCTACTGTTAACATCAAATTAGCATGTCCTTCCAAGAAGTTGGCACCTAGATTCATGGGACCTTTTCCAGTCAGAAGGAAAATCAATGAGGTATCTTATGAGTTGACGTTACCTGATTCATTTAAAATTCATCCAGTATTCCATGTATCTCTGCTTAAACCTGCTGTACCTGATCCCTTTCCTGCTAGGGGCACAAGACCCCCTGAACCTGTTGTAGTTGATGGCAGTGAGGAATTTGAGGTCGAGGCTATCCTCGATTGTAGAAGAAGGCAAGGGCAAAACCAGTTCTTAATCAAGTGGAAGGGCTACGGCCCAGAAAGTAACTCATGGGAACCGGACAGTAATGTGCATGCCAGGCGTCTAGTGCGCGCTTATTTTTCTACTCATCCTGAGAAGAAGAGGTTGTTGGGCATCCGGAGGCTGCCCCTTGGGGGGGGGCAATGTCAGGGATCCACCAGCACCAGTCCAGGACACTTACGTTCGCCTATGCGTCGGCGCGCTTCCATTCGGACACAGCGTCAAGCTGCTGTGCATCAGCGCGGCGCTCGGGCGCGCGCGGGTGCGCGGCGCGGGTGCGCGCGCGTGTGCGCGCGTGCACGCGCGCGGGCGCGCGCGCGTTCGCGTTAGCGCCGGTTTGGCGCCATCTTAGCACATAAAAGTCCCCTGTTCCATGAGGACGTCGCTGCTTCGTCTCAGCTCTGTGAATCTGTTGACCCGTATCCTGATTGTCTGCTACCTGATCTTGACCCGGCTTGTTTGACCATCCAACCTGCTCCTATCCCGATCCGGCTTGTCTGACTACTCTTCTATCCGTATTTGCTTCCGTTGCCGAACCCTGCCTGTTTACCGACTCTGCCTAGTCTGCCGTTATTACCTGTGCCAGCTACCTGCCGACCCGGACTGTCTGACTCTGCTTGTGCCTACTGTTCACTTGCTGTTGCACCTTCAGCTTCAGCTTCAGTGATCTCTCCCTCCAGCGTGTCAAGCCTGCTGCCGCTCCAGTCTGCTCTCACCTGCAACTCAGCCATCCAGTGTGTCAAGCCTGCTGCCGTTCCAGTCTCCTCTCACCTGCAACCCAGTGAGTCAAGTTACTGCTATTCCAGTCTCCACTCACCTGCAGCTCGGCCATCCCAGGAGGGATCTCTGCCTCCACATCAGAGACTACACAGGCACTCCTACCCCACTGCGCTCAGGAGACCACTGTCCCCACTCCAGTGGCTCCTGAACCAGCGTTGTATGAGAGGTCTTCTCCTACAGTCAGGCTCTCCTACCAGGTACCTTACAGCTTCTTCTTTCTTCTATCTTCTATCTTCTTTCTTCTATCTTCTATCTTCCTTCGGTTTCTTCCTCCATCTTCTTCTTTCTCTGGTTCTTCCTCCGATCCTCTGCTTCTTGCTTCGGTGTTCTTGTCCGGCATCTTCCTCTGTGGCGTATTCTTCCCTTCTTCATTCTTGGGCCGCTCTGGATCCATGATGGAAGGCTCCCACTGTGTGACGCTTCTCGTTTTTTGACGGTTCTTAAATAACGGAGGGCGGGGCCACCTGGTGACCCCGCCCCGCTCTGACGCACGGGGATTTGACGGGACTTCCCTATGGGTTTCCCTGTGATGTCAGAGGGGGCGGGATCACCCGTTATGTAACGGGTGACCCCGCCCCCTCTGACATCACGGGAAAAGCCTCAGGGAAGTCCTGTCAAGTGCTGTTTTTTCCAATGAACTTTTATGTGTATTGTCGGACCGACAATTCATTAATAGCCGCGAGTAGTTTTACATGACTTTTTTTCCTTCGAAATGTTTTGCTGTTGTTGTTTTGCATTTTGCTGTCAGACTGTTCTAAACACGGGAAACATGCACCCCTTTACAGGCATACTATAGACACCCCCCAGGTACGAAATTTAAAGGAATATTACACTTTTATTGTTTCACTTTAAGCATTATTAAAATCACTGCTCCTGAAAAAACTGCCATGTTTAAAACTCTTTTTGCATTGATCCATGTCCCCTGGGGCAGGACCCGGGTCCCCAAACACTTTTTATGACAATACCATGCATATAAGCCTTTAAAATTAGCACTTTTGATTTCTCCCATTTAAAGGGTGTTCCGTGGCTTTCGTATTTGCCGCGAACACCCCAAATTGTTCGCTGTTCGGCAAACTTGCGAACAGCCGATGTTCGAGTCGAACATGAGTTTGACTCGAACTCGAAGCTCATCCCTATTATTCACACATGATAAGATACCAAGGTGCAATGTGGAACAAAACCTGTAAGAAAACCAACTTGTTACTTAAGTCTGTATGTACATGATGCAACTATGTCAATTTTTGACCTTGTAACTTCAAAACCTATAAAAATATAAATGATAAATAATAAAAAACAAAGGGCCTGTTATGGATTGGGGGAACCACACACATTTTTTTTTTGCCAACTTTTTTTTATTGCCGGAAATGCATGTTTTTACATTCAGCTGTCAGTGGGGAAGCCCGTTGACAGCTGATGACTCATCGATTGCTAAGGACACAATGGCCGGCTTCCTGGCCCACTCCTAACAACCAGCTATACACAGTTTGTTAAAGAGAAAAAAAAGTGCAAAACGCATCAACCTCAACTGCATAGATGTGCACCTAGGGTAAAAGGGGGTACCCAATTATTTGTAACTAAGGCTGGTTGTTAAGGAATGGGGCCGGGAACCCTGCCTGATCATCATTAGCAACTGATGAGTCATCAGATGCCACTGGGTTACCCGTGACAGCTGAATAAAAAAAAAGTGCCGGTAAAAAAAAATAAAGAAAAAAACTTCATGGGGTCCATCCCCAGTCTATACCAGGCCCTTTGGGTTTGGTGTGGATTTTAAGGGGAACCCCACACCAAAATCTCCTCAAAAAAATCTTGTGTGGTCCCCCCCAAAATCCATACCAGACTCTTATCCAAGCATGCAGCCTGGGCAGGTCAGGAAAGGGGAGGGGACGAGCGAGCACCCCCCTGAACATTACCAGGTCACATACCCTTAACATGGAGAGATAGGTGCTTTGGGGCAGGGGGGCTCTGCCCCCACACCCTAAAGCATCTTGTCCCCATGTTGATGGGGACAAGGGCTTCTTCTCAACAACCCTGGGCTGTGGTTGTCAGGGTCTGTAGGAGGGGGGCTTATAAGAATCTGGAAGCCCCCTTTAACAAGGGGGCCCCAGATCTCGGCCCCCCTATGTGATTGGGTATCGGCTACATAGTACCCCTACCCATTCACCAAAAAAGTGCCAAAGTATTAACCACAAGAAACAGTTTTTAACAATTACTTTATTAAAAAATAGTGTCCTCGATGTAATCCATCGTCAATCATGATGCCTGACGAACCCGAAAAATAGAAAAAAGTAAAAACTCTCTGCATCCTGGGAGGCCTCCCACCGAATGTCTGCTCTGCGCCTTGACAGTTCTTATATAGGCAAGGGGTGGGGCCACCCAGCTACATCATCCGGTGGCACCAACCCCTTTTATCAAGGATATGCTTGGATAAGGGCCTGGTATGGACTGGGAGGGACCCAATGCCATTTTTTTCTTTATTTTTTCAATAGCCATGTGACGGCAATTGTAACCGCAAGTCATTTTAAATGGTATTTGACTTGATTTTTTCTTTAGAAATGTAATTTTTGCTGCAGCATGTTTTATACATGCTACAGATGCGCCACTTTACAGGTAGGTTAAGGGGACCCCCCGGGCACTATATTTAAGTTTATTGTTGCACTTTAAGCATAATTAAAATCACTGCTCCTGAAAAAATGATTGTTTAAAAAAAATGATGATACATGTCCCACAGGGCAGTACCCCATACCCCTTTTATGGCCAATTACTTGCATATAAGCCTTCAAAATGGACACTTTTAATTTTTCCTGTTCGGCTCCCATAGACTTCAATCTGGTTCACTGTTCGGGTTAGAATATTTCCCCTGTTTAAGAGTTCTGCTGCGAACCACACAGGGGGGTGTTTGCCCCTCCCTCATTATCTCTAGTTACCATATAATGATATATTGCATAGTCTTTCTCTGGGCATAGTGCCGGGGTACATCTCTCACTACATCACTTTCTGCAATCAGCCAGCAGATCTATCAGAACACGTTATAAAGCAATATTAAAGTGACACTAAAGGCTCGATTTTTATTTTTTGTTATTTTTTTTAAAAATAACAAACATGTCATACTTACCTCCACGTTTTCTGGGGTCCCCCGGTGGCTCTCCTAGCTCCTCCCCGTCTCAGATAACCCCCTTGGAGAAGCGCTCTCTGGGGGGTTACCTTGCGGGCGCGCTCCCGAGTCCTGCATTTGGCGCCCATAGCCGCCGAGTGCAGGACTCGGCCCCGCTCCCCCGGCACCAGCATCATTGGATTTGATTGACAGCAGTGCCAGCCAATGGCTACACTGCTATCAATCTATCCAATGAAGAGCCGAGAAGCCCGGGCAACAATCGAGCGTGGGATCGAGCGCAGGACTTTCGAGGGCTCAGGTAAGTAAACCGGGGGGCTGGGGGGCCGGTAATCATCAGATGTTTTTTCACCCTAATGCATAGGATGCATTAAGGTGAAAAAACATGAACCTTTACAACCCCTTTAAGGCGGAATGATAACAATCATAAAGGATGGACTGGTCAAGCAAAGATGGTAGGCAAGGGAAAAATTCTTATAAACGATTGAACTAATGGACTATTTAGGTAAGTTGTGCCTTTTTGTGAAATGGTGAAAATGGAAAGGTGCGCAAAACTGAATAAACACAATTTACTCTAAAAATCTGAGGTTATCGTTTTTCACTTACAGCTTTCAGAGTTTGTAAAAGATCCCCCAAACCAGAAATTTCCTAAAAGCACATGACCTGTAGAATCAAAAAAAGTGCTGCTGATTTTTTAGGCCCGCAATAGTTGTGCAAATGTTTATCAGATCGCTATTTTAACTAAAAATAGACAAAAATCAATATTAGTGAACATAACATAACTTACACAATTCCTGCTAAATTCCTACTAAGGCCTCATTCACATGGGGCATACTAAAGTGTATGTCCATGGAGGGCCGTGTTTCTGAGCATGGGGATGTCCAGGTGTTAAGTGCGTCCCACCAGCCAGTCTCATTCATCTCAATTGGGATGCAGCGGCTGCAAAGGCACAGGCACTGCTCCCAACCTGACACCCGCGTTGGGGTGGGGGCACGACTCCAAATGTAGACAGTGTGAGCTCAGGGACATGAACCTGGACCCACATGGCTGTCAAATTGGGAGCAGCGGCTGTCCCTGTGCAGGTGCTACATCTGAATTGACATCAATGGGACTGGCTGCACAGGGATGCACGGAACACCTGGGCCTACCCGTGTGGGTGAACACGGCCTCACAGGGGTGTACACTGTAGTATGCTCCATGTGAAAGAGGCCTTGCTATGTATTATTCAGTTTTATTGTTATTTTATACATTTTTTGGGGGCATTTTTTGAAAAATATCCCTTTCTCTGCAGCCTCATTTGCACTGCATATGAATGAATAGAGGTCTCCATTCTGACACTTATCTCCCACCCCAGCAGCAGCTGCAGCCAGCGGGAGGGGGGAGGAGGGAAAGCCAGCCAGCAGCACTGCCGGGAAGTATGTTTGATTATTCTCTGTGGCTCCCCTGCAGCTCCTAAAGGCGGGGATAGGGCAGAGGAGGGAAGATGGCTGCAGTGAAGCCACAGATAATCGGTGTTGCGGGCGGGCCCGTGGGATTCGCACAGGGGGGGTTATAAGGTGAATGGTGCTGCAGGATCGGTGTAGCAGAAGGGGGAAATAAAAGTGGTGGGGGGGGGCTTCAGGTTAGCTGATTGCACTGGGAAAGCAGGGGGAGAAATGACAGTGAAGTGGCGGTGGCAGCGGAGGAGGGGCACATGTTAGGTAAATAATGCTGATCATCTGCTAAACAGTTGTGCTATAACTCCTGGTCAATAGCAGATGGAGTAATGTCAGGTCCATACGGTGTATGGACCTGGCCAGATGAAAGCGGTGCTGTATGTCCATAAGTTGTACGGACCTGGCAGTGAAAGGGTTGATACACAGAATCAGTTCTTATCCCTTTAAATTAAACCCGTGATATGATAATATGATCAACTCAGATAAAGTCACATTAAAGTCCACTGTGCACCAAATCCAGAAATATCTTCATATAAAGTGTGTAAAGATCCTTCACCACCAACATACATCTGTGCTCCTCACCATGTCATCACACCCCTTATCACATGGAGGTCTATGGGTGCTTCATATCCCACATGGACAACTCAGGACCACCGGCTCCAGATCCATGTCTCCACACTCCATGTCATATGCCCAGTAGACCATGAGATTAGAAGGGAAGGAAAGTGCACATAGCGTAATGCTGCATAAAATCTCCACTTTATTATATAGAAAATATACTCACATCACATGGATATCACCGACACGTATCGGGAATAGCAGCACAGTGCGCATGCACAATACGTGATGACATGAGACAGCGTGTCCCACGGGTGATATTCATGTGAGTATATTTGCGATATATTGAGCACGATATTGTTCTATTGCTTTATAACATTTTAAAGTGGTATATTTTATTTAAAGAGACAGCGCCTTAGAGGTTTGTTATATAGTTTGTGTAAATATCTGCTTGTGGGTATTTTTGTGGGCAGTGGTCAGAGTAGATTTGGGTTTATATTTAATTATTCTCTCTATTTAAGCTGTGCTCATACATCCATTTCCTGAGTAATTAATTTTCACAACTTGACCAAGGGCTCAGTTTCCAAGCTCCTGTGTTCCCGGGTTTCAGTGTGCCCAGTGTATCCCGTGTCTTCCTGTGACTCTGTGGTGCCCAGAGCCCCCCATGACTCCCATGTCACTCCCTCCTAGCTGAGCTCTCTGTTTCCCTCATTTTCCCATCCTCTCAGTGATTGTACCCCGTGCTCCCCCTCCTGTGCTTCTAGTGTCTGTCTGTGTTCCTCTGATTCCAGCACCTGTGACCCCTGAGCACTCCTCTGCCTCCAATGAACTCTTACACTCAAATACCACTATTGTCCCTGAACTCTGTGTGTCTCCAGTGATGTCTGTCTTCAGGGAACCCTTGTACTCATTTGTCTCCAGTGACTCCTGTGCACTCTATTGCCCTCTGCACTCTTGTTTCTTTTTGAAAGCCTTACACTTCTGTGACCCCAGTTTCTCCAACAACCTCTGCACCTCTGTGGCTCCAGTAACTCTTTGTCTTCAGTGATCTCAGAGTCTCCAGTGATTCCCAGGTGCATTCTGTGTTACCCAGTGGCCTCTGAGCTTCCTTCCTCACCCTGTGACCCCGAGCATCCAGTGTATACTGGTCACCTGTTTCTTAAGGCCACAACAAGGGTGACATTCTTCAGCAAAGCCTATCTCCTCTTTGTGGGGTGCACCGGTGAATATCAGATGGCTCCTTAGATTCTGTACCTTGGCCCTCCTTAGGACTTAAACCTCCATCACACATACAGACTGCACTGAAGGGCCACAATTCCACTAGTTTGTGACATGCACACTGTTTTAGTGAGACAGGAAACTGTCACATTGTAGTAATAGCATTGATAAACGTATCAATATCTGCTGTCTCCGGAGGTTCAATTTAGTTCAGCATTAGTAAAATTCAGTCTGCACCTGGGTTAGGGTGGAACCAACAGGTCATCTCTAATAGCAATGTACCCATCTATAGGACACATCAATGTATAAACCGAGAGCAGGCTCACCAGCTCCACCAACCCCTCAGAAGCCCAGACCTGGCCTATATCTACAGTGACCTGTTTTCTATACATAGACAGAGAGAGAACTAAAATAATGAGCATGGAGGAGCTCAGCTATGAGGAAACATTTATGTAAAGGTGATTTTTTGGTTGTTTTGGATAGAGTAGAGAAGGATTAGACCCTTTCTCAGATTTCTATTGCTGTCTGTGTTCCCACCGGGGAGATTCATTCTCTCTATTATTTCCTATCTTTAACATGGGAATTCTGTTCAATTGGAAAAATCTTGTAGATCTAGAAAACAAACATAGAAGAGGAAGTCAGCTAAAGACCCACCAACATTCAACAGGAAATTCTGTTCAGGTGCTCCACTTCCTCTTGAGATATTTTACAGTTAGCTTGGCTCTTATCCCTTCTTCAACTGAAGCCCCGATTTTACTTTATATCATATGTAGGAACACAGGGGGGTGTTCATTTTATGTATGTGGGTGTTATACTTTGTACTGGCTTTATGGGCTATGATGGTGTTGTCTATGGATTTAGTACCATGTTTACAGTGATGGGAGAAATGTTAAAGGGATATTGAGTTGTTTCTATTCTGCATAAACAGAGATGCCAGTTTGTTATCTCATAGTTATACATAGAGACGTTTGTTACGTTTGGTAACCACTTGTTTTCTGTACCACACTGACTCTTGTACTGCTGTCTTCATACCCCAGCTTGCCTCATCTGACCCAAATGGCAACTATGTATGCCGGTTACTTGCATTACACCTCTTTATCAACTTCAGACCAAGCAAAGACAAGGTTTCACCACTTTTTACTTGAGAAACTCGAGCACTACAAATGACAGTAACACAGTTATTCCCAACCTAAGCCCTAACTCAGGCTTTGTAGCTGCCCCAGCATACCTGCCCAGGAAAAATCTATAATGGCAGATCTGCAGAGCTGGTATCCTTGGGTGAACTGTGGATCTCAGCGGTTCCATACATTGTAGAAGGCTCTCTATCCTCAGGTGCTCTGGGCTATCTGTAAAATGAACAGACAAACTCCGGCAACTGCAACATGTCTTAGGCCAAGAAAGACCCGGGAAGCATTTGAAATCTAACTTCCCCGGCTGGGGCAGCATCAAACTTAACCTGCTTACACCTCTATCCAAAATTCTTCTTTTCAAGATCCCAGCTTCCCTTTCAAATTCTATGAGACATTTCTGTGAGTTTTTAAGTATTGCTCCACAGGGATGCCTTCTTTTAGGAGTCTGGGATGAGAACCTTTGTGGTATGAGGAGCCTGCAGTGAGGGTTGTGTTTCTCCTTTTGTTACCAAAGTCCAAAAAGTTTAATGCTGGCTTGCTACAAATGAGGAGCCTGGGATGAGAACTCTGTGCACACTGTAGACTTCCTATACTGTCTTGTGACAACTTCCTTTCCTTTTGTTACCACTATTTAGAACTCCAAGAAGTTTACCACCAGTTTGTTACATTTATATTTAAACTTCAAATTCAGATCATTTTATGACTTAACAAAATCATTAAATTCACTGGCATGTCTGATCCAAAAGGGAAAAAAAATGTTGTCTATGTACCTGTGCCAAAAAAGTAATTGGACAGTAATATACATAGACATACATGTATCCCCATCATTTGGCATTTACACATCATTGTGTTCTTTTTTTTTAAGAATTCAACAAGGAATTCATCTAGAGAAAATTGTTGGGACTTTGTACACAGGTCTCCATCCCTAATTAATTGAAAAGGAAAGTAAAATGGGAAAAGGAAGGGGTAATGGGACTTTATATGAAACACAACACTAGGGTAGGATGGATCAATCAATAAGGGTAAATATAGTATTTATTAATAACACAATTGAGCACAGTGCAATAGATAACATTCATTTTAAATCAATAGATATGGTACAGAGTAAGGTAAAACATGATTGGCAAATCACATAATAATAAATAAAATTGCATAATATACATAGTTGCACATGATAAACGATGAAACCAACAGTATACCCAATATATGTAAAAACATGATAGGTATTAATTAATTGATGATTCAAACAAATAAAACCCATAGTAAACACATGATTACTGTGACACATCATCAAATATGAAAACTTAATGCGTTTCATGGATTGTCTCCACTCATCAGGAGCAGCTATGCACTGGGAGTACCTATAATGGATAGTAGATTCATTATCAATGGTAATTAATTAGAACAGGGAAGAGAGGGAGCGAAAACCTATGTTCAGCATCCGCGTCCGTGTCGAGCTTTCATATTTGATGCTATGTCATAGTAATCAGGTGTTTACTATGGGTTTTATTTGTTTGAATCATTAAATAATACCTATCATGTTTTTACATATATTGGGTATACTGTTGGTTTCATCGTTTATCATGTGCAACTATGTATATTATGCAATTTTATTTATTATTATGTGATTTGCCAATCATGTTTTACCTTACTCTGTACCATATCTATTGATTTAAAATGAATGTTATCTATTGCACTGTGCTCAATTGTGTTATTAATAAATACTATATTTACCCTTATTGATTGATCCATCCTACCCTAGTGTTGTGTTTCATATAAAGTCCCATTACCCCTTCCTTTTCCCATTTTACTTTCCTTTTCAATTAATTAGGGATGGAGACCTGTGTACAAAGTCCCAACAATTTTCTCTAGATGAATTCCTTGTTGAATTCTTAAAAAAAAAGAACACAATGAAGGTGTAAATGCCAAATGATGGGGATACATGTATGTCTATGTATATTACTGTCCAATTACTTTTTTTGGCACAGGTACATAGACAACATTTTTTTTTTCCCTTTTGGATCAGACATGCCAGTGAATTTAATGATTTTGTGTCATTAGATGATCTGAATTTGAAGTTTAATATTTTATTTATTATTATGTGATTTACCAATCATGTTGTACCTTACTCTGTACCATATCTATTGATTTAATATGAATGTTATCTATATTGCACTCTGCTCAATTATGTTATTAATAAATACTATATTTACCCTTATTGATTGATTCATCCTACCCTAGTGTTGTGTTTCATATAAAGTCCCATTACCCCTTCCTTTTCCCATTTCCCTTCCTTTTCAAGGAATTCATCTAGTAAGTCACACTGGGGCACTCATCTCATCCAGTGCAAGAAGCCTATCTGATAAAAACAAACAGTAGCTTCACTAAATACCCACAATGCCAATTCACAGGTCTGAAAAACCATGACTCTGATGTATCCTACATTTTACTGGGGATAGAAATGCAGCACAATTCTTCATAGGACCATAAAATGAGATCCTCCTGCAGAAAATTGTAATAAGCGGTCCATTATACCAGACAACAGGCATAGTAGAAGTAATATAATGCCTTATAAAAATATTTAAAAATGTACATTTCTTAAAATATTAATGAATATACAATTTAATATTTAATAATGAAAATTACCAAAGAGGAAACAGCTTCAGTGTAGCCATATTTATAGATGTCAGGCTTTTAGTTTTACCTACTGTTTTCTATCTCCTTTTAGGTGGCGTGATTAACCACATTTTTGGTCAAGGCGGTCTTCATGTGCATAACTGGGTCACCCTGGTGATGAGCCATATGGGTGTTCTGACTGAAAGGCTTTACTAGAGATTACTGGAGGATTCACACAGGAGACAAGCCAGATCAGTATTCGAAATGTCATAAATGTTTTGGATCCTCTTCAACATTCATACAGATTTTCAGTGTTCTTGAAGTGACAAAGCCTCTAGAAAAAAGTCAGATAATATCAGATACAGGATGGTTGGCACCGGAGAGAGGCCATTTTCATGTTCTTATTGCAAAAAAACTTTTGCAGGAGAGCGAAATCTTATCAACCACCAGCAATTCCACAAAGGAGAGAAGTCATTTCAATGCTCTGAATGCAGCAAAGTTTTTCCATGGAAAGTAAAACTTATTAAACACCAGATGACTCACACTGAAGAGAAGCCATATCAATGTTCTGAGTGTGACAAAGCTTTTAGAGTGAAGAAAATTCTTACCATACACCAGATGATTCACACTGGAGAGAAGCCATTTCAATGTTCTGAATGTGACAAAGCTTTTTCATCAAAGTCAAATCTTATCAGCCACCAGGTGACTCACACTGGAGAGAAGCCATACCAGTGTTCTAAATGTGACAAAGCTTTTACAGTAAAGACAAGCCTTATCACGCACCAGAGAAGTCACACTGGAGAGAAGCCATATCAGTGTTCTGAATGTGACAAAACTTTTGCATCAAAGTCACCATTTATCATCCACCAGATGATTCACACTGGAGAGAAGCCATATCAATGTTCTGAATGTGACAAAGCTTTTAAAACCAAAAGTGAGCTTGTTCTGCATCAGAGGTTCCACACTGGAGAGAAGCCGTATCAGTGTTCTGAATGTGACAAAGCATTTGCATGGAAGTCAAATTTTATCAGCCACCAGATGACTCACACTGGAGAGAAGCCATATCAATGTTCTGAATGTGACAAAGCATTTGCATCAAAGTCGAATTTTATCAGCCACCAGATGAATCACACTGAAGAGAAGCCATATCAGTGTTCTGAATGTGACAAAACTTTTGCATCAAAGTCACAACTTATCATCCACCAGATGATTCACACTGGAGAGAAGCCATATCAATGTTCTGAATGTGACAAAGCTTTTAAAACCAAAAGTGAGCTTGTTCTGCATCAGAGGTTCCACACTGGAGAGAAGCCGTATCAGTGTTCTGAATGTGACAAAGCATTTGCATGGAAGTCACATTTTATCAGCCACCAGATGACTCACACTGGAGAGAAGCCATATCAATGTTCTGAATGTGACAAAGCATTTGCATCAAAGTCGAATTTTATCAGCCACCAGATGAATCACACTGAAGAGAAGCCATATCAGTGTTCTGAGTGTGACAAAGCTTTTAAAACCAAAAGAAAACTTGTTCTGCATCAGAGGTTTCACACTGAAGAGAAGCCATATCGATGTTCTGAATGTGACAAAGCATTTGCATCAAAGTCGAATTTTATCAGCCACCAAATGAATCACACTGAAGAGAAGCCATATCAGTGTTCTGAGTGTGACAAAGCTTTTAAAACCAAAAGAAAACTTGTTCTGCATCAGAGGTTTCACACTGAAGAGAATGCATCAAAGTCAAATTTTATCAGACACCAGATAATTCACACTGAAGAGAAGCCATATCAATGTTCTGAATGTGACAAAGCATTTGCATCAAAGTCGAATTTTATCAGCCACCAGATGAATCACACTGAAGAGAAGCCATATCAGTGTTCTGAGTGTGACAAAGCTTTTAAAACCAAAAGAGAACTTGTTCTGCATCAGAGGTTTCACACTGAAGAGAAGCGGTATCAGTGTTCTGAATGTGACAAAACTTTTGCATCAAAGTCACATCTTATCAGCCACCAGATGAGTCACACTGAAGAGAAGCCATATCAATGTTCTGAATGTGACAAAGCATTTGCATCAAAGTCGAATTATATCTGCCACCAGATGACTCACACTGGAGAGAAGCCATATCAGTGTTCTGAATGTGACAAAGCTTTTACATGGAAGTCAAATCTTATCACACACCAGAAGATTCATCACCAATAACTGAAATGTGTTTCTCATCTTTCGCTTGTTTATTGAGCTTTACCTGAACATACAGAAACAAACAGAAGGCATGTCTAAATGCAGAAACACCAATACTTTAATAGCCAAATGATTAAAAACACTTACTAGGGGGGCATGGCCTATGCATGGCGCTGAACAGACGTGTGTGAGAAGAGCTCCATCTAGTCATCAGCCTAAAAGCTCCTAGTAATGCCTTCTAAAGCACTCAGATCATGCCCAACACTTAGCAAATGATCCGGGAAGCCTTCACCTTCACATCAGGCTGCTGTCAGATCCATAAAGCTATTCCTTGCCGTGGAGAGAGACAGTCCCAGCACTCGGAGCGGACAGGCCAGAGCTGCGAGGTTGATTATATCGCCATCCTCACACGCCGCCTCCGTCTGTGAAAGCTCCCCTGCCTCCTCCTGCTGCTCGGAGCTGATGGATGATCCTGGATCCACCGCAGGCTCCGAGATGTCCTCACTGGTGGGAGAAATAAAGAATGGCGGGCATATTCCGTAGCATGGAGAAATCTATCAAAAAAGATATTTCTGCGGTAAGGGCTGATATGTCACATCTTCTAGTCAGACTCGAGGAGACAGAGCAGAGCCAAGACTCACACGCGGTGGCCATTAAAGAATTGCAGGACACTGTTACTCAGCTTACATTTGCTCACAGGGCCTCATTATATAAACTCAAAGATCTCAAGAACTGCAGCCTCAGAAATAACTTACGCATCCGCGGCCTGCCTGAGGCAACTAGGGACAATGACTTGGAACCCTCGGTCTGAGGCATCCTCAACACCATTTTGGGAAACCCTGCAACCGCGGCTTTGAGATTTGATCGGATTCATCGGGCTCTGAGGCCACGCAATGTCACATCTGACCAGCCCAGAGATGTAATTTGCTGCCTTCACTACTTTGAAGACAAAAATACGATCATGACCAAGCTACGCAGCACTCCTAACATTGACATTGATGGGGTGATTCCCAATATCTACCCTGATATTGCTAAGGAAACCCTTGACCACCGCCGAGTACTAAAACTTCTTCTTGAACACCTGAGGGGAGACGGGATTACTTACAGATGGGGCTTCCCAGCGAGCCTAATAGCTAACAAAAATGGCCGCTCCTACATGCTCCGGTTCCCTGAAGAACTTCCTTCCTTACTGCATGATCTGAACCTACAATCCATGGAGCTCCCGGGGTGGCAAAACCCCATACCTGCTTTTTTTGGCTCCCCAGGCATCCCAGTGGCAGAAAACTCCTTCCAAGCAGAAGCACGCTTCCATTCCAGGCTCCTCTCAGAAAAATGGGTGAGATCCACATATACTCACATCTAATTTTTTTCTTCTCCTCTACACCCTGTTTTGCAATGACTGTAGCTCTAACCCCAGTTTCATCTTAATCCATATCTATTCTAGACTTTCCTGAGCTCAGTCCAACTTCACACCATTGTGACCAGTTTAATCACTGATTGTACTCTCTGTTTTTCCTCCCAATGTGTGGTCACATGGAGATGTTTTGTGAACTGTTGTGTTAGGTTAATTAATCTCTTATTGTTTTTTGCATTGCTAGAATCTGAGTTTTGAATGATTATTTCTACTTTTTAGAGGCCGTACGCTGATGGTGCATACTGTTCCCTAATCATGCTTAGGGCAGCACAGTGGTGTAGTGAGTAGCACTCTCTTCTAGCAGTAAGCAGGGTCGCTGGTTCAAATCCCAACCACGACACTACCTGCCTGAAGTTTGCATGTTCTCCTTGTGCCTGCGTGGGTTTCCTCCGGGTACTCTGGTTTCCTCCCACACTCCAAAGACATGCTGGTAGGTTAATTGGCTTCTGTCCAAAATTGGCCCTAGTATATGAATGTTAGGGACCTTGGATTGTGCGCTCCTTGAGGGTAGGGACTGATGTGAGTGTGTGATATATGTGTGGAGCGCTGCAAAAAAATTGACACAGTGCTATATGGGTACCTTAAATTAAAAAAAAAAAATAGGGATAATTCTAGACACGCACCCACACTCACTCAGGTTGAACTCGATGGACTGGTGTCTTTATTCAACCTTACTAACTATGTAACTATGCCTTTATTGTCCCCTGCCCCTCTCCTCTTGGGGATGGCGAGTACAGGCAGCCCCTGTGCTTTTGTTGTGGGTCTCATGATAGAGTCCATAATAGCTGCTCGTTCTCCCTTTCCTCACTGGGACCACTGCAGATTCCTGCGTGAACATTCCCTTACTCCCTTTTGCATTACAGATCGTAAATGTTCTTTCTGTAAGTGTTTTTCTTCTTCTATTTCTTTTCCTTGGTCCTTCTGCTCCCTCCCTCTCCCTGCTGGCACACATGGTCATGTAAGCTGAAGATTTGCTCTCAACTGATACAATGGCTACTCTAACAGTTCTCTCCTATAATGTAAGGGGCCTCAATGTTGCAGGCAAAAAGGCATCAAGTAATGCGAGAATTAAAAAACTCGCACTGCTCTATTGCCTTCCTCCAGGAAACGCACTTGACCCATTCGATGCCATTAAGCTCTACTCGCAACAGTTTCCACAATGGTACTATAGTTTATCGGATACCAATAAAGCCAAAGGAGTGACCATTGCACTCAGTAATAGTGTATCTTTTCGTCTCGCCACAATGTTAGCGGATGATCATGGTCGATACCTCTTTCTCAAGGGTTACGTGGGTAATACCCAATGTACCTTAGCCAATGTATATTGCCCCAACTACAACCAACCCTCTTTCTTTACTCAACTCCTCACAAAACTATCACATTTCACTGAAGGTCTGATTGTTTTAGCAGGAGACATAAACATACCCCTGGACCCTTCCATTGACACCTCACAGGGCCGCTCTAATATCCCGTTTAAATGAATTGCGCAGGTGAAAAAAAACTTTTAGACTTACAACTCATAGATGTTTGCTTCACCCCAAAGACAAAGATTATTCCCACTTCTCTAAAACACACCATTCCTACTTCAGAATAGACAACATATTCCTAGACCAAAGCATAAAAAGTAGGTGCTGTGCTAACCTGATAGGGTGAGAGGATGTGATAGCCTATGGCAGTGTAAAATCAATGTAATGGAGCTGTGGGATCATATGTAAATAGATGATAGTGAAATCTCACGCACCGTGTCTTGTTGAAAAAGTGCAAAAAAAATATATAATGGATAAATCACTAACCCGTACTGTAATCATAGACATGTGCAAAATGCGGCAACACTATGCATGCAGGGCGCAGGCAGAAATAATCCTCATACACGCATAATGCTATTAACATGTGCAAAACTAAGCCTAAAGTGCTAATGTGCCAACGTGTAACCCACAAGAACATATACAGTCTTATAAATATTCATAAATATGTGCAAAAAGACAACAACATCATTGCAAGGACCATACAAAAATTCCTCATGCATATGTAATGCTATAATGACGTGTGCAATATTGAATAGTGCAAATGGGCAAAACGTGCAAACCAAAAAAAGTATATATATTATAAATTGTGCAATCAACACATAAAGTGCAAATTGGTGTGTGGCATATATCTATAAATCACATCACAAACGATATCGCCACAATAAAAGTCCAAAAAAAAGTAATTAAACACACCAGACGTGTGTGTCAGTGGAAATACAAAAGTAAAACATTCGGTGATATTGCTCCTTTAAAAAATGTGCAAAAATCAGTGGGGTGCCGAAAGAGAAAGGGTGTATGTCCTCTTCGTGCATCAAACACACACAAGTGAGTAATGGTCCCTTACCTTGCGGTAATGGGAAAACTGCATAGAAAGCAAATACTGGAGGAGGTGGTCTCTCTTTGGGGTCCCTGGACCCTGCATGCATAGTGTTGCCGCATTTTGCACATGTCTATGATTACAGTACGGGTTAGTGATTTATCCATTATATTTTTTTTTTGCACTTTTTCAACAAGACACGGTGCGTGAGATTTCACTATCATCTATTTACATATGATCCCACAGCTCCATTACATTGATTTTACACTGCCATAGGCTATCACATCCTCTCACCCTATCAGGTTAGCGCAGCACCTACTTTTTATGCTTTGTACTGCCCATGGACCTTGTTTGATCCCATTCGGTGTCTGCAGCTGTCCATGTGTACACCTTTTTTCCAAGGTAGCGCAGGAATAACTTACATTTATATTCCTAGACCATTTCCATCTCCCCCTCCTACGCTCTGTGAGTATAGGTCTAGCATCTATTTCTGACCATGCCCCTGTTTCATTCTATTTGACCTTGCCCACTCTGCCTCATCGCACCAACAATTGGAAACTCAATGACTCCCTCCTCTCCAATTCAACAGAGGTTTCAATGCTATCCACCTCTCTGACTCAATATTTCAGAGAGAACTCATCCTCAGAAACCTCCCCCTCTGTTCTTTGGGAAGCTCACAAAGCTTCTATGAGGGGTTGCTTCATAGAATTGGTACGAGGAAAAAGAGAGAGCACGGCCAACAACTAAAGCAGGTCCTGTCACAGATTGCGGATCTCGATAAGCAACACAAACTTTCATTGCAGGCAGCACACCTCGAAGCTCTCACTCTTAAAAGAGCAGAACTTAAACCCCTCCTAGACCTCGATACTAAAAAGAAATTTCATTTCATCTCACAAAAGGTTTATGAGTGGGGAAACAAACCAGGTAAACAATTAGCCAGATCTCTCAGAGCCAAAAAAACCTTATTGTTCATACCTAAAATTAAGGTTCCATCAGGTGAGCGGGTTCATGCCACTCCACAAATCACCAAAGCATTTAGAGAATTCTATGCTGACCTATATAATGTAGAAGGTGGCCTAGCATCTCTAACACACTCGGATAAACGCAAACGCATACTCTTATACCTGAAAGCGGCTAATCTCCCCAAATTATCAGGCACGGCACTCAAAGACATGGAAGCCGACTTTTCCATTGAAAAGTTCTAACATGCATTAAAATCCTCCCCTTTAGGTAAAGTCCCTGGACCCAAAGGTTTCACCATCTTATATTACCAAACTTTCAGTGACACCCTCCTCCCCCATCTCACAGCATATGCCAACTCCATTTCACAAACCTCCGGTCTCTGCACAGAATCGCTTTCTGCCCATATCACTGCCATCCCTAAGCCCGGTAAGGATCCCACCCTATGTGGTAGCTATAGGCCCATATCCCTATTAAATATTGATATTAAATTATATGCAAAAGTTATGGCAAACAGACTGCTCCCCCTAGATAACAGTCGACCAAACAGGTTTCATACCCAACAGGGAAGCCAAAGATAATTCCTTAAGATCCCTATCCCTTACACAATATGTTCACAGGGGTTCCCAGCCCAACCTCCTCTCCATTGATGCTAAAAAAGCATTTGATAGGGTGGACTGGGATTACCTTAAAACAACTCTTCGTTATTTTGACCTTGGTCCCAAGGTGTTTCACTGCACCTCCTCTCTTTACTCTAAACCCTCCGCTCAGATATGCATAAATGTCTCCTTAAGTGATCCTTTCACATTACATAATGGTACCAGACAGGGATGCCCACTGTCCCCCCTTCTTTTTGCCATTTCCCTTAAACCCTTTCTGGCCACAGTCAGAAACAATAAGAACATTCACAGCATTCAAGTAGGAAATGTTTCACATAAATATGCAGCCTATGCTGACGATTATTTATTTTTCATTCAACAGCCTCGCCTTTCACTGCCAAATCTCAGCTTTCTCAGACTACCAAGCCATATCTAACTTCAAAATCAATTTATCAAAATCTGAGATATCAAACATAACCGTTCCCAAGTCAACGGCTGACCAATTGAAACCCCTCTTCCCCTTTCGCTGGGAAACCAAGCACATTAAATATTTAGGTATTTACCTCACTCCCAACCCACACTCTCTCTTTAAACATAACTACATCCCACTCCTAAATAACATTAGAACGGACCTCAGAAAATGGTCCTCCCTTCCCCACTCCTGGTTAGGCAAAGTTAACATAATCAAAATGAATATGTTTCCCCGTATTCTTTTCATTTTACAAATGATCCCCTTGAAAGTCCCCATAGGCTTCTTTACCTTACTTCAGACCATGATCGACCGCTTCATATGGAGAGACAGCCACCCTAGAGTTTCAAGGACAGTTCTTTTTTGCTCCAAACGCTCGGGAGGGCTGGCTCTCTAATTTTAAAGCTTTTTATCATGCTATTGTATTATCACATATAGCAGAATGGAAATATGCCATTAAATCCAAACTTTGGGTACAATTGGAAAACTCCTTAAGCGGTGTTGACCTATCTACAGCTCCCTGGATCCCCCGCTTTTCTAGAAACCTCTCCCACAACTCCTCTCTAGGGATGAGCTTCAAGTTCGAGTCAAACTCATGTTCGACTCGAACATGGGCTGTTTGCAAGTTCACCGAACAGCGAACAATTTGGGGTGTTCGTGGAACACCCTTTAAAAGTCTATGGGAGAAATCAAAAGTGCTAATCTTAAAGGCTTATATTCATGGTATTGTCATAAAAAGTGTTTGGGGACCTGGGTCCTGCCCCAGGGGACATGTATCAATGCAAAAAAAAGTTTTAAAAACGGCCGTTTTTTCGGGAGCAGTGATTTTAATAATGCTTAAAGTCAAACAATAAAAGTGTAATATCCCTTTAAATTTTGTACCTGGGGGGTGTCTATAGTATGCCTGTAAAGGGGCGCATGTTTCCCATTTTTAGAACAGTCTGACAGCAAAATGACATTTCAAAGGAAAAAAAGTAATTTAAAACTACTCGCGGCTATTAATGAATTGCCGGTCCGACAATACACATAAAAGTTCATTGATAAAAACGGCATGGGAATTCCCCACAGGGGAACCCCGAACTAAAATTAAAAAAAAAAGAAGTGGGGGATCCCCCTAAATTCCATGCCAGGCCCTTTAGCTCTGGTATGGATATTAAGGGGAACCCCGGCCAAAATTTAAAAAAAAAATGGCGTGGGGTCCCCCTCAAAATCTATACCAGACCCTTCAGGTCTGGTATGGATTTTAAGGGGAACCCTGCGCCAAAATTAAAAAAAAAAACTGCGTGGGGTCCCCCCAAAATCCATACCAGACCCTTATCTGAGCACACAACCTGGCAGGCCACAGGAAAAGAGGGGGGGAGGAGAGAGCACCCCCCCTCCTGAACCATACCAGGCCACATGCCCTCAACATTGGGAGGGTGCTTTGGGGTAGCCCCCCAAAACAACTTGTCCCCATGTTGATGGGGACAAGGGCCTCATCCCCACAACCCTGGCCGGTGGTTGTGGGGGTCTGCGGGTGAGGGGCTTATCGGAATCTGGAAGCCCCCTTTAACAAGGGGACCCCCCAGAGCCCTCCCCCCTGTGTGAAATGCTAAGGGGATACAAAAGTACTCCTACCATTTCACAAAAAAAACTGTCAAAAATGTTAAAAATGACAAGAGACAGTTTTTGACAATTCCTTTATTTAAATGCTTCTTCTTTCTTCTTTCTTCTATCTTCCTTCGGTTTCTGCCTCCATCTTCTTCTTCTTCTGGTTCTTCTGGTACTTCTGGTTCTTCCTTTGGTGTTCTCGTCCAGCATCTTCCTCCGCGGCGTCGGCGTCTTCTTCCCTTCTTCTCCTTGGGCCGCTCCGCATCCATGATGGCATGGAGGGAGGCTCCCACTGTGTGACGCTTCTCTCTTCATCTTCTTTTCTTCATCTTCTTCTCTTCATCTTCTTGTCTTCATCTTCTTGTCTTCATCTTCTTTTCGGGTCGCTCCGCATCCATGATGGCATGGAGGGAGGCTCCTGCTGTGTGACGCTTCCCCTCTTCTGACAGTTCTTAAATATTGGGGGGGGGGCCACCCATTGACCCCGCCCCCCTCTGACGCACGAGGACTTGACAGGACTTCCCTGTGGTATTCCCCGTGACGTCACAGGGAAGTCCTGTCAAGTCACCGTGCGTCAGAGGGGGCAGGGTCACCAGGTGATTTAAGAACCATCAGAAGAGGAGAAGCGTCACACAGTGGGAGCCTCCCTCCATGCCATCATGGATGCGGAGTAGCCCGAAAAGAAGATGAAGACAAGAAGATGAAGAGGAGAAGATGAAGAGGAGAAGATGAAGAGGAGAAGATGAAGAGAGAAGTGTCACACAGCGGGAGCCTCCCTCCATGCCATCATGGATGCGGAGCGGCCCGAGGAGAAGAAGGGAAGAAGACGCTGACGCCGTGGAGGAAGATGCCGGACAAGAACACCGGAGGAAGAACCAGAAGTACCAGAAGAACCAGAAGAAGATGGAGGAAGAAACCGAAGGAAGAAAGAAGATAGAAGAAAGAAGAAGCATTTAAAAAAAGGAATTGTCAAAAACTGTCTCTTGTCATTTTTAACATTTTTGACACTTTTTTAGTGAAATGGTAGGAGTACTTTTGTACCCCCTTACCATTTCACACAGGGGGAGGGCCGGGATCTGGGGGTCCCCTTGTTAAAGGGGGCTTCCAGATTCCGATAAGCCCCCCGCCCGCAGACCCCCACAACCACCGGCCAGAGTTGTGGGGATGAGGCCCTTGTCCTCATCAACATGGGGACAAGGTGTTTTGGGGGCTACCCCAAAGCACCCTCCCAATGTTGAGGGCATGTGGCCTGGTACAGTTCAGGAGGGGGGGCGCACTCTTCCCCCTCTCTTTTCCTGCGGCCTGCCAGGTTGCGTGCTCGGATAAGGGTCTGGTATGGATTTTTAGGGGGACCACATGCCATTTTTTTTTTAATTTTGGCGTGGGGTTCCCCTTAAAATCCATACCAGACCTGAAGGGTCTGGTATAGATTTTGAGGGGGACCCCACGCCATTTTTAAAAAAAAAATTTGGCTGGGGTTCCCCTTAATATCCATACCAGACCTGAAGGGCCTGGTATGGAATTTAGGGGGACCCCCCCATGTCATTTTTTTTTTATTTTGGTTCGGGGTTCCCCTGTGGGGAATTCCCATGCCGTTTTTATCAATGAACTTTTATGCGTATTGTAGGACCGGCAATTCATTAATAGCCGCGAGTAGTTTTAAATTACTTTTTTTCCTTTGAAATGTCATTTTGCTGTCAGACTGTTCTAAACATGGGCCCCTTTACAGGCATACTATAGACACCCCCCAGCTACGAAATTTAAAGGGATATTACACTTTTATTGTTTGACTTTAAGCATTATTAAAATCACTGCTCCTGAAAAAACTGCCGTTTTTAAAACTTCTTTTTGCATTGATCCATGTCCCCTGGGGCAGGACCCGGGTCCCCAAACACTTTTTATGACAATAACTTGCATATAAGCCTTTAAAATTAGCACTTTTGATTATTTATGTCCCATAGACTTTAACGGTGTTCGTGTGTTCGAACAAATTTTTTGCCTGTTCGCAAGTTCTGGAGCGAACCGAACAGGGGGGGGGTGTTCGGCTCATCCCTACTCCTCACCCCTCACCGTATCATCCCTGGATGTGTGAGACAGACTGCATAAGAAGAACAATTGGGCTTACAATTCCCTCCTGATGCCTCTCCTTCATCATAGACACTTTATGCCTGGCCTCTTGGACCCAGGCTTTAAATCTTGGTCACCAAAGGCTCCCCTACTTGCACCATGTTCTTCGTTCAAATACCATTAAACCATTACTCGATATATTGAAATCCAAACTGAAAGAATATGTATAGTTTGTCTTCAGCAACTATGACTCCATCTTAGGATTAGTATCCATTTTAGCACTTCTTGCTAAGTTGTCAATAACTTGTTCTTTGCCTTAGGAATTTGCCTACGCAGATTCCCATGAAGCTACTTCTCATAGATTAGCTTGTTTTGTGATTTCTTAGAAATAGATACTGATTACACTGTCTCTAAGACAGTTATTGTTATTGTTATGTATTACAGTATATGTCAATTGTTTTGCATAACTGTGAAAGGTCCCATGACACACATGGGATGTAGTTATAATGTTGTATAATGTTGTATGATCATCTTTTTCTTATATAAACGAGAGACAAATAAAAGCTTTTCAGAATTACTTGGAGCAAACTACAGCACTGTATCTGTGTCATTGTTTCTGAAGAGTATTTCTCCAGGCCGCCTGTTGGTGATAAGACTAGGAGTGATGTCAAACCCCGGTCTATAATAATTCAACCCTTACAAACTGGCATAGTCATCAGGATAACTCTGTTGTTGATTCAGTGAGTAGAAATATTTTATTTTCCTTGCTGTAATCAGACGTTCAGTGTCATCTTAGGGAAAGAACTAAAAAGGGAAATTATAAATATAGACTTATCAACAGAGCTTCTGGGAGAACTTAATTAAAGAGAATCCTTGGGAAGGACTCAGGAAAAAGGGGTCTTGGGAAGATCACTAATAATTAAAAGGTATACCTACTATAAAAAGAGAAACAAAATATTGGGTGGTCTGACAGAACTACATCTTATACCAAAATTATTGCTTTAAGGCTTATTAGTGTTTAGCTTCTGCTGATTTATTTATCTGTATAGAGTTGAATAAGACTTTTAGAGTTCATAAGGAACCCTGGATTGGTGAGTAGGGATGAGCTGAACACCCCCGGTTCGGTTCACACCGGAACCTGCGAACGGACCGAAAATTTGCACGAACGTTAGAACCCCATTGACGTCTATGGGACTTGAATGTTCGAAATCAAAAGTGCTCATCTTAAAGGCTAATTTGCATGGTATTGTCCTAAAAAGGGTTTGGGGACCCGGATCCTGCCCCAGGGGACATGTATCAATGGAAAAAAAACTTTAAAAAACGGCCGTTTTTTCGGGAGTAGTGATTTTAATGATGCTTAAAGTTTAAAAAAAAAGTGAAATATTCCTTTAAATATCGTACCTGGGGGGTGTCTATAGTATGCCTGTAAAGTGGCGCATGTTTCCCGTGCTTAGAACAGTCCCTGCACAAAATGTCTTTTTTAAAGGAAAAAAAGTCATTTAAAACTGCTTGCGGCTTTAATGTAATGTCAGGTCCTGGAAATATGGATGAAAAATCAGTGAGACAAACGGCATGGGTACCCCCCAGTCCATTACCAGGCCCTTTGGGTCTTGTATGGATATTAAGGGGAACCCCGCACCTAAATTAAAAAAAGGAAAGGCGTGGGGCCACCAGGCCCTATATACTCTGAACAGCAGTATACAGGCGGTGCAAACAAGACAGGGACAGTAGGTTTGTAGTAGACTCTGTTTGTAATTTTGAACTGGTACATTTTGTAAGTGTTTAGCTCCAGCCAAAAAATCTTTTTTAAGCTTTTTGGAAAACATAGGGAAGGGTTATCACCCCTGTGACATTTGTTTTGCTGTCTGTGCTCCTCTTCAGAAGATTTCACCTCACTTTTTGTCCCAATGACAAATGTTTTTTGAAAATTTGGGTTTTTTTGTGAAACAAGGATTGGTGATAAAGCATCAGTGGAAAGGAGAAATGTTTTTCCCATATTAACTCTTACAGGAGAGAATTTCCCTTCCTAGGGGTAGATTTCATCTCACTTCCTGTTGTCTCCTTCCGTTTGCAAGTAGGAGTCGTTTGTAAGTTGGATGTTTGAAAGTAGGGGCCTGCCCTATATACTCAGCAGAAATTTGGACCTTAGGTGTTGTTGTGGCCACAACACTGTAAGCCCTCACAGGGCCCTGCTGTGAAATATTAGATCAAGAATTCTAATTACATGCCCCTGTTGAACAGGGGCAGAAAAATTGTGCCTTTGGTGGTGGTGTTGCTAGTGCCACAACACTGTAAGTCCTCACTCGCTCTTGGTAGGCGCAGAAACGGGCCTTGCTGTGAATTATTAGATCAAGAATTGTAATTACATGCGCCTGTTGAACAGGGGCTGAAAAATTGGGCCTTAGGCACTGGTGCTGGTGCCACAACACTGCAACCCCTCACAGATACTCTAGTTGGAACGCAGAAACGAGCCCTTCTGCAAAGTATTGCATCAAAAATTGTAGTTACATGCCATTGTTAAACAGGGGCTGAAAAATTGGGTCTTAGGCATTGGTGCTGGTGCCACAACACTGCAACCCCTCACAGATACTCTAGTTGGAACGCAGAAACGAGCCCTGCTGCAAAGTATTGCGTCAAAAATTGTAATTACACGCGTCCGGTTAAACAGGAGCTGAAAAATTGGGCCTTAGGCACTGGTGGTGGCGCCCAGAACCAAAAATGTTCTTACAAGCTATCAGCGTGATCATTGAGGAGGAAGAGGATAATTACTCAGGATAGTCACTCAGCATCAGCATAGGCAGTCTTTGAAGGGATCTGAGATTTAAAAAAAAAATTATTCGGTTACATCAGCATCAGGTGCTTGGTAGCTGGGGGTGATCCAAGACTGATTCATTTTTATGAAGGTCAGTCAATCGACCGAGTCGGTGGACAGACGTACCCTGTGATCGGTTACAAAGCATCCAGCAGCACTGAATGTGCGTTCTGAAAGAACGCTGGATGCAGGACAAGCCAGTAGCTCAATTTCATACAGTGCAAGCTCTGGCCAGTGATCCATCCTCAAGACCCAGTAACCCAGAGGATTTTCGGTGGGAAAGGTGTCCAAGTCAGATCTTGCCCCTAGGTATTCCTGCACCATGTAAAACAGATGCTGGCGATGGTTGCTGGAACCGATCATACCTTGGGGCTGCGGACCAAAAAATTGTCTGAATGCATCGGTCAGATGGCCACCTTCTCCACCACTCCTTCTTTGACTGACTGAAGCCTCAGCAACACGTTGTCCAGAAACAGGAGTTTGTAACCTCCCAGTCTCTGGGAACGCATTGCACAGACCTTTCTGCAAGCCCTCCCGAAGATGTTTTAACCCTTGTAACGTGGATCAAAGAGGGTTGCCAGCCAGTATTGGTCCTTCTCATTGATACAACGAATACGAGGATCCTTACGCAGGCTTTGCAGGATCAGGGAGGCCATGCAGCATAGGTTTGCTGAGGAATTCGTTCCGGAGTCCTCTGGGTCACTAAGGATGACATGGTCCGCAGCCACCTCCTCCCAGCCACGTACAAGTCCATGTGTTTCTTGGGAATGATCCCTTAAAGACTGCTGCTGATGCTGAGTGCCAGGCTCCACCTCCATACTGACACAATCCTCCTCGTCCTCGTCCTCTTCCTGTGTGATCAGCGGGCACGCAGGAACACTGTCTGGATAAAGGGGGCCTTGAAAGCTAAGGAAGTCCTCCTCTTCCTGCCTCTGATCTGCCTCAAGTGCCCTGTCCATTATTCCACGCAGCGTGTGCTCCAACAGGTGGACAAGGGGGACAGTGTCACTGATGCATGCACTGTCACTGCTCACCATCCTCGTGGCCTCCTCAAATGGTGACAGGACAGTGCATGCATCCCTGATCATGGCCCACTGGCGTGGGGAAAAAAAACAAGCTCCCCTGACCCTGTCCTGGTGCCATAGTCGCACAGGTACTCATTGATGGCCCTCTGCTGCGTGTGCAGCCACTGCAGCATGGCCAATGTTGAGTTCCACCTGGTGGGCATGTCACAGATTAGGCGGTTCTTGGGCAGGTTAAACTCCTTTTTGAAGGTCTGCCAGCTGAGCACTGCATTATATGACTGGTGGAAATGCACACAGACTTTCCTGGCCTGCCTCAGGACATCCTGTAAGCCCGGGTACCTGCCCAAGAACTGCTGCACCACCAAGTTAAGGACGTGAGCCAAACAGGGCACATGGGTCATTTGTCCCTGTCGGAGGGCAGAGAGGAGGTTGGTGTCATTGTCGCAAACTACCATTCCTGCCTTAAGTTGGCGTGGCGTCAACCACCTCTGAACCTGCCCCTGCAGAGCTGACAGAACCTCTGCCCCAGTGTGGCTCCTGTCCCCCAAGCACACCAGCTCAAGCACCGCATGGCATCTTTTGGACTGCATACTTGCGTAGCCCCTTGAATGCCTACGGAGCACCGCTGGTTCCGAGGACAAAGCACAGGAAGAGGCCATGGAGGAAGAAGAAGAGGAGGGGGTGGAGGAGAGAGGTGTGTCACAATAATTAGTAGTGGCATTTTGGAGGCGTGGTGGCGGAACAACCTCCAACACTACTGCACCTTGTCCTGCATCCTTCCCAGCTGCCAGCAGAGTCACCCAATGCGCGGTGAAACTTAGGTAACATCCCTGTAGGACGCACTACACTAACTTGTAGCTTTAGCTGAACACTGTGCAGAGGTCGCACCACACTAACTTGTAGTTTTAGCTGAACACTGTGAGGAGGACGCACTACCCTAACTTGTAGCTTTAGTTGAACACTGTGCAGAGGTCGCACTACACTAACTTGTAGTTTTCACTGAACACTGTGAGGAGGACACACTACACCAACTTGTAGCTTTAGCTGAACACTGTGAGGAGGACACACTACCCTAACTTGTAGCTATAGAGGAGGATGAACTACACTAACTTGTAGCTTTAGCTGAACACTGTGCAGATGTCGCACTACACTAACTTGTAGTTTTCGCTGAACACTGTGAGGAGGACACACTACACCAACTTGTAGCTTTAGCTGAACACTTTGAGGAGGACGCACTACCCTAACTTGTAGCTTTATCTGAACTTTGTGCAGAGGTCGCACTACACTAACTTGTAGTTTTAGCTGAACACTATGAGGAGGACGCACTACACTAACTTGTAGCTTTAGCTGAACACTGTGCAGAGGTCGCACTACATTAACTTGTAGTTTTAGCTGAACACTGTGAGCAGGAGGCACTACACTAACTTGTAGCTTTAGCTGAACACTGTGCAGAGGTCTCACTACACTAACTTGTAGCTTTAGCTGAACACTGTGCAGAGGTCGCACTACACTAACTTGTAGTTTTCGCTGAACACTGTGAGGAGGACACACTACCCTAACTTGTAGCTATAGAGGAGGACTCACTACACTAACTTGTAGCTTTAGCTGAACACTGTGCAGATGTCGCACTACACTAACTTGTAGTTTTCGCTGAACACTGTGAGGAGGACACACTATACCAACTTGTAGCTTTAGCTGAACACTTTGAGGAGGACGCACTACCCTAACTTGTAGCTTTAGCTGAACATGTGCAGAGGTCACACTAAACTAACTTGTAGTTTTAGCTGAACACTGTGAGGAGGACACACTACATTAACTTGTAGCTTTAGCTGAACACTGTGCAGAGGTCGCACTACACTAACTTGTAGTTTTAGCTGAACACTATGAGGAGGACGCACTACACTAACTTGCAGCTTTAGCTGAACACTGTGCAGAGGTCGCACTACACTAACTTGTAGTTTTAGCTGAACACTGTGAGGAGGACGCACTACCCTAACTTGTAGCTTTAGCTGAACACTGTGCACTACACTAACTTGTAGTTTTAGCTGAACACTGTGAGCAGGATGCACTGCACTATCTGTAAATAGTCTAGCTGCCTGACTGTGGTACTAATAGGATCAAAAGAACACCAGCAATTTATCTTCAGGTAGCTTTAAATACTGTAACAAGACAAGCCTGTCTGTCAGTAGGAAGATAACAGGAACGGATCTAGCTAAACTGAATACAGTGTGTATATATATATATATATATATATATATATATATATATATATATATATATACAACACCTGGGATGCATATATATACACATTACACTGTAAGTGCAGCTAACTCACTGACTGTCCTGCCTAATCTAGCTATCTCAAATTAAATGACACTGTCTCTCTCTCTCTCTCTCTCTATCTCTCAACACGCCGGAACACACTACACAGGGCCGCCGTGCAGTTGGCCTTATATAATGTGGGGCGTGTTCTAAACCCCCTGAGCCATAATTGGCCAAAGCCACAGTGGCTTTGGCCAATTACAGCTCTCTCTACGGAGGGCGCTGTGATTGGCCAAGCATGCGGATCATAGTGCATGCTTGGCCAATCATCAGCCAGCAATGCACTGCGATGCCGCAGTGAATTATGGGCTGTGACGCACCACATGAATTTGGCGCATAACGTTCACAATTCGGAGAACGATCGAACAGCCGATGTTCGAGTCGAACATGGGTTCGACTCGAACGTGAAGCTCATCCCTATTGGTGAGTATCCAGGTTAATTTCTTTTTATGTACTAACAAATGTGTCAAAAGTGTCCCGATTGTATTACTGGTTTGTTATTCTGTTATACTGGTCCTCGGACATATCTTGTAGCCAGTGTCTCGGGAGGTTATCATCTTAAATTAGGAAAGGGACCCTTATTTAGAGAAGGCAAACCACGGGTTCAAGTTTTAAGGTTTAATTTACATAACAAATTTGTGTTTTAAGAAGGGTTGACAGTGAAGGGAGTAATATCACTTATTCGAAGAGCAGAGGAGACTTATCAAGTCTGTCCCAGGTCTTTGAAGTATTGTGACATTAGGGACGTTTTTACCAATTAAAATATGGGTAGAGCGTTAATAATACTTTCTTAAGGTAATACATAAATTGATGAGGCTAACTTTTGATCAAAACATGATATTTGAATAATTCTTTTTGCTACTGACATCTCTTGCGAAGGGGAAGCCATGTGCAAAATTTGGACATTTGGCTTCTTGCCAACAGGGTTCAAGTGCTAATATCTCATTAACCGTAATAGATATTGGGGAATTGTTTGCAGCATTAGTACTACAGCAATTGAAAGTACTGTTTGAACCTGTTGGCACTCTGCCAAAAAATTTGAAAAATAAATAAAAATTGTTTGGTTATAAAAATAAGAAAAGTAGGGGGGCGTGGCCTGACCTGGCATGGAGATGGAAGCCTAATCCCCGAGCTCCTGCCGCCACAGGAATACCCTGACTAACTTTGGAGGAATACCGACCCCAAACTACTCACAAATTATGGGTACTGCCTCCTGGAACTCTTCGGCATCCAGATCCCGCTCCCTTTGGGAACTAAACGGGGGTTTAAACCACAATATTCCAGAGATGTTCTGCTCTCACAGAGGGAACATGGCGTCTTCCCGCCACGGATCGACCCACACGCAGTCTCTGCCTTCGCCCACAACGGAACCAACACTGTCTCTCCAGTCAAACTCCCAAACACACGGAGCCAGTATTGAGCTTTCCCCACAACCTCAACTCAGTATGCAGGACCTACGGACGATTGTGGATGACATAAAGGATACCCTCTCCGCCGCCATCTCGGAGCTCAGATTGGATATACGCACCTTGAATGACAGAGTTCTCATCGTTGAAAAAGCCGTGGACTGCCATGAGTCCATATTGTGCAAAGCCGCCACCCGTATTGACTCGCATACACTGCAGATGATGAACATGCAGCGCCATTTAGAAGACCTCGATAACAGAGGACGGCGCCACAATCTCTGGATCCGAAGCCTGCCGGAAACGATCAAGGGAGACAGTATGCCCCCTGCTGTGATTAGCCTCTTCAATAATCTCCTCAGCAGACCGCCGCAAACACCGGTTGCAATGGAAAGAATCCATCGGCCCTGAGACCCAAAGGTAGAGAGACAGACCCACCACGAGACATCATCTGCTGCATCGTTGATTACAAAATCAAAGAAGAGATACTCAGACAAGTGAGGGGCAGAACACAGATTCTACATGAAGGGCATACTGTACAGATATACCAAGATCTGTCTGGAATCACTCTACAGCATCATCGAGACCTGAAACCCCTACTGGACACCCTCCGCTCGAAAGGTATCCAGTACAAATGGAAATATCCTTTCTGCCTTTCGGCCTCCACTATGGGCCGCACGGCCCTTCTGAAAGTGCCAGAAGACCTGCCGCACTTCTGCGGTGCCATGGGAATACCACTCGTGGATGTGCCAAACTGGTACATTGAATTCCGTCGCACAGTCGCTAGGAAAGCCGCTCCGCAGGAAGAACCGATGGAGGCACAAGGAACAAGGTACCGCAGGAGAAGATCCCCGTCAGCCCTCCGGTATCCTATCAGTCCTCGTCCTGGGTACCCATATGTCAGCCCTACTGACTCCCCACTTTCTAGGAGGGCTCGCAGAGATCGCTAACCAGTTCCAGGTAGTTTAAGAGCACGTTATCTCAGTTCTAGTTTGCCTTATCTGACTTTCTTTTGTTCCTGACAGTTACTGGATTTTGTATTTTATTTTGTTTTTATTACACTGGCCACCTGGCCTGATTATCTTCTTTTGCGGCGCATGCTGAAGGACCTCAATTCTCCTCACACACAACCCAAGTGATACCTCTGGCGCGGATCACATACACTTGTCATGACAGTGTGCCTCCCTGCCCACTCTCCACTCTGCCGGCAACATCCCTCAGATGTGGATACTACAAGACCCACAACGCACCGCGACACAGAGGCCACCCTCTTCAGAGCTTACTGCACGCTCCGCCCCATCGCTCCCAACGCGACCAATGCAACCCAGCACGCTTCACAGACCGAGGATTTTCTCCCACAGAACACTTCCACCGCCCTCCTAAATGGATCCATGTCTTGGGACTGCCTTCCAGCAGAGGACTTGGACTTGCATAAACAGGCTCTTCGAACGCAGCTCATCACAGCTAGTCAGAACCGGATCTAAACTCTCGATCCTTGTTGGACCCTAACCCGCCTAGCGCAGACCTCTGGTCCGAATCACCTACCTGTCATCTACCAGAGCCGAATGCCACCACTCACTGTTTCATCCTACTACTGACGAGCAGAGAAGAGTTCTGGGCCAGGTGCGCACACGTCTACCACTTCAACAGCCCGCAAGTATACTTGTACTGCAAACCTAACCCTAGGGGACTGACTCCGTATGCTACCTTTATTTTTTTTTTGTTTTTTTTTCCCAAGTATTTAATGGTTCAGGGCTTTTTTACTTTTTGACCTGGATCCTCAACTCAGCTGCCTACGGCCATCTGATACTCCCCCTGAAACGGAGGGACCGGCTATGCCGGCTGCTATCATATAGGCACGGTTATGAGACTGAGTGTGGGTCCCAGCTCACTAATTAAGCATGTCTGCATCAGGGCTTCATCGTTCCTATGACTTACCTACTTATAGCACCCATGTAGCAGTCCTTTATTGCATGTAATGTTTACTTAGATTCACTCGTTATAGTAGCTGTTTGCTTATTCCTCCTTTAAGATACTCCATCACCCTGTGGCGGCGGACCGTTCTGTATATACAGTCCTTGTCACGTACCTGGTAGGTTTTGAGCCTAAAGTGCAGAGAGAGGCCTCCGTTACGGCTCCCACTCCCGTTCCTCTGGAATGGAGACAAAGGACACAGGAGTGAGGAGTGGTATGGGTGCCTGGCAGGATCAACAGTCACCAGAAGTTCAGGAGTGGTGGAACCCTCTGGAAACAGGAACTGAAGAGAAGACTGGAGACTGGAATGCAGACTGAACCAGGAACCACAGCAGGTAAGTAGGCAGGAACTGGAATGCTGGACTGGAACCAGGAACAAGCAGCAGGTAACAGACTGGATACTGGAGCGCTGGACTGGAACCAGGAACAAACAGCAGGTAACAGACTGGATACTGGTATCAAGTAGAGGAATGGTCAAACAAGCCGGTGGTCGATATCGGGCGGACAGCAGAGGTACCAGGGATCAAACAGGAGAATGGTCAGGCAAGCCAAGGGGTCAGATGCAGGCAGATAGCTGGATAGTCACAACAGGAAGCCGGGTCAGATAACAGAAGGGTACAGATCAGATCAGGTTTGGCACACGGAACGCTGTAGAGCAGACAGCGGGGATTGAGTGTAACAGGCAGGTTTAAATAGCCCGCCTGATGCCAGCGGGAGTGCGCGCATGCATGCCCATGCGTGACAGCACCCGTGAGCGCGCGCGCATGCGCGGTAGAGCCCGTGGCCAAGACCCGGTGCGCCTGGTTACTGGCAGGATCTTCATGATATTGCCCCCCCCCCAAGGGGCAGCCTCAGGATGCCCCTTCGGGTGATTCTCTCTGGATGGGACCTTTTAAAAGATTGTAACAGATCTTCAGCATGAATATTATCCTCAGGTTCCCAAGAATTCTCTTTGGGTCCAAACCACTTCCATCTTATCAGAAATTGATTCCGATTACCTCTCCTCCTATGGTCTAAGATAGATTCCACCTCAAATTCCTCCTCACCATCTACCAAAATTGGATCAGGAGGATCCGTACTTCGACCTGGAAATGGATTGACAATAGAAGGTTTGAGCAGAGACACATGGAACACTAGGTGAACCTTTAACGAATCAGGGAGTTCTAGTTCATACGCCACCTCATTAATTTTCCGTTTGACAGGGAATTGTTCTAAAAACTTGGGACCCAATTTTCTTGAAGGGCAGGCCAGCCTGAGGTTTACTGTAGACAACCATACCTGGTCTCTGGGTGCAAGTAACAGTTCACCTCACCTTCTTTTATCAAAAGTTGTTTTATTGTATTCCTGGGTCCTGGTCATGGTCTCCTGCAAAACTTGATTATTGGAAGTAAAGAAATTCAATTTCTCCTGAACTGCGGGTACTGTACATTCTGGAAGAGAATTAGGTAAAAATGAAGGGTGGAAGCCGTAATTTGCAAAAAATGGAGTCTGTTTGATAGCGGAATGAATAGAATTGTTGTAGGCAAATTCAGCCAATGGAAGTACAGAAATCCAATCAACTTGGGCAAAGGAAGAAAAACAGCGTAAATATTGTTCAAGAGTTTGGTTTGTTCTCTCTGTTTGCCCATTAGTCTGGGGATGGTAGGCAGATGAAAATGAAAGTTCAATGTTCAGTGTTTTGCATAGGGACTTCCAGAATCGGGAGGTAAACTGTACCCCCCGATCTGAAACAATATTGGCCGGCACCCCGTGGAGTCTGATGACTTCTTTAATGAACATTTGTGCCATTTCTGCAGCTGAGGGGGTACCCTTCATTGGGACAAAGTGGGCCATTTTTGATAGCCGATCCACTATTACAAAGATCGCGGTGTAGCCCCCGGCCGGAGGTAGTTCAACAATAAAGTCATTAGATTACATCTTCCATGGCCTATCTGGGACAGGCAACGGTCTTAGTAAT
Source organism: Aquarana catesbeiana (assembly GCF_042186555.1). Classification (NCBI taxonomy): domain Eukaryota; kingdom Metazoa; phylum Chordata; class Amphibia; order Anura; family Ranidae; genus Aquarana; species Aquarana catesbeiana. The sequence goes on from NC_133325.1 coordinate 6,356,640, forward strand.
CTTCATGCCTTGGTTTTGTAACCTTTGTTCCTAATACAGGTGGTACAGGATTCTACAAAACTCTTACAATCCTCACGTAACTGAGGCCACCAGAAGGTACGCTGTACCAAATCAGTGGTCTTAGCCACACCAAAATGCCCAGCCAGTGCATGATCATGACAGAGCTCCAATATAGGTACTTGTAGAGCTTCAGATATAAAAATCCTATTCTCGTGCCAAAGTAACCCATTCTTAACTTGGAGTTCTGGCCCAACGGAAGATCCTAATCCAGCGGAAGCCTGCTTAATCTGAGAAAGCAGGTTCCCCTGAAGTAGGAGAAAATTCCCCGGGGACAGGATTGTGTCCGGAGGGGAAACTTCTTGGGGTTTGTGGAACATTCTGGATAAGGCATCGGGTTTAGTGTTCTTGGAGCCGGGGCGGTAAGTGACATGAAAAGAGAACCTGGAGAAAAAGAGAGCCCACCTGGCCTGTTGTGGTTTCAACCTCTTTGCAGATCTCAAATACTCCAGGTTCTTATGATCTGTAAAAATTAAGACTGGATGAGCGGCTCCTTCCAGAAGATAGCGCTGCTCCTCTAATGCTGATTTAATTGCCAACAACTCTCTGTCTCCCACATCATAATTTCTCTCTGCCATGTACAACTTACGAGAGAAGAAGGCCACCGGATGTAACAGGGTCTTAGTTCCCTGTCTTTGGGACAACACTGCCCCCACCGCAATTTCAGATGCGTCTACCTCAAGTACGAATGGCAGGGAGGAATCTGGATGTTTTAGTACAGAAGCAGAAGTAAAGAGGGTCTTGAGGGTCTCAAAAGACTTTTGGGCTTCAGCAGACCATTGGAAGCGTGTTCCCTGTTTGGTTAACTGGGTGATGGGTGAAATAATGGCTGAGAAACCCTTAAAAATTTTTGGTAAAAATTGGCGAATCCAACGAATCGTTGGATTCCCTTTTTGTCTGTTGGAACTGGCCAATCTAGAATTGCAGCGATTTTTTGAGGGTCCATCTTAATACCCTTACTAGGGATGATTAACCCCAAAAATGGAATACTTTCCTGTTCAAATTCACACTTCTCTGCCTTTGCGTATAAACCATGTTGACAAAGCCAGCCCAACACACTTCTGACGTGCCTGCGATGAGATTCAAGGAAAAAAGAGAAGATTAATATATCGTCTAGATAGATGATAACAAACAGATCTAGAAAGTCTCGCAAAACATCATTGATGAAATATTGGAACATAGCAGGGGCATTGCACAGTCCGAAGGGCATCACCAGGTATTCAAAATGCCCATAGCGGGTACGAAAAGCAGTTTTCCACTCGTCTCCGCCCCTGATACAGACCAAATTGTAGGCTCCGCGGAGATCAAGTTTAGTAAATATAGTGGCAGTTCCCAATCTTTGGAATAATTCTGGTACCAGAGGAAGAGGGTAACGTTTTTTTACTGTAATTTTATTTAGTTTATGGTAATCCACGCATGGCCTAAGAGTATTATCCTTCTTCCGTACAAAGAAGATGCCTGCACCTGCTGGAGACGTGGACGGGCGAATGAAGCCCTTCTTTAAGTTCTCATCAATATATTCCTTTAATGCCCCTTGTTCTACCTCAGTCAAAGGAAAAATTCTTCCGAATGGAATCTCTGCTCCTGGAAGTAACTCGATAGGACAGTTGTAGGCCCGGTGGGGAGGTAAGGCCTCTGCCCCCTGTTTACTGAACACATCTAAGAAGTCATGATAAGCTGCGGGAATGGATTGATGTAGGCTGGAATCTGAATCTAGGCAGAGCAAGGTAGGGGCCTCCTGAACGTCCTGAAAACTGCAGAACTGCTGACAATACGAAGAGGAAAAGGTAACCTCTCCTGTGGCCCAGTTGATGTCAGGATTGTGAGCTTGCAACCAAGGCATGCCGAGGATTATGGGGAACAAGGGTGAAGCGATGATATCCAGGTGTAGTAATTCTTGATGAGAGTTGAGTATAGAAACAGGTATAGGAACAGTCTCTTGAGTGACAGGTCTGGATTTGATGGCGGTTCCATCAGATGTTTTGCAGCAAAAAGGGAGTCCATGAAACAGCTGCAAGCTCCAGAGTCAATAATGGCGGTTATTTGCAGAGTCTCTCCTGGGAGCTGTAACAGGATAGAGAGAGCAAGGTGAGTAGTGTTCTTGGACAGAGGTGCAACATAGTCAGTGGACAGGGATAGGCACTTACGGAGCTTAAGAGGGCAGTTCCTGATGTAGTGTCCAGGTTCCCCGCAGTACAGACACAAATTATTCATCCGACGACGTTGACGCTCCTCCTGGGTAAGAGAGGGCCGAAGGACCCCTAACTGCATAGGCTCAGGTGGGTTAAACGTGGAGATAGATGGTGTCAGTGGCGTATGATTAGGAACCTTTGGAAGCACCCAGGTTGGGTGAGAAGGTCCCATAGCTCTCTCTGCCCTACATTCCCTTAAGCGTTGATCGATCTGAATGGCTAGATTGATCAAAGCATTCAGAGTCTGTGGTATACCAAACCTGGCCAACTCATCTTTCAAAGAATCAGAAAGTCCCATTCAAAATCGATAGCGGAGAGCCGCATCATTCCAGTTTGTATCTGCACTCCACCTTCTGAATTCAGCCACATAGTCCTCTGCTGCCCTGCGACCCTGTTGAAGGGTATGCAGAGCAGTTTCTGCAGTTACAGAAAGCTGGGGGTCTTCATACAACTGGGCCAATGCGTCGAAGAAGGTGGTGAGATTGGTCAGGGATACATCTTTTTTGCTCCAAGAGGCAATGGGCCCAGGTTTGGGGGTTGCATGTAAGTAGGGAAATCACATAGCCCACCTTGGTGGCCTCCAGGGAAAAGGTACGTGGTTGTAGAGCAAAGAATAGTTCACAGGAATTGTGAAAGGCCCTGCATTTATGTCAATCTCCAGAGAATCGTTCAGGTGTTGGAACTCTGGGTTCTGGAGGGAGCATCACCACCGTGGAGGAAGGCCCAACTGAAGAAGCGGGAGCAGGAGGGACTCCCTGGACCCCGGTAGGGTTAGACAGAGTTAATACCCATTCTTCCAGCTGGGTGTATCCTTGCTGCAGATTCTTGACTGCTTCAGGCAATCCTGCCAGGTGTGCACACAGTTCCTCCATGGGAGAGGTTCCCTGCTCAGGCTCAGACATGGCTGTCTGCTACTGTCACGTACCTGGTAGGTTTTGAGCCTGAAGTGCAGAAAGAGGCCTCCCCTATGGCTCCCACTCCTGTTCCTCTGGAATGGAGACAGAGGACACAGGAGTGAGGAGTGGTATGGGTGCCTGGCAGGATCAACAGTCATCAGAAGTTCAGGAGTGGTGGAACCCTCTGGAAACAGGAACTGAAGAGAAGACTGGAGACTGGAATGCAGACTAAACCAGGAACCACAGCAGGTAAGTAGGCAGGAACTGGAATGCTGGACTGGAACCAGGAACAAGCAGCAGGTAACAGACTGGATACTGGAGCGCTGGATTGGAACCAGGAACAAACAGCAGGTAACAGACTGGATACTGGTATCAGGTAGAGGAATGGTCAAACAAGCCGGTGGTCGATATCGGGCGGACAGCAGAGGTACCAGGGATCAAACAGGAGAATGGTCAGGCAAGCCAAGGGGTCAGATGCAGGCAGATAGCTGGATAGTCACAACAGGAAGCCAGGTCAGATAACAGAAGGGTACAGATCAGATCAGGTTTGGCACACGGAACGCTGTAGAGCAGACAGCGGGGATTGAGTGTGACAGGCAGGTTTAAATAGCCCGCCTGACGCCAGCGGTAGTGCGCGTGCCCATGCGTGACAGCACCTGTGAGCGCGCACATGCACGGTAGAGCCCGTGGCCGTGTGATTACTGGCAGGATCTTCATGACAGTCCCCCTCCACTGCTTTGGTTCTAATCCAACCCCCACACGGTCGCTTTACTTGGTGCTGTTACCGCCTGACAGGTGCCCACCTTGTACACGCACCTTACCCTACCGATCTAGTGTACATAAAGCGGCAGGTGGACATACTCCTCCATACCTCATCGGTAGCTCCCGGTGTCCCTCTCGCCCCCTTCCAGCAAACCTCAAAAGTAACAGCCTAGCTCACCCTTCCCTGATCCCTCCCTTCCTCTCTACCTCTCAACACATGGCTGGCCCCACACACTCCCGATCGACTCTACGCGATACGCGCCCACCCCTACAGACACTTACACTTCACTCAATCAACATTCAAGGCCTAAATACCCCCGAGAAGAGGTTGAAACTCCTATACTCCTTGCAATGATCAAAAACACACATAGCCCTTATACAGGAGACACATTTTAGATCAGATACAATCCCTAAACTACAGAATAATTACTTCCCCACGGTATACCATGCCTCCAATGCAGGGGCAAAATCCAAAGGCGTTTCCATTTTGATTTCCAAACATTGCCCCCTTCAGGTTACTGAGGTTAAAAAAGACCCACAGGGCAGATTCCTGTTCCTAAAGGGCAATCTTCACCAAAGACCCATCATCATAGCTAATATCTATGCCCCCAATTCTCACCAAGTTGCTTTCTTTCGAACCACCCTCCAACAACTCATAAGCTTCCAATCGGGGACTTTGATTGTCGGAGGCGACTTCAACGTAGCATTGAATCCCTCTATGGACACCTCTAATGGTGCCTCCTCTCTCACCTATAGGGCTCTTCGAGTGATTAAATTGCAACTTACAACATTACTGCTCCATGATACCTGGCGTACGCTCCATCCCACTGTGAAGGATTTTACCTTCTTCTCTGCCCCACACAGCAAATATTCCAGGATCGACCACTTCTTCCTTTCACAAAATGATCTATCCTACCTCAAAAAGCCTCAATCGACCCCATGGTGCTTTCGGACCACAACCCCATCTCCATGACAATAACCTTGCCAACGACCCAATCCAGATCCAATATCTGGAGGCTTGACAACTCCCTCTTGACTGACCCTGCTAATATACAACAGATAGCCGCAAGCCTCTCACATTACTTCACGGACAATACGTCCGAAGACGTTTCCACTACCACCACATGGGCCGCACACAAATGTGTCATCTGAGGGAAACTCATTTCCCTAGCCGCTAGTCGCTCTAAAGTTACACAAGCTCGTATTAACGAACTTACCACGCGCATCAGTACACTAGAACATACCTATAAAGCTTCGATAGCTGCTTCCACTTTAGCCAAACTCACACAGGCTAGGGAGGAACTTCTCATGGAAATTAATAATAAACTAAAATGCAAATTTGCCCTATCCCAAAAAAATGTTTTACGAATTTAGCAACAAAGCGGGTAAACTTCTAGCAAGAGCACTACGAGCCTCCCACTTATTCACAAAATCAAAACCCCTCGGGTGAAACTCTAGCTACTACCGAAGACATTTCTGATCAATTCCTCTGCTACTTCTCTAAATTATACATTCTTCCTCCAGCACACCCCTCCAAAACTACCCTCCAGCGCACATCATTTCTCTCGGACTTCCTAGCTAAATACGGCCCACCTCCAATTACCCCGACTGAATCTTCGGACCTGGACCGCCCACTCACGATAGATGAGATCCTAACGGCCCTAAAACAGATGAAACCAGGCAAAAGTCCGGGCCCAGATGGCTTGACGGTCAGTTACTACAAATCCTTTCCAGACATCCTCCTTCCCAACCTTACCCGAGCTTTCCACGATCTTTCAGCCTCTGCCACAGCAGGTAGAGACTAGGGATGAGCTTCGAGTTCGAGTCAAACTCATGTTGGACTCGAACATCGGCTGTTCGCAAGTTCGCCGAACAGCGAACAATTTGGGGTGTTCGCTGCAAATTCAAATGCCACGGAACACCCTTTAAAAGTCTATGGGAGAAATCAAAAGTGCTCATTTTAAAGGCTTATATGCATGGTATTGTCATAAAAAGTGTTTAGGGACCCGGGTCCTGCCCCAGGGGACATGGAACAATGCAAAAAAAGTTTTAAAAACGGCCGGTTTTTCAGGAGCAGTGATTTTAATAATGCTTAAAGTCAAACAATAAAAGTGTAATATCCCTTTAAATTTCGTAGCTGGGGGGGTGTCTATAGTATGCCTGTAAAGGGGCGCATGTTTCCCGTGTTTAGAACAGTCTGACAGCAAAATGACATTTCAAAGGAAAAAAAGTCATTTAAAACTACTCGCGGCTATTGCATTGCTGGTCCGACAATACACATAAAAGTTCAATGATAAAAACGGCATGGGAATTCCCTACAGGGGAACCCCGAACCAAAGTTTTAAAAAAAAAATGACGTGAGGGTCCCCCTAAATTTCATACCAGGCCCTTCAGGTCTGGTATGAATATTAAGGGGAACCCCGGCCAAAATTAAAAAAAAAAATGACGTGGGGGTCCCCCTAAATTCCAAAAGGGTCTGGTATGGATTTTAAGGGGAACCCCGCGCCAAAATTAAAAAAAAAAACGGCATGGGGTCCCCCCAAAAATCCATACCAGACCCTTATCCGAGCACACAACCTGGCAGGCGGCAGGAAAAGAGGGGGGACGAGAGAGCGCCCCCCCTCCTGAACCGTACCAGGCCACATGCCCTCAACATTGGGAGGGTGCTTTGGGGTAGCCCCCCAAAACACCTTGTCCCCTTGTTGATGAGGAAAAGGGCCTCATCCCCACAACCGTGGCCAGTGGTTGTGGGGGTCTGCGGGCTGGGGGCTTATCGGAATCTGGAAGCCCCCTTTAACAAGAGGACCCCCAGATCCCGGCCCGCCCCTTGTGTGAAATGGTAAGGGGGTACAAAGGTACCCCTACCATTTCACTAAAAAACTGTCAATGTTAAACATGACAAGAGACAGTTTTTGACAATTCCTTTATTTAAGTGCTTCTTCTTTCTTCTATCTTCCTTCATCTTCTTCTTCTGGTTCTCCGGTGTCAAGAGGGGTCATAGGTCCGGTGTTCTCGTCCAGCATCTCCTCCATGGTGTCTTCTATCTTCTTCTCCTCGGGCCGATCCGCACCCATGGCATGGGGGGAGGCTCCCGCTCTTCTCTTCATCGTCTTCTCTTCTTCATCTTCTTCTCTTCTTCATCTTCTTCTCCGGGCCGCTCCGCACACATGGTGGATTGGAGGGAGACTCCCGCTGTGTGACGCGTCTCCTCTTCTGATGGTTCTTAAATAATGGGGGGAGGGGCCACCTGGTGACCCCGCCCCCCTCTGACGCACGGGACATGACGGGACTTCCCTGTGGCATTCCCCGTGACATCACAGGGAAGTCCTGTCAAGTTACCGTGCGTCAGAGGGGGGCGGGGTCACCGGCTGGCCCGACCCCCCCCGTTATTTAAGAACTGTCAGAAGAGGAGATGCGTCACACAGCAGAAGCCTCCCTCCATGCCACCATGGGTGCAGAGCAGCCCGGAGAAGAAGATGAAGAAGAGAAGAAGATGAAGAAAAGAAGAAGATGAAGAGAAGAGCGGGAGCCTCCCCCATGCCATGGGTGCGGAGTGGCCCGAGGAGAAGAAGATAGAAGACGTCGTGGAGGAGATGCTGGACGAGAACACCGGAGGAAGAACCAGAAGAACCAGAAGAGCCAGAAGAACAATAAGAAGATAGAAGAAAGAAGAAGCATTTAAATAAAGGAATTGTCAAAAACTGTCTCTTGTCATTTTTAACATTTTTGACAGTTTTTTAGTGAAATGGTAGGGGTACTTTTGTACCCCCTTATCATTTCACACAGGGGGGGCAGGATCTGGGGGTCCCCTTGTTAAAGGGGGCTTGCAGATTCCGATAAGCCCCCCGCCCGCAGACCCCCACAACCACCGGCCAGGGTTGTGGGGATGAGGCCCTCGTCCTCATCAACATGGGGACAAGGTGTTTTGGGGGCTACCCCAAAGCACCCTCCCAATGTTGAGGGCATGTGGCCTGGTACGGTTCAGGGGGGGGCACTCTCTCGTCCCCCCCTCTTTTCCTGCGGCCTGCCAGGTTGCGTGCTCGGATAAGGGTCTGGTATGGAATTTAGGGGGACCCCCACGTCATTTTTTTTTTAAATTTTGGCCGGGGTTCTCCTTAATATCCATACCAGACCTGAAGGGCCTGGTATGGAATTTAGGGGGACCCCCACGTCATTTTTTTTTTTTTAATTTTGGTTCGGGGTTCCCCTGTGGGGAATTCCCATGCCGTTTTTATCAATGAACTTTTATGTGTATTGTCGGACCAGCAATGCAATAGCCACGAGTAGTTTTAAATGACTTTTTTTCTTTGAAATGTAATTTTGCTGTCAGACTGTTCTAAACACGGGAAACATGCTCCCCTTTACAGGCATACTATAGACACCCCCCAGCTACGAAATTTAAAGGGATATTACACTTTTATTGTTTGACTTTAAGCATTATTAAAATCACTGCTCCTGAAAAAACGGCCGTTTTTAAAACTTTTTTTGCATTGATTCATGTCCCCTGGGGCAGGACCCAGGTCCCCAAACACTTTTTATGACAATAACTTGCATATAAGCCTTTAAAATTAGCACTTTTGATTATTCATGTTCGTGTCCCATAGACTTTAACGGTGTTCGCGTGTTCGAACAAACTTTTTTCCTGTTCGCATGTTCTGGTGCGAACCGAACAGGGGGGTGTTCGGCTCATCCCTAGTAGAGACATCCTTGAAGCCCATATTACCCTCATCCCCAAACAGGACAAAGACCCAACAATAGTCTCCAACTATCGTCCGATATCTCTCCTCATTGTAGACGTAAAGCTATATGCCAAGGCTCTGGCTAACCGTATCTTACCCCTATTGCCCAAATTAATCTCCTTGGACCAGGTTGGGTTCGTCCCCGGCAGGGAGGCTAGGGATAACACCGTTAAGGCTCTAAATATTCACCACTGGCTCACCAAAACGTCCACTCAAGGCTTTTCTCTCCTTGGATGCTGAGAAGGCATTCGACAGGTTGGCTTGGGACTACATGGAAGCTACATTAAGCATAATGGGCTTTCCACCCCACATGCTACAGATGATCCTGGCCCTGTACTCCCCCCCGACGGCTAGGCTCATGGTCAACAGCCGCCTGTCGAACGCCTTCTTGATTACTAATGGCACCCGCCAGGGATGCCCCCTCACACCATTAATTTTCATATTGACTTCGGAACCCATGCTCCGCAGGTTACGTGACAACCCGGATATCAAGGGCATTAAAATCCTCAATAAACATCATAAACTAGCCGCATACGCAGACGACATCTTACTCTTTCTCACAGAGCCTATTACCATTATCCCTAGCCTCCTAGCAGACTTCACACTATTCAAAAACTTATCTAACCTACAGATCAACTTCACAAAGTCGAAGGCACTCAATATAACACTACCAAAGATACTCGTCACGCAATGCAAACACAACTTCCCCTTCGGCTGGGAAATCAATGCGATAACGTACCTAGGCATCAAAATACCAACCAACTTAAAAGACCTATACGCTAGGAATTTTCAACCCGCTTTACAGAATGTACAAGGGGACTTCCAGAAATGGCACCTGGGCTCCTTCTCTTGGATAGGCAGAACCGCCATTTTGAAAATGAACGTCCTGCCCAGACTCCTCTACCTCTTTCAAGCGATACCAATTAGACTACCTAAGTCCATTTTCACTGCCTACAAACAAATGTGCAGAATCTTTGGGCAGCAAAGACCCCCAGATTAAGGTGGGATAGGTTAGTCCTCCCCAAGTTGTCAGGGGGCTTAGGTCTCCCTGACCTCCAAAAGTACCACTGGGCATGCCACCTAACCAGGATTGTGGACTGGCACTTACACCGCTCCTATAAGGATTGGATCACATTGGAGGACTCATTTGCAAGTACACCACTGTCTAACCTACCATGGATTAATCACAAATCCACCCCTAAAACATACATGGATCATCCACTTATCGGAGCTACCTTACAAATTTTTAGAGTAGCAAGCAAGTCACTAGCACTTACACCCTCCCCAGGACCTATGACCCCTCTTGATCATAACCCTGACTTCCCTCCAGGTCTAATATTGAAAGACAAGACCAACCATTTACACAACTCACGCGCCCGGGCACAACTCTTCTTTCACCAGGGCGAACTATTATCCCACATGTCCATAGCCTCTATACTTCCGGATTATAACATTCCCTTCTACACATACCTACAACTCCAGCATTTTCTCACAAAGACCAGTCCCGTCTCAAGCTGGCACAGAGACTATACACCTTTTGAATTGCTTTGTAGCAGCGGAGAACCCCAGCGTCACCTGATTTCTATTATTTACACTCCCTTGTTCTCGAATCACAAACTTAAAGATGATGTGATCATTCGACGCTGGGAGTCTGAGCTGTCTATAGATCTCACCACGGCAGAACAGGAACGAATACTGGGTCACACCCACAAAAGCTCCATTAACGTCTCTATCCAAGAGAATAGATACAAAATATTTTCTAGATGGTACAGAACACCTGATAAGGTCCATAAATTCCACCCATCCGTCTCTCCCACCTGCTGGAGATGCCACTCATCCGAAGGCACCCTCGTACACATATGGTGGGAATGCCCCCTCATCCAACCATTCTGGACAGAAATACAACGCAGGATCACCCAAATTACCACCTACACCCCAACTTTCACCCCTGCACAATACATGCGCCATCATACCCCCGTGTCTCCCTCTGCCTACAAAAAATCCCTTACTATACACCTTATTAACACCGCCAACCTCTGTATCCCTGCACTATGGAGAAACTCATCCCCCCCCGGTGGTGGAAGATTGGTTCCGACGGGTGGACAGGATTGTGGAAATGGAAAAACTCATTTGCCAAGCTAAAGATAATCCACTCAAATTTACTGATACATGAGCTTGTTGGCTCCACTTTAGGGAGTCGATCAAACAGCTCAAGCAACCTGCCTGCCCACCTCCACTCTTAGATGCTCAATAAACGGATCCCAATCCTCTTACAGGCCCAGATCCTCCCCCCCTGATTTCCTCCTGCACCCCCTCTCTTGCACATTCATAACTAGCCTGCACCTTCTATAATGCCTGTAGTCTTCCCACTTCTCCCCCCCTACTCTAACCTCCCCCCTTTCTGACCCCGATAGAGGTTCATTCTGAAAAAGTTAATGGACACCCTTCTCTCCTTTCCCCCAAAACAAAAACCCACGCCCCAATGGGGTGTACTTCCAGGCTCTGATATACCGAGCTTGCCTAACCCTCACATAGTCACCTCTGGCCCCCACCCATTCACAGCACGATCCCTATAGGGGTGAAAGGGTCTTGGGCAGACCGTAACGGTATATACCAAACCTTCTTTTAAGCACGTACGTCCATACACACTTCTTTATCCCCACACACAGCAGACCTGCTAAATCCTCATACACTACCCTCACAACTTACAGAAATCTTCACAACCCAGTTCTCAGAGGCTCCTTTATGTCTAGCTTCACATAGTCAATAACACCAATCCCAAACTGAAGCTTCAGGAGCACTTGTTTTTTTCGGTTGGCTTTACCTATTGTTTCTTTGCTGGCTAATTTACAATATAGAAGTTGTAACATACCTGCTTCTTGTCTAATGTATTGTTATTGTTAACCTGACAAAATTCAATAAAAACTATTTGAAAAAAAAAAAAAGAAAAGTAATAACTGATCAGGGGTACCTCTGGCCATAAGGAGTGCTTATTGGCATTTTGCCAAGAATAAAAAAAATAAAAAAAATAATGGGTTCCAAGATAACTAAACCAATTCCTCCCCCGAACAGGGAGAGACATGCAAATGTTATGTAGCCTGAGTCTGTGGGACAGATTATGTGTACATTAATCCATGGGTAGATAATTTGGCCGGTTGGACCGGAGCCATGGGTAGGTGTGACTCCTTCCCCAGGGAAGGACAGAACGATACCTTCCATATGGATATGATAAAGGGCTTATGTCTGGGAGACAAGAAAGCCATTCCATATTTCTCAGGTGATCCCACCTGGGACATGGATTATATGAAAAAAGGGGGGTAGAATTGGTTGACTTATGCGCCCTATTGGTATGATAGGTCAGATAAAAAGGTGAGAAGGAATCCCAGAAACAAAGAGGCACCAGGACTGCATGCCATGGAACAAAGGAGAAGGATGTGTCCTCCTACAGCTCCATGCCTTGCAACTATCCCTCCTATTCCCACCTCCCTCTTATTATTCAGAAACAAAATTGTATTCCTCGCTCAAGGTTTATGACCCACAACCCTCACACCATCAGTCATTTACTAAAGATGAAATAGATTTCTTGGCTGCAGCAGTTTACCAAGCCGGGCCAGCTAGACCAGCCAGAGCCACAACACCAGTACAGATAGAAGAGGAACAAGGGTCCCCCAAGACCCCAGAAGGGAGTGATAGGACTGTTTCCCCACCAACCCAGGGTAAAGAAGATTCAGACTCAGAACTAGGGGGTGCAAAGGGGGGATAAGGAGAAGCTAGTGGTAGCAATCCCCTCTTCAAGAGCTTGCCAGAATCCTTCCATCCCATCAGCCCAATAGTAAAAACATTAAGAAGTGGAAAACTCACCATCTCAGTAGTACAACAGTTTCCCTTCTTAACCGTAGGAGACACTTTAGTAAACAAGGTATTATAATTACATGAGATGAATGATATAGTCAAAAATTGTCCCAAGCCTACTACAGCCCCTGGGGGTACGTTGAGTTACCTAAAAAAGGCTTGTAGAAGCAGGAATTTCACCCAAGAAGACATGAGATTAATCATAGATGGTTTCCTACAAGGCTAGGATGAAACCAAATGTTGGCCCAATTAAACACAAACAGTATCCTTTATCAAAAGAAAAGATAGAAGGGATGCGACCAATTACTGCAGAATTCTTATCCACGGGAATTATAAAGCCCATTATTTCACACTATTACACCCCTTTTAATCCAGTAAAGAAATCAGATGGAGCTTACAGGTTTGTGCAAGACCTTAGAGCCATCAACAGTCTAGTCATCCCTATTGCATCAACTGTACCTGATGTGCCATCTTTACTGACAGCCATACCATCCGATGCTACACACTTTACAGTGATTGATTTATCAAACGCATTTTTTAGCGTCCCAGTAGACAAGGAGACACAACCCATCTTTGCATTTCAATTTTAAACCAGACCTTAACCTGGTGTAGAATGCCTCAGGGCTTTGTGGATTCACCAGTAGTGTTTTCCATCATTTTGCAAACCACCCTCAAGGGGTGGGCACCTGAATTTGGTTCATCCCTGCTGCAATATGTCGATGACATCCTCATATGCAGTCCTTCAAAGGAGGCCAGTGTCTGTGACTCAGTAAGTCTTCTGCAATATCTCTATGAATGTGGACACAAGGTGTCAAGGAAAAAATTACAATGGTGTCAGGAAAGTGTTGATTACCTTGGTTTTTTACTCTCAAAGAGGGAAAGGAAAATCAGTCACAAAAGAGCCCCAGCGCTCATGGGTCTAGCCCGCCCACAGACCAAGAAGGACATGCTAACCTTCTTGGGGGTCATTGGTTACTGCCGCCAATGGATCCCTGATTGTTCCTACTATGACAACATTCTGAGACAAGCCACAGGTTCTGAAATGTCAGATATTGTATCGTGGTCATCAGATATGTTAAATGCATTCTTGTATTTGAAAAATGCTATGGTTGTAGCTCCAGAGCTTGGCCTCCCAGACTATGGAAAAATGTTTCATTTATATACAAGGGAAAACTGTAAGACCATGGCAGGTGTCCTTGCCCAGGAACATGGTGGCAAGCTCCGCCATATAGCTTTTTTCTCAAAGGTGGTTCCAGTTCAGGTACAAGGCATGCCTGCGTGCCTCCGAGCATTAGCATCCTGTGCGATGGTTGTAGAAATGGCAACACCACTTACACTCAATAGACCAACCACTTTTGTACACTACACATAATGTGACCCTCTTGCTCAAAGGGATCCATACCCAACACATGTCCTCACAAAGGTTGATATGAGGTAATCCTACTATCCAATAGTGATCTAACTATCAAGTATGCTGCCCCAACAGCTGGCCCAGCTCCAATTTTGAATGCCCTGCTAGGTCTTAAAGGTGAGGAAGATGAAGTAGTGGATGAACATGACTGTATGCAGATTATTCAGGAGGATACTTCCCCTAGGTCAGATTTAGAATCAAAACCGATAGAGGGAGTACAAAATGTCTTTGTAGATGGTTCTTGTTCAAGACCAAATGACAACACATATCATGCAGGATATCCAGTAGTCCAGTTGCCAGACATAGTTATTGAGGCCCAATCAATACCTTACCAATCAGCCCAGGCAGCAGAATTAATAGCCTTGACAAGAGCTTGTCAACTTTTTGAAGGACAAGATGTTAATAATATATATAATATGGGTTCGGGGACGTACATGATTTCGGAGTCATGTGGTCAAGAAGGGGATTTGTAGCAGCTGATGGCAAGGGGATCTCACATTCCACATTAGTAAAAAATCTATTGCAGGCCATACAGTTACCCAACAAAATAGCTATCATCCACTGCAGGGCACACACCAATGACACCACTGAAATAGCAAGGAAATGCTCTTGCTGACAAGTGGCTAAAATTGCAGCCACCACACAAGAAGCACAGTTTGCTATGCCAATGTTGACACAGGAAATTAGTCTCCTGGACCACACACTGATAGAACTCCAAAAACATTTGAGGATCAGGATCTAAAAGACTGGGATCCACAGATCCACAGATCAGGATCTAAAAGACTGGGTGAAAGAAGAACATTCAGAAGGGGAGGATGCGGATTTAGAACAAGAAGAAAAAATGGGAAAAGTCCACAAGTGGTCTTTTCCTCAAAGAGGGGAAACCATGTATCCCTGCAGCGAGTGCACCATTGTTCATAGCTCAGTACCACAGAGTAAGCCACAGAGGGTGGAAAAGCACATGTGAAGTATTGCTAAGGGATTTCTACATTTCAGGTTTGACCAAACTAACAAAAGACTATGTAGCACGCTGCATCACATGAATTAGAAACAATCCAAATACTCCTCACAAGGCAAAACATGAACATCTTCCATATCCCACCACCCCCTTCACACATCTACAGATTGATTTTACTCACATGCCCAAGAAAGGCACCAAACAGGAATATCTTTTGGTCATTGTGGACGTATTCTCACGATGGGCAGAGGCCTTCAGAACCACAAGAGAAGACACCCAAACAGTGGTCCGCATACTCACAGAGGAAGTGATTCCTAGATGGGGATGCCCACTACAGATAAACTCAGACAATGGCCCAGCTTTCATATCAAAACTTTGCCAAGAATTAGTTAAAGCATTAACAATACAATGGAAGTTTCACATCCCTTACTATCCACAGAGCTCAGGGATAGTAGAGAGGATGAATAGGACCATTAAGAATAAGCTCAGGAAAGCTACAGGAGGTACTTTCCACAAATGGGATAGGATGTTGCCTATAGTCCTGGCTGAGATCAGAATGACTCCCAGCAAGGCTACTGGTTATTCTCCATTTGAAGTCTTAATGGGAAGGCCTTTTCCTACACCCTGGGCTAGAACACCTTTAGTTTTGGAAACAGAAGATTTAGACCAGGTTAGGGAAGGGTATGTCGGAAAACAAATTGAAACTTTAGATCAAGTAGAAAGTAATGTTGCTCGCACCTCGCCTCTTTCTCCACAGGATCTGCCTACACATCCTTTCCAGCCCGATGACTGGGTCGTGGTAAAACAACTGTCAAAGACCAGAAAAGGAGGATACCCGTTCGGACCAGAAACCAAGGTGGTGGCCTTGACGCGTACTGCAGTCCTGGTAGAAAACCAACAAGCCTGGATCCATGCCAGCCGTGTAAAACCCTTACACAAGGAGAGTGCGAAGCAAGCTGCTAGAACGGAAGCTTACCTCCATGCCAGCTGTGTAACACCCTTACACAAGGAGAGTGCGAAGCAAGCTGCTAGAATGCGAGCTGACCCAGAGATAAAAGACAAGGAAAAAGGAGACGCAGCAGGTGGTTTTAGCCCTCGAAGAGCGAGTGAAGCAGGTGTTTTAGACTCTGAATCATCAAAATGACTGTGCTCATAGCCAAGGACTCTGGCAGACTCTGGATGTTGCTCTTGACAACCACAGTCATTATTTTTGTCCCTGTCTGGGTCATAACGAACTGTATCTATCACCCGGGGGATTTGGGTGCAATTAAAAGTATCTGTGGGAACACACATACACAGGAGAATATTACAATGAACCCAAAACAGTAATAAAAGGGGCTTAACCCCAGATTAGACATGTATTTTGCCTCTCACTTTTAGTTCTTATTATGCAAAGTTAGAGAAAACATAGATTAATGTTTTAAGAGGGGACTGTTTTAAGAGGGGACTGAAAGAATATGTATAGTTTCAGCAACTATGACTACATCTTAGGATTAGTATCCATTTTAGTTCTTCTTGCTATTGTTGTATGATCATTTTTTTCTTATATAAACAAGAGACAAATAAAAGCTTATCAGAATTACTTGGAGCAAACTACAGAACTGTATCTGTGTCATTGTTTCTGAAGAGTATTTCTCCAGGCCGCCTGTTGGTGATAAGACTAGGAGTGATGTCAGACCCCAATGTATAATAATTCAACCCTTACACAAACCAGCTACGTTCATGGACAAGTGGAGACATAATCAATTGCATCATTCCCTCCTTTCCCTCCCTCAGCCCCTTCAAAGCATCCAGGACCTTAATGGAATTGAATCTATTTTCGCCCATGAGGACCCTCCGATACATTGTATTTCACAGTTCTACATCGCTCTTATAGCTCTCCAAAATCCACAATACCCTACCTACTTGACCAAGTTGGAAGGAGACCTCGGACCCACGCTTTCTGACAAGAATAAGGATAAAATCCTCCAACTTACACACATCTCTTTAATTGCCTTAAATATGGCGGAGTCCAACTATAAGTTTCTTACCAGATGGCATCATACGCCAGCCAGACTTCACCGAATGTTCCCAGCCAATTCTCCATTATGTTGGAGGAACTGTGGAGAGATTGCCACCCACGCACACATTTGGTAGTCTTGTCCCATCATACGCCCATTTTGGTCTGGAGTAGTGGCTTTGATCCACCAGATTGCTGATGTTCTCTTCCCAATAGACCCTTGGATCATACTCTTCCACGCCACATAAAAGCCCATTGGAAGATCTAAACGCTCGCTTATCCCCCACTTGCTTAATACAGCTTAAGCACATATCCCCACCCTTTGGAGTCAACCTATAATACCTGAAAACCTGGTTACAAAAGGTATCTGAAGTAGACCTCATGGAAGAACTTACCCATATAGCAAGGGGAACCACCAAACGTCATACCCCAACCTGGGCACCATGGTCTTCTTTCCTCACCACCTCTTGTTACAAAGACATCATTTCCTCGACACCCCAGAGTTCCTAATCAATCTACTTGGGAATGTCCAATCAATGGTTAAACTCCTTGAATTATCATACCTTTCATGGTACTGGTCTCTGAGATGATTGTATTATGTAAATGCTAACATGTTTGCCAGCTCCTTCACCCTCCCTCCCCTTCCCTTCCCCCATTCTTTTTCTCCTTCTCCCTCTTTATCTTTTTCCTCTTTCTTCTTTTACTTTTCTCCTTCGTTATATCAATATTTCGACGTCACCCTCTTTGTGAGTGCTTCCACGATATCTACCCTCTGGATGTATGCAGTCTTATGGACCCACCTACCCCCACACCGACTTACGGTTATCCTAAGACCTCATTCCACTGTTGGCCTAGTTTGCACGCATTCACTTACTTACCCTATGGGTACATGAGAGCCATAATATCCATTTGTTGTTATCGTTGGAACAATGATTTATTATGTTTTTGTACCTACTGTTGTATCTATACACCTTCTGTTCAATAAAAAAGATATTAAACAAAAAATAAAAAAACATACCAGCTTGAAAGGATAAAAGGGCTCATCAATATTTATAAGGAGTCCAGCGATAATAGTCCCAGAGATGGTCCAATCTGCAGCAGGATCCAAAATGTCTCAACCGTCCAGCAGAAGGAGACTGCAGGGAGAGGAACCAGGAAGGGACAGCCACACTGTGGAGAACCAGCATGGAACGATGGACCTGGGTGTGGCATCAGCAGAAGTGTGCCCAGAACCAGCGCTCTCTAACTGACATGGATTTCTAAATGTTTCCTTCATTTAAAGATCTAATAAAAATTCATATGGAGCTAATACAATCACCACACTGCTTCACTACCAGAGACTGGGTAGTGGCCAAACAGCATTCTGCCAAGCCTCGGCAACCTTGTTCAGAGAAACCCTTCCAGGTTCTGCATATATTGCTACATCAGCCAAAATTGAGCGCTGAAAGGTAGCCCACCTGGTCCATGCCTCCCATTACACGTTCCACCTCCCCTTTTATAATGCCACTTCTCTCACTGATGACAACACTAAAAGCACATTTGTGGCTGGTATACCAACCAATAAGGAGTCACTGTTTGGTGAGAAAGCCACTCCCTACGCTGGTGTAGGCCTTCCATGCTTGCCATTTGCTGTTGTTTTTTTTTTTATTTTTTAAATCTTTATTTAGGGAGTGCAGATAATAAATATAAATCAACAATACAATATGACAGTTTGTCTGCTTCTGTTAGTATTTTTCACACACAAGAAATAAAAGAAATTCAACTGTGTATTGGTTTAACAGCAAGCAAGGTTCCTTTGAAATGTGCTATCGAGGCAAGTAGTCATAGGTTAATGGTTCCAGCTTGATTTATTCATCAGCGCTGAGGAGAAGGCCCTCTATCGAAATTATGTAATAAACATAAACTAAGCATAATTCAAACGAGGGTGCTCTGACAACATAATGTAACTATGTGACTTCCCGAGGGGTAGCGCCAGTCTATCCCTCTTGTCTAAATAGCGCTCTGCTATCTTATGGTGAATTAATACTATGTATTGCATTATATAAAAATGATGGTGCTCAAACCTACAAGCATAGGAGTGGTACCAAAACGAGATACTGCAATCCGGAGTTTTTTTTTTTTTTTCTCCCCCTTTCCCCTTTACTGATGGGGAAAAAGAGAAAAAGGACACTAGTGGTGCCAAAGAAGGAAGAAAGCAATAGGAATAAGGGGAAACAGAAATAGAAACGTAAGAAGGAAGGACGGATGGGTATAGGGTTCTGACGAGGCAGACGACCCGCGGCCCCGAAGCATCCAGGAAATGGATACCTATGTGTAAGAGTTGTATTTATCTGAAAAGCGGAACATATCCCAATGTGTCCAACGGGTGCCATGTTCCTCCTCTTTTTCCCTGAGAGCAGCTGTGAGGCTCTCCATTCGCTGAATATCACAGACCCTGCTAAACCATTGTGTCACTGTTGGAGGGGACTGCTGCTTCCACATGCTGGGAATACACGCCCTAGCTGCGTTCAAAAGGTGTTTCAGCAAAGATTTGCGGTACCGCTTGCTAGACATCGGAGTCAGATTCAGGAGTACTGCCGCTGGATTGTTCTGAAGATCCACATCAGTGAGTTTGTGAATGATTCCTAAAACCTGTCTCCAGAAAGGAGTCAAGGCCGAACATTCCCAGAAGATGTGAATTAGTTTGCCATTTTGTGTGCCACATCTCCAACATAGGGGACTCTGCCCCGGGAAAATGGATGCTAACACCAAAGGTGTCCTGTACCATCGTGTCAGAATTTTGAAGGTAACTTCTTGGTATTTGCTACATAAAGAGGATTTATGTGCAAAGAAGAGGATTCGGGTCTTTTGGTCTTCTGTAAACATAGTGTTCAAATCTCTCTCCCACTTCACTAAGTATGAGGGATCCTGTTGGGACGTATGGGTCAGTAAGATATTGTAAGATTGAGAAAGAGATTTCCGAATTGGCTCCTCGCCCATGCACAGCTCCTCAAAGGGTGTAGGTTGTCTACAGAAACCGCTAACCTCTGGAAGGGATCTGAGGAAGTGTGACAATTGCAATATCTTCCATCTGCCCAGTATGGAGGAGTTAAAACTAGGGTATATGTTAGAAGGGTCATTCCAATCTGAAGGCCCACAAAAAGAGGAGGCTCTAACTAGACTCCGATCCGAGTGGAGCCGAAAGGACCTATCGGAGAGGCCTGGGTGGAAATCCGGATGTCCAATTATGGGTGTCAGCGGGGAAGGAAAATTGGATGTCTCTGCCAGTTGGAAGTATCTACGGAGTTCCTCCAAAGTGGGTTCCAGCAATGGGTGGGAAGGTGAGAATGTGGAAGGGTGAGTTCCACGCCATTGTAGACCTTCAATGGGAAACGGAATTGTTTCCTGTTCTAACCCAATCCACAGCTTATGTGATGAGTGCCTGCACCAGTCTACTACTCTGTTCATGTGGACTGCTGTGTAATATAAAGCTGGGTCAGGGAGGACAACGCCTCCTCTCAATTTTGGTCTTTGTAATAGGGATCTCTTGAGCCTCGGTGGTTTGCCCTGCCAAACATATCTAACAAATACTGAGCGTAACTTACGGAAGAAGTCCTGTGGTTTCCTAACATGCAATGCCTGGGTGAGGTAGAGCAGTCTCGGCATGACGTTCATTTTTAAAACATTGCATCTACCGAACCAGGAGACCGCCAGGCCCCTCCATCTGTCTAGATCTGAGGAGAAAACGCTCAGGAGTGGTTGAAAGTTGAGTTAATAAATGAGGTGTAAATCAGAGGGAATTTTTGTGCCTAGATATTTAATGGCCTGGGGAGACCACCGGAAGGGGAAATTTGCCGCTAATGGAGGCCCGTGAACCAGGGGTAAGAGTGACGTTTAGCGCTTCTGACTTTTGGAGGTTGATTTTGAAATCCGATAATTCCCCGTATTTACATATTGCCGATAGTAAGTTTGGAAGAGACGTGTGAGGATCTGAGATGTAGAACAACAGGTCATCCGCATATGCGGCAATTTTATGGTGATAAGTGCTCGTTACGAGTCCCCTGATGTCCTCGTTAAGCCTTATATGTTGTAATAAGGGCTCTAATGAAATTATAAAAAGGAGCGGGGAAAGTGGACATCCCTGCCTCGTACCGTTGCTTATCTTAAAGGGGCTAGAAGTAGTCCCATTTACTCTAACTGTTGCTGTGGGAGAGGAATATATGGCAGAAATCCAGGATAACATGGGGGCTGGCATGCCAAGGCGTCGTAGGGTGGCCAGGAGGAAAGTCCAATTTACCCTATCAAATGCCTTTTCGGCGTCCGTAGACAACAAAATGAATATGATGTTAAGGCGTTTAGCCCTAGCCACCACATTTATCGTCCTGATAGTGTTGTCTTGAGCCTCCCTGTTACGGATGAAACCTGCTTGGTCTAGAGGGATTATGCGTTGGAGAACAGAGCCCATTCGCTCAGCCAGAATTTTTGTAAATAACTTCAGATCACAATTAAGAATGGAGATAGGTCTGTATTTTGCGCATAGCAGCGGGTCTTTCTCAGGTTTAGGGATGACAGATATGCTAGCTTGCAGGATATCTGTAGGTATGGCTTGGTTATCTAATATGGCATTGAAGGCAGTAACGAAGTGAGCTGCCAGTTGAGTTTGGAAGGTTTTATAGTAGGTGATGGTGAAACCATCGGGGCCAGGGCGCTTTCCCCGTCGGGGTGTTGGCTAGTGCATTTGTGAGCTCATCTGCGGTAATAGGCTGTGAGAGCAAATCTATCTCCTCCTCATTGAGGGAAGGTAGTTTCACAGCCGCAAGATACGTTTCTATAGATTCTAAACTATTCTGGCTCTGTTCCCCCGAGGGAGAAGAATGTAAATTGTACAGGTCTTCATAAAATACCCTGAAAGACTCAGCCATTTCTGCAGAATCGTGAATTTTGGATCCTGTAGAGGAAGATAATGCGGTGATGTAGGAAAGGTTACGTTGGGTCCGTATGGCGTTTGCTAGTGATCTGCTGCACTTATCCCCGAACTCATAAAAGGTTCTACATATCCTCAAAAGATTATTCTTAGCGTGAAACAGAGAATGCTCTCTGATTTGTTCTCGGAGCCTGGTTACTTCTGCCTCTGTGGCCCTGTCTGGATGATTTTTGTGACGTTTTCACAATCATGTAGTTTTGCGAGTAACTCAGATTTTTCGTTTTTTCTCTGGCTACTTTGAGTCTGTGGCCATGTTTAATAAATATTCCTCTTATGTAACATTTATGCGCTGCCCAGATAGTTAGAGGACTGGGGACCGATTATTTGTTACTCTCAAAAAAGAGATTCAGTTCTCGCAAAATGTCTGTTCTCACCTCAGGATCTTGGATAAGAGATTCGTTTAGATGGCAGGTGGCTACCTTGGGAGCCGGGCGTTGCAAATTTAGGATCAAAGAGATCGGAGCATGGTCTGAGAGCGCGATGTGCCCAATCTGTGCCACCGAGACAAGTGGAATCGTAGCGTGGGAGACCAGGAAGAGGTCAATCCTGGAGTATGAGTTATGGACAGCCGAGAAAAAGGTGTAGTCTCTCTCCTGTGGATGGAGAATCCGCCATATGTCAACTAAACGATAAGAATGCAACAGGTCCCTGATTCGATTCCGGTATTGCAAAGAACCCGACAATGTGTCTTTACGGGGATCGATGGTAAGATTAAGGTCTCCCCCTAACACTAGCGTTCCCTCTGTGAAGGAGGCCAGGGCGTCCAAGCATGATTCAAGTACTGGCAGTTGGTCCACATTTGGCAAGTACAGGTTCGCAAATGTGAATGTCTGCGACTGAATAGTACCTTTGACAAAAAGGTATCTACCTTCAGGGTCAGCGTGGAGGTCCCCAAGCTGCCAAGGCAAAGTTTTAGCCAGGAGTATACTTGTCCCTTTAGATTTTGAGGAGAGTGAAGCACTGTGGTACACTATTGGGAAATGCTTACTGTAGAGTTTAGGGATACAATCCGCCCGAAAATGGGTTTCTTGTAAAAACACTATCTGGGGTCTCTGCCTCCAAAGATCCGAGAGGCAACTGGAATGCTTCTCTGGAGCATTTAAGCCCTTCACATTCCAGGATACAAACTTCAGAGACATGTCTGATAGAACGGGGTCGGGTCGCCAGACCTCACCAGAAACTGGAGCTGATAGCGGTGTGGGGGAGAGGGGAGGAGGAGAGAAACAGTTTAGAGTGAGAGAGTTACAGAGAGAGGGTGGGGAAAGACACAGATAAGGGTAAGAAAAGAGAAAGAGGAGAACAAGAAGGAAGAAGTAAGAACAAACTAAGTCTCCAATCGGAGGACTACTGCCTATTTGGGCAGCTAGGGCCTAGTGAGGGAAAAGGTAAGGCACTTCAGAGGACGGACTCCCGGAACGCGAGTCCCCCATCAGCCCACTTCTCAATAAGAGCGGTCCTGTCAGGAACCGCATTATTACATTAGGCTTCTTTGAAATGAGATAGCTCCTTAAAAACACCTAATATATAACCTTGTGACATTCAGTTTAACATAACACGTCTTAACATTATAACCAGCAAAAATAAGACATTAAGTAATACCTTAAATGAGAAAACTATGTCAATTTCTGATCTCTTGTTATCAGCTCTGTTTACTGAATAGACCGCTAATTCCACTGGATCTAAGCCAAGTGAGAGCGATCCATAGCCCCTTACCAAACATATCTGAAGGGGTCAATTTCCATCCGGAACAATCTTTGGGTCCCAAGATAGGGTAATTGGCAAAAAAAGGGGGGGTGGATGAGGGATGGGGTGAGGAGAGGGAGAAGGAGGGTCAATGTGGGGGGAGGGTGGGGAGGGAAGCGGGGAGGGGAGGGAGGGGAAGCAGGGGACCATTAGTAGGATAATTACATCTCTAGACAGATACTCATCTCTGGATGTTATTAGAGTTTCCACCATTGTTACCAACTAGCCCCTCTAAATCCTATCGTAAAAATTAAACACACTCCAGTGGTAAGCATCAATACTTTTAGGCAGTGTGAACTATGTATACCCATTTCTGCGTCCTGTAGTGCGGTACAAGAAAAGAGAAAAAAAAAAAGGGAAGGAGGGGCCCAACAAATGAGTGATTGCTAATCAACTATACATAGAGTCCGTTATCTCTAGGTTATAACAGTAATGTCAGTTGTACCAGTGTCTTCTCAAGGATGATCCCTGATATGGGACCCGTTTACCAGACTGTGTACTTTCCCTCTGCTCCTGGTCAAAAAACAACTAACCAAGATACTGGGAACTTAACGTGTCTCCATGAGACCAACAGGCCAGAGAGGTAAGGAAGTCAATCCAAATAGGCCAGAGGTTAGAAAAAAAAAATCCCTTTTTCTTTCCTTTCTCCCCCCTCTTCCTTCAGTCAATCAAAAAGAGGAGGTAGTGTACCATCAAGACAAGGGCAGGGAGTACTTACATACGAAAGGAGACAACAAGAGAAAAATAAGTAGCCATGTTCAGCCTTAATAGCAACTTATCTCTATGGATTCAAGGCTCGTTGTCCTGAGGGGCCAGCGGTCGTCTACGTTGTGATCAGTGGTTGCGTCGAGGCCTTTGAGGTCTGCCCGAAGGGTTCACCGCTGGTATATTAGTAGTGGGAGTCAGGACAAACGCCAGCCAGTTAGGTAGTGACATCGATGGTAGCCCGAGGGTATTGAGAAAGGTGGGGACCTCTCTAGGGTGTCGGAGGGTATATGTGCGACCTCCCTTTTACATAGTTACATAGTTACATAGTAGGTGAGGTTGAAAAAAGACACACGTCCATCAAGTCCAACCTATGTGTGTGATTATGTGTCAGTATTGCCTTACATATCCCTGTATGTTGCGGTCATTCAGGTGATTATCTAATAGTTTCTTGAAGCTATCAATGCTCCCCGCTGAGACCACCGCCTGTGGAAGGGAATTCCACATCCTTACCGCTCTTACAGTAAAGAACCCTCTACGTAGTTTAAGGTTAAACCTCTTTTATTCTAATTGTAATGAGTGGTCCCGAGTCTTATTAAACTCTCTTCTGCGAAAAAGTTTTATCCCTATTGTGGGGTCACCAGTACAGTATTTGTAAATTGAAATCATATCCCCTCTCAAGCGTCTCTTCTCCAGAGAGAATAAGTTCAACGCTCGCAACCTTTCCTCATAACTAAGATCCTCCAGACCCTTTATTAGCTTTGTTGCCCTTCTTTGTACTCGCTCCATTTCCAGTACATCCTTCCTGAGGACTGGTGCCCAGAACTGGACAGCATACTCCAGGTGCGGCCGGACCAGAGTCTTGTAGAGCGGGAGAATTATCGTTTTATCTCTGGAGTTGATCCCCCTTTTAATACATGCCAATATTCTGTTTGCCTTATTAGCAGCAGCTTGGCATTGCATGCCATTGCTGAGCCTATCATCTACTAGGACCCCCAGGCCCTTTTCCATCCTAGATTCCCCCAGAGGTTCTCCCCCCAGTGTATAGATTGCTTTCATATTTTTGCCATCTAAATACATTATTTTACATTTTTCTACATTGAACCTCATTTGCCATGTAGTCGTCCACCCCATTAATTTGTTCAGGTCTTTTTGCAAGGTTTCCACATCCTGCGGAGAAGTTATTGCCCTGCTTAGCTTAGTATCATCTGCAAATACAGAGATTGAACTGTTTATCCCATCCTCCAGATCGTTTATAAACAAATTAAATAGGATTGGTCCCAGCACAGAACCCTGGGGAACCCCACTACCCACCCCTGACCATTCTGAGTACTCCCCATTTATCACCACCCTCTGAAAACGCCCTTGTAGCCAGTTTTCAATCCAGGTACTCACCCTATGGTCCATGCCAACGGACCCTATTTTGTACAGTAAACGTTTATGGGGAACTGTGTCAAATGCTTTTGCAAAATCCAGATACACCACGTCTACGGGCCTTCCTTTATCTAGATGGCAACTCACCTCCTCATAGAAGGTTAATAGATTGGTTTGGCAAGAACGATTCTTCATGAATCCATGCTGATTACTGTTAATGATATCGTTCTTATTACTAAAATCTTGTATATAGTCCCTTATCATCCCCTCCAAGATTTTACATACTATTGATGTTAGGCTAACTGGTCTGTAATTCCCAGGGATGTTTTTTGGGCCCTTTTTAAATATTGGTGCTACATTGGCTTTTCTCCAATCAGCTGGTACCATTCCAGTCAATAGACTGCCTGTAAAAATTAGGAACAACGGTCTGGCAATCACCTGACTGAGTTCCCTAAGTACCCTCGGATGCAAGCCATCTGGTCCCGGTGATTTATTAATGTTAAGTTTCTCAAGTCTAATTTTAATTCCGTCCTCTGTTAACCATGGAGGTGCTTCCTGTGTTGTGTCATGAGGATAAACACTGCAGTTTTGGTTACTGAAGCCCCCCGATTCACTCGTGAAGACTGAGGAGAAGAATAAATTCAATACCTTTGCCATCTCCCCATCCTTTGTAACCAGATGTCCTTCCTCATTCTTTATGGGGCCAATATGGTCTGTGCTCCCTTTTTTACTGTTTACATACTTAAAGAATTTCTTGGGATTTTTTTTGCTCTCCTCCGCTATGTGTCTTTCATGTTCTATCTTAGCCGTCCTAATTGCACCCTTACATTTCTTATTACATTCTTTATAAATTCTGAATGCTGAGGATGATCCCTCAACCTTGTATTTTTTGAAGGCCTTCTCCTTTGCTTTTATATGCATTTTTACATTGGAGTTAAGCCATCCAGGATTTTTGTTCGCTCTTTTAAATTTATTACCCAATGGGATACATTGGCTAATGCCCTTATTTAATATGCTCTTAAAGCAAACCCATCTCTCCTCCGTATTCTTTGTTCCTAATATTTTATCCCAATTTATGCCTTTTAGCAGATCTCTTTCTTGCGATTAGATGAAAAGGATGACCCCACTTGTAGGTGATTCCTTGTTCACTGAATTTCTCTAGCAGGGGCTTCATGCAACGGCGCATCTGTAGAGTCCTGCGGGAAACGTCTGGCAGGAGAGATATCTGGGCTCCATCAAAGTCGATATGCCCTCTACGCCAGGCTCTTTGGAGGATGTCCTCTTTGATAGAATAATTATGCAGGCAACAAAGGACATCTCTAGGTCTGTCCTCTGCAGTGTTTCTGGGGCCAAGGGTTCTGTGGACCCTGTCTATGGCGATAGGTGTTTCCGTGGGGCGCTCTAGGCAGTCGTTGAATAGCGCAGTCACCGTCATCCTTAGGTCCGCTTGCTGCGTCGCTTCTGGCAGACCGCGGATCCTTATGTTACGCCTACGGCTGCGGTTTTCCTGGTCAACTAGCAACAGGTGTAGCTGTGCGATTTTGTCTGCCATCTCCTCTTTTGTGTCATTTAATTCTGTAAAGCCCTGGCGCAGCTTTGCAGTGTCGTTCTCAATAGAAGTGACTCGTGTGGTGACCTCTGTTACAGATTGCTTAATTCCAGCAATCTCTCCTCGTAGCGCTGCCTCCATTCTGAGTGCTACAGAGTCTAAATCATCTCTAGTGGGCAGCTTTTGTAGTAGAGCCCATAGAGACTGCTCTCCAGGAAGCATAGATGGGGGCACATGTGAAGGCAGAGTCAGTGGGGCATAGCTCATGGAAGCTTGCAGTAAAATGGGCAGAGGCGCACCAGGGGTTAAGCTCCATGGCTGGGAGCGCCGGATATCTTGTGAGTCCCACTGCAGAGAGCAACTGGGTTCTCCTCCTGGGCTTGCCAGTGATGCGAGGGATAGTGAACAGGGGAGGTAAGGGGAGAGATCACTATTAGGGGAGAACGGCAGCATATCATTACCCTGGTCTTGTCTCCCTCCTCCTCCCGCTGGCGCTCCGTGCTCCTCTCCCTCGTCTGAACGCGGCGCCATCCTGGAAAAGTCTGGTGTAGAAGCCGCCGCTGTTTTGGCACCAGGAATCTCTCCATCTGTATCCCCGCTCACGTAGCACAGCAGAGCAGTCTTCTCCGGCAGTGTGGGAGTGCTGAGAAGCCAAAATATGAGTTTTTTCTGTGCGGGCAGTCTGTGAATGAGCCGCGGACCGGGAGCCCTCTGAAAAACACGGCTTCACTCCTCCATGCCGAGACCACGCCCCTTCTGCTGTTGTTTTTTGCGATGCATTTGACAGAGCCACTTAGGCCCAGCTAACTACTTGTGTTCCATTTTGTTCATCCACATGTCTAGGCATGTCATCAGGTCATCAGTGGTTGTCCTTATTGTCTATTTTTCTCTGTCAAGCTATTTCTCCTCTCCATAGACTAATCACACAATACAACTGCAACATGTCTGGACTCAAAAAAGAAAATGCAAAGCGCGTGGCCATTTTCCTATGACTTATTGTGGGGGACTGGAATTCCTCTTATTGTGGTTATTTTTAATGACTCTTGAGATGGACAGATCTCTTTTCCTGAAAAGTTTTTGAGAAGAGTACATCTTGTCCCCGGAAATAGCATGACTTTCCAGTAGATCCCTTATTTTCCCACATATATATGGATATACTGTATATAAGGCAAGCTGTTCAGCAAAACTGGCAGTTGGAGGGACATAGCATATAACACTGCTGGAGATGAATTCAACTGTCACTTTTTATACATAAGGTTTAAACCATTTTTTCTAAAAGAAAAAAAACTGTTGCTGTAATTGCTTTAGGCCTCGCTCACCCCAATGGTGCAGAGTTGCGAGCGTTCTGCAAGGTCTCAAAGAAAACAATGGTTCTCTATGTGCCCTCTTCACACCACAATGTGCAGATTTTTCAGTGCAGGAATCTGCAACATGTACGCAGTTTTCCATGTGAAAGAAAAACTGAGGTGACATCAACATTGTGGTGTGAACAGGGCACATAAAAGACGCTCATGAAATCTGATGTCAACATGCATAAAAACTCCCCGGAACACGCATGAAAACTGATGTCAACCTGTATCTGTGCAAGTGAAATCTGCTTAGATTTTCCATCAGTTTTTATGCATGTATGGTGTGAACAAGCCCTAAAAGTGTTACAGGAACTCCTTTTATCTTAAAGTCCATGTAAGACTACACTGTCCACAGGGTGACAACACTGCTGTGTGATTTCACTGCGGAGCAAACAGGGTTATCACAGTATTACAGGAAGTACCAAATCTACTGACAGGAGTAACAGGTAATGGGGGGGAGTCAGAGTTACAAATTTAATTTGTTTTCTTTAACCACTTAGAGACCAGACCTCTTTTTTAAATGTGTTGTTTACAAGTTAAAAACATTTTTTTTGCTAGAAAATTACTTAGAACCCCCAAACGTTATACATTTTTTTTTCTAACACCCTGTCACACAGCACTTTTTTTTTAAAAAATACACCTTTTGAATTAAAAAATAAAATAACAGTAAAGTTAGCCCAATTTTTTTTATATTGTGAAAGATAATGTTACGCTGAGTAAATACCCAACATGTATTCGCTACTGGGAGGGGGTAACTAGTAGCTTGGGAGATATCTTTTGCACGTCAGTGAAAAGGGAGGCGGTGGAATGCATCTTGGGATACAGAAGAGTAGAGGGGGAGAGGAGGAGTACCACACGGGCAATTTTGAGAGGTTTATTTCAAGCCAGGAAAATGATAACGCTAAGGTGGCAATCAAAGGATCCCCCGACTGTGAATGATTGGATAGGTACACTTAGTGACTCCCTCGGCAGGGAGAGATTGGAGTACATTAAGAGAGGGAATCTCCAGGAATTTGATAAAATGTGGAAGCCATGGGAGGAAAAGGTGGTCTGCCTAAAGGGAAAGGTTGGAGTGTAAGGGATTAGGCTATTGACTCAGAATTACAAGCTCTGTAGGAATATCAAATTTTTTTGGTTTGCACGAAGGGATTTAGGGTTGGTGGTGATATGGTGCTGGTAGGTAACAGTAGAAATTATTAAATCCTGTGTTTGGGTAGGATTTTGTATAAAAAGTGTATGGGGATGGAGGGGTGGGGGAGTGGGGGAATGGGAAGGGTTGGGGGGTTATTATGTTCACTTAATAGGCTATCATTGGCCCTAATAGGGGGCTATGGGTGTGGGGACCCCATTAGCCCAGCTTCACATATGTGGTAATTGTATCTCCTTTCCTTTTTTGTTTTTTTTTAGCCTTTTTTCTTCTTCCTTTTTATTGCCTTTTCTGTTCTTATTTGTTTTTTTTTTTTCTCTTTTTTTTTTTAATTTATTTTTATTTTTATGCCTTAGCCTGTTGGCACTCGTTCTCTTCGCGCAGGGCTGTGTGTGATACTGCAACTCAGGGCATCCCGGTTAGGGAGAAACAGGATCTATAAACTCCGGTAGGCTCGAGCTGTGTTATCTGAGCAGCCGAGAATAAGTAATTTAAGAATTTTCTTAGTAAGGTATTTAATAAAGCTGTATATAAGTGCTGGTTTTATTCTTGATAAAATAAAGTAAAAAGGAAAGAAATCCACAATGATGTGAATCTAAGTTGGCGATAATTAATGAATATTACGCTGATTAGGCCCGATAGTGGTGATCGCTGATGTGGAAAAAAAAAAAGAGAAAAAAAAAAAAAAAAATACCCAACATGTCACGCTTCAAAATTACGCCCGCTCGTGGAATGGCGACAAACTATTACCCTTAAAAATCTCCATAGGCGACATTAAAAAACACGGGGATACCGGGGTTATGGCAGCTAGCTGTTGCCATAACAACGATATCCATCCTCAAAATAGGGACGTACATCGGCGTGCGGCAGTCCAAAATTCCATTAATGATAATGACAAGAGGAGTCTCACTTTCTTCACTAACAATAGGAGAGCCAATCACACGGAGGCTAGGAATATTTCATCCAATGTAAGATGAAGTCGGCAACCAGGTGAGTATTAAAGCGGAGTTTCACCCAAAAATGGAAGTTCCGCTTTTTCGGAATCCCCCCCCTCCGGTGTAACATTTGACACCTTTCAGGGGGGAGGGGAGAGCAGATACCTGTATAATCTAGGTATTTACTCCCACTTCTGGGCATAGATAGCCGCAGTATCCCCCGATATCTATGCCATGTCCGCCGCCTTCTCCGTCCCCCCGCTGTCTTCTGGGAGACATACAGGTCCCAGATGACAGCAGGGACCAGTGGGATCACGCAGCACGACTCACGCATGCAAAGTAGGGAACCAGGCTGTGATGCCACAAGGCTTCACTTCCTGATTCCCTTAATGAAGATGGCGGCGCCTCCAACCGAGACCCGAGAGAGCTGCCATCGCGGGCGCCCTGGACTGGTAAGTGTCCATATTTTAAAAGTCAGCAGCTGCAGTATTTGTAGTTGCTGACTTTAAAAAAAAAAAATTTGGCGGAACTCTGCTTTAATAAAATCAATCTTTATTCAATCCAAAGGAGTACACCCATTCCAAAATAGGGCCAACACTAGGGATGGGCCGAACACCCCCCGGTTCGGTTCGCACCAAAACCTGCGAACGGACCGAAAATTCGCACGAACGTTAGAACCCCATTGACGTCTATGGGACTCGAACGTTCAAAATCAAAAGTGCTCATTTTAAAGGCTAATTTGCATGGTATTGTCCTAAAAAGGGTTTGGGGACCCGGGTCCTGCCCCAGGGGACATGTATCAATGCAAAAAAAACTTTTAAAAACGGCCATTTTTTCCGGAGCAGTGATTTTAATGATAATTAAAGTTAAAATAAAAAAAGTGAAATATTCCTTTAAATATCGTACCTGGGGTGTGTCTATAGTATGCCTGTAAAGTGGCGCGTGTTTCCCGTGCTTAGTACAGTCCCTGCACAAAATGTCTTTTTTAAAGGAAAAAAAGTCATTTAAAACTGCTTGCGGCTTTAATGTAATGTCGGGTCCTGGCAATATGGATGAAAATCAGTGAGACAAACAGCATGAGCCCCCCAGTCCATTACCATGCCCTTTGGGTCTTCTATGGATATTAAGGGGAACCCCGCACGTAAATTAAAAAAAGCAAAGGCGTGGGGTCACCAGGCCCTATATACTCTGAACAGCAGTATACAGGCGGTGCAAACAAGACAGGGACTGTAGGTTTGTTGTTAAGTAGAATCTGTTTGTAATTTTGAACTGGTACATTTTTAACATGTTTAGCTCCAGACAAAAAATCTTTTTTAAGCTTTTTGGAAAACATAGGGAAGGGTTATCACCCCTGTGACATTCTTTTTGCTGTCTGTGCTCCTCTTCAGAAGAGTTCACCTCATTTTTGGTCCCAATGACAAATGTTTTTTGAAAATTTGTTTTTTTTTGTGAAACAAGGATTGGTGATAAAGCATCAGTGGAAAGGAGAAACATTTTTCCCATATTAACTCTTACAGGAGAGAATTTCCCTTCCTAGGGGTAGATTTCATCTCACTTCCTGTTGTCTCCTTCCGTTTGCAAGTAGGAGTCGTTTGTAAGTTGTATGTTTGAAAGTAGGGGCCTGCCCTATATACTCAGCAGAAATTTGGGCCTTAGGTGTTGTTGTGGCCACAACACTGTAAGCCCTCACAGGGCCCTGCTGTGAAATATTAGATCAAGAATTGTAATTACATGCCCTTGTTGAACAGGGGCTGAAAAATTGGGCCTTAGGCACTGGTGGGGGCACCCAGAACCAAAAATGTTCTTACAAGCTATCAGCGTGATCATTGAGGAGGAAGAGGATAATTACTCAGGATAGTCACTCAGCATCAGCATAGGCAGTCTTTGAAGGGATCTGAGATTTCAAAAAAAATTATTCGGTTACATCAGCATCATGTGCTCGGTAGTTGGTGGTGATCCAAGACTGATTCATTTTTATGAAGGTCAGTCGATCGACCGAGTCGGTGGACAGACGCACCCTGTAATCGGTTACAAAACCTCCAGCAGCACTGAATGTGCGTTCCGAAAGAACGCTGGATGCAGGACAGGCCAGTAGCTCAATTGCATACTGTGCAAGCTCTGGCCAGTGATCCATCCTCAAGACCCAGTAACCCAGAGGATTTTCGGTGGGAAAGGTGTCAAAGTCAGATCTTGCCCCTAGGTATTCCTGCACCATGTAAAACAGACGCTGGCGATGGTTGCTGGAACCGATCATACCTTGGGGCTGCGGACTAAAAAATTGTCTGAATGCATCGGTCAGATGGCCACCTTCTCCACCGCTCCTTCTTTGACTGACCGAAGCCTCAGCAACATGTTGTCCAGAAACAGGAGTTTGTAACCTCCCAGTCTCTGGGAACGCGTTGCACAGACCTTTCTGCAAGGCTTCCCGAAGATGTTTCATCCTCTACTCCCTCTGCGATGGCAAGATAAGGTCCGCAACTTTACCCTTGTAACGTGGATCAAGGAGGGTTGCCAGAAAGTATTGGTCCTTCTCCTTGATACCACGAATATGAGGATCCTTACGCAGGCTTTGCAGGATCAGGGAGGCCATGCAGCGTAGGTTTGCTGAGGCATTCGGTCCGGAGTCCTCTGGGTCACTAAGGACAACATGGTCCGCAGCCACCTCCTCCCAGCCACGTACAAGTCCATGTGTTTCTTGGGACTGATCCCTTAAAGACTGCTGCTGAGGCTGAGTGCCAGGCTCCACCTCCATACTGACACAATCCTCCTTCTCCTCCACTTCCTCCTCGTCCTCTTCCTGTGTGATCGGCGGGCACGCAGGAACACTGTCTGGATAAAGGGGGCCTTGAGAGCTAAGGAAGTCCTCCTCTTCCTGCCTCTGTTCTGCCTCAAGTGCCCTGTCCATTATTCCACGCAGCGTGTGCTCCAACAGGTGGACAAGGGGGACAGTGTCACTGATGCATGCACTGTCACTGCTCACCATCCTCGTGGCCTCCTCAAATGGTGACAGGACAGTGCATGCATCCCTGATCATGGCCCACTGGTGTGGGGAAAAAAAACAAGCTCCCCTTACCCTGTCCTGGTGCCATAGTCGCACAGGTACTCATTGATGGCCCTCTGCTGCGTGTGCAGCCACTGCAGCATGGCCAACATTGAGTTCCACCTGGTGGGCATGTCACAGATTAGGCGGTTCTTAGGCAGGTTAAACTCCTTTTGGAGGTCTGCCAGCCGAGCACTGGCATTATATGACTGGCGGAAATGCACACAGACTTTCCTGGCCTGCCTCAGGTCATCCTATAAGCCCGGGTACCTGCCCAAGAACCGCTGCACCACCAAGTTAAGGACGTGAGCCAAACAGGGCACATGGGTCATTTGTCCCTGTCGGAGGGCAGAGAGGAGGTTGGTGCCATTGTCGCAAACCACAATTCCTGCCTTAAGTTGGCGTGGCGTCTACCACCTCTGAACCTGCCCCTGTAGAGCTGACAGAACCTCTGCCCCAGTGTGGCTTCTGTCCCCCAAGCACACCAGCTCAAGCACCGCATGGCATCTTTTGCGTAGCCCCTTGAATGCCTACGGAGCACCGCTGGTTCCGAGGACAAAGCACAGGAAGAGGCCAGTAGAGAGCCCGAATCGCCTTCCGTGAGAAAAAGTGGCGTTTGGGTACCTGCCACTGAGGAACCGCACATTACACAAACTCACGGAAGGGGACAGAGTCTACCAACTGAAAAGGCAGCAGTTGAAGTGCTAGCAATTTTGCCAAGCTAGCATTCAACCGCTGGGCATGTGGATGGCTGGGAGTGAACTTCTTTTGGTGGTGCAGCAGCTGGGGCAGGGAAATTTGCCTGGTACAATCTCACGTCGGTGTACCGAAAGCAGATTGCCCACAAGTACTTGGCTGTGACACACCTATTTCTACACCTTCATTCCTCTCAGTGCAGGTCTCAGAGAGGACTGAAGGATTAGTGGGGTTGGAGATCTCAGCTGATGAGGAAAGGAGAGGTCCTCTTTGTTCTTTGGTGTGGGTCTTTTAAATACGCTTGCCAACAAACTGCATGTCAGGTCAACATATGTCTGCTCAAGCATGTGGTGCCCAAGCAGGAGATGTTTTGGCCATGCGAGATACGCTTGAGACATATGTTGCAAATAGCAGCGGTGCGATCTGATGCACTCGTCCCAAAAAAGGCCCACACCAAAGAACTTTTTGAATAATGCGCAGAGACTGCAGCGCCCTGCACATGCGGAGCTTTGGGGTGTGATGCAGTCAGTGTGCTGCCCTTAGTCTGGCCCCTGGAGGGCATCCTGCCTTGTTGGTGATGTGCCGCCTCCTCCTCCTCCTCCTCTCTCCTATCAGGCACCCACGTTGAGTCAGTGACCTCATCATCCCCTCCCTCCTCATCACTGGAGCAAACCTGGCAGTATGCTGCAGCAGGGGGAGCATGACTGCCAGATTTCTGTCCTTCTTGGGCACCCCCTCTGTCCGTGCTCACGTTACTGCCTTCATCTAGCTCAGTATCATCATCAGAGCCTTCCAAACGCTGGGCATCCTCCTGGAGCATGTACCCAACACTGTCAAACAGTTCTAGGGACTCCTCGGGAGGACATGGTGGGGCTAGGGAAGGAGTCACTGATGACATTGAGCCGAGGGAAGAGGCCGCTGCTTTACCAGACAAAGTACCCTGAGCATGGGTGAGAGAGGATGAGGAGGATGAGGATGGCTTGGTCATCCACTCAACCAAGTCTTCCGCATGTTGCGGCTCAACAAGCCCAGCTGCCAAAAAAAAGGCCAAGCGTGTCCCACGGTCACGTGCTGATGAGGATGCACCGTCTCCATGACCAGCACTGTTGCCTCTAGACACAGAGCCTGCTTGCCCTCTTTTTTTGGCTTGTGACTGTCTGCCTCTCCTTGTTGGCCTTTTAGACATACTAATGGCCTGTAGCTGCACTAAGCTGGGATATATATATATGTACTGATACTGCAGCTAGCAAAATCAACTGCCTGCCTGTAGTATGAGAACACCACCAACCTTCTACAGGTAGCTTTAGCTGAACACTGTGCAGAGCTTGCAAAACAATAACTTGTAGGTTTAGCTGAACACTGTGAGGAGGACGCATTACACTAACTTGTAGTTTAGCTGAACACTGTGAGCAGGTCGCACTACACTAACTTGTAGCTTTAGCTGAACACTGTGCAGAGTTCTCACTACACTAACTTGTAGCTTTAGCTGAACACTGTGCACTTGTAGGTTTAGCTGAACACTGTGAGGAGGATGCATTACACTAACTTGTAGCTTTAGCTGAACACTGTGCAGAGGTCGCACTACACTAACTTGTAGTTTTAGCTGAACACTGTAAGCAGGACGCACTACACTAACTTGTAGCTTTAGCTGAACACTGTGCAGATGTCACACTAAACTAACTTGTAGTTTTAGCTGAACACTGTGCAGAGGTCTCACTACACTAACTTGTAGTTTTAGCTGAACACTGTGAGCAGGTCGCACTACACTAACTTGTAGCTTTAGCTGAACACTGTGCAGATGTCACACTAAACTAACTTGTAGTTTTAGCTGAACACTGTGAGCAGGTCGCACTACACTAACTTGTAGCTTTAGCTGAACACTGTGCAGAGGTCACACTACACTAACTTGTAGTTTTAGCTGAACACTGTGAGCAGAACGCACTACACTAACTTGTAGCTTTAGCTGAACACTGTGCAGAGGTCTCACTACACTAACTTGTAGTTTTAGCTGAACACTGTGAGCAGGATGCACTACACTAACTTGTAGCTTTAGCTGAACACTGTGCAGAGATCTCACTACACTAACTTGTAGTTTTAGCTGAACACTGTGAGCAGGACGCACTACACTAACTTGTAGCTTTAGCTGAACACTGTGCAGAGGTCTCATTACACTAACTTGTAGTTTTAGCTGAACACTGTGGGCAGGACGCACTACACTAACTTGTAGCTTTAGCTGAGCACTGTGCAGAGGTCGCACTACACTAACTTGTAGTTTTAGCTGAACACTGTGAGCAGAATGCACTACACTAACTTGTAGCTTTAGCTGAACACTGTGCAGAGGTCTCACTACACTAACTTGTAGTTTTAGCTGAACACTGTGAGCAGAATGCACTACACTAACTTGTAGCTTTAGCTGAACACTGTGCAGAGGTCTCACTACACTAACTTGTAGTTTTAGCTGAAAACTGTGAGCAGGACGCACTACACTAACTTGTAGCTTTAGCTGAACACTGTGCAGAGGTCACACTACACTAACTTGTAGTTTTAGCTGAACACTGTGAGCAGGATGCACTACACTAACTTGTAGCTTTAGCTGAACACTGTGCAGAGGTCTCACTACACTAACTTGTAGTTTTAGCTGAACACTGTGAGGAGGACGCACTACACTAACTTGTAGCTTTAGCTGAACACTGTGCAGAGGTTGTACTACACTAACTTGTAGTTTTAGCTGAACACTGTGAGCAGGACGCACTACACTAACTTGTAGCTTTAGCTGAACACTGTGCAGAGGTCTCAATACTTTAACTGACAATTGCGCAGTCATGCAACACTGTACCTAAATAAAACTTATGTCATTTTTTTCCACACATATTAAGCTTTCTTTTGGTGGTATTTGATCACCTCTGTGTTTTTTGTCTGAACAAAAAAAGACTAACAATTAAAACATATATATATATTTTGTACCTTCTGCTATAAAACATATCCCATAAAAAAATTTAAAAAATTGAATTTATTCATCAATTTAGGCCAATATGTATTCTGCTACATATTTTTGGAAAAAAAATCCCAATAAGCATATATTGATTGGTTTGCGCAAAAGTTATAGTATCCAAAAACTATGGGATATTTTTATTTATTATTATTATTATTATTATTTTTATTATTATTATTTTTATTTTTTTTAATACTACTAATGGCAGTGATCAGCAACTTTATAGCAAGACTGCGCTATTGCAGTGGACTTTCTGACAGCAACTGACACTTTGTGAGAACTAGTGACACTAATACAGTGATCAGTGCTAAAATTATTATGCACTGTCACTGTACTAATGACACTGGCTGGGAAGGGGTTAACATCAGGGGTGATCAAAGGGTTAAATTTGTGCCTAGCCAGTTTTTTACTCCACTGTGGAAAGTGCTTTTACTAGGGAATCAAATGGAATTTATTCCCTGCTTTGCAGGGACACAAACTCCATCTATCACGTGCCTGATAGAAGAGCCTGATATGGTAAGAAAGGCCTCTTACACCTCTGACTTGGCCCACCTGATAGTGTAGACAAGAGGCGCAGGAGTACAGAGTTGCATTAGTGCCTGTAAGTCTTGCTAGCGGCAGGGCAGGTGTCTACGCTGGGCAGCAGAAGTCGTCAGATGCCTCCAGTAAGCAGAGGAGCTGGTAGGCAGCTGGTACTGGTGACAGCAGACAGAGTAGCAGAGCCAGGCAGGCTGGGTCATATACAGACAGGATGGATTGGGTACAGGGTACGGGCAGGAGCATGGTCAGGAAACAAGCCAGGTTTGGAACCGATCAGTAAAGCCGGAGCCAATGGAGCAGACAGAAGCGGAGGTCAGGACAAGCCAAGGTTGGTCCAGGTGGAGTCCAGAGAGTGGTCAAGACGAGTCAGGTCAGCAACTGGAAACAGTATACAGAGTCACAGGATCACAGGTTACCCAGGAGGCTGGAGACAAAGCAGCGCTGATCCTGAGCACTGGCCGAGTTCAGATAGCCTGTTTGGCACCAGCATCTGTCATGCGTGCATGCAAGTGCCGGCGCACACGAGAATGCACGAGGGCACGTATGTGTGCGGCGCATTAGCCTGTGCCCAATTCCTGTGAGCCCGAGAGGTAACATGTATTAGCCTGCGCACATAAGTCCAACCAGGAGAGCCACCTTATCTATTTGCAAGCCTTTCCTTAACCGCTTCAGCCCCGGAAGATTTTACCCCATTCCTGACCAGAGCACTTTTTGCGATTCGACACTGCGTCGCTTTAACTGACAATTGCGCGGTCGCACGACGTTGCACCCAAACGAAATTGACGTCTTTTTTTCCCCACAAATAGAGCTTTCTGTTGGTGGTATTTGATCACCTCTGCGGTTTTTATTTTTTTTTCGTTATAAACAAAAAAAGAGCGACAATTTTGAAAAAAAAAACCACAATATTTTTTCCTTTTTGCTATAATAAATATCCCCCAAAAATATATAAAAAAAACAATTTTTTTCCTCAGTTCAGGCCGATATGTATTCTTCTACATATTTTTGGTAAAAAAAATCAATAAGCATATATTGATTGTTTGCGCAACAGTTATAGCATCTACAAAATAGGGTATGGATTTATAGCATTTTTATTATAAATTTTTTTTTACTAGTAATGGCGGTGATTTTTTTTTCGTGACTGCAACATTATGGCAGACAATTTTGACACATTTTTGGGACCATTGGCATTAATACAGCGATCAGTGCGATTAAAAATGCATTGATTACTGTAAAAATGTCACTGGTAGTGAAGGGGTTAATAACACTAGGGGGCAGTGAAGGGGTTAAGTGTGTCCTAGGGAGTGTTCTAACTGAAGGGGGGAGGGGACTGTGCAGGGAAGATAACAGATCACTATTCATACTCTATATGAACAGACGATCTGTCACTTCTCCCCTCAGAGAACCGGAAACTGTGTGTTTACACACACAGTTCCGGGTTCTCCGTGTCTCAGCGGCGATCGCGGGAGCCCGGCGGTGATCAAGACCACCGGGCGCTCGCATCGGCTCAGAGGGCGAGCAAAAGGCGTGCGCCCCCTAGTGGCCACAGGGTGAAATGACGTTACATAACGTCGTTTTCACCCAGTTGTGCCATTCTGCCACAGTACAACTGCGGCGGCTGATCGGCATGTGGTTAAACCACCTCTTTTCCCCTGTCAGAAGTGGGATCTGCCTTCTGTGTCTCTCCTGGACGATCAGCAGGCACTAGCGAACATCCAGTATGTGGCACGCAGCGATCGGCTTCTGCTGTGTTTAATCACAGCGGGAGTGGGCCACTGGTGGTGCGCACGTGCATCCACTTCCTGCAAGTGCTAAATCATGTGTGGATATGTACGTAATCCGGCCCACAGGTGCCACCCTGTAGCAGTAAAACTGCTGTAGGGGGGACCTGAAGAGGTTATAGAAGCCTATCCTGTCACCAGCAAACAATTGTACTTTTATTTTCCCCACCTTTTTGTATCACTTGACCCTCCCTTTTAGATGGTAAGCTATAGGGCAGGGCTCTCAGATTTTCTCTTGTATTGAATTGTATTGTAACTGTACTGTCTGCTCTCATGCTGTAAAGTGCTGTGCAAACTGTTGGCGCTATATAAATCCTGTATAATAATTTGCCTTGAAAAATTTAGAGAATTGATATTCAATATTCGCCTGGTATTGTCTTTGATGGGGTTTGCATTTAAGTCTGCAATTTATTGTATTTTATTAGAAGCACTTGCCGAACGTACCTGCAAATCGAACCCGAGCACATCCCCCATCACTATGCAGCACAATGCTAAGAATTAGAACAGAGGATGAGATTTTCCTGCAGGAAATTGCAATACATTGTCAATGTTACCAGCCAAATGAAATAATATAGTGAGCTCAATAGAATAAAATACAAACATTTAAACATGGATGATGCATATTCATTCTACATCCAATATATTTAATAATGTTAAAAAAGAAAGCAACTTTATTCAGCCCTTTTTATAGAATTCTGACTTTTTTTTTTCTGTACAGGTGGATTTATGCACCAAGTTTTCGGTCATGTTGATCTTCATCAATACAACAAAGTCACATGGGAAATGAGCCATATGGGTGTCCTAACTGACTGAAAGTCTTTATTGCAGGTCACTGGAGGAGTCACACAGGACACAAGACATATCCGTGTTCTAAATGTCATAAATGTTCTGAATCCTCTTCAACATTGATCCAACCTCAGAGGACAACAGGAGAGAAGTCATTTCAGTGTTCTGGAAGTGACAACAGCTTTATAGTAAAGTCCAACCCATGTGTACATAAGAGGAGTCATTTTAGAAGATATTTCTTACCTGGAACGTGACAAAGGTTCTACAATGGATACAAAAGGTATCACACACCAGAAGGTTCACAATGGAGAGAAACTGTATCAGTGTTCTGACTGTGATAAAGCTTTTACACTCAAGAGAAACCTTAACACACATCAGATGATTCACACTGGAGAGAAACCATATCAGTGCTCTAAATGTGGCAAATCTTTTCCACAGAAGATAAACCTTATTGCACAGGAGAGGGTCCACACTGGAGAGAAGCCATATCAGTGTTCTGAATGTGATAAAGCTTTTACACTCAAGAGAAACCTTAACACACATCAGATGATTCACACTGGAGAGAAACCATATCAGTGTTCTGAATGTGGCAAACCTTTTACACAGAAGACACACCTTATTGCACACGAGAGGGTCCACACTGGAGAGAAACCATATCAGTGTTCTGAATGTGGTAAATTTTTTACAAAGAAACAAAATCTTATCACACATGAGAGGGTCCATACTAGAGAGAAGCTGTCTTAATGCTCTGAATGTGACAAAGCTCTTACATTTAATGCTGGGCTAATCTATCACCAGAAGAATCACATGATTCAGCTGCAGAGAGGAAACTCTCAAAGAAGGGGGGGATATTAAAGGAGTTGTGGGTGTCCCATTAGTTTCACAGCCCTGGTGCCATTGCACAAGCTAGGGAAGATGTGAAAAGATAAAATGTTACTTTCAAAATAACAGAGTTACTTTCAAAATAAAAAGGTATAGAAGGTGTAACACTCACAGCAGGGTATTCTCCAATCTCGGTGTGCAGTCCACAGCACAGGAGCCCAAGCTTAGTTTGTCTTTCCACATTAATTGCAGCGAGCAGAAAAGGAAAGCAGGCAACACTGTAGTCCTTATTCCAAAAATTTATTGGCTAACAAACTAAAATATGTGAGCAAACTGGAAAATAATAAGCAACTAAACTCAATGCATCTGTTTATGTCCATCATCTACAACATCTACATCCGCCCACTCCTCAAAATCATCAGAAAATCGGACCTCTGCTTCCACTCATACGCTGACGACACCCAACTCTACCTTCGCATCACCAGGGAAAAAGACCACCTTCAGCAACTAGAAAAATGTCTTACTCTGATAGACGACTGGATGACTACTAGCTCTCTCAAACTCAACGGATCAAAAACAGAGCTTCTTCTCCTACACGGAAACCAAAATTCCAAAACTAAGACCCCATGGACAACTCTCCCCATCTTTGGACAGACCATCTCACCAAGCACTAAAGCCAAGAGTCTCGGAGTTATTTTTGACTCAGAAATGTCGATGGATGCACAAATAGGACCAGTAGTCAGCGGATCTCACCATCTCCTCCGCCTACTACGTAGACTCATCCCATTCATGTAAATAGATGAATCCGCGCTTAGGACAATATGAGAGCTGCTGCCTATCCCTGATTAGTTCCCCTAGGGGTCTAATTACATAGATATAATAAATACTTTGGGAGTACAGATGGCGCTGCCCTATTTTATAAATTAGTTCTTGGTGGGTATGAGTGTATTGAGATACAATCTATGTTCGAACAGCTTTAACATATAGGAGCTCTACCACTAAATGCCGTGATGTGGTCTAAATCAGAAAAAAGATCATAAACGTGAAAAAAACCACAAAGAATAAATCAAAGATTATAATAAATGTCTCTCATGTTCAGAATTAAATAAATCATGTGAATAAAATAATTCTATATAAATTATTTGAATAAATTAAAATTGACCCCAGAGTTCAAAAATATTGTGACAATATGGCGCCTATTGAAGTGAAAAATTCTTAATGAGTGATAAACATATGTGAATTAAAGTGTCAGTGCAAAAACTATTTGTATACTCCCAATTTCTATACACAATCTTAAAATGGGTTGAAATTAACCCCAAGATTCAAAAGTATTGTGATAGTATGGCGCCTACTCAAGGAAGAACTTTCCTATTTAAGTGAAAAACATATGTGAAATTAAGTGCAAATATATCGCTCCCAGGGTCATTGATCAGTGTATCAGTAGTAAGAGCTCTAATGAGATTAAAATACAATAAATATTAAATCCCATAAATATTATACATAAAAAATTATTTGCAATCTATTACTTTTCTTAGTAAGTGATAGTGAACTTCTTAAAATATATTGTCCATATAAAACTAGAGATTTATTAAAGCCAGGTGATGTAAAAAGCAAAGTTCAATGTATATATTGTTTTTCAGCCTTTGGAACATAAACCAGTGACTTCTGTGCGTAATTCTCAAACGGTGACTTGAAGTGCTCGCCCCCCAGTGCTCCCCCACTCACCAGAAATAATCACCCCAACAGGGGTACCGAGCGACAGAGTGGGTGCCTTGGGATGGGTATGCTCTCCAGTCCTGCTTCTGTTCCTCTGTTCTGTGCGATCCTAACACTGATTCCAGGGTAAGGTGTGCGTTCCAATTAGACCAGGCTACTCCACCGTTCACCACCTTTGTATGTTAAATTCTGCAAAATCCCAGAGAAAAGAAAAACACAGGGGGCTTCCTTCGTGAAGTATGTCTAGTTTATTATTGCACATAAACAATCCAAAGGTCCAAAGGTCATCCCATTCATGCCAGAAGAGGACAAAGCAGCAGTAGTTGGAACTATCATCAATTCCAGACTCGACTACTCAAACTCCCTCTACATAGGACTACCCCAATATCAGCTTGCGCGCTTACAACTCATTCAAAACACGTCGGCAAGACTGTTAACAGGAAAAAAACCCTGGGAATCCATCTCCCCTTCCCTGAGGAGCCTACATTGGCTAACCGTGAAGAATCGGATAACTTTCAAGACCCTCTGCCTCACCCACAAATGCATATATGGAAACGCTCCTCACTACCTATGCGAGAAAATAAAACGCTACATACCGAATCGCAGTTTTTGATCTTCTAGCCATAACCTCCTCCTCATTCCAAAAACCCACTACAAAACAAAGGGAGAACGAAGATTTGCAGTCCAAGGACCACGGCTATGGAACGCGCTACCTACTCACATTCGCATGGAAGAAAACCATCAGGCCTTCAGAAAGAAACTCAAGACCTACCTCTTCTGAGAAGCTTGACAACACAGGCCGGATCCAGCGCCTTGAGGCGATTTAGTTCGCAAATGCAGCGCTATACAAATCATTCATTCATTCATTCATTCATCAGAAATATACCTAGAAGGCTTGTGAATATTTTTATTTTGAATATTTTTAACATAAGCATCAATGACTGAACTATTTTCCTCATGATTAATATCTTTATCCCTTTTTAATCAGATTTCACTGAACATGTAATCTATTTTCATAATTTCCCAACTGAGCTTTGTTTCCAAGTGTTTTCTTCATTGCCAGATCTTGAGCTAATACATGGGCAACATTGCATCAGTATCAAATACTAGTGCTCAAGTGACATCTCGCCAATCCTCTAAAGCATCAATAGGAAAGTCCATTCCAGGTTCTTCTGACTATTGATACATCATCAGCCAGGCTTGAGGGCTCCAGCTAAGCCCACCTTGACCACACCTCCCATTATATGTTCCACCTCCTCTCCCATGATTAGTGTCTTCTTTCAATGTTTCATCTCCTCTCATGGATGACACTTTTCAGGCTGGTCTGTAACTGGGACACCAACCAGGGAGAAGTCTCTGGTGTGAAAACTACTTCCTAAATGCCGTAGGCCTTCCAACAGCGAGCTGCTGCTGTTTATGGGATGCATTCAACAGTAGCACTTAATCCCAGCTGGCCACTTGTGTTGCATTCGGTTCTGATGAAAGTTTCTGGGATTCCATCAGGAGACGTTTTGATGTCCTTGTTATATTTTGTGTCTGCCCAGCTGTTACTCATCTTCATAGATTATTCACACAGCACAACTGCAAGAGATCTGAGCTTACCAAGTGCTGAGCGTGCCGTCATATTCTGACAAATTCTCCTGGGGACTGAAATTCCTTCAGTTGGGGTTCACTTTAATGACTCTGAATGGACAAATCTCTTTTTGGGGTAAAGTTTGCAAAGAACACTTCTTATCCCTGGAAATGTTATGATGTTGGCACTAAAGTGTAACTATGGTCTGATCAATAATTACATAAATGCTGCAATCTGTCATTAGCATAGAAGGTTTTGTTTTTCTGAGTCCCCCCTTCTAACATTTTTATTACCTGATGATCCTCCAAGTAGATCTGTTTT
Source organism: Aquarana catesbeiana (assembly GCF_042186555.1). Taxonomy (NCBI): domain Eukaryota; kingdom Metazoa; phylum Chordata; class Amphibia; order Anura; family Ranidae; genus Aquarana; species Aquarana catesbeiana. The sequence continues at coordinate 6,401,535 of NC_133325.1, forward strand.
TTCTACTTCCTGCAGGAGGCCAAGCTATTTGGCAGAAATGACAGTTGGAGGGATTGGGAAACACCATATTACAACTGTCAGTTTTCATTCATTTGGTGGTTTAAACCTGAAAATGAACCTGTTGCTGTAACTGCTTTAGAAGCATTATCTGAAGTTGGACTTTACTTGTTGTGTGTCTTACTTATAATCTATCTAAGACTTCCCTGTACAGGGTGATAACACTGCTGTGTAATGTTACTGCAGAATGATGAGGGTTGTCATCCTGTTACAGAAGGTGAGAAAATAAGAGTCTACAAACTGGTGTCACATAGAGAGTGTCTTATACATTTATTTTATATCATGAGGATCTCTTGATCTCAAAGTTCCAACAGGCACATGACCAAGATGTTGGTCTTTTTCGTGGGCCTTCAAGAGGTGGACTTGGCCTGTTTTTATTAGTGTTTGTTTGTTTCTGTTCATCATTGTTTTAAACATTCATTTGTGGTTTATCTAATAAAATAATTTGCTATCTTTTGATACATCAAAAACGTATGGAGTAGTCAATGAACCAAGGTAAAAAGAACACCCCACTCCCAGCGCTCATGAACCAAATTCCAAACAATGTAATGCCCCGTACACACGGATTTCCCTATGGAAAATGTTCGATGGGAGCCTTTTGTCGGAAATTCCCACCATGTGTATACTCCATGGGACATTTTCCATCGGAATTTCCGTCGCACAAAATTTGAGATCTGCTTCTCAAATTTTTCATCAACAAAATCCGTTGTCGGAAATTCCGACGCACAAAGTTCCACACATGCTCGGAATCAAGCAGAAGAGCCGCACTGGCTATTGAACTTCATTTTTCTCGGCTCATCGTACGTCACCGCATTCTTGACGTTCGCATATTCCGACCAACTTTGTGTGACCGTGTGTATGCAAGACAAGTTTGAGCCAACATCCGTTGGAAAAAAAACATGGATTTTGTTGTCAGAATGTGTGATCGTGTGTACGCGGCATAATAGCAGCTACTATAAGCAAACAAAATCATAAAACATATATGCTAAATAAATTCAACATTAGCAGTGCTCTAATAAAGTGTATAAAGTCCATCCATATAATCACATAAATTGCATTGATGAAAGTGTAAAGTCCATCCATATATTATGTGCGGTGTGTATCTTATCAGGTTATGGCCCCTTTCACACTTGTACTGCAAAATCGTATGACAAGTCATTCTCCATGATTTTCAATGACTACCATTCATATTGGCACAACTTTAAGTCGTGCCGACTTGAAAGTAGTCCCTGCACTACTTTGGTCCAACTTCTATGCGAGTTGTACTCCATAGACCTCAATGTTAAACCCTCAAGTAGCATGCAAATCGTGCCTGAATAATATAGACACGATTTCAGTACGACTTTGTAAGCACAAGCCTGGCTCGCTTATCTGGAAAGGAAAACTTTTTTTTCCTTTTGCGATGAGCGACAGGCAGTGCTGACAGCTGTCTGGTATGAATCCTGAGGGGGAACGCCGCGCCAAGTTTTAAATGAAAAAAACGGCGTGGGTTCCCCCCCAGGGGCATACCAGGCTCTTAGGTCTGGTATAGATCTAAGGGGAACCTCCTACGCTGAAAAATCAGCATGGGGTCCCCCCAAAATCCATACCAGACCCTTATCCGAGCATGCAGCCCGGCCGGTCAGGAATGGGGGTGGGGACGAGCGAGGGCCCCCCCCCTCCAGGACCATACCAGGCCGCATGCCCTCAACATGGGGGGGTGGGTGCTTTGGGGCATGGGGGGCACCCTGCTGGGCCCCCCACCCCAAAACACCTTGTCCTCATGTTGATGGCCGTTGGTTGTCGGGGTCTGCGGGTGGGGGGCTTATCGGAATCTGGGAGCCCCCTTTAATAAGGGGACCCCCAGATCCCGGCCCCCCACCCTATGTGAATGAGTATGGGGTACATGGTACCCCTACCCATTCACCTAGGGAAAAAAGTGTCAATAAAAAACACAGTACACAGGTTTTTAAAGTAATTTATTAGGCAGCTCTGGGGTCTTCTTCCGACTTTTGGGGTCCTCTTCTGACTTCGGGGGTCCTCTTCTGACTTTGGGGGTCTCTCCGGCATCTCCTCCTGGTGTCCTGATCTTCTGCCGGCTCCTCCGCTATCTTCTGCAGCTCAATTGCTAGCGGTGGCCCGGACTTCTGCCTTCTGCCTTCTTCTTGAGATGTTGATACGACGCTCTCTCCAGCTGGAATGGTCTCTGAATGCTCCGAAATGGACTTATTTGGCGGTGACCCTGCCCCCTTATGAGGTCACTGTCCCGGGGCATGCTGGGACTGTGCCGTCATAAGGGGGCGTGGTCATCACCCGGTGACCAAGCCTCCTAAAACATCACAGTCCCAGCATGCTCAGGGACTGTGACGGCATAAGGGGGCGGGGTCACCGCCTATATAAGTCCGTTGCGGAGCGTTCAGAGACCATTGCAGCTGGAGAGAGCGTCGTGTCAACATCTCTAGAAGAGAAGAGGGAAGAAGACGATCCAGAAGTCCGGGCCACCGCTGGCAAAAGAGCAGCAGAAGATAGCGGTGGAGCCGGCAGAAGATGCGGACACCGGGAGAAGACGCCGCAGAGACCCCTGAAGTTGGAAGAGGACCCCTGAAGTCAGAAGAAGACCCCGGAGCTGCCTAATAAATTACTTTAAAACCTGTGTACTGTGTTTTTTATTGACACTTTTTTCCCTAGGTGAATGGGTAGGGGTACCATGTACCCCATACTCATTCACATAGGGTGGGGGGCCGGGATCTGGGGCCCCCTTATTAAAGGGGGCTCCCGGATTCCAATATGCCCCCCGCCCGCAGACCCCGACAACCAACGGCCAGGGTTGTCGGGAAGAGGCCCTTGTCCTCATCAACATGGGGACAAGGTGCTTTGGGGTAGGGGGGCCGCAGGGCACCCCCCATGCCCCAAAGCATCCACCCCCCATGTTGAGGGCGTGCAGCCTGGTACGGTCCTGGAGGGGGGGTGCTCGCTCATCCCCACACCCATTCCTGACAGGCCGGGCTGCGTGCTCGGATAAAGGTCTGGTATTGATTTTGGTCGGACCCCCACGCCGATTTTTCGGCGTAGGGGGCTCCCCTTACAATCCATACCAGACCTAAGGGCCTGGTATGCCCCTGGGGGGGAACCCACGCCAGTTTTTTTATTTAAAACTTGGCGTGGAGTTCACCCTTATGATTCATACCAACTACTGTATGTTTTTATTTGTTAATGCCAAAAATGTGGCAAAGTCGTACAAAGTAGTACTGCTCCCAAATCGCGGCAAATCGCGGTAAAATCACGGCAGCGAAATTGCGGTAAAATCGTGCGACTTTGAAGTCGTATAAGTGTGAAAGGGGCCTAACTGTCACCACACCTCGTGAGATCTCTCCCATATGATAATGAACTCACCAGATATATAATAGGAATGCACCTGTGTTAGGGAGCTCGTCCTTCCATCTGAGCCGGGATGTCAGCATTGTTGTCAGTGGAGTTCCTGCAGCTGCCGAGCTCTATACACAAGCTGACATTGGGAGCTGGCAGTGCAGGGAGTTGCAGGCCAATGACAACAGAGAGCGGTGCAGGGAGTCGCAGACCAATGATGACAGAGAGAGCAGTGCAGGGAGTCGCAAACCAATGACGACAGAGAGAGCAGTGCAGGGAGTCGCAGACCAATGACGACAGAGAGAGCGGTGCAGGGAGTCGCAGACCAATGACGACAGAGAGAGCGGTGCAGGGAGTCGCAGACCAATGACGACAGAGCGGTGCAGGAAGTCGCAGACCAATGACGACAGAGAGAGAGCGGTGCAGGGAGTTGCAGACCAATGACGACAGAGAGAGCGGTGCAGGGAGTCGCAGACCAATGACGACAGAGCGGTGCAGGAAGTCGCAGACAAATGACGACAGAGAGAGCGGTGCAGGGAGTCGCAGACCAATGATGACAGAGAGCGGTGCAGGAAGTCGCAGACCAATGACGACAGAGAGAGCGGTGTAGGGAGTCGCAGACCAATGACGACAGAGAGAGTGGTGCAGGGAGTTGCAGACCAATGACGACAGAGAGAGTGGTGCAGGGAGTCGCAGACCAATGACGACAGAGAGAGTGGTGCAGGGAGTCGCAGACCAATGACGACAGAGAGAGCGGTGCAGGGAGTCACAGACCAATGACGACAGAGAGCGGTGCAGGGAGTCACAGACCAATGACGACAGAGAGAGCAGTGCAGGGAGTCACAGACTGCAGGAACTCCACTGACAACAATGCTGACGTTCCGGCTCAGATGGAAGGACGAGCTCCCTACTCCTTGAATGGATTGTAACACAGGTGCATTCCTATTATCTATCTGGTGAGTTCATTACCATAAGGGAGAGATCTTACGAGGTGTGGTGACGGTTAACCTGATAAGATACACACCACACATATTATATGGATGGACTTTACACTTTATTAGAGCACTGCCAATGTTGAATTTATTCAGCATATATGTTTTATATCTTTGATACATGCACTAGGCTATTTCTATTTTTATGCTTTTGGGCTGGTTGAGCTGAGACAGGTTTTTTATTCTCAGTTCTAATTATACATTTACCGAAGGCTCCCACTCCATACCGTACATTTGCCCCCTCACTTTAGTTTGACAAATCTCAATAATTCAAGTGTTTTCTTTTGAACATTATACATTTTTGTGTTGGGCATTACTTTGAGGGCCCTTTCATTTTGTAGTATTTCAATATGGTGGTAGCTGCAATTTTTTTTTTTTTTTTTTTTACATCACATGATATCATTGCATGTGTTTTTACCAAACCCGTTATTTTACTGTGCACAAACACTGTGCGTTATACGATTTTCCTTGTGAAATATAAAAGATGAGCTTGCTTAAAAGTAAATATATACCAAACATGTCAAGCCTTGAAATTGTACATGCCCATGAAAGGGTGACAAACTTCAGTACCCAAAATTGTCCATAGGTGGTGCTATAAAAGTCTTCACAGGTCGTCAGTATAGAGTGAGTGATAGGCTTAGAATTATTGCTCTCACCCCGGCATGTGTGATAATATGTAACATGTGTTCTGCAATTGTTTTTTGTAGGTAGACGCGGAGCCGACCAATTAGAATGCTCCTAAACGTACCTCCTGACGAGGTACGTTTTGGAGATTTAGTCGAGGGTATTTCTAAGCCCCGGCTATACGAGGTGTCAGAACGGGTGATCGCCATGCTCCAGGTTAGCGGGACTGGGGGAGGGGGTCCTGTGTAAGTACACCTTACAGATTTAACTGTAAAGATTAACTTACCCTTTAAATGTTTGCCTAGCATTGTGTAATATGTGCTGCTTTTGCGAACAGGTTACTTTGTTTCTTATCCCTGCTTTGCAGGGATGAGAAACTGACAGATCGCTCCCTCTGTACAGAGCTCTGTGTTGTTTATTAACACAGAGCTCTGAGCTGTAATTTGTTGTGGACATTTTTATTAACCACTTAAAGTGGTGTTCCGGATGAAATTATACTTTTTAAATAAAAATACGCCTATAATACCCAAGCTTCATGTATTCTAGTAAAGTTAGTCTGTAAACTAAGGTCTGTTTTGTTGGTTTATAGCAGTAGTTTGTTATTTTATAAACTTACAGCAGGCTGTGGCCATCTTAAGTGTGGGCATCTGAAGCCAGACTGTAATTCTTCCTGGATCTCATCCTTGCAGATCGCGCACAGTGCAGCACAAGCAGTGTAATAGGTTTCAGGTCAGGTTTCCATAGCAACGGCAGTGTCAGAGGAAGTTGCCACCCCTTCCCAGAAGGCATTGCAAACAGGAAATGATGCGATGGGCCACGGCCAGGGAGGAGGAAGTGAAAAATAAATACAGCAGATATACAGGAGGTGCTGAGAAAAAAAAATCCAATTCGTTTACAGTGCGCAGTTTAGTGAGGGATGCTGAAGAGTTGTAAAAGTGGGTGGAACTCCACTTTAAGGACCTTTTTCTGAGTTTTTTTGTTTACAAGTTAAAAACAGGTGTTTTTTTTTGCTAGAAAATTACTTAAAACCCCCCAAATATTATACATTATTTTTTTCTAACACCCTATAAAATAAAATGGCGGTCATTGCAATACTTTTTGTCACACCGTATTTGCGCAGCGGTCTAACAAGCGCACTTTTTTTTTGGAAAAAATACACTTTTTTGATTAAAAAAACAAGACAACAGTAAAGGTAGCCCAATTTTTTTTAAAGATAATGTTACACTGAGTAAATTAATACCCAACATGTCACGCTTCAAAATTGCGCCCGCTCGCGGAATGGCGACAAACTTTTACCCTTAAAAATCTCCATAGGCGACATTTAAAAATTTTTACAGGTTGCATGTTTTGAGTTACAGAGGAGGTTTAGAGCTATAATTATTGCTCTCACTCCACCGATTGCGGTGATACCACACATGTGTAGTTTGAACACCGTTTTCATATGCGGGTGCTACTCACGTATGCGTACGCTTCTGCACACAAGCTTGTCGGGACGGGGCGCGTTTAAAAATGTGTTTTTTTTCTTATTTATTTTAACTTTTTATTTTTACACTGTTTTTTTTTTTTTATTTAAATGTCACTTTTATTCCTATTACAAGGAATGTAAACATCCCTTGTAATAGAAAAAAAGCATGACAGGACCTCTTAAATATGAGATCTGGGGGGCAAAAAGATCTCATATTTACACTAAAATGCAATAATAATAAAAAAAAAATTGTCATTTAAAAAAATAAATTTTAAAAATGGCCCTTTAAGAGCTGTGGGCGGAAGTAACATTTTGACGTCGCTTCGGCCTTGCAATGATATGGAGACGGGTGGGCGGCCATCTTCCCTCACTCGTCTCCATACCCAATTAGTGCGGCCACAATATTATTACTGATGGAACTATAGTTATATACCACCTGTACACTATGTTTTTAGACTCTCTCCCATTTGTGCTTCCCCGCTTATAGCATTCCTGTTTATTGTTTCTGGCCACGTTCAGTGCTGTGCGTTTTTAGTCGGCGCTGGGTCTTGTTGTCCCACAGCGCCGGCATATAAATAGCACACCACTGACACTCCCCCTCAGGCCTATTGAAGGAGCAGCTGCTCTGAGCACGTAGCCTATCTACCGCCAGAACCCTCCCCTGGTGGAAGCCCTCCCCCTGAAGTGTACCAGGAAGCCGTTGGATGACCCGTGATGTCATGCACTTCCTCCATGCGCTTCACGCCGGCCCCAGCTTCTTCCTGATGGCCACAAGAAGAACCCCTGGCTGATACCTTCCATCCGCAGCTCTACTCCTCTGCAACACTATCCGGTTTGGGGCTCAAGGAATCCATCACGGACCGCCCACCTACAGATGAGCTTTTTATCTTTGTCATTCCTGTAAGTGTTTACTATATGATGTGTTATTAAAAGTACATACTAGGGTTGTCCCGATACCGATACTAGTATCGGTATCGGCACTGATACCAAGCATTTGCCCAAGTACTTGTACTCGGGCAAATGCTCCCGATGCTTCCGCCGATACCTGGACTGTCAGCTGTGATCGGCGCGTGGGGGAGTTACAAGATTCTCCCCCAGCGGCTTTCACCAGCTTTAGTGACATACAGCAGTGATCGCTCACCGCTGTATGTCACTGCATCCTCCTCCATGCCGCCTCCGTTCCTCTGTGCCTCTCCGCTGTCCCCTGCATTCTTCTCTCCTTAACTGTCCCCCTCCGTACTCCCCCTTTGTTCCTCTCTCCTTATCTGTCCCCTTCGTTCTCCCCCTCCGTTCCTCCGTCCTCCTCCTCCTTCCTTTGTGTATGGATAGAGTCAGCTGACTCTGTCCATTCACATAACTGAAACATTGTAATCTCCTGTGATTACTATGTGTCAGTTTATAAATGGAGAGAAGCCGCTGTCTTCTCTCCATTCATTCTCAGTGCAGCTGATGCTGCAGAGAAAGGGACTGGGGAATCTCTATCCTCTCTCTCTTTCTCTGTCTCAAGGGGTAGATATCAGAGGTCTGTTAAGACCCCTGATATCTCACCAAAGCCCCCCAAAAGGGCTGATTAAAAAAAAAAAACACAATAAGGAATAAAAAAATATTATTGTAAAAAATAAAAATTGTAAAAAAAAACAAAAAAAACACACACACATACAATGTTCACCCCCCCCCCCAAAAAATAGCAAAAAAAAAAACTGTCACGTGACATTAAAAAAAAAAGTATCGGTAATCGGTATCGGCGAGTACTTGAAAAAAAGTATCGGTACTTGTACTCGGTCCTAAAAAAGTGGTATCGGGACAACCCTAGTACATACTAATACTGCACTCAGGTGGCACTTTCCTTCTTTACCCCCCCCCCCACAATGCCACGGGACAGCTATGCACTGTCCAGCTTCCACAGGACACTCTTCAGTGAGTTCTCCAGACCAGATACTTAGCTGAAAAAGGCTTTTAGAAATAATCCCCCAGCTATGCCACAGCTAGGACCTCAAAAATGTAGCAATCTGCCTCAGAGGGACAGAGCCTGGGGTCTCCTCCTTCAGGACTAAACCCAGGCTGCTCAAGGCCTCAGACCATTTATGTTCCTCCTCAGCCACCTACTGGGCACACCTCCCCAGGGATTTGCTGAAACCCCATACATTTTCAGGATGCTCATTTGACTTTCCCGCCCTCTATGTTCTGGAAGCCTCCAGAATGCAGGAGGAAACAATCAAAGCTACAGCCTGTGGACTCTAGAACAGCCCAAAGCAATCAATAGCTCCTCCGCTGATTACAAAGGAGCCAAAAAGAACAGGATTTCCTTAACATCCTATCCCATCCTACCTAGAAGGGTGCTAACAAAGAAAATGCATATCATTGGAATAGCCATACATTTCATTACCATTATCAATGCTAAATGTCTCCATATTAAGGACTACGCCATTGTACCATTAATGGTTGTATATAAATACACTTACATCGAGGTCCCAGCTATTCATTGCTAAGTGAGATTAGTGTGGATCAGTCACACAGAAGAGGAGAGCAGTGGTACTCAAGGCAGCGCCAATACCCCGAACCGGAGGAGGAAAAGACACAAAAGAGCTAGAAAGGGATCTGTTCAGAAGAACCCATATCAGTAATTATACCGCAAATATGATTATGTTCTATCTAATATAATTGAAAAATAATACAGAGGCAACAGTTAAGGACAACCACCTAACAGCCAGGCGAGAATTGCTGCTCCACCAATGACTGATCATCAGTGCCTAGGACTACAGAACCTCAAAACATTTCCTGATGCTTCCACATGCAAAGATGTATCTAAACCTTCAATAAATATTTATAAATAAATAAGTGAAAACAAAACTAAATCTGCACTAACTTTTTAACATAACTTTTAACATTAAAAATTAAAGTGACACCCCTCTCTTCCTGTCACTCAATTCTGTGTTGTGTTGTCACTTTGTCTTCTGTTGGAGGCTACAAATTACACATAATAATAATAGACTAAGTCTCCTTCTCTTCCCTCCCCCATGATTGCTCTTCCCTTCCTTTCTCTCTCTCTCTCTCTCTCTCTCTCTCTCTCTCCTCCCGCCTTCTCTCTCTCTCTCCTCCCGCCTTCTCTCTCTCTCCTCCCGCCTTCTCTCTCTCCTCCCGCCTTCTCTCTCTCTCCTCCCGCCTTCTCTATCTCTCTCCTCCAGCCCTCTCTATCTCCTCCCACCTTCCTTCTCTCTCCTCCCGCCTTCTCTCTCTCTCTCTCTCTCTCCTCCCGCCTTCTCTCTCTCCTCCCGCCTTCCTTCTCTCTCCCTCCTCCCGCCTTCTCTCTCCCTCCTCCCGCCTTCTCTCTATCCCTCCTTCCGCCTTCTCTCTCCCTCCTCCCGCCTTCTCTCTCCCTCCTCCCGCCTTCTCTCTCCCTCCTTCTCTCTCTCCTCCCGCTTTCTCTCTCTCCCTCCTTCTCTCTCCCTCCTTCTTTCTCCCTCCTTCTCTCTCTCTCCCTCCTTCTCTCTCTCCTCCCGCCTTTTCTCTCTCTCTCCTCCCGCCTTCTGTCTCCCTCCTCCCGCCTTCTCTCTCCTCCTGTCTTCTCTCTCTCTCCTCCCGCCTTCTCTCTCCCTCCTCCCGCCTTCTCTCTCCTCCAGCCTTCTCTCTCTCTCCTCCAGCCTTCTCTCTCTCTCCTCCAGCCCTCTCTATCTCTCTCCTCCCACCTTCTCTCTCCCTCCTGCCGCCTTCTCTCTCCCTCCTTCCGCCTTCTCTATCTCTCTCCTTCCGCCTTCTCTCTCTCCTCCCACCTTCTCTCTCTCCTCCCACCTTCTCTCTCTCTCTCCTCCCGCCTTCTATCTCTCCTCCCGCCTTCCTTCTGTCTCCCTCCTCCCGCCTTCTCTCTCCCTCCTTCTCTCTCTCCCTCCCGCCTTCTCTCTCCTCCCGCCTTCTCTCTCTCCCTCCTCCCGCCTTCTCTCTCCCTCTCCTCCCGCCTTCTCTCTCCCTCTCCTCCCGCCTTCTCTCCTCCCGCCTTCTATCTCTCTCCCCCCTTTCCTCTCTCTCACCTCCATCTCCCTCCTCCCACCTTCTCTTTCTCCCCACTCCCTCTATTTGCTCCTTCCCTCTCCACTCCCTCTCTTTCCGACTTTCCTCTCTATTTCCCCTTCCTCTCTTTTCTGTCCCTCTCTCTCTCCCCTTCCTCCCTCTTTCTTGTCTCCCTCCTCTCTCTTGTCTCCCCTCCCTCCCTTTCTCTTGTCTGCCTCTATCTTTCCCCTCCTCCTCTCTCGTCTCTCTCTCTCTCCTCCCTCCTCTCCCTCTCCCTTATTCTCTCCCCTCCCTCCATCCCTCTCTTGTCTCCCCTCCCTCTCTCCACCTCCTCTCTCTCTCCCCACCCCCTCCCTTCCTTCCCCCTTTATCTCCCCACCCCCTCTCTATCCTTCCTCTCTCCCCCATCTCCCCTCTCACTCTCTCTCTCCCTTTCCTTTTCCTCACTCTCATCTCCCTCTCTCTCCCCCTCCCTCTCTTCCCTATCTCTCTTTCTCTCCCCTCCTTTTCTCACCATCTCCCCTAGCTCTCTCGTCTCCCTATATCTTTTCCCTCCCTCTCATCTCCCTCCCTTGTGTCTACCCCTTCCCTTTTTCTCCCCCCCTCTCTCAACTTCCTCCCTCTCTCCTCCCTTTGATCTGGTTAGTGGGTGTCGGTGTCATATCAGGAGTGAGCAGATATGACCAAATCTGTGGAGCTACATAAAGAAACTGGGACCACACTAATATATATATATATATATATATATATATTATATATACACATACACACACGCACACACACACGCAATATATACAAATGAGATCCATACAAGACAGGGGAAGACTGGAGGAGAAGGGAGCGGATGGGAAGAGGGAACATAAGGTGGGATCAGGAAAAAGGGAGAGCAGGTAGAGGGTAGCAGAGTCCAGAGAACATCATACAGGGCAGGAACAGAATATGGGAAAAGGATCTGGCAGCAGCAAGGCAAACAGCATACAGGGCAGGAGCAACCAAAACACGGACACAAGGTGAGCTAGTATAGGAGAGACATAATACCCTCCCAGCTGGGGCCAGGTGGGGCTGATTGCGGGAAACTACTGGCTGATGGGAGACACCCACTGGTGGTCACTGGAACTACAGCTATCAGCCCAGAGCCACTAGCAGATGAACCAGGTCCTGACACTTGGATTACACTTGTGGTTGGGAGATGGTGAAAAGTGATGTTTGATTTGTAGTTTTACTGACCGCCACCAATTATTTGAACACAATAGGTAAGGTGGATTACATAGTAGGTGAGGTCGAAAAAAGACACAAGTCCAACCTATGTGTGTGATTATATGTCAGTATTACATTGTATATCCCTGTATGTTGTGGTCGTTCAGGTGCTTATCTAATAGTTTCTTGAAACTATTGCTGCTCCCCGATGAGACCACCGCCTGTGGAAGGGAATTCCACATCCTTGCGGCTCTTACAGTAAAGAACCCTCTACGCAGTTTAAGGTTAAACCTCTTTTCTTCTAATTTTAATGAGTGGCCACGAGTCTCGTTAAACTCCATTCTGCGAAAAAGTTTTATACAGTACAGTATTTTTATGTTGAAATCATATCCCCTCTCAAGCGTCTCTTCTCCAGAGAGAATAAGTTCAGTGCTCACAACCTTTCCTCATAACTAAGATCCTCCAGACCCTTTATTAGCTTTGTTGCCCTTCTTTGTACTCGCTCCATTTCCAGTACATCCTTCCTGAGGACTGGTGCCCAGAACTGGACAGCATACTCCAGGTGCGGCCGGACCAGAGTCTTGTAGAGCGGGAGAATTATCGTTTTATCTCTGGAGTTGATCCCCCTTTTAATGCCAATATTCTGTTTGCTTTGTTAGCAGCAGCTTGGCATTGCATGCCATTGCTGAGCCTATCATCTACTAAGACCCCCAGGTCCTTTTCCATCCTAGATTCCCCCAGAGGTTCTCCCCCCAGTCTATAGATTGCATTCAGATTTTTGCCACCGAAATGCATTATTTTACATTTTTCTACATTGAACCTCATTTTCCATGTAGCTGCCCCTCCCCCATTAATTTGTTCAGATCTTCTTGTAAGGTTTCCACATCCTGCGGAGAAGTTATTGAACTGTTTATCCCATCCTCCAGGTCATTTATAAACAAATTAAATAGGATTGGTCCCAGCACAGAACCCTGGGGAACCCCACTACCCACCCCTGACCATTCTGAGTACTCCCCATTTATCACCACCCTCTGAACACGCCCTTGTAGCCAGTTTTCAATCCATGTACTCACCCTATGGTCCATGCCAACGGACCTTATTTTGTACAGTAAAGGTTGTTGTAAATATGATGTGACCATGATCTTTGTGACAAAAAATGATCTCCTCTCTTACATTCAAATGAATGAGAAGTGCCACAACCACATGTAATTCACACACAGGTGCTCCACAGATTTGTGGGCTTTACAGGAGCAAAAGAGGCAGTGAAAAGATGATATAACACCTTCCAGCTGTCTGTTAAACCCCTCTGAAACACAATCCACTGCAAATAGCTCTTCAGAGGGGCAGTAAAAACAGTCAGTTGAGACGCATATTACCCCCCTACCTAAAGAAGAGCACTCAGCTGTTCAGGGCTGCACACACCATGAGGGGGGTGATTTGCTACAGGCTGCAAGGGAAATCTCCTCCTACCTGAACTCTCAGCACTGGAGAAATTGTAAAGTTTATCCATGTAATTGTGGTATACAGATCATCAAAAAAAAAGGTATATAGTGGCAGTATTTTAATGTAAAAAGAAGATTTATAAGCTGTGGGGGGTGGTGGATGAACTATTTTCATATTACTGGGTTTAGTAACACTTTAAAGTCATTTTGCATTTTACCAATCTGACACATTACATAAAAATTGCTCTAATGTGATATTATTTTAATCAGAAAACTTGTTGAAAAATGTGGCAAAAAATTCTGTAAATACTGCACTAGGATACATTGCAGAAAAATGCTTTACTTTTTTTCTATTTATTACAGATAAAACCAACCAAATTGAAGCCTGAAAAATGGATATAAAATATATTTGGGTAAACTACAAATGCTAAAGGTATAATGTGCAGAACCAAACATTGCTGAAAATGAAAACAATAAAAAAAAAGCACAAGGTGTTTAACAAGAGAAAGGCCTGGGGACTAAAGTGGTTAATGACGGATTGCACCATATAGAATGATTGATTTTGTCCATAGTTACACTTTAGAGTCAACGTTGACAGGGACAAAAAAGTATTCTTTGCAAAAAAAAGTTTACCCCAAAGGAAGTTGCTTTCTCACCAGAAACTTCTCAGTGGCGGGTGTCTCAGCTGCAGACCTGCCTGAAAAGCAGTAATTCATTTGAAGAGGTAGAACATGGAAAGGAACCATTGATTATGGGGGGAGATGTGAACAAGATGGGCTTAGCTGAAGCCCACAAGCTTGACCAATATGTCAATAGTCAACAGAACCTGGAAAGAAGTCCCCCACTGAGGCTTCAGAGGATTGGCATGATGCCACTTGACTGCTGCCCAGTCTCTGGTATGAAAGAAGTGTTGGTCATGTACTAGCTTAGGATCTGATGACACTTGGGAACACAGCTCAGTTAGTAAATTATGCAAATGTATGTTCAGTCAAAACTCAATAAAAAGGATCCAGATGATAATACTAAGGAAACAAAGTTTAATCATTGATACTTTTTTCTGAAAAAAAAATTGTCAAAACGGAAAATAGTCAAAAGACTTTCTACATGTATGTCTCATGGACATAAGGACTAAACTCAATGCATTCATCAATTACATTCCTATTTTCTCACCTATTTTAGTTTGTTTTTCAAAGTAGAATTATACTGTTTTACTAGCTGGTGAGATGACTTGAGGTGTGAAACTATTGGGACACCCGCAACCCTTTCATTGCACCTTAGCTCCTATCCCTTTAACATCCCCTCTTCTTCCTAGAGTTTCCTCTCTGCTGGTGAATCCTCTGGTGTTTGACATGAATTGTAACAGCTCTACCAGACTCTGAACGCTGAAATGGCTTCTATCCAATGTGAATCCTCTGGTGTGTAATAAAATCTGGCTTCCATGTAAAAGCTTTTCCACATTCTAAACACTGAAATGGCTTCTCTCCAGTGTGAATCCTCTGGTGTCTGATAAGGCTTGATTCTACTGTAAAAGCTTTACTACATTCAGAACACTTATATGGCTTCTCTCCAGTGTGAACCCTCTGGTGTATGATAAGCTCTGGCTTGGTTTTAAAGGCTTTGTTACATTCAGAACACTGATGTGGCTTCTCTCCAGTGTGAATCCTCTGGTGTGCGATAAGGCTTGACTCTACTGTAAAAGCTTTATTACATTCAGAACATTGATATGGCTTCTCTCCAGTGTGAATCCTCTGGTGTCTGATAAGGCTCGACTCTACTGTAAAAGCTTTATTACATTCAGAACACTGATATGGGTTTTCTCCTGTGTGATTCCTTTGGTGTATGATAAGTTTACCCTCTGCTGTGAACGCTTTATTACATTCTAAACACTGATATGGCCTCTCTCCTGTGTGGATCCTCTGGTGTGTGATCAAATTTCCCTTTAGTGTAAAAGCTTTGTCACATTCAGAACACTGATATGGCTTATTTCCAGTGTGAATCTGCTGGTGCTTAATAAGAACTGAATTGTCTCTGAAAGCTTTATCACACTCTGAACACTGATATGGTTTCTCTCCAGTGTGAATCCTCTGGTGTATGATAAGCTTTGACTTCACTGTAAAAGCTTTAACACATTCAGAACACTGATATGGCTTATTTCCGCTGTGAATCCTCTGGTGTTTAAGAAAATCTGACTGCTGTCTAAAAGCTTTATCACATTCTGAACACCGATATGGCTTCTCTCCAGTGTGAATCCTCAGATGTGTGATAAGTTCCGACTTTGATGTAAAAACTTTGACACATTCAGAACACTTATACGGCTTCTCTCCAGTGTGAATCCTCTGGTGTTTGACAAGATATCCCTTCTGTCTAAAAGCTTTGCCACATTTAGAACATGGGTATGGCCTCTCTTTAGTGTGAATCCTCTGGTGTATGTTAAGACCATCCTTCCTTGCAAAAGCTTTGCCACATTCAGAACACTCATACGACTTCTCTCCAGTGTGAATCTTCTGGTGTGCGATAAGGCCTCCCTTCTGTATAAAAGTTTTATCACATTTAGAACATTGATACGGCCTCTCTTTATTGTGAATCCTCTGGTGTATGTTAAGACCATACTTCCTTGTAAAAGCTTTGCCACATTCAGAACACTCATACGACTTCTCTCCAGTGTGAACCTTCTGGTGTGTGATACATTTTGTCTCCATTGTTAGACCTTTGCCACGCTCCAAACAAGAAGGAGCTTAAAATGACTTCTCTTATGTATACATGGGTCAGACTTTACTGTGAAGCCATTGTCACTTCCAGAACACTGAAATGCCTTCTCTCCTGTTGTTCTCTGAAGCTGGGTCAGTGTTGAAGAGGATCCAAAACATGTATGACTTTTAGAACACGGATAAGACTTGAGTCCTGTGTGAATCCTCCAATAAAACTGCAATAAAGACTTTCAGGTCACATAAGACGCCCATATGACTTAGTTGTATTGATGAAGACCAACATGACCGAAAACTTGGCACATCAATCCACCTGTACAGAAGAAAAAAAAAAGTCAGATTTCTGGATAAAGGGTTAAATAAAGTTGCTCTTTTTAAATATACGTACATTATATATGTATATACACACACTAATATACATGTTTAAATGGTTGTATTTAATTTTAATGAGAACACTATATTATTCCTACTAGACGGTATAATTAACAGTTTATTATAAATTTCCAGCAGGAGAATCTCTTTCCTGAATAGTCAGAGTACTGTGCTCCACAGTTATGGAGGAATGTGCTTGGGTTCAATTTGCGGGTACATTTGACATCTAAAAATCCAAAAAGTGCAAACTTAACCCCCTTAATGACCAGAGCAGTTTTTGCGATTCGGCACTGCGTCACTTTAAGTGACCATTCCACGGTCGTGCAACGTTTTACCCAAATAAAAACAAACATTTATGTTCTTTTTTTTTCCCCCCACAAATGGAGCTTTCTTTTGGTGTTTTTTTTTATCACCTCCACGGTTTTGATTTTTTGCGCTATAAACAAAAAAAAAGAGCAACGCTTTTGAAAAAAACAAAACAATATTTTTTACTTTTTGCTATAGTAAATATCCCACATTTATTTATTTTTTTAAAAAAACAAAATTTCTTCATCAGGTTGGGCCAATATGTATTCTTCTATATATCTTTGGTAAAAAAAAAAAAAAAAAAAAAAAAAAAAAAAAAAAAACACACGCAAAAAGCATATATTGATTGGTTTGCGCAAAAATTATAGCGTCTACAAAATAGGGAATAGATTTATGGCATAATTATTATTATTAATTTTTTTTTTTTTTACTAGTAATGGTGGTGATCTGCGATTTTTATTGGGACTACGACATTGCGGTGGAAAGATCAGGCACTTTTGACACTTTTTTGGGACCGTTGACATTTATACAGCGATCAGAGCTAAAAATAGCCGCTGATTACTGTGTAAATGACACTGACAGGGAAGGAGTTAAAACTAGGGGGAAATCAAGGGGTTAACTGTGTTCCCTATGAGTGTTTCTAACTGTGGGGGGGGGGTGAGCTTATTGGCACATGACAGCGATCACTGTTCCCGACCACTGGGAACAGTGATCGCTGTCATGTCACCTGTCAGAACGAGGAAATGCCTTGTTTACATTGCCCCATTCTGCCTGTGTACAAGGCAATCGCGGGCTGCCGGAGGACATAGAGTCCTCCCGTCCCATGGGCACGCTGCCGCCCGCAACGGAGCCTGTGCAACCTGCGGTACAGCTACGGCAATTTGCACAGGAGAGCCTTTGTGCTGCCATCAAACGACGCCAACTGGTCTTAAAGCAGTTAAAGTAGAACTATATACTTTTTTTTCAATTTGACAGATTTTGTTTTACCGTCTGTGTCCCATTGGGGAGATTTTCCCTTCACTTCCTGTCCCCATAGCCAAAGAAGTGAGAGGAAATCCCCGCAAATTAAGGGAATTCCTTGGGGAACCCCAGATCACCAGAACTAGTGTTCCCATAGGAAGAGTTCCCCTTTATTCATTTTCTGGGGACAACTCAAAATTTGTGATTGTCTTTTACTTTCGCTTTCAATGATAATGGTAACCAGGACAAATAGAGAGGGCGAATCTCCCTAATGGAGGCACAGACCGCCATAAAAACTGACAGGGGTTCCAATCCATCTACATTCTGGTCTACAACGGAAAACAGTCTTACCTTTAGTTGCAATTTAACCACTTCCATACCACTCCCCGTGGATATACGGCATTACGTTGATGTTAAATACCGTTGGTAGATAGCTGCCATAACCCCAGTATTTCTATCCATGGCCGGCGATCCTCTTTCACATAAAAGTGGCCTCAGTGGTGGATTCGCCACAAGATCACTTATATGGGCGGCGGGAGAAGTGACCCCCCTCCCACTACTTACCAGAGACGGTGGAAACAATCCGGTATGGTGGCCTGATGGGCAGGAAGTCAAGTGAGGACAAGATGGCCCCCTCTTGACTATGCCCTTGGAGGACCGGAGCAACGTCAGACGTCACTTCCACCCTCCAGCCTTAAAAGGGACAATTTTTTTTAATAGAAAAAAGGAGACTTTTTTATTGCTTTTAAGTGTAAATGTGAGATTTATGATCTTTTTGACCCCAGATCTCATATTATAGAGGTCCTGTCATACTTTTTTTTTCTATTACAAGGGATGTTTACATTCCTTGTAATAGGAACAAAAATTATCCACATTTTTTTTTAAGAAGGGACAGTGTAAAAATAAAAAATAAAATAAATAAGAAAAAGAAAAACTGTAAAGCTTCCCTTTCCACTGAGGTAGCAGCACAGAAGCGAGCGCATACGCAAGTCGCGTCCACATATGAAAACGGTGTTCAAACCACACATGTGAGATATCGCCGCAATCGTTAGAGTGAGAGCAATAATTTTAGCCATAGCCCTGTAACTCACAAGTGGTAACCTGTAGAAATTTTTAAATGTCACATATGGAGATTTTTAAGTGCCAAAGTTTGTCACCATTCCACGAGTTGGCCCAATTTAAAAGCTTGACATGTTAGGTATCAATTTTTTTCGGTGTTAAATTATCTTTCAGTTCTAAGTAATTTTCTAGCAAAAAAAATGATTTTAACTTGTAAACAACAAGTGTCAGAAATAGGTTCGGTTGTCCTTAATTGTTTTTTTAAAGTGGAACTACACTATTTGAGCATCACAAACCAAAAACGCTGTTTAAAGTGTTATTAAATCCAGGGGCCTGCAGTCACTCTGCAGTCACTATATCTGGTCTCCCCAGGACTCTGCAGTCACTATATCTGGTCTCCCCAGGAGCCTGCAGTCACTATATCTGGTCTCCCCAGGACTCTGCAGTCACTATATCTGGTCTCCCCAGGACTCTGCAGTCACTATATCTGGTCTCCCCAGGACTCTGCAGTCACTATATCTGGTCTCCCCAGGACTCTGCAGTCACTATATCTGGTCTCCCCAGGACTCTGCAGTCACTATATCTGGTCTCCCCAGGACTCTGCAGTCACTATATCTGGTCTCCCCAGGACTCTGCAGTCACTATATCTGGTCTCCCCAGGACTCTGCAGTCACTATATCTGGTCTCCCCAGGACTCTGCAGTCACTATATCTGGTCTCCCCAGGAGCCTGCAGTCACTATATCTGGTCTCCCCAGGACTCTGCAGTCACTATATCTGGTCTCCCCAGGACTCTGCAGTCACTATATCTGGTCTCCCCAGGAGCCTGCAGTCACTATATCTGGTCTCCCCAGGACTCTGCAGTCACTATATCTGATCTCTCCAGGAGCTGTAGTTACTATATCTGATCTCCACAGTACACAGAACATGGAAATTTCATTATTTTATTAAATATAAACTGCTAAATACCTTTTCTCATCTGCAATATATAGCAGTCTTGTGACTTCTATCAGTATCTGATTAACCACTTGACCTCCAGAAGATTTACCCCCTGGCCAGGCCATTTTTTCCTATTAAGCACTGTGTTATTTTAACTGACAATTGTGCGGTCATGCAACGCTGTACACAAATGAAATTGATGTCATTTTTTTACCCACAAATAGAACTTTCTTTTGGTGGTATTTGATCATCTCTGTGGTTTTTATTTTTGCACTCTAAACAAAAACAGACCACCAATTTTGAAAAAAAAAAACAACAAAAAAAGAAATATTTTTTACATTTTGCTATAAAAAAACATCCAATAAAAAAATAAAATTAATTTTTTCATAAACTTAGGCTGGATGTAAACATTGGATCCAATCATGGTATGGTCTGAAACTTTGAAGGGCAGATCTGGAGTCTAATGGACCCCAGATTTCTTAGTAAAGAGGGCCTGTCACTGCCTATTCTAATCACAGGGGATAAGTATATGTACTGTATATATGGTATCCAGCAATGTAGATCAATTGGACATGCCAAAAAAAAATAAAAATACACTGACCACCAAGACTAACTGCTCTGGACAGATTCTCACCACCAATTACATTTTCTCAGCCATCAGCTGAATGTAAAATATGGGGTTCTCAGGTGATATTGTTGACTAAATGTCACAATTTCATTGCTAAATCACATATCCTGGCCACCTGTGTCCTAGCAACCAGTGACAGAGTGGTGCAGGGTTACTGGTTTCTAGGTTGCAGACCATTGCACAGCATCATTGGTTGTTTTGGAGAACCATAACAACCAATGATGCTTTGTAGCCACCCGCATCCCAGCAACCAATCACATCATCGGTTGCTAGGATGTAGGTGGTCAGTCCAAACAGCATCCTTTGTTGCTAAGGTGTTAGTGGCTTCCAGCATCCTAGCCAAAAACATGGAAGCTGTCATTTAGCCATAGTAGAGATGCCGCCACTAAATGAGTGAGTTCTGTCTGCAGCAGAGAAATTTCATGGGTGGGAGATCAGAATGGACAAACTGGTCAATACATCAACCTTCTAAAACTTAGAGAATGTGGTAAACGAAGACCGGCCCTTACAGATCTGAGCCACAGAAGCCGGATGATGAAAAGTCCAAGAAGTGATCACTACTCTAGTGGTGTGGGCTTTAACAGGAAAAGGAGCCACTTTATCACACAACTCATAGACCTGCAAAACAATCTGTTGAATCCACTAAGAACCAATCAAATCCACTTAGTAATAGCATATCTGGAATATTGGGAACTTCTTTTAGGGACTCTAAAATAAACTGGGAATCCATCGGCTTAAAAAAGCAATTGCTGCATAGTAGACCCTGACAGTTCCCACCACATTCAGACAATGGGGAGAGATCTACTTGGGGTGAAATAGTGCCAGACACAGGGAGGGTAATGCAATCTCTAAATAAAAGAGAAGTATATTTTTTTAAATCATACTTAGGTGGTGCATCTGTTCCCCACCACTTCTAAGACTGAGAACTGAGCAGTCATCATTGATCGCTCAGTTCTCAGTGTTCTGTGAGCAGAGAGCTGTCAGTCACCGGCTCTCTGCTTTGCCCCCCTCCCCCAACACTCAGTGGAGCGCCGGGCTGTGCAGAGGGCGGGAGCGGACGGTTCAGACTTTCAGCAGCTCCAAGGCTGAGCCAGCTGCCGGTCACAGGAGTGCAGAACAAATTGCAAACAAGCTTTGGCTGTACGTCTCCTTTAAATGTGAAAAGCAGAGACCAGTTTTGGTAAAAAGGAGATCTTGGTCTCAAAATAACCTTGTGACATTTTAGTCAAAGCAAGCAAGGTCACCTTATGAGATGACAGCTAAAGAAAATGTCCTAAATAGGTTCAAAATGTTGGTCTTTGAAACACAATAATCGCTTTAATTACCCCAAAATGGAGTGGGGCAGAAAAGGGGGAGCAACATGTGAAGTACATTGAATAAAAGTACATACTGTATTAGTAATTAGTAACTAGAGAATGTTAAAAAGGCCAGACATGTAACCCTTGATAGTGTTAAGGGATAAAAATGTTTCTATCTCCCAACCGATGGAAAAAAATAATACAGCCCAATGAAAAAGCATATGGGGAAAACCCCCAAAGTTTTACACCAGAATAAATAAGCCTTCTGCATGCCTATAATAAATCTCACAGGAAATAGATTTACAAGCTTTAAGCATAGTTGGGATAACCACAAATATAGACAAATTCTAAATGAGAATTACAGTTATTTCAGGGACACGGCCACGAGTGTTGTACAGACCCCACAGTATATATCACTTTAAGAGGTCGCAATTCAAGAGGGAGAAACCAGGCAGTTTTTTGATTAAAGATCAAATTTCCCCCCTCTGAATTCTGTCAGATGCCACATCTAAATTGTCAGTGCTTGTGCTGATTAATGAACCTGGCACTGCCCAGCACTGATGTTGGAGTGTTCATACTTCAGCATCACATTGACAGGAGCATGGCTGAGGAGTTTTGTAGTGAGAGCCTGATGGGAAGCTTAGATTTTAGCTCCCCACCAGCTCTGCCTGGCTGTTGACTTACAGTACATGGCTTTGGGCAGATCCATAGCTGTTATTCAGTCTAAAAGCATTCATCAAATCAGCCCATTACCTTGCACTGTCACTCAAACAAAAGCCACACCTGATTGGCATCTAGTCTCTCAGTTCCCCATCAGGCTCCACCCACCCAGTGACACAAGTCATTTCCAAAATATGGGCATTGTTATTACCTGTAACCATGGGGTACAGGAAAGAAAAAAAAAAAAAAATCGCTTGATCCCCCCCCATCAACACAGTCTGTGTTATGGGATGAATTCCTCCTGTGGAGCTATTGTCTTCTCCCGGTGGGGAGGCACGGGAGAGCCATCTCTGCCACGAGGACACAAATTATTGCTAGCAGTTATATCCATTAATTGCATGAATAATCCGACAGCCTGGTTGTACCCAAGTCATAAAACAATTGATTTGGGTATAATCAGCCCCGTAGATGGTTTGAATCTTGGCCCGTTCCTGCTAATGGCCGACTTAGCTCTCCCAGCAAACATTCTGTGACTGCCCACTAACTACTCCATGTCTCCTCCAGCACATGAAATAATAATTAAAAAACTGCATCTTGGATTTACTCGGGTTATCTTTGTGTAATATTAAAATTTGTTTGATGATCTAAATCATTTAAGTGTGAGAAATATGCAAAATAAATAAAAAAAAAAAAATCAGGAAGGAGATAGATACAGTAGATAGTGGAGAGGTAGATAGTATGGCTCAAGGGGCCAAATCAGAAAAGAAGAACAAGATGAGGAATGGGTAAAAGGAGGATGGTAGCACAGGGAGAGGGAAGGTAAAGGAGGTGGGGAGGTAAGACTATGCATGAGAGTCGGTACCGGCACGAACAAGAACATAATGAGAAACAAACTCAAATACTAGTTAGGAGAGTAATTGTGAGAGCATTATTAAGCTAAGGCAAGCAATGTATATAGATATAAGTTCCTGGAACAGTCAGAATGATGAGAATGAGTAGATAACATATACAAGGTCGATGTGAGTATTTTACTGTGAGGGTGTCAGTGATTTAAGAAGCAGCTCGGGTGGGTAAGCCAGGGTTGCCATTGGTGAAGAAATCTTTTTTTGTAAAAAGTTGGGCTTTGGCAAAAGCATATTCATAAATAGGCCTGCTCATTTAGGTTGTGAAGGATCATAGCAGGGTCAGGAGGTAGTGGGAATTTCCAATTACGAGCAATGGGTACCGTAAGCGGACTGCAATAACAGTGCGAGTAAGAATTACATGAAGGTTGGAGGGCCAACAGTCCATGTCTAGACCTAATAAAGCCATTTAATTAAAATCTCCACATAAAATTAGTGGGCCAGATCTGTATGGTTGAAGCTTCAACAATAGGGCTTTAAAAAAGTTTTCCCTATGGGAGTTGGGAGCGTATATATTAACTAATGTGATTAACCGCTTGCCGACCGCTGCATGCCAATACACGTCGGCACAATGGCAGTGGTGGGCAAATGGGCGTACCTGTATGTCCCCTTTAATTGGCGGGGCTAGCAGGAGCGTACCCGCCACGTACATCGTATCCATGCCCGCAGGACCCGCAGACTCGATGTCCGCCAGTCTCCCAGCGATCGTGTCACAGAGCCGCAGAACGGGGAGATGCTCTATCATTGGGAGCAGTGATCTCTGTCATGTCAGTGGTAGCCCATCCCCCCCACAGTTAGAATCACTGCCTAGGACACACATAACCCCTTCATCGTCCCCTAGTGTTCAACCCCTTCCCTGCCAGTGTCATTTACACAGTAATGACAGCATTTTTATAGCACCGATCGCTGTATAAATGACAATGGTACCAAAATAGTGTCAAAAGTGTCCGATGTGTCCACCATAATGTCGTAGTCCCAATAAAAAAAAAATAAAAAAAAAAACGCAGATTGCCACCATTACTAATAAAAAAAATAAAAATAAAAATGCCATAAAACTATCCCCTTTTTTGTAGACGCAACTTTTGCGCAAACCAATCACTATACGCTTATTGCAATTTTTTTATGTAGAAGAATACATATCGGCCTAAACTGAGGGAAAAAATGGTTTTATACATATTTGGGAGATATTTATTATAGTAAAAAAATATTGGAAATAAGTAGTATATAGGACAGTAGTCATATACTGAAACAGCGCTATGTTGAGCATAAGACAAAAGTGTGGCCAACTACACACATAAAAAGTCCATTAGACTAGTGCAATATCAGTAGTGATTCAGAGGGCGTTCAAGTAGATCATAAAGTATGTCACAGCGTGCACCTTCCACCGATCAATCCAATTCCACCATTTGTGAACACACTCCCCTTCGGGGGTTAAACTCACCGGAGCTTTAAAGAATCAAAGCATTCAATTAGGGGATATTCTGGACCACCTCAATACAGCACTTCTCTAGGCAATAGGGAGATGAAGAGGCTCCAAACCATTTAAAAACGAGATAAGAGCGTATATAGTGCAATTTCCTTTTTATTCATGAAAAGCACTCAATACATAAAAACACTCCCCTATTGCTAGCAACGCACAAGAATAAAATACAAATATAGCAGATCAAATAAATATCACCGTGCGCTGCACCGTGGCCGTCTGGAACCGGTCTCCGCAATCAGAACACGGTGATGACTTCCTCGTTCCGGGTCTGACCTCGATGAAGCGCAAACGTCACTTCCTGCGTCGTGTAAGCCACACCCTGACGCGTTTCGTCATATCCTGACTTCAAAAGAGGGCATCCCTCGCTCTTATCTCATTTTTAAATGGTTTGGAGCCTCTTCATCTCCCTATTGCCTAGAGAAGTGCTGTATTGAGGTGGTCCAGAATATCCCCTAATTGAATGCTTTGATTCTTTAAAGCTCCGGTGAGTTTAACCCCCGAGTTTAACTCCACAAATGGTGGAATTGGATTGATCGGTGGAAGGTGCACGCTGTGACATACTTTATGATCTACTTGAACACCCTCTGAATCACTACTGATATTGCACTAGTCTAATGGACTTTTTATGTGTGTAGTTGGCCATACTTTTGTCTTATGCTCAACATAGCGCTGTTTCAGTATATGACTACTTTCATTACTAGATGTATGTCCTATATACTACTTATTTCCATTTATTTTGTTTTTTTTAAACAGCTGCTCTTTTTCTCCATACCCTTGGTTTTTATAAATTTATATTTCAAAGGGTCTGGTAGATATTCCATGAATGTCATTTTTTCTACTGATGGTTCTTGATTAATGTAGTTAGAGGATCTGTGGCGCTGAGTGGTGTACTGTAGGCCGAGTTATACACTGTTCTGTTATATAGTAAAAAAATATTGCTTTTTTTTTTTCAAAATTGTCACTTTTTTGTTGATAGCGCAAAAAATAAACGCAGAGGTGATCAAATCTCACCAAAAGAAAGCTCTACTTGTGGGGAAAAAAGGATGTCAATTTTGTTTTGGTGCAACGTCGCACCACAGCGCAATTGTCAGTTAAAGCGACGCAGCGCCGAATAGCAAAAAGTGCTCTGGTCAGGAAGGGGGTAAAATCTTCTGGGGCTGAAGCGGTTAATAGATTGTTGATAGTCGCTGCAACAATGAGGAATCAACCATTCGGGTCTGTAAATAGAGTCTGTAGTTGAAAAGAAATTGCATTGTGAATCGAGATTAGTACGCCTTTGCGCTTGGTTTCAGCGTGGGCAAAAAAAATATGTGGGAATTTGGGGGTGCTTTAGCAAGGTGAGTCTCTTGGGCACGTATAATGTCACATTTGGAGGGAAGTGCTCCTTTTGCATAATAGTGAGTGTTTAAAGGGGCCTCAATACTGGTCACTTTCACCCCCTTCCTTCCCAGACCAATTTTCAGCTTTCCGTGCTCTCACATTTACAATGACAATTACTCATTCTACGCTGTACCCAAATTACATTTTTAACATTTTTTTGTCACAAATAGAGCTTTCTTTTGGTGGTATTTAATCGCCATTGGGTTTTTTATTTTCTGCGATATAAGCGCAAAAAGAGCGAACATTTTGAAAACAAAACTATAATTTTCTACTTTGTTTTAAAAAAGATCCAATAAAACGAATTGTTGTCCTAAATTTAGGCCAGAATGTATTCAGCTACATGTCTTTGGTAAAAAAAAAAAAAATTCCCAATAAGTGAATGATAATAGGTTTGTGTGAAAGTTAGTCTACAAGCTAGGCTACATATCAGTGAAAATTGATCAATCGTGATGCACTGATCTCATTTCTTGAGGCCCTAAAATGTCAAGTCAGTACAAATACCCCCCAAATGACCCCTTTTTATAAAAAGATGACAGTCCAAGGCATTTAGTAAGAGACATAATGAGTTTTTTGAAGTTACAATTTTTTACCCACTATAGTTTGGAAAATGAAGAATTTTTATTTATTTTTTTCCCCCACTAAAAATTGTCATATTAGCAAGTTATTTCTCACACATGGCATAGATAAACTTGCAATTACACCCCAAAATATATTCTGCTGCTCCTCCTGAATACGGCAATAGCACATGTGTGGGACTTTTACACAGCTTGGCCACATAGAGAGACCCAACATGCAGGGAGCACCTTCAGGTGTTCTAGGAGCATAAATTACATATTTAGTCACATTTATGAAGGCCCTGGAACACCAGGACAATGGAATCACCCACAAAATTACCCCATTTTGGAAAGGAAGCACCCCAATGTATATTCTGATAAGTCTTTTGAACAAGTCATTGTTTTCCACAAGTTTTAGAAAAATCTTATAAAATTGACAACATTTTTCAAACACACAGCATGTACATAGCAAAAATTACCCCCAAAATACATTCTGCCACTCCTCCTGAGTATGGCGATACCAAATGTGTGAGACTTTTACACAGCCTGGCCACAGAGAGGCCCAACGTGCAGGGAGCACCTTCAGCCATTCTAAAAGCAAAAATTACTAATTTAATTTCCTGAGCGCAGATGATCACACACAAATGTGCGCCAGATGATCACAGATGTTCAGTGGGACAGATGTGGGACATGCGTTTACTGGGACAAATGTTTATTGGGACAGATGTGGGCGTTTTCACTGTTTGGGGTGGGTGATCAGTGATCATACTAGCTGGGTGATCAGTGTGTAAAAAGCTGTAAAAAACTGTAAAAAACAGCTCATACATACACACTGATCCCCAGCTCGCAGAACCGCTCTCCTTCTCCGCAATGATTGCTTGCCAACGGCTGTGATTGGACACAGCCATCATGTGAGTAGTAGGGCCAATCACAGAGCCCTCCTGCTGTGCATGTTGCCCTGTCTCTTTGCAACATGGGTGCATGTGGCTGCTCAATCCCGCTTTTGTGACAGGAGGGCACATCACAGAGCCCTCCTGCCGATCTGAGATGTGGCGTGTCCGGGGTACACGAGCGCATCGGGGCTGCGTGATCTCACTCTTTCTAAAAAGACATTCAGGAACATCCACTCAGGAGGAATCACCCACCCGGCCGTTTATGTGCAGTGGTCGGGTGGGAAGTGGTTTTACTTCCTTTTTTGTTCCCTGCAAAGTAAAAGCATAATGTGCTAGTATGCATTGCATACTAGCACATTATGGGACACTTGCCTGCAAACAAAGCCCGCGCTGTCCCTGCTAAAGGCCGCATCTATCTTCATCCCTCTTCCTTCTGGGGCCGTGGACTCCGGCTCTGTGACTGGTCGGAGTCACAGGACCCACCAGTCACGGCATTTGCTAGTGAAGAAATGGCACAGAGGGCCATTTCTTCACAGCGCATGCGCCGATTACATCATTGGCACAGTACAGAGTAAAAATCTCCTAAACAGTGCAGGTTTAGGAGATATTTACAGTACCTATAGGTGATCCTAGAATAAGTCTTACCTATAGGTACAAATGTCTCAGGGAGGTTTACAACCACTTTAAGTCCCTTAATGTTCAGAGACGGGATTTTAAGTGACATGGGGGGGTACAGTCATAGATAGGGGATCGTTTGAGGCATTTCTGTAGGAATAAGAGATGCTACATACACTGACAACAAGGCAAGCATAATATATAACCCACCATAGCATGTACATAGGAGTTGTGTGTATTAGCAAAGGTGTGTACCAACACACGAGAGAAAACGAGAGAACGAGAGAGAGAGAACGAGAGAGAGAGAGAACCGAGAGAGAGAGAGAACCGAGAGAGAGAGAGAACCGAGAGAGAGAGAGAACCGAGAGAGAGAGAGAACCGAGAGAGAGAGAGAACCGAGAGAGAGAGAGAACCGAGAGAGAGAGAAACCGAGAGAGAGAGCGAGCGAGAGAGCGAGCGAGAGAGAGAGCGAGAGAGAGAGCGAGAGAGCGAGCGAGAGAGAGAGCGAGAGAGAGAGCGAGAGAGAGAGCGAGAGAGAGAGAGAAAGCGAGAGAAAGCGAGAGAGAGCGAGAGAGAGAGCGCGAGAGAGAGAGAGAGAGAGAGAGAGAGCGCGAGAGAGAGCGCGAGAGAGAGAGAGAGCGCGAGAGAGAGCGCGAGAGAGAGAGAGAGCGCGAGAGAGCGCGCGAGAGAGAGAGCGCGAGAGAGAGCGCGAGAGAGAGAGAGAGCGCGCGAGAGAGAGAGAGAGCGCGAGAGAGAGCGCGAGAGAGAGAGAGAGAGCGCGAGAGAGAGAGAGAGAGCGCGAGAGAGAGAGAGAGCGCGAGAGAGAGAGAGCGCGAGAGAGAGAGAGCGCGAGAGAGAGAGAGCGCGAGAGAGAGAGAGCGCGAGAGAGAGAGAGAGCGCGAGAGAGAGAGAGAGCGCGAGAGAGAGAGAGCGCGAGAGAGAGAGAGAGCGCGAGAGAGAGAGAGCGCGAGAGAGAGAGAGCGCGCGAGAGAGAGAGAGCGCGAGAGAGAGCGAGCGCGAGAGAGAGCGAGCGCGAGAGAGAGCGAGCGCGAGAGAGAGCGAGCGCGAGAGAGAGCGAGCGCGAGAGAGAGAGAGCGAGCGCGAGCGCGAGCGAGCGAGCGCGAGCGAGCGAGCGCGAGAGAGAGCGAGCGCGAGAGAGAGCGAGCGCGAGAGAGAGCGAGCGCGAGAGAGAGCGAGCGCGAGAGCGAGCGCGAGAGAGAGCGAGCGCGAGAGAGAGCGAGAGAGAAAACGAGAGCGAGAGAGAAAACGAGAGCGAGAGAAAACGAGAGCGAGAGAAAACGAGAGCGAGAGAAAACGAGAGCGAGAGAAAACGAGAGCGAGAGAAAACGAGAGCGAGAGAAAACGAGAGCGAGAGAGAGAGCGAGAGAGAGAGCGAGAAAACGAGAGCGAGAAAACGAGAGCGAGAAAACGAGAGAGAGAGAACGAGAGCGAGAAAACGAGAGAGAGAGAACGAGAGAGAGAAAACGAGAGAGAGAAAACGAGAGAGAGAAAACGAGAGAGAGAAAACGAGAGCGAGAGCGCGCGAGCGAGAGAGCGCAAACGAGAGAGCGCAAACGAGAGAGCGCAAACGAGAGAGAAGGGGCGAGAGAGAGAGAGAAGGGGGGCGCGCGCGAGAGAGAGAAGGGGCGCGCGCGAGAGAGAGAAGGGGCGCGCGAGAGAGAGAGAGAAGGGGCGCGAGAGAGAGAGAGAAGGGGCGCGAGAGAGAGAGAGAAGGGGCGCGAGAGAGAGAGAGAAGGGGCGCGAGAGAGAGAGAGAAGGGGCGCGAGAGAGAGAGAGAGAAGGGGCGCGAGAGAGAGAAGGGGCGCGCGCGAGAGAGAGAGAAGGGGCGCGCGAGAGAGAGAGAAGGGGCGCGCGCGAGAGAGAGAGAAGGGGCGCGCGAGAGAGAGAGAGAAGGGGCGCGCGAGAGAGAGAGAGAAGGGGCGCGCGAGAGAGAGAGAGAAGGGTGCGCGCGAGAGAGAGAGAGAAGGGGCGCGCGAGAGAGAGAGAGAAGGGGCGCGCGCGCGAGAGAGAGAAGGGGCGCGCGCGAGAGAGAGAAGGGGCGCGCGCGAGAGAGAGAAGGGGCGCGCGCGAGAGAGAGAAGGGGCGCGCGCGAGAGAGAGAAGGGGCGCGCGCGAGAGAGAGAAGGGGCGCGCGCGAGAGAGAGAAGGGGCGCGCGAGAGAGAGAGAAGGGGCGCGCGCGAGAGAGAGAGAAGGGGCGCGCGCGAGAGAGAGAGAAGGGGCGCGCGCGAGAGAGAGAAGGGGCGCGCGAGAGAGAGAAGGGGCGCGCGAGAGAGAGAGAAGGGGCGCGCGAGAGAGAGAGAAGGGGCGCGCGAGAGAGAGAGAAGGGGCGCGCGAGAGAGAGAAGAGGCGCGCGAGAGAGAGAAGGGGCGCGCGCGAGAGAGAAGGGGCGCGCGCGAGAGAGAAGGGGCGCGCGCGAGAGAGAAGGGGCGCGCGCAAAAGAGAGAGAGAGAGAAGGGGCGCGCGCGAGAGAGAGAGAGAAGGGGCGCGCGCGAGAGAGAGAAGGGGCGCGCGCGAGAGAGAGAAGGGGCGCGCGCGAGAGAGAGAAGGGGCGCGCGCGAGAGAGAGAAGGGGCGCGCGCGAGAGAGAGAAGGGGCGCGCGCGAGAGAGAGAGAGAGAGAAGGGGCGCGCGCGAGAGAGAGAAGGGGCGCGCGCGAGAGAGAGAAGGGGCGCGCGCGAGAGAGAGAAGGGGCGCGCGCGAGAGAGAGAAGGGGCGCGCGCGAGAGAGAGAAGGGGCGCGCGCGAGAGAGAGAAGGGGGGCGCGCGAGAGAGAGAAGGGGGGCGCGCGAGAGAGAGAAGGGGGGCGCGCGAGAGAGAGAGAAGGGGGGCGCGCGCGAGAGAGAGAAGGGGCGCGCGGGAGAGAGAGAGCGCGAGAACGGGGGAGAGAGAGAGCGCGAGAACGGGGGAGAGAGAGAGCGCGAGAACGGGGGAGAGAGAGAGCGCGAGAACGGGGGGGAGAGAGAGAGCGCGAGAACGGGGGGGAGAGAGAGAGCGCGAGAACGGGGGAGAGAGAGAGAGCGCGAGAACGGGGGAGAGAGAGAGAGCGCGAGAACGGGGGAGAGAGAGAGAGAGCGCGAGAACGGGGGAGAGAGAGAGAGCGCGAGAACGGGGGAGAGAGAGAGAGAACGAGAGAGAGAGAGAGAACGAGAGAGAACGAGAGAGAGAGAGAACGAGAGAGAGAGAGAACGAGAGAGAGAGAGAACGAGAGAGAGAGAGAACGAGAGAGAGAGAGAACGAGAGAGAGAGAGAACGAGAGAGAGAGAGAACGAGAGAACGAGAGAGAGAGAGAACGAGAGAGAGAGAACGAGAGAGAGAACGAGAGAGAGAGAGAACGAGAGAGAGAGAGAACGAGAGAGAGAGAGAACGAGAGAGAGAGAACGAGAGAGAGAGAGAGAGAGAACGAGAGAGAGAGAACGAGAGAGAGAGAGAGAGAACGAGAGAGAGAGAACGAGAGAGAGAGAGAGAGAACGAGAGAGAGAGAGAACGAGAGAGAGAGAGAGAGAACGAGAGAGAGAGAGAGAGAACGAGAGAGAGAGAGAGAGAACGAGAGAGAGAGAGAGAACGAGAGAGAGAGAGAGAACGAGAGAGAGAGAGAGAACGAGAGAGAGAGAGAGAACGAGAGAGAGAGAACGAGAGAGAGAGAACGAGAGAGAGAGAACGAGAGAGAGAGAACGAGAGAGAGAGAACGAGAGAGAGAGAACGAGAGAGAGAGAACGAGAGAGAGAGAACGAGAG
Organism: Aquarana catesbeiana; assembly: GCF_042186555.1. Taxonomy (NCBI): domain Eukaryota; kingdom Metazoa; phylum Chordata; class Amphibia; order Anura; family Ranidae; genus Aquarana; species Aquarana catesbeiana. The sequence continues at coordinate 6,433,166 of NC_133325.1, forward strand.
AGAGAGAACGAGAGAGAGAGAGAAGGGGCGCGCGCGAGAGAGAGAAGGGGCGTGCGCGAGAGAGAGAAGGGGCGCGCGCGAGAGAGAGAAGGGGCGCGCGCGAGAGAGAGAAGGGGCGCGCGCGAGAGTAGAGGGGTCAGCACTATTGTAATGTACAACACAATATATAGAGTAGAGAGGTCAGCACTATTGTAATGTACAACACAATATATAGAGTAGAGAGGTCAGCACTATTGTAATGTACAACACAATATATAGAGTAGAGAGGTCAGCACTATTGTAATGTACAACACAATATATAGAGTAGAGAGGTCAGCACTATTGTAATGTACAACACAATATATAGAGTAGAGAGGTCAGCACTATTGTAATGTACAACACAATATATAGAGTAGAGGGGTCAGCACTATTGTAATGTACAACACAATATATAGAGTAGAGAGGTCAGCACTATTGTAATGTACAACACAATATATAGAGTAGAGAGGTCAGCACTATTGTAATGTACAACACAATATATAGAGTAGAGAGGTCAGCACTATTGTAATGTACAACACAATATATAGAGTAGAGAGGTCAGCACTATTGTAATGTACAACACAATATATAGAGTAGAGGGGTCAGCACTATTTTAATGTACAACACTGTTATGGATTGATTAATGCTTGGATAAAATGATTATTTCTGTTATGTACATATAAATGCTGAATCTCCTTACTCAATGAGGTAACTAGAGACCCCCCCCCCTCCCTTCGGAGTGAGCCCACAACCATACACATCAGCAGAAAACCTGGATAAAACTGCCCAGATCAGAACCTCAGATAAGGACCATCCAATCCACAGATGACAACAAGACTAGACTGTGATGATGTTTTTTGCAAACAACGAGTAATCTTTTACTATAAAGAGGCTAAATAAACCCAGAACAATAAAAAAAGGAAGTTTCACTTTAAACAATCGTGTCAGTGTGTTGCTTCTAATGTGCACAAATTTACATTTGAATTAGACCAGGTGCAGATAATTCGGAGCCTGCAGCCTGTAAGAACATTGTGTTGTGTTGTATGGGTCTGTGATTGTGCTGTATGGGTCTGTGATTGTGCTGTATGGGTCTGTGATTGTGCTGTATGGGTCTGTGATTGTGCTGTATGGGTCTGCGATTGTGCTGTATGGGTCTGCGATTGTGCTGTATGGGTCTGTGATTGTGCTGTATGGGTCTGCGATTGTGCTGTATGGGTCTGCGATACATGATGTATGATGTTGATAGAGATTGATAAACAGTTGGGTCCCAGCTGATGTGGACAAACTCCTTTGGGAAAGGTGATGGTGTGGTGTAGCACGTCACCCAGAAGGGGGTGTCAGGGACGGGACAGGGGGCGTCAGGGACGTGGATAAACTCCTTTGGGAAAGGTGATGGTGCGGTGTAGCACGTCACCCAGAAGGGGGTGTCAGGGACGGGACAGGGGGCGTCAGGGACGTGGATAAACTCCTTTGGGAAAGGTGATGGTGCGGTGTAGCACGTCACCCAGAAGGGGGTGTCAGGGACGGGACAGGGGGCGTCAGGGACGTGGATAAACTCCTTTGGGAAAGGTGATGGTGTGGTGTAGCACGTCACCCAGAAGGGGGTGTCAGGGACGTGACAGGGGGCGTCAGGGACGTGGATAAACTCCTTTGGGAAAGGTGATGGTGTGGTGTAGCACGTCACCCAGAAGGGGGTGTCAGGGACGGGACAGGGGGCGTCAGGGACGTGGATAAACTCCTTTGGGAAAGGTGATGGTGCGGTGTAGCACGTCACCCAGAAGGGGGTGTCAGGGACGGGACAGGGGGCGTCAGGGACGTGGATAAACTCCTTTGGGAAAGGTGATGGTGCGGTGTAGCACGTCACCCAGAAGGGGGTGTCAGGGACGGGACAGGGGGCGTCAGGGACGTGGATAAACTCCTTTGGGAAAGGTGATGGTGCGGTGTAGCACGTCACCCAGAAGGGGGTGTCAGGGATGCAGATAGCATGGAAGGAAAATATTCTGTGTGGTCATTATAAAATTCAAGCATACACATCTATTACAATTTGGGCAAATGTCATGTCATAATTGTGTTTGTGGATTGATGTTCAGCATTTTTGAAGGGAATTTTGAAGTTTGAGAAGTATCGCGGAGTTAAAAGGAAAAAAAGGCTGTGGAATCATTTTTGAGCATGACAGAAGAATTCTGCACTTATGCTCCTCACCCCCACCGCTGAGCTTCACTGCAAGGAGTGAGGTACCCCTCCCTTCAGATTCCTGTGTGAGAGAGACGGGATGTTGTTAACTGTTGACAGGCTGTGAGATTACTGGTATAACATGTGATGTTTGCATGTGTGGGATATACAGGACCGGGTTGATTTAGTTATTCTTCTAGTATGCCAGAATATTAATTATGCAAGTTGAGAAAAACAGTAGTTAGACAAAGAAGCAGTACAAGAAGGGAATATATGTTTAGAATGGATGTTATGAAGAAATATGCAAATGTTAATGAAAAGAAAAGACTGAGAATGTTTTGATTACTTTAAATGTGGCAAAGGCAACTCACAGAGAACAATGCATAGAGCAGGAGGTACAAAACTGACTGATATATATGTATCATCAATGCATTGACAAGAATGAACCGCCCTATGATGACTAATACCTGTCACTCCACTAAGCCCCGCCTGCCATTATACACCCCGCTGCTTCCCGTACTTCTGCCCACAGCCCAACACAACTCTTCCAGCGGCCATCTTAGTACACCCAGTCAAGATGCCGGAAGACTCCCTATGATTCTGGCAGCCATCTTGGTACACCTGGTCAGAGCACCGGAAGGCTTACAGGCCCTGTAATCCCTATTTACCCAGTCATAAGAGTGGATGGTACCTTTTACATGCCTCCCCTACCAACCCCAACTCCTGACATGCCCAACCTAGTAGGGCCATAAGCCACTGCTCCCAGCCTTCCCCCATACAAATGACAAGGCCAGATGTGAGTTTACATTCATATCAACATCCCCCGACATCCATACCAGACATTTTCCCATCCTCTTTATAGGATGAGGGGTTCATTACATGGAACCCACCTTCACAAACCCCGATGCATCAGAATCTGGAAGCCTCCCTTTAACCAGGGGACCCCCAGATCCCAACCTACCCCCTATGTGAAGTGGTAACGGGGTACATTGTACCCCTACCAATTCACAAAAAAAAAGTGTCAAGAATAGTAAAAAAGACAGGAGACACTTTGGGACAAGTCCTTTAATAAAAAATAAAAATGTCCCGTGATGTAAATCCATCTCAAGCCGTCCGATGAACTGAAAAAAGAAGAAAAAAAATGAAACAGCTCCACCTCCGTGGGAGGCTCCCGTCGAGTGATGCTCCTTCTCAATGACCTCTGTTATATAGCTGACGGCGGGGCCACTCATTGACGTAAACAGATAACCCCGCCTTCCTCTGATGTCATGTGGTGTCAGAGGGGGGGCAGGGTAACCCATTTACTTCACAAGGTGGCCCAGATTCCGATAAGCCCCCTGTCCACATACCCCCACAACCACCAGCAAGGGTTGTGGAGATGAGGCCCTTGTCGCCATCAGCATGGGGACAAGGTGCTTTGGGGACCCCAAAGCACCCCCCTATGTTGAGGGCATGTGGCCTGGTATGGTTCAGGAGGGGGGGTGTCGCTCTCGTCCCCCCTCTTTTCCTGCGGCTAGCCAGGTTGCGTGCTCGGATAAGGGTCTGGTATGGATTTTTGGGGGGATCCCTATGCCATTTTTTTTATTTGGTGCAGGGTTCCCCTTAATTTCTATATCAGACCCGAAGAGCCTGGTATGGATTTTTGGGGGAACCTCACGCAATTCTCTTTTTAAACTTTGGTTTGGGGTTCCCCTTAATATCCATACCAGACCCAAAGGGCCTGGTAATGGACTGGGGGGGTCCCATGCTCTTTTTTAATGATTTTCATCCATATTGCCGAGACCCGACAATTCATTACAGCCGCAATCAGTTTTTAATGACAATTTTTCTTTTAGAAATGTATTTTACTCTCAGACTGTTCTAAGCACGGAAAACATGCGCCACTTTAAGGAATATTTCACTTTTATCGTTTCACTTTAAGCATTATTAAAATCACTGCTCCCGAAAAACCGGCCATTTTTTTTTCATTGATCCATGTCCCCTGGGGCAGGACCCGGGTCCCCAAACCCTTTTTAGGACAATAACTTGCATATAAGTCTTTAAAATGAGCACTTTTGATTATTCATGTTCGTGTCTTTAACAGTGTTCGAACAAATTTTTTGCCCGTTCGCATATTCTGGCGCGAACCGAACTGGGGGGTGTTCGGCTCATCCTTATTAGCCAGTAAAAGCAGCTGTGATACACTTGGCACAGCCTGCAATACCTCTGACCACCACTAGAGGGAGACTCCACACATATCTAGCTGGCTGACCACACACAGGCAGATACAAATCTTACATACAATCTGGTGCACTATGAGGGTTGGGGATCAGTCTAGTAATCAGCACACACTTCTGGGGTTCCTCAGGCTCCCCTACAAGCTAGAATCCTTGTGTTACTCTCTCTTCCCACTATCCATGTACACCCCACACCAGACACGGGACTTACGATCGATTTCCACCACATGGCGATTTCTCCTCTGAAAGAAAATGTGGGGACCAAAGGTTTCAAACCCTTGCAAACCAGTAACCAAAAAAACAAACAAACCACAATAAAGACCTCCGTGACGTAAAGATTTCTCCCTGCCTGGTCTGCAAGGACACCATACACACGCAGATCTCCGTCTAACAGATCATCTGGATTACAATCTGCTGATCAGACGCCATACAACTGTATTGTGGCTCTCAGGGATTCTGTACGTTGGACACAGTAGATGGCCTTCTGCCCCCCCCCCCCCATCTGAGATCACCCCTCCCCCCGATTCTACAGATGAAAGGTCCGGTGAGGTGACAGTGACCCCCTTTGTCTGTACACAAGCCTGTCAGGGGGGTCATTTCCTTCAACCCTAGACCCAAGAGCTAACTATTCACACCCTAATTTGTCACCATCATTTGCTCCTCTGACCTCTGAATTAGGAGAATGCTGAATAGCGCTGAATTCACATCTCTCTGCAATCATCTCATCACCCCACTTTACATTTATCTTATACTGTATCTGTGATCAGTGGGGGGAGAAGTACTCGCTATCTGTGATCTGGGGGGGATGAGATGGACAGTATGTAGTGGGGGAACAAAGGGTGGATGGGGGGGGTTGTGGGGAGGACATGGGATGGAAAGTGTACCGTGGGGGAATGGGGTGGTGGGGAGGACGGGGGGCAATGGTGGGTGAAAGGCATTGAGGAGACAGGGGGGCAATGAGGAACATAGGATGAACAGCGTGCCATGGGGTTCAGGGGGGAAATCAGGGTGAAGGAGAGCAGTGGGGGGCAGGGGGGTAGAGGGGCAGCGAGGAGACAGGAAGTAGACAGGAGGGCAAATGGTGGAGAAGGGGCAGTGAGTGGTAAGTGGGAGGAAAAATGTCCGCTATCTGTGGTCACAGTGGAGGGGGGGAGATGTCCGCTATCTGTGGTCACAGTGGAGGGGGGGAGATGTCCGCTATCTGTGGTCACAGTGGAGGGGGGGAGATGTCCGCTATCTGTGGTCACAGTGGAGGGGGGGAGATGTCCGCTATCTGTGGTCACAGTGGAGGGGGGGAGATGTCCGCTATCTGTGGTCACAGTGGAGGGGGGGAGATGTCCGCTATCTGTGGTCACAGTGGAGGGGGGGAGATGTCCGCTATCTGTGGTCACAGTGGAGGGGGGGAGATGTCCGCTATCTGTGGTCACAGTGGAGGGGGGGAGATGTCCGCTATCTGTGGTCACAGTGGAGGGGGGGAGATGTCCGCTATCTGTGGTCACAGTGGAGGGGGGGAGATGTCTGCTATCTGTAGTCACAGACAGAGGGGTAGTAGGCTTGACAGGGGCAACAGTGGATGGAAAGGGATATGAGGAGACAGGTGATCGGTGGGTTGGACAGAAAGGCAGTAGGGGATTGGGGGATAGTGAGGCAGAAGGTGGATGGGGAGATAGATACCTGGCTGCTGGTGTCCTGGTCTGGAGGTTGATGTGAAGCTCCTCTGATGAGTCTTCTATGGTTGGTGTCCTCTCAGATGGTCCCTCTTGGCTCCTCTGATGAGTCTTCTATGGTTGGGGTCCTCTCGGATGGTCCCTCTTGGCTCCTCTGAGGAGTCTTCTATGGTTGGGGTCCACTCAGATGGTCCCTCTTGGCTCCTCTGATGAGTCTTCTATGGTTGGGGTCCTCTCAGATGGTCCCTCTTGGCTCCTCTGATGAGTCTTCTATGGTTGGGGTCCTCTCGGATGGTCCCTCTTGGCTCCTCTGAGGAGTCTTCTATGGTTGGGGTCCACTCAGATGGTCCCTCTTGGCTCCTCTGATGTGTCCTCTATGGTTGGGGTCCTTTCGGATGGTCCCTCTCGGCTCCTCTGATGAGTCTTCTATTTTTGGGGTCCTCTCAGATGGTCCCTCTTGGCTCTTCTGATGAGTCTTCTATGGTCGGGTGACTTCTGACTCTCCCCAGCACTGTGACTGGACATAAAGGGGGAAATCTCTCCCAACTCTCAGCTTCTCTTCCTCCTGCTCATAAGTGTCCACAATCAGGGGAAAGTTACTAGGCCTGCGATGTGCAGACTGTAGACATGAAGCTGATTCTGCTCTGACCTGTGTGAGGATCTTCTCTGTCTCTCCTCCGTGTCCCAGATGGAAGATGGAGGCTTCTTGTCCTGGCTGAGAGGTGTGAGGGATGTTCTGTGTCTGCACTACGGATGTGAAAAGACTCCAATCACATTGTGAGCCAGCTTCCTCACAGGGGGCCCCTCCCTCACAGACGCCTTAGGGCCATGCTGACTACAAACACAGAGAGGGGAGGGGGACTCACATTTGGAGTCATTCAGTGCCATGTGCTTCTCATTCACTACAACCTAAAGAGAACTCCTCCCCCCTTTTAACCATTTGAAGACCAGGCTTTTTCTGGCACTTTTTGTTGACAAGTTTTAATCAGTACGTTTTGCTAGAAAATGACTTAGAACCCCCAAACATTATATATTGTTTTAGCAGAGCCCCTAGGGAATAAAATGGTGATTGTTGCAATTTGCACAGCGGTTTTGCAAACACAATTTTTTTGGGAAAAAAACAAAAACACAATAGTTACCCCAATTCTTTGTGAAAGGTGATGTTACGCCGAGTAAATAGATACCTACCATGTCACGCTTTATAATTGCACACACTCCTGGAATCGCAACAAACTACGGTACTTAAAAATCTCCATAGGAGACGCTCTAAATGCCTTTACAGGTTACCAGTTTGGAGTTACAGAGGAGGTCTGGTGGTAGAATTACTGCTCTTGCTTTGATGTTCGTGGTGATACCTCACATGTGTGGTGCGATCGCTGTTTACATATATGGGCGGGACCTACGTGCGCGCTCGTATTTAAATGTTATGAACGAGGGGATGGGGGGACTTTACATTTGTTTTATTTATTTCATTTTTTTTTTAACACTGTAATTTTAAGCATTTGTACGTGAGCAGGGAGGGATGGGGGAGCCTTAAATATTTTTTTTTAATTATTATTATTTATTCTACTTTTTATTCTTACACTGTCCCTTTAATTTATATTTTGTATCACTTTTCTCCTATTACAAGGCATGTAAACCTCCTTTGCAATAGAAATAAGGTGACAGGTCCTCTTTAGGGAGAGATGTGGACTCAAAGAGACCTCAAATCTCTTCTTTACCTTTAAAAGCAAAAGATAAAAAACAACATTTCCTGACGGACTCCATGGCAGGCTACGTGTGGGTTAACCCCGCCTCCTCTCCAATGCTATAGGACCCCATTCCCATAAATTTGAGCTCACCACTAGAGATTGCATTCCTTTTTTGTCCTCCTCTTCGGACCTACAAACAATGCACTTATGTTTTTTGGACATTCAAATTGATCGAGGTTGTTGCCGGGCATACGTCTTAGCGGTGTGCAGATAGCCCAGGGCCCGGCCTTGGGCGGGTGTGCGGCTCCAGGCCCCTATGTCCGGTGGTGGGGACTGCCTTTCATATGCCCAGGTGAGGAAGCGGTGGATTGGCTGGCAGGTCTGAAGATTTATCTTTCCTCCATGGCAGGAAGTTTTTGTATGTGATCGTCTGTCTCCCCCTCACGTCCCCTCTTTCCTGCAAATTGTTGTTTATTTTGCTTTTGCTTCTACGGCGCCTGGAACGCAAGTGCATTCCAGGACACGGCCCCCTCTTCCAGGTTGCTGACCCAGTGCGCTTCTGGGCATGCTCAATCTTCAGGCGGAACCGAGGCTTGGTTTTGCGCATGCGCAGTACGGCCGGGGACTCGGTGGTCGCGCAGACACTCTACGGTAGGTCGCCATTGCGCAGGCACGGATGATGCACGGTGGTGACGTCATTACGGCGGGGAATTTAAATCCCTGTCAGCCCCTGTCATATTGGGGATTCCTGTGGGCAATTTGCTACAGCTCCTCCATGCACCAGGCTTCCAGGTGAAGGTAAGCTCCAGCCTGGGGCTAGGGTGCAGGGTGACGGGGGTCTGAGATGGCTCTTAAAGGAAAAGCTACACTGCATTTGCATCCCTTTCTCCTTGGACCAGTGAGCATTCCTACAAAGCTGCAAGATCATCACCTAATCGTCCGCCAGATTGCCATGAACAGGTCACCGCCTCCGTGCGGCCAACCCTCACATTCTAGTTACGTGGGGCGTAAGAAGGGGGGCCAAGTCCACACTGGTATGGACATATCCCCTAAAGTCATGTTTTATTTGCTTCTCTTTTAGCCCTTCCAGGTCGGAACGTCAGTTTACTGTCCAAAAGATCAGGGACCTTGCTAGGCCACAACGTCAACCATCCTCAACCAGGTCCAGACGTGATTCTTCGCCTAAGACCCACCAGACAGAGGAGATGTTCCCATTCCTCCTCCAGACAGAGGAGATGTTCCCATTCCTCCTCCAGACAGAGGAGATGTTCCCATTCCTCCTGCAGACACTGCACCCACCGCCATGACAGCTGCTCTGATCACAGAGCCTGCTGGGGATGTGGGACACGAGTCCCGGAGGGCAAGTCACTGTGTGATTCATATTATGCACAGGTGGTCGGGAAAAAAGAAATGGAAAACCAACAAATGGAGTCTCTTGTTGAGCGGGTGGTGCAGCAATCCCTAAAGGGATGGGATACAACCCGCACACGGAGCCAGTCCACCACTCTATCTGGTTACCTGGCTGACGATGCCCAGGAGGATCTGGGTCCACTCCAGCCCTATAATGCCTCCCCCGGCTCTTCAGATAGAGAATTGGAGGGAGATGATTTTGTCGGTGGCTTCGGCTTTACCCTTGCGTCCCCACTAATTAAGGCGGTCAAAGAGGCCCTTAAGTGGGAAGCTCTTTCCACTCCTCTGGCTAAGCAAAGAAAGTTCTTTAAGCACCTGGGGAAGGAACGTTCCATCTTGCTACTCCTTTCCGAATTGAAGGATATCATTGATGAGGAATGGAGTAAGATAGACAAGAAGACTTCTAGACTTCTATGTCAAGCAAAACCTCCAGCTTATACCCCTTCAAGGCAGAGAAAGTGAAATATCTGGAAAATGTGCCTCTTGTAGATGCAGCATTGATGCAACTGGCCAAACATGTCATTCTTCCTTTAGAAGACACTGCATCCTTCAAGGACGGGCTTGAGAGGAGAATAGACCAAGACCTCAACAGAATTTACAGGCTAGATGGTATGGCTTGCAAACCCGCCTTGGCCCATGCGGCTACACCCAAGGCTATGGAAGCCTGGACAGAAAATGTAGACTCTGTGCTCAAGGGCTTTTCAGAAGACCTGGCCAGGGGCTCGGCAGTCTGGGGATTGAAACCGGCAGTAGCCTTCCTGGGGGAAGCTTCTATCGGACTGATCCGCCTGTTGTCCCAGACTATGCTCTCCTTGGTCACGGCTAAGCAGGCCCTATGGTTGTGCCCTTGGCTCGCTGATCCACTATCTAAGCAGGCCTGGTGTAGGATCCCCTTTGAAGGGCCCTCATTGTTTGGTAACAGGCTGGATAGTGCCATAGCCCGAGCCACAGGTGGGAAATCGGGTTTCCTGCCCCAGGATAGGCGTCTGTTTGGTCAAAAGAAGCGTCAGCACAGAAGATGCAGTACTGAGCGTTCAAGGGGAGCACGCTCTTTCAGGCCAGGCTGAGATTTCAGAAGGAATTGGATCAGAGGTCAGACATCCTTCCAAAAGTCTGCTAAAAGCCAGGCTTCCAGTGGGCGAGAACCGGCTAAGTCATTTTGAGATTAGGCCCGCCCAGGCAGATCGGGTGGGAGCGCACCTGCTTCTCTTCCCGGCATGTCTGGGTGGCCTCGATCTCGGACTACTGGACCTTCAAGACGGTCTCCATAGGCCACACATGTTCCTTCACCAGTACTCCTCCCCTCAGATTTGTCTCCACCCTGCTTCAATGGTAAGAAGGAAAGAAGCAGGAGTTACAGTCCTACATGGATTCACTGATAGTACAAGGACTCACGGTGCCTGTCCCAAAAGGCAAAGAGTTTCAGGGGGTATATTCCCCTCTCTTTCTGGTGCAGAAGAAAAACAGTCCATGGCGCCCCGTGATAAACTTAACTTACCTAAACAAGTTTATAAAATATGAAAGATTCAAAATGGAGACTTTACCTACAAGAAGCTGTGCAGCCAAGCAATTGGCTAATCTCAATAGACTTAAAAGATGTCTTTTTTTCATGTGCTTATGGAAGAAGAATTCTACAAATACCTCTGGTTCAGGGTCGGGCAAGAACATTTACAGTTCACTTGCCTTCCTTTTGGGTTGACAACCTCACCCCAAGTCTTTGCAAGAGTTCTTCTGGCTGTAGTGGCCCTCATCAGAACAAAAGGGATACGCTTGTACCACTATCTCGACGACCTCCTGCTACTGTCCCAACACAAGAAGCAGCTATTGATACACAGAGAGCAGGTTATCACCACACTGCTTGAGCTTGCTTGGCTCCTAAACTTAGAGAAAAGCCACCTGGAACCAGTTCAGTGCCCAATATACCTAGGGACTCAGTTCGATATAGTCAAAAGCATTATCTCTCTGCCAGTGGAGAAGATCCCAGTCATCCGAGGGAGAATCTCATGGGCTCTGAGCTCCTCACGCTTAAAGGACTCATAGTGCCTAAAGAAAAAAATTATCAGCATGATGGTCTCTACGACCCCCATGGTCAAATTGTCCTTGTGGAGGTTACGCCCTTTCCAGACAGGATTTCTCCATCAGTGCAGCTCAGGGGACGGCAATCAGTCCATTCACATAACCTCAATGATGAGGAACAACCTCTTCTGGTGACTTCAATGCAGAAATCTGCTCATCTGCCACTTCATTGCCCTCTTCTCATGGGTCAGTCATGACTGATGCCAGCGGTGCTGGTTGGGGAGCCCTTTACTGGTCAGAACTTGCTGAAGGCACGTGGGATGCACATCTTCACAACCCGGGCTCAGACGTCCTGGAACTACGGGCAGCCTTGGTGTGCCCTTCAATTTTTCACTCATCTCCTTAAAGGGGAGTCAGTTTTACTGAAAATGGACAACACCACAGCAGCCTCTTATGTGTAGAGGCAAGGGGGCATTGGAGCTCCACACTGATCCAAGAAGTCGAGTCCATCATGACCTGGGCTCAGAAAAACCCGACCAATATTTCAGTGGTCTTTGTCCCCGGAGTCCAGAACATTCAAGCGGACTTCCTGTCTTGCACACAGTTAGACAACAATGAGTAGTCTCTTCATGTGCAGACGTTTAAATGGATCCTGTCCTTGGGAGTCAATCCCAAAGTAGACCTATTTGCATCCCCCTGCAACTTCAAAAATCAAGAAGTATTACAATCGGGGCTGTTGCAGCCAGGCCTTCGGAGTAGACGCACTGACAAATCAGTGGATCTTCAACAGCACATACGCCTTTTCCCTCGCTTCCAATCATCCTCAGGTTCTTACAGAGACTCCAAGCAGAAGCAGTCGAGGTGGTAGTGATTGCACCTTACTGGCCGAACAGGCCATGGTTTCCCCCCCTGTCCCAGGCCGGACCTTATTTCACGGGGGGCAGTCTTGCACCTGTGTCCGGCGTCACTCAGACTGATAGTCTGGTTTTTAATAGGGAAAGGCTGGAATCTTTCAGGTGCGCTTCAAGAGTGATTTCCACCCTCATGAGCTTGGGAAAAGCGAGCATGAATAAAGTCAATGAGAGGATATGGGCCAAGTTCATTGAATCCTCATCTTCTATGGGCAGATCGTTCAAGGATCCAGGAGTCCAGGATATCCTCAGCTTCTTCAGCCTAGATCTGTCTCTATCCATCAGCTCTCTCAGAGTTCAAGTCTCAGCTCTGTCAGCCTTCTCCGGAACATCATGGGCAGTTCACCCTTTATTCGTCAGTTCTTCCTTGGGGCAACAAGACTCAGGCCCCAAAGAAGACCAAGGTTCCCCAAATGGGATCTTCCTCTTGTTCTTGACTCGCTGACTGGTCTCAGTACTGCAGGATCTGCTCCGCTTTCTATCAAAGATTTTTCTGCAAAGTTGCCTTCCTAGCTGCCATCACTTCGGCCAAAAGGGTTTTCGGAGATCGGGTCCTTGGGTCATGGTGAACCTTTCCTGACTTTCTTTCTGGACCTGGTGGTCCTCTTCCCTATGCTCGGCTCAAACCCGAAAGTTACTTCAGTTTTCCATGAGAACCAAGAAATTGTCCTACCTACATTCAGGACCCCGGGGTCCTCTGAAGTCCCTCCTCTGGACGTGGGCGAAATGCTGAAGGAATACCTGCAAGTTACTTCCTACTTTAGACGCTCTGACTACCTGTTTATCTTACACTCAGGCAGTAACAGAGGGAAGCGAGCTTCGTCCAGAACAATTGCAGCCTGGATCGTCCAGTCCATCCAGCAAACTTATAGAGCTAAACGCTTGGCTCCTCCAGAGGCAGTGATGGCACATCCCACCAGGGGTATGGCGGCTTTGTGGGCAGCAGCCCGGCATGTGGCTCCAGACTTCATCTGTAAAGCAGCCTCTTGGGCCTTCATTAATACCTTTATGTCACATTATTGCATAGAGCCTGCATCTCTATCTTCTGTGAGCTTTGGTTTAAAAGTCCTGTCAGTGGATGGGGTAAATTATCTTTCTTTTGATCAGAATACCCACCCGTGTGGACTGGCTAGTTATTTCCCAAACGTAGTCTGCCGTGGAGTCTGTCAGGAAAATGGAAAATTTTATTATCAATACTTACCATAATTTTCCTTTCCTGATGGGTGGGAACTCCGCGTGCCATGGAGTCCATCAGGAAAGGAAAATTACGGTAAGTATTGATAATAAATTTTCCCTTTCCAGATGGACTCCATGGCAGACTACGTGTGGGTTAACCCCGCCTCCTCTCCAATGCTATAGGACCCCACTCTCATAAATGTGAGCTTACCACTAGAGACTGCGTTCCGTAACTGGCCAACTCTTTGACCGATGGATGGAAACTCTGCCATGGAGTCCATCAGTGAAAGAGTTGGCTAGGTACGGAACGCAGTCTCTAGTGGTGAGCTCACATTTATGAGAGTGGGGTCCTATAGCATTGGAGAGGAGGCGGGGTTAACCAACACGTAGTCTGCCATGGAGTCCATCAGGAAAGGGAAATTACGGGAAGTATTGATAATACATTTTCAGTTTTTTATCTTTCGCTTTAAAAAAAGGTCATGGCATTCCTCCAAGGCCATAGAGTAGAGAGTTAACTCTTTGATTGACTATGGGAATAGAGGGCCACACCATTGGATTGTTTCTCAGGTGAACCGGGAGAAACGGTAAGCCCGCCCTTTGGAAACCATTCCAGCGGCTTGTGAGTGGCTCAAACCGGTTTTATGAGAAAGCCGTACCGGGGTCAAGGCCGATATCATCATCCATAATCCCGGTAGACCACTTGCCAACTGCAATGTATGTACACTTACCGGCCACTTTATTAGGTTCACCTGTACAATTGCTTGGTAACAAGTAAATTACTAATCAGCCAATCACATGGCAGCAACTCAATCAATTTAGACATCTAGACTTGGTGAATTCAACTTGCTGAAGTTCAAACCGAGCATCAGAATGGGGAAGAAACGGGATTGAAGTGACTTTAAACGTGGCATGGTTGTTGGTGGCAGACGGGCCGGTCTGAGTATTTCTGGGATTTTCACACACAACCGTCTCTCGGGATTACAGAGAATGGTGGGGAAAAGAGAAAATATCCAGTGAGCGGCAGTTGTGTGGAGGAAAATGCCTTGTTGAGGTCAGAGGAGAATGGGCAGACTGGTTTCAGATGATAGAAAGGAAACAGTAACTCAAATAACCACTCGTTACACTCAAGGTATGCAGAATACCATCTCTGAATGCACAACACATCCAACCTTAGAGCAGATGGGCTACAGCAGCAGAAGACCACACCAGGTGCCACTCCTGTCAGCTAAGAGCAGGACACTGAGGCTACAATTGGTACAGGATCACCAACATTGGACAATAGAGGATTGGAAAAACGTTGCCTGCTCTGATGAGTCTGGATTTCAGCTCCGACATTCAGATGGTGGGGTCAGAATTTGGCGCATGGATCCATCCTGCCTTGTATCACCGGTTCAGGCTGGTGGTGGGGGTGTAATGGTGTGGGGGATGGGGTATCACCTGTTCAGGCTGGTGGTGGGTGTGTAATGGTGTGGGGGATTTGCACACTTTGGGCCTCTTAGTACCAATTGAGCATGGTTTAATCACCACGACCTACCTGAGTATTGTTGCTGACCATGTCCATCCCTTTATGACTACAGTGTCCCCATCTTCTGATGGCTCCTTCCAGCAGGATAATGCACCATGTCACAAAGCTCCAATCATCTCACCACTGGACAATGAGGTCTCTGTACTCCAATGGCCTCCACACTCACCACATCTCATCCAATAGAACACCTTTGGGAGGTGGTGGAACGGGAAAATGGCATCATGGATGTGCAGCTGAAAAATCTGCAGCAACTGCATGATGCTATCATGTCACTATGGGGCAAAATCTCTGAGGAACATTTCCAACACCTTGTTGTATCTATGCCACCAAGAATGAAGGCAAAAAGGGGGTCCAAACCGGGACTAGCAAGGTGGACCTAATAAAGTGGTCGGTGAGTGTAGATGTATTGCGGTTGGTAAGTGGTGAAAACAATTCCCATTTTCTGAGGTCAGTAAAGTTGGGATCACACGAGTACAACTTCATTTCCAGTTTTTCAGAACTACAGAATTTAGGGGGTGAAAACAGGTGGTGGGGGAGGGGGGTGACATTCTGTATCACCGCATACTGCTGGCTCTATATACAGTACATCCCTAATAATAACATAACCTCCCGTCACACACCTCTGAAAAGCAATCCAACCATGGATGGTGTGTCATCATGGAGAGAGGTAAGTGTCCGTGTTCCTGTACTCTGTAATACATATCATTGCCATTCTCTGTACAGGAGGGGGGAGGGGGAGGTCCTCTTTCTATTTTCTCCTCATCCTCCCTAACCCATGCTGGAGGTCTTCCTCCCACCTACCTTGTGAAGGGAGATGGACTCACCTAACTCCCCATCCAGATCCTTCCTCACCAATTCTGGGTGGGAGGACCCCTGATCCAACACTGTGATCCCCCTCTGAAATCACCGCCCCCTGTTGTCCCCCCTCTGATGATGTCGCCCTCTTCTGGATCCTGAGAGGACCCCACTGCAGCCCATCCAATAGGAAGTGTTCATGTCAGGCAGGCACTCACATGGACACCTGAAGAAGGACCCCAAGCCAGGAAGTACACAGAAGAGGAGGAGACTAGGGCCGGATTGTCATGTGGCCTCGGCTACAGGTAAGTACAAAGGGCGGTGTACACAGGGACACCATGACTTTTCAGGATTTATAGGGATGGGAGGTGGTGTGGAGAGGACATCATACAATGAGACGTCATCATGTCATTATACTACAGGAAGGGAGGGAGATTTTACACCCGAGGGTATAGCCCCTCCCCCTTCCCCTCCTCCTCCTAAGAGACAGAGTAGAGGCTGAAGGAGAAACTTCTGTGGAGATCAGGATCATAGCTCCCAACTGTCCCTGATTTTGGGGGACTGTCCCTTATTCGAATCAATGTCCCTCTTTCATCCTCATTTCTCCCTTATTTTGGTCTGATCCATATAAATTGTATATAAAATGCACTTTTTATCTTTCAAAAAGTGTTCCCAGTGCTGAACCTTTCATCCAAAATTCTAAATTGCTGCATTTGTAACTTTCAAAAGCCAATATAAAGGAATAGTAGTGGTAAAAAAAAAGAACTCGTGGTTTTAACAAATAATTTATTTGTGTAATTCTCCTTTAAGGGGGACGTGGTAGGGGGTGTGTCCTATGACTACATACTGTTGCTAATAGGTGTCCCTCATTCCCATTTCCAAAAGTTGGGAGGTATGCAGGATGGGGGGCAATGTGGGGTCACTATAAAGAGAGGAGAACCATGGGAGACAATTTGGGATCGCTATTGTAGGGGGAAGGGGAACCATAAGGGACAATGTGGGGTCATTAGAGGGGAAGGGGAACCATGAGGGACAATGTGGGGTCACTATGGGGGAAGGGGAACCATGGAGGGACAATGTGGGGTCATTAGAGGGGAAGGGGAACCATGGGAGACAATGTGGGGTCTTTGTGGGGAAAGGGGAACCATGGGAGACAATGTGGAGTCACTATGAGGAGAGGAGAACCACCGGAGACAATTTGGAATCCCTATTGGAGGGGAACCATGAGGGACAATGTGGGGTCACTATGGGGGAAGGGGAACCATGGAGGGACAATGTGGGGTCACTATGGAGGAAGGGGAACCATGGAGGGACAATGTGGGGTCATTATGGGGGAAGGGGAACCATTGGAGACAATTTGGAATCCCTATTGTAGAGGGAAGGGGAACCATGAGGGACAATGTGGGGTCACTATGGTGGAAGGGGAACCTTGGAGGGACAATGTGGGGTCATTATGGGGGAAGGGGAACAATGAGGGACAATGTGGGATCACTGTGGGGGTAGGGGAACAAGGAGGGACAATGTGGGGTCACTGTGGGGGAAGGGGAACCATGGGAGGCAATGTGGAGTCACTATGAGGAGAGGAGAACCACCAGAGACAATTTGGAATCCCTATTGTAGGGGGAAGGGGAACCATGAGGGACAATGTGGGGTCAATATGGGGGAAGGGGAACCATGGGAGACAATGTTGGGTGGAAAGAGAACAATGAGGGACAATGTGGGGTCACTATGAGGGAAGGGGAACCATGAAGGGACGATGTGGGGTCATTATGGGGGAAGGGGAACCATGGGAGACAATGTGGGGTGGAAAGAGAACAATGAGGGACAATGTGGGGTCACTATGGGGGAAGGGGAATCATGAAAGGACAATGTGGGGTCATTATGGGGGAAAGGGAACCATTGGAGACAATGTGGGGTCACTATGGGGGAAGGGGAACCATGGAGGGACAATGTGGAGTCACTATGGGGGAAGGGGAATCATGGAAGACAATGTGGGGTGGAAGGATAACAATGAGGGACAATGTGGGGTCACTATGGGGGAAGGGGAACCATGGAGGGACAATGTGTAGTCACAATGAGGAGAGGAGAACCACTGGAGACAATTTGGAATCCTTATTGTAGGGGAAAGAGGAACCATGAGGGACAATGTGGGGTCACTATGGGGGAAGGGGAACCATGGGAGACAATGTGGGGTGGAAAGAGAACAATGAGGGACAATGTGGAGTCACTATGGGGGAAGGGGAATCATGAAAGGACAATGTGGGGTCATTATGGGGGAAAGGGAACCATTGGAGACAATGTGGGGTCACTATGGGGGAAGGGGAACCATGGAGGGACAATGTGGAGTCACTATGAGGAGAGGAGAACCATCAGAGACAATTTGGAATCCCTATTGTAAGGGGAAGAGGAACCATGAGGGACAATGTGGGGTCACTATGGGGGAAGGGGAACCATGGGAGACAATGTGGGGTGGAAGGAGAACAATGAGGGACAATGTGGGGTCACTATGGGGGGGAGGGGAACCATGGAGGGACAATGTGGAGTCACAATGAGGAGAGGAGAACCACCAGAGACAATTTGGAATCCCTATTGTAAGGGGAAGGGGAACCATGAGGGACAATGTGGGGTCACTATGGGGGAAGGGGAATCATGGAAGACAATGTGGGGTGGAAGGAGAACAATGAGGGACAATGTGGGGTCACTATGGGGGGGAGGGGCAGTACAGGGAACACAGGAAGTGGTTTACAAGTGACATATTGGGGGGGATTCTGGGACATAAAACTATTTATTTTGACTCTTAGAAATACTATGTTAGTTAGTATTAGGAGGACACACCCTAAACCTTCTATTCAGTGTGTATGGGATCGGGCAGAGCCTTGTACTATGTAGATGATGGAAAGGAGATTGTACAATCAGATTGTATAGTGTATGGTCACCTTTAGGGCTCATTCACACCAACAGGTAATCTGACCATACACTGGGAGATTTTCAAATGAACTTTTGTACAAAACTTCCCATCAGTACATCAAATGACTCAAATGATGAATGTCTTTCAAATTTTACTTTATCCACTTCACGACCGCACTTTGCTGAATGACAGCTCCGGCACGGCCGTACTTTCCCGGAAGGCCATCACATGACGTTCTTGTGCTCCCCGCGGGCCGCCTGCAGCACATGTCGGCAGTGACCTGGGTCCTCGGGACGCAGCCGATTACAGATCAGGGTTAAGAGCCAATCACAGCTGATCATGGTGTAAACAGGCTTTTCCTGGTTATCGGCAATCCTCTCCTCAGGCTGACAGCGAGTGAGGAGAGGAGACCTGATAACAGGCAAATCCACACAGGGGACATCTACACTGTCAATCAGTGCCCACCAGTGTCGCCCCTTTAGTGAAGGAGAAAAATTATTTATTTACAAAGCAAAAACTAAGAAAAACTTTTCTTTTAAAATCGTCAGTCTTTTTCGTTGGTTTAGATTGGAAGGAGATTGTAGTAGTTGTAGCGCCGTCCTAGGTAGGTGCTAGAAGAGAGAATCGTTTTCGGTCTTTCTGCTTACCAGGAAGATGGTCAAGTAAAACTTAGAGTGTTCTCTGCTTACCAGGGAGCGTGATCTATTGGTTAGGTCTGCTCATTGTGCTCGGGTGCAGCTCAGCTTGTTTTGGCTGTCCCTCACTGGTCCAATAGGGAGGCATATTGGACAGTGGGAGGGGACCTGACAAGTGAGCGCAAAGGCTTTGTTACAGTCCTGGCAATTGGTAGAGGAAAAGTGCTGCATTGCTTGCTGGGATACTGTATTAAAGCACCGGGTACATGTGCCCAGAGTTATGCCGCGTACACACGATCGGATTGTCCAACGTGAAATGTTGGATGTGAGCTTGTTGTCGGAAAGTCCGACCGTGTGTAGGCTCCATCGAACATTTGCTGTCAGACCAATAAATGTTGGCAAGCAGGTTCTCAAATTTCCCGCCAACAAAACTTTTTTGTCAGAAGGTCCGATCGTGTGTACACAAGTCCATCGGACAAAAGTTCACACATGCTCCGAATCAAGCAGAAGGGGCCGCACTGGCTATTGAAATTAATTTTTCTCGGCTCGTTGTACGTCTTGTACATCACCGTATTCTCACGGTCGGATTGTTCGCCAACATTTGTGTGACCGTGTGTATACAAGACAAGTTTGAGCCAACAACCTTCAAACAAAAATCCACGGTTTTGTTGGCGGAAAATACGATCGTGTGTACTGGGCATTAGTTGAGCCGAGGAACACAGTCCAGGAGGAAGGGGGGCGGCTGCCCTCTCCTCCGTGGAGGAGGTCCTGCGGCTCTGGGTGGTCAACCCAGGGGACTAGAGAGAGAGAAACTGAACCCAGAGGTCCTGCAGAGCTGACTGGAAGGATCTTATTCTGCCTACTATAAGTACAGATCTTTGTCTTTGGGGCCTGTCCAGTGAGGGCCGTCCCCTTCAGGTAGAAGAGTCAGTGGACGGGTGTCAGTAAAGGGAATGCTAGAGAATAGCCTGAAGATAATGTAGTGCATCAAGTCTGCCGCTAGAGAGAGCAAGAAGACTTAATTCCTCCATACATGTGGCTGTATGATTAAAGCAGTGTGACTGCTTCCACAAGTAATTTGGTGGGGTCAAGTGAGAGTTGTCCTTATCCATTGTAAACAGTTCCAGTCAGTTGGAGTATCCCACTCATCCCTTCTCCCATCTAAGTTCCAAAATAAAATACAAAACCCCAAATACCCTGGACTGGTCATTGAGTAATGAGCAAGCGGGAGTAAGGGTGGGACGAGTTGAAACCCCTAGCAACCAAGTGGGAACTCATCGTACCCAGCTGCTGGTAACCAGAGAGAGGCCTAAGAAGTCAACACTCAGCAAGCCCTACTGAGACATTTGGGGGCTCATCCGGGATGTCTTTCTGAGTTACAGCAGTGGTCGCTACTGGCAATGGCCGGACATGTACCCAAGAAACGCTATGTCTTCTCAAGTGGAGGAAAGTGATGTCTGCTTCACAGTCAGCGCATCAGGGGTTGTGTCTGTACATGTGCTGGAAAAGGAAACGTCGGCCATGCAGCTAGCAACAGCGGGACAGTTTCCAGCAGCAGTGAGAGAGCCGGTGTTCTGCCAAGAAAGTTCCGCTCGGTAAATAAGGACCCCCCTCTACTGCGCAGGCACTAGCCGAAGATAAATAGGGGAAAATCAGCTGTACACGGCGCCTGCAAGAGGGCCGCTCGCCACGCTTCGGGCATGGCCTCGCTTCACTTGGCTCTTTTAGATTCCCTCTCTAGGTCCACTTGGATGGTGGGGAAGGAACCTGGACCCAGGGCGCAGGCGCTGTGTACAGCTGATTGTAGATTTTGTCGTTCGGCTATCTCCGGCGGCTGCTAGTAGTTTGTACTGCGCAGGCGCTGCGCCTGTGCAGTACAGGGGGGAACTTATCCGCCGAGGGAACTTTCTCGGCAAGACACCGGGCTGGCATGTGAGCAAGAAAATGCAGCCAGAGCTCAAGTATCGGCAGATGAGTGTGTGTCCATGGCAGGGAACACAATCTGCATTACGGTACCATTCATGGAAGCTGAGCAGGGTGAAGGGTTACTGTACCACATGGGAGAGAGCGTGCTAAAGATATCTGCCTAGCACGAGGACCCACCGCCAGAGAGTCAGCTAGTCTGGGGCTGTTCACAGGCCATCAATTAGAGGAGAAGAGAGCTACAATGTCACTTCCACCTTCAGGTGTAGCTGCAGAGGAGACACGTGCGAGGAGTAGCAAGATGGCGGGTACCGGATGCAATCGCCAAGGCCGCTGACAAGGGGAGACCCCCAGCCCTCCTGTATCGGGCCTGGCCCATCAGA
This sequence comes from Aquarana catesbeiana, assembly GCF_042186555.1. Taxonomy (NCBI): domain Eukaryota; kingdom Metazoa; phylum Chordata; class Amphibia; order Anura; family Ranidae; genus Aquarana; species Aquarana catesbeiana. The sequence goes on from NC_133325.1 coordinate 6,454,612, forward strand.
AAGGGGACTCCCAAATTATGGGCACTATACTAATTCTACACTCAGGTCCCATGTAGTGGGGGGAAGCAGAAAGCAAACTATTTAAACACTTTCAGGAGTAGTCTGCAGCCGCACGTCCAGATGATTACATTACACAAGTTTCAGTCTCTTCTATATCAATACAACGGCTGGGACTTGTGTAATGTAAACGTCTGGACATAAGGGTGCAGACCACTCCCGAAAGTGTTTAAATTGTTTGCTTTCTTCTCCTGGATGTCCAACTCAGTGCCCAGGAGGAAGGAGTGGAGGTTTTAGAGGCTTCTGGCTGGTCGTCAGGCTCCCAGCTCCAGAAGGTCCAACCCCCCCACCAGGAGGAGCACTGCATGAGGACTCCAGATAAAAGATGCCAGCAGGACCAGGTGCTTGTGAAGTTGGGGGGAGGTGGAGACTGGGCCCGGGCTCTGAGCATAAGGTTGGCCATACTGAATACTGCTCTCTCACATATCTAAAAGATTGTGGGTATTCCCTGTGTACAGAGTGAGTCTTTTCACTGCTGTACTTTCTACTGCGTTAATATACAGTATTAAATGCTGCCACAGTAACCACATGGTTGGAGTGATGCTTCTAAGGGGCATTATTACTGTGTATTAGTGCATGCTTGTGTTGGCTGCTGAAGAGTTATCCACAGTGGATCACTTTTCAGTGGATTTTTGCTAGGTGGTAGGGAAGCAATAAATTGCTCCCAATTGAATCCATAAAAACCTGTTCCTTGCTTGTTCCTTGCAAGTGATATGGGTCATTTTTGGCCACCAAATGTGACACAGGAGATAATTTTTGTATACCCCTATTTGCTACCTTCTCCGGTCACCCCCTCCTGACAATTGCACTCTGTATGCTACATACTCCAGACCCTCTGTATTCTATGCATTACCCACTCCTGAACTATGCACATTATTCACTCCTGACCCCTGAACTATGCACATTATTCACTCCTGACCCCTGAACTATGCACATTATTCACTCCTGACCCCTGAATTAGTGCATTGCCCACTCCTGACCCCTGAACTATGCATTACCCACTCCTGACCCCTAAACTATGCACATTATTCACTCCTGACCCCTGAACTATGCATTGCCCACTCCTGACCTCTAAACTATGCACATTACCCACTCCTGACCCCTGAACTATGCACATTACTCACTCCTGACCCCTGAACTGTTCACATTACCCACTCCTGACCCCTGAACTATGCACATTATTCACTCCTGACCCCTGAACTGTTCACATTACCCCCTCCTGACCCCTGAACTGTGCACATTATTCACTCCTGACCCCTGAACTATGCATTAGCCACTCCTGACCCCTGACTGCCAAAATTTTAAAAAAATGGCGTGGGGTACCCCCAAAAATTCATACCAGACCCTTATCCGAGCACGCAACTTGGCAGGCCGCAGGAAAAGAGGAGGGGGGATGAGAGAGCACCCCCCCCCTGAACCAAGGAGACCCCCAGATCCCGTTCCTCTCCCCTGTGTGAAATGGTAAGGGGGTACAAAAGTACCCCTACCATTTCACAAAAAAAATGTCAAAAATGTTAAAAATGACAAGAGACAGTTTCTGACAATTCCTTTATTTAAATGCTTCTTCTTTCTTCTATCTTCCTTCGGTTTCTTCCTCCATCTTCTTCTGGTTCTTGTTCTTCTGGTTCTTCATCCAGTCTTCTCGTCCGACATCTTCATTTCATTTTCTTTCCTCGGGCCGCTCCACATCCACAATTGGATGAAATAAATAAATAACGGAGGGCGGGTGACCCCGCCTCCCTCTGACGCAGGGCGGGTGACCCCGCCACCCTCTGACGCACAGGGACTTCCCTGTGGCATTCCCCGTGACGTCAGAGGGGGGCGGGGAGACCCGCCCTCCATTATTTAAGAACTGTCAGAAGAGGAGAAGATTCACACAGCAGGAGCCTCCCATCCAATCGTGGATGCGGAGCGGCCCGAGGAAAGAAGATGAAGTGAAGACGGCGCAGCTGAGGAAGATGCCGGACAAGAAGACCGTATGAAGAACAAGAAGAACCAGAAGAAGAAGATGGAGGAAGAAACCGAAGGAAGATAGAAGAAAGAAGAAGCATTTAAATAAAGGAATTGTCAAAAACTGTCATTTTTAACATTTTTGACAGTTTTTTAGTGAAATGGTAGGGGTAAGTACCCCCTTACCATTTCACACAGGGGGGAGGGCCGGGATCTGGGGGTCCCCTTGTTAAAGGGGGCTTCCAGATTCCAATAAGCCCCCTGCCCGCAGACCCCCACAACCACCAGGCAAGAGTTGTGGGGATGAGGCCCTTGTCCCCATCAACATGGAGACAAGGTGTTCTGGGGTGCTACCCACTACACCACTGTGCTGCCATCCACTACACCACTGTGCTGCCATGTGGCGCATGTGCTGAGAAGGCCCGGCTGAAGGTCCGGCAGAACTGCCAGACCTTGCCAGGAAGAAGACACCCGTGCGCAGGAGTGACGTATCGTTGCTTCGGCCACTCACAGCCGCGAAACCCGGAAGACACGCCAAGGCAACATGTCAGCTCCCTCGGCGTGGATCGGGTGAGATACCGGCGCCTTGTTCTAAGGTGTGTATTTCATAATGAGCTAGTATGCGCTGCTTACTAGCTCATTATACCTTTGCCTTGCAGATTTTTTTTGTTTAAAAAAAAAAAAAAAAAGGGTGCGGGTTTACTACCGCTTTAAGTAAGAGGCAAAAAAAAAAAAACATAAAGCCCAACTTTACCTAATACTTCTAAAGCAGTTATAGCAACAGGTGTTTATAGGAATAAAGGTGGCAGTTATAAGCACCCCTAGCAGTGTTATTTGGTTTGTCCCAACTCCTTCAACTGCCATCTTTGATGGAAATCATGGCCTCCGACAGGAAGTAGAAAGATAACGGATCTACCGGCAGAGTCAGAAAAATAAGAAAAACGACAAGGTTAACCTCTGGAGTCCCCATTGCCATTTTACAACAGCGCCCATCTGAGCACCTCCTGTGGGTCCCGATGGGTTTTTGACAGCCGGGATCCAGCACTAAGCCCAGGAGATGAAATGATAAGGCTTTGGCCTCTCGATGCTTTTACAGATGACTCTATAGGAGAATGCTCTAAAAGCAAAATAAACACACAGAATGGTTCTATATTCTGTTTACATTGGGAGTGTAATGATGTCACAAGTGGTGTCAGGACACTCCCATTTCATACGGGGGGGGGGCAGATCTGTTCGAGCTCTGTTCTTCTTTCTGCAGCAATAGATCAATTCTACTTTCAGCCAGCAATAGATCACTATTAGAAGTTACCTTATACTGCATAGATACCTGGGGGGGGGGGGGGGTTGAGTCTCCACTGAATATTTCCAGACCCACCAAGAGAAAATAAAAAGTGTAGAATAAAAGTGTAAAAAAAACAAAAAACAAATGATAAATCTTACCATGCATCTACCAGTATCTCAAATCACAATTCCATGAGAAAGTCACGATTTTGCCAATTTGTGTCCATCCAACCTCAATGGTATACTAACACTTTATACAAAGGTTGTGTGCATCACATTGCAGTGTCAGAAGTAGAATAAAGCTCTCCTAATGTAAAATGCAGGATTTTCACTTTGGGCAAACAAATGCAGACTTTATTTATTTTTCAGGAAAAAGTATGGAAGTACGCAAACTACATAACCACTGAAAAGGGATATATTACAGGGAAAGGCTTACTTTTTTTTTTTTTACTATGTATTCCCAATAAAAGGTCAAGGAAACAAAAAAAATATGCGTATCCAAATTTTTCCAAATTTGTAGGATTATGACCACACACTCCGCACTTTGCAAGTTCACACGATATAACTGCAAGAGATCTGATTAGTCTTCGGAGATGAACAAAGGCTAGACACATAAATAAGATGAAGAGGACATCCAGTCTTCACCTGATGAAATCCCTAAGACTTGTGGCAAAACTGGATGAAACACAAATGGCCAGCTGGTCTTAAGTGGTACTTTCGAGCACATCCCATAAAAAAAAACAACAGCAACTTGGGTGTCGGAAGTCCTAAATCAGTTTATGAAGTGGCTTTCCCACTGAGCAGAGACTTCCCTACCTGGTGTCTCAGCTACAGACCTGGCTGCCAAGCCGTCATCCATGAGAGGAGGTGAAACATGGAAGGAGGTGGAACATATAACAGGAGGGGTGGGCCCAGCTGGAGCCCTCAAGATTGACCAATGTAGCAAAAGCCAGCAGACCCTGAAAAGATATCTCCAATTGACGCTTTGGTGGCTTGGCAAGATGCCACTTGACCACTATACAGTCTCCGGTACTGAGGCAGTGTTTTTTTTTATTTTATTTTTTTAAAAAGACTGCTTGGGAACACAGCTCAATTAGTGAATGATGCAAATACATTACACGTTCAATAAAGGTCCCACAAAAATGGATAAGTAGGAGAATCATAAAGGAACCATAGTTAAGTTATTGATGATTCTCCAAAACAATTGTCAAATTGTCTCCAGTGTGGACATTTGGGTGTGTAATGAGCCCTCTCTGGCTTGTAAAATTGTTGTCATATTTTGATGACCAAGATGGTCTCTTTAATATGAACCCACTGGTGTGAGCCAAGATCTGACTTCTGTGTAAAAGCTTTATCACACTCAGAACACTGATACGGCCTTTCTCCAGTGTGGGTCCTCTGGTGTATTTTAAGGGGTTCACTCGCAGTAAAAGCTTTGTCACATTCAGAACACTGATACGGCCTCTCTCCAGTGTGAATCCTCTGGTGTCTAATAAGGTCTTGCTTCGTTGTAAAAGCCTTTTCACATTCTGAACAAGGATACGGCCTTTCTCCGGTGTGGATCCTCTGGTGTTTGCGAAGGTGTGACTTATCTGAAAAATCTTTTTTACACACAACACACTGATATGGCTTCTCTTTAGTGTGGACCCTCTCGTGTAGGATAAAGTGGTCCTTTCTTGTAAAAACTTTCTCACATTGAGAACACTGATAAAGCTTCTCTCCGGTGTGAATCCTCTGGTGTGTGGTAAGCTTACTCTCAGTTGTAAAAGCTTTATCACATTCAGAACATGGATACGGCTTCTCTCCAGTGTGAATCCACTGGTGTGCGTTAAGCCTCATCTTGGATACGAAAGCTTTGTCACATTCAGAACACGGATACGGCTTATCTCCGGTGTGAATCATCTGGTGTCTGCTACGCTGTGCCCTTGATTTGAAAGCTTTGTCACATTCAGGACACTGAAATGGCTTCTCTCCAGTGTGAACCCTCTGGTGTGTGATAAAATTTGCTTTCAGCCTAAAATCTTTGCCACAATCTGAACAATGATACAGCTTCGCTCCAGTGTGAATGCTCATGTGTAAGTTAAGAGTACACTTCTGTGTAAAAGCTCTGTCGCATTCGGGACACTCAAATGGCTTCTCTCCAGTGTGAATCCTCTGGTGGTTGATAAGATTTGACTTGCAAGTAAAAGCTTTGCCACATTCAGAACACGAAAACGGCTTCTCCTCCATTGTGAACCTGATGCGTGATAAACTTTCCCTTCACTGTAAAACCTTTATCACAATCCCAAAATGAAAAATCTTCTCGAATGACTTCTCTTGCGTTGGAATGGGTTGGACTTTACTATAAAGTAGTATTTAGAAAAACCAACATGGTGTTTTAATTAACCTGAAGAAAAAAAAAAAAAAAGAAGAAGGTCATAATTCTATGAATAAAGTTGCTTTCTATTTCTAAAATTTCATTGTTATATAAAGTATATCTAAAAGACATGTAGGGCAGGATGTAGAGAAAGTGACATTAGGGGGAAAAAAAAAAAAACGGCTGGGATTCCCCTCAATATTCATACTAGACCTTTATCTTTGATGAGGGTCTGGTATGAATTGTAAGAGAGATCCCCCCAAAATCCATAGCAGATCCTTATCTATGTCCACATCCTAGCTGGACAGAAAAAGGGGGATTAGCAAGCAGTCGCTCTCCACCTGAACTATGCCAGGCCACATGCCCTCAACGTGGGAAGAGTACTCTGCTAGAAGCCCCCTAGCAAAGCACCATGCTCCCATGTTGATGAGGACAAGGACCCTTTCCACATAACTCTGGTCCAGTGGTGTTATCAGAATCTGGAACCCCTATTTAGCCCCCCCATACATATACATGTAAAGAGTACATAGTATGCCAGGGTACTCATTTACAAGAAAAAAAGTGGAATAGCAAATAAGAACACAATACCGATAAAAAACTCCAAACAACAAGAAACCCAAAAATAAATTAATCCAGTAATGTAGATCCCTCCGACATGCCGAAGAAAAACACGCTGACCACAGAAACTTTCCACTCCCAACAGGTTCTCATCACAAATGAGATTTCCCAAGCTGGTAGCTGAAGGTAAAATAAGGGGCTCCTAGGTGACCTTGTTGACTAGATTTCACCTGTGTCCTAGCAACCAGTACTAGAATGGAAGTTGACATTTAATTGCAGTAGGGACACTGTCAAAATTAAATTAGTTCTGGCTGCAGCAGAAGTTTCATGGGTGGGTGAACAAAATGGATGAACTGGCCGATATTTCAACCTTGTAAAGCGTAAAGAAAGTTCCAACAGAAGACCAGGCCTTACAGTTTTGAGACACAAAAGGCTGAGGATATAAAAGCCCAAAAAGTGCTTACTAGTGGAGTGGGCTTTACCAGGAAAATTAGTTACTTTGTTACACAGCTCATAGGCCTGCAAATCAATCTGTCCAATCCACTTAGAAATAGTGGATCTGGAACCTGAAAAACCTTTTTAGGTCCTTCTTAAATAACAAACAGGGAAAAAAAAAAAAAATAAATAAAAAGGAAGAGCAGTGGCCAATGGGAAAACCCCAGCCATCCCCACCACTTTCAGACAATAGGGAGAGATCTAATTAGGGTGAATTAGTGCCAGACACGGGGGGGGGGGAATGCAATCTCTTCATTAGGGTGAAAAGCAGAGACCAGTTTGGGTAAAAAAGGAGATTCTTGGTTTCATAACAACCTTGTGACCTTTTAATCAAAGTGATGTCCACAAGTAAGGTTACCAAATGGGAGAACAATGTCATGAATATGTCCCAAATACGTTAAAAATGTTGGCCTTTGTAACACCAACAGTACTAGCTTTAAAGTCTTACTTTTTTTTAACCACTTGCCTACTGGGCACTTTCACCCCCTTCCTGCCAAGGCCAATTTTCAGCGCTGTCACACTTTGAACAATTGTGCGGTCATGCTACACTGTAACCAAATTTATGTTTTATCTTTTTTCCCCACACAAAATAGAGCTTTTGGTGGCACTTAATCACTGTTGGATTTTTTTGTTTTGTTTTTTTTAGCAAAAAATAAGGAAAGTAGACCGAAGACAGAAGAAGACCAAAGAAGACCGAAGACAGAAGACGACCGAAGAAGTTTTTGTTTTTGTCAGTACATTTTGCAAATAAGTAATTTTTCTCCTTCACTGATGTGCGCTGATGAGTTGGCAGTGATGGGCACAGATATGCCACACTGGTGGGCACTGATAGATGGATGCGGCACTAATGAGCAACACTGATGGCAGGCACTGATGGGTAAAGGCTTGGCGTTACTGATGGGCACCGATAATCAGTGCCCCGATTACCTGTACAGATCTCCCCTGTGGAAGATGTCACTGATCGGCATGTCGCTGTGCCGCATCCACCTATCAGTGCCCACCAGTGCGGCATATCCGTGCCCATCAGTGCCAACTCATCAGCGCACATCAGTGAAGGAGAAAAATTAGTTATTTGCAAAATGTACTGACAGATAGGAGGAGAGCCAATCAACGGCACTTCCTTGTTTACATGTGACCAGCAGTAATTGGACACAGCCCATCACATGGGTAAAGAGCCACGTCATCGACTCTTTACTGAGATTGTGGTTGTGCCATGTCCTAGGAACATGCGTGGGCCCCAAATCGATGCACACCCACGGGAGCGCACAAGAGCGGTGGTTCTGGAGCGCCATCATATGACGCCATCCCAGAACGAGAGTGCATCCCGCCCACCATCATTTTACTATACAGTAGGTGGGAAGTGGTTAAACAAACAGGCGTATACTTACCTGTAATGCATTAAGGTAAAAATTGTTTTAGCTTTTAGAGGCACTTTAGCTTTCACAATTGGAGTGGGGCTGAATGGATTGGGGGGGCACCTGAAACCCCTTGAATGCAAGTACATAATATTAAATTAGTAGCAGGAGAATGTTGAAAAAAGGACAGACAGGGCAGATGTGACCCTTAATAGTTCTAAGGGCTAAATAGGTTTCTACCCCCAAACTAATGGAAATACACGATGTGGCACACCGAAAAAGCATATGGGAAAGCCCCCCAAAGTCTCACATCAGAAAAAACCTTCTGACGCCAATTCTGGGTATCGTTATGAGGTAAGTATTTCATAATGAGTTTGTATGCAATGCATACTAGCTCATTATGCATTTTTTTCGGAGGTTTACAACCTTTTTAAGCATGGTTGGGATAGACAGTGGTGCAACATATCACCCAAATGAGGGAAAGAATTGCTAAGGTGATGCCTCTGGAAAAGAAACATTTCCAATAGGCACAAGAAGCAGAGAAGGTTATCAAACCGGTCCACCAAGCTTAGACAACTCCAAGGTTGGGACTGTGCAGCTGTGCCCATACCCACAGTGGAGAGTATGTTCCTTGTCAGGTGGCAGGGGCAACTGGAGGTGGTAGAAAGGGTTGGTGAGGGAAGTTATAAAAGTACACCAACCTAAAAAATAAAAGCCTTGTCAAAACGTATCACTTGAATATAATAAATCCCTGGGAAGACATAGAGCAGGTAGCTGCCGTGGATGAGGTTAATTGACCCCTGTATGGGGTGGACCTAGTCCTAGTTGCCACCACCCTGTCTAAGCCACAAACACAGCAGGTAAAAAGAGTTTTTAAAAGGAAAATGGATAAATCTTTTCAGTACTGCCAGGTCTTACCGGGGTGCCCAATGTGAAGGTCAGAGTAAACCCCATCTCATTCCTGAGGCACACAGGAAAGTGGAATCAGAAAGTTTGCAAAATGCTTAAAAAAATAAATATCTATATCAATGAAGAGTTTCAGAACAAATAATTGAGCCCAATTGTGTTGATAACAGAAACCCAATGGGACTTGGTGGCTGTGTAATGATTTTAGCAAGCTCAACGAGGTATCAAAGTTTGATGCATATCGGATGCCCCAAGTAGATTAACTAAGAGAGGTTGAGACCAGCCCGGTAAACCTTGGACCTCACCAAGGAGGTACTGGCAGATGATACCTTTGACCAAAGAAGCCATAGATAAGATACCAATCTCCACTCTAGAGAGTCACGTCCAATATAAAAAAATTACCAGTTACACTTAGCGGTACCGGTGTTTCTAGGAAATCTTCCAGGACGGCACACCTGAGATGACGGGTCTCACCTGACAGGAAATACAATCAACAACAGAGTTTCAAAGGCCCCACCCTTCCCTCTGTCCCTCAGTTATGACAATGTATTAGCCCACAACAGTGCAAGAGGGTACATTCTGTGAGAATTGAACATCACCAACAATTAAGGGTAGGGAAGTAGGCCTGCCCTCCTGGAAGATTTCCTAGAAACACCATTACCGGTAAGTGTAACTGGTAATTTTCTCCAGTCATCTTCCAGGATGGCACACCTGAGACAAGAAGCTCAGGCCTACCTTAGGGTGGGACCACCGCCTGTAGGATTTTTCTGCTGAACGCCATGGTCCTGAGGTGACAACAGCTCCACCCTGTAGTGCCTCAGAAAGGTGTTTTGGCTCAACCATGTGGCTGCCCTGCAGATCTGGTCAATTGATGCGCCTGCCCTCTCTGCCCAGGAGGTCGCCAGTGATCTAGTCGAGTGAGCTTTAAGGTGAGCTGGGATTGGCTTACCCAAGTACTCGTAGGCCACCAAATCTGTTTTATCCACCTAGCTAAAGTCGGTTTGGAGGCCTGCAGACCCTTTCTCTGGCCACAGAAGCTAACCAATAAATGGCTGGATCTTCTAAAGCCTTTAACTCTCTCCAGATAGACAAGTAGATATCGTCTGACGTCTAGCAAATTAAATTCTCTCTCATTTTTGGGGTTCTCACAAAATGAGGAAAGTACAATATCCTGTGACCTGTGGAAATTTGAGGTCACTTTAGGCAGGTACAGGGGATCCTGTCTGAGGATTACCCTATCCTCTAGGAGCAACAAAAAAGGCTCTTTAATTGTCAGAGCCCGTAAGTCACCAACCCTCCTGGCTGTCGTAATTGCCAGAAGAAAGGCCATTTTAAAGGGAAAGGAATTTAACTGAAATCTGAGCCACCGGCTCAAAAGGCCCTTTAGTTAGGGCATCCAGTACCAGATACCAGGTACAAGTCTCACGGTGGAAACCTATTTGTCTTTACCGGGGTTACTCTTTCCCTGGCTAACAAAAATCTTTTAATGAGAGAGTTCAGAGCGAGTCTACTATCCAAAAACTCGGATAGGGCCATGACCTGAACCCTGAGAGTATTGACTGCCAAGCCCTGGTCAACCCCCTCCTGGAGGAAGTCCAGGACTGTCAGTATCATTTGGAGAGTGCCTTCTCTAGCTTGAGTCTAACGAGAAAAGACTTTCCAAACCTTAGCGTAAATCTGCCTGGTGACTGGCTTCCTACTTAGCAGGAGGGTATCAATCACCTTTCCTGAACACCCCCTATTCCTGAGGATCTCCCTCTTAAGCACCAGCCAGTCAGGGAAAGGAACCCTGGGTGAGGATATAGAACTGGTCCCTGACAGAGGAGATTGCATCTGGACGGGAGATTCAAAGGAGGGGCGATCGACCACCTCTTTAGGGTGGGGAACCATGCCCTCCTTGACCACCAGGGTGCGATTAGAATGAGACAACAGTCTGTCTGAGACAACTTTTGTAACACCTGGGGGATGAGTACCAAGGTAGGGAACGCGTATGCCAGGCTGAACCTCCAGCTCTGGGCTAGAGCATTCACCACCTGGGAGCCCTGTTCCCTGGCGAGAGAGAACTTCCGGACCTTTCTGTTCTTTCTGCAAGCAAACAGATCTGGCTCCGGTCTGCCAAAGTGTTCACTTACCTGCGAAAACGCCTCGCTGTTTAGCTCCCACACTCCCTCGTGAATAAGCTGCCTGCTGAGGAAGTCCACCTGTATATTGAAGGTCCCTCTTATATGGACCGCTGAAATTGAGAGGATTCTCCTTTCTGCTTCTTCTAGGATCTCCTGGGTTAATCTCATTAACCTCTGGGACCTTGTTCCTCCCTGATGGTTTAAGTAGGACACTGCCACCGCGTTGTCCGAGAAGACCTGTACTTCTCTACCCCAGATCTGGTCCCCAAAAACCTCTAAGGCTATTCCGACCACCAGGAGTTCCCTGAAATTGGAGGAGGCCCTGCTTTGACCCTGGTCCCAATGACCCTGGGCGCAGAGATCTCCTAAGTGAGCTCCTCATCCCCAAGCACTCACGTCGGTTGTCACGCTCAACAGATCTTGTTGGGCCCAGGACCGACCCCCCGACAGGTTGCTTGGACTGAGCCATCAGTCCAGAGAGTGTCTCTTACCTCCCCTGGAGGGAAACCCTTACATCCAGGGATTCCCTTCTCCTGTCCCAGGAGGAGAGAAGGAATCCCTGGAGAACCTGAGAATGGAGTTGGGCTCAGGGTACCGCTGGAATACATGATGTCATTACCCCAGTATTCTCATGATGGACCTCAAAGAGACCCTCCTGGGTTCGTGGAGAGTGGACACTGCCCCCGCACCCTTATGATCTTTTCCTAGGAAAGAAAAATCTTTTGAGCTAACGAGTCCACTAGGTATCCCAAGTACACCTTGGACTGCGAAGGGTCCAGGGAGGACTTCTCCCGGCTGATCATCCAACATAGGGATTCTAGGGTGGCCATCACCTTGTCCCGGTCTGACCGGAAATGTTGCAGAACTGGATTGGAAATAAGCATATCATCCAAATAAGGAATCAAGGCTACTACCTGGAGGTGAAGGAAAGAAACCACCTCAGCGAGAACCTTCATAAAGTTTCTCAGACTGGCCGCAAGGCCAAAGGGGAGTGCCCTGAAATGACAATGTTGGACACCCTGCCCTGACTGAACCGCAGACCGAAGAAACTTCTGGTGTTTCTGGGCAATGGGGACATGGAAATACGCATCCTTCAGATCTAGCGTGACCATGAAGAGAAAACGGACGTCGCCCCTGGGACTTTAAATGAGATGTTCATGGTGATCAAAGGATAAACGAGTGTAAAAGTCAAAATTGGTTTATTGAGAATAACAACATCATCTAATAACTTGTCAAAACAAAGGCTTCAGAGACTGAACGGTCCTCAATGCTGGGTTCTCTGCCTCTTCAGCTCCCGGGGGAGATGCGCTCTGCTGACCCCCACTTGGGTTCAGTCTCTGAAGCCTTTGTTTTGACTAGTAAGTATGGGATGATGGGTTCAGGCTCCTTGCTTTTGCCCAATCATAACCGATACTTTAATATATACTTTATCTGTTTCTTACAGACAGCAGATATGCACATCAGCCCCTGATGAAGCGAGGAAAGCTCGCGAAACGCGTCGGGTTAGAGATGTATCATGCATATCTGTATCACATGTATTACTATTACTATTTTATTATGGCTATGTTTTTGGGACCACAATGCAATGTTGCTGTTTTATGAATTTGTCTACCCATGCTCATGTCTGTTATTAGATGATGTTGTTATTCTCAATAAACCAATTTTGACTTTTACACTCGTTTACCCTTTGATCACCATGAACATCTCATTTAAAGTCCCAGGGGCGACGTCCGTTTTCTCTGCTATTTAGAGATGGAGGTGTTTCATGTTAGGGGTCAGCCCTCAGATTTTTTGTTCAATTAGCGTGACCATGAAGACCCCCCTGGAGATGCCTCCTGAGCATGTAAATGCTTTCCATACAGAATTTCTTGTACTGTAAGTACCTGTTCAGTTTCCGTAAGTTTATAATCAGTCGTAATTTGCCTAAGGGTTTCAGAACCACAAATATGTGAGAATAAATCCCCCTGCCAATCTGATTTGCTGGAACAGGGATGATGACCTCCTGCCCGCCAACTCCCAGACACTCTCCAACAGGCCCCTTGCTTTCTGTGGGTCTTTGGGGAGATAAGTAAGCACAAAGCTTGGAGGAAGGATGGACAGGAATTCCAACCTGTAACTCTCTTTTATGAGGTTTAAAATGTATGGGCTCTGAGTAATCTTGTCCCATTGCGAGAGAAATCATGAGAGCCTTCCACCAACCTTTAGGCTGGCATCATTTTGCTTCTTTGTTGGAAGGTTCAGGCCCGAAAAAAGGATTCCACCCTTTTGTTTGCCCTTTCGAACCCCCACATCCTACCCATCTCCTTCTTATGCTTAAAACAGTCTTTTGAAGGGGGGCCTCGAAATTTTTTTTTAACCTTGTCTTTTTTGGGTTTGGTTGGGAACTTTTTGCCCTTCTCTGTAGACCAGGATAGGACTTGCTCCAAACCGGTTCCGAAGAGCAGGGAGCCCTCAAAGGGTATACCGCAAAGACGTGACTTAGAGGTATAATCCCCATCCCAAGTTTTCACCCAAAGAACTCTCCTAGCAACGTTCAAGAGGGCTGCAGATTTTGCGGTCATTCTTACAGTTTCTACTGCTGCATCTGCCAGATAGGCTACCACCTTTTCGATCACCTCCTGGGAATCCAATACTTCCTTGGATTTGGACCCACGCGAGACATGGTCTACCAATTTACAGACCCATGCGTCCGCATTCCTGGCAACACAGGCGGAAGCCAATGCAGGCCCCATAGCTGCTGCATTGGCGTCCCAGGCCCTGCGCAGCAAGGTTTCTGACCTCCTATCCATTTGATCCCGGATGTTGCCAGAAACATCAAAGGAGAGGTCCAAGTGCTTAGATACCTGAGCTAGGGAAGCATCCAGCCACAGAACCTTAAATAACCTTTCCTCTTCCTCCTCTCTAAAGGGACATCTACGCTTCCACGTCTTGAGCCTAAGTACCTTTCGTTTTGGGTTCCTTCCACTCTTTCAGGATTATGTCCTTGAGAGATTGGTGGACCGGAAGGAACTTAGCTTGAGGTCTGCTCAGCCCCCTATACAATCTATCCTGAGCCGAGACCTGCGTGGATGGCTGCTGAATATCCACAAACATAGAATGCTTTGAGGAGGCCCTCCATGTCCTCGGCAGAGAAGAGGTGCCTTCTGTAAAGAACATAGCATATAGCATGAGGGACTCCATTTCAGTTCAAGGCGCCATTTTATGATTTTAAAGGAAAATTGAAAAACTCACATATGAGCTTAAGTTGAAACCCACACATGTTTGAACTGTTATCTATAGAATGTCTTTTCATGGTTATGTATGCATTTATATTTAGCCAGACTGAGGAGTTTGTCCTAATCTTATGTTTGTTCTAGATAAGCTAAATTCTTTCTTCACCATCTGTTTAAAAATACATAAAGTAAATTGTATAGAATGATGCAAGATTTTGTCTTATGACACCAGCTAATAGGTAAATATTAACTGAACCTATTTTCTTAGAAATGACACGCACAAGCTTAATAAACTCCTCCTGTCCCCTAGACGTGCATAAATATTCTTGTTCCCAGCAATAAAAATTAGATATCCTTAAGTGGACATTGCAAACCTGTCTCCTGTGTCACATTATTGATATCTCCGGGACTGGGAGTCTACGGAAGTCTTCCTGCATTACCTGAACATACTTGGGTGGTCCTAGAAGCCGAACTTCCCTACACCTTCCAGGCCCAGCTTCCTCACTCTGACTATCCTGGTCCAGATCTTCCCCCTCTTTTTGAGAGCTCTGCTCTGAGGCCTCTGCCTCCTCCTCATCAGAGTAACAAGGCACAGGCACTCCTTGGAACCCCCCTGCGTTACTCGTCGAGGCTCCTTACTGAGAGGGGGAGTCCTCCCTACAGGAAGGGGCCCTCCGCCTGCTGACTGGCCCCGACTGTAGATTTAAATGACTGGAGAGTTGCTAGAGTCTCGGATTGCAGAGCAAGGATCTCTTTCATGGCCTGTGCAGTTTCCTTGCTCGCTAATTTATGGATGAACTTGAAGCAAAAGGGCTTGGTGTGGTCCTACGGGAGTTTCTCATTGCAGTACCCACATCGCTTTAACCTGGAGGGGCCCTTGGACTTGGATCTACCGGCAGACCCCTGGGCAGGGCATTCTGTTTCTGTGGAAACACAAAGAATAATTACCCATTAGCTAGCCCCTTTAAGGTGTTCTGCGGGGGGTGAGGGAATAGGGCCACCCCTAACATTACGCCCCACAACAGCCGGGTAGACTCACCCCCTGTGGTCTCCTCAAGCGCTGGGGCCACACTTGGCCCATCCTCCTCCTCCATCCCTCCTAGGCTCTCTGACCGTGGGCGGAAGTATCGCCTTAGGCGGCTTTAGAAGGCACCAGGACCTTGGACCCCCGCTCCACCGCCTCTTTAGCGGTCGCTTATCAGTGCCGATCGCTGCCATTTTGCCGAAGCCTCCATCCCCGGAAATGACCTGGTGGAAGTGATGCTGTGCATGCGCTCTGCCCCTCTGCCCGGCATTCAGACCTGTGCATTAGCGCCGGCAGACACCGAACATGCCATGCCAGGGACCCCGCACGTCCAGGAGCTTCTCGTCCACCCCCCTCGGGCAGAAGGGGTGTGCAGAGCTACTCCTCCATCCCATCCACCACTATCAAGTAGGAGGAGAGAGTGGGAAGGTGGTCCCTGGAGTTCCGGACCTACCTTCACTATGTTCAGGGGCCTCCAGCTCTCAGGGGGACTCTTCTGAACCTGCTGCTCCCCCTGAGTACTCTTTGGGGACAATATCCCCCCTGGGAAAGGCAAAGCCTTACCAGACCCTGCATCCACCACTGGTCTGCCTAGGGTCTGATGCCCAGGGGGGAACCTCAGCCCCAGACCTCGGTCCGGGGGAAAAAAAATAAAAAAATGTTGCTGCATCTTCTGGGAAACACAATCAAGAACTGAGGGACAGAGGGAAGGGTGGGGCCATTTAAACTCTGTTGTTGATTGTGTTTCCTGTCAGGTGAGACCCGTCATCTCAGGTGTGCCGTCCTGAAAGACGACTGGAGAAAATAAAAATGCCATTTGGGTTGCATTCCGCCCCAGCTGCTTTTCAGATGGCAACGGATCAAATACTACGGGGGAGATTTACTAAAACTGTAGAGTGCAAAATCTGCTGCATAGAAACTAATCAGCTTCCAGTTTTGTCAAAGCCTAAAAGTGGATGTAAACCCTCCATATACCCAGTGAAGTAAACCGCCTTAGATGATACACAGAGATGAAACAAATCTCCCTACATATGACGGTGTCCCAGAACAAGAGCCCCACTGCCCCTCCGTCATATGACAGTGGGCGGGCGGCAACAAGTTAACTGAACAAACTGAAGTTAGAAGCTGGTTGGCTACCATGCACAGCAGGAGAGGAGTGTGGAGGGTATGACAGTGGGCAGTATGTACAGGAGAGGAGAGTGTGGAGGATATGACAGTGGGCAGTATGTACAGGAGAGGAGAGTGTGGAGGATATGACAGTGGGCAGTATGTACAGGAGAGGAGAGTGTGGAGGATATGACAGTGGGCAGTATGTACAGGAGAGGAGAGTGTGGAGGATATGACAGTGGGCAGTATGTACAGGAGAGGAGAGTGTGGAGGATATGACAGTGGGCAGTATGTACAGGAGAGGAGAGTGTGGAGGATATGACAGTGGGCGGTATGTACAGGAGAGGAGAGTGTGGAGGGTATGACAGTGGGTGGTATGTACTGGAGAGGAGTGTGGAGGGTATGACAGTGGGCAGTATGTACAGGAGGGGAGTGTGGAGGGTATGACAGTGGGCAGTATGTACAGGAGAGGAGAGTGTGGAGGATATGACAGTGGGCAGTATGTACAGGAGAGGAGAGTGTGGAGGATATGACAGTGGGCAGTATGTACAGGAGAGGAGTGTGGAGGGTATGACAGTGGGCAGCGAGGAGAGGAGTGTGGAGGGTATGACAGTGGGTGGTATGTACAGGAGAGGAGAGTGGAGGGTATGACAGTGAGCGGTATGTACAGGAGAGGAGTGTGGAGGGTATGACAGTGGGCAGTATGTACAAGAGAGGAGAGTGTGGAGGGTACAGGGCTGGACTGGGACAAAAATTTGGCCCTGGACTTCATCCAGACTGGCCCACTTTGACAGGTCTCTCTCATGACGGCTTGCCACCCAAGCCCCCCCCCACTAGCCATTAGCCGTTCTACATTATTTCTCTTATAGGCAGTACCAGTGGGGAAGCTAGACATTATTTCACCTGGGGCAAAGAATCAGTTTGGCGCCCCCCCCCCAATGGGACAAGATTAGGCAGGAAAGTGAGGCCGCCCTCCTTCCAGATCGTATGATGAGTTTCTCAGTGTTGACTCCTGAGCATCATGTCTGTATTCAGGCGCGCTGCATAACTAGCAAGGGAGAGGAGGTGAGCACTGCGGGGGGGGGGGGGACAGAGGACCGGAGGGAGGCAGCGGTCCACTGTCACTGAAATCGGCCCACTGAGCCATCGGCCCACCGGGAAACTCCTTGTAGTCCCAATGGCCAGCACATGCCTGGGAGGGTATGACAGTGGGCAGTATGTATAGGAGAGGAGTGTGGAGGATATGACAGTGGGCAGTATGTACAGGAGAGGAGTGTGGAGGATATGACAGTGGGCGGTATGTACAGGAGAGGAGTGTGGAGGATATGACAGTGGGCAGTATGTACAGGAGAGGAGTGTGGAGGGTATGACAGTGGGCAGTATGTAGAGGAGAGGAGTGTGGAGGGTATGACAGTGGGCAGTGAGGAGAGGAGTGTGGAGGATATGACAGTGGGCGGTATGTACAGGAGAGGAGTGTGGAGGATATGACAGTGGGCAGTGTGTACAAGAGAGGAGTGTGGAGGATATGACAGTGGGCAGTGTGTACAAGAGAGGAGTGTGGAGGATATGACAGTGGGCGGTATGTACAGGAGAGGAGTGTGGAGGGTATGACAGTGGGCAGTATGTAGAGGAGAGGAGTGTGGAGGGTATGACAGTGGGTAGTATGTACAGTAGAGGAGTGTGGAGGGTATGACAATGGACAGTATGTACAGGAGAGGAGTGTGGAGGGTATGACAGTGGGCAGTATGTACAGGAGAGGAGTGTGGAGGGCATGACAGTGGGCAGTATGTACAGGAGAGGAGTGTGGAGGGTATGACAGTGGGCAGTATGTACAGGAGAGGAGTGTGGAGGGTATGACAGTGGGCAGTATGTACAGGAGAGGAGTGTGGAGGGCATGACAGTGGGCAGTATGTACAGGAGAGGAGTGTGGAGGGTATGACAGTGGGCAGTATGTACAGGAGAGGAGTGTGGAGGGTATGACAGTGGGCAGTATGTACAGGAGAGGAGTGTGGAGGGTATGACAGTAGGCGGTATGTACAGGAGAGGAGTGTGGAGGATATGACAGTGGGCAGTATGTAGAGGAGAGGAGTGTGGAGGGTATGACAGTGGGTAGTATGTACAGTAGAGGAGTGTGGAGGGTATGACAGTGGGCAGTATGTACAGGAGAGGAGTGTGGAGGGTATGACAGTGGGTGGTATGTACAGGAGAGGAGTGTGGAGGGTATGACAGTGGGCTGTATGTACAGGAGAGGAGTGTGGTGGGCATGACAGTGGGCAGTATATACAGGAGAGGAGCATACACGTGTATCATTAATCACATGGAGGAAGAGCCGGTCACAGATGATTGATATGTCTATAGCAGGGACAGGAGCCCTGTACTATGAATAGGACATCCACATGACTTACCTGTGTGGTCTGACGTGGAGAAAGGTCCATGCTGTCTCTATGGTGGACGTGTGTTTAGTATGGATACTGAGAAGCTGTTGGAATCAGCTCTAAAATGGCTGAGAAACAGGAAAAGAATTCCCGGGACAGGAAGTGACACGGGACAGATTACCACAGAGGGTGCAGTATGGAGAGCAGACACTAGATGGTGCTGCTCCGAATAGCTGGAAAGCATAAACACAGAATAAGAAAAAGCAATAGGCTGAAAAAGGAAAAAGACAACAAGAAATGTGAAAAGACGAAAAAGAAAAAGGAAAAAGTGCATTCCCAACTGGGAATCCATGCTCTCCATACAGAACTGTTGAGGAACAACCAAAACATCAAAATAATAATATAACAAAGATAAATACATAAGAGAAGTGATTGGTGTGGGAGGTCAGGTGACTGGAAAGGAACAGACAACATAAAATGGAATTGTGTGAATGTCAGCAAGTTGTGTGTATGAAGAAAAGAAACAATGAAGGAAGAAGCAGAAATGAAGGAAATGAGGTTCTGGTAAGAAGCATGATAGTGACTTGGGTCGCCACCTCATCCCTTTAAAACCTGAGCACATATGAATTACACGGGTTCTGAGGCTGATTTAAGGCACCAAGTGAGTTTAATTACCACCTTAATCAGCCCCAGAATCTGTGTAATATATATATGTGTTCGGGTTTAAAGGGATGAGGTGGGAACCCTAATAGTGACGGATTGGTATGAAGCCCCCCGGGGTTCCCCCGTATGGAAGGTGTGGATCCAGAAGGAGAGATGATGAAGTAGAAATCTCTCTCTGTCTCCTCCTCTATGGGGATCAGGAATGTCATCAATGATCATGTCACCGAGTTTGTGGATTGGATGATTTGCCCCCACACACTGATCGGGTTGTCTAACAGATCACATTGAGGCCGGGGGGGGGAGGGGGGGAGGGTTATACATTGTACACATTTACTAATATATGTGTAAATTGCAGCGGACACGTCACCCCTCCCCCCACTATTATCTGCACCCCTAACTCTATCATTGTATTGCAGGCTGGCTGGGAAGTGATGTGGGAAGTTTTGTTGTATTTTGAAGCTTTATAATCCTTCCCAGGATATGAGATTAGAGATAATGATGAATGACGGGCCGGGAATTATTATCAGTCTGATGATTGCAGTAATATCTCACATGTGCGGTGCGATCTCCATCTACATACGTGTGCCCGACCCGTGTGTGCCCCTTTACTTTTACATTTCTTTTATACTTTTTTTTGGTTTCAATTTATTGCTCTCACAAGGGGAGAACAATACTTCTCATGAAAGCTTTGGGCATCTTTATGTCTCCCCGACCCCTCGTAGGAGATAATGAGGGTCAGATAGCGACTGATGAGATGGTCCCCCGGCTGTACAGGACATCACTGACACTGAGGCTCGGGTTTTCACTAGTGCGACTTTTCATGCGATTTGGGACTGAAAAGTCGCACGACAACTCGTACCCCATGATTTCCAATGAGTACCGTTCATATGGGTGCGACTTCAAAGTAGTCCCTGCACTACTTTGGTCCCACTTTGATGCAACTTGAGGTCCATAGACCTCAAGAATACACAGGCATTGCTTCAAGTCGCGGTAAAAAAAAAAAAAAATAAATAAATCGCACAACTTTGGGGACGCAATAGTGGAAACATAGCCTGAAGGAGAGAAAATCCTCCCCACTTCCAACTTCATTCCTCACAGAGGAGATCTGGGACCCGATGATCCTTCATCTCCTCTGTGTACAGCTGACCTGAGAGCTTACCATGGGGGGGGGGGGTAGGTGATCCAACAGAGTGCAGACACTCTTTCTTTTCTAATATTATAGGATAGAACCAGAGGGAGGGGTAATGTGATTGGGCGGAGTGTAATGGTTCTCTCTCTGGACATTCTGTATGAAAAGGTCTCCATCATCTGATTGTTTTCAGACGTTCCTGTACTGCCCCTCCCCCATAGTGACCCCACATTGCCCCCCCCCATGGTTCTTTTTCCCCATCCCAGTGTCCCCCCTGTTCTCCCCTCCATGGTTCCCCATATTACCCGATCACTCCAGGATTGTCTCCTTCAACTTCTCGTCGGTCTCTGACTGCAGCATCATGTGAGAGGAGGGGGGAGGGGTGTCCTCCATTTTCTTGTAGCTCAGAGAGGGGGAGGGGTTGTCCTCCATTTTCTTGTAGCTCAGAGAGGGGGAGGGGGTGTCCTCCATTTTCTTGCAGCTCAGAGAGGGGGAGGGGTGTCCTCCATTTTCTTGTAGCTCAGAGAGGGGGAGGGGTGTCCTCCATTTTCTTGTAGCTCAGAGAGGGGGAGGGGATGTCCTCCATTTTCTTGTAGCTCAGATAGGGGGAGGGGGTGTCCTCCATTTTCTTGTAGATCAGAGAGGGGGAGGGGTGTCCTCCATTTTCTTGTAGCTCAGATAGGGGGAGGGGTGTCCTTCATTTTCTTGTAGCTCAGGGATTCAATCTTCCTGTAATGACACGATGACTTCTCATTGTTTAGAAGAAATGTGTCCATTGATGAAGATCTTCCTCCATTACATACAATGGGGGTTGATTTATTAAAGGAAAATCCACTGTGCACTACAAGTCGCTTTAGATCTGAGGGAAAGCTCTGCTGATTTCCATCAGCCAATCATGTGCAAGCAAAAATGCTGTTTATTTTCCTTGCATGCCCCCCTTAGATCTACAGCAACTTGTAGTGCACAGTGGATTTGCCTTTAGTAAATCAACCCGACTGTCTCCGTGGGGCAGGGAGTGTCCTCCATTTTCTTGTAGCTCAGAGAGGGGGAGGGGTGTCCTCCATTTTCTTGTAGCTCAGAGAGGGGGAGGGGGTGTTCTCCATTTTCTTGTAGCTCAGACAGGGGGAGGGGTGTCCTCCATTTTCTTGTAAATCAGAGAGGAGGAGGGGGTGTTCTCCATTTTCTTGTAGCTCAGAGAGGGGGAGGGGTGTTCTCCATTTTCTTGTAGCTCAGAGAGGGGGAGGGGGTGTTCTCCATTTTCTTGTAGCTCAGAGAGGGGGAGGGGGTGTTCTCCATTTTCTTGTAGCTCAGACAGGGGGAGGGGTGTCCTCCATTTTCTTGTAAATCAGAGAGGAGGAGGGGGTGTTCTCCATTTTCTTGTAGCTCAGAGAGGGGGAGGGGGTGTTCTCCATTTTCTTGTAGCTCAGAGAGGGGGAGGGGTGTCCTCCATTTTCTTGTAGATCAGAGAGGGGGAGGGGATGTCCTCCATTTTCTTGTAGATCAGAAATTCAATCTTCCTGTAATGACACGATGACTTCTTATTGTTTAGAAGAAATGTGTCCATTGATGAAGATCTTCCTCCTTTATATACAATGTATATAAATCCATGGGGGAGGGGGAGTCCTGTGTCATCAGCCCCGCCCAATGTATCCGCCCACTTCCTCTCCTAACTCAGCTTTACCCTTTCACTGCTGGAACTTTCCTATTCCTGATGTATTTCCCATGAACATGTAGCTCCGCCCACACATGATCTATTATGGGACAATAAAACGACGTTTGATTTATGACGTCTCTCTGTATTTATAGAAATGTTTATCTCCCCGATTTACCGATTTATTATCTTCCCCCATTAGACACATGAGAGCTAGATATGAGCTGTGCACTGTCTGTTCTCCTGTATATACCCCTCTGTGTTAATCACAGATACCATAATAAATTGCATCTACATATCTTTCAAAATGTGTCAAATTGCACATTAGGATATTAAGTGGACTCCCAATAAGGGGATAAAATCGGAATTATATTTCTCCCCTTGTGCTTACTAAATTAGTTACGCTCTTGCACGTTGAGTCTGTACTAATATCATACTCAATTGAGTTTATACTTTTTAGCCCTTTTCGTGGTTGGGAATAGAGCACAATCGCATCACAACCACAAGTAATGAGGGATCTATTGGATCAGATGAAACTTTTTCACTTGGGTTGTTATATATTTAATCCTTTGTACACCTGGGTGCTATCTCCTTGGGACTTATGCACTCTCAGGAATACTGTTAGAATTGTCAGTGTACAGTTTACAATGTTTACGTTGTATGATCAATTAGTAATTATGTAGGATATTTCTGTTATTCGATATTCCTTTTTTTAGATTGCTTATGTGAGCCCATTCACGTGCCTCCCGATCGGTGCCTCCCCGCTTGCGGTTTGGGCCATCAGGTCCCTGCGATGCCCACGTGGCTGCATGCTCCCCGGTTTGGGGATCATGTTCCCTGATGTGCCTTCCCGGCAGGGTGGGGAGCTTTTCCATCTGTGCTCCCTTTCTTTTTCCCCCCTTGGGTGGCCGGTTGTCCCGGGTCGGCCGATTATGGGTGTGATCACCCTGCCGGCGGCGTCCCTCATCACCTCCGGACGTTGCGTGCGATGTGCGCATGCGTGCTGGTTCGCGCGTGCGTGCGACGTCGTGACGTCACGTTTTTTTACGGCGGAAGTGACGACGGTGGTCGGGGCTTTGCCTTGAGGGATGCCGAGGGAGCCACACGAGGTCTGCCAATGGCGGCCACAGCCTTCCTCCACACACCAGGGCTGGGGGGCGGAAGGAACGACACCTATTGCCAATTTGGTACTAATTAAGGACACTATATAATGAGGGTTGATCCGGTTGTGATCCCCTCATACCTTTCCTTGGATGGCCAGACTCTCCTCTCTATTTGCAGGAGTGAGTATGAAACTATCAGAAATTCGACTATCAATGTTTTGTCAGATTACACAGAACAATAATTTTTATCTATTTTTAACTTTGATTTATGGGCACATCGGCCTTTGATGCCGCAGATTTAGATACCTGGTAACATCTTGCACTTACCGTATATACTGGAGTATAAGTCGAATTTTTCAGCACATTTTTTTGTGCTGAAAGTGCCCCCCTCGACTTATACTCGAGTCAAGCACTTCTGCAGCAAAAATTTTCATTTTCTGAACCGATTTGGGGCCCCGTATCTCAGGGCCACTTGGTGCTAGAAACCCCAAGTTTGGTATGCAAACCCAGTGGACCTGGTACCACAACATATCCAAAGCTGAAGCTCCTAGAACTAAGTGACCCCGAGATACGGGGCCCCAAAATCGGTTCGGAAAATGTCATTCTCTGCTGCAAAAAATTGCTTGACATTTTCTGAACCGACTTTGGGGCCCCATATCTCAGGGCCACTTGGTGCTAGGAACCCCAAATTTGGTGTGCAAACCCAGTGGAACTGGTACCATAACATATCCAAAGCTGGGGTTCCTAACACCAAGTGGCCCTGAGATACGGGGCCCCAAAACTGGTTCGGAAAATGTCATTCCTGCTGCAGAAAAGTGCTTGACATTTTCTGAACTGATTTTTGGGGCCCTGTATCTCGGGGCCACTTGGTGCTAGAAACCCTGGATTTGGAAATTTTATGGTGCTAGTTCCACTGGGTTTGCACACCAAATTTGGGGTTCTTAGCACTAAGTGGCCCCGAGATACGGGGCCCCAAATTCGGTCAACTGTGTCTATCTGCAGCAATGTCATTTCGGGACCCTTTGGGTCCAGAGACCCCAAATTTTGGCTGCAGCTAGGGGGCATCTAGGAACCCTTAACTACCGAGCTTGAAGTTCAGGGGACCTATGGCTGCAAATGGGCACAGTGAGGCATGCAAATGGGCACAGTGAGGCTGCAAATGGGCACAGTGAGGCTGCAAATGGGCATTGTTGACCCTCTTTTCCACTTACAGTAGCTGTGAAATTTCTCACCCTCGTCTTCTACTCGGGTCAATAAGTTTTTCCCATTTTTTTGTGGTAAATTAGGGCCTCGACTTATACTCGGAACGACTTATACTCGAGTATATACGGTATTCTTCAATTACACGATATACACACATTCATTAATTTTTTTCTCCCACTCTCCTTTGAACACTCACCTGTGTTATTTTCATGCACACCCATTTTTGATATTTTTCACAGTACCATCCACTTTGCACAACTGTCACTCCCCTTTCTCATTACTGCTACTGTCAGTATTTAAAGATAAGGTTATTCCTGGCATATTATACATCAGTTATACCAACACAGTTATCTGATCAACATCTTTATTATAAATTTTACATGATGGATACACCTAACCTGTAATAGATCATTACAACACTTCCTGACCACCCTATATATAGATAAATTCAATTACTATTAACATGGGTTTGTCCATGAGCTAACGCTCTGATAATTGTCGTAGGTTCTGGCCCCACCTCCCCTGTGGTGTGTCGGTGGGGAGGCAACTATACGTGTGACTCCTTGTAAGCCACATCAAGTGGATTCCTGTTCCCCTCTTTCCGGGGTGCTGCTACATGTGGGCACAATGGATGGCCTGGCTGCTATGTGGGGAGGCTCCGATCGAGGGGTACATCCAAATTCAGTGGTAATTATGTACATTATGTTACTCAACAAACTCGTCTATGCTATAACTCTTTAAAATGAGTTGGACATGTTATAATTTTTTTTTTCCTTAGCAAACTCATCCTCTGAAGAGACCCCAAACTTCATGGGTCGAAACGCGTCAGTATTGTTGTGCAATGGCTTTATCATATGCTATGTATAACCTCTATGTTTGCTATTGTCTGTATTTGGTATGGGTATTTCCCCACTTGAGCTCACAATTCATATTGATATATTCGCTACATCTATTTATCACTTTACAATAAAAATCCATGCTTTACATCTATGCTTGGCTCATATCTATAGTTAGCTGCCAAAAAAACCCCGCTGGGGGACTCCTTTCCATTTTTTTCCAGAGGGAAATTGCTTGACCCTTATGCACTTTTTGCCACCGTTACATTGAGACACTTTGCACAGACATCTTTACTCCAAGAACACTTTACTGCATCACTTGAACACTGTGCTCAGACACCTTTAGCTTTCTTTTTTCTACAAGGAATCTTCTATTCCCATCACACCAAAACGGATTACAGTTAACGAGCTCCGACTAGCTGGTGAAGAACATCAGATCTGCAACGTGGACTTTATTGCCAAAACTCATAGAAGGGCCCTTGCCATTGTTAAATATCATCTTGTGTTTCTTTTGGAGGAATTCTTTTGCTGAGTTGGCGCTGTTGCTCAGCAGATTTATTACCTCCTCTTGTGACAACTTTCCCCTTTACTGGTTCAAGTAAAATATTCATAGACCCTAAACATACCTCCCAACTTTTTGAGATGGGAACAAGGGACACCTATTAGCAAAAGTATGCAGGCATAGGACACACCCCTTGTCACGCCCCCTTAAAGGGGAATTGTACAAAAAAACAAGATTGGTTAAACCCACAAGTGCTTTTTTACCACTACTATTCCTTCATATTGGCTTTTGGAATTTACAAATGCAGCAATTTAGAAATCAGATGAAAGGTTTAGCACTGGGAAACACTTTAAGATAGATAAAAAGTGCATTTTATATTGAGTTGTCTGTTTATTGTCACACAGTGATACAAGGATGTCTGAACCCAGAGTGTCAGGTGGGTTGGAAGATTCACAAGGTCATGGCCGTGCAGATGAGCAGGTAATTCTAAGCAGTCCTCTAGGGGGCCGTGCTACACAAACACCAACATGTTTCGGAGTCCTATATGCTCCTTCTTCAGGGAAGGTTTAAACAGTCTTGGTGAATATAGAGCCTGAAAGTGGATACACAGCGTATACAGCCAACCAGAATATAAAAACAATATTTCAGGATCCAGTGAAGTGGGTAAAGGGAGCGCAAAAAAAATCCCCCCGGCTCAGGCCGGGCCCACGGGATATACACAGAGATAACCTCACAAGCAATGAGTCCCCAGCCTCTGACGCAACCACGAGTATTTGGTAATCCCTCCTGGATGGTACTAATAACCAGATACAGCTTGGAAGTCCGTTCCCAGGGAGAGGGTTCAGAGCGGTTATACTCCAGAAAGTTTCTGCTCAAAAGAATCCTCCCTGCCTGGTATGGCCTTCATGCAGAAGACTGAACAGTTTGGTTTTCTGCATGCAGGCCATACCAGGCAGGGAGGATTCTTTTAAGCAGAAACTTTTTGGAGTATAACCGCTCTGAACCCTCTCCCTGGGAACGGACTGGACTGTATCTGGTTATTAGTACCATCCAGGAGGGATTACCAAATACTTGTGGTTACTTCAGAGGCTGGGGACTGTCTCATTGCTTGTGAGGTTATCTCTGTGTATATCCCGTGGGCCCGGCCTGAGCCGGGGGGATTTTTTGCACTCCCTTTACCCTCTTCACTGGATCTTGTAATATTGTTTTTATATTCTGGTTGTATACGCTGTGTATCCACTCTCAGGCACATTATTTACCAAGACTGTTTAAACCTTCCCTGAAGAAGGAGCATAAAGGACTCCGAAACATGTTGGTGTTTGGTTTATACACATATTGTACATTGATTGGTGCTACTTTGTGCTTTGCAGCCACTGACCATTAATTCTATGTAACATTGTTGAATGTACCAGATTTTTTATCAATACTTTTTAACTTTTGATAACAATAAATACTTTGAATTTACATTTTGCCCAGCCTGCGTCTGTACACTTTTTGAGCCCTAAAAGTCCCGCCTGTTTTTAGGGGGGTTTCCTTCCAAACAAATGAGCTTAGCTCTTCCCCCCTGGCTACTCTCATCACGTCTCTCCCACCTGGGAGATCAGCCACATCCACTTGGTACTGGAAATAGTCAAAGCTGAAGTCCTTACCAAATCTTCAGGGTCAAATGGTCCAGAATGCAGCAGAAAGCTAATGTGTTTTGGCTTACAAAGCCTTACTCATAGCTCTCCGGTCTACCTCACACTGCTGTAGGCCTGCTACTATTACCTTACAAAAATAAGGGTCATAGTGTTATTTGCAACAGCAAATTTAATATGGCATTACAAATTGTTCTGCAGCTGTTGAACTGTTGCCAAGGCTGTAATTGTTTTTTGAAAAGGGTCCACCCTGTGCTCTGGAGGAAGAATTGTGTTGGGTTTACGGTGCTTGGTGGGCATCGCCAACACCCAAGGCCTAATTTCTCCACAGATGTGTGACAATTGTGTCAAATTTTCAATTTACGACCAGAATCAAGCATCTCCTGTGCAAAAATATCAGTGTTGGGTTACAGTGCTTTGGCATTAATAATACCTGAAAAACGAAAATTGAATCTCAAATGCTTACCACAATTTTCCTTCCCTGATGAGCTCCATGTCTGCCTACCACTGGACATGCCCAGCCCCATACCCCCACCTGTCAGGACCTAACTCATAAATTTGACTCTCTCCTCCAGGCCAGTGTTATGTACCTAGAGATCCGCACCTGGGTAGGAGTTTGTACTGACATGGAGCTTATCAGGAAAGGAAAATTGCAGTAAGTATTTGATATTTAATTTTCCGTTTTCCTGACGACTCCATCTCAGCCTCCCACTGGAAATTAACTAGGCAGGCAGATGAATTAATATTGGAGTTGACCTACCACACATTTCAAAAACTGAATGACCGCAATATACAGGGATATACAATGTAATACTGACACATAATCACACACATAGGTTGGACTTGATGGACTTGTGTCTTTTTTCAACCTCACCTACTATGTAACTATGTATGTTAAAAGTGTTGGGCTATAGGTATGTGGAAGTACGTATCCTTCAGATCTATGGAAAGGAGCCTCATCCAGTGATCTCCGTCATCTCAGTTATGTGTTATGAAGTCTCACTTCCCTAGTGGCAATGTACTGATCGTATGCAGTGCTTATCCATGACAAATTTTGCTTTTTCCCCCCGGCTGCCTCGGCTCACAGTCCAGATATTTTTCTTATTTATTATGTTATTAAATAATTATATTAAATACAATTATTTTCATTTTCTTATTTTGTCAACATTGTTTTGCTGTTTTGTTAATTTCCCAACAGTGAAGTATGGACAGCATGGATTCCCAACTGAGAATGTGCTTTGCCCTTTTACTGTGCTCTTTTCTTCTTTTGTCTTTTTTGTATTTCTGCTTTTTTTTTTTTTTTTCAAGATTTCTTCGAGTGTTTTTTAAACTTTTCAGCTATTTGGACCGGCACCATCTAGTGTCTGCTCTGCACACTGCGCCCTCTGTGTTAACCGTTATTTTAGTGCTCCTCCCAATGAGACAATTACAGTAAATACCAGTCTAAGAATGTACAAATCATCACTTCCTGTATTTTGTTCCTGTTTTCGGACATTTTAGAGCTGATTCCAGAAGGTTAAACATCTTCTCAGTCTCCATCCTGAACACACGGCCACCAATAGGGACAGCACAGGATCTCTTCTACATCAGACCACACAGGTAAGTCATGTGGATGTCCTATTCATAGTACAGGACTCCTGTCCCTGCTATAGACATATCAATCATCTGTGATCGAGTCTTCCCCCCTTGTGATTAATGATCTGGCCTATATATATATACAGTATCTCACAAAAGTAAGTACACCCCTCAGTGACATTTGTGTAAATCTTTTCTTCTATCTTTTCATGTGACAACACAGAAGAAATGACACTTGTCTACAATGCTGTGTGTTGAGTTATTTTGAGGGGACAGCAAATTTACACTGTTATACAAGCTGTACACTCACTACTTTACATTGTAGACAAGTGTCATTTCTTCAGTGTTGTCACATGAAAAGAGAGAAGAAAAGATTTACAAAAATGTGACTGAGGGGTGTACTTACTTTTATGAGATACTGTGTATATATATATATACACACACACACACACACACATACAGGTCTTTTTTTCTCAGAAAATATGTACAGGAACTCTAACATGAACCCCCCAAAAGACCCCCCCTCCACACTCTCCAAAGCGCATTAAATAGTGGGTGTGGTCAAATGTCACTAACAGTGGGAGGGTCTTAAAGGAGTGCATTACATACAGAGCGCAGTGTTCAGGAAAGGGGGAGGGGTTACATACAGAGTCCAGTGTTCGGGGGGGGGGGGTGCCTACAGAATGCAGAGTTTAGCCTTCCACAGTTGCTTATCTCTACATCTCCCATCCACATCTAACTTTCACCCAGTTCCAGCTGAAAAAAGCCCTGTATGTGTATGTATATATATCGATTGTTTTTGAAGACTCGGTCTCTGTCTGTCACCTTGGTATAGAGGGTCCCCGCTCTCTCTAAGGCAAACGGGGAAGGTCCCTATTGTCGGACTCGGCTCGCTCAGCGGGGGATCGCTCCGTTTGTTCCCAGCTGAGCAGTCGGATGTCCGGTCCGTCTCCGATCACTGTGCAGAGACCTGTCAGTGTCCCCCTCTCCTCTATGGGGAGATCGAATGAAAACAGACAGATTGTCCATTTCCATCCGATCCGCTGGATGTATAGTGAGCGTATCGCCATCCGTCTGTATTCAGCGGATTTTGTCGGATCGGATGCCAGGCGGGTGTCAGAGGATACATATCTACTGACATCCACTTCCCCATAGAGGACAATGCACAGACGGACCCGATCAGTCCGATCGCGTGAAAGGGGCCTAATTATTGATTGAGCTATTTTTGCTGATCTGTGATTTCAGATTTTACTTCTCAATGTTGGTTTCCTCTCCTGTACATAGTGCCCACTGTCATACCCTCCACACTCCTCTCCTGTATATACTGCCCACTGTCATATCCTCCACACTCCTCTCCTGTACATACTGCCCACTGTCATACCCTCCACACTCCTCTCCTGTACATACCGCCCACTGTCATACCCTCCACACTCCTCTCCTGTACATACCGCCCACTGTCATACACTCCACACTCCTCTCCTGTACATACCACCCACTGTCATATCCTCCACACTCCTCTCCTGTACATACCGCCCACTGTCATACCCTCCACACTCCTCTCCTGTACATACCGCCCACTGTCATACCCTCCACACTCCTCTCCTGTACATACCGCCCACTGTCATACACTCCACACTCCTCTCCTGTACATACCGCCCACTGTCATACCCTCCACACTCCTCTCCTGTACATACCGCCCACTGTCATACCCTCCACACTCCTCTCCTGTACATACCGCCCACTGTCATACCCTCCACACTCCTCTCCTGTACATACTGCCCACTGTCATACCCTCCACACTCCTCTCCTGTACATACTGCCCACTGTCATACCCTCCACACTCTCCTCTCCTGTACATACCGCCCACTGTCATACCCTCCACACTCCCCTCCTGTACATAGTGCCCACTGTCATACCCTCCACACTCCTCTCCTGTACATACTGCCCACTGTCATACCCTCCACACTCTCCTCTCCTGTACATACCGCCCACTGTCATACCCTCCACACTCCCCTCCTGTACATACTGCCCACTGTCATACCCTCCACACTCCTCTCCTGTACATACTGACCACTGTCATATCCTCCACACTCCTCTCCTGTACATACTGCCCACTGTCATACCCTCCACACTCCCCTCCTGTACATACTGCCCACTGTCATACCCTCCACACTCCCCTCCTGTACATAGTGCCCACTGTCATACCCTCCACACTCCTCTCCTGTACATACTGCCCACTGTCATACCCTCCACACTCCCCTCCTGTACATACCGCCCACTGTCATATCCTCCACACTCCTCTCCTGTACATACTGCCCACTGTCATACCCTCCACACTCCTCTCCTGTACATACCGCCCACTGTCATACCCTCCACACTCCTCTCCTGTACATACCGCTCACTGTCATACCATACACACATCTCTCCTGTACATACCGCTCACTGTCATACCATCCACACTCCCCTCCTGTACATAGTGCCCACTGTCATACCCTCCACACTCCTCTCCTGTACATACTGCCCACTGTCATACCCTCCACACTCCCCTCCTGTACATACTGCCCACTTTCATACCCTCCACACTCCCCTCCTGTACATAGTGCCCACTGTCATACCCTCCACACTCCTCTCCTGTACATACTGCCCACTGTCATACCCTCCACACTCCTCTCCTGTACATACTGCCCACTGTCATACCCTCCACACTCCTCTCCTGTACATACCGCCCACTGTTATATCCTCCACACTCCTCTCCTGTACATACTGCACACTGTCATATCCTCCTCACTCCTCTCCTGTACATACCGCCCACTGTCATACCTTCCACACTCCCCTCCTGTACATACTGCCCACTGTCATACCCTCCACACTCCCCTCCTGTACATACTGCCCACTGTCATACCCTCCACACTCCCCTCCTGTACATAGTGCCCACTGTCATACCCTCCACACTCCTCTCCTATGCATACTAACCACTGTCATACATACCACACTCCTCTCCTGTACATACTGCCCAATGTCATACCCTCCACACTCCTCTCCTGTACATACTGCCCACTGTCATACCCTCCACACTCCTCTCCTGTACATACTGCCCACTGTCATACCCTCCACACTCCTCTCCTGTACATACCGCCCACTGTTATATCCTCCACACTCCCCTCCTGTACATACCGCCCACTGTCATATCCTCCACACTCCTCTCCTGTACATACTGCCCACTGTCATACCCTCCACACTCCTCTCCTGTACATACCGCTCACTGTCATACCCTCCACACTCCTCTCCTGTACATACCGCCCACTGTCATATCCTCTACACTCCTCTCCTGTACATACCGCCCACTGTCATATCCTCCACACTCCTCTCCTGTACATACTGCCCACTGTCATATCCTCCACACTCCTCTCCTGTACATACTGCCCACTGCCATACCCTCCACACTCCTCTCCTGTACATACTGCCCACTGTCATACCCTCCACACTCCTCTCCTGTACATACCGCCCACTGTCATATCCTCTGCACTCCTCTCCTGTACATACCACCCACTGTCATACCCTCCACACTCCTCTCCTGTACATACTGCCCACTGTCATACCCTCCTCTCCTGTACATACTGCCCACTGTCATACCCTCCACACTCCCCTCCTGTACATACTGCCCACTGTCATACCCTCCACACTCCCCTCCTGTACATAGTGCCCACTGTCATACCCTCCACACTCCTCTCCTGTACATACTGCCCACTGTCATACCCTCCACACTCCTCTCCTGTACATACTGCCCACTGTCATACCCTCCACACTCCCCTCCTGTACATACTGCCCACTGTCATACCCTCCACACTCCCCTCCTGTACATAGTGCCCACTGTCATACCCTCCACACTCCCCTCCTGTACATACTGCCCACTGTCATACCCTCCGCACTCCTCTCCTGTACATACTGCCCAATGTCATACCCTCCACACTCCTCTCCTGTACATACTGCCCACTGTCATACCCTCCACACTCCTCTCCTGTACATACTGCCCACTGTCATACCCTCCACACTCCCCTCCTGTACATAGTGCCCACTGTCATACCCTCCACACTCCCCTCCTGTACATACTGCCCACTGTCATACCCTCCGCACTCCTCTCCTGTACATACTGCCCAATGTCATACCCTCCACACTCCTCTCCTGTACATACTGCCCACTGTCATACCCTCCACACTCCTCTCCTGTACATACTGCCCACTGTCATACCCTCCACACTCCTCTCCTGTACATACTGCCCACTGTCATACCCTCCACACTCCTCTCCTGTACATACTGCCCACTGTCATACCCTCCACACTCCCCTCCTGTACATACTGCCCACTGTCATACCCTCCACACTCCCCTCCTGTACATACTGCCCACTGTCATACCCTCCACACTCCTCTCCTGTACATACTGCCCACTGTCATACCCTCCACTCTCCTCTCCTGTACATACCGCCCACTGTCATACCCTCCACACTCCTCTCCTGTACATACTGCCCACTGTCATACCCTCCACACTCCTCTCCTGTACATACTGCCCACTGTCATACCCTCCACACTCCTCTCCTGTACATACCGCCCACTGTTATATCCTCCACACTCCTCTCCTGTACATACTGCCCACTGTCATATCCTCCACACTCCTCTCCTGTACATACCGCCCACTGTCATACCTTCCACACTCCCCTCCTGTACATACCGCCCACTGTCATATCCTCCACACTCCTCTCCTGTACATACTGCCCACTGTCATACCCTCCACACTCCTCTCCTGTACATACCGCTCACTGTCATACCCTCCACACTCCTCTCCTGTACATACTGCCCACTGTCATACCCTCCACACTCCTCTCCTGTACATACCGCCCACTGTCATATCCTCTACACTCCTCTCCTGTACATACCGCCCACTGTTATATCCTCCACACTCCTCTCCTGTACATACTGCCCACTGTCATATCCTCCACACTCCTCTCCTGTACATACTGCTCACTGTCATACCCTCCACACTCCTCTCCTGTACATAACACCCACTGACATATCCTCCACACTCCTCTCCTGTACATACTGCCCACTGTCATATCCTCCACACTCCTCTCCTGTACATACTGTCCACTGCCATACCCTCCACACTCCTCTCCTGTACATACTGCCCACTGTCATACCCTCCACACTCCTCTCCTGTACATACCGCCCACTGTCATATCCTCTACACTCCTCTCCTGTACATACCACCCACTGTCATACCCTCCACACTCCTCTCCTGTACATACTGCCCACTGTCATACCCTCCTCTCCTGTACATACTGCCCACTGTCATACCCTCCACACTCCTCTCCAGTACATACTGCCCACTGTCATATCCTCCACACCCCTCTCCTGTACATACCGCCCACTGTCATACCCTACACACTCCTCTCCTGTACATACCGCCCACTGTCATATCCTCTACACTCCTCTCCTGTACATACCACCCACTGTCATACCCTCCATACTCCTCTCCTGTACATACTGCCCACTGTCATACCCTCCTCTCCTCTACATACTACCCACTGTCATACCCTCCACACTACTCTCCAGTACATACTGCCCACTGTCATACCCTCCACACTCCTCTCCAGTACATACTGCCCACTGTCATACCCTCCACTCTCCTCTCCTGTACATACTACCCACTGTCATACCCTCCACACTCCTCTCCAGTACATACTGCCCACTGTCATACCCTCCTCTCCTCTACATACTACCCACTGTCATACCCTCCACACTCCTCTCCAGTACATACTGCCCACTGTCATACCCTCCACACTCCTCTCCAGTACATACTGCCCACTGTCATACCCTCCACTCTCCTCTCCTGTACATACTGCCCACTGTCATACCCTCCACACTCCCCTCCTGTACATACTGCCCACTGTCATACCCTCCACACTCCTCTCCTGTACATACTGCCCAATGTCATACCCTCCACACTCCTCTCCAGTACATACTGCCCACTGTCATACCCTCCACACTCCTCTCCTCTACATACTACCCACTGTCATACCCTCCACACTCCTCTCCAGTACATACTGCCCACTGTCATACCCTCCACACTCCTCTCCAGTACATACTGCCCAATGTCATACCCTCCACTCTCCTCTCCTGTACATACTGCCCACTGTCATACCCTCCACACTCCCCTCCTGTACATACTGCCCACTGTCATACCCTCCACACTCCCCTCCTGTACATACTGCCCACTGTCATACCCTCCTCTCCTCTACATACTACCCACTGTCATACCCTCCACACTCCTCTCCAGTACATACTGCCCACTGTCATACCCTCCTCTCCTCTACATACTACCCACTGTCATACCCTCCACACTCCTCTCCAGTACATACTGCCCACTGTCATACCCTCCACACTCCTCTCCAGTACATACTGCCCACTGTCATACCCTCCACACTCCCCTCCTGTACATACTGCCCACTGTCATACCCTCCA
This sequence comes from Aquarana catesbeiana, assembly GCF_042186555.1. Classification (NCBI taxonomy): domain Eukaryota; kingdom Metazoa; phylum Chordata; class Amphibia; order Anura; family Ranidae; genus Aquarana; species Aquarana catesbeiana. The sequence goes on from NC_133325.1 coordinate 6,490,225, forward strand.
CACTCCTCTCCTGTACATACTGCCCAATGTCATACCCTCCACACTCCTCTCCAGTACATACTGCCCACTGTCATACCCTCCACACTCCTCTCCTCTACATACTACCCACTGTCATACCCTCCACACTCCTCTCCAGTACATACTGCCCACTGTCATACCCTCCACACTCCTCTCCAGTACATACTGCCCACTGTCATACCCTCCACACTCCTCTCCTCTACATACTACCCACTGTCATACCCTCCACACTCCTCTCCTCTACATACTACCCACTGTCATACCCTCCACACTCCTCTCCTCTACATACTACCCACTGTCATACCCTCCACACTCCTCTCCTGTACATACTGCCCACTGTCATACCCTCCACACTCCTCTCCTCTACATACTACCCACTGTCATATCCTGGTCGATCACGAGCAATAGAAAAATACAGACGGCAGCAGGGAAGACAAGAGCCAGGCACTGGGTGAGAAGGCACAATCACCAGACGGTACCACCGATCGATGCTTACTCATAGCTCGATTGGAGGTAGTCAAACATGTACATAGAAAAGGGAAGTGGTTTAAAAACATGGATACATTGAGGAGGAAATGGGACTTTAAAATGAAGCGGTTGAAATGCGGAGGTGATGGTAAAAGTATAAAGTTTTATTTATATCAAGATAAGTAATTTTGTATATTACATATATGCACAAGATATGGACATGGTGATACAAAGGTATAAAAGAACACGTCAATGGCTCAGCACACCGCCCGTGCACCAGGAAGACGCAAGGTATTGCGAAACATGTAGGGCGGTGCACTGTGCTGATGCCATCACACCACATGTGACCCCGGCACGGGGGGTGTTTTGTTTTTATTTGTTTAGCCGGCTTTTTACTATTTGTCCTGTACTGTTGTTTGCGGGCATCCGCACGTTTTACCTAATAAACACGCTTTTCTACTACACGATTGGCGTCCCCCTCTCTCTCCTGTTTATCCACTCGGGACCCGGAGCCCGAGTGGGTCCTTTTTCGGAGCCTGAGAAGCGGCATATCGGGTATTTTTTCGTCCCCTGTATGATATCCACTTTCATCTGAGAGAACCGGACGTTGGAGACAGCGAACATCTATACAGCCACAGCTCCTTACAGAGGGTAATCTGTCTGCTTATATGACCCTGCGCTGGAGGGGGTCCACCTTGTCCGGTAAGGGTCTGAACACACAGATTACCGCTCTGTTTTTTGAAGATTCATTCATCCACCACATAAGCCCCTGGGAGTTCCTTTACATTCATTATTTTTCATCTTGGAACTTATCACATATCAGGAGTTATTTGCCCCTTTATGCCATACATGGTGGACATTATCATTTGTTTATTCACTTGTAATGTTGCAAATGGGATGAAAGAACTGAGGAGGTATGATAAGACTCTACTACAGTCGCTATGATGTAAATAGCGAAAAAAAAAAAAAGAAGAAATATTATCGTTCAGGATGTCTAAACCCGGAGATTTGGAGCTGCAATCTGCAACATAGTTAATTTAAATGTGTCCTGGCTGATATGTTGCAAAGGGCCAGCAATGTTACTTAATTCTTCGTGGCCAGAATTAGATAAAGAAAATAATATAGATAAAAAAGGGCCCAAAATACATTCCTGGGAATTACAGACCAGTTAGCCTAACATCAATAGTATGTAAACTCTTGGAGGGGATGATAAGGGACTATATACAAGATTTTAGTAATAAGAACGTTATCATTAGCAGTAATCAGCATGGATTCATGAAGAATCGTTCTTGCCAAACCAATCTATTAACCTTCTATGAGGAGGTGAGTTGCCATCTAGATAAAGGAAGGCCCGTAGACGTGGTGTATCTGGATTTTGCAAAAGCATTTGACACAGTTCCCCATAAACGTTTACTGTACAAAATAAGGTCCGTTGGCATGGACCATAGGGTGAGTACATGGATTGAAAACTGGCTACAAGGGCGAGTTCAGAGGGTGGTGATAAATGGGGAGTTCTCGGAATGGTCAGGGGTGGGTAGTGGGGTTCCCCAGGGTTCTGTGCTGGGACCAATCCTATTTAATTTGTTCATAACCAACCTGGAGGATGGGGTAAACAGTTCAATCTCTGTATTTGCAGACGATACTAAGCTAAGCAGGGCAATAACTTCTCCGCAGGATGTGGAAACCTTGCAAAAAGACCTGAACAAATTAATGGGGTGGGCGACTACATGGCAAATGAGGTTCAATGTAGAAAAATGTAAAATAATGCATTTGGGTGGCAAAAATATGAATGCAATCTATACACTGGGGGGAGAACCTCTGGGGGAATCTAGGATGGAAAAGGACCTGGGGGTCCTAGTAGATGATAGGCTCAGCAATGACATGCAATGCCAAGCTGCTGATAACAAAGCAAACAGAATATTAAAAGGCATTAAAAGGGGATCAACTCCAGAGATAAAATGATAATTCTCCCGCTCTACAAGACTCTGGTCCGGCTGCACCTGGAGTATGCTGTCCAGTTCTGGGCACCAGTCCTCAGGAAGGATGTACTGGAAATGGAGCGAGTACAAAGAAGGGCAACAAAGCTAATAAAGGGTCTGGAGGATCTTAGTTATGAGGAAAGGTTGTGAGCTCTGAACTTATTCTCTCTGGAGAAGAGACGCTTGAGAGGGGATATGATTTCAATTTACAAATACTGTACTGGTGACCCCACAATATATAAATACCGGACTGGTGACCCCACAATAGAAATAAAACTTTTTTGCAGAAGAGAGTTTAACAAGACTCGTGGCCACTCATTACAATTAGAAGAAAAGAGGTTTAACCTTAAACTACGTAGAGGGTTCTTTACTGTAAGAGCGGCAAGGATGTGGAATTCCCTTCCACAGGCGGTGGTCTCAGCGGGGAGCATTGATAGCTTCAGGAAACTATTAGATAATCACCTGAATGACCGCAACATACAGGGATATATAATGTAATACTGACACATAATCACACACATAGGTTGGACTTGATGGACTTGTGTCTTTTTTCAACCTCACCTACTATGTAACTATGTAACTATGATAAATAACTGAAATAAATGAAATAAGGACAGCGGAACCTAATAGTTCCGCTAATCCTGGAAACAATATATTGAAGTAACTAGGTAATATTCAATACATTAGAATTGTACATCTCACTAAAAAATGAAAAAAAGGGGGAAAAAAACTCTATTAGTTGGAAAATAAATGAATGAAGCCCATCTCATTTAACCTCTAATGGGCTGGACAGAAAACCGCACAGCGCATCGGAGGGTATGAATGAAAAATGAAATAAAAATGTGGCGGATTCATTAATGGAACTTCTGTGAATTCATTGATAGAAGTGTCACACATCCCACTCAAAATTCAGTCCCAAAGGCTGCCTGGTATTTAAAATAAAAATCCATGTAACTTCCCGTTTGCACAAAATATTAAACTTCTCTCCTCCTCTAAGTGGTTTCCTTATCTTTTCAATCCCCTGGATGGTAAGGCTTTTTGTGTCTTTCTGATGATTCATGTTCCAATGTCGCGCCGCGTTTGTGGCATGGTTTTATTCGATATCATAAAGATGATCATAAAGATGAAAAGCCAGTGGTGAACGTGCCCCTGAAGTGGCAGTTCAGGGGTGCCGTATAGTCACGGTGTGAAAGCACTTGATTTTATGGCACCATGGTCACTTCACCACAACACACGTTTTTCGCACCTGCCTCTTGGGCCGGGCCTTTTGGCCAGGACCAGGGGAAATTTTTATGCCTGGCCGGAGGGCCGGCCATTGTATAGCACAATGGCCACTTTCACTCTCCCATCTCACTATCTTCCCCACTCTTTCTTTTACCCCTGTTTGTCACCTTTTTGTCTTTTTTTTTGGTTGTCTTTGTATACACGTTTTGTCACTGTGTGGTGAGTAGGGTGTGGGTCCTCGGGCCTACTCTGAAAGTCTTTGGAGGGGGTGGACATAGGCCTTTTGGCTTGGTTCGCCCTCTCCTTTGAGGGGTCTCCCTTCGGGGGAGCCCCACTGTACTTGGGTCGGTCTGCTTCGGCAGACCTTCCAGTTGTGGGGGACCGCCTGGTTCTCGGCCAGATAGACCCTTTGTCTGAGTACAGGGGGTCCCCTAGTTACAAACATCCGACTTACAAACGACTCCTACTTACAAACGGAAGAAGACAACAGGAAGTGAGATGAAATCTACCCCTAGGAAGGGAAATTCACTCCTGTAAGAGCTATTATGGGGAAAAGGTACCTCCACTGATGCTTTATCACCAAGGCTTGTTTCCACAACAACCCAAAATTTTCAAAATCCAATTGTTATTGGGACAGAAAGTGAGGTGAAAGCTTCTGAACAGGAGCACAGACAGCGAAACAAATGTCACAGGGGTGAAAACCCTTCCCTATGCTATCCAAAAAGCTTAAAAATAGTTTTTTTGGCTGGAGCTACACTTAAAAAAATGTACCTGTTCCGACTTACAAACAGATTCAACTTAAGAACAAACCTACAGACCCTAACTTGTTTGTAACCCGGGGACCCCCTGTACCTCAGTCCCTGTCTGGAGCCTAACGCCCCGGGGGATCAGGGTAAAGTCCTTCCCTAGTGGAGGACTCTGTACACCCGTTGCACGTTTTTGTGTTTCACTCTCTATGTGTGGGCACTTTTTTTTGGCACCGGGTGGAAGTTTTTGAGGTGTGTTTTGCACGCCACTGGCTTTTCGATACAAAAAAAAAAAACATTTCACATTTCCCTGCATGTCAGTGGAAGAAATCAATTTAATATTGGACTTTCGTTTTGAACACTTTTATATTGCACATTAGTTCTGATTAATTTTTATATTTTTGTGTTTTTCACTGATGCAGCGTTGTCTCATTTATATTTTATTCACTGTTTTTTTGTGGGAGCACATAAGTGATAGCCACAGCAATCTCAGGTCTAAACATTTTCCTGCATAATAGCACGCAACTATCCTACTTTATTTGTATAAGATTATTGTTATGATATCATTTATTATCTGAGTAGTTTTCAGAGTTTGGCACTAGATGGCGCACCTGTTTTTAATTACTGTTTATTAAAGCGTTTGTTAACCCCGAAAAAATGCATCCTGCTCCTTTAAAACATGTTATATGACACAGTGCTTGTCCTGTGTCATTTGGCCCCCCGTAACACCTAAAAAACCTGGCTGATCCTGCCAGTTTCTCCTCTCGGTAAACTGACCACGGAGTGTCATGGCTGCTGAGACCAGACACCGTGGTCAGTTTACGTGCCTCTGTCATCAGCAGCTCTGCTATCTGTTCTCCTCTCTGCTCCTGTGTCCTCCTCCCCCCTCCCCCCTCCCCTCTCTGTGTGTGAGAGCCGCCCCTCTCCCCTCCCCTCTCTGTGTGTGAGAGCCGCCCCTTCCCCCTCCCCTCTCTGTGTGTGTGAGCCACCCCTCCCCCTACGCTCTCTGTCTGTGTGAGAGCCACCCCTCCCCCTCCCCTCTCTGTGTGTGAGAGCCACCCCTCCCCCTCCCCTCTCTGTCTGTGTGTGAGAGCCACCCCTCCCCCTCCCCTCTCTGTCTGTGTGTGTGAGCCACCCCTCCCCCCTCCCCCCTCTCTGTCTGTGTGTGTGAGCCAACCCTCCCCCCTCTCTGTCTGTGTGTGAGCCACCCCTTCCCCTCCCCTCTCTGTCTGTGTGTGTGTGAGCCACCCCTCCCCCCTCTCTGTCTGTGTGTGTGTGAGCCACCCCTCCCCCCTCTCTGTCTGTGTGTGTGTGTGTGAGCCACCCCTTCCCCTCCCCTCTCTGTGTGTGTGTGTGTGAGCCACCCCTCCCCCCTCTCTGTCTGTGTGTGTGTGAGCCACCCCTTCCCCTCCCCTCTCTGTCTGTGTGTGTGTGAGCCACCCCTCCCCCCTCTCTGTCTGTGTGTGAGCCACCCCTCCCCCCTCTCTGTCTGTGTGTGTGAGCCACCCCTCCCCCCTCTCTGTCTGTGTGTGTGAGCCACCCCTCCCCCCTCCCCTTTCTGTCTGTGTGTGTGTGAGCCACCCCTCCCCCCTCTTGCTGCTCTCATAACATGAACCTGTATACACCATCAGCCTCCTATTGCAGTGTTCCCCTCTGTTAATGATTTATAAATATAAATGCTGTAAATACCTCATTTAAGAGCCGGGATTGGGATCACATGACCAGCCAGCTCTCTCCTCCCCTCCTCCTCCCCTCCAGACTGACATCAGCAGAGGAATCTCAGCTCCGCCCTCTGCATCTCTCAGAGAAGGAAAGGAGAAAGCTGGCTGGTCATGTGATCGTAATCTCGTCAGTGAAATGAGGTATTTGCAGCATTTATTTTTATAAATCACACATAGAGGGGGGCACTACAATAGGAGGCAGTGCTGATGGTGTATACAGGTTAGAGTGGCTTAACAACCACTTTAAGTTTTGTGTTCAGACTATTTGGTTGCAGATTTCTTTCTTTTGTGGTTTGCATCAATTACTTTGTTTATTCTAGGGGTGCATCGAATGGAAATTTTGGTACTGAAAATGTAGGATGCACCAGACTGAAATCAGAAACCGAAAATTATAGTTTTTAAAAAAATATTTATATTTTTATATATAATTGTATTCTATTTAACTTTTTAATGAATATAATCAATTTAAATTAATATGAATCTATTGTTGGCCATTATTGGCACCTTTAGTGAAAGAAAGGTCAAGAAAAATGCAGTCTGCAGTCTCTGACCATCTCTTGTATCATGTCTGCAGTCTCTTACTTCAACTTTAACACACTGCTAATAGTATTAGCAAAAGTTCCATTCGGTGCACCTCTAGCAGACATAGTACAGGAGACGGTCAGAGACTGCAGACATAATACAGGAGATGATCAGAGACTGCAGACATAGTACAGGAGATGATCAGAGACTGCAGACATAATACAGGAGATGATCAGAGACTGCAGACATAGTACAGGAGATGATCAGAGACTGCAGACATAGTACAGGAGATGATCAGAGACTGCAGACATAGTACAGGAGATGATCAGAGACTGCAGACATAGTACAGGAGATGATCAGAGACTGCAGACATAGTACAGGAGATGATCAGAGACTGCAGACATAATACAGGAGATGATCAGAGACTGCAGACATAGTACAGGAGATGATCAGAGACTGCAGACATAGTACAGGAGATGATCAGAGACTGCAGACATAGCACAGGAGATGATCAGAGACTGCAGACATAATACAGGAGATGATCAGAGACTGCAGACATAATACAGGAGATGATCAGAGACTGCAGACATAGTACAGGAGATGATCAGAGACTGCAGACATAGTACAGGAGATGATCAGAGACTGCAGACATAGTACAGGAGATGGTCAGAGACTGCAGACATGATACAGGAGATGATCAGAGACTGCAGACATGATACAGGAGATGATCAGAGACTGCAGACATAATACAGGAGATGATCAGAGACTGCAGACATAATACAGGAGATGATCAGAGACTGCAGACATAGTACAGGAGATGATCAGAGACTGCAGACATAATACAGGAGATGATCAGAGACTGCAGACATAGTACAGGAGATGATCAGAGACTGCAGACATAGTACAGGAGATGATCAGAGACTGCAGACATAGTACAGGAGATGGTCAGAGACTGCAGACATGATACAGGAGATGATCAGAGACTGCAGACATAGTACAGGAGATGATCAGAGACTGCAGACATAGTACAGGAGATGGTCAGAGACTGCAGACATAGTACAGGAGATGATCAGAGACTGCAGACATAGTACAGGAGATGATCAGAGACTGCAGACATAGTACAGGAGATGGTCAGAGACTGCAGACATAATACAGGAGATGATCAGAGACTGCAGACATAGTACAGGAGATGATCAGAGACTGCAGACATAGTACAGGAGATGATCAGAGACTGCAGACATAGTACAAGAGATGGTCAGAGACTGCAGGCATAGTACAGGAGATGATCAGAGACTGCAGACATAGTACAGGAGACGATCAGAGACTGCAGACATAGTACAGGAGATGGTCAGAGACTGCAGACAAAATACAGGAGATGATCAGAGACTGCAGACATAGTACAGGAGATGATCAGAGACTGCAGACATAGTATAGGAGATGGTCAGAGACTGCAGACATGCTACAGGAGATGATCAGAGACTGCAGACATAGTACAGGAGATGATCAGAGACTGCAGACATAGTATAGGAGATGATCAGAGACTGCAGACATGATACAAGAGATGGTCAGAGACTGCAGACATGATACAAGAGACGGTCAGAGACTGCAGACATGGTACAAGAGATGGTCAGAGACTGCAGACATGATACAGGAGATGGTCAGAGACTGCAGCCATAGTACAGGAGATGATCAGAGACTGCAGACATAGTACAGGAGATGATCAGAGACTGCAGACATGATACAAGAGATGGTCAGAGACTGCAGACATGGTACAGGAGATGGTCAGAGACTGCAGACATGATACAAGAGACGGTCAGAGACTGCAGACATGGTACAAGAGATGGTCAGAGACTGCAGACATAATACAGGAGATGATCAGAGACTGCAGACATGATACAGGAGATGGTCAGAGACTGCAGACATAGTACAGGAGATGATCAGAGACTGCAGACATAGTACAGGAGATGATCAGAGACTGCAGACATGATACAGGAGATGGTCAGAGACTGCAGACATAGTACAGGAGATGATCAGAGACTGCAGACATAGTACAGGAGATGATCAGAGACTGCAGACATAGTACAGGAGATGGTCAGAGACTGCAGACATAATACAAGAGATGCATAGCTCCCAACTGTCCCTGATTTGGAGCAATGTCCCTCTGTCCCTCTTTCCTCCTCATTTGTCCTTCATTTTGGTCTGATCTATATAGTTCTACATAAAATGCACTTTTTGTCTCTAAAAAAGTGTTACCCAGTGCTAAATTTTTCACCCAACTTCTAAATTGCTGCATTTGTAAATTTTAAAAGCCAATATAAAGGAATAGTAGTGGTTAAAAAGCCATTGTGGATTTAATTAACCTTTTTTTTGGTTAATTCCCCTTTAAGGGGGTGTGTCAGGGGGTGTAACCTATGTCTACATACATTTTCTAATAGGTGTCCCTCATTCCCATCTCAAAATGTTGAAAGGTATGGAGATGATCAGAGACTGCAGACATGATACAAGAGATCAATGCAGCCTCACCAGTGCCCCTCAGATGCAGCCTGCCTGTCATGCAGCCTCACCAGTGCCCGCCATGCAGCCTCACCAGTGCCGTCATGCAGCCTCACCAGTGCCCGCCATGCAGCCTCATCAGTGCCCATCATGCAGCCTCACTAGTGCCCACCATGCAGCCTCACCAGTGCCCGCCATGCAGCCTCACCAGTGCAGCAATCTCCATGAGTCACGGGCAGAGCCGTATTTGAAGTGCACGGGCCGCAGTAACAATGTCCCACCATTGGATCAGTGTGCTGTCTATCACAGGAGGCGGGACATTGTTACTGCGGCTCGTGCAATTCATCTCCCTGACACACTGGGAAATTGCCGCTCTACGAGAGGGAGGAGAGGAGGAGGGAGGAGAGGAGGAGGGAGGGGAGGACTGGGCCCTGCCACGATGACACCCCCGCAATGGGCGGCACCCGGGGCGGGGCCCCATCCCATTTTCGGCTCCCATTATCAGCATTTTTTTTCTTTTCAGGAAATGCCAAAAACACAGTTTTCAACCGCTGAAATTTCAGCGCACCGCTAGTTTATTCACATTCTGAGGTGGAGAGATAAGGTCAGGAATATTTATTTATACAATGGTCATTGTTGATGGATATATCCTGCGGCAATGATCGTAAAACTAAAACCAGACAGGCTTGTTGAAATGAAGTTGATCAATAAATCGACTTTAGCACAACCAGCCTGCCTATAGATGGATCAAAATTCGTCCGGATTCTGCTGAGCCGAAGAGTGACCTGTCTATGGCCGGTAGGGTTGCCACCTTTTCTTCGAGCCAAACCCAAACACTTCAGCGGGGCTTGGCATTTTTTTTGTAGCATACAAAATACCTGGGACACCTCTGTGTGCCCTAGGGGAGTATTAATGCGGCACGCTCAGCGGTGAACAGTGGGTGTAGCCAATTGCAGGAGTGTGTAATGTACAATATAGTGTATATAGTGCAGAGTGTGTAATGTACAATATAGTGTATATAGTGCAGAGTGTGTAATATACAATATAGTGTATATAGTGCAGAGTGTGTAATGTACAATATAGTGTATATAGTGCAGAGTGTGTAATGTACAATATAGTGTATATAGTGCAGAGTGTGTAATGTACAATATAGTGTATATAGTGCAGAGTGTGTAATGTACAATATAGTGTGTAATGTACAATATAGTGTATATAGTGCAGAGTGTGTAATGTACAATATAGTGTATATAGTGCAGAGTGTGTAATGTACAATATAGTGTGTAATGTACAATATAGTGTATATAGTGCAGAGTGTGTAATGTACAATATAGTGTATATAGTGCAGAGTGTGTAATGTACAATATAGTGTGTAATGTACAATATAGTGTATATATAGTGCAGAGTGTGTAATGTACAATATAGTGTATATAGTGCAGAGTGTGTAATGTACAATATAGTGTATATAGTGCAGATTGTGTAATATACATTATAGTGTATATAGTGCAGAGTGTGTAATGTACAATATAGTGTATATAGTGCAGAGTGTGTAATGTACAATATAGTGTGTAATGTACAATATAGTGTATATAGTGCAGAGTGTGTAATGTACAATATAGTGTGTAATGTACAATATAGTGTATATAGTGCAGAGTGTGTAATGTACAATATAGTATATATAGTGCAGAGTGTGTAATGTACAATATAGTGTATATAGTGCAGAGTGTGTAATGTACAATATAGTGTGTAATATACATTATAGTGTATATAGTGCAGAGTGTGTAATGTACAATATAGTGTATATAGTGCAGAGTGTGTAATGTACAATATAGTGTGTAATGTACAATATAGTGTATATAGTGCAGAGTGTGTAATGTACAATATAGTGTATATAGTGCAGAGTGTGTAATGTACAATATAGTGTATATAGTGCAGAGTGTGTAATATACAATATAGTGTATATAGTGTAGGTGTGTGTAATGTACAATATAGTGTATGTGACAGACCTTGCCGGAGTGTTCCACAAGGAGGGAGCCATGTGACGGGGGTCGCTGGTGGGGCACAGGGTGAGTGAGAGCCCCGCTGTGATCTGTGCTAGTCAGAGACTCAATGCTGTATATATGTGTATATAGAATGTGTACTGTTTGCTGTGCTACTTTGGGGTGGGGCTATATTCCAATGTTCCATTGTGTTTGTCTGCCTTGGATCACAGGAAGTGTATTTCTGTGAGGAAAGAGGGAGGGGGGATTCCTCCAGCAGCCCCCCTGTTAAGACTGTTTACTGATGAGAAGTTAAGCACACCTGACCTGTGTGTCCATTGTTATTGGACAGTTTAACCCGCCCTGTTTTCCAAGGGTGGGGGGGAAATGTTTTGAAGTGGGATCTGTATAACATGTGTTTTTTGAATAAAGATTCATTCCTGCCTTGAACCTGAAGACAGAGCCGTGTCTCGTTTTTGGGGTGGATTATTTGTATGGGTTCCTTGTTCGGCTGATTGGAGTGTTCGGTAGCTGCCTTTGTGTTTGGGTTTGGAATGTCCTAAACGACTTTAACCCCTTTCATACTCGGGGTGTCGTTACACTGGTGGCAAGCAGCGGGATCATTCCCACAGCCCAGAAGGACAGCTACAACCGGGGACCGGCCAACAACCGTAAGAAGAGGGACATTATCGAAGAACTAGTTGAAATGGATAGAGCGGAAAGACCCAACATAACCGAAAGACCCAGCATAACAGACAGGACACCCGAAGAGGCAAGTTTTGATCGGGCTGTTAAAATAAGACTGGCACATTATGGCCCTAACCCTACAGCGGAGATCATAGACCGAGTTATAGCGGCTGTGGATGCAAATTGGCTACAGCAAAGACGTGCTGCAGCAGCGGGAGTCGCAACAGCACCAACTGAAAAGAGAAAGGTACATTTTGCTGCTTTTAAAAACTTCATTGAAGCAGAAGGGGAGATTGATGGGTACCTTGCAGATTTTGAACGGCAATGTGCCCTACACCGGGTGCCCACAGAGGAATGGGTTACCATTTTGTCTGGGAAATTGTCCGGCCGGGCCAGTGAAGCGTTCAGGGCCATCCCAGACAAGGATATTATGAACTATGGGCTGGTAAAAGAAGCACTTTTGGCCAGGTATGCCGTCACACCGGAGGCATACCGGAGGCGGTTCCGAGAGACGAGCAAGCGGACTGAAGACTCATATACCGAGTGGGCATGCCACCTACACCGCACGGCATCCCACTGGGTCGCTGGATGCCAAGCAGTATCCGGGGAAGAGGTGCTGCAGCTGTTCCTGCTGGAGCACTTCTTTGACAAGCTGTCCCCGGAAGTCAGAGAGTGGGTCCGGGACCGAAAACCTTTCACCTTGCCTGAAGCAGCTCGCCTGGCGGACGAATACACAGACGCCCGCAAACTGGATAACCCTGTGGTCAAGACAACAGCTCGGGTGGATTATCGATCAGCGGCACCCCCTCCAGCTGGTGCCTACCAACCACAGTTGTACCGCCCTACAGCACCACCTCCAGTGGCCACTTATTCTCGGCAGCCCAGGTTCAACTCCCAGGACTACTCACAACCCCTCAGGTGTTTCGGGTGTAAACAGCTAGGGCACAAAAAGCCAGACTGTCCGTTGAATCCAGCCAGGCAGTCCCACTCGTGGAGAAAGCCAGCAGGGGGGAATCCTCGCACATCCATGCCTGCGGCTCACTGCATTGAGGAGGAAGAACGTTGGGGTGTCCTGCATGAGGCTGATCTAGTACAAGCAGCTAACCAGGACAACCGGCAGCAACACAGGCAGACCATCTGGGTTAATGGAAAGGTAGCTAATGGCCTACGTGATACTGGCGCCACCATGACCCTACTACGGAAGAACCTCATCCCAGAGAGCCAACACACCGGGGACACTGTAGTCGTAAGGGTAGCGGGAGGAACCATTTTCCGGCTACCTGTTGCCCGTGTTCACCTGGATTGGGGGGTTGGTTCGGGACACGTGAATGTGGGGGTGATGAAGGATTTGCCAGCGGATGTACTACTGGGGAATGATTTGGCCCCCCTCATTTCTGCTTACGCCCCGATAGGCCCTGCTGAAGCCAACCGAGTGACTACCCGTGCCCAGATCCCCAACAGCATGATGGCGTGAGCCCAGTCACCCTGTCTTCTCTCCAGCGGCTGAAAAGACTACAGGGAGAAGGGCCAGTCCAAGCCTCTCCCCAGCAGCGGGCGTGTTCTCCGAGAGAGGCAGAGGTTGGCTGGGTAAGTAATGATCTGTTTGGAACAATTTGTTTGGGGTACGGTGTGGATACCAGCATTAGAGGACTGGAACTACTGACTAACTTCGGAGTCAACCCGTCTGGGGTCTCCTCCTGTGTTAGTCTCCTGCCGAAAGGGGAGAATTGTGACAGACCTTGCCGGAGTGTTCCACAAGGAGGGAGCCATGTGACGGGGGTCGCTGGTGGGGCACAGGGTGAGTGAGAGCCCCGCTGTGATCTGTGCTAGTCAGAGACTCAATGCTGTATATATGTGTATATAGAATGTGTACTGTTTGCTGTGCTACTTTGGGGTGGGGCTATATTCCAATGTTCCATTGTGTTTGTCTGCCTTGGATCACAGGAAGTGTATTTCTGTGAGGAAAGAGGGAGGGGGGATTCCTCCAGCAGCCCCCCTGTTAAGACTGTTTACTGATGAGAAGTTAAGCACACCTGACCTGTGTGTCCATTGTTATTGGACAGTTTAACCCGCCCTGTTTTCCAAGGGTGGGGGGGAAATGTTTTGAAGTGGGATCTGTATAACATGTGTTTTTTGAATAAAGATTCATTCCTGCCTTGAACCTGAAGACAGAGCCGTGTCTCGTTTTTGGGGTGGATTATTTGTATGGGTTCCTTGTTCGGCTGATTGGAGTGTTCGGTAGCTGCCTTTGTGTTTGGGTTTGGAATGTCCTAAACGACTTTAACCCCTTTCATACTCGGGGTGTCGTTACAGTGTATATAGTGCAGAGTGTGTAATGTACAATATAGTGTATATAGTGCAGAGTGTGTAATGTACAATATAGTGTATATAGTGCAGAGTGTGTAATGTACAATATAGTGTATATAGAGCAGAGTGTGTAATGTACAATATAGTGTATATAGTGCAGAGTGTGTAATGTACAATATAGTGTATATAGTGCAGAGTGTGTAATGTACAATATAGTGTATATAGAGCAGAGTGTGTAATGTACAATATAGTGTATATAGTGCAGAGTGTGTAATGTACAATATAGTGTATATAGTGCAGAGTGTGTAATGTACAATATAGTGTATATAGTGCAGAGTGTGTAATGTACAATATAGTGTATATAGTGTAGGTGTGTGTAACGTACAATATAGTGTATATAGTGCAGTGTGTGTAATGTACAATATAGTGTATATAGTGCAGAGTGTGTAATGTACAATATAGTGTATATAGTGCAGAGTGTGTAATGTACAATATAGTGTATATAGTGCAGAGTGTGTAATGTACAATATAGTGTATATAGTGTAGGTGTGTGTAACGTACAATATAGTGTATATAGTGCAGTGTGTGTAATGTACAATATAGTGTATATAGTGTAGGTGTGTGTAACGTACAATATAGTGTATATAGTGCAGTGTGTGTAATGTACAATATAGTGTATATAGTGCAGAGTGTGTAATGTACAATATAGTGTATATAGTGCAGAGTGTGTAATGTACAATATAGTGTATATAGTGCAGAGTGTGTAATGTACAATATAGTGTATATAGTGTAGGTGTGTGTAACGTACAATATAGTGTATATAGTGCAGTGTGTGTAATGTACAATATAGTGTATATAGTGCAGAGTGTGTAATGTACAATATAGTGTATATAGTGCAGAGTGTGTAATGTACAATATAGTGTATATAGTGCAGAGTGTGTAATGTACAATATAGTGTATGTAGTGCAGAGTGTGTAATGTACAATATAGTGTATGTAGTGCAGAGTGTGTAATGTACAATATAGTGTATATAGAGCAGAGTGTGTAATGTACAATATAGTGTATATAGTGTAGGTGTGTGTAATGTACAATATAGTGTATATAGTGCAGAGTGTGTAATGTACAATATAGTGTATATAGTGCAGAGTGTGTAATGTACAATATAGTGTATATAGTGTAGGTGTGTGTAATGTACAATATAGTGTATATAGTGCAGTGTGTGTAATGTACAATATAGTGTATATAGTGCAGAGTGTGTAATGTACAATATAGTGTATATAGAGCAGAGTGTGTAATGTACAATATAGTGTATATAGTGTAGGTGTGTGTAATGTACAATATAGTGTATATAGTGCAGAGTGTGTAATGTACAATATAGTGTATATAGTGCAGAGTGTGTAATGTACAATATAGTGTATATAGTGTAGGTGTGTGTAATGTACAATATAGTGTATATAGTGCAGAGTGTGTAATGTACAATATAGTGTATATAGTGCAGAGTGTGTAATGTACAATATAGTGTATATAGTGTAGGTGTGTGTAATGTACAATATAGTGTATATAGTGCAGAGTGTGTAATGTACAATATAGTGTATATAGTGCAGAGTGTGTAATGTACAATATAGTGTATGTAGTGCAGAGTGTGTAATGTACAATATAGTGTATATAGTGCAGAGTGTGTAATGTACAATATAGTGTATATAGTGCAGAGTGTGTAATGTACAATATAGTGTGTAATGTACAATATAGTGTATATAGTGCAGAGTGTGTAATGTACAATATAGTGTGTAATGTACAATATAGTGTATATAGTGCAGAGTGTGTAATGTACAATATAGTGTGTAATGTACAATATAGTGTATATAGTGCAGAGTGTGTAATGTACAATATAGTGTGTAATGTACAATATAGTGTATATAGTGCAGAGTGTGTAATGTACAATATAGTGTATATATAGTGCAGAGTGTGTAATGTACAATATAGTGTATATAGTGTAGGTGTGTGTAATGTACAATATAGTGTATATAGTGCAGAGTGTGTAATGTACAATATAGTGTATATATAGTGCAGAGTGTGTAATGTACAATATAGTGTATATAGTGTAGGTGTGTGTAATGTACAATATAGTGTATATAGTGTAGGTGTGTGTAATGTACAATATAGTGTATATAGTGCAGAGTGTGTAATGTACAATATAGTGTATATAGAGCAGAGTGTGTAATGTACAATATAGTGTATATAGTGCAGAGTGTGTAATGTACAATATAGTGTATATAGTGTAGGTGTGTGTAATGTACAATATAGTGTATATAGTGCAGAGTGTGTAATGTACAATATAGTGTATATAGTGCAGAGTGTGTAATGTACAATATAGTGTATATAGTGCAGAGTGTGTAATGTACAATATAGTGTATATAGTGCAGAGTGTGTAATGTACAATATAGTGTATGTAGTGCAGAGTGTGTAATGTACAATATAGTGTATATAGAGCAGAGTGTGTAATGTACAATATAGTGTATATAGTGCAGAGTGTGTGTAATGTACAATATAGTGTATATAGTGCAGAGTGTGTAATGTACAATATAGTGTATATAGTGTAGAGTGTGTAATGTACAATATAGTGTATATAGAGCAGAGTGTGTAACGTACAATATAGTGTATATAGTGTAGGTGTGTGTAATGTACAATATAGTGTATATAGTGCAGAGTGTGTAATGTACAATATAGTGTATATATAGTGCAGAGTGTGTAATGTACAATATAGTGTATATATAGTGCAGAGTGTGTAATGTACAATATAGTGTGTATATAGTGTAGGTGTGTGTAATGTACAATATAGTGTATATAGTGCAGAGTGTGTAATGTACAATATAGTGTATATAGTGCAGTGTGTGTAATGTACAATATAGTGTATATAGTGCAGTGTGTGTAATGTACAATATAGTGTATATAGTGCAGAGTGTGTAATGTACAATATAGTGTATATAGAGCAGAGTGTGTAATGTACAATATAGTGTATATAGTGCAGAGTGTGTAATGTACAATATAGTGTATATAGTGCAGAGTGTGTAATGTACAATATAGTGTATATAGTGCAGAGTGTGTAATGTACAATATAGTGTATATAGTGCAGTGTGTGTAATGTACAATATAGTGTATATAGTGCAGAGTGTGTAATGTATAATATAGTGTATATAGTGCAGTGTGTGTAATGTACAATATAGTGTATATAGTGCAGTGTGTGTAATGTACAATATAGTGTATATAGTGCAGTGTGTGTAATGTACAATATAGTGTATATAGTGCAGAGTGTGTAATGTATAATATAGTGTATATAGTGCAGTGTGTGTAATGTACAATATAGTGTATATAGTGCAGTGTGTGTAATGTACAATATAGTGTGTGTTAGGTTCGGTTCTTTTGGACCTCTTAGCCTAGGCTCGGACACTGGGTGTGTGGATATCAACCCCTTCACCGGTGAGGTAAACAAGACACATACACAGGTTGTACGTGAATCATGAATACAATTTTAATGCGGACTTGGAGATTGAATATATAGAGTAGCTCTCACGTATTCCACTCGTAGGTGGACCAATCAAGTAGCTGTCACGTATTCCACTGGTAGGTGGACCAATCAAAATACAAGTTAAAGTTATACATCATAGCATCATAATATGACTTTTCTGACTTCTCTTTGTGTGTTATCACATAGCTTTCTTTAGCTCACTTCCCTGGTTCTCATCCTGTATAGACTAAGCTTGTGCGTCACTTAAAGCAGAAGCGTGTAACCTCAATCTAATAATTCAAATGTCATGCGTCTGTGGCTGAAACAAATGTATGGGAAAAAAGGAACTTAACTCAAACTAACATCTAAATTTATATTATTAGCTTCTGACTTATCTTAAACTAAAAAGCAGAACTTATTGTTTAGTTAAAACATCATAAGAGTAATTTGTTCATTTAAAGAAGTACAGGCTTTTATATACCTACTTATAAATCAAAAAGGCATTTATCAATCAAAAGCATGTTATCTTTATAAAGCAATTATTGATCAAAAGCAATTTACCCTTATAGTGTGTATATAGTGCAGAGTGTGTAATGTACAATATAGTGTATATAGTGCAGAGTGTGTAATGTACAATATAGTGTATATAGTGCAGAGTGTGTAATGTACAATATAGTGTATATAGTGCAGAGTGTGTAATGTACAATATAGTGTATGTAGTGCAGAGTGTGTAATGTACAATATAGTGTATATAGTGTAGGTGTGTGTAATGTACAATATAGTGTATATAGTGCAGAGTGTGTAATGTACAATATAGTGTATATAGTGCAGAGTGTGTAATGTACAATATAGTGTATATAGTGCAGAGTGTGTAATGTACAATATAGTGTATGTAGTGCAGAGTGTGTAATGTACAATATAGTGTATATAGTGTAGGTGTGTGTAATGTACAATATAGTGTATATAGTGTAGGTGTGTGTAATGTACAATATAGTGTATATAGTGTAGGTGTGTGTAATGTACAATATAGTGTATATAGTGCAGAGTGTGTAATGTACAATATAGTGTATATAGAGCAGAGTGTGTAATGTACAATATAGTGTATATAGTGCAGAGTGTGTAATGTACAATATAGTGTATATAGTGTAGGTGTGTGTAATGTACAATATAGTGTATATAGTGCAGAGTGTGTAATGTACAATATAGTGTATATAGTGCAGAGTGTGTAATGTACAATATAGTGTATATAGAGCAGAGTGTGTAATGTACAATATAGTGTATATAGTGCAGAGTGTGTGTAATGTACAATATAGTGTATATAGTGCAGAGTGTGTAATGTACAATATAGTGTATATAGTGTAGAGTGTGTAATGTACAATATAGTGTATATAGAGCAGAGTGTGTAACGTACAATATAGTGTATATAGTGTAGGTGTGTGTAATGTACAATATAGTGTATATAGTGCAGAGTGTGTAATGTACAATATAGTGTATATATAGTGCAGAGTGTGTAATGTACAATATAGTGTATATATAGTGCAGAGTGTGTAATGTACAATATAGTGTGTATATAGTGTAGGTGTGTGTAATGTACAATATAGTGTATATAGTGCAGAGTGTGTAATGTACAATATAGTGTATATAGTGCAGTGTGTGTAATGTACAATATAGTGTATATAGTGCAGTGTGTGTAATGTACAATATAGTGTATATAGTGCAGAGTGTGTAATGTACAATATAGTGTATATAGTGCAGTGTGTGTAATGTACAATATAGTGTATATAGTGCAGAGTGTGTAATGTACAATATAGTGTATATAGTGCAGTGTGTGTAATGTACAATATAGTGTATATAGTGCAGAGTGTGTAATGTACAATATAGTGTATATAGTGTAGGAGTGTGTAATGTACAATATAGTGTATATAGTGCAGTGTGTGTAATGTACAATATAGTGTATATAGTGCAGTGTGTGTAATGTACAATATAGTGTATATAGTGCAGAGTGTGTAATGTACAATATAGTGTATATAGTGCAGAGTGTGTAATGTATAATATAGTGTATATAGTGCAGTGTGTGTAATGTACAATATAGTGTATATAGTGCAGTGTGTGTAATGTACAATATAGTGTATATAGTGTAGGAGTGTGTAATGTACAATATAGTGTATATAGTGCAGAGTGTGTAATGTACAATATAGTGTATATAGTGCAGAGTGTGTAATGTACAATATAGTGTATATAGTGCAGTGTGTGTAATGTACAATATAGTGTGTGTTAGGTTCGGTTCTTTTGGACCTCTTAGCCTAGGCTCGGACACTGGGTGTGTGGATATCAACCCCTTCACCGGTGAGGTAAACAAGACACATACACAGGTAGTACGTGAATCATGAATACAATTTTAATGCGGACTTGGAGATTGAATATATAGAGTAGCTCTCACGTATTCCACTCGTAGGTGGACCAATCAAGTAGCTGTCACGTATTCCACTGGTAGGTGGACCAATCAAAATACAAGTTAAAGTTATACATCATAGCATCATAATATGACTTTTCTGACTTCTCTTTGTGTGTTATCACATAGCTTTCTTTAGCTCACTTCCCTGGTTCTCATCCTGTATAGACTAAGCTTGTGCGTCACTTAAAGCAGAAGCGTGTAACCTCAATCTAATAATTCAAATGTCATGCGTCTGTGGCTGAAACAAATGTATGGGAAAAAAGGAACTTAACTCAAACTAACATCTAAATTTATATTTAGCTTCTGACTTATCTTAAACTAAAAAGCAGAACTTATTGTTTAGTTAAAACATCATAAGAGTAATTTGTTCATTTAAAGAAGTACAGGCTTTTATATACCTACTTATAAATCAAAAAGGCATTTATCAATCAAAAGCATGTTATCTTTATAAAGCAATTATTGATCAAAAGCAATTTACCCTTATAGTGTGTATATAGTGCAGAGTGTGTAATGTACAATATAGTGTATATAGTGCAGTGTGTGTAATGTACAATATAGTGTATATAGTGCAGAGTGTGTAATGTACAATATAGTGTATATAGTGCAGAGTGTGTAATGTACAATATAGTGTGTATATAGTGCAGAGTGTGTAATGTACAATATAGTGTATATAGTGCAGAGTGTGTAATGTACAATATAGTGTATATAGTGCAGTGTGTGTAATGTACAATATAGTGTATATAGTGCAGAGTGTGTAATGTACAATATAGTGTATATAGTGCAGAGTGTGTAATGTACAATATAGTGTATATAGAGCAGAGTGTGTAATGTACAATATAGTGTATATAGTGCAGAGTGTGTAATGTACAATATAGTGTATATAGTGCAGAGTGTGTGTAATGTACAATATAGTGTATATAGTGCAGAGTGTGTAATGTACAATATAGTGTATATAGTGCAGAGTGTGTAATGTACAATATAGTGTATATAGTGCAGTGTGTGTAATGTACAATATAGTGTATATAGTGCAGAGTGTGTAATGTACAATATAGTGTATATAGTGCAGAGTGTGTAATGTACAATATAGTGTATATAGTGCAGAGTGTGTAATGTACAATATAGTGTATATATAGTGCAGTGTGTGTAATGTACAATATAGTGTGTATATAGTGCAGAGTGTGTAATGTACAATATAGTGTATATAGTGCAGAGTGTGTAACGTACAATATAGTGTATATAGTGCAGAGTGTGTAATGTATAATATAGTGTATATAGTGCAGAGTGTGTAATGTACAATATAGTGTATGTAGTGCAGAGTGTGTAATGTACAATATAGTGTATATAGTGCAGAGTGTGTAATGTACAATATAGTGTATATAGTGCAGGTGTGTGTGATGTACAATATAGTGTATATGTAGTGTGTAATGTTTGGTGGGGAGCCTCCCAGTGTAATTTTGGGAGGTGGGGGGAGGTCTCCTGGTGTAGTATGGGGGGACAGGGGAGAGGAGGAGGGGGGCTGACAGAAGAGGAGGGGGGCTGACAGAGGGGAAGGGGGCTGACAGAGGGGAACTGACAGAGGAGGGGGGCTGACAGAGAGGAAGAGGGGGCTGACAGAGAGGAGGGGGGTTGACAGAGAGGAAGAGGGGGCTGACAGAGAGGAGAGGGGGGCTGACAGAAGAGAGGGGAGCTGACAGAGAAGAAAGGGGGGCTGACAGAGAGGAGAGGGGGGCTGACAGAGAGAAGAGGAGGGCTGACAGAGAGGAGAGGGGGCTTACAGAGAAAAGAGGGGGCTTGCAGATGGAGAGGGGCTAACAGAGGAGAAGGGGGCTGACAGAGAGGAGAGGAGGACTGACAGAGAGGAGGGGGGCTGACAGGGAGGAGGGGGGCTGACAGAGAGGAGAGGGGGCTGACAGAGAGGAGGGGGGCTGACAGAGGAGAGGAGGGGGGCTGACAGAGAGGAGAGGGGGACTGACAGAGAGGAGATGGGGCTGACAGAGAGGAGGGGGGCTGACAGGGAGGAGGGGGGCTGACAGAGAGGAGAGGGGGCTGACAGAGAGGAGGGGGGCTGACAGGGAGGAGGGGGGCTGACAGAGAGGAGAGGGGGGCTGACAGAAGAGAGGGGGGCTGACAGAGAAGAAAGGGGGGCTGACAGAGAGGAGAGGGGGCTGACAGAGAAAAGAGGGGGCTTGCAGATGGAGGGGGGCTAACAGAGGAGAAGGGGGCTGACAGAGAGGAGAGGAGGGCTGACAGAGAGGAGGGGGGCTGACAGAGAGGAGAGGGGGGCAGACAGAGAGGAGAGGGGGCTGACAGAGAGGAGAGGGGGGCTTGCAGATGGAGGGGGGCTAACAGAGGAGAGGGGGGCTGACAGAGAGGAGAGGGGGGCTGACAGAGAGGAGAGGGGGGCTGACAGGGAGGAGAGGGGGCTGACAGAGAGGAGAAGGGGCTGACAGAGAGGAGAGGGGGCTGACAGAGAGGAGAAGGGGCTGACAGAGAGGAGGGGGCTGACAGGGAGGAGGGGGGGCTGACAGAGAGGAGAGGGGGGCTGACAGAAGAGAGGGGGGCTGACAGAGAAGAAAGGGGGGCTGACAGAGAGGAGAGGGGGGCTGACAGAGAGGAGGGGGGCTGACAGAGAGGAGGGGGGCTGACAGGGAGGAGGGGGGCTGACAGAGAGGAGATTGGCTGACATAGAGGGGCTGACACAGAGGAGAGAGGGGCTGACAGAGAGGAGAGGGGGCTGACAGAGAGGAGAGGGGGCTGGCAGAGAGGAGAGGGGGCTGACAGGGAGGAGAGGGGGCTGACAGAGAGGAGAAGGGGCTGACAGAGAGGAGGGGGGCTGACAGGGAGGAGGGGGGCTGACAGAGAGGGGTGGGGGGCTGACAGAGAGGAGAGGGGGGCTTGCAGATGGAGGGGGGCTAACAGAGGAGGGGGGCTGACAGAGAGGAGAGGGCTTGCAGATGCAGGGGGGCTGACAGAGAGGAGAGGGGGCTGACAAAGAGGAGGGGGGCTAACAGAGAGGAAATTGGCTGACATAGAGGGGCTGACACAGAGGAGAGAGGGGCTGACAGAGAGGAGAGGGGGCTGACAGAGAGGAGAGGGGGCTGGCAGAGAGGAAAGGTGGCTGACTGAGAGGAGAGGGGGGCTGACAGAGAGGAGAGGGGGCTGAAAGAGAGGAGAGGGGGGTTTGCAGATGGAGGGGGGCTGACAGAGAGGAGGGGGGGCTGACAGAGAGGAGAGGGGGGCTGACAGAGAGGAGGGGGGCTGACAGGGAGGAGGGGGGCTGACAGAGAGGAGAGGGGGGCTGACAGAAGAGAGGGGGGCTGACAGAGAAGAAAGGGGGGCTGACAGAGAGGAGAGGGGGCTGACAGAGAAAAGAGGGGGCTTGCAGATGGAGGGGGGCTAACAGAGGAGAAGGGGGCTGACAGAGAGGAGAGGAGGGCTGACAGAGAGGAGGGGGGCTGACAGAGAGGAGAGGGGGGCAGACAGAGAGGAGAGGGGGCTGACAGAGAGGAGAGGGGGGCTTGCAGATGGAGGGGGGCTAACAGAGGAGAGGGGGGCTGACAGGGAGGAGAGGGGGCTGACAGAGAGGAGAAGGGGCTGACAGAGAGGAGAGGGGGCTGACAGAGAGGAGAAGGGGCTGACAGAGAGGAGGGGGCTGACAGGGAGGAGGGGGGGCTGACAGAGAGGAGAGGGGGGCTGACAGAAGAGAGGGGGTCTGACAGAGAAGAAAGGGGGGCTGACAGAGAGGAGGGGGGCTGACAGGGAGGAGGGGGGCTGACAGAGAGGAGATTGGCTGACATAGAGGGGCTGACACAGAGGAGAGAGGGGCTGACAGAGAGGAGAGGGGGCTGACAGAGAGGAGAGGGGGCTGGCAGAGAGGAGAGGGGGCTGACAGGGAGGAGAGGGGGCTGACAGAGAGGAGAAGGGGCTGACAGAGAGGAGGGGGGCTGACAGGGAGGAGGGGGGCTGACAGAGAGGGGAGGGGGGCTGACAGAGAGGAGAGGGGGGCTTGCAGATGGAGGGGGGCTAACAGAGGAGGGGGGCTGACAGAGAGGAGAGGGCTTGCAGATGCAGGGGGGCTGACAGAGAGGAGAGGGGGCTGACAAAGAGGAGGGGGGCTAACAGAGAGGAAATTGGCTGACATAGAGGGGCTGACACAGAGGAGAGAGGGGCTGACAGAGAGGAGAGGGGGCTGACAGAGAGGAGAGGGGGCTGGCAGAGAGGAAAGGTGGCTGACTGAGAGGAGAGGGGGGCTGACAGAGAGGAGAGGGGGCTGAAAGAGAGGAGAGGGGGGTTTGCAGATGGAGGGGGGCTGACAGAGAGGAGGGGGGGCTGACAGAGAGGAGAGGGGGGCTGACAGAGAGGAGGGGGGCTGACAGGGAGGAGGGGGGCTGACAGAGAGGAGAGGGGGGCTGACAGAGAGGAGAGGGGGGCTGACAGAGGAGAGGGGGGCTGACATAGAGGAGAGGGGGGCTGACAGAGAGGAGAGGAGGGCTGACAGAGAGGAGAGGGGGGCTTGCAGATGGAGGGGGGCTAACAGAGGAAAGGGGGGCTGACAGAGAGGAAGGGGGGCTGACAGAGAGGAGGGGGGCTGACAGGGAGGAGGGGGGGCTGACAGAGAGGGGAGGGGGGCTGACAGAGAGGGGGGCTTGCAGATGGAGGGGGGGCTAACAGAGGAGGGGGGGCTGACATAGAGGAGAGGGGGGCTTGCAGATGCAGGGGGGGCTGACAGAGAGGAGAGGGGGCTGACAGAGAGGAGGGGGGCTAACAGAGAGGAGATTTGCTGACAGAGAGGGGCTGACAAAGAGGAGAGAGGGGCTGACAGAGAGGAGAGGGGGCTGACAGAGAGGAGAGGGGGCTGGCAGAGAGGAAAGGTGGCTGACTGAGAGGAGAGGGGGGCTGACAGAGAGGAGAGGGGGACTGACAGAAGAGAGGGGGGCTGACAGAGAAGAAAGGTGGGCTGACAGAGAGGAGAGGGGGGCTGACAGAGAGAAGAGGGGGGCTGACAGAGAAGAGAAGGGGGCTGAAAGAGAGGAGAGGGGGCTGAGAGAGAGGAGAGGGGGGCTTGCAGATGGAGGGGGGCTAAAAGAGGAAAAGGGGGCTGACAGAGAGGAGAGGGGGGCTGACAGAGAGGAGAGGGGGGCTGACAGAGAGGAGAGGGGGGCTGACAGAGAGGAGAGGGGGCTGACAGAGAGGAGGGGGGCTGACAGAGAGGAGAGGGGGCTGACAGAGAGGAGGGGGGCTGACAGGGAGGAGGGGGGCTGACAGAGAGGAGAGGGGGGCTGACAGAAGAGAGGGGGGCTGACAGAGAAGAAAGTGGGGCTGACAGAGAGGTGAGGGGGGCTGACAGAGAGGAGAGGGGGGCTGACAGAGAGGAGAGGGGGCTGACAGAGAGGAGAAGGGGGCTGACAGAGAGGAGAGGGGGCTGAGAGAGAGGAGAGGGGGGCTTGCAGATGGAGGGGGGCTAACAGAGGAGAAGGGGGCTGACAGAGAGGAGAGGAGGGCTGACAGAGAGGAGGGGGGCTGACAGGGAGGAGGGGGGCAGACAGAGAGGAGAGGGGGGCTGACAGAAGAGAGGGGGGCTGACAGAGAAGAAAGGGGGGCTGACAGAGAGGAGAAGGGGGCTGACAGAGAGGAGAGGGGGACTGACAGAGAGAAGAGGTGGGCTGACAGAGAGGAGAAGGGGGCTGACAGAGAGGAGAGGGGGCTGAGAGAGAGGAGAGGGGACTTGCAGATGGAGGGGTTCTAACAGAGGGAAAGGGGGCTGACAGAGAGGAGAGGGGGCTGACAGAGAGGAGAGGGGGGCTGACAAAGAGGAGAGGGGGGCTGACAGAGAGGAGAGGGGGGCTGACAAATAGGAGAGGGGGGCTGACAGAGAGGAGAGGGGGGCTGACAGAGAGGAGAGGGGGCTGACAGAGAAGAGAGGGGGCTTGCAGATGGAGGGGGGCTAACAGAGGAGAAGGGGGCTGACAGAGAGGAGAGGAGGGCTGACAGAGAGAAGAGGGGGCTGACAGAGAGGAGAAGGGGCTGACAGAGAGGAGGGGGGCTGACAGAGAGGAGAGGGGGGCTGGCAGAGAGGAGAGGGGGGCTGACAGAGAAGAAAGGTGGGCTGACAGAGAGGAGAGAGGGGCTGACAGAGAGAAGAGGGGGGCTGACAGAGAGGGGAAGGGGGCTGACAGAGAGGAGAGGGGGCTGAGAGAGAGGAGAGGGGGGCTGACAGAGAGGAGGGGGGCTGACAGGGAGGAGGGGGGCTGACAGAGAGGCTGGGGACTGACAGGGAGGAGGGGGGCTGACAGAGAGGAGAGGGGGGCTGACAGAAGAGAGGGGGGCTTGCAGATGGAGGGGGGCTAACAGAGGAAAAGGCGGCTGACAGAGAGGAGAGGGGGGCTGACAGAGAGGAGAGGGGGCTGACAGAGAGGAGGGGGGCTGACAGGGAGGAGGGGGGCTGACAGAGAGGAGGGGGGCTGACAGGGAGGAGGGGGGCTGACAGAGAGGAGAGGGGGGCTGACAGAAGAGAGGGGGGCTGACAGAGAAGAAAGGGGGGCTGAAAGAGAGGAGAGGGGGGCTGACAGAGAGGAGAGGGGGCTGACAGAGAGGAGAGGGGGCTGACAGAGAAGAGAGGGGGCTTGCAGATGGAGGGGGCTAACAGAGGAGAAGGGGGCTGACAGAGAGGAGAGGAGGGCTGACAGGGAGGAGTGGGGCTGACAGAGAGGAGAGGGGGCTGACAGAGAGGAGAGGGGGACTGACAGAGAGAAGAGGGGGGCTGACAGAGAGGAGAAGGGGCTGAGAGAGAGGAGAGGGGGCTGAGAGAGAGGAGAGGGGGGCTTGCAGATGGAGGGGTTCTAACAGAGGAAAAGGGGGCTGACAGAGAGGAGAGGGGGGCTGACAGAGAGGAGAAGGGGGCTGACAGAGAGGAGAGGGGGCTGACAGAGAGGAGAGGGGGCTGACAGAGAGGAGAGGGGGCTGACAGAGAGGAGAGGGGGCTGACAGAGGAGAGGAGGGGGGCTGACAGAAAGGAGAGGGGGGCTGACAGAAGAGAGGGGGGCTGACAGAGAAGAAAGGTGGGCTGACATAGATGAGAGGGGGGCTGACAGAGAGAAGAGGGGGGCTGACAGAGAGGAGAAGGGGGCTGACAGAGAGAAGAGGGGGGCTGAGAGAGAGAAGAGGGGGGCTGACAGAGAGGAGAAGGGGGCTGACAGAGAGGAGAGGGGGCTGAGAGAGAGGAGAGGGGGGCTTGCAGATGGAGGGGGGCTAACAGAGGAAAAGGGGGCTGACAGAGAGGAGAGGGGGGCTGACAGAGAGGAGAGGGGGGCTGACAGAGAGGAGAGGGAGCTGACATAGAGGAGGGGGCTGACAGGGAGGAGGGGGCTGACAGGGAGGAGGGGGCTGACAGGGAGGAGGGGGGCTGACAGAGAGGAGAGGGGGGCTGACAGAAGAGAGGGGGGCTGACAGAGAAGAAAGGGGGGCTGACAGAGAGGAGAGGGGGGCTGACAGAGAGGAGAGGGGGGCTGACAGAGAGTTGAGAGGGGCTGACAGAGAGGAGAGGGGGCTGACAAAGAGGAGAGGGGGCTTGCAGATGGCGGGGGGCTAACAGAGGAGAAGGGGGCTGACAGAGAGGAGAGGGGGCTGACAGAGAGGAGAGGGGGGCTGACAGAGAGGAGGGGGGCTGACAGGGAGGAGGGGGGCTGACAGAGAGGAGAGGGGGCTGACAGAGAGGAGAGGGGGCTGACAGAGAGGAGAGGGGGCTCACAGAGAGGAGAGGGGGGCTGACAGAGAGGAGTGGGGCTGACAGGGAGGAGGGGGGTGCTGACAGAGAGGAGAGGGGGGCTGACATAGAGGAGAGGGGGGCTGACATAGAGGAGAGGGGGGCTGACAGAGAGGAGAGGGGGGCTGACAGAGGGGAGAGGGGGCTGACAGAGAGGAGAGGGGGGCTTTCAGATGGAGGGGGGCTGACAGAGAGGAGAGGGGGGCTTGCAGATGGAGGGGGGCTGACAGAGAGGAGAGGGGGGCTGACAGAGAGGAGAGGGGGACTGACAGAGAGGAGAGGGGGCTGACAGAGAGGAGAGGGGGGCTGACAGAGGAGAAGGGGGCTGACAGAGAGGAAAGGGAGGCTGACAGAAAGGAGAGGGGGCTGACAGAAAGGAGGGGGGCTGACAGAGAGGAGAGGGGGGCTGACAGAGAGTAGAGGGGGGCTGACAGAGAGGAGAGGGGGCTGACAGAGAGGAAAGGGGGCTTGCAGATGGAGGGGGGCTAACAGAGGAGAAGGGGGCTGACAGAGAGGAGAGAAGGGCTGACAGCGAGGAGAGGGGGGCTGACAGAGAGGAAAGGGGGCTGACAGAGAGGAGAGGGGGGCTGACAGAGGAGAGGGGGGCTGACAGAGGAGAGGGGGGCTGACAGAGAGGAGGGGGACTGACAGGGAGGAGGGGGGCTGACAGAGATTAGAGGGGGGCTGACAGAGAGGAGAGGGGGCTGACAGAGAGGAGAAGGGGCTGACAGAGAGGAGGGGGCTGACAGGGAGGAGGGGGGGCTGACAGAGAGGGGAGAGGGGCTGACAGAGAGGAGAGGGGGCTTGCAGATGGAGGGGGGCTAACAGAGAAAGGGGGGCTGATAGAGAGGAGAGGGGGGCTTGCAGATGCAGGGGGGCTGACAGAGAGGAGAGGGGGCTGACAGAGAGGAGGGGGGCTAACAGAAAGGAGATTGGCTGACAGAGAGGGTCTGACACAGAGGAGAGAGGGGCTGACAGAGAGGAGAGGGGGCTGACAGAGAGGAGAGGGGGCTGGCAGAGAGGAAAGGTGGCTGACTGAGAGGAGAGGGGGGCTGACAGAGAGGAGAGGGGGCTGAAAGAGAGGAGAGGGGGGTTTGCAGATGGAGGGGGGCTGACCGAGAGGAGGGGGGCTGACAGAGAGGAGAGGGGGGCTGACAGAGAGGAGAGGGGGCTGACAGAGAGGAGAGGGGGGCTGACAGAGTGGAGAGGGACTGACAGGGAGGAGGGGGGGCTGACAGAGAGGAGAGGGGGCTGACAGAGGAGAGGGGGGCTGACAGAGAGGAGAGGGGGGCTGACAGAGAGGAGAGGGGGGCTGACAGAGAGGAGAGGGGGCTGACAGAGAGGAGAGGGGGGCTGACAGAAAGGAGAGGGGGCTGACAGAGAGGAGAGGGGGGCTGACAGAGAGGAGAGGGGGGCTGACAGAGAGGAGAGGGGGCTGACAGAGAGGAGAGGGGTGCTTGCAGATGGAAGGGGGCTGACAGAGAGGAGAGGGGGCTGACAGAGAGGAGGGGGCTAACAGAGAGGAGAGGGGGGCTGACAGAGATGAGGGGGACTGTCAGAGAGGAGGGGGACTGACAGGGAGAAGGGGGGCTGACAGAGATTAGAGGGGGGCTGACAGAGAGGAGAGGGGGGCTGACAGAGAGGAAAGGGGGGCTGACAGAAAGGAGAGGGGGCTGACAGAGAGGAGGGGGGCTAACAGAGAGGAGAGGGGGCTGACAGAGAGGAGAGGGGGCTGACAGAGAGGAGAGGGGGCTGACAGAGAGGAGAAGGGGCTGACAGAGAGGAGGGGGGCTGACAGAGAGGAGAGGGGGCTGACAGAGAGGAGAGGGGGCTGACAGAGAGGAGAGGGGGGCTGACAGAGAGGAGAGGGGGGCTGACAGGGAGGAGAGGGGGCTGACAGAGAGGAGAAGGGGCTGACAGAGAGGAGGGGGGCTGACAGGGAGGAGGGGGGCTGACAGAGAGGGGAGGGGGGCTGACAGAGAGGAGAGGGGGGCTTGCAGATGGGGGGGGCTAACAGAGGAGGGGGGCTGACAGAGAGGAGAGGGCTTGCTGATGCAGGGGGGCTGACAGAGAGGAGAGGGGGCTGACAAAGAGGAGGGGGGCTAACAGAGAGGAGATTGGCTGACATAGAGGGGCTGACACAGAGGAGAGAGGGGCTGACAGAGATTAGAGGGGGCTGACAGAGAGGAGAGGGGGCTGGCAGAGAGGAAAGGTGGCTGACTGAGAGGAGAGGGGGGCTGACAGAGAGGAGAGGGGGCTGAAAGAGAGGAGAGGAGGGTTTGCAGATGGAGGGGGGCTGACAGAGAGGAGAGGGGGGCTGACAGAGGAGAGGGGGGCTGACAGAGAGGAGGGGGACTGACAGGGAGGAGGGGGGCTGACAGAGATTAGAGGGGGGCTGACAGAGAGGAGAGGGGGCTGACAGAGAGGAGAAGGGGCTGACAGAGAGGAGGGGGCTGACAGGGAGGAGGGGGGGCTGACAGAGAGGGGAGAGGGGCTGACAGAGAGGAGAGGGGGCTTGCAGATAGAAGGGGGCTAACAGAGAAAGGGGGGCTGACAGAGAGGAGAGGGGGGCTTGCAGATGGCGGGGGGCTAACAGAGGAGAAGGGGGCTGACAGAGAGGAGAGGGGGCTGACAGAGAGGAGAGGGGGGCTGACAGAGAGGAGAGGGGGCTGACAAAGAGGAGAGGGGGCTTGCAGATGGCGGGGGGCTAACAGAGGAGAAGGGGGCTGACAGAGAGGAGAGGGGGCTGACAGAGAGGAGAGGGGGGCTGACAGAGAGGAGGGGGGCTGACAGGGAGGAGGGGGGCTGACAGAGAGGAGAGGGGGCTGACAGAGAGGAGAGGGGGCTGACAGAGAGGAGAGGGGGCTCACAGAGAGGAGAGGGGGGCTGACAGAGAGGAGTGGGGCTGACAGGGAGGAGGGGGGTGCTGACAGAGAGGAGAGGGGGGCTGACATAGAGGAGAGGGGGGCTGACATAGAGGAGAGGGGGGCTGACAGAGAGGAGAGGGGGGCTGACAGAGGGGAGAGGGGGCTGACAGAGAGGAGAGGGGGGCTTTCAGATGGAGGGGGGCTGACAGAGAGGAGAGGGGGGCTTGCAGATGGAGGGGGGCTGACAGAGAGGAGAGGGGGGCTGACAGAGAGGAGAGGGGGACTGACAGAGAGGAGAGGGGGCTGACAGAGAGGAGAGGGGGGCTGACAGAGGAGAAGGGGGCTGACAGAGAGGAAAGGGAGGCTGACAGAAAGGAGAGGGGGCTGACAGAAAGGAGGGGGGCTGACAGAGAGGAGAGGGGGGCTGACAGAGAGTAGAGGGGGGCTGACAGAGAGGAGAGGGGGCTGACAGAGAGGAAAGGGGGCTTGCAGATGGAGGGGGGCTAACAGAGGAGAAGGGGGCTGACAGAGAGGAGAGAAGGGCTGACAGCGAGGAGAGGGGGGCTGACAGAGAGGAAAGGGGGCTGACAGAGAGGAGAGGGGGGCTGACAGAGGAGAGGGGGGCTGACAGAGGAGAGGGGGGCTGACAGAGAGGAGGGGGACTGACAGGGAGGAGGGGGGCTGACAGAGATTAGAGGGGGGCTGACAGAGAGGAGAGGGGGCTGACAGAGAGGAGAAGGGGCTGACAGAGAGGAGGGGGCTGACAGGGAGGAGGGGGGGCTGACAGAGAGGGGAGAGGGGCTGACAGAGAGGAGAGGGGGCTTGCAGATGGAGGGGGGCTAACAGAGAAAGGGGGGCTGATAGAGAGGAGAGGGGGGCTTGCAGATGCAGGGGGGCTGACAGAGAGGAGAGGGGGCTGACAGAGAGGAGGGGGGCTAACAGAAAGGAGATTGGCTGACAGAGAGGGTCTGACACAGAGGAGAGAGGGGCTGACAGAGAGGAGAGGGGGCTGACAGAGAGGAGAGGGGGCTGGCAGAGAGGAAAGGTGGCTGACTGAGAGGAGAGGGGGGCTGACAGAGAGGAGAGGGGGCTGAAAGAGAGGAGAGGGGGGTTTGCAGATGGAGGGGGGCTGACCGAGAGGAGGGGGGCTGACAGAGAGGAGAGGGGGGCTGACAGAGAGGAGAGGGGGCTGACAGAGAGGAGAGGGGGGCTGACAGAGTGGAGAGGGACTGACAGGGAGGAGGGGGGGCTGACAGAGAGGAGAGGGGGCTGACAGAGGAGAGGGGGGCTGACAGAGAGGAGAGGGGGGCTGACAGAGAGGAGAGGGGGGCTGACAGAGAGGAGAGGGGGCTGACAGAGAGGAGAGGGGGGCTGACAGAAAGGAGAGGGGGCTGACAGAGAGGAGAGGGGGGCTGACAGAGAGGAGAGGGGGGCTGACAGAGAGGAGAGGGGGCTGACAGAGAGGAGAGGGGTGCTTGCAGATGGAAGGGGGCTGACAGAGAGGAGAGGGGGCTGACAGAGAGGAGGGGGCTAACAGAGAGGAGAGGGGGGCTGACAGAGATGAGGGGGACTGTCAGAGAGGAGGGGGACTGACAGGGAGAAGGGGGGCTGACAGAGATTAGAGGGGGGCTGACAGAGAGGAGAGGGGGGCTGACAGAGAGGAAAGGGGGGCTGACAGAAAGGAGAGGGGGCTTACAGAGAGGAGGGGGGCTAACAGAGAGGAGAGGGGGCTGACAGAGAGGAGAGGGGGGCAGACAGAGAGGAGAGGGGGCTGACAGAGAGGAGAGGGGGCTGACAGAGAGGAGAAGGGGCTGACAGAGAGGAGGGGGGCTGACAGAGAGGAGAGGGGGCTGACAGAGAGGAGAGGGGGCTGACAGAGAGGAGAGGGGGGCTGACAGAGAGGAGAGGGGGGCTGACAGGGAGGAGAGGGGGCTGACAGAGAGGAGAAGGGGCTGACAGAGAGGAGGGGGGCTGACAGGGAGGAGGGGGGCTGACAGAGAGGGGAGGGGGGCTGACAGAGAGGAGAGGGGGGCTTGCAGATGGGGGGGGCTAACAGAGGAGGGGGGCTGACAGAGAGGAGAGGGCTTGCTGATGCAGGGGGGCTGACAGAGAGGAGAGGGGGCTGACAAAGAGGAGGGGGGCTAACAGAGAGGAGATTGGCTGACATAGAGGGGCTGACACAGAGGAGAGAGGGGCTGACAGAGATTAGAGGGGGCTGACAGAGAGGAGAGGGGGCTGGCAGAGAGGAAAGGTGGCTGACTGAGAGGAGAGGGGGGCTGACAGAGAGGAGAGGGGGCTGAAAGAGAGGAGAGGGGGGTTTGCAGATGGAGGGGGGCTGACAGAGAGGAGAGGGGGGCTGACAGAGGAGAGGGGGGCTGACAGAGAGGAGGGGGACTGACAGGGAGGAGGGGGGCTGACAGAGATTAGAGGGGGGCTGACAGAGAGGAGAGGGGGCTGACAGAGAGGAGAAGGGGCTGACAGAGAGGAGGGGGCTGACAGGGAGGAGGGGGGCTGACAGAGAGGGGAGAGGGGCTGACAGAGAGGAGAGGGGGCTTGCAGATAGAAGGGGGCTAACAGAGAAAGGGGGGCTGACAGAGAGGAGAGGGGGGCTTGCAGATGCAGGGGGGCTGACAGAGAGGAGAGGGGGCTGACAGAGAGGAGGGGGGCTAACAGAGAGGAGATTGGCTGACAGAGAGGGTCTGACACAGAGGAGAGAGGGGCTGACAGAGAGGAGAAGGGGCTGACAGAGAGGAGAGGGGGCTGGCAGAGAGGAAAGGTGGCTGACTGAGAGGAGAGGGGGGCTGACAGAGAGGAGAGGGGGCTGAAAGAGAGGAGAGGGGGGTTTGCAGATGGAGGGGGGCTGACCGAGAGGAGGGGGGGCTGACAGAGAGGAGAGGGGGGCTGACAGAGAGGAGAGGGGGCTGACAGAGAGGAGAGGGGGGCTGACAGAGTGGAGAGGGACTGACAGGGAGGAGGGGGGGCTGACAGAGAGGAGAGGGGGCTGACAGAGGAGAGGGGGGCTGAGAGAGAGGAGAGGGGGGCTGACAGAGAGGAGAGGGGGGCTGACAGAGAGGAGAGGGGGCTGACAGAGAGGAGAGGGGGGCTGACAGAAAGGAGAGGGGGCTGACAGAGAGGAGGGGGGCTGACAGAGAGGAAAGGGGGGCTGACAGAAAGGAGAGGGGGCTGACAGAGAGAAGAGGGGGCTGACAGAGAGGAGAGGGGGGCTTGCAGATGGAAGGGGGCTGACAGAGAGGAGAGGGAGGCTGACAGAGAGGAGGGGGGCTAACAGAGAGGAGAGAGGCTGACAGAGAGGGGCTGACAGAGAATAGAGAGGGGCTGACAAAGAGGAGAGGGGGCTGACAGAGAGGAGAGGGGGCTGACAGAGAGGAGGGGGACTGTCAGAGAGGAGGGGGACTGACAGGGAGAAGGGGGGCTGACAGAGATTAGAGGGGGGCTGACAGAGAGGAGAGGGGGGCTGACAGAGAGGAAAGGGGGGCTGACAGAAAGGAGAGGGGGCTGACAGAGAGGAGGGGGGCTAACAGAGAGGAGAGGGGGCTGACAGAGAGGAGAGGGGGGCAGACAGAGAGGAGAGGGGGCTGACAGAGAGGAGAGGGGGCTGACAGAGAGGAGAAGGGGCTGACAGAGAGGAGGGGGGCTAACAGAGAGGAGAGGGGGCTGACAGAGAGGAGAGGGGGCTGACAGAGAGGAGAGGGGGGCTGACAGAGAGGAGAGGGGGGCTGACAGGGAGGAGAGGGGGCTGACAGAGAGGAGAAGGGGCTGACAGAGAGGAGGGGGGCTGACAGGGAGGAGGGGGGCTGACAGAGAGGGGAGGGGGGCTGACAGAGAGGAGAGGGGGGCTTGCAGATGGAGGGGGGCTAACAGAGGAGGGGGGCTGACAGAGAGGAGAGGGCTTGCAGATGCAGGGGGGCTGACAGAGAGGAGAGGGGGCTGACAAAGAGGAGGGGGGCTAACAGAGAGGAGATTGGCTGACATAGAGGGGCTGACACAGAGGAGAGAGGGGCTGACAGAGAGGAGAGGGGGCTGACAGAGAGGAGAGGGGGCTGGCAGAGAGGAAAGGTGGCTGACTGAGAGGAGAGGGGGGCTGACAGAGAGGAGAGGGGGCTGAAAGAGAGGAGAGGGGGGTTTGCAGATGGAGGGGGGCTGACAGAGAGGAGGGGGGGCTGACAGAGAGGAGAGGGGGGCTGACAGAGAGGAGAGGGGGGCTGACAGAGAGGAGAGGGGGGCAGACAGAGAGGAGAGGGGGCTGACAGAGAGGAGAGGGGGGCTTGCAGATGGAGGGGGGCTAACAGAGGAGAGGGGGGCTGACAGAGAGGAGAGGGGGCTGACAGGGAGGAGAGGGGGCTGACAGAGAGGAGAAGGGGCTGACAGGGAGGAGGGGGGGCTGACAGAGAGGGGAGGGGGGCTGACAGAGAGGGGGCTTGCAGATGGAGGGGGGCTAACAGAGGAGGGGGGGCTGACATAGAGGAGAGGGGGGCTTGCAGATGCAGGGGGGCTGACAGAGAGGAGAGGGGGCTGACAGAGAGGAGGGGGGCTAACAGAGAGGAGATTGGCTGACAGAGAGGGGCTGACACAGAGGAGAGAGGGGCTGACAGAGAGGAGAGGGGGCTGGCAGAGAGGAAAGGTGGCTGACTGAGAGGAGAGGGGGGCTGATGGAGAGGAGAGGGGGCTGAAAGAGAGGAGAGGGGGGTTTGCAGATGGAGGGGGGCTGACAGAGAGGAGGGGGGGCTGACAGAGAGGAGAGGGGGCTGACAGAGAGGAGAGGGGGCTAACAGAGAGGAGAGGGGGGCTGACAGAAAGGAGAGGGGGCTGACAGAGAGGAGGGGGGCTGACAGAGAGGAGAGGGGGGCTGACAGAGAGGAGAGGGGGGCTGACAGAGAGGAGAGGGGGCTGACAGAGAGGAGAGGGGGGCTTGCAGATGGAAGGGGGCTGACAGAGAGGAGAGGGGGGCTGACAGAGAGGAGGGGGGCTAACAGAGAGGAGAGAGGCTGAGAGAGAGGGGATGACAGAGAGGAGAGAGGGGCTGACAAAGAGGAGAGGGGGCTGACAGAGAGGAGAGGGGTCTGACAGAGAGGAGGGGGACTGTCAGAGAGGAGGGGGGCTGACAGAGAAGAGAGGGGCCTGACAGAGGAGAGGGGGCTGGCAGAGAGGAAAGGGGGGCTGACAGAGCGGAGAGAGGGGCTGAGAGAGAGGAGAGGGGGCTGACAGAGAGGAGAGGGGGCTGACAGAGAGGAGAGGGGGGCTGACAGAAAGGAGAGGGGGCTGACAGAGAGGAGGGGGGCTGACAGAGAGGAGAGGGGGGCTGACAGAGAGGAGAGGGGGGCTGACAGAGAGGAGAGGGGGGCTGACAGAGAGGAGAGGGGGCTGACAGAGAGGAGAGGGGGGCTTGCAGATGGAAGGGGGCTGACAGAGAGGAGAGGGGGCTGACAGAGAGGAGGGGGACTGTCAGAGAGGAGGGGGGCTGACAGAGAGGAGGGGGGCTGACAGAGAGGAGAGGGGGCTGACAGAGAGGAGAGGGGGGCTTGCAGATGGAGGGGGGCTAACAAAGGAGAAGGGGGCTGACAGAGAGGAGGGGGGCTGACAAAGAGGAGAGGGGGGCTGACAGAGAGGAGAGGGGGCTGACAGAGAGGAGAGGGGGGCTGACAGAGGAGAGGGGGGCTGACATAGAGGAGAGGGGGGCTGACAGAGAGGAGAGGAGGGCTGACAGAGAGGAGAGGGGGGCTTGCAGATGGAGGGGGGCTAACAGAGGAAAGGGGGGCTGACAGAGAGGAAGGGGGGCTGACAGAGTGGAGGGGTGCTGACAGGGAGGAGGGGGGGCTGACAGAGAGGAGAGGGGGGCTGACAGAGGGGAAGGGGGGGCTGACAGAGGGGAGGGGATCTGACAGAGAGGAGAGGGGGGCTGACAGAGAGGAGAGGGGGGCTGACAGAGAGGAGAGGAGGGCTGACAGAGAGGAGAGGGGGGCTTGCAGATGGAGGGGGGCTAACAGAGGAAAGGGGGGCGGACAGAGAGGAAGGGGGGCTGACAGAGTGGAGGGGTGCTGACAGGGAGGAGGGGGGGCTGACAGAGAGGAGAGGGGGGCTGACAGAGGGGAGGGGATCTGACAGAGAGGAGAGGGGGGCTGACAGAGAGGAGAGGGGGGCTTGCAGATGGAGGGGGGCTAACAGAGGAGAGGGGGGCTGACAGAGAAGAGAGGGGGCTGACAGAGAGGAGAGGGGGGCTTGCAGATGAAGGGGGGCTGACAGAGAGGAGAGGGGGGCTGACAGAGAGGAGGGGGGCTGACAGAGAGGAGAGGGGGGCTGACAGAGAGGAGGGGGGCTAAAAGAGAGGAGAGAGGCTGACAGAGAGGGGCTGACAGAGAGGAGAGAGTGGCTGACAGAGAGGAGAGGGGGCTGACAGAGAGGAGAGGGGGGCTGACAGAGAGGAGAGGGGGGCTGACAGAGAGGAGGGGGACTGACAGAGAGGAGAGGGGGCTGACAGAGAGGAGAGGTGGCTGACAGAGAGGAGAGGGGGGCTGACAGAGAGGAGAGGGGCTGACAGGGAGGAGGGGGGTGCTGACAGAGAGGAGAGGGGGGCTGACATAGAGGAGAGGGGGCTGACATAGAGGAGAGGGGGGCTGACAGAGAGGAGAGGGGGGCTTTCAGATGGAGGGGGGCTGACAGAGAGGAGAGGGGGGCTTGCAGATGGAGGGGGGCTGACAGAGAGGAGAGGGGGGCTGACAGAGAGGAGAGGGGGCCTGACAGAGAGGAGAGGGGGCTGACAGAAAGGAGGGGGGCTGACAGAGAGGAGAGGGGTGCTGACAGAGAGTAGAGGGGGCTGACAGAGAGGAGAGGGGGCTGACAGAGAGGAGAGGGGGGCTTGCAGATGGAGGGGGGCTAACAGAGGAGAAGGGGGCTGACAGAGAGGAGAGGAGGGCTGACAGAGAGGAGAGGGGGGCTGACAGAGAGGAGAGGGGGCTGACAGAGAGGAGAGGGGGGCTGACAGAGGAGAGGGGCTGACAGAGAGAAGGGGGACTGACAGGGAGGAGGGGGGCTGACAGAGATTAGAGGGGGGCTGACAGAGAGGAGAGGGGGCTGACAGAGGAGAGGGGGGCTGACAGAGAGGAAAGGGGGGCTGACAGAAAGGAGAGGGGGCTGACAGAGAGGAGGGGGGCTGACAGAGAGGAGAGGGGGGCTGACAGAGAGGAGAGGGGGGCAGACAGAGAGGAGAGGGGGCTGACAGAGAGGAGAGGGGGCCTTGCAGATGGAGGGGGGCTAACAGATGAGAGGGGGGCTGACAGAGAGGAGAGGGGGCTGACAGAGAGGAGGGGGGCTGACAGGGAGGAGAGGGGGCTGACAGAGAGGAGAAGGGGCTGACAGAGAGGAGGGGGGCTGACAGGGAGGAGGGGGGGCTGACAGAGAGGGGAGGGGGGCTGACAGAGAGGACAGGGGGGCTTGCAGATGGAGGGGGGCTAACAGAGGAGGGGGGGCTGACAGAGAGGAGAGGGGGGCTTGCAGATGCAGGGGGGCTGACAGAGAGGAGAGGGGGCTGACAGAGAGGAGGGGGGCTAACAGAGAGGAGATTGGCTGACAGAGAGGGGCTGACACAGAGGAGAGAGGGGCTGACGGAGAGGAAAGGTGGCTGACTGAGAGGAGAGGGGGGCTGACAGAGAGGAGAGGGGGCTGGCAGAGAGGAGAGGGGGGCTGACAGAGAGGAGAGGATGCTGAAAGAGAGGAGAGGGGGGTTTGCAGATGGAGGGGGGCTGACAGAGAGGAGGGGGGCTGACAGAGAGGAGAGGGGGGCTGACAGAGAGGAGAGGGTGCTGACAGAGAGGAGAGGGGGGCTGACAGAGTGGAGAGGGACTGACAGGGAGGAGGGGGGCTGACAGAGAGGAGAGGGGGCTGACAGAGGAGAGGGGGGCTGACAGAGAGGAGAGGGGGGCTGACAGAGAGAAGAGGGGGCTGACAGAGAGAAGAGGGGGGCTGACAGAGAGGAGAGGGGGCTGACAGAGAGGAGAGGGGGGCTGACAGAAAGGAGAGGGGGCTGACAGAGAGGCGGGGGGCTAACAGAGAGGAGAGGGGGCTGACAGAGAGGAGAGGGGGGCTGACAGAAAGGAGAGGGGGCTGACAGAGAGGAGGGGGGGGCTGACAGAGAGGAGAGGATGCTGAAAGAGAGGAGAGGGGGGTTTGCAGATGGAGGGGGGCTGACAGAGAGGAGGGGGGCTGACAGAGAGGAGAGGGGGGCTGACAGAGAGGAGAGGGTGTTGACAGAGAGGAGAGGGGGGCTGACAGAGTGGAGAGGGACTGACAGGGAGGAGGGGGGCTGACAAAGAGGAGAGGGGGCTGACAGAGGAGAGGGGGGCTGACAGAGAGGAGAGGGGGGCTGACAGAGAGAAGAGGGGGGCTGACAGAGAGAAGAGGGGGGCTGACAGAGAGGAGAGGGGGCTGACAGAGAGGAGAGGGGGGCTGACAGAAAGGAGAGGGGGCTGACAGAGAGGCGGGGGGCTAACAGAGAGGAGAGGGGGCTGACAGAGAGGAGAGGGGGGCTGACAGAAAGGAGAGGGGGCTGACAGAGAGGAGGGGGGCTAACAGAGAGGAGAGGGGGCTGACAGAGAGAAGAGGGGGGCTGACAGAGAGGAGAGGGGGCTGACAGAGAGGAGAGGGGGGCTGACAGAAAGGAGAGGGGGCTGACAGAGAGGCGGGGGGCTGACAGAGAGGAGAGGGGGGCTGACAGAGAGGAGAGGGGGCTGACAGAGAGGAGAGGGGGGCTTGCAGATGGAAGGGGGCTGACAGAGAGGAGAGGGGTGCTGACAGAGAGGAGGGGGCTAACAGAGAGGAGAGAGGCTGACAGAGAGGGGCTGACAGAGAGGAGAGAGGGGCTGACAAAGAGGAGAGGGGGCTGACAGAGAGGAGAGGGGGGCTGACAGAGAGGAGGGGGACTGTCAGAGAGGAGGGGGGCTGACAGAGAGGAGAGGGGGCTGACAGAGCGGAGAGAGGGGCTGACAGAGAGGAGAGGGGGCTGAAAGAGAGGAGAGGGGGGCTTGCAGATGGAGGGGGGCTAACAAAGGAGAACGGGGCTGACAGAGAGGAGGGGGGCTGACAAAGAGGAGAGGGGGGCTGACAGAGAGGAGAGGGGGCTGACAGGGAGGAGGGGGGCTGACAGAGAGGAGAGGGGGGCTGGCAGAGGAGAGGGGGGCTGACATAGAGGAGAGGGGGGCTGACAGAGAGGAGAGGGGGGCTGACAGAGAGGATAGGGGGGCTTGCAGATGGAGGGGGGCTAACAGAGGAGAGGGGGGCTGACAGAGAGGAGAGGGGGGCTTGCAGATGGAGGGGGGCTGACAGAGAGGAGAGGGGGGCTGACAGAGATTAGAGGTGGACTGACAGAGAGAAGAGGGGGGCTGACAGAGAGGAGAGGGGGCTAACAGAGAGGAGAGGGGGTCTGACAGAGAGGAAAGGGGCTAACAGAGAGGAGAGGGGGGCTAACAGAGAGGAGAGGGGGGCTGACAGAGAGGAGAGGGGGCTAACAGAGAGGAGAGGGGGGCTAACAGAGAGAAGAGGGGGGCTGACAGAGAGGAGAGTGGAGCTGACAGAGAGGAGAGGGGGCTAACAGAGAGGAGAGTGGAGCTGACAGAGAGGAGAGGGGGGCTGACAGAGAGGAGAGTGGAGCTAACAGAGAGGAGAGGGGGGCTGACAGAGAGGAGAGGGGGCTAACAGAGAGGAGAGGGGGGCTAACAGAGAGAAGAGGGGGGCTAACAGAGAGGAGAGTAGGGCTGACAGAGAGGAGAGGGGGGCTGACAGAGAGGAGGGTTCTGCCACTGCGATCATACCTTTGGGTTCCCACATCCCGCTGTGCTGACAAGGTCTCAGGCTCCCCTGTCACCTCTTGTCTCCCACGGTCCCCAGCCGTGGTGGAGCAGGAAGAGTACGAGGCCGAGCCTCCATGAGATGAGGACTGTGAGGTCGGTCGGAGTTGGCGGCTGCTCGCCTCTTACACAGACAAGCTACACCGGCGGTCTGTGACATCGAGCAGAGAGGCGTGCACCGCACAGCCGCCCCGGCCACATAATAAATACAGAGCTATGGGGCAGAGGACGGGACACAGACAGAGGCGCTGTATATTAGTTGTGCCCGGGTTTCCGGGGGACAGAAACCCGGGCACAAGTTGCCAAACCCGTACTGTCCGGGTCAATCCCATACGGGTGGCAACCCTAATGGCCAGCTATAGTGTGTGACTGTTGCTCCTTTGAAAAGTGATCCATGCTTGGATCTTTTTTTTCAGTGCTGTTTGAGAGGTGGTGAGGCGGTGATATGATTAAGGCTCACACTAGAATGCTGTGTGGAAAAGCCGCGTTCCTGTGTGACTTCCCGCACCACATTCCAATCACACTGCCCTTGCGATCTGCTGCGGGAGTCAGTGCAAAATGAGTTATATAGAAGAAGTGTAGCGCTAAGAATTATAAACAACACCACTATACGTGTGCGAAGTTGTGCCACTTATATGTGAAGTATAAATGTACAAAACACTCCTTATAAAACTGTACACAATATATACATAATGTGAAGGGAAGTAATGGTGGTACTTCGCTCCAAGGAGTAAAAATGAAAAGTGAAGAGTAACAAAACTTAAAAAGTCCTCAAAGGGTTTAGAGAGTCCTTAGGAAACATTTAACACCCAAAAATTTGTGACAAGACTTTGTGTTGATAGAAGATCCACCACCTTTAAGCTGGAGGCTTACCGGAGGGATTGGACACAGCTGGGTGTACACCCACTGGGTCAATCAAGCTTTAAATAGTGGGGACCCACGGTGGTATCTATGCTTTGTACAGGTTACTCCAGGTACCACGGATGCTTAGATGTATTTAAATGGAATATGGGAGGTAGATCCGCTCAGACATCCAATACGTATATAGAAGAAATATAGATATACATAGCGTAATACTGTATGGATAGTTAAAACTCATTTATTGAGAAGTAAAAACACTCACATTTATGATGAAAATACAGCGCTTTGTAAAATTGCAAATCTCTGGCAATGTTGGTGGTGTCAGCAGTGGGTCCCGACGCGTTTCGTCCAAGGGGACATCATCTGGGGTGCTGCACCACCCCAAACATTGCCATTATATATAATCCAGGGCCCCCCTGGATTAGTGCAAAATTAGTGACACTCCAAATGCAGGACACGAACACAGTGCATTTGCCAAAACCAGATCACATGGTACAAAAGTAGCACGCAATGCGGTTGCCATGTATCTCAAACTGTAGTGCATGCACTACTTTTGGTGCAGTGCGATTTCAGCCCATTCAAAATGAATGGGGCTGAAATCACAGAACACAGAACTGCATATGAATTGCCCAGGAACAGCTCAGCATTCCCATGCAATTCCCATGCATTTCCTAGTGTGAATGGACCCCTAACCTGATCATTGCTGTACTACCACTCTGCAGTCACATGCAGGGCAGTTGCAGTGCAGCCCCATTAAACTGCATTACCTCGTTCGGTGGCAGCAACATTCTGTTTAAGCACAGCATTGTGGCCGCGGCATGTGTACAGCTGGTAGCAGCTGTATGTTTAGTGTTCAGACAGGGGGTCAGTAAAACTATGGCTCAACCATCCAGTTTTACTGCCCCCAAGCACATGTGTAAACAAGCCCTAAGATCCTCTGAAACAGAACAGAGATCACTTCAATCAGCAGAGGATTCCTGAGCAGATCCCTTCCTGAATCAGAGCTGAACAGGATGGATGTCAGTTTTTACATCTGTGCCCATTTCTGATTGTGGCAGCAGACAGAGGAGGACCTGTGACAGCTCTATGGGAGGCTGGATGAAAACAGACTCCAGTGTTTATTTACTGTCTGTTTACATCAGGCTTTCTCCGATATGTCACATTTAGGTCCAGATAAATGGAAGAGGGCACAGTCCTTTTTTGATTTTTTTTTCCCCCCAGACCTGGAAAGATTTAGAGCTAAGCAGGTGTAAACAGTCCATTTATATCAGCCTGTCCATAGGGCTGCATGGACCTTCCGATCAGGTCCTCCTGATAGGGCTGCATGGACCTTCCGATCAGGTCCTCCTGATAGGGCTGCATGGACCTTTCGATCAGGTCCTCCTGATAGGGCTGCATGGACCTTCCGATCAGGTCCTCCTGATAGGGCTGCATGGACCTTCCGATCAGGTCCTCCTGATAGGGCTGCATGGACCTTCCGGTCAGGTCCTCCTGATAGGGCTGCATGGACCTTCCGATCAGGTCCTCCTGATAGGGCTGCATGGACCTTCCGGTCAGGTCCTCCTGATAGGGCTGCATGGACCTTCCGATCAGGTCCCCCTGATGGGGCTGCATGGACCTTCAGATCAGGTCCCCCTGATGGGGCTGCATGGACCTTCCGATCAGGTCCCCCTGATGGGGCTGCATGGACCTTCCGATCAGGTCCCCCTGATGGGGCTGCATGGACCTTCCGATCAGGTCCTCCTGACAAACTGAGAGGAGGTCCTGAATGGAATACCCATGTGAAAGGACCCCTTTAGGTCACCAGAGTGCACTTATTTCTGCACTCTTGTGATCTGTATTCAGCTAACAGCGGGCTAAAGTCTGCAGTTGGCTGACGTAAAAAAAATTGGTACTATGCAAGTGCATGCCACAAATATTACAAACCTTTTGATTCATGCTGATATATTGACCCCACCCCATTCTTTACCCAACAGGGATTGGTGGGGTTGATAGGCGGGGGGTGCAGTTTCCCATTTTTGCCCCAAGCGCTGGATTACCTTGTCCCAGCACTGGGCCAAAGGTAATCTGAATGAACTGAGGGGCTACCTGGAGACAGTCCTTTTAAAAGATTGGGAGATGCAGTGTTTCCTGGGAATTGGAGGACGAGTCTTCTCTCTCAGATGTTATCTTAAAAGACTTCTTGAAAGACTTCTGGAAAGACGTTACTGGTGAGTATAACTTGGGTTTTAAGATTTCCACCTAATGACTTCAGTGGGGTTTGCATTTACATCTGCAATGTTTGGGTTTTCAGATAGATTTGTGAAACGTGCCCACAAGTCAATCCCGGGCACATCCACCCCATCACTATGCAGCACAATTAGAACAAAGAATGAGATTCTCTATCAGGAAATTGTAATAAATGTTACCATCCAATGGGAATAATATATTGTCCACAATAAAATA
Organism: Aquarana catesbeiana; assembly: GCF_042186555.1. Classification (NCBI taxonomy): domain Eukaryota; kingdom Metazoa; phylum Chordata; class Amphibia; order Anura; family Ranidae; genus Aquarana; species Aquarana catesbeiana. The sequence goes on from NC_133325.1 coordinate 6,534,118, forward strand.
GAGTACAAATATTTAAACATGTATAATATTGTACATATTGCCTCTATATATAACATATATTTAATAATGAATGTAAAAAATGTAACTTTATTTAACCCGTTATATAGAATTCTGACCTTTTTTTTTTCTGTTTAGGTGGATTGATGACTCAAGTTTTTGGACATGCTTGTCTTAAAAAAATATGACTAAGTTAGATGAGAAATGAGCCATATGGGTGTCTTAAGTGACGGAAAGTCTTTTTGCAGTTCACTGGAGGATTCACGTAGGATTCAAGCCATATCAGTGTTCTAAAGTTTGTAGGTGTTTTGGAGCCTCTTCAAGATTGATCCAACCTCAGAGGACAACAGGAGAGAAATTAATTCAGTGTTCTGGAATTGACAATGGCTTTACAATAACGTCCAACTCATGTATGCATAAGATAAGTCATTTCAGAAGATATTTCTTGTTTGGAATGGGATAACGGTTTTAATATGGAGGCAAAACGTGTCACACACCAGAAGGTTCACACTGGAGAAAAGTCATATGAGTGTTCTGAATGTGGCAAAGATTTTACATGTAAGTCATATCTTAACAGACACCAGAAGATTCACACTGGAGAGAAGCCATATGAGTGTTCTGAATGTGGCAAAGCTTTTACAACAAAGATAGAGCTTATCTCACACCAGAGGGTTCACAGTGGGGAGAAACCTTTTCAGTGTTCTGAATGTGGCAAAACTTTTACACAGAAGGGTAATCTTAACAAACACAAGATGATTCATACTGGAAAGAGGCCATATCAGTGTTCAGAATGTGACAAAGCTTTTATACAGAAAGATAACCTTATCACACACCAGATGACTCACACTGGAGAGAAGTCATATGAGTGTTCAGAATGTGACAAAGCTTTTACAGTTAAGTCAAATCTTATCAGACACCAGAAGATTCACACTGGAGAGAAGCCATATGAGTGTTCTGAATGTGACAAAGCTTTTACAACAAAGAAAGAGCTTATCACACACCAGAGAGTTCACACTGGAGAGAAGCCATATAAGTGTTCTGAATGTAACAAAGCTTTTAAAACAAAGTCACACCTTATCATTCACCAGATGATTCACACGGGAAAGAAGCGGTATGAGTGTTCTGAATGTGAAAAAGCTTTCTTAGAGAAGAGAGACCTTATCAGACACCAGATGATTCACACTGGAGAGAGGCCCTATGAGTGTTCTGAATGTGGCAAAGCTTATACAGACAAGAAAGGGCTTAACAGACATCAGAAAAATCACATTGAAGAGAAGCCATATGAGTGTTCTGAATGTGACAAAGCTTTTACAGAGAAGTCAGGCCTTATCAGACACCAGAGGATTCACACTGGAGAGAAACGATATCAGTGTTCTGAATGTGATAAAGCTTTTACAGAGAGGGAAACCCTTTTCCAACACACAATAGTCCACACCAGAGAGAAGCCATATCAATGTTCTGAATGTGGAAAAGCTTTTACAGTGAAGTCAAGCCTTATCATACACCAGAGGGTTCACACTGGAGAGAAGCCATTTCAATGTTCTGAATGTGGCAAAGCTTTTACCATGAAGTCAAATCTTATCACACACCAGAGGGTTCACACTGGAGAGAAGCCATTTCAATGTTCTGAATGTGGCAAAGCTTTTACCATGAAGTCAAATCTTATCACACACCAGAAGGTTCACATTGGAGAGAAGCCATTTCAATGCTCTGAATGTGATAAAGCTTTTACAGGTAATTCCGGGCTAATCTATCACCAGAGGATTCATAAACTTCAGCTGCAGAAAAGGAAACTCTGAAAGAGGGGGGATATTATAGGGGTAGGAGCTAAGCTGTAATGAAAGACTTCAGGGTATCTCAGTTGCACACCTCGTGTCATCTCACACGCTAGTAAAAAAGTATATTGCTATTTAAAAAAAATAAAATAAGTGAGCAAACAGGAATGTAATGGGTGGACACTTTAGTATTTATGTCAGTTGGGCACAACCTAGAAAGTCCTTGAATATTCTACATTTTGACAATTTTTTTGGCAGGCAACAATGGACTGTTTCCTTATGATTCTTATCTGTACCCTTTTTATGGGTCTTTGTCTGAACATGTAATGCATTTGCATGATTCCCTAACTGAGATGTGTTCCCAAGTGTTTTCTTCATTACCTGATCCTGAGCTAATACGTGACCAACACTGCCTCAGTACAGGGAGACTGGGTAGAAGTCAAGCGGCATCTTGCCAAGCCTCTGAAGCCTCGGTGGGAGAGTCCTTTCCAGGTTCTGCTGACAATTGCTATATCAGTCAATCATGAGAGCTCCAGCTAAGCCCATCTTGTATATTTCCCTCACCTATTACCATGATCAATGCCTCCTCTCCATATTCCACCTCCTCTCATGGATGACAGCTATGCAGACAGGGACACAAGGCATGCAGAAGTCTCCATTCCATGAGAAAGAAACTTCTTAAACTGGCACAGGCCTTGCAACAGTGAGTTGCTGCTGTTTTATGGGAGGCATTCAACATGACCACCTTATCCCAGCTGGCTACTTGCGTTTTATTCAGTTCTGCTGAAAGTGTAAGGGACTTCATCATGTGAAGATTGGATGTGCTTATCTAGTTTTTCTGTCCATCTATTGGTCACCTCCATAGACCAATCATACAGTACAGCTACAAGAGATCTAAACTTACAAAGGGCTGAGTATGTGGTCATATTCCTACAACTTCTACTGGGGGACTGAAATTTATCTCATTGGGGTTCTCTTTATTGACCGAGTAAACCTTCTTTTTTAGCTTTTATTTGTGAAGAACACTTTTTATTTGGAAACATTTTGTGATGTCAAGTATAACTTGCGCCATGTATGTCATTGTTGATTTTGCCCAATCTGTCATTAACCATGTTAGTCCCGGGGCTTTTCTCTCCCTAAACCCCTTGAGTCCCAGAGCATTTCATTTTTTTGGCAATGTCTCAGTTCTGCACATTATATGATTAGAATTTGTAGTCTACCCAAATGTACACATCATCAGATTTTTGGGACTGATAGGGATTAACTACTTTAGCTCCGGAAGGTTTTACACCCTTCATGACAAGGCCATTTTCTTTTTGCCATTTGGCACAATGCTACCTATTTTTTATTACATTAATGAAAAACAAAGTTGAATATTTAGAAAAAAAACAAAACAATTTTCTACTTTCTGCTATAAAACATATGCAATAAAATAACATTTCTTCATAAAGTTTGCCCAAAATGTATTCTGCTACATGTCATAGGTAAAGAAAAACAAAATCCCAATAAATGCACATTAGCTGGTTTGTGTGCAAGTTATAGCATCTATGAGCTATGGTATATATACTGTATATTGGAAAATTGATCAATCTTGATGTACTGATGGCCTATCTAATTTCTTGGGGCCCCTAAAATGCCAGGACAGTACAAATACCCCCCAAATGACCTATTTTTGGAATGTACACAGTCTGAGGTATTTAGTAGGAGGCATGGCAAGTGTTTTGAAGTTGTAATTGTTCACCACAATTTTTTTGGGAAAATTAATCGCTTCAGCCCCTGGAGATTTGGTTGCTGAATGACCGGGCCATTTTTTTGCGATTCGGCACTGCGTCACTTTAACTGACAATTGCGCGGTCGTTGCACCCAAACAAAATAGACGTCCCTTTTTTCCCACAAATAGAGATTTTTTTTTGGTGGTATTTTATCATCTCTGCGGTTTTTATTTTTTGCGCTATAAACAAAAAAAGAGCGACAGTTTTGAAAAAAAAAACAAATTTTTTACTTTCTGCTATAATAACTATCCCCCCAATTTAAAAAACAAAAAAAAACAAATTTCTTCCTCAGTTTAGGCCGATACGTATTCTTCTACACAGACTGCGACATTATGGTGGATAGATCGGACATTTTTGACACATTTTTGGGACCATTGGCATTTTTACAGCGATCAGTGAAATAAAAATGCATTGATTACTGTAAAAATGTCACTGGCAGTGAAGGGGTTAACCACTAGGGGGGCAATCAAGGGGTTAATGTGTTCCCTATTGTGTGTTCTAACTGAAGGGGGGGGGGGGGGTGTGCAGGGAAGATGACAGATCGCTGTTCATACTCTGTATGTACAGATGATCTGTCTGTTCTCCCCTCAGAGAACCGGAAACTGTGTGTTTACACACAGAGATCCCGTTTCTCGCCGTGTCACAAACAATCGCAGGAGCCTGGCAGTCATCGCATTGGCTCCAGGGGCGCACGCCCCTAGTGGCTACAGGGGCGCCTGCCGTGCCATTCTGCCGCAGTACAGCGGCGGCTGGTCAGCAAGTGGTTAAGAAATTAAATAGGGACACTGACTGGTGACAGTATGTTAAAAATAAATACATATTTTTTAAAAACATGTATTCATTTTTTTTAACCACTTACTGACCGGCTCCTGTACATATACATCGGCATTTTGTAGAGGGATATCTCCCGTAACGGCAGCAGCTGCTGCCACAACCGAGGTATCCATCTTTACAGGAGCCGGTTCTGTGTACGATAATGGTGGTCTCTGCGGCGGTTTCTCCATGGGATCACCGTTATTGGCTGCGGGAGAGGTGCCACCCCCCTCCCGTGGCTCTCCTGCACCCTCCGGTGCTTACCGGAGCCATCGGTAGCGGCGGAGGAGATCGGGACCTTTCACTGCTTAGGTATGGAGACGAGTGAGGCTAAGATGGCCGCCACCCATCTCCATACCATAGGAGGGCGGAAGCGACGTCATGACGTCAGCTCCACCCATATGTCTTAAAGGCATATTTTTTATGTCATTTTTTCAAACGACTTTTTTTTTTTTTTTTTGGCATTTTAGTCCAAATATGAGATCTGAGGACTTTTTGACCCCAGATCTCATATTTAAGAGGACCTGTCATGCTTTTTTCTATTACAAGGGATGTTTACATTTCTTGTAATAGGAATAAAAGTGATCCAAAATTATAAAAAAAAAAAAAAACAGTGTAAAATTAAATATAATAAAGTAAAAGCTCGCGCGCAGAAGCGGACGCATACGTGAGTAGCGCCCTCATATGAAAACGGTGGTCAAACCACACATGTGAAGTATCGCCGCGACTGGTAGAGCAAGAGCAATAATTCTAGCCCTAGATCTCCTCTGTAGCGCAAAACATACAACCTGTAGAAGTTTTTTAAACGTTGCCTATGGAGATTTTTAAGGGTAAAATTTTGACGCCATTCCACGAGCGGGTGCAATTTTGAAGCGTGACATGTTGGGTAACAATTTACTTGGTGTAACATTATATTTCACAATATAAAAAAAAAAATTGGGCTAACTTTACTGTTGTCTTATTTTTTTATTCAAAAAGTGCAAAAAAAAATATTGCAACGACCGCCATTTTATTCTATAGGGTGTTAGAAAAGAAACCAATACATAATGTTTTAGGGTTCTAAGTAATTTTCTAGCAAAAAAAACTGTTTTAAACATGTAAACACCTAAAATCCAAAACAAGGCTGGTCCTTTAGTTGTTAACATTTTAAACAATTTTCTTTTTTTACTTTTTTTTTACATTCTTGCATCAGAGTAGTTCTGTGACGCTGTACTACTCTTGGGGGGAGGAAGTTTGATCAGGGATCAACTTTTTTGACACTTTGGTTTGCTGTTACAGCGATGATCACTGTAACAGCGATGTTTTGCACTGTCATGACTGGGTTACATTTGTAACTATTGTGTGCTGTGATTGGCCCACAGCTATCACATGGTACAGGGTGCTGTGACTGGCCCAGGTACCATGTGATATCTGTGGGACAATCACAGCTGTTATGGATGGAATTCATAACTAACAGCTTTTTTGACATAGTGATAAAGTGAATGGTTACTGGCAGCTGAAATATGTTGTGTCTTGTGGACGCAGCGGTCACTGTAGTGGTGCACTGCACATCCCAGGGGGGCACACCAGTACGCAGGTGCCAAGTGATACAGGGTCACTTAGCTTGTAGCTGTCACCCACCCGCAGTATATGTACTTCAGGTGGTCAGCAACTGGGACATTTGATAGGAAATTTAGATACATATATTTTTATTTCCTGGGTTTTTATTGGGAATACATTGGAAAAAAAAATATTTTCCAGTAATTTATTCCAAATCCGCAACCTAATCTCTTATATTTTACAAAAAAATGTGAATATAGTATTGTGTTTATATGCGCTAAAATTAATTTTACTGTATTTTACTGTATTTTTTTTGTTTCCTGAAAATCTGCATTTGATAAACAGCATCACAAATATTGTGTGACTTAAAAAATTGCAACAGCCACATTTTTATTGTCCAGTGCATTTCTGATTTCAGAAAATATCTATCGTTTGGGGGTTCTAAGTAGTTTTCTAGCAAACATTGCTGATTTTAACAGCATTAAAAAATAAAAATATTTCCTCGGACAGCAAGTCTGGACCACCTTTAAATTTTCAGCATTGTGATTTTGATTGACAATTACTCAGTCATGTAACACTGTTCACAAATTAATTTTATATGATTTTTTTTTTCAGAATATAGAGCTTTCTTTTGGTGGTATCTATGTGCCATTGCGTTTTTTATTTCTTTACTATACAGTATCAATGGAAAAATACTGAACATTTTAGTTTTCTTTCTTTTCTGCAAATAAATTTTACAAATAAATCTTTCTTCATAAATGTAGCCAAAATGTATTCTGCTGCATTTATTTGATCAAAAATAAATCAGCGTATATTTTGTTTTCTGTGTGAGAGTTATAGAGTCTACAGAAATATGGTGAATATATGCGAAAAGTAACAACCGTGATGTTCTGACTATCCGTCTCATTTATTAAGGTTCTAAAATTTCAGGACAGTACAACCACCACCACCATGACACATTTTTGGAAAGTAGACACCCCAAGCTATTTAGTAAGAAGTATGATGAGTTTATTTGAAGTTGTAATCTTTTGCCACATTTTTTTGAAAATGAAGAAAATAAATACAATTTGATTTTATTTAACAAAGTTGTCACTTTAACAAGTTATTTCTCAAACACGGCACAGGAATATTTACAATTAAACCCCAAAACACAATCTTCTACTCCCCCTGAGTATGGATATCCCACATGTATGAAATGTTTTTGCCTCCTAGATGCATAGAGAGGCCCAAAATCCAAGGAGCACCTTTAGGATTTCAAAGTGCATACATTTTGAATAAAATTTGCTGACCACCTATCACATTTCATGAAGTCCTGAAGTGCCAGAATAGAAGAAACATCTACAAAATGAGGTATGGTGATATCACATTTTTTGCCACAAGTTTTTTTGGAAAATGAAGAAACAAAATGAAATTGTAGAGTATTTTGTTTACTCACAGCTGTCGTATAATAATATATTTCTCATACATAGTATATACAGTATAGGAATAAATAGGATTACACCCCAAAACATGCTCTTATGTTCCTCCTGAGTATGGGGATACCACATATTTCGCAAAGTCTAGCTGCATAAAGGGTCCCAAAATCCAAAGAGCACCTTCAGGCTTGCAAGGGGCATACATTACACATCTGTTTCCCTGAATACCTATCACATGTCTGGGGTTCATGGAGTGTCAGGAAAATTGGAACTCCCACTAAAAAAAACTGGCACTGGTGTGGCAGTGATAAGAAACACTGTTGCTGGCTTACACTGGTCTGGTGACATTGGAACTTGTGTGGTTGTGATCAGGAATCCTGTTGCTTGCTCCACTGGTCTTGTGACACTGGGACTTCTGTGGCCTTGGGAAGAGCTGGGGCTGATGTTGAGCAGGAATGTAATAAGTGCAATGTGCAGAAGATAAATGCTTGCGGGTCCCCGCTCAGGCTGTCAAAGTCCAGTTAGTTGGATGAGGCTGACCAGTGAGGGTGCAGGCTGAGGAAAGGTCCATCCAGACCCAAAGCAAACTGAAAAACAGGCCACTTTCACACTGAGGCGCTGTCCACGTTAGCGCTAAAACACTGCTAGTTTTAGCGGTGCTTTACCGGCGTTTTAGCAGCGCTTTTCAGTTGCTAACGGAGTGCTTTTAACCTCTCTAGTGCTTGAAAAAGGGTTAAAAGTGCCTGCAAAGCGCCGCAGCCTAAGCGCTTAGCAGACGCTTTGGCAGCGCTGGCAGGGGCGTTTTGGGAGCGGTGTATACAGCGCTCCTAAACCACCCCAAAGATGCTGCTTTCCTGGACTTTTTTTCCTGTCCTGCAAGCGCAGCACCCCAGTGTGAAAGCACTAGGGCTGCAGATGAGGCAGTTTACAGGTGCTTTTCAGGCGCTATTTTTAGTGCAAAAATGTCTGTAAAGTGCCTCAGTGTGAAAGTGGCCTAAAAGATAGCCCGACCACCTCACACCTCACTCGGCCCGAGTGCTAAGCAAGTAAGTAAAAGCAGCCTCAGCTTGATTCACCCAGACCACAACTCCAACATTTTTCACCCCGCCTCTAGGGCTTGATTATGGAGATCTTTTCATGACCCCTTTGGGTCTGGTGTGGATTTTAAGGGCAACCCAATGCCAAAATTAAAGAAAAACAGCTTGGGGTCCCCCCAAAAGTCCATACCAGACCCTTATCTGAGCATGCAGCCTGACAGGTCAGGAAGGGGGGGAAGCAGAACCAGGCCACATACCCTCAACATGGGGGTGCTTTGGGGCACTCCAAAGATCCTTGTCCCCATGTTAATGGGGACAAGGGTCTTTTCCCCACAACCCTGGGCTAAGGTTGTGGGGGTCTGCGGGAGGGGGGATTAGCAGAATCTGGAAGCCCTCTTTAACTAGGGGGCCCCAGATCCCACCCCCCATGTGAATGAGTATGAGGTACTGTATACCCCTACCCATTCACCAAAAAAAGTCAAAAAGTAAAAAACAGAGACAGTTTTTGACAAGTTACATAGTAGGTAAGGTTGAATAAAGACAATAGTCCATCCAGTTAAACCTGTGTAGGTGCACGTGTGTCAGTATCTATAATTATTTCCCATATCCCTGTATGTTGTGTTCTTTAAGATACACATCCAAGAGTCTCTTAAAAATATCCATACTCTGTGCAGCCACCACCAATTGTGGAAGAGAGTTCCACATTCTTATTGCCCTGACAGTGAAAAACTCCCTATGCAGTTAAGGTTAAATCACTTCTCCTCCAATCTCAATGTGTCCCCGTGTCCTCTTACACTCCTTGAGACCGAATAGTTTTTTTTCTATGATGGGATTGCCATTGAGGTATTTGTAAATTGCTATCATATCTCCTCTCAAGCCTTGTTTCTCCAGTGAGAATAGATTTAGGCCCCTTTCACACATATGGACCGTTCATGTCCGCCTGTCAGTTTTTTAGGCGGACCTGAACGGACGCCCCATACAGTTCCATAGAGCCATGGATGTCAGCGGCGTCCGCTGACATCTGATCCACTCTGCTCCGATCCGCTAAAATCAGATTGATGGAAACCCTATTTTCCATCCATCCGTCTGGCGGATCAGATCGGATGAAAACGGACAGGCGGATCCGTATTCATCCAGTCCCCCATATCGGAGAGCGGAGATCTGTGGTCCATCTCTCCACAGGGAGCAGAGATGGACCTGTCATACACCGGCTCAGCGGGGATCAACGGATCGATCCCCCGCTGAGCAAACGGAGTCCATCAAAAATTGACTTTATGTGTGAAAGGGGCCTTAGTGTTTGCATTCCTTGTCATTCCTTATAATCGAGATTAGTTTAGTTGCCCTTCTTTAGACTCTCTCCAGTTCCAGCACATCCCTTCTGAGGACTGGTGACCAGACCTACCAGACTACGGCTGCACTGTATTGTGTACACCACCAGGAAAGTATTAGCAACTGTACGCACTGTATTAGTTACTGTACACCACGGAATGCACTGTAGATATAGGCTACACTGGATGCAGAGTATATATATATATACTAGACTGACTGTTTATATATATATCAAATACACTGCCACTAACTGAATAACATGCCTGCTTACCGGTAATCTAAATCACACTATCTCTCCGTCCACACCAACAACACTACACAGAGCTACCGTGTAAGCAGCCTTATATAGTGTGGGGCATTGACTTAGTCCCCCTGAGCCATGATTGGCCAAGGGCACCCTGCCTTTGGCCAATTATGGCTCTCTTAGCAGAGGGCGCTGGGATTGGCCAAAGCATGCAGGTCAGGTGCATGCTTTGGCCAATCATCATACAGCAATGCACTGCGATCTCTATGGGGCGTTCCGCGGGCACTCAAATTTGCCCCCATCATGTTTATTCTTCGGCGAACAGGCAAACACCTGATGCTTGAGTCGAACTTATGTTTAACCCGCACATCGAGCTCATCCCTAATCAAGAGTACCTCTATAGGGTTATGGCATGAGGGCACCACAGACACCAAAAGACCGATTTGTACGCACCTGTTTGACAGGTGAATATCATTTCAATTTTTGACAGCAAGACCAATTCTTGCTTTCATCAAGAGCACCTCTATAGGGTTATGGTGTAAAGGCGCCTCAGACACCCAAAGACCAATTTTTCTGCACCTGTTGCTTCTATCCAAAGTCTGTGGAAGAGACACCAGAATTTATCCAAAAAATCTCTAATCTTGTTCCCAGTCCACTACATTGTGGCCTCCTCATCCTAAGCTGCTGTTTACTAAATAAAGAAAGCTTGCAGGGAAAATGTCATCTTTTTTGGCTTTATGAATACAATTATTGCTGCAGCAGGTTCTATATACAGTACAGATGTGCCACTTTATAGACTAAGGGGACCCCCCAGGCACTATATTGAAAGGAATTTTTCATTTTTATGCTTTCACTTTAAGCATCGGTAAATCACTGCTCAATTATTATTGCCTTTTTTTTCATTGACACATGTCCCACAGGGTAGTAGCCGGACCCCCATAACCATTGTATGCCTAATTACTTGCATATAAGCCTTTAAAATGGGCACTTTTGATTTTTCCAGTTCGGGTGCCATAGACTTCAATGGGGTTCGTTATTCGGTTCCAAACTTTTGCGATGTTCTAAAGTTTTGGTGCAAACCGAACTGGGGGTCGTTAGGCCCCTCCCTAGTTGTCATTATGGGTGAGATGATTTCCCTGACATGTTGAGTAGTTTTGCAGGTTCTGGATCAATGCTCCTGGAACTAGTGTGCTGACCACTATTAAACTCTATTGGTTGTCTCACAAAGTTTTGTAATTCTAGATGGTAAAGTGCTGGTGGAATCATCCCTTTTATAGGTGGCAAATACTGCTAAATGACAACCAACCAGATGGACTCCACTTCTCAGACATGTTTGTAATTATATACAATTATATACTTTTTATTGTGAAGTTTTGCTTTTTCCTCTCACCGTCTGTTCTAGTGACAACTGTAACATTTTGCATGTCTCGACTTTTTCGGTCTGGGAAATAAGGGCCCCCGGGACACACACAGAGGCTGACATAGACAGACATAAAAGCCCAACAGAGGTCCAATCCCACTTCATTCAAAGACTGAAAGGAAAAGTTTTGGCTAATTGTTGACTTTCATTTTCAGTTTATTCCCTTTGTAGAGCAATTTCCGGGCTCGGTCACGGATCTGGCTAGTTCTCACTCCATAAACCAGCGGGTTCATCATTGGAGGCATTAGGAGGTAGGTGAGAGAAAGGAGGGAATGGATGGTGGGTAAGATGTGTTTCCAAAACCTGTATGCCAGAAGAGTGAAACCACCTGGGATATAGAAGAATGACATGACACACATATGAGAGGAACATGTGCCAAATGCCTTAGATCGGGCCTCTTTGGAGGACAATTTTAGCACAGCTTTGATGATGAAGATATAGGATAGCATTATAGTGGAAATATCAAACACAAGTGCCAAAATCAATTGTATGAGGCCAAAGATGCTGTTGATGGTGGTGTTGCCACATGAGGCCTCCGCTATGGACATGTGATCGCAGTAAGATTTGCTAATAACTTCATATCCACAGTAGGGTAACCGGATCACTAGGTAAATACAAGGGCTGATCATGATCACCCCTCGTAAAACCAAGACTGAGCCTATCCGGGTGATCACTGGATCAGTAAGAATGGCAAAGTATCTTAACGGATAACATATTGCTACAAAGCGATCAAATGCCATCGCCACCAGGACTCCAGACTCCATATAGGTGAGGAAATGGACAAAATACATCTGGATGAGACATCTACTAAAAGATAAAACCCGAGAGTTCAGCCAAAGAACAGCCAACATCTGTGGTGCTATAGTAAGGGAGAACATGAAGTCTGTGGTGGCCAACAATGACAGGAAGATGTACATGGGAGCACGGAGACCACGATCAGATAGAATGATGAAAACAACAAGAGGGTTTCCTATCACCGAACACATGAACATGATGAAGAACGGTACCCCAATGATGGAATGGAACTTCTCCAGTCCAGGAACTCCAAGGAGGGTGAACCTCACCAATCTCAATTCTGTGATGTTTACAGACATTTTTATTTATAGGACATTACAGTCTTTAAAGTCAATAAAGTAAAACCCTTAAATGTCATATAATGACAATAATGATGAATTTGTATTCTGGAATCCCTCCCTGGTATTGGTTGGTTGAAGCCAAAGGTCTTAGAAAATGTCCTCAGTTCTTGGACAAATGTGATAACTGTAATATCCTGGAGAATAAAGAAAAACATTATGGATATTGTTAGTCAAAGTGAAAAAATACATGTTAAATGTTAATTTCTGAATTCAGCAAAACGGATTTAAAAATAAAATTACTATCTAAACATTTTTCCACAGTTTAAACAATCGATTACCCTCTCTGAGCTTTGATGTCAGAGCTGTTTTTGCATTTTTTGCATATGTGTTTAATTAATCATTTTAGGCCTGAAGATGAAATAAAACCCCCAAAACATGATATATTTTCCAATAGCAGACATCCTGGAGAAAAATATAGTGGTAGTTCCAGTTTTATACGTTGCACAATATTTTAATAAAGGTCTAGGAAATGCAAAATTTCAGTAAAAAATACTCAGTTGTATACCCGCACATAAAAAAAAAAAACAGAAAAAAAAACTGCAAGGCAAAGGCATAATGAGCTTATATGCAGCGCATACTAAAATGTTAAGGAGTGGAAAAAATTCCACCGACCCACGCAGATGGAAAACTTAAATATTAACGTATATGTTATATAGGAGCAGCACGTTGTGTTTGAAAGTGAAATAGAGAAATAATTAATTAATTAGAACCGCGCTCTCTAATAAAGTGCAAGTTCAAAAAAAATATTAATTATGTAGGCAAACTCCTTAATACCAAAAACTAATTAAGTGCAAAGTAGTGCTAGTGTTGAATACAATCATATATAAACTCTCAACTCAAAAGTCCAAGTATGAAATCACCCAAACATGGTGTTAACATGTACTATTAAAACTCAAAAAATCATCAAAATCAAAAATGCTATAATCAAAAATGATCAAAAAATCCAAAAGTGAAAAATAGTGTTGAAATAGACAAATTCTGGAAAAACTTCTGGATAAAATCTTTCTATATTCAGCGATCATAAAAGAGGTTTCTCTTCCACCACCATCACCGGCCACACAATCTACTCACCAGAAACCAGTGACCCCCATAACAGGAGTCAAAAACATTTCAATGGAAGGTACCAGATGGATTCCCACGGCCGCGGCTTGATCCAAATGCTGTATGGTCAGGACTGCAGTGACTTAAGTGGATACTTGATGGACTTGTTTGCGGAAACCTCGATGCGGGATTGGTCATAACAGACCATCAGTGCCATAGATAGGGAAAAGATAGAAGGCTCCCATGGTGAAGTATATCAAGAAAATGTATGTAAACAAAATAAAACCGAATAAAAACTTCATAGCAGCTAAACAAGCAGATCCATATGCAAGGAAACGCCGCTGGCGCACCAGCGGAAGTGACGTGTCACATTCAAGCCACCCTATCGGTTTCGTCAGTACGCTCTGACGTCATCAGGGGTCACGTGAACGGGCACGTCGCCTCCATCTATATACATCCGCCAATTAAGAATATCCAATCCAGTTCAATCCTTACTAATTAGGAGAAAAAAATTTGACGGGACTAACTGGATGAACATAAAACATAAAAAACTAACATACTGTAATCACATTAATAAAAATGATATAAAAATGTAAATTTAAAAGTAAATTTAACTTTGGCTGCCATCTTGTGGCTGGAAAGCTAAATAGATTTACACAAAAGGAAAAGAACATTTATAGAGCCATCTTGTGGTGAAAAAGGAGAGTAGAATTTGGATAAACATTTACACCTTAAGCATACTGCCATCTAGTGGCCAACAAACAAGTTAAAAAAAACAGAATATGAAAGGTGAAGAGGAGTAGAAGGGATAAAAACTGGAATGGATTAACCTTTTACATCAATCAATCAATAATTAGACAGATAACAATTTAAATCAATGTCAACATTGATACCCGCAGGAGCAAGTGTATTTAATTTATATATCCATTCCGTTTCATTTTTTGATATTCTCTGAACCATATTTCCTCCTCTCCAATCAACATCTAGTCTGTCTATACCAAAAAATTTGGCTACACTGGGGTCCTTGTTATGATATATTCTGATATCTGTTCTAAAAACCCATTTTTTATATTGTTTAGATGCTGGTTGATACGTGTACAGAGATTCCTTTTGGTAGGTCCCACGTACTGTAGCCCGCAAGGGCAGATTATAAGGTATGCTACATGAGTGGATTTACATGTAATGAATTTTTCAATCTCATATTCATTCCCTGTGCTAAAAGATGTGAAGTTAACCACTTTCCTCACATTATTTCTAGTCAATTTACAAGCCTTACATTTATTGCAGTAAAAGAATCCCTTTAAATCCAGAAAAGTACCCATTATCCTTGGGGGGGTTGAGTACATTAGGGGCTAATTTATTCCTCAGATTAGGTGCACGCCGATAAATAAATTTGGAACGTTCGGGTAGCAATTTAGACAATGTCTTATCTCTCAACAGAACTGGCCAGTGTTTCAAGAACATTTTTTTCTATACTTTTATAGTCCCTATTAAAATTAGTCCAAAAAGCCACATGATGCAACTCACGTGTCTTTTTAATTTTATCTTCCAAAAGTTTATCTCTGTCCATTTCCAAAATTTGTGATTGGGTAGCCCTAAGTTCGTGTTCCCGGTAACCCTTCTCTTTAAATTTATCAACCGCTATGTTAGATGATGGTGTATAAAGTCTGACATGGTATCACAGTTACGCCTAATTCTCATTAGTTGGCCCTTGGGTATCCCTCTCAACCAACTAGGGTGATGGCAGCTAGCCGTGGGTATATAACTGTTTCTGTCGGCACCCTTGAAATGAGTTCTGGTCTGGACACGCCCATTGTTCTTAAACATGACCAGGTCAAGAAAACTAATTTCGCTCAAACTCCAGTTTTCTGTAAATTTCAGTCCATAACAATTGTGGTTGATGTTTTTTAAGAATATTTCCAGTTCCTCCACTGTACCATTCCATAGAATCACGATATCGTCGATATACCTTTTATACAGGGAGATCTCAAGGATGTGGGCTCCAAATATGCTGTGTTCCTCCCATTGGCTCAAAAGTATATTTGCCACACTTGGCTCCCATTGCCACTCCGTTGATTTGCCTGTAACATGACCCTTCATGCCAAAAATAGTTGTTAGACATAGCTAACGCTAATAACTCAATCAAAAATTATTTTTGCTCCATTTTGACATTAGACTGATGCCCCGTACACACGGTCGGATTTTCCAATGGAAAATGTGTGATAGGACCTTGTTGTTGGAAATTCCGACCATGTGTGGGCTCCATCACACATTTTCCATCGAATTTTCCGACACACAAAGTTTGAGAGCAGGCTATAAAATTTTCCGCCAACAAAATCCGTTGTCGGAATTTCCGATCGTGTGTACACAAATCCGATACACAAAGTGCCACGCATGCTCAGAATAAATAAAGAGATGAAAGCTATTGGCTACTGCCCCGTTTATAGTCCCAACGTACGTGTTTTACGTCACCGCGTTTAGAACGATCGGATTTTCCGACAACTTTGTGTGACCGTGTGTATGCAAGACAAGTTTGAGCCAACATCCGTCGGAAAAAATCCTAGGATTTTGTTGACGGAATGTCCGATTAATGTCCGACCGTGTGTACAGGGCATGAGAGTCAAGGGCTCTCCTGGTAGTTTTTAAAACGTCTTTTTGTACATAGGGATTTGACATCAATCATCACGATGATTGTGTTATCATGAACCGGAATGTCTTTGAGGAGGTTCTTGAGATGTTTGCTATCTCTCAGGTAAGAAGGGTAACACTGAACAATGGGCTGCAAAAAATAATCTACATATTCACCTATTCTAGAAAAAATTGAGTTTATATCACTAATAATAGGTCTACCTGGTGGACATTCAGAATTTTTATGTATTTTGGGCAATTGGTATATTACGAGAAGTCTAGGTACATCAGGAACAAGATATCTGGCCTCTTTTTTATTGACAATTCATACTTGTTTTGCTTTCTGTATGCTATTTTTCACACAGGTTTTAAGTTTTCTTGTGGGGTCACCTTTTATTTTTATATAGGTATTGGTGTCACCTACCAACCTATTAATATTAATCTTTAATGTAGTCATCTTTATTTAAGACTACAATCCACCCACCCTTATCTGCTTGGTGGATAGCAATATTCTTTCTTTTCTCAAGTGTCTCTATTCCTTTCTTATTTCCCCTTTTGGTTTTTATAAGTCTAATATCTTGCTCAACCATGATCTTAAACGTCTCCAAAAAATGATTGGATGACTTTTTGGGATTAAATACGGATTGATTTCTCAACCCAATATTTTGATATTCTGATTCCATGGTTTGGGTATTAGGGGTATGTTTTTCTGCAAAATGTTTTTTGATGTTTAATTTCCGTACAAATTTTTCAGCATCAATGAACGCATCACATTTATTTAACTCTATATCTGGGGCATATTTAAGACCCAACTCCAACACTTTAAGCTCATTAAGAGTGAAGGTCTCATCACTCAAATTGAATATCCCTTGACCAATTATTCTCTCTTTCTTTTTGTTCTTCCTTCCTCCTCTCTTTCCTCTCCATTGTTTCTTTGTGTACCTTGAGTTGGCCAAGTAGGTGGTTCCCATTGTTGCCAATGGGGAGTCCCCTGCTGCCCATATTGAGTCCCCTGTTCTTGATTGTACCAAGATGGGTTTGGTGGTCCACCTCTCCCCCTTCCCCTCCAATTTTCCTTTTGGCCAGGATAACCCCTGTTCGAATTCCAACCCCCTCTGGGGGGTGGGTCCCCATGTCCCCTCTTGTGAAAACCCCTATAAGGTGGATGGCCTCTCTGAGGGTCCTCTCCCTGATAGAGGGGTTGGAACCTGTTATAAGTGGGGATTTCATATCCCCCATAATGACCGTTGTCATACTGGTTAGGGTTGGAGACTGGATAGGTCGAATAACCAGAGTGAACGTTGGCTCCTTTATTACTACCACCTCCCCAATTGTTCTTGTTACCCCGAGTGGGGGGACCGGACGTACGCCCTCGGTTACCACCACTCGGTGTAGAACATGTAGGGACATTTAGGGGTTGAATAGGCTCCAGCCTATCTGAGGAAGAATCCATGGACTGGTTGGGGGCCACTTCAACCATTTCTTCCTGCCACTTATAAACTATTTTTTTTTCCTATAATCTTTAAGGTCTGGTTGATATTTCTTTACTTTCTTGAATTTAGTATCCTTATCTAATTTTTTCTAGATGTTTTTGTACCTGTGTGTTTTTTTTCCCTTGTATTCTGCAGTATCCTTAAAAGGTGTGATGGCTTCTTTAAGCTCGTCAATTTTGGTTTCTAATATTTGTAATTTAGCTTGTCTCCTAAAAATAATCAAATCTAATAATTTTTGTTCGCTATCGTTAAAAAGGTTATACCATCAAATACCTAGATCAGAATCTTCAAGACCATCATTGGGGCCGATATCGCAGCGTAAACGTCTGGGTGTCATTTTATTTTTAGCAAATTGTTCTAATGTGGCAATATCCCACCAAACTCAATGTTTTAAAGATTTGAAATTGTGTTCCAAATCTTTAAGTGCTAAATTTTCCGCAGATGAAAAAACGTCATGTGTATCAGTGGGTCTATTCCTCATATATTCAAATATATCGCATACTAGCTCATTCTGAAATACTTACCTCAGAACGAAGCCCCCGTATCGGAGCCCGGTCCACGCCAAGGGAGCTGACATCTTGCCCTCAGCATGTCTTCCGGGTTTGCGGCTCCGGCGCTGTCAGTGGCTGGAGCCCTGATGATGTCACTCCCTTGCATGCGCGTGGAAGTTTTCTTCCCGGCAAGGACCTTCAGCCGGGCATTCAGAGCGCATGCGCCGCTGATGTCAGCGGCTGCATGCAAAGGGAATATCTCCTAAACCGTACAGGTTTACCTACAGGTAAGCCTTATTATAGGCTTACCTGTAGGTAAAAATGTCAAATTTGGGTATACAACCACTTTAAGTTAATTTTAGGGTACACAAAAGCAATAAATAACCATTTTTTTTTGTATAATATTAGAAATTAGGTTATGGCGAGTAAATGAAATAGCAACAAACTTCACCCTATATTTTCCATTGGTAAAGATTTAAAAGCCCCCTACAGGCAGGGGTCGACTGACCATTTGGTCACTCGGGCACTGCCCGAGGGCCCCGGTCCACTAGGGGGCCCCATCAGGGTTACCAGCCTCAGTAAAACCAGGGACAGTATGTAAAAATCTGTGTTTTTTTTACATCTGTCTCTGAAATGTCCCTTACCAACATCCTTTTGGTCTAAAAATCCCCAAATTACAGCTGCCCCACCTCTCCAGTACCCTCTCAGCCAATAGAAACATGTCTGTGTATAGTGTGTATACTGTGTGATTGTATACTGTGTGGCCCCATAATCTCTGATTCCCTGGGGGCCCCATAGTCTCCTATTGTCCAGGGGCCCCATGAGTTGTCAGTCAGCCCCTGCCTACAGGTCATCAGTTTAGGATTATCCAGGAGCTGTGGTGCCAGAATTATTGCTCTCACTCCGGCGTGGGCAGCGATAAATTGTAATCATCATTTTCATGCATAATCGCCCCTGATGCGTGCATTTACATTTCTATGTGCGTGTATGTGGGGGTCGAGTCCTCCCAAAAAAAAAAAAACAACATTTTTTTTTTATTATTTATTTTCATTATATCAAAATACAATTTTTTTTCAAAAATCAGAAATGATTAAATCAATAAGTACATTGTGAGTTTTATTTTTTGCGATATAAAAGGAAAAAGACCCAAAATTTTGAAAAAAAATGATATTTTCTACTTTTTGTTATAAGAAAAATCCAATAAACTCAATTTTAGTCATACATTTAGGCCAAAATGTATTCAGCCACATGTCTTTGGTAAAAAAAAATGTCAATAAGCGTATATTTATTGGTTTGCGCAAAAAGTTATAGCGTCTACAAACTAGGGTACATTTTCTGTAATTTACACAGCTTTTAGTTTATGACTGCCTATGTCATTTCTTGAGGTGCTAAAATGGCAGGGCAGTACAAAACCCCCCCAAATGACCCCATTTTGGAAAGTAGACACCCCAAGGAAATTGCTGAGAGGCATGTTGAGCCCATTGAATATTTTATTTTTTTGTCACAAGTAATTAAAAAATAACAAAAATTACACAAAGTTGTCACTAAATGATATATTGCTCACACAGGCCATGGACATAAGTGGAATTGCACCCCAAAATACATTTTGCTGCTTCTCCTGAGTACGGGGATACCACATGTGTGGGACTTTTTGGGGAGCCTAGCCGCGTACGGGGCCCCGAAAACCAAGCACTGCCTTCAGGATTTCTAAGGGCGTACATTTTTTATTTCACTCCTCACTACTAGGGATGATCTTCGAGTTCAAGTCAAACTCATGTTCGACTCGAACATCGGCTGTTCGCCAGTTCTCCGAACAGCCTTTTTTTTTAAACTGTGATAGGTAGTGAGGAAGTGAAATCACCATTTTAGGCCCTTAGAAATCCTGAAGGCGGTGATTGGTTTTCGGGGCCCCGTACGCAGTTAGGCTCCCAAAAAGTCCCACACATGTGGTATCCCCGTACTCAGGAGAAGCAGCTGAATGTATTTTGGGGTGCAATTCCACATATGCCCATGGCCTGTGTGAGCAATATATCATTTAGTGACAACTTTGTGCAAAAAAAAAAAAAAGAAAATTTTTTATTTTCCCTGAACTTGTGTCGCAATATAAAATATTCCATGGACTCGACATGCCTCTCAGCAAATAGCTTGGGGTGTCTACTTTCCAAAATGGGGTCATTTGGGGGGGTTTGAACTGCCCTGGCATTTTATGCACAACATTTAGAAGCTTATGTCACACATCACCCACTCTTCTAACCACTTGAAGACAAAGCCCTTTCTGACACTTTTTGTTTACATAAAAAAAAAATATTTTTTTTGCAAGAAAATTACTTAAAACCCCCAAACATTATAAATTTTTTAAAAGAAAAGGCCCTACAGATTAAAATGGTAGGTGTTACAATTTTTTCTTCACACAGTATTTGCGCAGCAATTTTTCAAACGCAATTTTTTGGGAAAAAACACTAAAACACACTATATTGCCCAAATGTTTGATGAAATAAAAAAGATGATCTTATGCCGAGTACATGGATACCAAACACGACATGCTTTAAAATTGCGCACAAACGTGCAGCGGCGACAAACTACATACATTTTTAAAAGCCTTTACAGGTTACCACTTTAAATTTACAGAGGAGGTCTACTGCTAAAATTACTGCCCTCGATCTGATCTTCGCAGTGATACCTCACATGCATGGTGCAATTGCTGTTTACATATGACACCAGACTAGTGTTGCCAACCTCCCGAAGTGAAATTTACTGGCGGGATGTCAAAATTTACAAACTGCACACATATTTTTTACTGGCAGAAACAATAAAATTAACTGACAGAAACACATTTTTTACTGGCACTGCAAAAAAGTACCTAAAATTACAATTTTCAGTGCCAAACATCAATATTTAAACTATAAACGTATAGCTTGTGCTATTAGCAATGTGTTTAACTTAAACAAAAGTAAAAAAACATATTTCTCCATTGACATGAAGGTCAGGTTACTATAACCCAGCCAGCACAGAGTTCCCCCTTACATCAGAGTCTGCAGGATCCCCCTTACAGTCAAAGGGAACTGCAGATCATGATCTAAGGGGGAGCTCTGATGTAGAGGGAGGGCTCTGGTGACCAGAGACCACCTTATATCAGAGTCCACTGCTTTCCCTTTACATCAGACTTCCCACTTACATCGGGGCCTGCAGATTGAGTTCCCCCTTGCACTGTAAGGGGGAATCCTGCAGACTCTGATGTAAAGGGGAACACCAGAAACTCTGATGTGGGGCACACTCTGGTGACCAGAGACCACCTTCCATAGAGTAAATACGGTAATAAGGTAAGGGGAGGTCAATAATATAGGGGGAGAGCTTTATATCCGTGCCCCTTACATTATTGTATTCACTCCCCCCTTACATCAGCAACCCCCCCCTCAGACTGGCCTGGCAATGCTGTCGCTGACCTCCTCTCAGGTGCACCATGCAGGGCTCAGTCAGATGGCTGTAGCTTGGTGGCTCTGGTTTTATCTTATGGTCTCCACTCCATAGTCCACACATGTCTGACTTCTCCTATGACCCCCATCCCGGCGGCGCTCCCACTCTTGACTCCTCTCCAGACTCCCCCTCAGAGACTGCAGACATGATACGGGAGATGGTCAGAGACTGTAGACATGATACAAGAGATGGTCAGAGACTGTAGACATGATACAAGAGATGGTCAGAGACTGCAGACATGATACAAGAGATGGTCAGAGACTGTAGACATGATACAAGAGATGGTCAGAGACTGTAGACATGATACAAGAGATGGTCAGAGACTGTAGACATGATACAAGAGATGGTCAGAGACTGTAGACATGATACAAGAGATGGTCAGAGACTGCAGACATGATACAAGAGATGGTCAGAGACTGCAGACATGATACAAGAGATGGTCAGAGACTGAGGACACGATACAAGAGATGGTCAGAGACTGCAGACATGATACAAGAGATGGTCAGAGACTGTAGACATGATACAAGAGATGGTCAGAGACTGTAGACATAATACAAGAGATGGTCAGAGACTGTAGACATGATACAAGAGATGGTCAGAGACTGCAGACATGATACAAGAGATGGTCAGAGACTGCAGACATGATACAAGAGATGGTCAGAGACTGAGGACACGATACAAGAGATGGTCAGAGACTGCAGACATGATACAAGAGATGGTCAGAGACTGTAGACATGATACAAGAGATGGTCAGAGACTGTAGACATAATACAAGAGATGGTCAGAGACTGTAGACATGATACAAGAGATGGTCAGAGACTGTAGACATGATACAAGAGATGGTCAGAGACTGCAGACATGATACAAGAGATGGTCAGAGACTGCAGACATGATACAAGAGATGGTCAGAGACTGTAGACATGATACAAGAGATGGTCAGAGACTGTAGACATGATACAAGAGATGGTCAGAGACTGTAGACATGATACAAGAGATGGTCAGAGACTGTAGACATAATACAAGAAATGGTTAGAGGTTAGAACAGAATGGGCACTGCTGCCGAACCGCCGGGAAAGTGCTGCTTTGCGGGTCTATTCAACCCTTTTTCGGCCGCTAGCGGGGGTTAAAACCACCCCGCTAGCGGCTGAAAACCCCCAAAAAAACAATGGTAAAGTGCCGCTAAAAATGGCGGCGCTTTACCGCTGACGGCGCCAACGCGCCAGTGTGAAAGGGGCCTTATGGTAGAATGTTTGTGTACCTATATGGTTTACAGAGCTTGCACTACAAACTTTTTAGGCTTCCTTCACACAAGTGTGTTGCGGGAACATGCAAAAAGTCTTGTGCTTTGCTGCAACGCTAACAAAGCATGCTGCCACTGTACAGACGCACAGCAGACGCATTAGTGTTTGGTAAAATGCATTGTACTGCAGTACGTGATTTTTAAAAAGGAGCAGGCACCTTTTTGCATGTTTCTTGGCATAAGGCAGCCCATTGAAATGAATGGGCTGCCCTAAACACGACGCACAGTATTGTGCAAGAAGAGCATGTACTCACTCACAACTCCTGGTGCGAATGGAACCTTAAGACTTTTTCATACTATGTGGGGTGAATGACAGGTTTCTGCACACCATGCTAATTACAGCGGGGGGATGAAGAAAACAGTAGTTTTCTATGTGCCCCATTCACACAATTCTGGTATCATGTGCCATGCAGTACACATGTTGTGTTTTTTCTTCAGCGCATCTGATGGCGCCGGAATATATTGCAACGCACTGCTGTGAAGAGACCACGAATGAAGTGTAAATTTGTCTCACTTCAATGAAGTAAAAAAAAAAGTAAAGTTACAATGTGCTGAAAAGCCTGCATGCTAAAATAGATCATTTTATTTTGCGTCCAGTGTGTATGGGCCCTGTGGCCCTGTTCACACCTGTGCGATTTAATGCGTCAAAGAGGATTGCCATTATTTTCTATGGGGTCCAGTTAAACCTGTGTGCTATGCTACTGTGGGTTGGGAACAGAAAACAAGCCCCCACACTATAGCAACCTCTACTATATTTGACTTTTATCTGGATGAAAAAAAATGCAGAATAATGCACAATAAAAAAGCAAAATGCAGAAGCAAAAGGAGTGAACTAGACAATTGCCTGATATTTAATAAACTTTGCCGTAGGATGCTAAGGTAAATTATGGGTTCCATGCTAAGAAAATACGGCTCTTATGTGCATCCTGCACTGATGGTTTTTAGTGCCCTGAGCCAATTTCTATGGTCGTGCCATCATATTGCTGTTGACCTGAACCCTCCACAATGTTTTTTTTTTTTTTATTAAATATATATGGTTGCAGTTCAGAAAAAGTTGCTGAACAATAGACAGTTGCTTAGGCTGTGAACAGATATATTCCTGATTCTGTAATAAATCTCACTATTATAAGGGTGGTGGATGTTATTCGGTGTCCAGCAAGAAGCAAAACCATATGGTGAGCTACTAATAAAATCCAGCATACAATGCAAAAAAGTCAGAAAGTTCTCTATTTACCTTGATTACAGCTTTCCTTATTTCACTGCAGGCAGTAGCGTACAGGTTCTTCACTGGCACGTGAGGCGGCTCCATAGGGCTGGCAGAGGTGTTGGCGCGATAATTGGCTGTGCGGCGGGTGGGCTGGCTGCCTGTCACTGACTCGCTGGGCAGAGGCTGTGCATGCAGGAGACTCGGCGGCTAAAGATCTGATCTTCTCGGGGATTTCCGGAATTGCTCATGCGCAGTTCTGACCCGAGCCGATCGCCACCATTTTTACTGGCACTTTTCCCTTACTACAGGCTTTCACGGGCACTGGAAAAATGCCTTGTCTTTATGTGCTGCCCATAAATATACGGGCGGTTGGCAACACTGCACCAGACCAACACTTGCGTTCGTCTTTGCGTGTAAGCACAGGGGGACAGGGGGCGTGGCCAAGATGGCGCTGTGGGAGGACACTTCTCAGAGAGCTCCGCCAGGATCCGTGGCTGTTTACCTGCTTTTAGGCAGACAAAGTGCTGTGTTATCGGCCGAAATCAACTATATGCGCCGCCGATCGGCTCGGGCGTCCAGCGGCAGGGGTAAGAAGATAAAATTCCCCCCAGAGGCAGAGATACCGGAGGCGGCCTGTGCAGACCGCGTGGGGGCCGAGAGAAGGGCGCACATAAACATGGCGACTCAGACTGAGCAGCCCGGACAGTCCACCTCATCCCAGCCTGGTCTGGCAGATGTCCTGGCAGCTATAGCTACCTGCCAGGCCTCTCTCACAGCCCTTACAGGCAAAGTAGATGCAGTTCAGTCTGATGTAGGGCTGATCAGACAGGACATGGATAAAATCCGTTCCAGATTACACTCTGCTGAGCAACGCCTGGGGCATGTGGAGGACACTGTGGAGGCTCATGGCGCTGACATCCGTGCCCTTCATACCAAAATCAAGGCATTAGAGTATAAATCTGAAGATGCGGAAAATCGCAATAGGAGGAACAACCTCCGTGTAGTGGGATTGGCGGAGGGAGCTGAGGGTCACCGACCTACAGAATTTATTGAAGAATTGTTCCGCAGCCTCCTTCCCGCGGCCCAATTTTCGCCATTTTATGCGGTTGAACGGGCTCATCGAATCCCACCTAAACCAGGTCCCCCTGGAGCGCCACCGCGCACTTTCATTTTGAAATTCATAAACTTCAGGGACAGAGATGAGGTGCTCCGGGCTGCCAGAGTGAAGGGGGATCTGCAATTCCAGAATAATAAGTTACTCATTTTCCCTGACTACTCGGTTGAGACTCAGAAACTTAGACGCTCTTTCGATCAAGTCAAGGCAGCCATGCGCCTCAAGGGCATTCGTTACAGCATCCTTTTCCCTGCTCGCCTCCGGGTACAAGACGGGGAGACTACAAGATTTTTTACCTCTCCCAGAGATGCCTCCCAGTGGTTGGATTCGCTCCCTCCGAATCGCTGACAGGTGCCTTCTGTGATACACCAGATTCCTTTCTGACATGCTCTGAAACGCTTCCTCACCAGTTTACAAGTGAGTTTATGTTGCACCTGTTGTGCCTTTGGAATGATCTCTGATGAGAAGTTTCAAGTACTGAGCCCCTGGTAAAGCCAGGAGAATTAGGAACTGTGACTGCCAATAGTTATAGCACAATGCGCTATCTCTACCTTTACCTGATGCCATCATAATGACAGAGGACTTGCCGGAACGATCATAGAAGTGGTGTTTCTATCCCAGACTGTGATTTAGGGGTCATATTTTTTTTTTTCAAATGTTCTCTTTCCCAGCCACAGACGATGCAGTGTGAATGAGTGACCTTTGGCGGACTCTTGTGGCAGCCCGCTGTACTGCACAAATACATTGCCTCCTATATGTGCTCAATCTGACATGCATATTAGCAATTATATTGACCCTTCTATATTTGTATATCTTGGGGGGAAATATGATGTACATGCTGCATTATGGGGTGGCAAGTGCCTCCGATGTCCGGAAGTCTCTTTATTAAGAAGAGGAAGTTGCAGTAACCCGTTTCATGGATTTTAGTTGTTTTTTTTTTTCATTTTCCTTGCCCTTTTTAAAAAAAAAAATTCTCTCTTATACTTGGGAAACCGATGGTAACAGCCTAATATTATCTTGGTAACATTGGGGAGGTAACCCCTCCCCTCTTTTCTGTTTGCTTATGGCGGCGGAGACTCTCACCACTCTGAGTGGACTTTTCATCTCCACGAGTGAATACACCCACTGGCCCACGCTCCCTTTCATTGGGTGTTAATGTTTGGGGAACAAAGCATTCCTTGGTTGGGGTGGGGGATGCGGGGTGGGGGGGGAATGTTTTTGGAGTTTCTTTTTGTTTTCTTTTTGTTTTCTTTCTATGTGCTTTGGAGTATCAATACAGGGAAAGTTTCTAGATAAGGGAGTATGCATGACAGTGTATGTAATTGAGTGTGCAGATGCTGATCCCTCGGGTTGGGTAATCCGTGTACCCTCATTGATTCTCCCACCTAATGGCTGAACTTAAAGTAATCTCATGGAATGTGCGAGGCCTTAATACTGCAGTGAAAAGATCTCTAGTGTTCAAGTTCCTGCTAAAGTATCAACCGCAGATCTGTATCCTCCAGGAGACACATCTGCAGGGTAACAAAATCATTTGCCTTAACAAGACTTGGGTCAGTCTACACTATCACTCCACGTTTTCCACGTATGCCCGTGGGGTCAGCATCTTGGTGCACAAGACATTGCTGTTTAGGCTTCTGGAAGTCAAAACTGACAAGGAGGGTAGATTTGTTATTCTACATGCTAACATATATGATAAAAATGTGGTATTAGTTGGATTGTATATCCTCCCTCCGGCCAATGGTAGTATTCTTCATGAAATCATGCAAACTGTGGTACAATACGATACACCTCTTGTTTATTTATTGGGAGACTTTAACATGGCCCCCTCGGTGGAACGCGATAGGTTGCACCAGTCGGCTCGTGACACTCCGGATCTCAGGCAGTGGGCTGATACTTATGCCCTCACTGATGTCTGGAGACACATATACCCGACGTCAAAGGTATTTACTTGCCACTCTGCTTCTCACAAAACTTTATCTAGAATTGATCTAATATATGCCTCATGCCCTGCCTTACAATTTGTACAAGACATTTCTGTGCTTCCCAGGGGAATTTCTGACCACACGCCCCTCTGCTTGACGTTGACTTTGACTGCCCCCCCGGGCGCCCGACTTTGGCGACTATCCAAATTCTGGGCTGGTGACGAGCGACTACAGGAGCCCCTTACAGCTGCCATTTGCAATTTTTGGACAGATAATGTGGATTCTGCCACACCAACCGTGATGTGGGACACCTTTAAGGCTTGGGCTAGAGGGGAGTTTATGACCAGCATTGCTCACCTTAAACGTGACTCCGCTCATGCATTGGAGGAACTTGAGAGCCGGGCGGTTGCTTTGGAGGCTGATTTTGTCGCTGACCCGGGAAATGACCGATATAGGGAGTGGAAACAGGCTTTACGTAGACTCTCCACAGCTAGGATGGCACAAACGGATAAGGCGCTACTCTTCTCGGCCCAAAGAGTGTTCGAACAGGGGGGGAAAAATGGGAAACTCCTTGCATGGTTGGCTAAGGGTAATATCCCAGCTACCCCCATTGGTTCTATTAGGGACGGCTCCGGCCAGTTACTTACATCACCCCAAAATATTAATAATCGTTTCCGGGAATACTTCCAAGAAGTTTACTCCTCCAGGACTGAGGCGTCTGACTCAGACCTGTCTAGGTTTCTAGATTCATTATCCATCCCTAACTTAACGGCGGAAGCCAGGGAAGAATTAGAGAAAGATATCTCGCTAGAGGAGATTCAGGTCGCTATGGGACACCTCAAAGGGGGGAAGGCTCCTGTGGCGGATGGCCTACCATCTGAAGTCTATTCCAATTTCAGTGAAATTCTAGCCCCTAAATTAACCTCGCTATTATCTAATTTTATGGCCCTAGAATCTTTACCAGAGTCCATGAACGAGGCAGTGATTGTGTTGATTCCCAAGCCGGGTAAGGATCCGCTTGAGTGTGCCTCATACAGGCCGATATCGCTACTTAATGTAGATGCCAAGATCTTTGCGAAAGTCCTGGCTATCCGCTTATCCCATGTCATAGAAGACCTGGTCGGTATAGATCAGACCGGCAAGGGAACCGATATCAATCTGAGGCGACTCTTTCTTAATCTTACCATTCCACATGACAATCCAGGGACTAGAGCCATAGCCTCCCTTGACGCCGAAAAGGCGTTTGACTCAGTGGAGTGGAATTATCTGTGGCAGGTATTGCAGAGATTTGGGTTTGGCCCTAAGTTCATACATGGCATTCGATTGTTGTACCAGGCCCCCAAAGCTAGGGTCCGCACAAATAATTGGGTCTCGGAGCCCTTTAACTTATTCCGCGGCACGAGACAGGGTTGCCCGCTCTCCCCCAGCCTGTTCGCCCTGGCATTGGAGCCACTGGCAATTTCAGTCAGGAGTGCTCCTGATGTCCTGGGCTTATGGGTGGGTTTGTTGGAAGAGCGGCTGTCTCTGTACGCGGATGACGCACTTCTATATCTGAATGATGCGGGCCCTTCTCTTCTCGCGGCCTTGAGAATCTTTGATAACTTTGGGGGGTTATCTGGTATAAGGATCAATTGGACCTAATCAGTACTGTTCCCTCTGGACGATGTGGCAGCCTCTGGGCCACCATCCTCCCCACTACAATGGGTGATGGAGTTCAAATATTTAGGGATAGTAATCACAAAAAACCCATCAGACTTTATAATTAAAAATTTGAGCCCTATTTTGAGTACGTTGCGTGTGCAGTGTTTGGCCTGGGCTGACTTACCATTAAATTTATTGGGGCGCATCAACCTCCTCAAGATGATGATACTACCTAAATTTAACTATGTCTTTAGAAATTCCCCGGTATGGGTCCCTGTTTCGTTTTTTAAGGAGGTTGATGGACTGGTGGGAACTTTTATTTGGGGGGGTGGGAACCCCAGACTGGCGCGCTCTACCCTGTGGCTGCCTGCTTGTTTTGGAGGATTGGCCCTCCCCAACTTTCAGGTTTACTATTGGGCAGCTATGTTGGTGTCGGCCTACTGGTGGTTTCAGGGATCTAAAATGAATGCTGCAGTCTGCCTTGAGGCAAACTATCTGGGCTCCCTCACTGATCTACGTAACTTTCCCTATCGAGGACCGGGTGCGTATACGCGAGTTCCTGAACCCACTCGGGCAACGTGGAGGGTGTGGGTGGCTGCAAGACGTAGATTCCTCTCACCGGGTCAATTATCGCCAGCGAACCCGTTATGGGGAAATCCAGCACTTAAACACTTCCGGACTGTGCCTGATCCACAGCTTTGGGCCAGGTTCGGCATTACAACTCTAGAACAAATTATGCCCAGAGTGGAGTTACTTTCTATTACGGAAATAATGACTAAATTCCAGTTGCCCAGAGGGATGAGGTTTAGATGTTTTCAACTTATGCATGCGGCACGGGCTCAGTTTCCTCAGGCACCTTTGCTTCAGGCAGATCCCATTGAAGAGCTCTTGGCGTCTGGTGATGTCTCTAAGCCCCTTTCCACCTTGTATGTTGTACTCCTAGGTAAGGACTCTCCTAAAATAGCAAAATTATGGGACAGCTGGCATACTGACATTCCATCATTAGATAGAGAGGATTGGGAGGAATGTCTGGATAATGGTCCTAAACTGGTGATTGCATCTAAAGATAAACTAATCCAGGTCAAATTCATACATAGGATTTATTACACCCCGCAGAGACTCCATCGCATATTCCCTGACAGAGACCCTATGTGCAACAAATGTAAGTGTCAAATTGGAACCTTTTTCCACATGTTCTGGGAATGCCCTTTGATAGCAACATATTGGTGTGCGATATTCGTAGAGATAAATTCCAGGCTGCAAATATCCATACCAATCACTCCAGAGTTGGCCCTTCTCGGAATTCATTACAATGAACAAAGAGCTTATCACCTAAAATTGCTTATTTCCTTTTTGCTCTATTATGCCAAAAAGGAGATATTGATGAAGTGGATAGACTCCTCTCCCCCGACCGTGGCGGCCTGGGAAGCACAGATTGAGGCAGCTATACCCATGTATAGAATCACATATATCAATCGAGGTTGTCCATGGAAATTTGAGAAAGTGTGGACTCCTTGGCTCTCATCTTAAGGAACCACAGTGGATTTATGTAGTATCTGGGGGGAGGTAGGGGGAGCCCCCGGACACGTGAGGTACTTTTTTGCAATCGTATTGCCTACAATTTCAATATACACTGATGTACCACCTCTTGCACATGTATAACCCTGCTATGTGATTGCTCATGCTTATCTGTCATGTAATGTTCTGTACTACGTCAAGAGGTATTCTGTAATTTTTTTCCTTTTGATACAATAAAGCACATCTGTTTTGTTAAAAAAAAAAAAGCACAGGGGGACAGGGGTACTTTTTAAAAAAATATTTATTTTACTTTTTTATTTTATTTTTAAACTGTACCTTTCATTTTTTTTTATCATTTTTATTGTTATCTCAGGAAATGTAAATATCCCCTATAATAGCAATAGTTAGTGACAGGTACTCTTTTTTTGAAAAAATTGGGGTCCATTAGACCCTAGATCTCTCCTCTGCCCTCAAAGCATCTGACCACACCAAGATTGGTGTGATAAAATGCTTTCCCAATTTCTCAATGGCGCTGTTTATATCCGGCAAAACCTAAGTCATGAAATGCTCATAGCATCCGGTTTCTTAGGACATAGAGATGTTTGGAGCCACTCTGGTCTCTGATCAGCTCTATGGTCAGCTGGCGGAACCACAGGCTGCATTCTCGGGTTCCCTGTTGGGACAGGGGAGCCAGAGAAAACCATAGAAGACGGTGGGGGGGATGTTCCCTCCCACTCCTTGTAAAAGCAGTCTAGAGGCTAATTAGCTGCTAGGGTTGCTTTTACATGAAAGCCGACCGCTGGCTGAAAAGAATGATACCAAGATGATACCTAAACCTGCAGGCATCATTCTGGTATAACCACTCAAAGTCCAGCAACATACCAGTACATTGCTGGTCCTTGTTGGGCATATATTGTAATGTTCTTTTTTTCATGCAGCCTGTGGACTGAACGAAAAAAAAAAAGATTGATCGGTGGGTATGCCCACCATTAGAATACCACCCTTCATCCACCCACTTCTAATGATGAGCACCATTTTTTTTCAAACTGTGGTGGTGAAATCACCTCCTACAGCGCTGGATTTGCTGATTTACGTATCGTGGGAACAAACTCTGTTGCTGTCAAGATAAATAAATCAGTGCTGCAGCTGAATGGCGTACCTGCTAAGCAAATGATGGTTAACAGTAAAACAAAGTAACATTACAGTATAACAGTAATGCCCCGTACACACGGTCGGACATTGATCGGACATTCCGACAACAAAATCCATGGATTTCTTCCGACGGATGTTGGCTCAAACTTGTCTTGCATACACACGGTCACACAAAGTTGTTGGAAAATCCGATCATTCTGAACACAGTGACGTAAAACACGTACGTCGGGACTATAAACCGGGCAGTAGCCAATAGCTTTAGTCTCTTAATTTATTCTGAGCATGCCTGGCACTTTGTGCGTCGGATTTGTGTACACACAATCGGAATGTCCGACAACGGATTTTGTTGTCGGAAAATTTTATATCCTGCTCTCAAACTTTGTGTGTCGGAAAATCCGATGGAAAATGTGTGATGGAGCCCACACACGGTCGGAATTTCCGACAAAAAGGTCCTATCACACATTTTCCGTCGGAAAATCCGACCGTGTGTATGGGGCATAAGACATACCATACCTGCAAAGCAAATACAAAAAAACATAGTAAAAATAAAGCATTTTTTAACGCAACCTGTGCCTAAAATATATATATGCTGAAGCATGGGGGCATGCGCCCCAAAAGTTAGGAGCAAATCAATCCTCCGCCCCTGCTGCCCCCATGCTTCGGCATATATGCTATTTTTTTTTAACTGTGGTGGTGAAATCACCTCCTACAGCACTGGAGTCACGGCTTTATGTATCGTGGGAGCAAACGTTGTTGCTGTCAGAATAAATAAACCCGTTCTGCAGCTGAATGGCGTACCTGCTGGTTAACAATAAAATAAAGTAACATTACAGTATAACATACCATACCTGCAAAGCAAATACAATAAAACATAGTAAAAATAAAACAGAGTGAGAACAATAGTGAGTGAACAATAGAGAGAGAGAAGAAAAATAAATCCACAACTATTTTTGGCTTTTTTATTTTATATTTTTTTGTGTTTTTGTATGTTTTTTTTTTTTACCTTTTTCACTTTTATAAAAACTGTAAACTGAACGTTGCAGATTAGGGTCTCTCAAAATGTGATGGCCATCACATCTTTGGAGACCCTGTGTTAGTGTGCCCTAGGACTGTGTAGTGCTGTACCCTACGCTAATACTCCACTAGTGTGTGGTAGCGTTTGAAACAGTGACTGTTGCAAAGACCAGGTTGGTCAGGACAGGAGGGACAATAAAAGCGGGTGTCAGGCCTAAATCCGCGTTTTCTGCAGACACAACATCTTCTTTGGGGTGTTCTTTGGGTAGGGATACCAGAGAGGACATATGGAAAATGCCTCTCATGCAGCCGGCTCACTGCATTTGTGTTGGGAAGTTGGGACAGAGCACCGTCTGGAAACAGAAGGGCTCTGACGATCTCTTCCTGAGGACTGAAGTACATCCTTCCTGAGGACTGAAGTACATCCTTCCTGAGGACTGAAGTACATCCTTCCTGAGGACTGAAGTACATCCTTCCTGAGGACTGAAGTACATCCTTCCTGAGGACTGAAGTACATCCTTCCTGAGGACTGAAGTACATCCTTGCTGAGGACTGAAGTACATCCTTCCTGAGGACTGAAGTACATCCTTCCTGAGGACTGAAGTACATCCTTGCTGAGGACTGAAGTACATCCTTCCTGAGGACTGAAGTACATCCTTCCTGAGGACTGAAGTACATCCTTGCTGAGGACTGAAGTACATCCTTCCTGAGGACTGGTGCCCAGAACTGGACAGCATACTCCAGGTTCAGTATGTGATCATTTTTTGGAGGCAGGTTCTATAAAATACCCTGAGGTCTCACCTCATCTCTTCCAATGAATCTAATGCAGTGCAGACTGAGCTACATGAGATTCTTCCCCAGTCATACTGGGTCAACTAGAAGAAGGAAAGGGGAGCAGACGGATGACCTCTTGGCTCCTTCCCATTTACCTGGCAGCATCCACCATGCCGATCCCAGGTGCACTGATGGGAGCGCATTATATATGGATGCTGCAGGCACTGGGAGTGTGTGTAACCCCAGCGCCCCCCCCCCCCCCCCCCACTGTACATGGTACAGTCCTGACAGTAAAAGCATTAAACTAAATTTTCTCAAAAAATAAAAATACAGTAAATAATCTACTACTCATTTTTTTTCTTTATTTGGAGGGTACAGTGGGTTTTTTTTGGGAGTTTGGAGTTTTTTTTATATTTATATTTTTTTCATTTTTTATATATAAATATATATAATATTTTTTATTGCTATTTGTGTCCTGTTGCTCATTTTTCACCAATGTATCTCTGTACTGCACATAGCATGCTTTACTGCGTTGCACTGCTATATTTTTGTGAAGGGTACCAGATGCCCCTGTGTTGCACCACACGTGTTACAGCACGGTAATCCATTGTGGAGTGCTGAGTTACAAAAAATGGTCACTTCCGTTCTTTGACACATTAGGGTGCATTTGCAGCCCATTCATTTCTATACAAAGAAACAAAAGAGGGCGCTTTTAAGTATGTAAGATCAATTTAATCATAAAGGGCAAATACTGTCAGATCTGCTCCTCCCTTATCTGTGGTTTCTGCTCCCTATCATCTCTGCAATAGATAGGAAGTAGTTCCGGACAGCCGCACTCCGAAAAAATGGCCTTTTATTCAAAATACAGGATCAAAAATACTTGCCACAGCGGAACGGACAGAGGAGCTGACGCGTTTCACACTAGCAAACAGTGCTTAATCATGATCAAGCACTGTTTGTTGTTGTGAAATGCGTCAGTCCTCTGTCCGTTCCGCTGTGGCATTTATTTTTGATCCTGTATTTTGAATAAAAGGCAATTTTTGCTACATGCATTGCCAGCACCTGTGACTTCTAAACTGGTGAAGAGGTTTACTTTCGTCAGACCTACCTGGTGCGGTGATACCCCCTTCCTCCCTATCATCTCTGCACTGTCTGGGTTTCTGGATGATGGCAACAGAGCTCATGACATGCATTTTTTTTCTACTACATGTCAGTGGTTATTTGCTTTCAAGTAATAAATTGATCTTACATATTACACTTAGAAGTGCCCTCTTTTGTTTCTTTGCATTACTACAGATATTCCTTTTTCTGGTGAGGAGCTGCACTTATTGAAGCCAGCTGAGCTTTCCCGTTATACAGCCTATGTGGTCACTATGAACTTTCCAGCTTGGGCTTCGCCACTCTGGAGTCACTGGCTTGTTTGGCTCTGTAACAGATTCATTTTATCATTCATTTCAATAGACTGCCACAAGGCAGCGCACATTAGTCACAACATAACGCACGTAGATTATGCTTTGTGTTATTGAATGTGCGCTGCATTATGGAAGGCCATTATCACAAGATTGCTATTTTTTATTAAAAAATAAATAAAACAAAGTGGATAATAACAAGAACAGATCCAGAAAGGGTGAATTTGGCTTCTATAACCCTCAGGAGATATTTAAAGCTTTTTCCACCCTTAACCTCTTCCCGTCCACGCTATAGCTGAATGACGGCTACAGTGCGGACCTACTTTGCCGGGAGGGCGTCAATAGACGTTCTCTCGTGCTCGAGCAGGGTGCACGCGGCGCGCTCTGTGATCAGCGAGTCTATGAGGCTCGGTTGATCACAGATCAAAGTAAGGGATCGATCCTGACCCCTTACCACACGATCAGCTGTCAGTCAATGACAGCTGATCATGTGATGTAAACAGAGCCGGAAATCAGCTATTTTTTTTCCTCATGCTGATAGCATGAGGAGAAAAAAAAAGCCAATTACCGGCAGCTGTGAGAGGGACATCAGTCCTGATCGTGTAAAGCCTCTGCAGAGTCATCTGTGCCCACCTGTGCCACCTGCCAGTGCCACCTACCAGTGCCCACCAGTGCCACCTACCAGTGCCCCCAGTGTTACCTATCAGTGCCAACACTGCCACCTATAAATGTAACCAATCAGTGCCTCATCACCAGTGCTGCCTATCAATGCCACCTACCAGTGCCCATCAGTGCCACCTATCAGTGCCATCTATCAGTGCCCATCAGTGCCACCCATCAGTGCCCATCAGTGCCACCCATCAGTGCCCATCAGTGCCACCCATCAGTGCCCATCAGTGCCACCTACCAGTGCCACCTACCAGTGCCCCCAGTGTTACCTATCAGTGCCAACACTGCCACCTATAAATGTAACCAATCAGTGCCTCATCACCAGTGCTGCCTATCAATGCCACCTACCAGTGCCCATCAGTGCCACCTATCAGTGCCATCTATCAGTGCCCATCAGTGCCACCCATCAGTGCCCATCAGTGCCACCTACCAGTGCCACCTACCAGTGCCCCCAGTGTTACCTATCAGTGCCAACACTGCCACCTATAAATGTAACCAATCAGTGCCTCATCACCAGTGCTGCCTATCAATGCCACCTACCAGTGCCCATCAGTGCCACCTATCAGTGCCATCTATCAGTGCCCATCAGTGCCACCCATCAGTGCCCATCAGTGCCACCCATCAGGGTCCATCAGTGCCACCCATCAGTGCCCACCAGTGCCACCCATCAGTGCCCAGTGCCACCCATCAGTGCCCATCAGTGCCACCCATCAGGGTCCATCAGTGCCACCCATCAGGGTCCATCAGTGCTGCCTTATCAGTACCGTCTTATCAGTGCCCATCAGTGCATTCTTATCAGGGCCCATCAGTGCAGCCTCATCAGCGAATATCAATGAAAGAGAAGAATTACCTGTTTGCAAAATTTTATAACGAACTATGAAACATGTTTTTTTTTTTTTTTGTTTGTTTAGCAAAAAATAAAAACCCAAATGGTGATTAAGTACCACCAAAAGAAAGTTCTATTTGTGTGAAAAAAATTGATAAAAATCCAATTTGGGTGCAGTGTTGTATGACCGCGCAATTGTCATTCAAAGTGCGTCAGCGCTGAAAGCTGAAAATTGGTCTGGGCAGGAAGGGGGGTTTAAGTGCCCTGTAAGCAAGTGGTTAAAAATGACCTAAACCACTTTATTTTCAACCTCATGTTGACGCCAATGTATTTAACCAAAATGGCAAAATTTTGCAGATATCTTCAGATTTCGGGGAAATGAAAACTCGCAGTCTGGCTCCTACTATTTCTATCTGTTGTGTGTTATAAGACCTGTGAGCCTCTAGAATATCTTTGGTACCATACAGACAATGATGGGACGGTTGGCGCACAGAGATGGAAGCAGACGTGACCAAACCCATTCACAGATGAGAAGATTCGGCCAATGAGTTCTGATTTGTCCGACTTGTAGAGAAACATCCGATTCCTAAAACCCAAATTCCTCCCAATATTCGGTACGACCAGAATCTGTCTTATGGGATGATCCCGGCAATGTATTTGGGGAAAATATGATTGGGGAACACTCATATGTTTTGGATGATATTTGGAGGGATTTTTTTCCTGCACAGATCAATGTGATGACATGCAGAAGCTGCACAGAAATAGATGGACCTGAACAATTCACCGAGAGAGACTGAAGTCAGATTAAATTTCCTGTCTGGACAATTTTTTTCTAGCAAATATCAATCCCGAGCTTGTCAGAGAAGGATAGAATGGATATAGAAGCACCAGTGACTCTCGAGGAGCCAAAACAGGCAGTGGCGGAGATGCCTAATCATAAATAACCAGGCCCAGACGGGCTCCCGTTAGAAATATATAAACGCTATGGTGAGCTATTACTCCCTGAATTGCTGAAAACGCTGGGATGGGCGCTGGATAATGGCAGACTCCCTACTTTAATGTCAGAAGCCACCAATATTGTAATGCACAAGGAGGGGAAAGATCAACAGGACGTCTCCTCTTACCGCCCAATTTCATTACGATGCAACGACGTAAAAATCTTGGCTAAAGTCTTAGCAACCCGACTAAATGAATGCATTCAAAAGTTGATACATCCTGACCAGTCGGGTTTTATCCCCAGTAGATCGACTAGCACTAACATTAGAAGAGTCTTTTTAAATATGCAGATTCCAACTGATAATTTAGGTCCCAAGGCCATCTTTGCCTTGGATGCTGCTAAGGCCTTCGATAGTCTAGAATGGGACTATCTATGGAAGATGCTAGAGGGATTCGGGTTTGGTCCCTCTTTCATTAGATGGGTAAAACTACTTTATAATGAACCTAGAGCAAGAATCAAGAATAATAACAAGCATTCAGCTGTGTTCCAGCTAGAGAGATGGACTAGACAGGGATGTCCCCTGTCTCCCCTATTGTCTGCTCTGGCAATGGAACCCCTTGTAATTATGACTAGATCACGATTGGACATACAGGGGTTCCGGCGCCAGCTAGAAGAGGACAGGATCGCGCTGTTTTCAGATGATGTCCTGTTTTTTATGGAGATGTTGAATCTTCACTAAATGCAGTGATACAAATGGTTGGCGAGTTCGGTTGGCTTTCTGGCCTGGTCATCAATTGGGACAAGTCGGCTTTGCTACCAGTCGATCCACTTGGTGACCAGCCACCGCCGGGAACCCCCCTCCCGAAAGTAGTGGCCAACCTGAAATATCTGGGTGTTTGGATTACTAGAGATACAAACCAGTACGTTAATGATAATTTAGTCCCATCACTATTGAAATTAAAACAAAAGAGAGACATTTGGTGTCGCTTCCCTCTGTCTGTCGCAGGGCGCTGTAATCTAATTAAGATGGTATGGCTCCCCCAGATATTATAGATACTCCGTAACTCCCCAACTTGGATAGGCCAGAAGTGGTTCAAGAGAATCGAATCCCTATTTAGGGAACTCATTTGGAAGAAGGGCCAATCTAGGATTGGCCTGCAAACTATGCAACTACCGATTAAAGAAGGAGGTATGGCGATCCCGCACCCAAGACTATACTTCTTGTCATACCAGCTCCAACATCTAGTGGGCTGTGGAGCCTTGGAGTGTGGGAATTCCAGCAATAAAATGATGCTAGCAGGGGCCCCACATAACACATTAGTGGAGGCACTAGAAGCAGACCCTTATGTTTATAGATGCCCGACGATAGTTCTAGTTAGTAAAGTGTGGCAGGCAACAAAGGCACTAATGGGCTATAATGGGGTAAAGGAATATACCCCTTTATGGCACAATAAAAATCTGGTTGAATTAAGGGACAT
Organism: Aquarana catesbeiana; assembly: GCF_042186555.1. Taxonomy (NCBI): domain Eukaryota; kingdom Metazoa; phylum Chordata; class Amphibia; order Anura; family Ranidae; genus Aquarana; species Aquarana catesbeiana. The sequence continues at coordinate 6,572,683 of NC_133325.1, forward strand.
AGAGAGACCTCGGAATGGGAAAGGTAAGGTATTAGCCGTTTAATTCAATTGTATGAGGGTAACCTCATGAAGACATTCCTAGATTTAAGATGTGAATTTAACATCTCAAACAAGGCATTCTATAAATATCTCCAGATTAGACATGCCATTCAAGCCCAATTCGGGTCCCACAACATCATCAAATGGTCCCGGATTCCAGTACTTCTAAAAATAATTAAACCAGTCTTAATTAAAGGTCTGATTTCCAACCTATTTGCCAGCCTAGGGGATAGGATTATGAGTGGAGTAAGACCCCTTAAGAGCAGATCAGGGTGGGAGAGAGATGTCGGGACAATAACTATGGAACAATGGGATAAGATTCTAGAACAAGGAGCCCTTGTCTCGATCTCCCCTTCGCAGAAAATCTCCCACTTGTTTTTAATCCATAGAGTCTACCATACCCCCAAAAAGATGTTTAAACTTGGATGGAAACCCAATGACATGTGCCCCAGATGCATGTTTCCTGGATGATCTTATTCACATGGTATCGAAGTGCCCAAAGCAAAGATACTGAGTCGATAAGATAAACCAAATCTTTGGGACTACTTTGGAACCCACGGCCAAGACATATCTATTGGGGAGTTTGGAGGAAGCTAAAGCAACACCCGATCTTTCTGTAGCAGTACTGAGATGCCTGTCCCAAGCGAGGAGACTAATAGCACAGAAATAGCAGGCACAGTCCCCCCCAACTGTGAAGAATTGGATTGAGGTTATCAAGTCAACGGTTTGGAGCAAAAGAATGGCATGTATTAGGCAAAATAACCTCAGAAAGTTTGTGAGATTATGGAGTCCTTGGTTGGAAGAGATGGGATGCCCCTTATAAGGGGATGATGGGGACCTGGGGAGAATCTCTCCCCCGCTCCTCACCATTAGGGATGAGCTGAACACCCTCCAGTTCGGTTCGCACCAGGACTTGCGAACAGACCAAAACTTTGCACGAATGTTAGAACCCTATTGAAGTCTATGGGACTCGAACGTTTGAAATCAAAAGTGCTCATTTTAAAGGCTAATTTGCATGGTATTGTCCTAAAATGGGTCTGGGGACCCGGGTCCTACCCCAGGGGACATGGAGTAGTTTTAAATGACTTTTTTTCCTTTGAAATGTAATTTTGCTGTCAGACTGTTCTAAGCACGGGAAACATGCGCCCCTTTACAGGCATACTATAGACACCCCCCAGGTACGAAATTTAAAGGGATATTACACTTTTATTGTTTCACATTAAGCATTATTAAAATCACTGCTCCTGAAAAAACGGCCGTTTTTAAAACTTTTTTTTGCATTGGTCCATGTCCCCTGGGGCAGGACCCGGGTCCCCAAACACTTTTTATGACAATAACTTGCATATAAGCCTTTAAAATTAGCACTTTTGAGTTCTCTCATAGACTTTTAAAGGGTGTTCCGTGGCTTTCAAATTTGCCGCGAACACCCCAAATTGTTCGCTGTTCGGCGAACTGCCGAACAGCCAATGTTCAAGTCAAACATGAGTTCGACTCGAACTCGAAGCTCATCCCTACTCACCATATTCCCGTCTCCCCCACCTTTTTGCTGCTTGAGGTCTCTCTCATACACTTTTTCTTAGCTCACAGAGTGGGTTTCTTCCATACCTTTCCTTATTTCTAATAGCTAATAGATAATTAGATATGTCTTAGTAATGTTTTGATGTGGGAGGGTAAAGGGCTGGGTGCAGTGTGGGTGGTAGGGCGGGAGAGGGAATATAGAACAATAATAGGTTTTTTTTCTCTTTTCTCTAGTGTTAATACATGTCACTTCACAATGTTGCATCTGTTTTAAATTTTGTAAAATTATGAAATTCAATAAAAAGGAAATAACAAAAAAAAAGATTTCCTGTCTGTAGTCAGTCATTGGAAGAGAGGAAGGATTAAAGAAGGTGCACAATACAAACAGGAGGTGCAGCAAGCATTGCGTGCCAACACCCAACAGTGTACTTTACGTAGGATTAGTTCACAGCAATGTGTACCTTCCCTCTAGTTATGTATACCTACCCCATGCAATGTGAATTTACCCTAAACAGTCTGTAATTACCTCCCAGCAGTGTGAACTTACCTTGCAGCAAGACGGGCAGCTAACAGAAAATCCAGTCTGTATTATTGGGAAGAGGACAGGCTGAGGTCAGATTATTATCATTATACAGCATTAATGGAGATTGCAGATCACAGTCACCTCACCTGTGTATGGCTCACGTAGCACATAGTGCCATCCTGCTGGCTTCTTTTATTAGAGATTAATGTTAATTGTCTCCCTCCAGGTTTGTGTCCAGAATTACCTCACAGAGCCACCACTGAGACTAAGAGAAGACGACACTCCACCTGGAATCCTCCCCAGATGGAGCCATGTACAGAAAACCCCACAGAGCACAGCACTGAGACTGAGGGAGGACAACAGTCCACCTGGAATCCTCCCTAGATAGAGTCATGTACAGAAATACCCCACAGAGCCACCACTGAGACTAAGGGAGGACAACACTCCACCTGGAATCTTCCCTAGATAGAGCCATGTACAGAAAACCCCACAGAGCCAGCACTGAGACTGAGAGAGGATGACACTCCACCTAGAATCCTCCCTAGATAGAGCCATGTACAGAAAACCCCACAGAGCCAACACTGAGACTAAGAGAGGATGACACTCCACCTGGAATCCTCCCTAGATGGAGCCATGTACAGAAAACCCCACAGAGCCAGCACTGAAGAGAAGACAACACTCCACCTGGAATCCTCCCTAGATAGAGCCATGTACAGAAAACCCCACAGAGCCAACACTGAGACTAAGAGAGGATGACACTCCACCTGGAATCCTCCCTAAATGGAGCCATGTACAGAAAACCCCACAGAGCACAGAACTGAGACTAAGAGAGGACAACAGTCCACCTGGAATCCTCCCTAGATGGAGTCATGTACATAAAACCCCACAGAGCACAGCACTGAGACTAAGAGAGGACGACACTCCACCTGGAATCCTCCCTAGATGGAGCCATGTACAGAAACCCCCACAGAGCCACTGCTGAGACTAAGAGAGGACAACACTCCACTTGGAATCCTACCTAGATGAAGCCATGTACATAAAACCCCACAGAGCACAGCACTGAGACTAAGAGAGGACGACACTCCACCTGGAATCCTCCCTAGATGGAGCCATGTACAGAAAACCCCATGGAGCCAGCATTGAGACTAAGAGAGGACGACACTCCACCTGAAATCCTCCCTAGATGGAGCCATGTACAGAAAACCCCACAGAGCCAGCACTGAGACTTATGCCCCGTACACACGATCTGAAATTCCGCCAGCAAAAGTCCGATGTGAGCTTTTGGTCGGAAATTACGACCATGTGTATGCTCCATCTGACTTTTGCTGGCAGAATTTCCGCCAGCAAAAGATTGAGAGCAGGTTCTCCATTTTTCAGACGGAAAAAGTTCCTATCAGAAATTCTGATCGTCTGTAGCAATTCCGATGCGCAAAATTCCTACGCATGCTCGGAAACAATTCGACAAATGCTCGGAAGCATTGAACTTCATTTTCTTGGCTCGTCATAGTGTTGTATGTCACTGCGTTCTTGACGGTCGAAAATTCAGAGAACTTTTGTGTGACCCGTGTGTATGCAAGCCAAGCTTGAGCGGAATTCTGTTGGAAAAACCATCCAAGGTTTTTCTGACAAAAATTCTGATCGTGTGTACAGGGCATAAGAGAGGATGGCACTCCACCTGGAATCCTCCCTAGATGGAGTCATGTACATAAAACCCCACAGAGCCAACACTGAGACTAAGAGAGGACAACACTCTACCTGGAATCCTCCCTAGATGGAGCAATGTACAAAAAACCCCACAGAGCCAACACTGAGACTAAGAGAGGACAACACTCCACCTGGAATCCTCCCTAGATAGAGCCATGTACAGAAAACCCCACAGAGCCAGCACTGAGACTGAGAGAGGATGACACTCCACCTAGAATCCTCCCTAGATAGAGCCATGTACAGAAAACCCCACAGAGCCAACACTGAGACTAAGAGAGGATGACACTCCACCTGGAATCCTCCCTAGATGGAGCCATGTACAGAAAACCCCACAGAGCCAGCACTGAAGAGAAGACAACACTCCACCTGGAATCCTCCCTAGATAGAGCCATGTACAGAAAACCCCACAGAGCCAACACTGAGACTAAGAGAGGATGACACTCCACCTGGAATCCTCCCTAGATGGAGCCATGAACAGAAACCCCCACAGAGACAACACTGAGACTAAGAGAGGATGACACTCCACCTGGAATCCTCCCTAAATGGAGCCATGTACAGAAAACCCCACAGAGCACAGAACTGAGACTAAGAGAGGACAACAGTCCACCTGGAATCCTCCCTAGATGGAGTCATGTACATAAAACCCCACAGAGCACAGCACTGAGACTAAGAGAGGACGACACTCCACCTGGAATCCTCCCTAGATGGAGCCATGTACAGAAACCCCCACAGAGCCACTGCTGAGACTAAGAGAGGACAACACTCCACTTGGAATCCTACCTAGATGAAGCCATGTACATAAAACCCCACAGAGCACAGCACTGAGACTAAGAGAGGACGACACTCCACCTGGAATCCTCCCTAGATGGAGCCATGTACAGAAAACCCCATGGAGCCAGCATTGAGACTAAGAGAGGACGACACTCCACCTGAAATCCTCCCTAGATGGAGCCATGTACAGAAAACCCCACAGAGCCAACACTGAGACAAAGAGAGGACAACACTCCACCTGGAATCCTCCCCAGATGGAGCCATGTACAGAAATACCCCACAGAGCCAGCACTGAGACTTATGCCCCGTACACACGATCTGAAATTCCGCCAGCAAAAGTCCGATGTGAGCTTTTGGTCGGAAATTACGACCATGTGTATGCTCCATCTGACTTTTGCTGGCAGAATTTCCGCCAGCAAAAGATTGAGAGCAGGTTCTCCATTTTTCAGACGGAAAAAGTTCCTATCAGAAATTCTGATCGTCTGTAGCAATTCCGATGCGCAAAATTCCTACGCATGCTCGGAAACAATTCGACAAATGCTCGGAAGCATTGAACTTCATTTTCTTGGCTCGTCATAGTGTTGTATGTCACTGCGTTCTTGACGGTCGAAAATTCAGAGAACTTTTGTGTGACCCGTGTGTATGCAAGCCAAGCTTGAGCGGAATTCTGTTGGAAAAACCATCCAAGGTTTTTCTGACAAAAATTCTGATCGTGTGTACAGGGCATAAGAGAGGATGGCACTCCACCTGGAATCCTCCCTAGATGGAGTCATGTACATAAAACCCCACAGAGCCAACACTGAGACTAAGAGAGGACAACACTCTACCTGGAATCCTCCCTAGATGGAGCAATGTACAAAAAACCCCACAGAGTCAGCACTGAGACTAAGAGAGGACAACACTCCACCTGGAATCCTCCCTAGATGGAGCCATGTACAGAAAACCCCACAGAGCCAGCACTGAGACTAAGAGAGGACAACACTCCACCTGGAGTCCTCCCTAGATGGAGCCATGTACAGAAATATCCCACAGAGCCAGCACTGAGACTAAGAGAGGACGACACTCCACCTGGAATCCTCCCTAGATGGAGCCATGTACAGAAATACCCCACAGAGCCAACACTGAGACTAAGAGAGGACAACACTCCACCTGGAATCCTCCCTAGATGGAGTCATGTACAGAAAACCCCACAGAGCCAACACTGAGACTGAGGGAGGATGACACTCTACCTGGGCAGGCTTCGACCCCAATGGAATCCTGGAATCCTCCCTAGATGGAGCAATGTACAAAAAACCCCACAGAGTCAGCACTGAGACTAAGAGAGGACAACACTCCACCTGGAATCCTCCCTAGATGGAGCCATGTACAGAAAACCCCACAGAGCCAGCACTGAGACTAAGAGAGGACAACACTCCACCTGGAATCCTCCCTAGATGGAGCCATGTACAGAAAACCCCACAGAGCCAACACTGAGACTGAGGGAGGATGACACTCTACCTGGGCAGGCTTCGACCCCAATGTAGGAATGGGCAGTGGGTGCACAGCGAGCTGTGGTAGCAATGACCAGAGAAAACATGGATGGCAGTATTTGAGCAGGTCTCTGTGCCCCTCGACCGGTGCAGTCAGCTGTGTAGATGAGCATATAGTAAAAGATGCGCGGTGTCACTAAACCTCCCATACTATCGCAGATGGATCTGAGGACTGCCACTGGTGTTAGGCTGGAATTCTGCAGCTGCGAGCAGAATGGCAACGCCTGACCAACCTCTTAGATGTCCCCGGGCCAAGAGAGCCAGCCCGCCAGTCACGGTCAAATTTATAGACTATCCCAGAATCCCTTGTTGGTACAGCTCACTGGGATTTGTAGTTCCAAATTGGCTTCAGGAATCAATAAATGTTAGTTGCAGGACTACAGGCCCCAAGATCATCTGTTCTTTGGACAGGAAGAGCGATCTCCCTCTAGAGGCAGGAGATGATACAACGATGGGAATAAACAGTCTGTGATTCTTTTTGTGCAGTGTCTCCTCTCCTCCATTTTTTAAGAGCCTGCACCTGGCTACATTTTATAATCACTACATTGTATTTCTGTAAACAGTACAATCTACTGACACTGCAAATGTTTATTTTAAGATGCAGCCTCACCATTCATCCTATCAAAGTGCGCTACATACTGTCCAAGCAATATCAAATATTCGTGGATACTATCTCTCAGATAATGCACTCTATTTGTATTTGTATTTATATGATATATTATATTATATTTATATAAAGTATATATATATTTTTAATCAGCATGTTCTGATCCAGAGAGAAAGAACTGCAGTATATGAAAGCAAATAAACTCCAGATAAACCTGAATAATTAATAAGGGCCCATTTACAACAGATGCAGTTGGATGTATAAGTCCAAAATCGAATCGTTAATAATGATAATGAATATTAATTTGTTCTAGTAGTGAAGGGTACTAAGTGGGAGGAGAAGGGGGCATTGGTACTCAGTAGTGGGACACGAGGAGTACTAGTGTACCCAGTGGGGGAAGGGAGGGAATGGTGAACAGTAAGGAAAAGTGGGGTGTTCAAAAGGGGGTGACGAGAAGGGACAAAGGTGCTCAGTGGGGGCAGGTGTGGCCAAGGTGGTCAGTAAAGGGGACAAAGAGAGGTATTGTTACTCAATGGGATGACATGGAGGGGGCATTGTGGGGGAAGAGAGGGAGCACTGATGCTCGTGGGGGCAGAGGGGGGACACTGGTGCTTAGTGGGAGGAGATGCGGAGCACTGGAGCTCACTGGCTGCTCATGGGGTCAATGGCATCAGTGGGCACAGGGGGGGGGTACTGGAGCTTACTGGCTAGCTGCTGAGAAGGCACAGGCACTGGTGCTCAGTGTGGGCAGATTGGGAGCACTTGAGCCAAGTGGCATTGTCACTCATTGGGGGCAGAATGAAAGCACTGCCACTCAGTAGGGGCAGAGGGGGAGCACAGAAGCTTACTGGGTGTTGAGTGGGGTACTGGTGCTCAGTGGGTGCAGAGGGGAAGCATTGAAGCTCACTGGGTGTTGAGTGGGATACTGGTGCTCAGTGGGAGCAGAGGGGAAGCATTGAAGCTCACTGGGTGTTGAGTGGGGTACTGGTGTTCAGTGGAGATAGAGGGGAGCACTAGTACTCAGTGGGGGGGGGGGCACTGGTGCTCAGTGGGGGAGATTGGGAGCACTAGCATACCTCCCAACATTTTAAGATGGGAATGAGGGACCCCTACTAGCAAACGTATGTAGGCATAGGACACGCCTCCTGCCACACCCTCTTAAAGGAGAATTAACCCAAAAAAGTTAATTAATTCCACAATGTTTTTTTTTTTACCACTACTATTCCTTTATATTGGCTTTTAAAATTTACAAATTCAGCCATTTTGAATTTGGATGAAAGGTTTAGCACTGGGAAACACTTTTTGAAAGATAAAAAGTGCATTTTATATACAACTATATAGATCAGACCAAAATGAGGGACAAATGAGGAGGAAAGAGGGACAGAGGAACATTGTTCCAATTTAGGGACAGTCCTTCGAAATCAGGGACATTTGGGAACTATAAGCACTAGCACTCAGTGGGGTGGGGGGGGGGGCACTGGTGCTTGGTGGCAGTAAAGGGGAGCACTGGTGCTCAGATGGGAGAATAGTGCTCAGTGGGGGATGGGAAGGGCATTGGTTCTCTGTGGGAGGAGAGGGTGGAATTGGTGATCAATACTACCACTTGGCTCCTTGATACTATCTGGACTCCTGTGGAAAACTCTCGCCTCTCTCTCTCACTGTTCTTGTCTATGTCTCTTGTTTCCACCCACAGGTGCAGTGACAGCTCTGATGATCACGGCTGTCACTTGTTAACAAAGAGCCGACAGCAAAGATGACTTCCACCACTCACTTTCTCTGCTGGGCTCTGAAATATGACGCCATCTAATGTAGAGCTTGGATGAGGAAGCGAGTCATGGAAGTCTTCCATTTAGGGTTGCCACCTCATCCCTTTAAACCCGAACACCTTTGAATTACTCAGGTTCTGAGGCTAATTAAATGCAGATAAGGCACTAAGTGAGTTCAATTACCACCTTAATCGGCCACAGCACCTGTGTAATTAATTTTTTTAATTAATTAATGTTCGGTTTTAAAGGGATGAAGTGACAACCCTACTTCCATTGCTGATGGCTCTTTGTTAACAAATGGCAGCCGCAATCGTCTGAACTGTCAATGCACCTGTGTGTCCACACTGAGCACGAAGGTGCTCTCCATCCCTTGTGCCTGCTCCATATTATGGAAGTAGTTCCACCAATAAGTGGGAGGTATGCCTCATGCTATGTTCCCAAGATACAAACTGGGACACAGACAATGCAAGACAACATCAGGGCATGTGGCCTAGTATGATTCAGGAGAGGGCATGCTCATCTGGTAGCCCCCACCTTTTAATGGCCAGCCAGGCTGCACACTTGGATCAGGCTCTGGTATGGATATTGGGGATAAACAACTTTTTTTTCTTGTTTTTTTGCCTAGAGCTTTCTCCCAAAATCCACTCGAGGAACCCTTGGAGGATCCCGGGCTAGGAAAGGCTGGACTAGGCAGTAATATATTTCTCTCCCCCTTGGTGGGAGTGGAGATGACCCCATCTATAAGGATATACAGTACATACGCACACTGCACAAGGCCGTGTTCACACTACGAGATGTTTCTCGGGGCTGCAGTTCCTCTGAGCTCCACAAGAAGGTGATCTCACTTCTACTGAGATAGGAAGTGCCTATGGTAGGCAGGAAGTGATGTCAGGTACAGACAGGAAGTGATGTCAGATATAAATAGGAAGTTCCAGGTGAGAAGTGAGTCAGGAAGAAGTAAAGACTGAGGACACATTATTGAAAGTGGCAGCAGAGGAGGTAAGAAGATATTATTTATTTTACTTTATTTATTTCAGGTACTTATATAGCGCCATCAATTTACGCAGCGCTTTACATATACATTGTACATTCACATCAGTCCCTACCCTCAAGGAGCTTATATTATTTTTCATATACACCCAGTAACCCCTGTCATGTCCGTCATCTTCCTCCATAGTCATTGTGACATCTCCAGCTTTTATCTCCAGCAGATGATGATACACACATATATAGTGTGTAAATGTAGATTAACCCTTTCAGGGTCAGAACATTTCCTCACTTACAGGGCCGGAACATTCTCTTCGTTTTGGAGTTATATTCTAGTAATATGGTCCTCTAAACCAACAGCACTGAAAATAAATAGGAAAGACAATGACCATCCTGGCAATACATAACAATTATTACACTACGCAAGCAGCAAATGGGCAATCATTACAATATGCAGATGTAGCACCCTCTAGTGTGTGTTAGAAGTTAGTACAGTGTGTGTTAGACTTTAGAGTGGGCAAAATATAGTTTGGCTCTGAGCCATGGAATCTGGGTCAGGGTTTGGTAAGGTTAAGGGCTGGATGAGTCATCCTGGCAGCTCCCCGGTGCCTCCCCCTGTTCTAGAAGGTTGGAAAACCTTCTGGAATTAGTGGGTGGAGGTTAGGAGAAGCTGCCTTGAATATTTATGGAGCCTCAGCCAACCCTCAGAGGTAGGAAGGCAGGGATGGTGCTCCCCTTAAGCGTGGAAAATGTCAAAACACTACAACAGCATGTCAATGGCTATGTAAAGATTGGACAGTAATCAGGTGAATAGAGTGATCTGTCCATTAATATTTAACACATAGTCACCTTTGCTATGTGTCCCCGCTTATATACTTCACATTAGGCGATTTACATCTCATATTGCATCTGCATGGACAGCCGTGATCGACACCTCCCCTGTATAATCCCTTACGGGGAGGGACGGCTGAGAGAAGGACGGCGAGTTTCATCCCTTGGAGGTGAGGTGAGGCTTGATATGATGCACAGCGGGCAAGATGCGCTAACGGCTTGTTGCGGGCCAAGGGAGTTAGCGTGTGTTCCAGGGACTGCACGCACCCCCAAGAGATTTCCTTTACATCTCATAGAATAAGGAAGTAAACACAGGAAGAAAACAAGACACTTACAAGAAGTTTTAGAGGTATGCTATAGTATATCCTAGTGGTAGTACGTTGCTTGTGGATAAGGCTCATGTTATCAGGTGTGATGATGGACAGAGCTCTATCTGTCGATGGTTGCCAATCAATCTCCCATGCTCTTGATTTTTTATGGTCCCGCCCAGTGCAGCTGTTGGAGGGGAGAGGTCCTGGCTTTGTATCAGTATATAAATGGTGGCCTTATTCAGTTGGATCAGCTCTGAGAATGGATTGTGTCTCCTGATGCACATCCAGGGGCGTACCAACAGGTTGGCGAGACAGGGGCGCAGGCTGAGGAGGGGGCACAAATTGGCAGTGTTTTACCGCTCTTCCATACAAATTAGTTCCACTCCCGGAATCCCATGAATCAGGGCTGAATCCGGGAATGGCAGCGGCGTCTGCGGGTTGCCATGGTTCCCGCACGCCGCGAGTTACATTTGCATGGCAGCCGTATCTCTCCCCTCTCTGACACACACAGTACATGGAACCCTGCACTCTGTACATAGCACCCTCTGAACCCTGCACTCTGTACGTAGCACCCTCTGAACCCTGCACTCTGTACGTAGCACCCTCTGAACTCTGCACTCTGTACGTAGCACCCTCTGAACCCTGCACTCTGTACGTAGCACCCTCTGAACCCTGAACTCTGTACGTAGCACCGTCTGAACCCTGAACTCTGTACGTAGCACCCTCTGAACCCTGCACTCTGTACGTAGCACCCTCTGAACCCTGCACTCTGTACGTAGCACCCTCTGAACCCTGCACTCTGTACGTAGCACCCTCTGAACCCTGCACTCTGTACGTAGCACCCTCTGAACCCTGCACTCTGTACGTAGCACCCTCTGAACCCTGCACTCTGTACGTAGCACCCTCTGAACCCTGCACTCTGTACGTAGCACCCTCTGAACCCTGCACTCTGTACGTAGCACCCTCTGAACCCTGCACTCTGTACGTAGCACCGTCTGAACCCTGAACTCTGTACGTAGCACCCTCTGAACCCTGCACTCTGTACGTAGCACCCTCTGAACCCTGCACTCTGTACGTAGCACCCTCTGAACCCTGCACTCTGTACGTAGCACCCTCTGAACCCTGCACTCTGTACGTAGCACCCTCTGAACCCTGCACTCTGTACGTAGCACCCTCTGAACCCTGCACTCTGTACGTAGCACCCTCTGAACCCTGCACTCTGTACGTAGCACCCTCTGAACCCTGCACTCTGTACGTAGCACCCTCTGAACCCTGCACTCTGTACGTAGCACCCTCTGAACCCTGCACTCTGTACGTAGCACCCTCTGAACCCTGCACTCTGTACGTAGCACCCTCTGAACCCTGCACTCTGTACGTAGCACCCTCTGAACCCTGCACTCTGTACGTAGCACCCTCTGAACCCTGCACTCTGTACGTAGCACCCTCTGAACCCTGCACTCTGTACGTAGCACCCTCTGAACCCTGCACTCTGTACGTAGCACCCTCTGAACCCTGCACTCTGTACGTAGCACCCTCTGAACCCTGCACTCTGTACGTAGCACCCTCTGAACCCTGCACTCTGTACGTAGCACCCTCTGAACCCTGCACTCTGTACGTAGCACCCTCTGAACCCTGCACTCTGTACGTAGCACCCTCTGAACCCTGCACTCTGTACGTAGCACCCTCTGAACCCTGCACTCTGTACGTAGCACCCTCTGAACCCTGCACTCTGTACGTAGCACCCTCTGAACCCTGCACTCTGTACGTAGCACCCTCTGAACCCTGCACTCTGTACGTAGCACCCTCTGAACCCTGCACTCTGTACGTAGCACCCTCTGAACCCTGCACTCTGTACGTAGCACCCTCTGAACCCTGCACTCTGTACGTAGCACCCTCTGAACCCTGCACTCTGTACGTAGCACCCTCTGAACCCTGCACTCTGTACGTAGCACGCTCCGAACCCTGAACTCTGTACGTGGCACCCTCTGAACCCTGCACAATTGAAAAGGGACTGTATAGCCTAAACATTATCTTTAATGGATATGCAGACAATTAAAAATGAAAGGAAATTGATGTAAAAAAACAAACATCTGAAATTCCAACTCTTTAATGAAGGGGAGGGGGGCACCAATACAGATTCTCGCAAAGGTTGGAGACCCTAGGTACACCTCTGCACACATCAGCTTTCCAACCGTAGAAGTGTGATATCCCTTTCACTGGAGTTTTGTGTTCGATATGCATTTTATCTTCTCATGTTTGTGAGTATGACTTTGCCAATTTTAAGAATTTTAATTGGTGTTGAAGGTAATGCACTAGGCATTTGCTCCCTCCTTTTTTCTTTGTAGCGCTCCATAAATAGACATGGGCCATGCCAGCAGGGGCAATCGGGTGGAATATGGAGATACAGTGTTGAGGAGGCTGTCAGTGGCCCTCAGTGGGTACCCCCTAAACTGGGGGGGTCCTGCCTTGGGCCCGGGGCTCAGGTGCTGGAAGGATCTTTCTAAAACACACGGGAGGAGGCTTCCCTGGAGACATGGGAGCAAGGGAGGACAGAGTGAGTAGCAACACTGTTGGGGACTAACAAGGGGGGACTGACACATGTAGCCAGTCTCCCTGAGGACAGCAGTGTGCTTAAGTCTTCATCCTTTCCTGAGAGATCTTCTCAGATTCAACCAGGGGGGCTGGTATATGAGTTAGCCTGGAGGACTAGTGATAGGGCCAGCTGCAGCCAGGTTGGCAGTGCCTGAAGATGTGGTGATGGGATCAGTGGCCACAGAGGAGAAGTTACAAGCTGTCTCACTACATTTTTGCTACACAACAAGGGGCTGGGAGTTCCTGCCTGTAAAGGGCTATTGCTAAAATCTGACTGGGAGCCTGTCAGATTATCCTACAGTGAGTCGGGTGAAGCAGGCAAGTGCGTGCAAGAGGCAAGTAAAGGAGACGGTATATAGATGTATATAGGTAGATGTCCCTGAAGTTATGCTGAAAGTTTTGCTGAAGTCAAGTGGGCATCCTTTAACCTCCCATCCCTATCCAAGTTATTAACCCTCAATAAATAACAAAAACAAAGCTACAGACTGTTCTCTGACTCTGGGTGCTTTGTGAAAATTCAGTGTGCCTGGTTGTGCAGGAGTTGGGCATCCAAGTTCATCAGCAGTCCCTACGAGGGTGTGCTACACAGACAATGATGAATTGCAGGGTCGGGAGTATGAAGCATAGCCTCTCATATTGCTGGTCAGGAGGAAGAAAACATTTCCCAGTCTGCCATGAAGAATATGTTCCATCATTGGTGTCAGGGGGAGGAAAATAATGATGGTTCTGACGCATGTAAAGGAATGGAGAGTCCTTTGGGAGGGTAAAAAGGCTTAAGTACTCTAAGGGACTTTAACGGGGTACTCAAGCTTTAGGGATTTGAGGGAAGAGGAGACTCTAGACCTTAGAGGTAGGAGGTGGTCTCTAGGTCTGTGATGGTCCTGTGAAGACGAAATTCACCTTCTCACCATATCACTTCTGAAGTAATATGTTCTAGGATGTCAAGTTGAATGAAGAAGGAAGCCCTTTGCCCCTTGGTGGGCACTCGATCTCAGAGGGGGTCTGTTTGCATAGCAAACCACTTCATAAACAAAACAAACCCAACATGTATTTTGGCAGGCCAAGAGGGTCCTGAGTCATACAAAAATGTAGCAGACACTAAACAGTCCAGACAATGTGCTCCCATGATGGTGGTACTTAAATGCTCAACATACCTACTGCCCCCCCCCACATCCACATCATATTATTGTATGACCAATACAAACCAAATAACTCTTAGTTTATTTACCAAAGTTATCTGTCTACAAGGAAACCACATAGATCAAATCACGGCATGAATAATGATGGAGAAGGACCGGAGTCACATGACTGAGAAGATACTAAACCTCACCCTGGAGATCATCTACCTGCTGACCGGAGAGGTGAGGAGGATTCTGGGAGGTCACATGACATCACTCTTATCTCTATTAATAAAACGCAGACCTGACCGGAGAGGTGAGGAGGATTCTGGGAGGTCACGTGACATCACTCTTATCTCTATTAATAATACACAGACCTGACCGGAGAGGTGAGGAGGATTCTGGGAGGTCACATGACATCACTCTTATCTCTATTAATAAAACACAGACCTGACCGGAGAGGTGAGGAGGATTCTGGGAGGTCACATGACATCACTCTTATCTCTATTAATAAAACACAGACCTGACCGGAGAGGTGAGGAGGATTCTGGGAGGTCACATGACATCACTCTTATCTCTATTAATAAAACACAGACCTGACCGGAGAGGTGAGGAGGATTCTGGGATAATACTAGTTCTTCTTTTTGATATACAAGATAACAGTCTAAATTTAGATATGGATTTTCTTACTTGTTATCCAACAATTTTATGACCCCCCTCTGTGACTGTCCTTTCCCCCCTAGTCTATAGCTCTTCCTCTGTTTTATCTCACTATGCTAGTTTTATTACCATTGCCGTGTACGTTTGTGTGGTTTTTGTCCTTATAAGTACTGCTTGGACGTTGAAGAAGGGGAAATGCCCCAAAAGCTTGTCCTGAGAAATTGTATGTTGTTGTATGTTGGTGCAAATAAAAAAGTATCACAGACAGTACTTAGTTGTTTCTGTCACAAGTGCACTAATATGGCTACAATCACCTCAAGTGGGATTCTTACATGATATTCCTATTGGTTTTTCAATGTAGAGATTTCCTCTTCTGAAGTCAGGTGATCATATGACCATCACAGTGTCTCCATGTGACTCCCTAAAACCTGAGAGACACAACATGCAGAAGATTCTAGAAGTCACCAAGAAGATGATGGAGCTGCTGACAGGAGAGGTGAGGAGGATTCTGGGAATTCTGGGACATTATCCAGTAACAGACAAGGGATGTGTCTGGATGGTGACTGTATCATTGTGTGTGTCAGGTTCCTATAAGGTGTCAGGATGTCACTGTCTATTTCTCCATGGAGGAGTGGGAGTATTTAGAAGGACACAAGGATCTCTACAAGGACCTCATGATGGACAATCAGCCGCCCCTCACATCACCGGGTAAGAGGAGACTTTATTGTAAAGGAGAGAGCAGTACGGAGGCTCCACCTAGATCCCCCATCATCTGATAAACACATAGAAACAATGTATTCAGTCAGTGTGTGTGTTTCCTACAGATGGATCCAGTAATGGGAACCCACCAGAGAGATGTCTCCGTCCTCTGTATTCCCGGGATTCCACAGAGGTCTATATTAAAGAAGAGATAAAAGAGGATGGTGCAATGATGGAGCTGTCAGAATTTCCAAAAGGACACAAAGATCTGTTCCAGGACACCATGGTGGAGTCATCCAGCTACAGAACCCCCCCAGAGAGGTTCCTCCATCCTCTGTGTTCCTGGGATTCCACAGAGGTCTATATTAAAGAAGAGATAAAAGAGGAGGATGATGAGGATGGGGTAATGGAGGAGTCAGGATTTCCAAAAGGACACAAATGTCTGTTCCAGGACACCATGGTGGAGTCACCCAGCTACAGAACCCCCCCAGAGAGGTGCCTCCATCCTCTGTGTTCCTGGGATTCCACAGAGGTCTATATTAAAGAAGAGATAATAGAGGAGGATGATGAGGATGGGGTAATGGAGGAGTCAGGATTTCCAAAAGGACACAAAGATCTGTACCAGGACACCATGGTGGAGTCATCCAGCTGCAGAAACCCACCAGAGAGATGTCCCCGTCCTCTGTATTCCTGGAATTCCACACAGGAAGAACACACCATCCCTCTCTATTACAAGGTTGGTGGGATGGAGCATCTAGAACATGGACTTGCGGAGGTGATGTGTGGATTTTATATTCCGTATATACTCGTGCTGAAAAACTCGGCTTATACTCATTTTTTAGGATAAAAAAGCCCGCCTCGGATTATACTCGAGTGAGGGTCTTCAGTGATAGACGGAACACTGATACAATGCTGGAAAACTGTATCCGTGTTCCGTCTTTCATAGACGAGGAGGAGGTGGGGCTTTGTTACAATGGACGGCCGCCAAACAGACTGCATGACACAGCGGTAGACACCCGCTGTTTTAGTTATCAAAGGTACAGCTACAGATGGGTACAGTGAGGCTGCAGATGGGCATTGTTTACCCATTAGCTGCTGCATTTCCCACCCTAGGCTTATACTCAAGTCAATAAGTTTTTCCAGTTTTCTGTGGTAAAATGAGGTGCCTCGGCTTATATTCGGGTCGGCCTATACTCGAGTATATACAGTATGTAATGTCACAATATTAAAGATTATGATTTGCAGATGATCTTTTCTATCATTCTCTTGATTTAGAGTAGAGATCCAATCAATATAAAATTTGAGGTTAAAGCCGAAGAAGAAGAGATGTATGTGAGGGATGATCAGCAGTCTATGGAGGAGAATGGAATAACGGGGACATTTATAGTGAAGGACACTCCTACAGAGATTAGTACAGGTGGGTCATTAACACTAAATACATTCCTCCACCCATACTTCTCACTGATTGGTCCAGAGTAGGGTGGGGACTGGGTTATATCAGCCTGTAATCCCCTGGTCACTTTCCTGAGCTGTGTTCCCCCGTCCTGTATTCCTGTATTTCTCTCGGATAATCTTCCTTCTCTGTGCTGCAGACACAGTTCATGTATCTAGGATGGATTTATGGAGATTCTGGGGTTCAACTTGAAGCAAAATGTTGATTTTCACCATAGGCAGTGCTTGACCTAGGTAACTGGAGCATGTGCCTTCGGTCTTCTGCCCCCATGTTCCTGGTCTATCAAGATCCCTGACAGAGCAGTTCTTCTAACGCTTTCTTGCTCTTTGTTTTCCTGGCAGAGACAGGTGGAGAGTTATGTCTTTATATTCTCAAACCCAAGTCAAGAGATGAGAGGCAGCAGTGTAGGTGTAGTCTTGACCCCTGCACTATAAACTCTATGTTGTACATTACATACTCCTGACCCCTGCACTATAAACTCTATGTTGTACATTACATACTCCTGACCCCTGCACTATAAACTCTATGTTGTACATTACATACTCCTGACCCCTGCACTATACACTCTATGTTGTACGTGACATCCTTCTAAATGTGGCACTATATTCTTGTGACATCTGGCAGTATACAATGCTAAGTAAACTTAGTTTCTGGCTCCTTCTGTAATCATGGGAGCTGTGTTTGTTTGTTCTAGCCTGATCAGGGTCTCATAGGCCTGCAGATTGATTGCTTCCACTTGCCTCTGAAAGATGTTTCCAGAGCTTAGGGAGGGGGATTTAAATCAACACGCCTGACTATTTATCAGGTTCCAGCCAATCCCTGGAGAAGGGTGTCCAGTAGTGGGGTTGGAATGGAAATAAATAGTCTGAGACACTAGCGAGTAGAGTTCCTTCTCCCCATGAGGGTTCCAGAGGTACAGGGCTGCTGCTTTCATGCAGCCCATGGACCAGGCAGCTGATCTAGGGGGGGCCACAGAAGTCCCAGTAATTGACTTAAAACTAACTGCAGAACCACACCACCAGGGATCCAGTCCTGAGACGTGCCACCTCACTGACTGGGTGGTGTTCAGAGGAAGCAGGAAGGTGGCAGCTGTCCTGGGGATCTGTAAGTAGTGGTCCTAAGTAGATCCTTGAGACTGTGTGTTGGTGAATTGCTCTGAGCACTGATAACTGTGCATCCAGCAAGGTACCCAGATGCCCAAAAGACTTGCCCCAGGGCTCTCAGCTGTGAGGCCTTAGACTGTTCAATATTCTACAAGTGCTAAGGAGAAGAATACTTACCAAAGAGATACGTCACTCCATAGTCTTCAGCTGTGGGGATTTCAGACTCAGGGAAATGGTTGTCCTCAAATTGCTATGTACCATTCAGTTTGGAGTATCCCATCCTCTCCTGTTACAAGTTCTACAAGCAATAAATTACAAAAATACATCCCCTAGACTGTTTATTGGAGCCAGTGTGAATGGACTGGTGATTGCTGGCCTCTGCACTGTTTAGGAAATAATTAGCTGAAATTGTCAACCCCCATGGGAGTTTCCCTGCACTATATACTCTATGGTGTACATTACATTGTCCTGACCCCTGCACTATATACACTATATACTCTATGACAGGGGTAGGCAACCTCGGCCCTACAGCTGTGGTTAAACTAAAAGTCCCATGAGACATTGCAAGACCCTGACTATCAGAGGCATGACTCCTAGAGGCAAAGGCATGATAGGATTTGTAGTTTCACCACAGCTGGAGTGCTGAGGTTGCCTACCCTTGCTCTATGGTGTACATTCCATAGTCCTGACCCCTGCACTATATACTCTATGGTGTACATTACATAGTCCTGACCCCTGCACTATATACTCTATGTTGTACATTACATAGTCCTGACCCCTGCACTATACAGTATACTATGTTATACATTACATAGTCCTGACCCCTGCACTATATATACTCTGTTGTATTTATTGTACATCACGGGACACAGAGCAGCTTCAATAATCCTTAACTCAGGATTATGAGCCTACAGGTGATTTGATGCTGGCATTAAAAAAGACAGGAAGTCCTCTCTGAGACATTACTCACCTCCTTGCAGGAAAGGCTTCAGTTTCTCAGGTGATGATCACTGCTGTGCAGCTCTCTGCACATTTTACCAGTTTTCTCAATGGTTCCAACAGGGATCAGGAGACTGGTATATCCGGATCCAAACCTACAGCTAAAGAGGATGGTACACCGATCCTGCACAGGACATGGACGCAATGGGGGGGGGGGGGTGGCCTGTAATGTTGCTGGTTGGTATTGGACTCTGTGTATACAGAACCCTGAGCAATAATATATTACTTGGTGCTTCCAAGGGGGTGCTATACAGGTCCAGTGCAGTGGACCCCAACTGGTGGGACTGAGTCCCTGAAGACCCTTAGGGCCCATGATGGGTGAAGATTAGGACCACCTGGGGAGGGTGTTGGGGGACCATCATTCCAGCAGCCATCTTACTCCCTAATGGTACTCAAAGGCGGCAGAGCATGGTGGCAAGTTATGATGTAAAGGAGAAGTAGGACACAGGGCTCCATGAGTAGTCTGGGTGCTATACTGCCACAAGGAGCTCAGTCATGAACCAGTGGGATGCACAGCAAATATATAATGAGCCATGCAGACACATTTGGCAGTAGTGGTGGTGGGGCATTGATAATAAGGGGGTCCCATCTCCCTAGGCAACCAGTGCACCTGTGTAGCAACATAGTGCCCACTCAACTGACTAGGGACTGTCTTTTGGCTGTCCTGACTAGGGACAACAGTTGCTGGTTTCTCATGTGGGGGGGGGGGGGTGGTCACATGGTATCCCACAAAAAAAGTAACCCTACAATACTTTGGAACTCCAGATGAGTTCCCTTGCTCTCCTGCATTGTCTATGCCGATGCAGGGTCATTTTGTGAGGATTCTGTCCAACAATACCAAGGCTGTGACATCCAAAAATCATTTATAACAGTCAGGTGGCCTAGGAGGGGACAGGGTTTGTTCATCTAGGGCAGAGCGCTACAGTCCAGCTCTGTCAGCAATTATTTCATACCAGAGGTGAATATTTGGCTGGTGGACTTTTTCAGCCGGTTACAATTGTATCCAGTAGAGTGTTTTTTTCACCTGAAAGTATTTGAAATGATTTGTCATTGGTAAGGCACAGATGTGAATCTTTGGGCATTTAGGTTCACTTTCAACCTGAACAAATTTCTCTCTGGAGCCAGGGTTCCACAGGCATTGTGGTGGGTGCTCTGCTGACACCTGGTGTCCTGCCTTTTCTCCACTTCAGCCTTTTCCATGTCTTCTTTGCAGCATTCGGTGTAGGATATATCAGTGGTTTGTTACTCCGGCTTAGCCTAGGGGCATGTGGTATTCTGACATCACGAATACTGTATGTCAGAGGTCAGTCTTGGCCCTTTCCAGACCTTCTGCTGTGTGGCCTGGACTCCTACTCTCCTTTGTGGTTGTTGCCTTTAATGGCTAGGGTAAGTTGGTAGTCTTACAAGACGGTAGAGTTTTGGACTCTGTTATTCATACTCTTTGAAAGGCTAGGCAGGCCATTCAAGGAAGATTTTCACAGGAAAGTTATGATCTGAGCCATTTCCTTTGTCAAACATTGTTTTGGAACTGAGGCCTTGTTTAATGCTTCACCATCCTGAGGTGGTGCTTCCACCTCAGCTGTCCTTTCTTATCTAAGGCTGTTTCGGGTTTTCCTTTTTCAATTTGGAAGCTGATGCCTTTCTTTGTCCTGGGCCCAAGTCACTCGAGGCCCAGGCTCTCCACATTTATTTACTAAGGAAATGGCAGCAGTAAGGTGTTCAGATTCTCTACAGTTCTTCCTGAGGGTCCAAAAAATGGTCAAGCAGCCACTAGGTCTACAGTTCTAGATTCCTCAGCTGATTTCTCAAGCTTATGGTTTGGGGGGATTCTCCTTTCCCAGTAAAGGCTCATTCTTCCTGGAGTGGGGGTGCCTGGGCCTTTTGAGGGAAAAAGTGTTTCTCAGGCTTCAGTGCCACTCCCTGATCTTTGGTTCAGACCTGTATTAAGTATTAACAGGTAAAGGTTGGGGCCACTGAGGGTACTACTTTTGGTTGCATTGTATTTGCAGGTTACTGCTCTAGTTTTTCCTTATTGTTTTTAGTTGCTTCAGGGGGCCTGTTGGCTTTTACTGTGTTGCCCTCCTCTAATTTTATTGCTTTGGGACATCCCTGATGTAAGGATTCTTGAAGCTGCTCTGTGTTCTGTGATGTTCAATAAAGAAAATTTGGATTTTTGACATACCTGTAAAACCCGTTTCTTGGACTACATCATGGAACAAAGAGTATGCCCCCTGTATGTTTTTTGGTTTATTACTTCCTACAAAACCTGAAGCCTTTCCTGCAAGGGAGAGGGTTATGAACTTTTCTATCTTTTTTTTTTTTCTTGCCAGTGTCCAAGCACCTGTAGGTGGTGCATAACCTTGATGTAAGGATTTGTAAAGCTGCTCTGGGTCACGTAATGTACTCCAAAAAATGGATTTTATAGGTAAGCCAAAAATCCAATTTTTCTTTTGTTACGCCCTTTTTTTTTTTTTTTTTTTTGCCAACTGGACATTTTATATATGCTGCTGCTCTTTTTATATGTTGATATTAATGTGAGAACATCCTCAAACTTTGTAACCTTTAAACAGAAAGTGATAGTGAGGGAGAAGTCAATAACCCAATGATGGTGGTCTTCAGGATCAGTCTAGTCTTTATCTTGGTTGCTTTCCCCCATCCTCACTCTCTGACCTTTGGTCAGACTTAGCCCCACTGTTATTCATGACTAAATCAGGGACTGCATGACTTTTTGTGTTGGGAAGATGGCAATGAGTGATAGAGGGGGTCCCACCCCATCCTAAAAAATACACTGTCACTCTTATAAAAGACAGTTCTTGTTCTATCCTCTCTCTCTGACTAAGGTCCATGAATAAATGGAATCTTAAGGTCCTCCAGAGACCAAGCTGTCTGATGTGGGCAGAGTCCTGGTTTAAGGCACCAATCTGTTCATGTCTAGTAATAAACTTTTTATTTCTGTTTTAGTACATGGACTGGAGATGAGGAAAACCTCTGAGGATTGTCTCACTTTGTCTCCAGACTGTGAAGTAGAAGATGAGGACATCACACAGTATAGTCCAGGAGAAAACCTGACTACCTCAAATGTCCATCCGGCACCACACAGTGTAGAGGAACCATCGTATTCCTCTTATCCTGAGGAACCTCAGACTGTGAAGGATGTTGCTGTCCTTCCAACAGATAGGAGGTTTACCTGTCATGATTGTGGGAAATGTTTTCATTCTAAAACCAGTCTTAATGTGCATAAAAGATCTCACACAGGGGAGAAGCCGTATTCCTGTTCTGAGTGTGGGAAATTCTTTGTACAGAAATCAAGCCTTGTCGCACACCAGAGATTGCACACAGGTGAGAAACCATTTTCCTGCCCTGAGTGTGGGAAATGCTTTGTACGGAAATCAGACCTTGTCACACATAAGAGAACTCATACTGGGGAGAAACCATTTTCCTGTCCCAAGTGCAGGAAATGTTTTTCATTGAAATCCAGTCTTAAAAGACATCAGCTACTGCACACAGGGGAGAAGCCATATTCCTGTCCTGAATGCGGGAAGTGTTTTTCACAGAAGTCTGGTCTTTATGAACATCAGAGATTGCACACAGGAGAGAAGCCACATATATGCCCTGAGTGTGGGAAATGTTTTTCAAAGAGGTCCAATCTCAACAGACATCAGATATCTCACACGGGGAGAAGCCATATTCCTGGCCTGAGTGTGGAAAACGGTGTCTGCGAAAATCAAGACTTGTCATACATCAGAAATCTCACACCGGGGAGAAACCATTTTCCTGTCCCAAGTGCAGGAAATGTTTTTTATTGAAATCCAGTCTTAAAAGACATCAGCTACTGCACACAGGGGAGAAGCCATATTCCTGTCTTGCATGCAGGAAGTGTTTTTCACAGAAGTCTAGTCTTCATACACATCAGAGATTGCACATAGGAGAGAAGCCCCATATATGCCCTGAGTGTGGGAAATGTTTTTCAAAGAGGTCCAGTCTCTACAGACATGAGATTTCTCACACAGGGGAGAAGCAGTATTCCTGTCCTGAGTGTGGGAAATGCTGTTTGAAAAAATCAGCACTTGTCACACATCAGAGATCTCACACCGGGGAGAAGCCATATTGCTGTCCTGAGTGTGGGAAATGTTTTTCGCAGCAGTCTACTCTTTCTACACAAGGTAGAAGCCATATTTTTGTTCTGAGTGTGAGAAATGTTTTTTTTTCAGATAAGTCCTCTCTTTTCAGACATCAGAGGTTGCACACCAGGGAGAAGATGTATTTCTGTGTGGGAAAAGCTTTATTAAAAAAAAATCATAACTTGTTACGCATGAAAGGTCTAACACAGAGAAGTATCTGTATTCCTGTTCTGGGTGCAGGAAAATGTTTTTCAATGAATTCCAGTCTTTGCAGACATCAGAAATCTCACACGGGGGAGAAGCCACTTTCCTGTTGTGAGGGAGGGAAGATATTGATGAAGTGTCAGACCGTGTTGGCCATTGATAGCAGTAGAAAAATAAAAAAGGAGTCATTACCGTTTGTTGGCTGAGTAAATAGTGTGATGTAAGCATTCACAGACACTTAGAGGTTGTCTTTTTTTTTTGTCGTGTTTTATCTCATAAAGTGATTTCATATGATCGTCAGCACCATCTAATGGCCACAATGCGGAATTTAACTAAAAAACTACCCAAATCAGGAAAATACCACATTATGGCCACTAGGAGGGACTAATGATCATATAAAATACTGTACATGTATCAGTCACTTTCCAGGGATTATTTGTGACGATGGTGCAAATGTCACCTAACAACCTTTTCCTCTACTATTGGGGTGTTCTTCCTTTCTATTACTACTCAGAGAACCAATCTCTTCTATATAATTGTGAGTTTTTTTTTTATCAGTTTTGCTAAGAAGCAAAAGGAGATTTTCTTTGGTCATTTGCAGAATCTCTGAAGAAGCCAAATTCGGTCTGGTTGAGGGTTCAGTCAAAAGCTCACTTCAAATATTTCACCAGAATTTCGCAGAAATCTCCAGATTTTCACTGAGATTTTGTGGAAATGAAAACTCTGTTTGGCTCCTCCTTCTTTTATTCCTTGTGTGTTATCAGACCTGCAAACCTCTAGTGCAGGGATCTCCAAACTACCGCCCTCCAGCTGTTGGGGAACTACACGTCCCACAAGGCATTGTAAAACTCTGACTTTCACAGACATGACTAGGTATGATTTGAATTGTAGTTCATGAACAACTGGAGGGCCATAGTTTGGAGACTCCTGCTCTAGTGGACTATATCTGGCACAATACAAACAATGATGGCATGGTTGGGGCACAGGCATGGAAGCATAGGTGACCAAACCCACTCACAAATGAGAAGATTCAGCCAATGAATTCTGATTTGTCCGACTTGTAGAGAAACATCTAATTCCTAAATCCCTCCCAGTATTCGGTATGACCAGAATCTGTCACATGGGATGATCCTGGCAATGCATTAGGGGAAAGCATGGTAGGGGCACACTGATGTGTTTTGGGTGATATTTGGACGCATTTTTTTTCCTACACAGATAAATGTGATTGCATTGGGAAAAGATAAAGAAGAGGGTGCTCCAGCCCAGCGCATTATCCCAATGGCCTTTTATTGTTAAAAGTAAGCAAGCGACTACTTACAAACATACAAGTAAGCAAAGCTTATCAAAATGATAAACTTGTTTAAGCCACCCCGTATGCTCCTGAAGCTTAGGAAGACACCTCCTGGATCCAACCGTCTTACGCATTTCAAGGGTAAACTCTGTTCTCAGAGCCAAAAAATTGTTTCTAAAAGTGGTTGTTGACCCACTTTTACTAAATGATGCCATCTGCTTTGTACCACTATAAGAAAGTTTCCCTGCACCGGTGTTCTGTAAAAAAAAATAGCCTGAATCTACCTGTATGAGCTCCGCTGCGGCCACACAGCTGATTCCTCTCCTCCTGCTCTCTCCGGCTCACAGCTGCAGTGGGCGGGGCTGATCGCTCCCTCTGACGTCAGCTGGGGAGTAGGGGGAGAGAGAGCTGCGCATCAGCTGAGCGGCAGGAGCGGAGCTCATACAGGTACAATGGGGCAGATTTTTTACAGAAGACAGGGAAACTTCTTATAATGGTACAGAGCAGATGGCACCATTTAATAGCAGATTTTCGATCAGCAGGAGTGAGAGGGGGGCACAGGTACAAGCAGGGAGGGGAGGGGGGAGGAGGACAGAGGACACAGACACAGGAGAGCTGCAGCTGAAGGTATCACGTATACAGAACACAATGTCAGGGCTCAGCAGCCATGATTATCGTGGTCTGTTTGCAGAGGGGAGGGTATAGCCAGGCAGGATCAGCCAGGTATTTTAGGGTATACAGGGGGCCAATTTACAAAGCACAAGTGCTGTGCTGTATAACATGGTTTAAGGAAACAGGATCAGGATTTTTTTTCTTGGGGGGGTTAAAAAACGCTTTGACAATAAATGAGTATTGGGATAATGCACTAAGCTGGTGCACCCTCACTTCTTTATCTTTTTCCAGTACTTTGTTGGGACTCTCCCCAGTCCTGAGAGGTCTGCAAGGTGGGGTGCACTTACTTCTACTGCTGGGAAGTGGATGTGTTTGAAGATTCTGTGCCAGACCCCGACATTCATTTGCATGAGGTGTATAAATATGATGACATGCAACAGCTGCACAGGAATAGATAGATCTGAACAAAGCACCATCCCGAGAAAGACTGAAACCAGATTAGATTTCCTGTCTGCTGTCAGAAACTGCATTTCAAGGGGTAACCCCTCTTCATCAGAGCCAAATGATTAAACGCATTTGTGTATGAGTATAATATTTGCTTTTAAGGATTAATAAAAGGTGTATTAAGGTAATGCGCTAAGCTAGTGCACCCTCTTTCTGTTGTTTTTCAATGCTGTACACAGCGGGGCATCCTCAGTAATAGGAGGGCAGCAAATCACGGTGGCATCCTATAGCTTTGGGACTATAGAGTTAAGACAACAGGAAATGAACTGACCTTTAAGTACCACACTTGAGTGCAGGAGGTTGCGTTTATTCTTCTAACTCTATAGAGACCTGAAGCCCTGTGTATGCCTGACATGGATTGCCTACCTATAGTATCTCATGCTTTTTCAAACCTCCCCTTTTATACACAAGACTGGGAGTGGTAACTGGGACATTCCATCCTTGTGGAGGACTGGGACCAATCCTTCCTCCTGACTTTTAAAATGAGTATAGCTAGCCAAACCCAAGAGAGGAATTTTAAACTTTTTACAAGACGGCATAGAAGTCTAGCCACATTACACAGGAATATACCATCAATCCCTGACTGGTGCTGGAGGTGTGACAAATCAGGGGGTACTCTGCTGCATACATGGTGGGCTTGTTCTCGCGTATCCAGTCTTTTTGGAAATCTTTATTTAAACTTTGTTATCTAAACAGTGGATGAAGCTGGCCAGAAACCCCTGAAGTGGAACTTCTCTCCAACATACCTGGGTCAACTTCAACGAATAAAAAGGGTATCCTCTGCTTCCTCCTGTCCACATGGCATGCTCTCATTGGGTAGAGGAACTTAATCTCATCACCAGGATGGAGAGACTAACTGCTAGCTTCCATGAAAGGTATCCAAAGTTTTTGGCCTTGTGGAACACTTGGATCGACCTTTCTACTTCATGTAAACATCATTCCTTTCTCTAAAAAGCTTGCAGAACTCTATCCATGATGCTGGTGACTCTGAAAGTCTCTCAGTCAGGAGTCCTCCTTTCTTTACTTACCTTCTCTATCCCTTTCCTTTGTTCTCAGTCTCTGTGTGGAAGGTACTGGAACCTTGTTCTTATGAGTCTTATGCTGCGTACACGCGGTCGGTTTTTCAGACGGGAAATGTTCGATGGGAGCTAGTTGTCGGAAATTCCAACCGTGTGTAGGCTCCATCGGACATTTTCCGTCAGAATTTCCGACAAACAAAATTTGAAATCTGGATCTCAAATTTTCCAACAACAAAATCCGTTCTCGTAAATTCCGATCGTGTGTACACAATTCCGATGCACAAAGTTCCACACATGCTTAGAATCAGGCAGAAGAGCTGCACTGACTATTGAACTTCATTTTTCTTGGCTCGTCATACGTGTTGTACATCACCACGTTCTTGATGTTCGGAATTCCCGACAAGATTTGAGTGACCGTGTGTATGCAAGACAAGTTTGAGCCAACATCCATCGGAAAAAAAACATGGATTTTGTTGTCGGAATGTGCAATCGTGTGTACGTGGCATAAGTATCACTCTTACATTGGATTTGAGCGGTTGAGATGACACTGTTCATACCTACATTGTCTTCTGATGTGTCTGAGCAACCAACAGGTGTAGGATATTCTATCCATCTATATGACAACAACAAGGTCCCTCATACTCACCATGAGCTTGTGGTTCTTTGCTGTACATGACTTTAAATATCAAATTATTTCTTTGTACTGAAGTGCCTTCCTTTTCCTGTATTTCCCATTGACTCTAGAGGCAGCCTGTCTGTATTTGCTTCAAAACCTAATAAAACGTATTCTTTAAAAAATAAATGAAAACAATCTTTTATTAATACATTTAAACATACACGTAGAGAGTTTTATCTCATCTATAGCAGTACATGTGTAAATTAGCTATGAAATTTCCATTAATACTGCCATATATGTACCCAATTCCTCAATGATCAGCTTTCCTGAAAGGGATGCACCATATTCATTCAACACCAGCTGATTTCCACAGTGGGACGGGGAAATACTCAGTACTTTACCACATGCTTTCCTTTAGGAGTTATGGGAGACATCTCTAATGCCGCGTACACACGGTCGGACTTTCCGGCATACTTGGTCCGGCGGACCAGAGTCTGCCGGACAATCCGCCCGTGTTTGGGCGCCGGCGGACTTTTTCCCAAAAGCCCGCCGGACCTAGATTTGAAGAAAGTTTTAAATCTTTCCGCCGGACTCAGTTTCAGGCGGAAAGTCCGCTCGTGTGTGTGCTTGTCTGACGGAAAGCCCGCTCGTGTGTATGCTGGTCCGACGGACCAGATGCGACACGAGGGCAGGGTATTGTATCTCGCGCTCTCTGCAATAGGAAAAACAAATTTTCCTATTGCGGCGAGCGCGGGGCATACCAGGCCCTTAGGTCTGGTATTGATTATAAAGGGAACCCCCTACACCGAAAAAACGGCGTGGGGTCCCCCCTAAAATCCATACCAGGGTTGTCGGGAAGAGGCCCTTGTCCTCATCAACATGGGGACAAGGTGCTTTGGGGTGGGGGGGGCCCGCAGGGCGGCCCCCCTCCCCCAAAGCACCCACCCCCCATGTTGAGGGCATGTGGCCTGGTACGGTTCAGGAGGGGGGGCGCTCGCTCGTCCCCACCCCCTTTACTGACCGGCCAGGCTGCGTGCTCGGATCGGGGTCTGGTATGGATTTTAGGGGGGACCCCACGCCGTTTTTTTGGCGTAGGGGGTTCCCTTAATAATCCATACCAGACCTAAGGGCCTGGTATGCCCCGCGACGGGGCTCGCAAGGTGTCAATCTCGCCGATAAAAGCGGCAAGATTGACATCCTTTTCTAGTCCCGTCGCACCTGAGTCACGTTCAAAATGTCCGTGTGTGGGCAAGTCCGTTCATTCTGAAAGTCCGCCGAAAGTCCGTCGGAAAGACGGGCGGACTTAGCCCGCCGGAAAGTCCGGGCGTGTGTGGGCAAGTCCGTCCGTTTTAAAGTCCGGCGCACCTGGCGGACAAAGTCCGTCGGAAAGTGTGCCGGACCAAGTAGGATAGAAAGTCCGACCGTGTGTACGCGGCATAAGTGTCATCACAAAGAGTAATATCAGAGAAGACATATAATGATTTACAACATATGAATCCAATGTCAAAAAGGCTTAAAAACGTACATCAAAAAAGCATTATTACACCCATGCTACATACGATCACACAAAAGTCCGACGGATTTGTACGTGATGACGTACACCAGACTAATATAAGGAAGTTGATAGCCAGTAGCCAATAGCTGCCCTAGCGTGGGTTTTTGTCCGTCGGACTAGCATACAGACGAGCAGATTTCGGGGTCCGTCGTAGTTACGACGTAAAGATTTGAAACATGTTTCAAATCTAAAGTCCGTCAGATTTGCGACTGGAAAAGTCCGCTGAAAGTCCGGGGAAGCCCACACACGATCGGATTGTCAGCCAGCTTTAGTCCGTCGGCGTCCGTCTGACTTTTGTAGACGAAAAGTCCGACCGTGTGTACGCGGCATTAAAGTGTCTGAATAGCCAAAGTTTGGTCCAAACTTTTGCTCGGACCAAAGCTTAAACTCATCCCTAATGGCAAGCAAACATATCTCATCATAAGATGTGTTCACAATGACATACTTTTTATTGGGAGGTTTTGCCCAGTTGGGTGTTTTCATCACTTTCTGACTGTTCAAGTATATCTAAAGCCAGAAGTTTTCTTTTTTAAAATTTAGGTAAAGTCAGAAATAAATAAAAACCTCTGGATTTTTTGCTCTGTGTTTACCATTGGAGAGGTTCTTCACTTCATTACAACAGAAGGTTAAGAGAAACCCCCCTCCCTTAAGCAGATGTTGTCAGCGTTGGAAAATTTTCCTCCACTTCCTTACCACATAGCCCTGTATATTCTGCTTTCTGAGGAGGACATCTAAAAGTTTTTTTTTTCTCAGCTGTATCACTCCCGGAGGGAGGAAGTTCCACATTTTCACTGCTCTAACTGTAAATAATCATTTTTGCATTTCCAAAGTTAAGCCTTCTTTCTTCTAACCTCTCCAGAGTGAATAACTGTAATCAATGTCATTGATTCTCATAGTTGAGGTTCTCCATCCTCCATAGCTGAGTTCCCTATCTCCTATAGTTGAGCTCCTCCATCCTCTATAGCCGAGTGCCTCTATCCCCCACAGCTGAGCTCTTTCATCCCCCACAGCATATCTCCTCCATCCCCATAGCTGAGCTCCTCCACCCCCATAGCTGAGCTCCTCCATCTTCCATAGTTAAGCTCCTCCATCCTCCATAGCTGAGGTTATCAATCCCCATAGCTAAGCTCCTCCACCCCCCCAGGGTGACATCCTTCATCCCTCATGGCTGAGCTCCTCCATCCCATAGCTGAACTCCTCCACCCCCCATAGCTGAACTCTTCCATTCCGCATAGCTAAACAAATCCATCCCCCTAGCTGAGCCCCTCTATCTACCATAGCTGAGCTCCTCCATAGCCAAACTCCTTTCTCCATAACTGAGCTCCTCCATCCCCCATATCTGAACTCCTCCATCCCCCATAGTTGAGCTCCCCATCCCCCATAGCTGAACTCCTCCATTCCCTATAGCTTAGCCCCTCCATCTCCCATAGCTGAGCCCCTTCATCTCCCATTGCTGAGCTCCTCCATAGCCAAACTCCTCCTTTCCCCATATCTGAACTCCTCCATCCCCCATAGTTGAGCTCCCCATCCCCCATAGCTGAACTCCTCCATTCCCTATAGCTTAGCCCCTCCATCTCCCATAGCTGAGCCCCTTCATCTCCCATTGCTGAGCTCCTCCATAGCCAAACTCCTCCTTTCCCCATAACTCAGCTCCTCCACCCCCCCCCCCTTTTTTTTTTTTTCTCAAACAAAAAGGTTTTTATTTCAGCAAAAATTATTACATACAGTTCCGGAACACACATGTCACTATACAAAATAGCAGTACAATCAGACATGAAGACAGTAAATATTGCATCATCTCTCCCCCATACGTTTCCAATAAGCATATTATAATGTTTAATCCCTCCCATTAATCCTCTAACTGCGCATCTATATCTTCAGTAAATCACAATACAATCGCTTATTCTTAATTGTTTGCTACAGTACAATTATCAGACTCTCTAAAATAAACGGTCAATCACTAGATCTACTGGCGCAAGTCCAGGGACCTCCTCCTCCACCCCCCTTAGTTGAGCTCCTCCATCCCACATAGCTGAACTCCTCCATCCCCCATAGCTCAGCTCCTCCATCCCCCATAGCTCAGCTCCTCCACCCCACATAATTATTTTGGTTGCCTATTTCTGAACTCTTTGCAATTCAACATCTTTCCTGAGGATTGGTGGCCACAACTGAACTGCATTTTCCAGAGGATGGTGAACCGATGTTTTCTAAAGGGTAGAATGATTTATTTATCACTGAGGTGTATGCCATTTTTACTGCATAAGACTTGTCCATTAGACTTGCTTGTTGCAGCTTGGCATTGCATACTATTGCTAAGTCTGTGATCTACAAGCCCCCTCAACCTTTTTCCAGCACTAATTTTCCCAGGGCAGCCTCTCCTGAAGACAATATTCACCAGGACAAAAAGAAACATTGAATCTCCCCAGTGGGGACAAAGGCAGCAACAGGAACTCAAGAGGTTATAATCCTTTCCTACTTCGTCCGAAACTAAAAGATCATTATTTTCTAAACATTGGCTTTATTTTTTAGTTTTTATTTCCCTTGTGGAACAATCTCCGGGCTCCATTACGGATCTGGCTTGTTCTTACTCCATACACCAATGGGTTTATCATTGGAGGTGTTAGGAGGTAGATGAGTGAAAGGATGGAATGGATAGAGGGTGGGATGTGTTTCCCAATCCTGTATGCCAGAAGAGTGAAGCCACCTGGGATATAGAAGAATGACATGACACACACATGAGAGGAACATGTGGACAATGCCTTAGACCGGGCCTCTTTGGAGGACAGTTTTAGCACAGCTTTGATGATGAAGATATAGGATAACATTATAGTGGAAATATCAAACACAAGCGTCAAAATCAATTGTATGAGGCCAAATAAGCTGTTGATATTGATGTTGCCAATTGAGGCCTTCGCTATGGACATGTGATCGCAGTAAGATGTGCTAATCACTTCATGTCTATGGTAGGTAAACCGGACCACAAGGAAGACACAAATGCCGATTATGAGTGCCCCTCGTAAAGCCAGAGTGAAGCAAATCCGGGTGATCACAGGTGCAGTAAGAATGGAAGAGTATCTTAATGGTTGGCATATTGCTACATAGCGATCAAACGCCATCGCCACCAGGACTCCGGACTCCATAAAGGCGAGGAAATGGACAAAAAACATCTGGATGACACATCTACTAAAAAGCACAATCCGAGAGCTCAGCCAAAGGATGGTCAACGTCTGTGGTGCTATAGAAAGGGAGAGCATGAGGTCTGTGATGGCCAACAATGACAGGAAGATGTACATGGGAGCATGGAGACCACGATCAGATAGAATGATGAAAACAACAAGAGGGTTTCCTATCATTGAGCAAATGAACATGATGAAGAACGGTACCCCAATGATGGAATGGAACTTCTCCAGTCCAGGAACTCCAAGAAGGGTGAACCTCACCAATCTCAATTCTGTAATGTTTACTGACATTTTTTAGGCTTTACAAGTCTTTACATAAAAAAAATATCATTAATAATAATATAATATCAATACATTGTATTATAGAATCTCTCACTGGTCTGCAAAAAGAAGCCAAAGGTTTTGGAGAATGTTCTCAGTACTTGGGTTTGACATCTGCAATACTGTGGGGGGGGGATATAAACACAAATGAAATTGTATCTCTAACTTTTTCACCTTTTCCAGTAGTTTGAATGCTCGTTTCTGGGTTCAGCGGACTTCATTTCATCATGAAGAACTAAATTAGCCATTGACAACATTTTGCCTAAGAGGAAATGCGCTTTTTTGCTCTCCGAGCTGCATGGACAAATTTTTCTCAAAAAACGAAATGTAAAATTCAAATTTGTTTTATTTCTTTATTTAACCATTTTACAGCGGCAGCAGTTTGGGGGTTACACACTCCCAGAAAAAGGCAAATGGGGTCAGCACCGCTCCAAAGGCTTTCCTTCGAGATCTTCAGCTGCCAAAAAATCCTGTTTGCCTGCCTGGGTCCGCAAACCCCTTATGCAAGTAGAAAAGAAAAAGATAGCGGCACTTCCAGAGAATAAAAACAGCTCCTTTTATTGTGCAAAAATGGGAATGAAAGACATGCCACACACACTCAACCCACGGAGGGTCAGCAGACGCGTTTCACATTCCTGTGCTTAATCCTTGCTCCTTGCGCTATCAGCTCTAAAGTTATAAAAAGCCATCAGCTATATAGTAGTATCTGTAGCTGTTGAGCTTCTTTTTCTAGAGTAAAGTTTCTCTTTAAGGGCATATTTTTTATTCCAGTAAAACCATCAACACAATTTTTTTTTACCTTCGATGAGACCAACGACTTGATTCACTTTATAAGTAGTGCTATGAAAATACAAATAATATGAATATTTCCCTATGCATTTAGCATAGATTAGATATTCAGTGTAGAATCTATATTCAGTCAGTACAGGCAGTGTATTTGAAATATATATATATATATATATATATATATATATATATACCATCTGAAAGAGAGAGGGATCACAAGGTGTGAAGAGGTATTTGGAAGAAGTGGAGATTTATATAAAGGAGAACTGCACTGAATTTTTGTTAAAGCGCATTGGCACATGGGTGTACATACACTGCCTGCATGCCACTAACTAAGCTGCCTAATCTTATTTCATTATTACACTATACGGCCGCCATGTAAGCGGCAGCCTTATATAGTTTGATGCCTAGACTTAGTCCACCTAAGCCATGATTGGCCTTTTGCCAATTATGACTCTCTTAGCAGAGGGGGCTGGGATTGACCAAAGCATGCAGGTCAGGTGCATGCTTTGGCCAATCATCATACAGCAATGCACTGCGAACTCGCAGTGCATTATGGGGCGTTCCACGGTGCTCAAATTTCCTGCGAACGCCCCATAACGTTCGGTTCATCTTAGAACAAACAAACACTAGATGTTCGAGTTGAACTTGCGTTCGACTGGAACCGCGGGCTCATCCCTACTGCTCACATGGAGGACTTCTCTGGGAGACCACCTTCACCAGATGTGGGGCTCCGGGGTCCCTTCTCCACCTTCACCTCACAGCAAGCTATGAGGCCGAAACTTCCTCTGGGTGTGGTGTTTTATATGGACTTATTGTGAGATCATTTTATAGAAATATTTATTTTTATTTGTATTTTCACAGCACTACTTATAAAGTGAATAACTGATACTTTATATGTTTGTTTGTATATTTGTAATATATGGTGGCATCAGTGAAATTTATTTATATTGACATGCATGTTTTTTAGCACTTGATTTGTGATTTAAATAATTATCACTTTAATAGTTTTATAGCGTTTTTTTCTTATGGAATTAAAGGCATATTTTTCCTTCCAGTGACACCAACAACAAAGAAACATTTTTTCCTTCCAATGACACCACCAACGAATGTATCATTTTTACTTTCAGTGACACCACCAACACAGGGCCATTTTATCTTCATAGCAATACTGGAGCATTCATCCTTCACCATTGTTAGCCCCATATTTTACTATGGGACACAACATGTATTACTATAAAACATGGCAACACGCGGCAAAAAATGGCAGAATCACATCCAAGTCAGCATGTTAGGGTGCATTGATAGCCCAATCAACTGGGTAGGAGCTTCGGGTTCTGGTTGGCCATGAATTTGACTCAAACTGAGCTTGTTCACAGTTCAGTGAATGGGCAAACTACACGGCCAGATTTGGATAGTTCCAGAACATCTGTCTGCTGCAGTCAGGTGTCATTCATTTAGCAACAATATCATTAATGCCACAACTTGTTTCGCAATATAAACCTATTTATTCAGTGACATCACCCAGATTCCATGATGCTGTGTAGACATCCCAGCAGTGGTAATGAACTGTCGTTTGTGATGAGAGTAGCGGTGGGAGAAGATCACCATGGCCCAAGTTGTCCTCACAGTGGATCATTGGGACATCATTTATCATAATTGACCCTGGATCAACATCACTGGATTGATGTTGAATTTAATTTTTTGGCCTAAAAGCAAAACGCTATGTGTGGGGGAAAACTAACACTGTACATCACCCTGAACACACCATCCCCACCGTGAAACATGGTGGTGGCAGCATCATGTGGTGGGGATGGTTTTCTTCAGCAGGGACAGGGAAGCTGGTCAGAGTTGATGGGAAGATGGATGGAGACAAATACAGGACAATCTTAGAAGAAAACCTGTTAGAGTCTACAAAAGACTTGAGACTGGGGCGGAGGTTCACCTTCCAGCAGGACAACGACCCGAAACATCCAGCCAGAGCTACAATGGAATGGTTTAGATCAAAGCATATTCATGTGTTAGAATGGTCCAGTCACAGTCCAGACCTAAATCCCATTGAGAATCTGTGGCAAGACTTGAAAATTGCTGTTCTCAGACGCTCTCCATCCAATCTGAGAGAGCTTGAGATATTTTACAAAGAAGAATGGGCAGAAATGTCCTCTCTAGATGTGCAAAGCTGGTAGAGACATCCCCAAAAAGACTTGCAGCTGTAATTGCAGAGAAAGGGGGTTCTACAAGGTATTACAAATGCCCCCCCCCCCACACTTTTCACATATTTATTTGTATCATTTATCATGTTCCTTCCACTTCACAATTATGTGCCACTTTGTGTTGGTCTATCACAAAAAATCCCAATAAAATACATTTACCTTTTTGGTTGCAACATGACAAAGTGTGGAGAATGTCAAGGGGTATAAATACTTTTTCAAGGCTCTGTATTTTAGAAATCTATACCGCATTTTGGTGACTAGATGGAACTGATGATAAAAGGAATTGATCTATTAGAAAGAAAGATTGGGACATTTCACTAAATTTGCATGAATATTTTATAAATACCCCTTATATTTTTTTTGTCCACTGGCTATTCTTTTTTATTTGTAAAAAAATGTAAAACGTTCAGGATAATGAGGGGGCAATTTCCAGCACAGAACCAGGATAGGTGAACGGAACTTCTGTAATATTCAGGTGACATTAAAAGTCTATTGTATCCTTAAAAACTACCAAATGCAACTTCATTTTTTCTTCTCATTAACTCCAATAAATTACACCAAAATGCAAAATTTTGCCCAAATCTCCAGATTTTCACTGAGATTACAGGAAAATGAAGACTCTCAGTTTGGCTCCTCCTACTTCTATCTGTTGTGTGTTATAAGATCTGAAAAGCTCTAGTGGAATCTCTTTGGTACCATACAGACAATGATGGGATGGTAGGCGCACAGAGATGAAAGTAGAGGTGACCAAACCAACTCACAAATGAGAAGATTCGGGCAATGAGTTCTGATTTGTCCGACTTATAGAGAAACATCCGATTCCTAAATCCCAAATTCCTTCCAATATTCTGTATGACCAGAATCTGTCATATGGAGTGATCCCGGTAGTACATTTGTGGAAAACATGGTCAGTGCAAGTTCATGTGTTCTGCATGATAGGAAGGATTTTGCATGTGATGACATGCAGCAGCTGCACAGGAATACATGAATCTAAACAATGCACTGTGCCGAGAGAGACTGAAGTCAGATTAGATTTCCTGTCTGTAGTCAGTAATTGGAAGAGAGGAAGGATTGTAGAATACAAATAGGAAGTGAAGCAATGTGTACCTACCTCGAGTATTGTGTACCCACACCCAGCAGTGTATCTACCCCAAGAATCATTCCTACACTTCCCCAGCAATAGGGATGAGCTTCGTGTTCGAGTCGAACCCATGTTCGACTCGAACATCGTCTGTTCGCCCGTTCGCCGAATTGCGAATGATATGGGCCGTTCGCGCTAAATTCGTGTGGCGCGTCACGGCCCATAATTCACTGCGGTATCGCAGTGCATTGCTGGCTGATGATTGGCCAAGCATGCACTATGACCCGCATGCTTGGCCAATCACAGCGCCGTCAGTAGAGAGAGCTGTAATTGGCCAAAGCCAGGGTGGCTTTGGCCAATTATGGCTCAGGGGATTTAGTACACACCCCACACTATATAAGGCCGCCTGCACGGCGGCCCTGTGTAGTGTGTGTTCCGGTGTGCTGAGAGATAGAGAGAGAGAGAGAGACAGTGTCATTTGATTTGAGTTAGCTAGATTAGGCAGAACAGTCAGTCAGTTAGCTGCACTTACAGTGTATTGTGTATATATATGCATCCCAGGTGTTGCATATATATATATATATACACTGTATTCAGTTTAGCTAGATCCGTTCCTGTTATCTTCTATCTAGACTATTTACATTTAATGCAGTGCGTCCTGCTCACAGTGTTCAGCTAGATCCGTTCCTGTTATCTTCTAGACTATTTACATTTAGTGCAGTGCGTCCTGCTCACAGTGTTCAGCTAGATCCGTTCCTGTTATTTACATTTAGTGCAGTGCATCCTGCTCACAGTGTTCAGCTAGATCCGTTCCTGCTATTTACATTTAGTGCAGTGCGTCCTGCTCACAGTGTTCAGCTAGATCCGTTCCTGCTATTTACATTTAGTGCAGTGCGTCCTGCTCACAGTGTTCAGCTAGATCCGTTCCTGCTATTTACATTTAGTGCAGTGCGTCCTGCTCACAGTGTTCAGCTAGATCCGTTCCTGTTATTTACATTTAGTGCAGTGCGTCCTGCTCACAGTGTTCAGCTAGATCCGTTCCTGTTATTTACATTTAGTGCAGTGCGTCCTGCTCACAGTGTTCAGCTAGATCCGTTCCTGTTATCTTCTAGACTATTTACATTTAGTGCAGTGCGTCCTGCTCACAGTGTTCAGCTAGATCCGTTCCTGTTATCTTCTAGACTATTTACATTTAGTGCAGTGCGTCCTGCTCACAGTGTTCAGCTAGATCCGTTCCTGTTATCTTCCTACTGACAGGCAGGCTTGTCTGGTTACAGTATATAAAGCTACCTGAAGAAAATTACATGTGTTCTATTTGATCCTATTAGTACCACGGTCAGGCAGCTAGACTATTTACATTTAGTACAGTGCGTCCTGCTCACAGTGTTCAGCTAGATCCGTTCCTGTTATCTTCCTACTGACAGGCAGGCTTGTCTGGTTACAGTATTTACAGCTACCTGAAGAAAATTACAGGTGTTCTATCCCAGCTTAGTGCAGCTACAGGCCATTAGTATGTCTGGAAGGCCAAGAAGGAGAGGCAGACAGTCACAAGCCAATAAGAGAGGGCAAGCAGGCTCTGTGTCTAGTGCTGGTTGTGGAGACGGTGCATCCTCATCAGCACGTGGCCATGGGACACGCTTGGCCTTTTTTTCGGCAGCTGGCCGTGTTGAGCCGCAACATGCGGAAGACTTGGTCGAGTGGATGACCAAGCCGTCCTCATCCTCCTCATCCTCTCTCACCCATGCCCAGGGTGCTTTGTCTGGCAAAGCAGCGGCCTCTTCCCTCAGCTCAATGTCATCAGTGACTCCTTCCCTAGCTCCACCATGTCCTCATGAGGATTCCCTCGAACTGTTTGACCACAGTGTTGGGTACATGCTCCAGGAGGATGCCCAGCGTTTGGAAGGCTCTGATGACGATACTGAGCTCGATGAAGGCAGTAACATGAGCACGGACAGAGGGGGTGCCCAAGAAGGACAGCAATCTGGCAGTCATGCTCCCCCTGCTGCAGCATACTGCCAGGTTTGCTCCAGTGATGAGGAGGGAGGGGATGATGAGGTCACTGACTCAACGTGGGTGCCTGATAGGAGAGAGGAGGAGGAGGAGGAGGAGGAGGAGGAGGCGGCGGCACATCACCAACGAGGCAGGATGCCCTCCAGGGGCCAGCCTAAGGGCAGCACATTGACTGCATCACACCCCAAAGCTCCACATGTGCAGGGCGCTGCAGTCTTCCACATGTGCAGGGCGCTGCAGTCTCTGCGCGTTATTCAAAAAGTTCTTTGGTGTGGGCCTTTTTTGAGACGAGTGCATCAGATCGCACCGCTGCTATTTGCAACATATGTCTCAAGCGTATCTCGCGTGGCCAAAACATCTCCCGCTTGGGTACCACATGCTTGACCAGACATATGTTGACCTGCCATGCAGTTCGTTGGCAAGCGTATCTAAAAGACCCACACCAAAGAACAAAGAGGATCTCTCCTTGCTCCTCATCAGCTGAGATTTCCAACCCCACTAGACCTTCAGTCCTCTCTGAGACCTGCAGTGAGAGGAATGAAGGTGTAGAATTAGGTGTGTCACAGCCAAGTACTTGTGGGCAATCTGCTTTTGGTACACTGACGTCAGATTGTACCAGGCAAATTTCCCTGCCCCAGCTGCTGCACCGCCGAAAGAAGTTTGCTCCCAGCCATCCACATACCCAGCGGTTGAATGCTAGCTTGGCAAAATTGCTAGCACTTCAACTGCTGCCTTTTCAGTTGGTAGACTCTGCCCCCTTCCGTGAGTTTGTTGAATGTGCGGTTCCTCAGTGGCAGGTACCCAAACGCCACTTTTTCTCACGGAAGGCGATTCCGGCTCTCTACCGGCATGTGGAAGGCAATGTCCATGCCTCGCTGGACAGGGCGGTCAGCGGTAAGGTGCATATTACCGCTGACTCATGGTCCAGCAGGCATGGACAGGGACGTTACCTAAGTTTCACGGCGCATTGGGTGACTCTGCTGGCAGCTGGGAAGGATGCAGGACAAGGTGCAGTAGTGTTGGAGGTTGTTCCGCCACCACGCCTCCAAAATGCTGATTGTGACACACCTCTCTCCTCCACCCCCTCCTCTTCTTCTTCCTCCATGGCCTCTTCCTCGGAACCAGCGGTGCTCCGTAGGCGTTCAAGGGGCTACGCAAGTACGCAGGCCAAAAGATGCCATGCGGTGCTTGAGCTGGTGTGCTTGGGGGACAGGAGCCACACTGGGGCAGAGGTTCTGTCAGCTCTGCAGGGGCAGGTTCAGAGGTGGTTGACGCCACGCCAACTTAAGGCAGGAATGGTGGTTTGCGACAATGGCACCAACCTCCTCTCTGCCCTCCGACAGGGACAAATGACCCATGTGCCCTGTTTGGCTCACGTCCTTAACTTGGTGGTGCAGCGGTTCTTGGGCAGGTACCCGGGCTTACAGGATGTCCTGAGGCAGGCCAGGAAAGTCTGTGTGCATTTCCGCCGGTCATATAATGCCAGTGCTCGGCTGACGGACCTCCAAAAGGAGTTTAACCTGCCCAAGAACCGCCTAATCTGTGACATGCCCACCAGGTGGAACTCAACGTTGGCCATGCTGCAGCGGCTGCACACGCAGCAGAGGGCCATCAATGAGTACCTGTGCGACTATGGCACCAGGACAGGGTCAGGGGAGCTTGGTTTTTTTTCCCCACGCCAGTGGGCCATGATCAGGGATGCATGCACTGTCCTGTCACCATTCGAGGAGGCCACGAGGATGGTGAGCACTGACAGTGCATGCATCAGTGACACTGTCCCCCTTGTCCACCTGTTGGAGCACACGCTGCGTGGAATAATGGACAGGGCACTTGAGGCAGAACAGAGGCAGGAAGAGGAGGACTTCCTTAGCTCTCAAGGCCCCCTTTATCCAGACAGTGTTCCTGCGTGCCCGCCGATCACACAGGAAGAGGACGAGGAGGAGGAGGAGGAGGAGGAAGATTGTGTCAGTATGGAGGTGGAGCCTGGCACTCAGCATCAGCAGCAGTCTTTAAGGGATCAGTCCCAAGGAACACATGGACTTGTACGTGGCTGGGAGGAGGTGGCTGCGGACGTTGTTGTCCTTAGTGACCCAGAGGACTCCGGACCAAATGCCTCAGCAAACCTACGCTGCATGGCCTCCCTGATCCTGCAAAGCCTGCGTAAGGATCCTCGTATTCGTGGTATCAAGGAGAAGGACCAATACTGGCTGGCAACCCTCCTTGATCCACGTTACAAGGGTAAGGTTGCGGACCTTATCTTGCCATCGCAGAGGGAGCAGAGGATGAAACATCTTCGGGAGGCCTTGCAGAAAGGTCTGTGCAACGCGTTCCCAGAGACTGGGAGGTTACAAACTCCTGTTTCTGGACAACGTGTTGCTGAGGCTTCGGTCAGTCAAAGAAGGAGCGGTGGAGAAGGTGGCCGTCTGACCGATGCGTTCAGACAATTTTTTGGTCCGCAGCCCCAAGGTATGATCGGTTCCAGCAACCATCGCCAGCGTCTGTTTTACATGGTGCAGGAATACCTAGGGGCAAGATCAGACTTGGACACCTTTCCCACTGAAAATCCTCTGGGTTACTGGGTCTTGAGGATGGATCACTGGCCAGAGCTTGCACAGTATGCAATTGAGCTACTGGCCTGTCCTGCATCCAGCGTTCTTTCGGAACGCACATTCAGTGCTGCTGGAGGCGTGGTAACCGATCACAGGGTGCGTCTGTCCACCGACTCGGTCGATCGGCTGACCTTCATAAAAATGAATGAGTCTTGGATCACCACCAGCTACCAAGCACCTGATGCTGATGTAACCGAATAATTTTTTTTGAAATCTCAGATCCCTTCAAAGACTGCCTATGCTGATGCTGAGTGACTATCCCTGAGTAATTATCCTCTTCCTCCTCAATCATCACGCTGATAGCTTGTAAGAACATTTTTGGTTCTGGGCGCTACCACCAGTGCCTAAGGCCCAATTTTTCAGCCCCTGTTTAACAGGGGCGTGTAATTACAATTTTTGATGCAATACTTTGCAGCAGGGCTCATTTTTGCGTTCCAACTAGAGTATCTGTGAGGGGTTGCAGTGTTGTGGCACCAGCACCAGTGCCTTAGGCCCAATATTTCAGCCCCTGTTCAACAGGGGCATATAATTACAATTCTTGATCTAATATTTCACAGCAGGGCCCTGTGAGGGCTTACAATGTTGTGACCACAACAACACCTAAGGCCCAAATTTCTGCTGAGTATATAGGGCAGGCCCCTACTTTCAAACATCTAACTTACAAACGACTCCTACTTGCAAACGGAAGGAGACAACAGGAAGTGAGATGAAATCTACCCCTAGGAAG
This sequence comes from Aquarana catesbeiana, assembly GCF_042186555.1. Taxonomy (NCBI): domain Eukaryota; kingdom Metazoa; phylum Chordata; class Amphibia; order Anura; family Ranidae; genus Aquarana; species Aquarana catesbeiana. The sequence goes on from NC_133325.1 coordinate 6,614,741, forward strand.
GGAAATTCTCTCCTGTAAGAGTTAATATGGGAAAAACATTTCTCCTTTCCACTGATGCTTTATCACCAATCCTTGTTCCACAAAAAAAAACAAATTTTCAAAAAACATTTGTCATTGGGACAAAAAGTGAGGTGAAATCTTCTGAAGAGGAGCACAGACAGCAAAACAAATGTCACAGGGGTGATAACCCTTCCCTATGTTTTCCAAAAAGCTTAAAAAAGATTTTTTGGCTGGAGCTAAACACGTTAAAAATGTACCCGTTAAAAATTACAAACAGATTCTACTTAACAACAAACCTACAGTCCCTGTCTTGTTTGCACCGCCTGTATACTGCTGTTCAGAGTATATTGGGCCTGGGGGCCCCCACACCTTTCCTTATTTTAATTTGGGTGCGGGGTTCCCCTTAATATCCATACAAGACCCAAAGGGCCTGGTAATGGACTGGGGGGTACCCATGCCATTTGTCTCACTGATTTTCATCCATATTGCCATGACCTGACATGACATTAAACCCGCAAGCAGTTTTAAATGAGATTTTTTCCTTTAAAAATGACATTTGGTGCAGGGACTGTTCTAAACATGGGAAACACGCGTCACTTTACAGGCATACTATAGACACCCCCCAGGTACGATATTTAAAGGAATATTTCACTTTTTTTTTTTACTTTAAGCATCATTAAAATCACTGCTCCCGAAAAAACGGCCGTTTTTAAAAGTTTTTTTTGCATTGATACATGTCCCCTGGGGTAGGACCCGGGTCCCCAAACCCTTTTTAGGACAATACCATGCAAATTAGCCTTTAAAATGAGCACTTTTGATTTCGAACGTTCGAGTCCCATAGACATCAATGGGGTTCTAACGTTCGTGCGAACTTTCGGTCCGTTCGCGGGTTCTGGTGCGAACTGAACCGGGGGGTGTTCGGCTCATCCCTACCCAGCAATGTGTACATATCCAGGAATGTGTCCCTACCTCCAGTAATGTATACCTACATCATGCAATGTTTATTTACCCCAAACAGTCTGTAATTACCTCCCAGCAATGTGTACCTACCTTGCAGCAAGACAGGCAGCTAACAGAACCTCCAGTTTGTGTTATTGGGAAGAAGGCTGAGGTCAGATTATTATCTTTATACAGCAATAATGGAGATTGCAGATCACAGTCACCTCACCAGTGTACAGCTCACACAGCACTCAGTGTTGTCCTACCAGCTTCTATTAATACAGATCAATGTGACTTGACTCCCTCCAGGTTTCTGTACAGAGAGACTATGAGAGGTCAACGCTCCACCTGGAATCCTCCCTAGATGGAGCCATGTACAGAAAAAGCCATGGAGCCAGCACTGAGACTAAGAGAGGACAACACTCCACCCGGAATCCTCCCTAGATGGAGCCATGTACAGAAGACCCCATGGAGCCAGCACTGAGACTAAGAGAGGACAACACTCCACCCGGAATCCTCCCTATATGGAGCCATGTACAGAAAACCCCATGGAGCCAGCACTGAGACTAAGAGAGGACAACACTCCACCTGGAATCCTCCCTAGATGGAGCCATGTACAGAAAACCCCACAGAGCACAGCACTGAGACTAAGAGAGGACAACACTCCACCTGGAATCCTCCCTAGATGGAGCCATGTACAGAAATACCCCACAGAGCACAGCACTGAGACTAAGAGAGGGCAACACTCCACCTGGAATCCTCCTTAGATGGAGCCATGTACAGAAAACCCCACAGAGCCAACACTGAGACTAAGAGAGGACAACACTCCACCTGGAATCCTCCCTAGATGGAGCCATGTACTGAAAACCCCACAGAGCCAACACTGAGACTAATGGCCTGTACACATGATCGGAAAATCGGCCAGCAAAAGACCGATGAGAGCATTTGGTCGGAAAATGAGACCGTGTGTATGCTCCATCGGTCTTTTGCTTGCGGATTTCCAGCCAGCAAAAGATTGAGAGCAGGTTCTCAATTTTTCGGTCGGAAAAAGTTCCTAGCCAAAAATGCCATCGTCTGTACAAATTCCGACGCGCAAAATTCCTACGCATGCTCTGAAACAATTTGACGCATGCTCAGAAGCATTGAACTTCATTTTCTTGGCTTGTCGTAGTGTTGTACGTCACCGCGTTCTTGTTGGTCCAAAGTTCAAAGATCTTTTGTGTGACCGTGTGTGTGCAAGGCAAGCTTGAGCGGAATTCCGTTGGAAAAACCATCCATGGCATAAGAAAGGATGACACTCCACCTGGAATCCTCCCTAGATGGAGCCATGTTCTGAAAACCCCACAGAGCCAGCACTGAGACTAATGCCGTGTACACACGGGCAGACTTTTCGACCAGACTGGTCCGACAGAACGAATCCGTCGGACAAACCGACTGTGTGTGGGCTTCATCGGACTTCTGACGGACCTTTTCGTTCGAAAATCAGACGTACTTTAGATTTGAAACATGTTTCAAATCTTTCCTGACAGATTTGAGTCAGGTAGAAAAATCTGCTTGTCTGAATGCCGGTCCGACGGACGAAAACAGACACTAGGGCAGCTGTTGGCTACTGGCTATCAACTTCCTTATTTTAGTCCGGTCATACATCATCACGTACGAATCCATCAGACTTTGGTGTGATCGTGTGTAGCCAAGTCCGTTTGTCGAAAGTCTGTCGAAAGTCAGTCAAAAGTCCTCCGAAAGTCCGTCGGAAAGACCGTCAGACCTTTGATGTCGAAATGTCCGCCCGTGTGTACACGGCATAAGAAAGGACAACACTCCACCTGGAATCTTCCCTAGATGGAGCCATGTACAGAAAACCCCACAGAGCCAGCACTGAGACTAAGAGAGGACAACACTCCACCTGGAATCCTCCCTATATGGAGCCATGTTCTGAAAACCCCGCAGAGCCAGCACTGAGACTAAGAGAGGACAACACTCCACCTGGAATCATCCCTAGATGGAGCCATGTACAGAAAACCCCACAGAGCCAACACTGAGACTAAGAGAGGACAACACTCCACCTGGAATCCTCCCTATATGGAGCCATGTTCTGAAAACCCCACAGAGCCAGCACTGAGACTAAGAGAGGACAACACTCCACCTGGAATCCTCCTTAGATAGAGATATGTACAGAAAAACCCACAGAGCCAGAACTGAGACTTACTGTATGTAACATTGGACACGTTTACTGAATTTCAGAACTTTATTTACCCACAAGATGGCGCTGCCAATTGATCTTGCCTAACTCTGACTGGATTAGTCAGGAGCAGTCTGGGAGAAGTAGTCTTGAAGCAGAATCCTAACTATGGCATCCATGGGCTACAATTACAAGGCCCATACACACCTGGCGCCAGGAGGGAACATATAAAAATATAAGCAGTAGTTGGGGGAAGCATGCCAACTGGGTAGGAGTGAGCAAGACTTGCAGTGTCAAGTTATGCTGTGCAAAGCCATGCTGTGTTAAGATGTGCTGTGCCAAGCTGTGTGGCACCAGAGAGACAGAGGACTGCTCTGCTGAACACTAAAACTAGGAGGCTGATTTAAATGCAGGAATCTGCTATCTAGAATTGCTGTCCAGGTCACCATTGCATCTGCTACTGTATGCTATGCCACTGCTTAAGGGGCCTCCCACCTAGAGAGATGGGCTCAGGCGTGTTCAGGATCCTAGTCCCAGCCCACCTGCCCAATCCTGCCAGGAAGCAGACACTGCACACCGCTAATCAAAGGTCAATGTTTTAAAGGGCTCCAATGTTGCCAGCAGAAGCTCACCATAAAGACTGTCCTGGAAATATTTCCAAGATGAAGTGATGTACAGAAATCCCCACAGAGACAACACTGAGACTAAGAAAGGATGACACTCCACCTGGACCGCACCAAACACCACTTTCCATTGATTAAGGTGCATCCACGTGAAAATTTCCCCATCTCTATTACATTTCGGTAATAAGCCCCCCCCATCATGCCTGGGAGGCCAACAAGGGAAGGTAGACTTTCCCATGGCACTGTGAGGGGGCCAGCAGTGTAGGTGTTCACAGGCAAAGGTAGACTGGCTTACTAAACCATACTCATCCTCATACTCCTCATCCTCCGTCACCCAAGCAGAGACTAGTACACAGTCCACTGCAGTGGCCAGAGTGGCTAAACCTGCCTCCTTGTCCACAGCTATTCCTGCCATAGCCCCAGCATCAGGCATGGAGGAGTCAGCTGGGTTATTTGAACACAGCATCACCCACATGCTTCTTGATGATGCACATCCCTTACTTGATTCAGATCTTCGTTCTAAGGTTGAGGAAGGAACATGAGCCTACAGAGAGGTACACAACAAATTGGCAGTCGTGCTCCCCCAGCCGCAGCATAGGGATGAGCCGAACACCCCCCGGTTCGCAGCAGAACATGCAAACAGGCAAAAAATTTGTGCGAACACCGTTAAAGTCTATGGGACACGAACGTGAAAAATCAAAAGTGCTAATTTTAATGGCTTATATGCAAGTTATTGTCATAAAAAGTGTTTGGGACCTGGGTCCTGCCCCAGGGGACATGGATCAATGCAAAAAAAAGTTTTAAAAACAGACGGTTTTTCGGGAGCAGTGATTTTAATAATGCTGAAAGTGAAACAATAAAAGTGAAATATTCCTTTAAATTTCGTACCTGGGGGGTGTCTATAATATGCCTGTAAAGTAGCGCATTTTTCCCGTGTTTAGAACAGTCCCTGCACAAAATTACGTTTCTAAAGGAAAAAAAGTCATTTAAACTACTCACAGCTATTAATGAATTGTCGGGTCCTGGCAATACAGATAAAAGTCATTGAAAAAAATGGCATTGAAAAAATGCCAGTCCATTACCAGGCCCTTTGGGTCTGGTATAAATATTAAGGGGAACCCCGAACCAAAATGTAAATGTAAAAAAAAAATTGCGTGGGGGTCCCCCCAAATTCCATACCAGGCCCTTCAGGTCTGGTAGGGATTTTAAGGGGGACCCCACGCCAAAATAAAAAAAATGGCACGGGGTCCCCCCAAAAATCCTTACCAGGCCCTTATCCGAGCACGCAACCTGGCAGGCCGCAGGAAAAGAGGGGGACGAGAGAGCGCCCCCTCTCCTGAACCGTACCAGGCCACATGCCCTCAACATGGGGAGGGTGCTTTGGGGTATCCCCCCAAAGCACCTTGTCCCCATGTTGATGGAGACAAGGGCCTCATCCCCACAACCCTTGCCCGGTGGTTGTGGGGGTCTGCGGGCAGGGGGCTTATCAGAATCTGGAAGCCCCCTTTAACAAGGGGACCCCCAGATCCCACCCCCCCTGTTTGAAATGGTAACGGGTACATTGTACCCAAACCATTTCACAAAAAAAGTGTCAAAATGTTAAAAAAAAACAAGACACACCTTTTGACAAGTCCTTTATTAAAAAAAAAAAAAATAAAAATGTCTCAAAAAGTCCATTCATCTTCTTCTCTCGCTCCGCCGACAGACCAAAAAATAAATAATAAAGATCTGCCTCCATGGGAGGCACCCACCTCATGACGCTTTAGAGCGGATGACAGTTCTTTTATAAGTGAGGGCGGGGCCACGCGGTGACGTACCCGGGTGACCCCGCCCCCCTCTGATGCCCGGGGACTTCTTAATGGCTTCCCCATGGCATCAGAGGGGGACAGGGCCAAAAAATTTGGCGCAGGGTTCCCCTTAATATCCATACTGGACCTGAAGGGCCTGGTATGGAATTTGGGTGAACCCCCACGCAATTTTTTTTTACATTTTGGTTCGGGGTTCCCCTAATATTCATACCAGACCCAGAGGGCCTGGTAATGGACTAGGGGGGATCTCATACCGTTTTTTTCAATGACTTTTATCTGTATTGCCGGGACCCGACAATTCATTAATAGCCGCAAGTAGTTTTAAATGACTTTTTTTCCTTTAGAAATGTCATTTTGTGCAGAGACTGTTCTAAACACGGGAAACATGCGCCTCTTTACAGGCATACTATAGACACCCCCCAGGTACGATATTTAAAGGAATATTTCACTTTTATTGTTTCACTTAAGCATTATTAAAATCACTGCTCCTGAAAAAACGTCAGTTTTTAAAACTTTTTTTGCATTGATCCATGTCCCCTGGGGCAGGACCCAGGTCCCCAAACACTTTTTATGACAATAACTTGCATATAAGCCTATGATTTCTCCCATAGCCTTTTAAAGGGTGTTCCGTGGCTTTCGAATTTGCCGCGAGCACCCCAAATTGTTCGCTATTCGCTAAGTTGAACTTACGTTCGACTCGAACATCGGGCTCATCCCTACAGCAGCGTATTGCCAAGTTGTCTCCAGTGGTAATGAGGATGGAGGAGATGATGATGATGAGGTCACTGACATGACTTGGGTGCCGGATAGAGCAGAGGAGAAAAGTGAGGGTGAGGCACAACCCCAACGAGGCAGCCATCATGGAAGAGTAGAGAGCAGCCACTCTATTCCATCACATTGTGGGCTGTTCCCCCCTCTGATCCCTTTTAACATATATACACAAACTTACAGTATACTTATGGTAAATGTATTACTTTATTATCATAAGTAATGAGAACATTATGTTGAATCAATACACACACGGAAAAGCATCATCAGAAAAAGACCAAGTGGTGCATGAAGTCCTTTTTTGTGTCTTTTTTTTTATATACTTGTCTGAGTAGATGTGAACCATTTTTTAACCATTATGCAGTATACAGTAGATCTACTCAGACAAAAAAACTAAAAAAAGAAAACAAACAAAGACAAAACATAAAGGAAATAATTAATTAAATTAATAAATAAAAAAGGGTCAGATACGAATGGACCAATCTTCTATTTTTTTTTTTTTTTGATTTGGCAATAAAATTGTCATTAAAGGCCCACAACTAAAATACAAAAATTGCCCGGGGCCAATAGGGGACCTCATGAGAGGTTCTGTAACTTCACCTCTACTTGTTGCAGAGCACCGATCATACAGCAGTGTCTGTACATGGCACTTTCCTCAGCATGTTCCTATGAGTCCCCATAGATCAGTGACATCATGTGATGATCCCCACACACACAGACCCCCTAACCTGAGTACAGAATGGAGACAGTCAAGAGAAGACAGCGCTTAGAGTCCAGTGTACAGCCACAGAACAGGGAACATCCCCTCTGGGTAAGACGTGCATGGCAAGCCCCGCCCCTACATTGCATCCCGCCCACCAGGATCACAGCACTGGCTCTGCAGCTCTGATCTTCCATTGTGTTGTGTCTCTGGCTTGGACAATCAGGAGATGATCCTGTGTGTGGATGCAGAATGATCTTCTCTTCTGAGTGCAAATCAGCTGCATAATGGATCACAAGACATTGCACACACTACTGAGAAAGGGGCTATGGAGGGGGCAGAATTAACATAGGAGCTCCAGATCCTGGCTGCCTAAGCCTCGGGAAGAGCAACCTGGGGCCATAGTTGTGAGTAGCAGACATATCGAACACCCCCCTCCTCTCCCCCCCCTCTCTCTTTCTCAAACCCCTCTCTCACCCCACCCTCACCGGCTCTCTCTCTTGCATCCCTCTCTCGACAACTCTTTCTCTCTCCCTCTCCCCCTCTCTCTCTCTCTCTCTCTCACATTCCCCCCTCTCCCTATTTTTCTCTCATCCCCCTTTCACTCTCCCTCTCTAACCCCCTCTCTGACATCATCTTTCTCTCACCCTCCTCTCTCTCATTTGCCCCCTCGCTTTGTCACCCCCTCTCTTGACCCCTTTTTATCTCTTCCCTCTCTCTCTCTCGCTCCCCCTCTCTCTTGTCCATCTCTCTATCTTCCTCCATCTCTCTACTATGTTCTTATCTCCCCCATCTCTCCTCCCCCCTCTTCACTTCTGTCTCTATGCCTTCACCCCATCTTCACCTCTTAGTTTCTAATAGAAGTTTCTGTCTTAATTCAGGTTCTCAGTAAAAAAATATGTTCTGTCATCAGACATTCCATGTTTTCTCAGTGTAAAAAACAGGGCTGGAAATGCCGTCAGGAAGGAGCTGAGTGGCAGCCGAATGGCCGAGCAAGGCAATCAAAGTGACTGCAAAGGCAGATTTGTTTTTCCTTTAAAATAAAAAAAAACATGTTATACTTACCTCCTCTGTGCAGTTGGTTTTGCACAGAGCAACCCGGATCCTCCTCTTCTCGGGTACCTCACTGGTGCTCCTGATTTCTCCCTCCTGCCATGTGCCCCCATAGCAAGCTACTTGCCATGGGGGCACCCAAGCAGGCTCGCTCCTAAGCCACTGCTCTGTGTGACATATTTACATATAGATGTGGATTGCCACTCCCCACTCTTTCCTCATTGGCTCACTGGCTGTGATTGACAGTAGTGGGAGCCAATGGTTCCCGCTGCTGTGTCAGACCATGAGGAGAGAGAAATCTGGGAGAGGCGAGGTTCTCGTTCACATCGCTGGATTGAGATGGGGCTCAGGTAAGTATTGGAGATGCTGCTGCACACAGATGTTTTACAGTCATGCATAGAATGCACGAAGGTAAAAAAACCTTGAGCCTTTACAACCATTTCAACTGTTCAGTCATTGGGCATCTTTACTGTGTAGGTGCTGCCTACGCTGCAGTGTCCATCTTTATACCTGGAAATGAAGTGCACATTGCAGAGGTGTAACTAGAACCTTCAGGGCCCAGGTGCATGAAATCATAAGGGGCCCTCTAGCTCCCAGCCAGGGCCCTTCCCACTGATCCCAGGCCCTTTACTCCCTTCATGGTACCCTTTATTATGTTCACACAGCTGGCCAACTTCCCCTTCCTCTTGGGGTCACTACATGGTGGGAAATGCCAAGGCTGGGTCTCAGGTGTGGCCTTTGCGACCCTAATAGTTCTGCCACTAGTGTCAGTAGTTTTTATTTTTGTTATTAGATTTTTTTACCATTTATTTAATTTTTTTTACAATTACATTTTTTCATTATTTTTAAAAATATTTTAGGAGATATCAGGGGTCTAAACAGACCTCCAATGTTTCACCTTTAAGACAGAGAAAGGAGATTGAGGACACAGCCCTCAATCTCCATCTCTGCAGCCTCAGCAGCACAGAATGAACAGGAATAACTCTGTACAGAATCATAGTAAAAAAGAAAAAAACTGATTCAGTGATTGCTGATCCATGGATCTCTGATTCTATTCCATAAGACAAAGAAGGAGCCAGTAAATGACACATTTTAGTAGTTTGGTGGGAGAGGAGAGGGGGGACCTGGCAGCGCTGCAGGGGGGCTGAGAGAGAGCACAGGGAGCCCAGGGGCAGCAGGACAGGGAAAGGGAGGCAGCGTGTAGAGGAACCGATGCCATCTATTTCCCTCCTGTAGCTGCTTCATGCCTTGAAGTGGACATTCAGTGGCTGCATGGAGGGATCAGTTCCACTACATGCCGCTGACCCTCCTATCCAGGGGTACAGGAGGCTGCATGGGCCCTCTGGAGCATGGTGCTGGGTCACAATTGCGATCCCTGTACGTACGTCCCTGGCCCATCAGCTTCTACAGAAGCCGGGAACTTACATACAAGGCTATGCTGCAGTAGATATTGAAATGCCCACTCTATGCAGCTAAACTACAATAACCAGATGATCAGGCTCACAGAGGTTCCCAGAGGCATGGTTGGGAAGCCATCAGACATCTGACAGGTTCTTAGATGGCTGCCACATTTGAACCTGTTGGGTGTTTGGTGGCTTCTCAACAATGGCAAGGGGAATCTCCAGGAGCCTAAGATACAAAAAGAATTGTGCATTGGCCCATTCCTGAACATAAGGGCCCAACAGCTTCCACAGTTTGCTTATGGGCCCTCTGTGCAGCTGAGATGCAATATGTGGAGGATGGCTGCCACAAATGCATGTGTAGCACTGGTAGATTTACAATCTACCGCAGATTAGGTAAATTTAGTAAATTGGGTGTTGGGAAGGTTAAAAGTTTGCCTCTGTTCCAGCTTGGCTGACGTTGTATGTGCTTCTGTGCTGATCGGTGGGTGTTGCTGTTACCATTAGTCAGTGTTGGAAGGGCAACGTGTCGAAGTGTATAGATGCTCCTCTGTCCCGAAGGCACGCTCGGTGGAGGTGGTCCTCCGAGTTGCATTCTGGGCGAGGGTATTTATGGGACAGACGCCATGTTCTAGGGTCATTTTACAGCCACCTGGTGGCCCTCCTGGCCGACAGGTATGCGTTAAGGAGTTACCTTGTGGTCCTCTGATCGGGAGGCCCATGATGCTATGGCGCAGGGGTGGGTCCAGAGGCTTGTCTGGGGCCTACCACCGCGGCCGAGGAATGGTGCTCAGCTGTCGGTCCTGTGTGACGAAGCTGGACAGCCGAGGAGATCCCAGGGGAGGACCCGTCTTGGAGAGATCACGCAGCGTGCTGGTCTATAGAGGGGTCTGGTTACTCGGTTGCAGGACGTATCCAAAAGAAGTAATTATACAGCATAGTGTCGCCGGTTCGGCTTAAAGGTTCAGGCACTGTGACTGACTGTTCACTGCAGAAGATCTGATACATCCTGTGGCAGAGGATCGTGCAGATTTACCCCCCCAAGTAAGTCTGTGGCAGAGACTTTAGATTCATGCTGCGTACTGGCTGCTAGACCGGTGAGAGAGGCCTATCCAGACGAGTAAAGAGTGCGTCCCATGAGGGGAATGCCTTCCACATAGTTATCTGAATTCTACCAGGACATTTGTCGCCAAGATTTTGTAAGAAGATATTTGAGTTTCTCCTGAAGGTTTCCTTTTCCGTCTCTTTCCTGCTACATCCTAAAGTTTGACTGTTTAATAAAGCATTGAAAACGTACTCCAGTGTTGGTGCGTGTGTCGTCTAGCAGTAAACTCAACGGAACCCCTAGACCCGGTGCCGGTGAAACAGAGGGAAGAAAAGTGAAGGTAACAGACCCGCTTAAACCAGCAGCTCCACCGTGAGTTAGTGCTACACATGTAATGAAGGAAGTGCAATATGTAGGTGGATTTATGTGTGGGTGTGGCTTGAATGTGGGTGGGGACACAGGGGGCCTCATGATCTCCTATTGCCCGGGGGCCCCATAAGTTGTTAGTCCGCCCCTGGTGGGAGCTTAAAATGTTACATTTTTCAAACACTGCCAAATAGGGTACTATGTGAGGCCATAAGCTTTGAAAATGCTCCAGATTCTGGATGCTCCAGTTTGGATACATTCTCATTACAATTATAGAAATGATAAAATGTGAATTATATATATTGTGGTGTTTGGGGTTATTTAGCTTAATGCCAGTGAGCTGAGTCCACACCGTTTAAGGGCTTCTTGACCCACTTTTATAAAAGGAAAAGAAAAACGAGTCCAATAACAGAACAGTTGCCCACTCAGGGGTTTCAACTTCACACAGCAATAATGTTAATAAAAAATACCAAGCCACCTGTCTTTCTGGTCAGCACTTCTGCTCAGGCTTTGCCCTCGGTCCTCTTGACCCTGTAACCGTGTCCCTGTTTGGAACACACTCTGTACCTCTGCTGGCACTCTCTTTCGCAGCTTCCTTGCTGCTCCAGCCTATAGGCTTGGGCCCTCCATCTGCTCGTGCAGGCAAGCACACTTCTCCCTATACCTGGACTAATCGGGAGGGTGGAACCCGGAACCCTGGTCACAAGACTGAAGACTTAATCCTGTTCAATGCTCTTTGGAGTCTTTATGTTTCCAGCCCCCGAAACAAACTTCTGCTGGAGCTTCTCAAACTGACCTTTTGACAGCCCTGTGTCCATTTTAAGTCTATTTTCCCAGAGACAGGGACTCTCACTATCACAATATATAGGTGTATCTCATAAAATTAGAATATCATCAAAAAGTTCATTTATTTTAGTGGCATTGATGCCATAATTCATGCAAAAGGGGCCCCGACCAAGTATTGAGTACATACCAGTGGTGGCTGGTGCTCAAAATTTTTGGGGGGACCACAAACAAACTGAAAAATACTGCACACCCCCCCATCAATTGCAGCCACTGTGCCCATCAATTGCAGCCATTGTGCTCATCAAACGCAGCCACTGTGCCCATCATATGCAGCCACTGTGCCCATCATATGCAGCCACTGTGCCCATCATATGCAGCCATTGTGCCCATCATATGCAGCCACGTGTGCCCATCATATGCAGCCATTGTGCCCATCATATGCAGCCACTTGTGCCAATCAAATGCAGTCACTTTTGCCCATCATATGCAGCCACTGTGCCCATCATATGCAGCCACTTATGCCCATCATATGCAGCCACTTGTGCCCGTAAAATGAAGCCACTTGTGCCCATCATATGCAGCCACTTGTGCCCATCATATGCAGCCACTTTTACCCATCATATGCAGCCACTTGTGCCCATCATGTGCAGCCACCTGTGCCCATCATATGTAACCACTTGTGCCCAGTATATGCAGCCACTGTGCCCACCAACCCCCCCACTCGGGGTGCTCGTTGCTGTCGCGGCTCTGACAGCACCCCCAACCCCCCCATGCACGGCAATAGGGTGGGCCGGCGCTTTGGCCAATCAGGAAACAGGTTTGATGCCCTGCCTCCTGATTGGCGGGGAGGAAGGTTAGTGTGAAAATAGCGAAAATTAATTTGCTATCGTCACACAATTGGGTGGGATCAGGGTCCACTCTCTGCGCCCTGAGCCCACCCTATTTTGAAGCCTATTAGAGCCTCTGGCTCTAATCAGGTTCTTCAAAAATTACCACCCCCTCCCACCCCCACCATAGGAATCCATGCGTCCGGCGTCCTGAAAAGGGTCCGGGCTCATGGATGGGGGGGCCGCGCCCATGCCCCCACAGTGCACGGGCCGCCACTGGTACATACTATACTGTACATGGACAGACTTTTCACTAAGCCAACATTTCTGTATTAAAAATCCCCTTTTTATTGGTCTTACGTAATATTCTAATTTTTTGAGATCATGAATTTTGGGTTTTCACTAGCTGTAAGCCATAATCATCAAATTTAAAATAAAGAAATGCTTGAAATATTTAATTCTGTGTGTAACACATCTATATAAAATATATGAGTTTCACTTTTTGAATGGAATTACTGAAATAAATGAACTTTTTGATGATATTCTAATTTTATGAGATGTACCTGTGTATATGATATGTTTCTCTTGATTTGTCATTTAAGGTCCACAGCTAAAATATAAAAATTGCTGTGGTAGATATGGGGTGTACATGTACGGGAGCTGAAAATGTGAAATATTTCAAAGGTTTTCTTCTTTTTTTTTTTTTTTTTTTTTTTTACATTTTACCTGGCTCTTGTTCAGCTCTTGCAGGACATAATGATCTAATTATTATTACAAAATGTCATCATCATTCTGCCTCCCTCCCCCGAGGATCCTCCTCTGTGACTCTCACAATTATCCTAACAAGCTGGGCATCCCTTTCCAGCCTCAGTCAGTGTAATGAAGGCTGCGGGGAGGCCGCTGTTTCCTCCGGACATTGCTCTGTCCCCAATCACCGCTTTGCATCATTAATTGACTGATCAGAAAATCTGTAATGTTCAGGGACTCCTCAGGGGCGGTCCCCAAGGATCCTGTGCTTAGTAAACAGTTAGCAATCAGGAGCTCCTTTGGGCCCTCGGCCTTAATTAAGTCTCACAACTAGAATTTTACCTGATTATCACCGACCCAGGCAGATCTCCACAGAGACTAAACTGACCACATCTCTGAGTACAGAAATACTTTTATCATCTATATCATTAAATCATGGCAGTCAGTCAGCAATTTGTACTTACTTTAAAAAAATATAACTCCAAAGCATATTATACTTGTAATACATAACTATTAATAATTAACTTATAATAAATAATATAAATAATTTATATACATAGTTTTCGTCATCTGACTGTGAAAAAAAGTCAAATAACAAAATGCACCAAAAGAAAAGGAAACCGTGAAAGGATATGTTTTTTTTTTTCTCTTAATAACATTTTATGCAAAATGTCAAATAATTTCAAAGTATTTTATTTTTATTATTATTAATAATTAACATATAATAAATAATATAAATTGTTTATATACATAAGTGAATGACATCATTTGTGATCATCACTACATTTGTATTTTATTATGTTATTATTTACTACATTACTACACTACTATATTGTTTGATTTTTTTTTTTTTTACAATGTGTTGCGATCTTTAGATTTTTTAGGTCACTTTTTAGAAAAAAGTCACATAACAATGAAATACATTGAAACAATATGGAAACAACAATGGAAGGACATGGAGTTTTTTTACTCCTCTTGCACGCATAAACACTCTATACAGATGTGTGCAGCGTCTAGTTGTGCATGGATCTGTATGCAGCATAATTAAAATTAAAACTAAAATTGGACAGGTGCATTGGGCACTGTTATGTAGTGCGCAGGGAAAACTGGTGTCAGTGGAGACACTGGGGTCACTGGAAACACTGGGGTCACCGGAGGCTAGGGTCTCTGGAAACATTGGGGACACTGGAGTGCACAGGGAGTACTGGGGTTATTGCACCCACTGGAGACTGGGGATACTGGAAACACTAGGGCCACTGGAGTGCACAGGGAGTACTAGGGTCACTAAAGACATTGGGGTCACTAGTGACACTGAAGCCAGGGGATACTGGGGTCAGTATGAACACTTAGGTTGCTGGAGACACTGGGGTCACTTGAGTACACAGGGAGACACTGGGGTCACTAAAGACAATGAAGCCACAGGAGGCTGTGGTTACTGCAGTACTCAGGGACTACTAAAGTCATTGGAGCCACTGGAAATACTGCAGGCCGCTGTAGTGCACTGGGGCCTTCGGGGACAATGGAGCCACAGGAGGCTGTGGTTACTGGAGTGCTTAGGGAGCACTGGGGTCACTGGAGCCATTGGAAACACTGAAGGCCACTGGAGTGCACAGGCAACACTTGGGTTACTGAAGACTATGGGGTCACTGGTGCCATGGAGTACTGGGATCACTAGAAACCCTGAGGTCAGTGGAAATACTGGAACCAATGGAGTGCAGATGGAACACTGGGGTCAATGAAGACACTGGAGCCACAGGAGTTTGGGTTCATTGTAGAGTACTGGGGACACTGGAAAAACTGGGGTCACAAGGAGCATTGGGGGTCATTGGAAAACACTGGAGCAGGCCATGGACACTGGAGTACACAGGGAGCATTGGAGACACTGGAGCCACAGGAAGCTGGGGAACTGATATGCACAGGGAGCTCTGTAGATGCTGGAAACATGAGGCAAATGGAGTGCATAGGCAGTAATGGAGTCAATGGAAATACTGGAGGCCACTGGAGACGCAGGAGGCTGGGTCAACTGATTGCTCAGGAACCACTGAGGACACTGTACACACTGGGTTCATTGGAAACACTGAGGCCACTGGAGAGCACAGGGAATGTTGGGGTCAGTAAAGATGCTGGGGTCACTGGTGACATTCGAAACATTGGAATAACTGGAAACACTGGGGCCATTGGAGTGCACAGGAAGCACTGGAGTTATTAAAGACACTGGGGTCACTGGTGACACTGGAGCCACAGAAGGCAGGGGTCAATGAAAACACTAGGGTCACTGGAGTGCACAGGGAGCACTGGAGTCACTGGTGACACTGGAGTGCTGACATCATCAGCAGGGGGGGTGGCTATGTGGTAGTGATGCGGTGCTTGAGCACTGAGCCATGTTGCTTTGCTGTTTGAAGCTTGCATCAATCAAGAGACCTGGCTCCTGAGTGGTGATAGTTCCAGTGGTCTGGGTAAAACCCAGGATCGCCAGCGACTGCTCGCAAAAGAAGAGACCCAGCGCTGTACTGCAAAACTCTGGGAGGGTCAAATTATTGCCTGTGCTGACCCAGCTTCTCCATTCCTCCTCTCACATCCCTACATAACCTTTAATACAGCTACCAGGGGAGGAACCAAGAGGAATACTATAGAATGTCACCTGAGTGGCATCTCTGAGTCTGCTGACATCACAAAGCAGAAGAAGGTACCCAGCTGCAGTCTCAGGGCTATTGAATGTGAACACAAGGGAGGACACCAAGGGTCCACATGAGGATCAAGGGCCCCAACCACATTCTGGGAGTGGATGAGAGTGTAGGCCACCAGAATTCAGCTTTAAATCTGTCAAGGACTGTGAAAGAGCAAAGCAACACTGATTCTGAAATGCGGTCACTGCCATGTGGATTACATTTTCCCCAGATAGTCATTAATGGTATTTGAGAGCCACTAAACCTGACTACAATCCTTAGTTAGGGCTCCTGACTTCTCTGGTTTTGTAAAATCCTGCCCCTGCTACCACATTGGTTGACTTGCTTTATCTAACTAAAGCCTGGTTCACGCCTAGGCATTTTTTTTGCGTGTTTCAGTTTTGCAGAAACACACTACAGTCCATGTAACATGGTTTCCTATGGATGTAGTTCACATCTGGGCATTTTATGGAAAGAGCCAGGGACTTTTTGCTGGTTTTTGGTTCCATAGACTTCAAAGAATCAAAAGCATGTATTGAAAAGCGCAAAATGCTCCCGGAATATGCAAACTGCAACCTGCATAGGTGTGAATCCGGCCTCAAGGTCTACCAGACAGGGCCTGTCTGACTGAAAGCAGTTGACATGGTACAGTGTCTAATGACGTGAAACACCCACAATGCTCATTACAGCAGACCATGTGACTTCTGCCGAGGCGTAAGTGTGCTTGTGTGTGAATTTAATAAAGTTCCACTATAAGGTGATGAAGTTCCTGGAGATAATCATGTCTGATAATAGCTGTGAATTGTATAGTTCAGTCCTATGAATGTCATCAGCAAAAATCACCACAAATCCACCCCCTCCCCCACCCCCACATTTCAATTCAGTCTATACCGGAGCTGATAACAGAGAAATTTTATTTGCATTTAACCCATAAAAAAACAGGAAGCTGTGAGGGGAATATTGAACTGATCTCCGTCTGTAATAATGACCGGGCCGACTGATATCCGGGAAAATCATCCCATTTTCTGTTCCTATTGAAGAGGAGCTTTGTCTGATTTCGCTATTCCAAATAAAAACATTTTCATTATCCGTGGGGAGAGATCTGCGTCATTAGGAATTATAATTACAACAAAGTGCAGTGTTATAATGTACCAAGTGAAGGCAGCTGAATCAAAGATTTAATATCCAACGATTAAATTGATGTGCCTGAGAATTTAAATAAGCTTTTATTTACCAACAAGCTGAAGATCTTTAAGTCCCCCCAGAACTGATATCTTATGCCGCGTACGACACGATCGGAAATTTGGCCAGCAAAAGATCGATGAGAGCTTTTGGCTGGAAAAGGCAACGCTCCAATGTGTACGCTCCATCTGACTTTTGCTGGCCGAATTCCAGCCAGCAAAAGATTGAGAGCAGGTTCTCAATTATTCAGTCGGCAAAAGTTCCTATTCGAAAATGCCATCGTCTGTGGCAATTCCGACGTGCAAAATTGCTACGCATGCTCAGAAACAATTCAACGCATACTCAAAAGCATTGAACTTCATTTTCTCAGCTCCTCGTAGTGTTGTACGTCACCGCGTTCTTGGCGGTCGAAAGTTCAGAGAACTTTTGTGTGACCGTGTGTATGCAAGGCAAGCTTGAGCGGAATTCCGTCGGAAAAACCATCCAAGATTTTTCTGACGGAAAATCCGCTCGTGTGTACGCGGCATTAGAGTTTGATGGATGCTGGAAAGTAGGCAAGCCATAGATGATACAATTGTCTTTGCCTCCACCATTCACAGATCTCTTATGCCACGTACACACGAGCGGAATGTCCATCAGAAAAAGTCCAATGGGAGCTTTTCATCGTATATTCCGACCGTGTGTATGCCCCATCTGACTTTTTCCGTCAAAAATTCAGACAGACTTAGATAGAGAACATGTTCTAAATTTTTCCGATGGGAAACCCGATCGTCTGTATGCTGTTCCGACGTACCAAAAAAGACGCATGCTCTGAAGCAAGTACGTGACGGAAGCTATTGGCTACTGGCTATTGAACTTCCTTTTTCTAGTCCCATCGTTGTGTTGTACGTCACCGCATTCTGAACGGTCGGAATTTGGTGTGACCGTGTGTATGCAAGACAGCTTGAGCAGAATTCCGTCGGAAATCCATCGGAAAAACCTTCAGAGTTTATTCCGACAGCAAAACCAGTCGTGTGTACGCGGCATTATACTGATCCACTCAGACAGCTCACTCCATCTCCCGAGTGACCATATGAACACCTCTCACTCACTCTTACCCAAAAATCAGAAGAGCGCTCACTCACTCATAGACCTCTCACTCCATTCTCCGTTTAACCACTTCACCCCCGGAAGGTTTTACCCCCTTAACGACCAGGCTATTTTCTTGCGATACGGCACTGCATCGCTTTAACTGAAAATTGTGCGGTCGTGCGATGCTGTACCCAAACAAATTTGACGTCCCTTTTTCCGCACAAATAGAGCTTTCTTTTGGTGCAATTTTTTGCGCTATAAACTGCAGTTTTTATTTTTTGCGCTATTAACAAAAAAAGAGCGACAATTTTGAAAAAAATCCATACCAGGCCCTTCAGGTCTGATATGGAAATTAAGGGGAACCCTGCACCAAATTTTTTTTAAAAAATGGCGTAGGGGTCCCCCCAAAAATACATACCAGACACCTATCTGAGCACGCAACCTGGCAGGCCGCAGGAAAAGAGGGGGGACAAGAGAGCGCCCCCCCTCCTGAACCGTACAAGTCTACATGCCCTCAACATGGGGAGGGTGCTTTGGGGTCTGACCCCAAAGCACCTTGTCCCCATGTTGATGAGGACAAGGGCCTCATCCCCACAAGCCTTGCCCAGTGGTTGTGGGGGTATGGGCATGGGGGGCTTATCTGAATCTGGAAGTCCCCTTTAACAAGGGGACCCCCAGATCCCAGCCTCTCCCCCTGTGTGAATTGGTAATAGGGTACATCGTACCCCTATCAAATTCAACAAAAAAAGTGTCAAAAATGGTAAAAAAGACAAGAGACAGCACAAGTCCTTTATTAAAAAATAAAAAAATAAAAATGTCCGTCGTTGTAAGTTCACGCCGCTCGACGGACTGGAAAAAAAAAAAAAGCCGCAACCGATCCGACTCCATGGCAGCCTACCGCCGACTGAGTCTTCTCTGTGACAGTTCTTATATAACTGAGGGTGGGGCCACCCAGTGACGTAAACGGGTGACCCCGCCCCCCTTCTGATGACACGGGGAAGCCATGGAGAGACCCCCATGATGTACCCCATTACCAATTCACACAGGGGGAGGCCAGGATCTGGGAGTCCCCTTGTTAAAGGGGGCTTCCAGATTCCGATAAGCCCCCCACCTGCATACCCCCACAACCACCGTGCAAGGGTTGTGGGGATGAGGCCCTTGTCCCCATCAACATGGGGACAATGTGCTTTGGGGTCAGACCCCAAAGCACCCTCCCCATGTTGAGGACATGTAGCCTGTTATGGTTTAGGAGGGGCGCTCTCTTGGCCTGCTAGGTTGCATGCTCGGATAAGGGTCTGGTATGGATTTTGGGGGGACCCCTACGCCATTTTTTTTACATTTTGGCGCAGGGTTCCCCTTAAAATCCATACCAGCCCTTTGGGTCTGGTATGGATTTTGGGGGGCCACTATGCCATTTAAAAAATTAATTGGCGCAGGGTTCCCCTTAATTTCCATATCAGACTTGAGGGGCCTGGTATGGATTTTAGGGGGACCCCCAGGCAATTTTTTAAAAAATTTGGGTTCGAGGTTCCCCTTAATATTCATACCAGACCCAAAGGGCCTGGAAATGGACTGGGGGGGACCCCATTCTGTTTTTTTCAATTAGTTTTATCTATATTGCCGAGACCCGACAATACATTACAGCCGCAATCAGTTTTAGATGACAATTTTTCTTTAGAAATGTAATTTTGCTCTTGGACTGTTCTAAACACGGGAAAAATGCACCACTTTGCAGGCATACTATAGACACCCCCCAGGTACGAAATTTAAAGGAATATTTAATTTTTATTGTTTCACTTTAAGCATTAAAAAAATCACTGCTCTCGAAAAAACGGCAGTTTTATGACAATAACTTGCATATAACCCTTTAAAATTAGCACTTTTGATTTTTCATATTCATGTCCCATAGACTTTAATGGTGTTCCAGCGGCTTTCGAATTTGCCACGAACACTGCATATTGTTCGCTGTTCGGCAAACACCTGATGTTTGAGTAAAACTTACGTTTGTCTCGAACATCGGGGTCATCCCTACTGGCAACCCTTCTTGATCCACGTTACAAGGGTAAGGTTGCAGAACTCATCCTGCCTTCGCAGAGGGAGCAGAGGATGAAACATCTTCAGGAGGCCATGAAGAAAGGTTTGTGCAATGCATTTGCAGACCCTGGGAGGTTACAATTTCCTGGTGCTGGAAAACCTGTTGCTGAGGCTTCGTTCAGTCAGAGGAAGGTGGCCGGCTGACTGATGCCTTTAGACAATTTTTCAGTCTTCAGCGCCAAGGTCTGACTGGTTCAAGCAACCATCGCCAGCGTCTGCATTACGTGGTGCGGGAATATCTAGGGGCAAGAGTAGACTTGGAGACCTTTCCAACAGAGCATTCACTGGGTTACTGGGTCTTGAGGATAGACCACTGGCCAGAATTAGCTCAATATGCAATTGAGCTACTGGCCTGTCCTGTATCCAGCGTTCTTTCTGAACGCACATTCAGTGCTGCTGGAGGGTTTGTAACGGATCATAAAGTGCGCCTGTCCACAGACTCCTTTGATAGGTTCACATTCATAAAAATTAATCAGTCTTGGATCAGCAGCTATCAAGCAGCTGATGCTGATGTAACTGATTGATGTTTCTATGGATGTGGGATCCCTTGAAGACTGCCTATGCTGAGTGACACTCCTATTCCTCCTCAATCTTGATGATGCTAGCTTCCAACAATATTTTTGGTTTAGGGCACCACCACCACCGGGCCCAGTTTTTCTACTCCTGTTTAACAGGGGCATGTAATTACAATTTTTGATCTAATATTTCACAGCAGGGCCGGTTTATGAGCTCAACAAGAGTATTTGTAAGGGGTTACAGTGTTGTGGCACCACCACCACCAAAGGCCCAATTTTTCTGCCCCAGCAGCAGAAAAAAAGGACAAGCGTGCCCCACGGCCACCTGCAGAGGATGCACCATGTCCACGACCAGCACTGTTGACTGTAGACACATAACCTGCTTGCCCTCTTTTAGTGGCCTGTGAGCATTTGCCTCTCCTTGGTGGCCTTCCGGACATGATGGGGATTTTATTTTGCAACCACCAGAAAAGTAGTAGCAACTGCACTACGGCTGCACCAGAAAAGTAGTAGAAACAGTACATCACGGAATGCACTGTAGATATACGCTACACTGGATGCTGCAGAGTATATATATATATATATATATATATATATATATATATATATATATATATACACAGTGGGGACGAAAAGTATTCAGTCCCCCTTAAATTTTTCACTCTTTGTTATATTGCAGCCATTTGCTAAAATCGTTTAAGTTCATTTTTTTTCTCATTAATGTACACAGCACCCCATATTGTACACACAGCACCCCATATTGTACACACAGCACCCCATATTGTACACACAGCCCCCCATATTGTACACACAGCACCCCATATTGTACACACAGCACCCCATATTGTACACACAGCCCCCCATATTGTACACACAGCACCTCATATTGTACACACAGCACTCCATATTGTACACACAGCACCCCATATTGACAGAAAAACACAGAATTGTTGACATTTTTGCAGATTTATTAAAAAAAGAAAAACTGGAATATCACATGGTCCTAAGTATTCAGACCCTTTGCTGTGACACTCATATATATAACTCAGGTGCTGTCCATTTCTTCTGATCATCCTTGAGATGGTTCTACACCTTCATTTGAGTCCAGCTGTGTTTGATTATACTGATTGGACTTGATTAGGAAAGCCACACACCTGTCTATATAAGACCTTACAGCTCACAGTGCATGTCAGAGCAAATGAGAATCATGAGGTCAAAGGAACTGCCTGAAGAGCTCAGAGACAGAATTGTGGCAAGGCACAGATCTGGCCAAGGTTACAAAAATATTCTGCTGCACTTAAGGTTCCTAAGAGCACAGTGGCCTCCATAATCCTTAAATGGAAGACGTTTTGGATGACCAGAACCCTTCCTAGAGCTGGCCGTCCGGCCAAACTGAGCTATCAGGGGGGAGAAGAGCCTTGGTGAGAGAGGTAAAGAAGAACCCAAAGATCACTGTGGCTGAGCTCCAGAGATAATATAAAAGGTGGTGATTGCGCTGTGATAAGGGGAAAATGGGGAAAGGGAAAGGGAGAGGGACTAAATAAAGTGCATGGACAGGTAAGACAGAGTGACCTGAATAAGTGAGCCAAACACACTAGTGGGCTCTAGATGCTAGAAAACATATATAGATGGAAATGAAAAATTGCTGACGTCAAATAAAAATGCAAGCAAAAAATACGTAATAAATGTGTATCACACTAGTGAATCGGTAAATCAGTAGAAGTAGCTTCCTAAGTAAAGCAGACCATATAAATGGATGAATGAAAGTGCTGACACAGTAAAAAACGCTACAATCCAATGACACAAATGAATATATGTGCATGAATAGAAATAACAATCTAAAATAAATAAAACATTAAATAAGTCCAAAATGGGTATGGGCTAGTATCACACTAGCACATGAGTGACAGCTCTGACGAGCTGTGAGTGACAAGTCCCCAGAAGTAGATAAATAACCGTCACCAGGTAAAAGGCATGAAAATAAAAAAAAAAAAAACACAAAACAGTTCCAATGGTGAGGGGAGGGGGACAGCACAATCACCACCTTTTATATTAGCTTTATTTGCCTGTTTGGATCAGTACACAGGTGTTGCAGCAGTGTCCTTTAGCGTAGGCTCTCTCTGACAGCGCAGGAGTTACCACTCTCACATTCTGAGCTCCAGAGATGCATTCGGGAGATGGGAGAAAGTTGTAGAAAGTCAACCATCACTGCAGCCCTCCACCAGTCGGGGCTTTATGGCAGAGTGGCCCGACGGAAGCCTCTCCTCAGTGCAAGACACATGTAAGCCCCCATGGAGTTTGCTAAAAAACACCTGAAGGACTCCAAGATGGTGAGAAATAAAATTCTCTGGTCTGATGAGACCAAGATAGAACTTTTTGGCCTTAATTCTAAGCGGTATGTGTGGAGAAAACCAGGCACTGCTCATCACCTGTCCAATACAGTCCCAACAGTGAAGCATGGTGGTGGCAGCATCATGCTGTGGGGGTGTTTTTCAGCTGCAGGGACAGGATGACTGGTTGCAATCGAGGGAAAGATGAATGCGGCCAAGTACAGGGATATCCTGGATGAAAACCTTCTCCAGAGTGCTCAGGACCTCAGACTGGGCCGAAGGTTTACCTTCCAACAAGACAATGACCCTAAGCACACAGCTAAAATATCGAAGGAGTGGCTTCACAACAACTCCGTGACTGTTCTTAAATGGTCCAGTCAGAGCCCTGATTTAAACCCAATTGAGCATCTCTGGAGAGACCTAAAAATGGCCGTCCACAATGTTTACCATCCCCCCTGACAGCACTGGAGAGGATCTGCAAGGAGGAATGACAGAGGATCCCCAAATCCAGGTGTGAAAAACTTGTTGTATCTTTCCCAAAAAGACTCATCAAAAGGGGCTTCTACTAAATACTGAGCAAAGGGTCTGAATACTTAGGAGCATGTGATATTTCAGGTTTTCTTTTTTAATAAATCTGCAAAAATGTCAACAATTCTGTGTTTTTCTGTCAATATGGGGGCTGTGTGTACAATATGGGGTGCTGTGTGTACAATATGGGGGGCTGTGTGTACAATATGGGGGGCTGTGTGTACAATATGGGGTGTTGTGTGTACAATATGGGGTGCTGTGTGTACAATATGGGGTGCTGTGTGTACAATATGGGGTGCTGTGTGTACAATATGGGGGGCTGTGTGTACAATATGGGGTGTTGTGTGTACAATATGGGGTGCTGTGTGTACAATATGGGGTGCTGTGTGTACAATATGAGGTGCTGTGTGTACAATATGGGGGGCTGTGTGTACAATATGGGGTGCTGTGTGTACAATATGGGGGGCTGTGTGTACAATATGGGGTGTTGTGTGTACAATATAGGGGCTGTGTGTACAATATAGGGGCTGTGTGTACAATACGGGGTGCTGTGTGTACAATATGGGGTGCTGTGTGTACAATATAGGGGCTGTGTGTACAATATGAGGTGCTGTGTGTACAATATGGGGTACTGTGTGTACAATATGGGGGGCTGTGTGTACAATATGGGGGGCTGTGTGTACAATATGGGGGGCTGTGTGTACAATATGGTGGGCTGTGTGTACAATATGGGGGCTGTGTGTACAATATGGGGGGCTGTGTGTACAATATGGGGGGCTGTGTGTACAATATGGTGGGCTGTGTGTACAATATGGGGGCTGTGTGTACAATATGGGGTGCTGTGTGTACAATATGGAGGGCTGTGTGTACAATATGGGGGGCTGTGTGTACAATATGGGGTGCTGTGTGTACAATATGAGGTGCTGTGTGTACAATATGGAGTGCTGTGTGTACAATATGGGGTGCTGTGTGTACAATATGGGGGGCTGTGTGTACAATATGGGGTGCTGTGTGTACAATATGGGGGTGTTGTGTGTACAATATGGGGTGCTGTGTGTACAATATGGGGTGCTGTGTGTACATTAATGAAGAAAAAAAATGAACTTAAATGATTTTAGCAAATGGCTTCAATATAACAAAGAGTGAAAAATTTAAGGGGGTCTGAATACTTTCCGTCCCCACTGTATATATATATATATATATATATATATATATATATATATATATATATATATATATATATATATATATATATATATACACCAGACTGACTATATATATATTAAATACACTGCCACTAACTGAATAACCTGCCTGCTTAATCTAAATCACACATCTCTCCATCCATGCCAACAACACTACACAGGGCCACCCTGTAGGCAGCCTTATATAGTTTGGGGCGTGGACTTAGTCCCCCTGAGCCATGATTGGCCAAAGCCACCCTGCCTTTGGGCAATTATGCCTCTCTTAGCAGAGGGCTCTGGGATTGGCCAAAGCATGCAGGTCAGGTGCATGCTTTGGCCAATCATCATACAGCAATGCACTGCGATCTCGCAGTGCATTATGAGGCATTCCAGGGGCACTCAAATTGCCCACAAATGCCACATAATGTTCATTCTTCGTGGAATGGGCGAACACCCGATGTTCTAGTCGAACTTATGTTTAAACCAAACATCGAGCTCATCCATATTGGTGATGTCACTGAAAGGAACAAATGTCCTTGTGTTGGTGATGTCACTGAAAGGAACAAATGTCCTTGTTTTGGTGGTGTCACTGAAAGGAACAAATGTTCCTGTGTTGGTGGTGTCACTTTGACGGAAATAATGGCCCTGTGTTGGTGGTGTCACTGGAAGGAAAAAATGTCCCTGTGTTGGTGGTGTCACTGGAATGAAGAAATGTCCCTGTGTTGGTGGTGTCACTGAAAGGAACAAATGTCCTTGTTTTGGTGGTGTCACTGAAAGGAACAAATGTCCTTGTGTTGGTGGTGTCACTGGAAGGAAAAAATGTCCTTGTGTTGGTGGTGTCTCTGGAAGGAAAAAATATAAATGTCTCTGTGTTGGTGGTGTCACTGGAAGGACAAAATGTCCCTGTATTGGTGGTGTCACTGAAAGGAACAAATGATGCTGCGTTGTTAGTGTCCCTGGAAGAAAAATATGTCCCTGTATTGGTGGTGTCACTGGAAGGAAAAAATGTGGTGGTGTCACTGAAAGGAACATATGTCCCTGTGAAAGGTACAAATGTCCCTGTGTTGGTGTCACTGAAAGGAACAAATGTCCCTGTGTTGGTGGTGTCACTGGTGTCGGTGTGAGGAGTGATTGTCAGTGAAGGAGGGAAGCTGGGAGGAGGACTCTGTGGGATTATATGGAAGTGAAGGGCTCTGAGGTGACTGATTGTAAGAATGGGACAAACATTCACACAACCTCACAGGAAGGACATTGAAAAATTGCCACATTTCTCTATAATATGATAAGTTCCTATATTGTCAGCGCCATCTAGTGGCCACAATGCAGTATATTTATTTATATACCTCAGTTAAGGAAAATACTGCACTATGGCCATGAGATGGCGCTGACATGTGCATACATGTGACATTTGTACAGTGATTTGTCCCATAAATAGAGGACTTCGTCTTTGTGAAATCTCCTTTATTACACATGTCCCTCTGTCCCCGGTCACGAGAAATGGAGTCACTTCTAGGAGAAAAAGCAGAAAAATCACAATTTCTAGAGGAATGAAGATTTTATTTAGATCTGAAATGTTTCCCTTAAAGTGTAAGTTTAGTGATATTGTCCCTTGTGCTGGCGACCATTTATGGTGAAATCTTCATTCCTCCGTCCTCATAGTAGCTGTACTATCACTTCCCACAATGATAAGTTCTCTATGAATGGAGGAGGGGAGGATGGATGAAGGGTCCGCCTCCTCCATTCATAGAGCACTTTTCACTGTGAGAAGTGATAGTACAGCAACTATAAATGGAAGAGGGGACAGGGGAGGGCATGGACAGGAAAGGGCGGGGAAAGGAAAGAGCGGGGACAGGAGAGGGCGGGGACAGGAGAGGGCAGGGACAGGAGAGGGAAGGGACAGGAAAGGCATTCGCCAAAAATGGCAACTGTCCCCACCCTTTCCTGTCCCCGTCCTTTCCTGTCCCTTCCCTCTCCTGTCCCTGCCCTCTCCTGTCCCCGCCCTCTCCTGTCCCCGCTCTTTCCTTTCCCCGCCCTTTCCTGTCCATGCCCTCCCCTGTCCCCTCTTCCATTTATAGTTGCTGTACTATCACTTCCCACAATGATAAGTTCTCTATGAATGGAGGAGGGGAGGATGGATGAAGGGTCCGCCTCCTCCATTCATAGAGCACTTTTCACTGTGAGAAGTGATAGTACAGCAACTATAAATGGAAGAGGGGACAGGGGAGGGCATGGACAGGAAAGGGCGGGGAAAGGAAAGAGCGGGGACAGGAGAGGGCGGGGACAGGAGAGGGCAGGGACAGGAGAGGGAAGGGACAGGAGAGGGAAGGGACAGGAAAGGACGGGGACAGGAGAGGGCAGGGACAGGAGAGGGAAGGGACAGGAAAGGACGGGGACAGGAAAGGGTGGGGACAGTTGCCATTTTTGGCGAATGCCTGTGATAGATCCAGTGGCTCGTATTAACCCTCGCAGCACCAGAAGATCTCAGCTATGGGGGGGCAGAAGAGTTCAATGAAAATATCAGCCACAAGCACAGGGAACACGTCTCATTCATTGTGTGTAGGCTCCCGCTGTACAGGAACAAGAAGCTGGCTGGGAAGGGAAGAACTGTAATGTGAGGGGGGCTGAGAACAGTAATGGGGAAACTGAAGACAGTAAATGGGAGGCTGAGGACACAAATGGGGGGGAGGGCTGAGGAAAGTAATGAGAGGCCGAGGACAATAATGGGGAGAAGATGAGGACAGTAATAGGGGGAGCTGAGAACAGCAATGGGAAGGCTGAGAACATTAATGGTGGGCTGTGGACAGTAAAGAGGAACGCTGAAGAAAGTAATGTGGAGGGTAGAGGACAAAAATGGAGGTAGCTGAGGATAGTAATGGGGGGGCTAAGGGCAGTCATGTTAAGGGGATGTGAAGGGGAATGACTGTGATGTGAAGGGGGGGTTAGGATGCTGATGTAAGAATGGAATTGTGATATGAGGCTGGATTCAGATATGTTCATGCACATTTGTGTATGTATGTTGGGGGTAGGGAACCACATTAATTGTAATGGGCTGCCTACCCAAGAGAACTGCAGGGAAAGAAGTCCCAACCCATTTTTGTTTTTGCACCACACCAAGCCACAAGGTACTGCAGCTCCATGTAGTTTGGTGAGCTTGAAAATGTGCCATAGGTGCCAATGTATATATGTGAATCTAACTTAAGAAGAGGGGGGGCTGTGATGTGAAGGATCTCAGTCACCATAAAACCAATTCAGATCTTTGCTTGAAGAATATTTTACTGACGGGACCTTCGTAAATTTTAATCCAATGCCTCTGCTGTATATTATACCCGCTGTGAACGGGCATTACTTTTCTCCTCTATGGAGACTGGAGTTGGCTCTACAACATGTGGGGAGAAGGTCCTAAAAAGACAACTGTCATTGGGATTTCATGGCATGACTTTAGCCGAATATTAGAAAGCACAGCGTATTCCAAGGGGACTCCGAGGTAAACTGATCCCAGCTTTGTTTACAGACAGGGAGGAGTACAAAGGTATGTTTGCACAAGTCCTCCTGAACAAAAGCTCCATTTTCTCCAAGTTTCATTTCTCCAGAAGGAAGAAGCTCCACAGATCACACCGGTGGAGTCCACAATGCAGTCTGCACTGTCAGCCGAGCAGCTGAAGGAGTTCAACGTCTAAACGTCTACTAATCAGACGTACTCTTGGAGCGGCATCTACACAACATTCTCACCTCGTCCATCTAGACTGGTCACTAGAGCTTCTTCTACAGGCTCTGATCCATCACTTCCCTCCTCTGCTAGAGGCACTTTATTAGGAGCTATAGAGGAACAACACCGGCTTCATTTTGTGGGGTGGTAGGAAACATCAACGCTGCATCTGTTACTCAGCCAACCATCCCAAGAGATGATTCCTAATCAACTGAAATAGAGGCAATTCTCACCTTCTCCTCCGCTGAACTGACATTGGGTGAGATGGACTTTCTGGGCAAAGGTTTGGCCTTTAGCCCTAAAGATCTAATGAATAAGTTTTTGTTGGCACAGGACTTGTATAGATTTTTTAGCAATATTAGATTAGATTTTGGGGGACCCCAAAACACCCTCCCCATGTTGAGGGCATGTGTCCTGGTACGTTTCAGGAGGGGGGCGCTCTCTCAACCCCCCTTTTCCTGTGGCCTGCCAGGTTGTGTGTGCTCGGATAAGGGTCTGGTATGAATTTTGGGGGGACCCCCACACCTTTTTTTTTAAGTTTCGGCAAGGGGTTCCCCTTAATTTTTTTCTTTCAATGATTTTTATTGAAGGTTTTAGAAAAGAATATGTTGTACAACATAAGGGAAGGGGGAAAATTGATATACACATTCAGGTTGTATACAATCCGGTGATATACATTCTCAAAAAATTTTACTTAATTAATTAGTTGTTCAAATAGCATATAGACATTTAACATAGGCAGAGTATTTTCACTGTGCGTTGTGTTTATCTTGTTTTCATTAGTCAAACGTTAATAGAATCAGAACCATCTATAGAAACATTAACTTTTGGTCCATATTGACCATTGTTTATCAAATTTTTTGCATTGTAAAGAGTTTATTGCTAAGAGGCGCTCAAAAGTGTAATTTCTATGAACTGCTTTGGTTATGTCTGATAGGTTAATGGCATTGGTGGATTTCCAATTTCGTAATATCGTTAAGCGTGTTTCAAGCAATATATGAGTTATGACTGGTCTAAAGTCTATATGAAATTTTTCTATGTTCAAATGCAATATTGCCAGCGCTGGGTCTGGTTGAGATATTACTCCCGTTAACGTGGAAATCATTTTAAACACTTGGTTCCAAATGCATTTAACAGCAGGACAGTACCAAAGCATATGTAGTAAATTACCTATTTGCCCACAGGCTCTCCAGCAATGCGGGGATGTTCCCGGGAAGAATTTCGCTATTCTGTATGGGGTGTAGTGCCATCTGTTGGCCAGTTTAATAGTTAATTCCCAATGTTTAATGCAGTGGGAGGCTTTGTGTATTGCTATAAAGGCTTGTCGCCACTGTTCATCTGAGGCTGATATACCTAGTTCTTCCTCCCATTTTTTCATTGCGGTAGTTTTGGTAAACGTGAGTTTATCTTTGGTGATATTATAGAAGAAAGATATTCCTTTTGTATGTTGTTTGGCTGTAGTGTAAAATCTCCAAATATTGTTCGGAAGGTGTATGGTTGGTGTGGGCTTAGATTTAATGAAGTTTACAATTCTTATGCACGTAAACTGTGAGTTCTTTGGAAGATGGTATTGTGTCATAAGTTGCGCCACAGATTTGGGATTTGTGCCATTATATAGGTCTGATATGTGTAGTATGCCCTTACTTGTCAGGTCTTTTATTGTCAGCATTGGGATTTTTGTTTCCAAGAACGATAAGGGTATATTATACTGTATGTCTTGTTTGTCTTTATATGTTTGTTCCCGTATAACTCTCCACGCCTTTAACGAGATTTGCATAGTAGGAGGCAGTTTTTTTGTGTCCCACGGTATCCACCCGTCTGTCATGAGTAGCAGGGGTAAATTATTCATTGGTGCTGTCGCTTTTTCAATGTCCACCCATAATGGTGTGTCAGTTGTTTGAAACCATTGTTTGATTTGGTCAAGGCGTACTGCCCAATAGTAGTCGTGTATGTCCACTAAACCTGCTCCGCCCGCTTGCTTATGTGATGTGAGATTATTTCGTGAACATCTAGCTTTTTTCCCCTTCCATATGTATTTCCAAGCAATATTCGCTATATTTTTTATTAAGTGTTGAGGGATAGATAGTGGTAGGGAGCGGAATATGTATAGTATTTGTGGCAATAGCATCATTTTGTAAGCTGTAATTCTGCCTAGCCAAGATACTTCGTTGTTGGACATGTTTTTGGTTTGGGCTTCCAGTTTGTTAATTAGTGGTAATACGTTGGCTTTTATCATTGTGGATATTTTATTTGTGAGTGTGATCCCCAAATATGTGATATTTCCTTTACTCCACATATATGGTAAGTTTGCTTGTAGCGATTTTCGGGTATTTGGTGGGATACCCATGTCTAAAATGAGAGATTTAGTAAAGTTGACTTTATAGTATGATATCTCTCCAAAAGCTATGAGGATTTTATGGGCCTGTATTAAGGATATGGAGGGATTAGTGAGTAGCAGGATTACATCGTCTGCGAATAGGTTAATGGTATGTTTTGCTGACCCAAACTGGAAGCCTGTTATTAAAGGGTGTGAGCGTATGGATTCAGCTAACGGCTCTATCATCAAATTGAAAATTGCAGGAGATAGGGGGCACCCCTGTCGGGTTCCGTTTTTGATCTGGAAGGTTGCGGATAGGAACCCCGCAGAGTACACCTGTGCTGACGGGCAAGAGTATAATGCCATAATAGCTTGCAAAATTGGGCCTTTGAATCCAAACTTCAACAATGTTTGTTCCATATAGGTCCAGTGGACCCTATCGAACGCCTTCTCTGCGTCAATGGATAACAGCAGAGAAGGCGTTCGAGTCTTTTCAGCATGGTTTATCACATTAATAATCCTCCTAGTGGCGTCCGAGGTTTGTCTCCCCCTCACAAAGCCCATCTGGTCTCTCGTAATGAGATTAGGTAATATGTGTGTTAGTCGTTTAGCTAGTAGTTTCGCGTATACTTTTGTGTCGGAGTTCAGCAGCGATATGGGTCGGAAGTTAGCTGGTGTGGTAGGTTCCTTACCCGGTTTTGGTAGAGTCACTATGTGTGCTTTTAGCATTTCCTGTGGAAAGGAGGCAACCTCAGCAGCTTTGTTAAAAATTTTTGTCATGTGTGGAGATAGAATATTGGTGAACATTTTGAAATATTCATTAGAGAATCCGTCCGGGCCTGGGGATTTCCCATTTGGAAGTGTATGTATTGTCATTTCAATTTCTCTGTGTGTTATCGGAGCATTTAAGTATTCTAAGTGATCGTCAGAGAGGGCTGGAAGGATTAAGTGCTCCAGAAAGGAATTTATTTTGTCTATTGTTGGGTGAGGTGTATGTGCATCTTCGTGTAAGTTATATAGTGAGCTATAGTATGCAGCGAATTGATTCGCTATTTCTTGTGGGTTTGTGATTCTGTGTGTTAGCGTAGGGTGTTGAATGTATGCTATTCTAGTTCTGGTGCGTGCAGCTTTCAGTCTATTCGCTAGGTATTTACCTGCTCTGTTAGCATTGATATAGTAGTTTTGTCGTAAGTATTTTAAGTGTTTGTCATATTGTTGATTTAATAGCGTTCTGAGTTGTTCTCTAAGAGAATTGAGTTTGTCGATAAGTGCTGTGGATGGGGATATTTTGTTTTGAGTTTCTATAAGATGTATGTCTGTAATAATTGTGTTCAGCTGCTGAGTTCGCCTCTTCTTTTCTCTAGCTCCCAATTGGATCAGGATTCCTCTCATAAAGGCTTTATGAGCGCTCCATACAACAAATGGATCGCCCACGGAGCCCTCATTTTCGGAAAAGAAATTTTGTATATGTTGGGAAATTGTTTTGTGATATTTATTATCTTGGAAAAGTCTGGTGTTGCAACGCCAGATGGGTGGTGAGGAGGAGACTCCCTTCTCTACAATAGACAGGGAAATGGCCGCATGGTCAGACCATGTAATTTCATGTATTTTAGACATGTTCACATTTTGCAGGAGCCATTTATCTGTTAGAAACATGTCTATTCTGGAATAAGAAGAGTGCCTGTTGGAGAAAAAAGTATAGTCTCTTTCCGTGGCGTGTAAGCATCTCCATATGTCGTATAGTTCCTCTTGGTGGAGTATGGACTGAAGGGATAGGGTTCCTTTTGACTGACCTGATGACGTGTCCAGTGTCGGATCTGAGGTTATGTTGAAGTCCCCGCATATTAATAGGTTACCGTATTTCATGGAATTGGCTTTGTGTAGGACTTTTTTGATGAATCTGACTTGATGTGTATTTGGAGCATACAGTGTGATCACTGTGTATGGTTTGGAATTAATGTCTCCTGTGAAGATGATGTACCTGCCTCCAGCATCGGTGAAGACATCTTTAGGTTGTATGGATAGTGAGTCCTTGAAAGCCATTAGGACACCTCCTTTTTTGCTATTTGGTGTATTGGCCGTGTATATGATTGGGTAGTTTTTGTGCTTACATTGAGGAGCATTATGTAATTGGAAGTGGGTTTCCTGGACACAAAGAATGTCCGCTTTGTGTGTGCTAGCTTCCTTCCACAAGGAGAATCGTTTAGCTGGGTGGTTTAGTCCCCGGGTATTAATTGAAAGGCATGTTATCGTCATTGTAAAAGGTACGTGTGGTTTTGTGGGGTGATGTAGTAGATGTACTCACTGCGCCCGGTTGGGTGGGAGATCCTTGTGGGTTGATGATGAGAGGTAGGTCTTTTCATTTCTTCGTGTGTCTTAACTGGTCCGGTACTTTCGTAGATAAAACTGTGTATATCAAAAACAAAGGGTGCAGAAAAACAAGGAAAAAAGAAGAGAGTCAACAGGGGTTCGATAAGAAATGGATCCATGAATTGATCCCTGTGCAGTTGTAACTGCTACTGGTTAACTGGGGTGTAGGTAAGAGTTAAGCCTAAGCTCTTCCCTGGAGATAAACTGAATTATAACTGTGTGGAGTGTTATGAGCTTCCACCATTACTTTTCTTGGATGAGCGCTTGTAGGAGACGGTTTGCCACTCGCTCTGTATAGGGATCGGTCCCTGAGGTTGCACATGTTGTGCTGGTTGGTCAGATATTATGCCCCAGTTCCTTAAAGCCTTAAGTCCCTCTTCTAAGGTGGACACCGAGATGGTTTGGCCATTGTGAGTGATCGATAAGGTAGCAGGGTACTTCCATTTATGCAAGATGTTGTGGTTCCTCAGGGCTTTTGTGATGGTCAATAAATTTCTGCGGCGTTGCAGAGTGTGTCTGGATAAATCAGGCAGCACTCTGATGGCGGCATACTGTTGTGGAATGTTTTCCTGTTTGCGGGAAACTTGCAGAATACGATCTTTTATATGGTAGTAGTGTATCCTCATTAAGACATCTCTAGGTGTGTCATCTGGGAGGAATGATGGTTTAGGTACCCTGTGGATCCTGTCCACTAGAAGATCTGATGCAGTTGCCTCAGGAATTAAAGTGGAAAAAAGGGCCTGGGCATATTGCAGAAGCTGAGAAGGGGGGACAGATTCTGGAACCCCCCTCATTTTGAGGTTGTTCCTCCTGGATCTGTCCTCGAGGTCTGCAATTTTATCTTTTAGCCATAAAATGTCCTCCCCTTGTGCTGTGTGCGCTTCTACCATAATATTGTAAGATGAGGTATACTCCTCCATCTTGTGTTCCACCTGATTCACTCTGCGGCCTAGCGTTTGCACTTCCCTCTGGCATTCAGTGATTCCTCTCATCAGATCTGCCTGTAATGAGGAGCGCAGGGACAGCAGCATATCCTTCATTAAGGTATCTGATACTGGCCTGTCTGCTGTGGGGAAATCTGTAATAGGATCCCTGCCCTTAACGCTCTGGCCTGTAGTACTGGAAGGCCCGCTTACCTCCATGGCCGGGTCGGCCTGTGATCTGACCGGTGAGTCCCTCCGCTGCCTCGATTTTGCCGGGCTGCGTGTTGTGGGGGTAGAGGGGCCCGAGGATTGTTCGCTGGGAGGGTTGGTCAGGCAGGAGGAAGCCGCTGGTGTTCCCGCTCCGCCGTTCCGTCCGGATCCCTGGTCCGGCCTGTCAGTTTTGCTGAGGCCCGCGTGAGGCATAATAGCTCGTCATTTTCTGCGGCTGCTGTGGTGTTTTTCAGTGCCGTGGCATCCTTTTCTTGATCCGCAGGGATTTGGCACTCAGATGTCAGTGTTTGGAGCAGAGGATGGTGCTGGTGGGCTCTGATGCTGATGGATTATCTCCGGTGGGCGAGCGGAGCTCCTGGATTAAGCGTCCATCTTGGAGTCCGGTCGCCACGCCCCCGGGTTCCCCTTAATTTTCATACCAGACCTAAAGGGCCCAGTAATGGACTGGAGGGGAACCCACGCCATATTTTTGAATGAATTTTTTTTGTATATTGCCTGGGTTAGGCAATATATTACAGCCGCGAGTAGTTTTAAATGACATTTTTTCCTTTAGAAATGTCATATTGCTGCTCTCATTTATAAAACTATGTGTGCTATTCTTATGCACACTTATATATGTGAGGTTTATTGGGATTCACTTAATATTTATTTTTATCTGTGTATTGTACACTTTTTTCCATTTTTCCTTTTTTGGACACATTGGTATGGATGCATGGAGCCTGCATTATCAGGGTAACTAACCCTCTCATACATGCATTCATCACTGGCATGCACATTACCACTATATTTATCCTTATATGTTAGCCAGTAGGTAGCGCCACCAACCTCACACCTGCATATCATTACTTTCTTCAATTCCATTTCAGGGACTGATCAGGGGAGGCTGCTACCTATTATAATATTGTTGCTATCCTGAGGGCAGAGTTTTTCTCTATAAAACTGTGTACGGCCGCTATGTAAGCAGCCTTACATAGTTTGGGGCGTGGACTCAGCCCCCTGAGCCATGATTGACCAAAGTTACCCTGCCTTTGGCCAGTCATGGCTCTCACAGCAGAGCGCACTGTGATTGGCCAAAGAATGCAGGTCACGTGCATGCTTTTGCCAACCAGTAACTGTGATCTCACAGTGTATTGACGGTCTCGCTGTTCATTATGGAGCGTTCTGCGGGCACTCGAATTTCCCGTGAACGCCCCATAATGTTCTAAATTCGGCCAACGGGCGAACACCCGATGTTTGAGTCAAACTTGCGTTCGACTCGAACATCGGGCTCATCCTTAGCAGCAAGGTGAGATAGAACATTGAAGGCAGCTGAGCTGGGGGGATGGGTTGTCAATTTGGACACAGAATATGATGACAATGAGGTCACATGAGAATGATCTGATTTAGATGTATATGAGAAATTGTCAGGTGACCCCGTATTAGGTCTACAGAGAACATTGAGATCTATTTTAGATGGAGGGATGAAGAAGGGGATCATTTCAAAGGATATTTCAAAGTATTTATGGACACAACACCCCATTACTCTGCTATTATAGACACTACCTAAGATACAGAATCCTCCAACCTGCCCGCCAGGTAGGTCATTAGTGGGGGAGGGGAGATCTTTATATTTTCCAGCAGCTACTTTACCTGATAAGGTGCTGTCACCTCTGGTACATAAAAGTAAAGCCTATGTCAGGGTACAGCAGATTTGTTTGGTAATATTAGGTCTCTATTCCTGGGAGATTTGGACATTTATGGAAGGATTGGTTTGTATTTGTCTGTAGGATGCCATGGCCTCTCCTTAGGTCGGTGTTGTTGGGGTCTCTGTGTTTGGTATTGGAGACGGTCTGTAAGGTGCTCCTTAATGCTTTGCATTCTCTGTTGAACAATTTAATGGATTGTTTATTGGATGGTTTCTTGTGGCCCCCAAAATCCATACCAGACCCTTATCCAAGCACGTAACCTGGCAGGCTGCAGGAAAAGGGGGGGGGACCATTCCAGGCCCATGCCCTCAACATGTGGGTCCCCCCAAAACACCTTGTTTTCATGTTGATAGGCCCTCTCTATGTGAATGGCCTACCCATTCACCAAGAAAAGTGTCAAAAAAGTAAAAACAGAGAACATTGAGATCTATTTTAGATGGAGGGATTAGGAAGGGGATCATTTGTCATTTCAGAGGATTTCAAAGTATTTATGGACACAACATCCTTAGGTCGGTGTTGTCAGGGTCTCCGTGTTTGGTATGTATTGGAGAACAAAATATTACAGCACACACATGTAAAAAAGACATTTACCTCCTGCAAGGCTTATATAAAACATCTAGACATTTTCAAAAAACCTTATAAAAAATATGGGGATTTGGTCACACCATATTGCTATATGGTGCTTAAGCCCACTTACTGCAGCAAAGTACCTCATGATTAGTGGGTCCTACACTATCCATAGAATGGAAGATCCTGCTTCTCTGAACCATGGGAGCAATAAACTCCTCTATATGGGAGAACTAGAGGTCTCCACCCATGACACAGGTGGACACTAATGAGAGGCACTGATGAGGGAGTGCTCCTCACCCAAATGGATTTGGTCAGAATTAGGGATGGGCCGAACACCCCATGGTTCGGTTCACATCCAGAACATGCGAACAGGCAAAAAATTTGTTCGAACGCACGAACACCATTAAAGTCTATGGGACACGAACATGAAAAACCAAAAGTGCTAATTTTAAAGGCTTACATGCAAGTTATTGTCATAAAAAGGGTTTGGGGACCCTGGTCCGGCCCCAGGGGACATGGATCAATGCAAAAAAAGTTTTAAAAATGGGTCCCCCGTACATTTCACTGGGTAACCCTGGCATTTCCCCTTGCGTCAGAGGGGGGTGGGGTCACCCGTCCATGTCATGGATGGCCCCACCCTCGGTTATTCAAGAACTGTCATCCAAGTCACGTGTCATTCTCCTCCTATGGAGGAGGCTGTATCGTTCGTGGATCATAGAAGGATTACATCGTTGGATTTTTTTTTTTTTAATTAAAGGACTTGTACCAAGCTGTGTGTGTGTTTTTTTTAACTTTTTGGCACTTTTTTGGTGAAATGGTAGGAGTACAATGTACCCCATTACCATTTCACAAGGGAGGGGCGGGATCTGGGAGTCCCCTTTATTAAAGGGGGCTTCCAGATTCTGATAAGCCCCCCGCTGCAATCCCCCACAACCACCGGGCAAGGGTTGTGGGGATGAGGCCCTTCTCCCCATCAACATGGAGACAAGGTGCTTTGGGAGGGCTACCCCAAAGTACCCTCCCAATGTTGAGGGCATGTGGCCTGGTACGGTTCAGGAGGGGGGGGCACTCTCTCGTCTCCCCCTCTTTTCCTGTGGTTTGCCAGGTTGCGTGCTCGAATAAGGGTCTGGTATGAATTTTTGGGGGGACTCCATGCCATTTTTTTAAATTTTGGCATGGGGTTCCCCTTAAAATCCATACGAGACCTGAAAGGCCTGATATGGAATTTGGGGGGACCCCCATGCAATTTTTTTTTAAATTTTGGTTCGGGGTTCCCCTTAATATTCCAAGGGCCTGGTAATGGACTGGGGGGATCCCATGCCATTTTTTTCAATGACTTTTATCTGTATTGCTGGACCCGACAATTCATTCTAGCCGCGAGTAGTTTTAAATGACTTTTTTTTCTTTAGAAATGTCATTTTGTGCAGGGACTGTTCTAAACAAGGGAAACATGCGCCACTTTACAGGCATACTATAGACACCCCCTAGATACGAAATTTAAAGGAATATTTCACTTTTATTGTTTCACTTTAAGTATTCTTAAAATCACTGCTCCCGAAAAAACGTCCGTTTTTTAAACTTCTTTTTGCATTGATCCATGTCCCCTGGGGCAGGACCCGGGTCCCCAAACACTTTTTATGACAATAACTTGCATATTAACCCTTAAAATTTGCACTTTTGATTTTTCACGGTCGTGTCCAATAGACTTTGATGGTGTTTGCGTGTTCGAACAAATGTTTTGCTTGTTCGCATGTTCTGCTGTGAACCGAACCGGGGGGGGGGGTTTGGCTCCCTATTGGTCACATATGCTGCCATATTGCACTGCAACAAAAAGAGAAGGTAAATAATATATCTCTATCAAAAATACCACATATAATGATCAACTGACCCATATTGTGTCACATACCTAGGAGAAACCTCCCTGGTACATTCACAGACAGCAGCAAAAGCAGTAGGCAGATTCCAATTGCTGAGATGGTTAACAAAATGAATCTGGAATAACATAAAATAAGCATATAAAGAAAAGCCTGTCTCCATCTCCAGATAATTACACAGTCCATATCATCCAGTCTGCCTCAGAAGTAGTTGCAAATTACTTTAATAATGGCGAGAAATGTCACAGACCAACCACAGATGGTCTTTGATTCACATTAAGCACAACAGTCTTTGTAGAAAGTTACCTCCAAATGAAGATCCACAAGTGCTCGCGATAACAACACCCTTAAATAGTGTTGATTGGCACCAAAACCGCCTTCCTATCTCGTCAGGACTCAGCTAGATCAGCTGTGTACCAAACGTTTTTCTACATCCCTTTGTCAAATGTTATCCCACAAAGAGGATTCAGCACCCTCTAAAGTCCCAATTTCCAATTGTTTTATGTTCTGTTATTCATTCTGGGATGTGGTGCTGATTATCAACTGAAATACTTTATTATTATGTTACCAGCAAAGGGGAATAATCTAGTGTCCTCAGTAAAATACAAACATTTAAACATGTATAATATTGTGGATATTATTTCTACACATTAGATACATTGAATAATTATTGCTAAAAATAGAGAAATTTATTTAGCTTTTTTTTTTATAGAATTCTGACTTTTATTTTTGTTTTTTTCTGTACAGGTGATGAACCAAGTTTTCGGTCATGTTGGACTTCATAAGTACAACTAAGTCACATGGGAAATGAGCCATGTGAGTGTCTTAAGTGACTGAAAGTCACAATTCATCGGAGGATTTACACAGGACTAGGGATGAGCTTCGAGTTCGAGTCGAACACATGTTCGACTCGAACATTGGCTGTTCGCAAGTTCGCCGAACAGCGAACAATTTGGGGTGTTCGCGGCAAATTCAAATGCCGCGGAACACCCTTTAAAAGTCTATGGGAGAAATCAAAAGTGCTAATTTTAAAGGCTTATATGCAAGTTATTGTCATAAAAAGTGTTTGGGGACCTGGGTCCTGCCCCAGGGGACATGGATCAATGCAAAAAAAAGTTTTAAAAATGGCCGTTTTTTCAGGAGCAGTGATTTTAATAATGCTTAAAGTGAAACAATAGTCAAAAGTGTAATATTCCTTTAAATTTCGTAGCTGGGGGGTGTCTATAGTATGCCTGTAAAGGGGCGCATGTTTCCCGTGTTTAGAACAGTCTGACAGCAAAATGACATTTGAAAGGAAAAAAGCCATTTAAAACTACTCGCGGCTATTGCCTCGCAGGTCCGACAATACACATAGAAGTTCATTGATAAAAACGGCATGGGAATTCCCCACAGGGGAACCCCGAACCATAATTTAAAAAAAATAACGTGGGGGTCCCCCTAAATTCCATACCAGACCCTTCAGGTCTGGTATGGATTTTAAGGGGAACCTCGCGCCAAAAAAAAAAACGCGTGGGGTCCCCCCAAAGATCCATACCAGACCCTTATCCGAGCACGCAACCTGGCAGGCCGCAGGAAAAGAGGGGGGGACGAGAGAGCACCCCCCCTCCTGAGCCGTACCAGTCCACATGCCCTCAACATTGGGAGGGTGCTTTGGGGTAGCCCCCAAAACACCTTGTCCCCATGTTCATGAGGACAAGGGCCTCATCCCCACAACCCTGGCCGGTGGTTGTGGGGGTCTGCGGGCGGGGGGCTTATCGGAATCTGGAAGCCCCCTTTAACAAGGGCACCCCCGGATCCCGGCCCCCCCGTGTGAAATGGTAAGAGGGTACAAGTGCCCCTACCATTTCACTGAAAAACTGTCAAAAATGTTAAAAATGACAAGAGACAGTTTTTGACAATTCCTTTATTTAAATGCTTCTTCTTTCTTCTATCTTCTTCTTCTTCTTCTTCTGGCTCTTCTGGTTCTTCCTCCGGCGTTCTCATCCAGCATCTCCTCTGTGGCGTCTTCTATCTTCTTCTCCTCGGGCCGCTCCACACCCATGGCATGGGGGGAGGCTCCCGCTCTTCTCTTCATCCTTCTCTTCTTCATTTTCTTCTCCGGGCCACTCTGCATCCATGCTGGCATGAAGGGAGGCTCCCGCTGTGTGATGGCGTCTCCTCTTCTGACAGTTCTTAAATAACGGGGGGCGGGGCCACCTGGTGACCCCGCCCCCTCTGACGCACGGGACATGATGGGACTTCCCTGTGGCATTCCCCGTGACGTCACAGGGAAGTCCCGTCAAGTCACCGTGCGTCAGAGGGGGGCAGGGTCACCGGGTGGCCCCGCCCCCCGTTATTTAAGAACCGTCAGATGAGGAGACGCCGTCACACAGCGGGAGCCTCCCTCCATGCCAGCATGGATGCGGAGTGGCCTGGAGAAGAAAATGAAGAAGAGAAGAAGAGAAGAAGAGAAAAAGAAAGGAAGATGAAGAAGATGAAGAGAAGAGCGGGAGCCTCCCCCCCATGCCATGGGTGTGGAGCAGCCCGAGGAGAAGAAAATAGAAGACGCCGTGGAGGAGATGCTGCACGAGAACACCGGAGGAAGAACCAGAAGAGCCAGAAGAACCAGAAGATGAAGGAAGATAGAAGAAAGAAGAAGCATTTAAATAAAGGAATTGTCAAAAACTGTCTCTTGTCACTTTTAACTTTTTTGACAGTTTTTTAGTGAAATGGTAGGGGTACTACCCCCTTACCATTTCACACAGGAGGGGGACCGGGATCTGGGGGTCCCCTTGTTAAATAAGCCCCCCGCCCGCAGACCCCCACAACCACCGGCCAGGGTTGTGGGGATGAGGCCCTTGTCCTCATCAACATGGGGACAAGGTGTTTTGGGGGCTACCCCAAAGCACCCTCCCAATGTTGAGGGCATGTGGCCTGGTACGGTTCAGGAGGGGGGGCGCTCTCTGGTCCCCCCCTCTTTTCCTGCGGCCTGCCAGGTTGCATGCTCGGATAAGGGTCTGGTATGGATTTTTGGGGGGACCCCACGCCGTTTTTTTTTTTTTTTGGCGCGGGGTTCCCCTTAAAATCCATACCAGACCTGAATGGAAGGGCCTGGTATGGAATTTAGGGGGACCCCCACGTCATTTTTTTTTTTAAATTTTGGTTCGGGGTTCCACTGTGGGGAATTCCCATGCCGTTTTTATCAATGAACTTCTATGTGTATTGTCGGACCAACAATGCAATAGCTGCGAGTAGTTTTAAATGGTTTTTTTCCTTCGAAATGTCATTTTGCTGTCAGATTGTTCTAAACACGGGAAACATGCGCCCCTATACAGGCATACTATAGACACCCCCCAGCTACGAAATTTAAAAGGGATATTACACTTTTGTTGTTTGACTTTAAGCATTATTAAAATCACTGCTCCCGAAAAAACGGCCGTTTTTAAAACTTTTTTTTGCATTGATCCATGTCCCCTGGGGGTCCCCAAACACTTTTTATGACAATAACTTGCATATAAGCCTTTAAAATTAGCACTTTTGATTTCTCCCATAGACTTTTAAAGAGTGTTCCGCGGCATTCGAATTTGCCGCGAACACCCCAAATTGTTCGCTGTTCGGCGAACTTGCGAACAGCCAATGTTCGGGTCGAACATGAGTTCGACTCGAACTCGAAGCTCATCCCTACTCAGGATCTGGCAATGAAGTAAAACCCTTGGGAACACAGCTCAGTTAGTGAATGATGAAAATACATTACACGTTCAAAGCTCCATGAAAAAGGATAAAGATGAGAATCATGAAGAAAACAGTTCAGTCATTTGTGCTCATCTTTAAATATTGTCAAAATGTAAAATATTCACAGGCCTTTTAAGTGTGTGTCTGATGGGGATAAGCACTAAACTCAAAAGCAGTTGATCAATACATTCCAGTTTGTTCACAGATTTTAGTTTGCTTTATTTTAAGTAGCATTTACTTTCACTTTTTCCCTAGCTTGTGAGATGACATTGGGGCTATGAAATGAATGGAACATGCGCAACTCCTATAACCACTTCAGCCCCGGAAGAATTTACCCCCTTCCTGACCAGAGCACTTTTTGCGATTCGGCACTGCGTCACTTTAACTGACAATTGCACGGTCGTGCGACGTGGCTCCCAAACAAAATTGACGTCCTTTTTTTTTCCACAAATAGAGCTTTATTTTGGTGGTATTTGATCACCCCTGCACTTTTTATTTTTTGCGCTATAAACAAAAAAAGAGTGACAATTTTGAAAAAAAAACTTATTATTTTTTTACTTTTTGTTATAATAAATATCCCCCAAAAATATATAAAAAAACAATTTTTCCTCAGTTTAGGCTGATACATATTCTTCTACATATCTTTGGTTAAAAAAAAAAAAAAAAAAAAAATCGCAATAAGCGTTTATTGATCGGTTTGCGCAAAAGTTATAGCGTTTACAAAATAGGGGATAGTTTTATGGCATTTTTATTAATATATTTTTTTTTTAAATGGTGGCAATCAGCGATTTTTATTGTGACTGACATTATGGTGGACACATCGGACATTTTTGACACATTTTTGGGTCCATTGTCATTTATACAGCAATCAGTGCTATACAAATGCACTGATTCCTGTGTAAGTGACACTGGCAGTGAAGGGGTTAACCACTAGGTGGCAGTGTAGGGGTTAAGTGTGTCCTAGGGGCGTGTTTCTAACTGTGAGGGGCATGGCTGTGTGTGACATGTGACTGATCTCTGCTCCGATGACAGGGAACAGAGATCCAGTGACACTGTCACTAGGCAGAACGGGGAGATGCGTAGTGACAGTGTCAACATCTCCCCGTTCTTCCTCCCCATGAGGCGATCAGGGGTATCCCCATGGCGATCAAGTCCGCGGGAACCGCGACCTGACTCACGGAGCTCACGGGCTCGCTGGCCGCCTCTTAAAGGGGAACGTACAGGTACGTGGTTTTGCCTGTATGAGCCCTTCTGCCGCAGTATATCTGTGTGAGGCGGTCAGCAAGCGGTTAATATCCCTCCTTATTCCAGTGTTTCCTCTGCAGCTGAAGCTTATGAATCCTGTGGTTATAGATTAGCCCGGCCTTAACTGTAAAACTTAGTTATATTCAGAGCATTAAAAATGGCTTCTCTCTAGTGTGAACCCTCTGGTGTCTGATAAGCTCTGAATTCACTGCAAAGGCTTTATCACATTCAGAACATGGATATGGCTTCTCTCCAGTGTGGACCCTCTCGTGTCTGATAAGCTGTTCCCTCTTTATAAAAGCTTTGCCACATTCAGAACACTGATATGGCTTCTCTCCAGTGTGAATCCTCTGGTGT
Source organism: Aquarana catesbeiana (assembly GCF_042186555.1). Classification (NCBI taxonomy): domain Eukaryota; kingdom Metazoa; phylum Chordata; class Amphibia; order Anura; family Ranidae; genus Aquarana; species Aquarana catesbeiana. The sequence goes on from NC_133325.1 coordinate 6,658,541, forward strand.
TTGATAAGATCTGACTTCCCAGTAAAAGCTTTGCCACATCCAGAGCACAGATATGGCTTCTCTCCAGTGTGGACCCTCTGGTGTACTTTGAGATATGACTTCTGTTTAAAAGCTTTGCCACATTCAGAACACCAATATGGCTTCTCTCCAGTATGAACCCTTTGGTGTATAATAAGGTGTTCCCTTGTTGTAAAAGGTTTGTCACATTCAGAACATTGATATGGCTTCTCTCCAGTGTGGACCGTTTCATGTCTGACAAGGTGTTGCTTTGTGGTAAAAGATTTCTCACATTCTGAACACTGATATGGCTTCTCTCCAGTGTGGATCCTCTGATGTATGATAAGGTGTGACTTATCTAAAAAATCTTTTTTACAAACAAAACACTGATATGGCTTTATTCCAGTGTGCACTCTCTGGTGTTTGATAAGATTTGATTTCAATGTAAAATGTTTGTCACATTCAGAACACTGATATGACTTCTCTCCAGTGTGAACCCTCTGGTGTTGGATAAGATTTGATTTATGTGTAAAAGCTTTGTCACATTCAGAACACTGATATGACTTCTCTCCAGTGTGGACCCTCTGGTGTCTGATAAGGGTTGATGCTACGCTAAAAGCTTTGTCACATTCATAACACTGATATGACTTCTCTCCAGTGTGAATCCTCTGGTGTATGATTAGCTTTCCCTTGGCTTTAAAATCTTTGCCACATTCAGAACAGCGATATGGCTTTTCTCCAGTGTGAACCATTTGGTGTTGGATAAGGTTTTCCTTCACTGTAAAAGCATTATCAAATTCAGAACACTGATCAGGCTTCTCTTCAGTGTGGACCCTCTGGTGTGTAATAAGATCTGAATTCTGTGTAAAAGCTTTATCACATTCAGAACATTGATACGGCTTCTCTTCAGTGTGAACCCTCTGATGTTTTATAAGGCTTTCCTTCACTGTAAAAGCTTTGTCACATTCAGAACACTGATATGGTTTCTCTTCAGTGTGAACCTTCTGGTATGTGATACGTTTTGCCTCCATTGTAAAACCTTTATTACCTTCCAAACAGGAAATATCTTCTGAAATGACTTCTGTTACATATACATGGGTTGGACTTTAATGTAAAGCCATTGTCACTTCCAGAACACTGAAATCACTTCTCGTTGGTGTCCTCTGAGGCTGGATCAATGCCGAAGAGGTTTCAAAACATTTATGACTTTTAGAACGTGGCTATGACTTGTGTCCTCTGTGAATCCTCCATTGAACAGCAATAAAGACTTTCAGACCTGTACAAGAAAAATAAAATCAAAATTCTATATAAAAGGGCTAAATAAAGTTGTTTTCTATTTTTATGTTCTTTAATAAATATACAATATGTTGTCAAAAGTATTGGGACGCCTGCCTTTACACACACATGAACTTTAATGACATCCCAGTTTTATGCCCCGTACACACGGTCGGACTTTGTTCGGACATTCCGACAACAAAATCCTAGGATTTTTTCCGACGGATGTTGGCTCAAACTTGTCTTGCCTACATACGGTCACACAAAGTTGTCGGAAAATCCGATCGTTCTAAACGCGGTGACGTAAAACACGTACGTGGGAACTATAAACGGGGCAGTGGCCAATAGCTTTCATCTCTTTATTTATTCTGAGCATGCGTGGCACTTTGTCCATCGGATTTGTGTACATACGGTCGGAATTTCCGACAACGGATTTTGTTGTCGGAAAATTTTATATCCTGCTCTCAAACTTTGTGTGTCGGAAAATCCGATGGAAAATGTCCGATTGAGCCCACACACGGTCAGAATTTCTGACAACACGCTCCGATCGGAAAATCCGACCGTGTGTACGGGGCATTAGTCTGTAGGGTTCAATATGGAGTTGGCCCCGCCCTTTGCAGCTATAACAGCTTCAACTCTTCTGGGAAGGCCGTCCACAAGGTTTAGGAGTGTTTCTATGGAAATTTTTGACCATTCTTCCAGAAGAGCATTTGTGAGGTCAGGCACTGATGTTGGACAAGAAGGCCTGGCTCGCAGTCTCTATTCTAATTCATCCCAAGGGTGTTCTATTGGGATGAGGTCGGGACTCTGTGCAGGCTAGTCAAGTTTCTCCACCCCAAACGCAGTCATCCGTGTCTTATGGACCTTGCTTTGTGCACTGATCCAAATCATTTGGTGGAGGGGGAGATTATGGTGTTTTTTTTTGTTCAGGGGTTCGGTTTGGCCCCTTGGTTACAATGAAGGGAAATTTTTAAGGCGTCAGCGTACTAAAACATTTTGGACAATTTCATGCTCCCATCTTTGTGGGAACAGTTTGGGGAAGGCCTCTTCCATAATGACTGCACACCAGTGCACAAAGCAAGGTCCATAAAGACATGGATGAGCGAGTTTGGGGTGGAGGAACTTGACAGGCCTGCACAGAGTCCTGACCTAAACCCGATAGAACACCTTTGGGATGAATTAGAGCTGCCTTCTTGTCCAACATCAGTGCCTGATCTCACAAATGCACTTCTGGAAGAATGGTCCAACATTCCCATAGACACACTCCTAAACCTTGTGGACAGCCTTCCCAGAAGAGTTGAAGATGTTATAGTTGTAAAGGGTGGGCCAACTCAATATTGAACCCTCCAGACTAGGACTGGGATGCCATTAAAGTTCATGTGCGTGTAAAGGCAGGCGTCCCAATACTTTTGATAATATAGTGTATCTTATATATAGAAAGATTATGTACAACATCATATATAAATATATTAACCTAGATAGATTTTTTTTACTCAAAAAAATGTGTATTTGTGTGTGCACACAGTATTTGCAGCGTTCAGCACAGACAATGGAGTCACACAATGTAATGTATAAGAAGCTGTGGCATTGTTACAGATCATACAGAACAATAACTTGCTTTGTCTACAGTTTCACTTTTTATAAACAAATGAACAGAGAAAAAAGGAAACACCCGAGAACAATTCAACTGGACACAGCAAGTATCTCTCTCCAGTACATACATAGATAGCCGACACGGTTTAACCACTTGCTGAAGACACTATAGCCAAATGACAGCTACAGCGCAGCCGGCTAGTTCTGGGAGGACGTCATATGAGGGCCTCCCGTGATTGCACCTGATATTGGGGACGGGCCACATGCTCTGTGATCACAGTAATGTAGAAAAAATGATCCGCACTCCGGTTGTTGCTCTTAAAATTTCTTCATTTTATTGAATAGCCACAGTGAACAAACACTGATTAAGTCATTTGATGCGTTTCAGCCTATAAGGCCTTAGTCATAACCCATGCCTAAGGCCTTATAGGCTGAAACGCGTCAACTGACAATCTTCATTTGTTCACTGAGGCTATTCAATAAAATGAAGAAATTTTAAGAGCAACAACCGGAGTGCGGATCATTTTTTCTACATTACTCTACTCAGCCAGCAACTGTGGATCGAGCACCCGGGAGCTCTGCTATCTGTGTGGTGTATGGGTAGTAGCACTGACCTTTCTGTTTATATTCTGTGATCACAGTGTCCTCCGGTGGCTCTTTACCACGTGATCAGCTGTGTCCAATTACAGCTGATCACGGATCTAAACAGAAGCCAATTATAAGCACTTCTTTCCTCATATTGGCAGCATGAGCAGAGGAGAAGAGAGCCAAATGGCTAAATGGCTTGTGAAAAATGGACATGTACACTGAGAATCAGTGCTGCAAATCAGTGTCGACCAGTGCTGCCAATCAGTGCTCATCAGTGTCTCCTCATCAGTGTCACCTATTAGTGCCGCCTATCAGTGCCCACCAGTGCTGCCTCATCAGTGCCCATTAGTGCCGCCCATCAGTGCTGCTCATCAGTGCCCATTAGTGCAGCCTATCAGTGCACATCAGTGAAGGATAAAAATGACCTGTTTGCAAAATGTTATATCAAACTATAAAAAAAAAATGTTTTTTCAAAATGTTTCAACTTTATTCACTTATTTAGCAAAAAATAAAAAAAAATCTCTATTTGTGTGAACAAAATGATAATAATTTTGTTTGAGTACAGTGTTGTATGACCGCACAATTGTCATTTAAAGTGCGACAGCGCTGAAGGCTGAAACTTTTATCTGGGCAGGAAGGGGGTGGCTGTGCCTGTGACTAAAGGATCCATCTCCAATGTAGTTACCACTTAGTAGAATACAACGGCTCTGTCCCTTTTTAGGGAGATAAAAAAGTAAAACCTGTGAAAGTCTATGAGGAACTTACTTGGGGAGGAGAGCGAGACCCGGGGTATCCTGCCAGTTCTGCCAGAGAGGGACATACATTTCCTCTGGGAAATTAAGATGTTGGTAAATTAATTTACATTAATTCATATTCTGGACCACGCCTATTTCTAACACTTGTTGTTTACAAGTTCAAATCAGTTATTCAGTTTGAAAAAAAAAAAAAAAAGACACAAATCCATCTAGTTCAACCCAAAAATTATATATATATATATATATATATATATATATATATATATATATATATATATATATATATATATCACACATACACACACACACACATATACACATATATAAACTCTTATCTCTGAACTTTCGACCGTCAAGAACGCGGTGACATTCAACACTATGACGAGCCGAGAAAATGAAGTTCAATGCTTCCGAGCATGTGTGCTTTTTTTTGCGCATCAGAATTGCATACAGACGATCTCATTTTCGGATAGGAACTTTTTCCGACCGAAAAATAGAGAACCTGCTCTCAATCTTTTGCTGGCTGGAATTCCGCCAGCAAAAGTCCGATGGAGCATACACACAGTCGCATTTTCCGACCAAAAGCTCACATCGGTCTTTTGCTGGCGGCATTTCCGATCGTGTGTACAGGGCATTAGACCTCTCTGCTGCCTTCGACACAGTTGACCACCTGCTCCTCCTCAGCAAACTACACTCCCTTGGCCTCTGTGATTCTACTTTATCCTGGTTCTCCTCCTACCTATCTCTGTGCACTTTCAGTGTCACTTACAACTCCATCTCCTCCGCTCTTCTTCCTCTCTCTGTTGTTACCCCAAGGCTCTGTCCTTGGGCCCCTCCTATTTTCGCACTATACCTCTTCCCTGGGCCAGTTGATAATCTCCCATGGCTTCCAACACCACCTCTATGCCAAAGACAACCATATCTATCTCTCCACTCCTCAACTCACCCCCTTGATCTCCTCACAGATCTAAAACTTACTGAATGACATATCGGTATGGATGTCACACCACTTCCTCAAACTCAATCTTTCTAAAACTGAGCTTGTTATATTTCCTCCTTCCCGGTACCCTCCCCATGATTTTACCTTTAAGAGCAACAGCACAACCATTGGTCCCTCCACACATGCCAGGGTCCTGGGTGTAATCCTTGGCTCTGACCTCTCCTTCAGCCCCCACATCCAATCACTGGCTAAATCCTGTCGCCTTAACCTCCGCAACATCTCCAGAATTCAACCCTTCCTGACTAATGACACCACAAAGCAACTTCTTCACTCCTTGATTATTTCCCGCCTCGACTACTGCAACTCTCTCCTTAATGGCCTACCCTTACACAGGCTCCTCCACTTCAGTCTATTATGAATGCTGCTGCTAGACTAATACACCTCACTAATCGATCCGTGACTGCTGCTCCTCTCTGCCAATCCCTTCACTGGCTTCCCCTCCCCCACGTATAAAATTCAAAATGCTAACCACAACATACAAGGCCATCCACAACATCGCCTCCAGCTACATCACCAACCTCATCTGCAGATATCGCCAAATCGCCCCCTCCGCTCCTCCCAGGACCTCCTGCTCTCTAGCTGCCTTGTTACCTCCTCCATACTTGCCTTCAGGACTTCTCCAGAGCCTCTCCCATCCTCTGGAACTCACTGCCCCAGTATGTCCGATCAGCCCCTACCCTGTCCACCTTTAGGAGATCCCTGAAAACTCACTTATTCAGGGACGCCTATCCCACACCCACCTAACAACTGTCCCTGAGCCACCCCCATCAAATCATTCCCAGCATCTATAACCTTTTGTACCACCACCCCCTCCCTTTAGAATGTAAGCTCTACGAGCCGGGCCCTCCTGTACCTTCTGTATTGAACTGCACTGTAATTGTGCTGTCTCCCCTCTACATTGTAAAGTGCTGCGTAAAATGTTGGCGCTATATAAATCGTGTATAATAATAATATTCATACCCCCTTATATATATTGAACATGGTGATCATATCCCCCCTCAATCTCCTCTTCTCAAGAGAGAATAAATTCAGTTCCTCTAATCTTTCCTCATAGCTGAGCTCCTCCATGCCTCTTATCAGTTTGGTTGCCCTTCTCTGCACTTTCTCCAGTTCCCCGATATCCTTTTTGAGAACTGGAGCCCAAAACTGAACTGCATATTCCAGATGAGGTCGTACTAATGATTTGTACAGATGATGTCTCTCTCTGGAGTCCATACCTCTCTTATACAAGAAAGGACTTTGCTCGCTTTGGAAACCACAGCCTGGCATTGCATGTTATTATTGAGCTCACAATCTACCAAAACCCCCAGATCCTTCTCCACTATGGATCCCCCAGTTATACTCCCCCTAGTATATATGATATATATTCTTAGCCCCCAAGTGCATAACTTTACATTTATCAACAAACCTCATCTGCCCCAGACCCAATATCATTTATAAAGAAAATAAAAAAGTAAGGGTCCACTCCCAACCCTGAAACTTGGGGTACACCACTGATGACCTTAGACCATTCAGAGTAAGAATCATTAACCACTAACCACTAGTGCAGTTTTTAGATTTTTTACTGATCAGTGTATTGGTGTCACTTGAGACATTAAACAGCGTTAGGGGTAGTTAGTGGTAGGCTCAGGTAGGTGTGGGGTACCCAACCCATATCTTTCCTAATAAAGGTTTAACCACTTGATCACCCCCAGTAAACCCTTTCACCCCCTGTCACAGTGTCACTAGTATAGTGTACAGATTATTTTTTTGATCACCGTATTAGTGTCACAAGTAACGCTAGTTAGCGGCAGTCTTGTATAGCATCAGGGTACCTGCCATTCATTCACTTATAAAGGTTTAATCCCTTGATCACCCCCCAGTTAACCCCCTTCACTCCCTGTCACAGTTTTATTAGTATAGTGTACAGATCTATTTTCTGATCACATGTGACATCCGTTAGGTGTTAGTGTCAGTTAGTGGTAGCGTCAATCCCAGACAGCATCAGATTTTAACCCTTTGATTTCCAGGAACACTAACACACACACTATATATCCTATTTAATTTGTTCATAAACGACCTGGAGGATGGGGTAAACAGTTCAATCTCTGTATTTGCAGACAATACTAAGCTAAGCAGGGCAATAACTTCTCCACAGGATGTGGAAATCTTGCAAAAAGATCTGAACAAATTAATGGGGTGGGCAACTACATTTATAAAATGTAAAATAATGCATTTGGGTGGCAAAATATGAATGCAATCTATAGACTGGGGGAATCTAGGATGGAAAAGGACCTGAGGGTCCTAGTAGATGATAGGCTCAGCAATGGCATGCAATGCCAAGCTGCTGCTAACAAAGCAAACAGAATATTGGCATTAAAAAGGGGATCAACTCCAGAGATAAAACGATAATTCTCCCGCTCTACAAGACTCTGGTCCGGCCGCACCTGGAGTATGCTGTCCAGTTCTGGGCACCAGTCCTCAGGAAGGATGTACTGGAAATGGAGCGAGTACAAAGAAGGGCAACAAAGCTAATAAAGGGTCTGGAGGATCTTAGTTATGAGGAAAGGTTGTGAGCTCTGAACTTATTCTCTCTGGAGAAGAGACGCTTGAGAGGGGATATGATTTCAATGTATAAATACCGGACTGGTGACCCTATAATAGAAATAAAACTTTTTCGCAGAAGAGAGAGTTTAACAAGACTCGCGGCCACGCATTAAAATTAGAAGAAAAGAGGTTTAACCTTAAACTACGTAGAGGGTTCTTTACTGTAAGAGCAGCAAGGATGTGGAATTCCCTTCCACAGGCGGTGGTCTCAGCGGGGAGCATTGATAGCTTCAAGAAACTGTTAGATAAGCACCTGAATGACCGCAACATACAGGGATATGTAATGTAATACTGACACATAATCACACACATAGGTTGGACTTGATGGACTTGTGTCTTTTTTCAACCTCACCTACTATGTAACTATGTATATACCTTCATCACTAGTATAGTGTCTGAACGGATCAATATCTTTGATCTGATCAGAACTATACTAGCGTCCCCAGTAGTATAGTATTCCCAAAACACAGCATTAGCAGGATCAGCCCAGGCACCTGCCAGCACCTGTGTTTAGCCCCTCCGTCCTGCACAACCAAAGTCAGTAGATCACTGTCACTTGCAATACATGGCACACAAAACCGCAGCATTAGCAGAGTGACGCCTGATCCCTGCTAGAGCTAGCAGTTCATTTTTGTAGTGATTCAAGCAGTCTCTGACAACCAGGTGCTTCTTTACCTGTGAGTCACACTAGGTACCTAAAAATGTAGTGGCCAAAATGTGAAGTGCCCTACAGGATAATGAGCTTAATAGATGAGAGCGCAGGTGAAGCCGCACTGTCAGAATCTGATTCAGGCTCAGTATACGAACCTGTAGCGAGCAGCGTCACCCTGAAAGATAGGTCTGATGACAGAGTAGTGGTTTCTGCTAAGGTCAGGCATACCCAACCCTGTTCTTCCGTTGCTGGGATGCAACAATTGCATGGTTCTTGTAGGCAGCAGAGAGCCAGTACTAGCACTGCTCAAGCTTCTGGTGAACTGATAAGCACCAGTGGCCTAGTACATCCTGGTCATAGACAAATCACCATTGCAGTAGCTTTTGGTGACATGGCGAGTCCCATAAATGCAGTTCAAGCTGGGGCAGTGGCTAGCACAAGTAGTGTCCCGTAGCCACCAAGAATTCAAAGACAGGCCCATAGAGCCCATAGTTCCCTTCTTGATGCGATTGCAAATCCTGATTGGCAGCCCACCACTTCTGCAGCGCCCGTAATACCCCTATTCACTGGCCAACCTGGAATTCAGGTGGAAACAGTGGATTTTAGTACCCTTGACTTTTACAAGCTGTTTTTTACGTTAGATATGTACAGATCTATTGTGGATCAAAGCAATTTACAGTCGTATGCAAAAGTTTAGGAACCCCTGACAATTTCCATGATTGTCATTTATAAATATTTGGGTTTTTGGATCAGCAATTTCATTTTGATCTATCAAATAACTGAAGGACACAGTAGTATTTCAGTAGTGAAATGAGGTTTATTGGATTAACAGAAAATGCGCAATATGCATCAAAACGAAATTAGACAGGTGCATAAATTTGTGCACCCCAACAGAAAAATCACATCAATATTTAGAAGAGCCTCCTTTAGCAGGAATAACAGCCTCTAGATGCTTCCTATAGCCTGTAATGAGTGTCTGGATTCTGGATGAATGTATTTTGGACCATTCCTCCTTACAAAACATCTCCAGTTCATTTAGGTTTGATGGTTGCCAAGCATGGACAGCCCGCTTCAAATCACCCCACAGATGTTCAATGATATTCAGGTCTGGGGACTGGGATGGCCATTCCAGAACATTGTACTTGTTCCTCTGCATAAATGCCCGAGTAGATGTTGAGCAGTGTTTTGGGTCGTTGTCTTGTTGACATATCCAGCTCCGGCGTAACTTAAACTTTGTGATCGATTCCTCAACATTATTGTCAAGAATCTGCTGATATTGAGTGGAATCCATGTGACCCTCAACTTTAACAAGATTCCCAGTACCGGCACTGGCCACACAGCCCCACAGCATGATGGAACCTCCACCAAATTTTACTGTGGGTAGCAAGTGTTCTTCTTGGAATGCTGTGTTCTTTTGCCGCCATGCACAACGCCCCTTGTTATGACCAAATAACTCAATCTTTGTTTCATCAGTCCACAGCACCTTATTCCAAAATGAAGCTGGCTTGTCCAAATGTGCGTTTGCATACCTCAATAGACTCCGTTTGTGGCGTGTGTGCAGAAAAGGCTTCTTTCCCACTCTCCCATACAGCTTCTCCCTGTGCAAAGTGCGCTGAATTTTTGAAGGATGCACAGTGACACCATCTGCAGCAAGTTGATGTTGTAGGTCTTTGGAGGTGGTCCGTGGGATGTTTTTGAACGTTCTCACCATCCTTCGCCTCTCCAATATTTTATGTGGCCTGCCACTTCTGGCCTTAACAAGAACTGTTCCTGTGGTCTTCCATTTCCTTACAGTGAACACTGACAGCTTATATCTCTGCCATAACTTTTTGTAGCCTTCCCCTAAACCATAATGTAGAACAATCTTTGTTTTCAGGTCCTTTGAGTGTTGTTTTGAGGCCCCCATGTTGCCACTCTTCAGAGGAGAGTCAAAGAGAACAACAACTTGCAATTGGCCACCTTAAATACCTTTTCTCATGATTGGATGCACCGGTCTATGAAGTTCAAGGCTTAATGAGCTCACCAAACCAATTGTGTGTTTCAACTAATCAGTGCTAAATAGTTACAGGTATTCAAATCAACAAAATGACAAGGGTGCCCAAATTTATACACCTGTCTAATTTAGTTTTAATGCATATTGCGCATTTTCTGTTAATCCAATAAAACTCAATTTAACTACTGAAATATTACTGTGTCCTTCAGTTATTTGATAGATCAAAATGAAATTACTGATCCAAACACCCAAATATTTATAAATGACAAATCATGGAAATTGTCAGGGGTTCCTAAACTTTTGCATACAACTGTAATTGCTGGTCAATTTATTGCCACAAACATAAATTTGACCCTTAATAATTAATAACTGTATCCACACAGAGTGGTACTGTGGATACTGTGTAGGTAAACAGTACAGCGTCCTATTTGGATTGAAGAGAAATTGGGAAAAAAAGGGGCTTTGACTTTTTAGGCATGACCAGACAAAACGTACAAAATATATACTTTATATATTAAAATCCACATTAATGAGTCAAATACTAGTTAAAATATTGCAACTGTATATAACTGATTTACAACTACATGGAATCCGAAAGATGAGAATATCATAGCATTGTCGCAATGGATCCAAGAGTGCGGCTATATTGCAGTGAAGCGATGTAGACTTGATCTTAGCTCTACGTGTTACGCTCCTTGCGCTTCTTCAGGAGTATCAGGATGATATATAATGTGGAATGTATGGAGTATAAGCCCACAGCTAAAAACAAACCAGAACAGGCAAAGCACAGGGCGGCTCCTGGGGGGTAGGTAGTCCCGTCGTCAAGAATTATAGTTTAAGTATAAGGAATCAGTTCAGTAGATGGCTAGCGATTAAAGGTGTGGAGGGAAGGGAAGAGGAGGAATGGGATTTTTTTGGTAGAGGTATTTATCTCAGATAGCCAATGGCTTATCAGACATATGGCAGATAAAAAGTGGATGCTAAAAGAGTCCCCACATAGGAATAGTTATTGCCACAGATTTTTAATGGGCAGATAGTAGCAACCTCCCCACACAATCCAGGAGGCCAGGTGGACTGATGAGTGATTTTGTCACAGGGAGCCCCTCAGAAACACCAGCAAATTCCTTGGGGTGTCTACTTTCCAAAAAGGGGAAATTTAGGGGGTTTGTACTGCCCTGCTGTTTTAGCACCTCAATAAATTAGATAAGCAGTCACAAACTAAAAGCTGCGTAAATTCCAGTAAATGTACCCTAGTTTGTAGATGCTATAACCTTTGCACAAACCAATAAATATATACGCTTATTGATTTTTTTTCACCCAAGACTAGGGATGAGCTTCGAGTTCAAGTCGACTCGAACATGGGCTGTTCGCCAGTTCGCTGAACAACGAACAATTTGGGGTGTTCGCAGCAAATTCGAAAGCCACGGAACACCCTTTAAAAGTCTATGGGAGAAATCAAAAATGCTAATTTTTAAGGCTTATATGCAAGTTATTGTCATAAAAAGTGTTTGGGGACCCGGGTCCTGCCCCAGGGGACATGGATCAATGCAAAAAAAAGTTTTAAAAACGGGCGTTTTTTCGGGAGAAGTGATTTTAATAATGCTTAAAGTGAAACAATAAAAGTGTAATATCCCTTTAAATTTTATACCTGGGGGGAGTCTATAGTATACCTGTAAAGGGGCCCATGTTTCCCGTGTTTAGAATAGTCCGAGAGCAAAATGACATTTCAAAGAAAAAAAAAAGTCATTTAAAACTACTCGCAGCTATTAATGAATTGCCGGTCCGACAATACACATAAAAGTTCATTGATAAAAACGGCATGGGAATTCCTCACAGGGGAACCCCGAACCAAAAGTTAAAAAAAATGACTTGGGGGGGTCCCCCCAAATTCCATACCAGGCCATTCAGGTCTGGTATGGATTTTAAGGGGAACCCCGCGCCAAAATTAAAAAAAATGGCGTGGGGTCTCCCCAAAATCCATACCAGACCCTTATCCGAGCATGCAACCTGAAGGCCGCAGGAAAAGAGGGGTGATGAGAGAGCAGCCCCTCTCCCTGAACCGTACCAGGCCACATGCCCTCAACATTGGGAGGGTGCTTTGGGGTAGCCCCCCAAAACACCTTGTTCCCATGTTGATGGGGACAAGGGCCTCATCCCCACAACCCTAGCCTGGTGGTTGTGGGGGTTTGCGAGCAGGGGACTTATTGGAATCTGGAAGCCCCCTTTAACAAGGGGACCCCCAGATCCCGGCCCTCCCCCCTGTGTGAAATGGTAAGGGGGGTACAAAAGTACCCCTACCATTTCACAAAAAAACTGTCAAAAATGTTAAAAATGACAAGAGACAGTTTTTGACAATTCCTTTATTTAAATGCTTCTTCTTTCTTCTATCTTCTATCTTCCTTCGGTTTCTTCCTCCATCTTCTTCTGGTTCTTCCTCCGGTGTTCTCGTCCGGCATTTTCCTCCGCAGCGCCGCCGTCTTCTTCCCTTCGTCTTCTGGGCCGCTCCACATCCAGCATGATGAGAGGCTCCCGCTGTGTGACGCTTCTCCTCTTCTGACGGTTCTTATATAATGGAGGGCGGGGCCACCCGGTGACCCCGCCCCCTCTGACGCACGGTGACTTCCCTGTGGCATTCCCCATGCTGTCAGAGGGGGGCAGACAGGTAAGTCACCATGCGTCAGAGGGGGGCGGGGTGACAGGGTGGCCCCGTCCTCTGTTATATGAGAACCGTCAGAAGAGGAGAAGCGTCACACAGAGGGAGCCTCCCATCCCATCATGCTGGATGCAGAAAGGCCCAGAAGACGAAGGGAAGAAGACACCGGTGCCGCAGAGGAAGATGCCGGACGAGAACACCGGAGGAAGAACCAGAAGAACAAGATGGAGGAAGAAATCAAAGGAAGATAGAAGAAAGAAGATAGAAGAAAGAAGAAGCATTTAAATAAAGGAACTGTCAAAAACTGTCTCTTGTCATTTTTAACATTTTTGACAGTTTTTTTGTGAAATGGTAGGGGTACATTTGTACCCCCTTACCATTTCACACAGGGGGAAGGGCCGGGATCTGGGGTCCTCTTGTTAAAGGGGGCTTCCAGATTCCAATAAGTCCCCGCCCGCAGACCCCCACAACCACCGGGTAAGGGTTGTGGGGATGAGGCCCTTGTCCCCATCAACATGGGGACAAGGTATTTTGGGTGGATACCCCAAAGCACCCTCCCAATGTTGAGGGCATGTGGCCTGGTACGGTTCAGGAGGGGGGGTGCTCTCTCGTCCCCCTCTTTTCCTGCGGCCTGCCAGGTTGCGTGCTCAGATAAGGGTCTGGTATGGAATTTTGGGGAGACCCCACGCCATTTTTTTTTTAAATTTTGGCACAGGGTTCCCCTTAAAATCCATACCAGACCTGAAGGGTCTGGTATAGATTTTGGGACCCCACGCCATTTTTTTTTTTTTATTTTGGCCAGGGTTCCCCTTAATATCCATACCAGACCTGAAGGGCCTAGTATGGAATTTAGGGGGACCCCCACGTCATTTTTTTTTTAACTTTTGGTTCGGGGTTCCCCTGTGTGGAATTCCCATGCCGTTTTTATCAATGAACTTTTATGTGTATTGTCGGACCGGCAATTCATTAATAGCCGCGAGTAGTTTTAAATGACTTTTTTTCCTTTGAAATGTCATTTTGCTGTCAGACTGTTCTAAACACAGGAAACATGCGCCCTTTTACAGGCATACTATAGACACCCCCCAGGTATGAAATTTAAAGGAATATTTCACTTTTATTGTTTCACTTTAAGCATTATTAAAATCACTGCTCCTGAAAAACCAGCCTTTTTTTGCATTGATCCATGTCCCCTGGGGCAGGACCCGGGTCCCCAAACACTTTTTATGACAATAACTTGCATATAATACTTTAAAATTAGCACTTTTGATTATTCATGTTCGTGTCCCATAGACTTTAATGGTGTTCGCGTGTCCAAACAAATTTTTTGCCTGTTAGCATGTTCTAGTACGAACCGAACGGGGGGGGTGTTCGGCTCATCTCTACCCAAGACATGTGGCTGAATACATTTTGACCTAAATGTATGACAATAGTTGAGTTTTTTGGATTCTTTTTTATGACAAAAAGTAGAAAATATATATTTTTTTCCAATTTTCTTTGTCTTTTTTCATTTATAATCGCAAAAAATAAAAATCCCAGTGGTGATCATATACCACCAAAAGAAAGTTCTATCTGTGGGAAAAAATGACGCAAATTTTGTTTGAGTGCAGCGTTGCATGCCGCCCAATTACCAGTTAAAGCAATGCAGTGCCAAATTGCAAAAGGTGCTCTGGTCATTAAAGCGGACCTTCAGTCATTTTTTTCATCTTTCTATCTATTAAATCTTCTGCCCTTGTTGTTGTTGTTGTTTTATCTTTGGATAGAAAAACATTTTTTTTTCTTCCAGTACATACCTTATACAGCCCACTTCCTGTTTGTCTGGTCATTGGCCTAGGCTTATGACATCATGCACAGCTCTCTCTATCGTGAGAATTTGCCAGGAGGGGGGGTGAGTCATAAGAGGGCCAATGAGAACTGTAGAGCTGGAGGTGTGCCTCTGTGTAAATTCAGGAAGCTTCAGCTGCCCACAGTAAAAATGGATGCAGCCAGACTCAGTGGAGGGAGATTTCTGCAGCATATTTGACAAGTACAGAATCAGAGTATATATAAAATAATATGCAAAGTGGTTGAAGGGAAGCTACAGAATGGCAAAGATGTTTTTATTACAAATTATGTGAGCAGACTACAGTTCCTCTTTAAGGGGGTAAAACCTTAAGTGGTTAAAAAAAATAATTTTAGTCCTGAAGATTACACAAAACCCATTAATATTATATATTTTCTGAAAGCAAACACCCTAGAGAATAAAATTGCGTTAGTTCCAATTTTTTACGTCACACAAAGGTGTAGGAAACACAAAATTTCAGTAAAAAACACACCAACGTGAATTTTAGGGCAAACAAATGCAATAAATTACCCAAATGTTTGTTGAAATCTAAAAGACGAGCTTGCACCGAGTAAATAGATACCCAACATGCCAAACCTTACATTTTTGTGCTCCCGTGAAATGTTGACAAACTTCAGTACTCGATATTTTCTATAGGCGACGCTTCAAAAGCTCCCTATAGGTATCAGTTTAGTGTTACGGAAGAGGTCTGGTGTTGGAATTATTGCTCTCATTTCGACGTGCACCGCGATATGTACGGTGTATTGTAATCAATGTTTTCACGTGGCCTAACGTGTGCATTTACATTTGTGTGTGTATATGTTGGGGTGGGGGCCTCAAAAACATTTTGGGGGGGATTTTATGTGCTTGGGTGTAACTTTATTTTTTTTTTTTACTTAAATAGCTAGCTGGGGACACAGAGCTTGAGCGGAAGTGACATCAGAGACGTCGCTTTCTGGGCTATAAGAAGATGGGGAGAAGAGAGGACTTGTGTCTGCTATTCTCCTTCCCCTCCAGCCGCCGGCACCCGCCACGGATCTCCCGGGCCCGCCGATGGTCAAGTGAAGCCCGGTAAGCATGGCGGGGCTCGGCGGTAGAGGGGGTGGCGCTAGTGCCAGGGATGTGTGAGAGCGATCGGGGGGCAGTGCCACCACACAAATGCTTTCAGCTGACAGGCTTTTTCACACACAATCCCGGTGGCTGCAGCCATAGTGTGCAATACCCCCCCCCCCACCGCGCTGTCAGGTCCATACAAAGTACGGACCCGGCGGCAAAAGGGTTAAAGGAATTTTTCATTTTTGCACTTTAAAAAAAAATTCACTGCTCCTGAAAAAAAAAAAAAAAAAAAAAAATATATGTTTACTGATACATGTCCCCCAGGGCAGTACCTGACCCCCATACCCCTTTTATGGCCAATTACTTGCATATAAGCCTTCAAAATGGGCACTTTTGATTTCTGTCCTCTATTAACCATGGAGGTGCTTCCTGTGATGTGTCATGAGGATAAACACTGCAGTTTCGGTTACTGAAGTCCCCCTTGTAAAGACTGAGGAAAAGAATAAATTAAATATCTTCGCCATATTACCATCCTTCCTCATTCTTTATGGGGCCAATATGATCTGTTCTCCCTTTCTTACTATTTATGTACTTAAATAATTTCTTGGGATTTTTTTTACTCTCTTCCGCCACGTGCCTTTCGTGTACTATCTCAGCCGCTCTGATTGCACCCTTACATTTCTTGTTGCATTCTTTGTAAAGTTGGAATGCTGATGATGATTCCTCAGCCTTGTACTTTTGAAGGCCTTCTCCTTTGCTTTTATATGCATTTTTACATTGGAGTTAAGCCATCCAGGGCTTTTGTTCGCTCTTTTAAATTTATTACCCAATGGGATGCATTGCCTAATGCCCTTATTTAACCACTTGCCGACCGCCTAACGCATATATACATCAACAAAATGGCACGGGCAGGCAAAATCACGTACCTGGTATGTGATTGCCTTCCCGCAGGCGGGGGGTCCGATCGGACCCCCCCCGGTGCCAGCAGCGGTCGGCTTTGGTCTGGGAGCGTTGAGAGGCGAGGGGGAGGCCATCCGATCGTGGCCCCCCCCTCGCGATCGCTCCCAGCCAATGAGAAACATCCCCTGCCTCTGTATAGTACACAGAGGCAGAGGATGTGATGTCATCTCTCCTCGGCTCGGCAGTTTCCGTTCCGGCGCAGAGGAGAGAAAGTATAAAACACACACACAATAGAACATGCCAGGCATACATTACACCCCTGATCCCCCCCCCCGATCCCCCCCCAATCACCCCTCCCCCCGTCACACTGACACCAAGCAGGTTTTTTTTTTTTTTCTGATTACTGCATTGGTGTCAGTTTGTACCAGTTAGAATTGGTAGGGCAGTTAGTATTAGCCCCCTGTAGGTCTAGGGTACCCCCCTAACCCCCCCTAATAAAGTTTTAACCCCTTGATCACCCCCTGTCACCAGTGTCGCTGAGCGATCATTTTTCTGATCGCTGTATTAGTGTCGCTGGTGACGCTAGTTAGGGACGTAAATATTTAGGTTCGCCGTCAGCGTTTTATAGCGACAGGGACCCCCATATACTACCTAATAAATGTTTTAACCCCTTGATTGCCCCCTAGTTGACCCTTTCACCACTGATCACCGTATAACCGCTACGGGTGACGCTGGTTAGTTCGTTTATTTTTTATAGTGTCAGGGCACCCGCCGTTTATTACCGAATAAAGGTTTAGCCCCCTGATCGCCCGGCGGTGATATGCGTCGCCCCAGGCAGCGTCAGATTAGCGCCAGTACCGCTAACACCCACGCACGCAGCATACGCCTCCCTTAGTGGTATAGTATCTGAACGCATCAATATCTGATCAGATCTATACTAGCATCCCCAGCAGTTTAGGGTTCCCAAAAACGCAGTGTTAGCGGGATCAGCCCAGATACCCGCTAGCACCTGCGTTTTGCCCCTTCGCCCAGCCCACCCAAGTGCAGTATCGATCGATCACTGTCACTTACAAAACACTAAACACATAACTGCAGCGTTCGCAGAGTCAGGCCTGATCCCTGCGATCGCTAACAGTTTTTCTGTAGCGTTTTGGTGAACTGGCAAGCACCAGCGGCCTAGTATACCCCGGTCGTAGTCAAACCAGCACTGCAGTAACACTTGGTGACGTGCCGAGTCCCATAAGTGCAGTTCAAGCTGGTGAGGTGGCAAGCACAAATAGTGTCCCGCTGCCACCAAGAAGAAGACAAACACAGGCCCGTCGTGCCCATAGTGCCCTTCCTGCTGCATTCGCCAATCCTAATTGGGAACCCACCACTTCTGCAGCACCCGTACTTCCCCCATTCACATCCCCAACCAAATGCAGTCGGCTGCATGAGAGGCATTTTCTTTATGTCCTCCCGAGTACCCCCACCCAGCGAACCCCCCAAAAAAGATGTTGTGTCTACAGCAAGAGCGGATATAGGCATGACACCCGCTATTATTGTCCCTCCTGTCCTGACAATCCTGGTCTTTACATTGGTGAATGTTTTGAACGCTACCATACACTAGTTGAGTATTAGCGTAGGGTACAGCACTGCACAGACTAGGCACACTTTCACAGGGTCTCCCAAGATGCCATCGCATTTTGAGAGACCCGAACCTGGAACCGGTTACAGTTATAAAAGTTACAGTTACAAAAAAAAAGTGTAAAAAAAAAACAAAAAAAAAAAACAAAAAAAAACCACACAAACAAAAATATAGGGAATTCCACATCCTTGCCGCTCTTACAGTAAAGAACCCTCTACGTAGGTTAAGCTTAAACCTCTTATCCTCTAATTTTAATGAGTGGCCACGAGCCTTATTAACCACTTCAGCCCCGGAAGATTTGGCTGCTGAATGACCGGACCATTTTTTGCGATACGGCACTGCGTCGGTCTAACTGACATTTGCGCAGTCATGCGACGCTGCACCCAAACAAAATTGACATCCTTTTTTCCCCACAAATAGAGCTTTCTTTTGGTGGCATTTCATCAACTCTGCGTTTTTTTTGCGTTATAAATAAAAAAGGTCGACAATTTTGAAAAAAAAAACCACAATATTTTGTACTTTTTGCTTTAATAAACATCCCATTTTTTTTTAAAGCACATTTTTCCTCAGTTTAGGCCGATATGTATTCTTCTACATATTTTTTGGTAAAAAAATTGCAATAAGCGTATATTGATTGGTTTGCGCAAAAGTTATACTGTCTATAAAATAGGGGATAGATTTATAGCATTTTTATAATTTTTTTTTTTTTTTACTAGTGGCAGCGATCTGCAATTTTTATCGGGACTGCGACGTTATGGCGGACACATTGGACACTTTTGACACATTTTTGGGACCATTGACATTTATACAGCGATCAGTGCTATAAAAATGCCCTGATTACTGTAAAAATGTCACTGGCAGGGGAGGGGTTAACACTAGGGGGCGATTAAGGGGTTAAATGTGTGTTCCCTGTGTGTGTTTCTAACTGAAGGGGGAGGGGACTGACCTAGAGGAAATGACAGATCGTGGTTCCTAGCTATTAGGAACACACAATCTGTTTCTCCTCACAGAACAGGGATGTGTGTGTGTACAAACACACACATCCCTGTACTGCCTCTCATGCCCGAGATCGCTCGTGGCCAGTGGTCATTGCGACATGCCACGAGCATCTGCACCCCTCACAGTGTCGATGCCTCCTGCGGCACGCCGCCTGCTATCCCGATCCCACGAGCCGACGTATAGCTACCCCTATAAAAGTTTTCTCCCTATTGTAGGGTCACCAGTCCGGTATTTATAAATTGAAATCATATCACCTCTCAAGTGTCTCTTCTCCAGAGAGAATAAGTTCAGAGCTCACAACCTTTCCTCATAACTAAGATCCTCCAGACCCTTTATTAGCTTTGTTGTCCTTCTTTGTACTCGCTCCATTTCCAGTACATCCCTCCTGAGGACCAGTGCCCAGAACTGGACAGCATACTCCAGGTGCGGCCGGACCAGAGTCTTGTAGAGCAGGAGAATTATCGTTTTATCTCTGGAGTTGATCCCCTTTTTAATGCCAATATTCTGTTTGCTTTGTTAGCAGCAGCTTGGCATTGCATGTCATTGCTGAGCCTATCATCTACTAGGACCCCCAGGTCCTTTTCCATCCTAGATTCCCCCAGAGGTTCTCCCCCCAGTCTATAGATTGCATTCAGATTTTTGCCCCCAAATGCATTATTTTACATTTTTCTACATTAACCACTTCCTGCCTGCCATATAGCAATATGACTTCGGCAATGTGATTCTGTTATCTTGACCGGACAACATATGACGTGATCAGGATAACAAGCGGCGATCATTGTTGCGGCGTGTCAGTTATTGCCCTGCTTAGCTTAGTATTGTCCACAAATACAGAGATACAGAGTTTATCCCATCCTCCAGGTCGTTTATGATCAAATTAAATAGGATTGGTCCCAGCACAGAATCCTGGGGAACCCCACTACCCACCCCTGACCATTCTGAGTACTCCCCATTTATCACCACCCTCTGAACTCGCCCTTGTAGCCAGTTTTCAATCCATGTACTCACCCTATGGTCCATGCCAACGGACCTTATCTTGTACAGTAAACGTTTATGGGGAACTGTGTCAAATGCTTTTGCAAAATCCAGATACACCACGTCTACGGGCCTTCCTTTATCTAGATACACCACGTCTACGGGCCTTCCTTTATCTAGATGGCAACTCACCTCCTCATAGAAGGTTAATAGATTGGTTTGGCAAGAACGATTCTTCATGAATCCATGCTGATTACTGCTAATGATATCATTCTTATTACTAAAATCTTGTATATAGTCCCTTATCATCCCCTCCAAGAGTTTACATACTATTGATGTTAGGCTAACTGGTCTGTAATTCCCAGGGATGTATTTTGGGCCCTTTTTAAATATTGGTGCTACATTGGCTTTTCTCCAATCAGCAGGTACCATTCCAGTCAGTAGACTGTCAGTAAAAATTAGGAACAATGGTCTGGCAATTACTTGACCAAGTTACCCAAGTACCCTCGGGTGCAAGCCATCTGGTCCCGGTGATTTATTAACCGATTGTCTACCAGCCGCCATCATTATACTGCGGCAGGTCAGCACGATCCCGCGAGCCGTTGTAGCTATACGTCGGCTCGCGGAATCGGGATAGCAGTCGCGCCAGCCACAAGCGATCACGGGCACGAGAGGCAGAACAGGGACATACGTGTGTGTGTGTAATAGGGATGGGCAGAACACCCCCCCTGTTCGGTTCGCACCAGAACATGCAAACAGGCAAAAAATTTGTTCGAACACGTGAACACCATTAAAGTCTATGGGACACGAACATGAATAATCAACAGTGCTAATTTTAAAGGCTTATATGCAAGTTATTGTCATAAAAAGTGTTTGGGGACCTGGGTCCTGCCCCAGGGGACATGTATCAATGCAAAAAAAAGTTTTAAAAATGGCAGTTTTTTTCAGGAGCAGTGATTTTAATGATGCTTAAAGTCAAACAATAAAAGTGTAATATCCCTTTAAATTTCGTAGCTGGGGGGTGTCTATAGTATGCCTGTAAAGGGGCGCATGTTTCCCGTGTTTAGAACAGTCTGAGAGCAAGGAGGAAGAAGCAGAGGAATAAGCGGGGGAAGAACAAGATGTTCGCGCCGATACCTCACATGTGTGGTTTGAACATCGTTTTCATATGTGGGCGGGACTTACATATGCGCTCGCTTCTGCGTGCAAGCACACGGGAACAGGGGCATTTAAATTTTTTTTTATTGTTAATTTCACTTAATTTTTTTAGTTTGACACTTTAAAAAATAAAATAAAAATTTTGATCACTTTTATTCCTATTGCAAGGAATGTAAACATCCCTTGTCATAGGAAATTTGACATGACAGGACGTCTTTACAGTGAGATATGGGGTCAATAAGACCCCACATCTCACTTCTAGGCTGGGACAGCTGAAATAAAAAAAAAAAAATGATCTCAGCTTCCCAGCCGAGGCGGCTCCATTTGTTTGAATGCAGAGGCCGGGCGTGACATCATAACATCGCGCCTGGCCTCCGAACAATCATAGAGACTCCAGCGACCATCTGGTCCACTGGAAATCTCTATGGCAGGGATAAGCAATTAGCAGAGCCTCCAGCTGTTGCAGAACTACAAGTCCCATGAGGCATAGCAAGAATCTGACAGCCACAAGCATGACACCCAGAGGCAGAGGCATGGTGGGACTTGTAGTTTTGCAACAGCTGGAGGTCCGCTAATTGCATATCCCTGCTCTATGGTAAACATCCGGGCTGGCAGATCCTGTCTCCGACTCACCAATCGCAACAGTGAGTTAGTAGAAGCACCTCTCACCGCCCGTAAGAACGATCAAGTGGCTGACCAGCTCTGCATATCATCCCTGCCCACCCGACATCAGAGGACTTGACAGCTCCACTCACTGCTCAGGTCACTGACTTTGGGTACCACAACGAGGGGGCAGTACAATCAGAAACCCTGGGGGGGGTGTTTGGACATCCATATTGAAGATCAGCTTCTCCATCCAGCATCCTTCCCTGGGGAGCTGCTGACCTCCCCCTACAGAGCAGCACACATAGAGAGACCAGCTGTACCCACCAATCACTGCACCTGGAGCATAACAAATCCTCAATAGAGGGGAGAAGAGCGAAAGGCAGATCCAGGGTGGTGGAGCGGCACTGCCTCAGGGTTACCAAACAGACACAACTTCTGAAGATACCGTAGGAGGTTTACTCTTCTATCAGAACTCCATCTCAACTATCTGCTTCACCGGCCTCTTCTCCCCTGCAGAGTCTTCACAATCTCTGGAGCACAAACAGACTGCATACCTTGGCATCCCCCTCCCCCTCAAACACTGTGAGGAAGGCTACTCAGATACCTACCTACAACTGCTCTCGGTTAACTAATGATGCACCAAAACAGTGCTGGCTGCAGTTCACACTTATGGCACCTCTCATAGATGATATTAGGCTTTGGGTCACACCGTGCAGGCTGGTTGCGGGTGCAGGAATCACATCTGCTCCTGCAACCACCTGAAGCTAAATTGCACTGCTCTTATGAATGGATGGCACCTCCCCACATCTCAGCGCATACTGCATTTGCGAAAACCACATAAAAAAAAAAAAAAAAAAAAAAAATCACATGGTCAAAAAGACTATGCTTTTTCCCTGCCATTGAATTTTTAAAGGGTGCAGGCCAGTGGCGGCTGGTGAAGTTTTTGGATGGGGGGGCTCCAGACCCCGCCCTTTCTTTTTGACCCCTCCCACTTCTCATAAGCTCCACACATGATAGAATCCATCCACTCTGTTCCCTGTATTTCACCCATAGTGTCAAGAGTATACAGCCCAGCATCACAGCCCAGGGTATACAGCCCAGCATCACAGCCCAGGGTATACAGCCCAGCATCACAGCCCAGGGTATACAGCCCAGCATCACAGCCCAGGGTATACAGCCCAGCATCACAGCCCAGGGTATACAGCCCAGCATCACAGCCCAGGGTATACAGCCCAGCATCACAGCCCAGGGTATACAGCCCAGCATCACAGCCCAGGGTATACAGCCCAGCATCACAGCCCAGGGTATACAGCCCAGCATCACAGCCCAGGGTATACAGCCCAGCATCACAGCCCAGGGTATACAGTCCAGCATCACAGCCCAGGGTATACAGTCCAGCATCACAGCCCAGGGTATACAGCCTAGCATCACAGCCCAGGGTATACATCACAGCATCACAGCCCAGGGTATACATCACAGCATCACAGCCCAGGGTATACATCACAGCATCACAGCCCAGGGTATACATCACAGCATCACAGCCCAGGGTATACATCACAGCATCACAGCCCAGGGTATACATCACAGCATCACAGCCCAGGGTATACATCACAGCATCACAGCCCAGGGTATACAGCCCAGCATCACAGCCCAGGGTATACAGCCCAGCATCACAGCCCAGGGTATACAGCCCAGCATCACAGCCCAGGGTATACAGCCCAGCATCACAGCCCAGGGTATACAGCCCAGCATCACAGCCCAGGGTATACAGCCCAGCATCACAGCCCAGGGTATACAGCCCAGCATCACAGCCCAGGGTATACAGCCCAGCATCACAGCCCAGCATCACAGCCCAGCATCACAGCCCAGCATCACAGCCCAGGGTATACAGCCCAGCATCACAGCCCAGGGTATACAGCCCAGCATCACAGCCCAGGGTATACAGTCATGCTGATATCACAGAGCTGGTACAAACTCTAGGAATATTCTAAGATTAAAGTCGGGATCCACACAGATGCCTGACCAGCAGCTCCCTCATCTAATGTCAATCAACAAAAAGCAAAAAAAATGCAGCGCTGCCCTACACTTCATCTATAAAATTGTACAAATAGACCTATAAGTGTAATGGTAACACCTATAAATGAATATCCAGTGCAAATCAACCCAATGTATTGCAATATAGTAGTGATGGTGTCACCCCCTCTGCAAAAATACTTGAGAGATTGCAGAGCCTCAATGTGCAGTTAATGGTGAAACCCCCTATATACAGTATATAACCCCCTTCACACCAGCTGTACGCACATTTACATTCATGGCTTGAAGGGGTTATACCGGGATAATATGCAGCTGCAGACATCACCCCGGTAACGTTTTTTAGAGCGGGGTGGTTGGATCTTTATAGAGCCCAGATCTCTCCATAAAGAGGACCTTTCACCTCCTATTACTGTCACATGGGATGTTTACATTCATTATAGACCCCAGATCTCTCCATAAAGAGGACCTTTCACCTCCTATTACTGTCACATGGGATGTTTACATTCATTATAGACCCCAGATCTCTCCATAAAGAGGACCTGTCACCTCCTATTACTGTCACATGGGATGTTTACATTCATTATAGACCCCAGATCTCTCCATAAAGAGGACCTGTCACCTCCTATTACTGTCACATGGGATGTTTACATTCATTATAGACCCCAGATCTCTCCATAAAGAGGACCTGTCACCTCCTATTACTGTCACATGGGATGTTTACATTCATTATAGACCCCAGATCTCTCCATAAAGAGGACCTGTCACCTCCTATTACTGTCACATGGGATGTTTACATTCATTATAGACCCCAGATCTCTCCATAAAGAGGACCTGTCACCATCTATTACTGTCACATGGGATGTTTACATTCTTTATAGACCCCAGATCTCTCCATAAAGAGGACCTGTCACTGTCTATTACTGTCACTTGGGATGTTTACATTCATTATAAACCCCAGATCTCCCCATAAAGAGGACCTGTCACCTCCTATTACTGTCACATGGGATGTTTACATTCATTATAGACCCCAGATCTCCCCATAAAGAGGACCTGTCACCTCCTATTACTGTCACATGGGATGTTTACATTCATTATAGACCCCAGATCTCTCCATAAAGAGGACCTGTCACCTCCTATTACTGTCACATGGGATGTTTACATTCATTATAGACCCCAGATTTTTCCATAAAGAGGACCTGTCACCGTCTATTACTGTCACATGGGATGTTTACATTCATTATAGACCCCAGATCTCTCCATAAAGAGGACCTGTCACCGTCTATTACTGTCACATGGGATGTTCTCTCTCTCTCTCTCTCTCTCTCTCTCATATATATATATATATAATCTTGTAAGCAACAAATGTCAGAAATAGACTTAGGCATGAAAGGGGTAATTGTAATAAAATGTAAAATATTTACATAAATTGTACAGTTTATTATGATTATATATATTGGGGGGTTTCACCATTATTTGCACATTGCAGCTCTGCAATGTTTCTTACCATTTGCAGAGAGGGTGACACCATCACTACTATCTTCTAATACACGGGTTGATTTGTATCTCTGTTATCATTATTATTGTATGTTGGGGGTTTCACAATTATTTGAACATTGCAGCTCTGCAATTTCTCAAATATTTTTGCAGAGGGGGTGACACCATCACTATTATATTGCAATACATTGGTTGCTTTGCACTGGATGGTATACAGAGGCCAGGACATACTGATTACCATTGTACGCAATGAAGAAACCTCCACTCTGACCACACCCACTTGCTGGTCACACCCGTTTTTTGGCCACACGCACAGGTAGCGCACCCCATACCCCCTCCATGTTTTTTCTCTGTCTTATCTTCTTAACATTTGGTAGTCATATCCCAAAAAATTCTATGAAGTATCTTTATTTTTATCTCATGGAGGAAATGTGAGAAATAAGGTATATATCATACAATCATTCCACACACACATACACTGCAGATATCATTGGAGGAAAATATCTTTATAAAATAGTTTGCCATTTGGCAATGAAAAAAACAATTAAAAAAAATCCCCGAATTTCATTAAAAAAAATCTGGTCACCTTACCCTACAAGATAGAATCCTTGTGTTACTCACCGTTCCCACTATCCATGTACACCCCACATCACACACAGGACAGGGGGGAACAGGGGGCATTTGGGGGTACAGAGAAATAGGGGGGGGGCAGGTGGGCAGTGGGCAGATAGGTGGGAGGAAAAATGCCCACTGTCCGTGGTCATTGTGGGGGGGGGGGGGGAGGGGATACCTTCTATTGTTATAAGTTGAAAAAAAAATGGCGATCACTGAGAGGAAATGTTGGGCATTGGTGCTTAGTGTGAAAAAGGGGGAACAGTGAGGAGCAAGGGGGGCAGAGGTGCTCAGTAAAGAAACAGGCGGTATTGGACTGGGGTTCAGTGGTGGGATGGGGGGCTGTGAGGGTACAGAGGGGTGGACAGGAGGGAAGTGGCAAGACAGGGGGCAGTGGAGGGACAAAGAGCTGGACAGGGGTCAGTAGGGGAACACATGGGAGGACAGGGGGGCAGTAGGGGAACACATGGGAGGACATGGGGGCAGTAGGGAAACAGAGGCGTGGACATGTCGGCAGTAGGGGGAGAGGGGGCAGTGGGGGGAGACACAGGACTGGACAGGGGGCAGTGGGGGGACAGAGGGGAGGACAAGGGGGCACTGAGGTGACAGAGGGGAGGACAGGGGGCAGTGGGGGAACATAGGAGTGGACAAGGGGGCACTTGGATGACAGAGGAGAGGACAGGGGGGCACTGGGGTGACAGAGGAGTGGATGGGTTGCAGTGGGGTGAATTGGGAGATGAATACCTGATGCTGTCCTGTTCCAGAACCTAATGTGAAGCTCCTCTGATGAGTCTTCTATGGTTGGGGGTCCTTTTGGATGGTCCCTCTTGGCTCCTCTGATGAGTCTTCTATGGTCGGGTGACAAGTTCTGACTCTTCCCAGCACAGTGACTGGACATGAAGGGGAAAATCTCTCCCAACTCTCGGCTTCTCTTCCTCCTGCTCACAAGTGTCCACAATCAGGGGAAAGTTCTCCTCTGTGTCCTGTGTCCTGGCTGAGAGGTGTGAGGGACGATCTGTGTCTGCACTACGGATGTGGGAAGACTCCAATCACATTGTGAGCCAGCTATCCCATAGAGACGCCTCAGGGCCACACTGACTACAAACACAGTGTGGGGGAGGGGGAATTCACTAAGAGGACCCCTCCCTCCATTCTCTGGGATGACACAATAGAATCTCATTCCAGATTGGTCATATGAAGAAGGTTTGTTGGATGTTCTTCTGGTTAGTGGAGGGAAATCAACGTTGATTATTGAGTGCAGTGAGGAGAAGATTGGGAGGAGCAGGATGGGAAATTTTTCTCCAAGGAATTAATTTCTAGCAGTGAATGTGATTTTTATTCAGTAAATTCCATTCATTCCAAAATGAGATGATAAAAGGAAATGAAATGTTGAACTCCTTCTGATCGCCATTCATCAATCCATGGAATGTAGTGAGAAGATTTCTCCAAATTCTCCTTCAATAATCTCCTAGTGTATGAGGAGCTTTCCCTTTCTTGTGTCCTCTTCCTTCCTCCCCTGATCACACTGGTGTCTTCAGAGAGATCCGGAGCTGAGCTCTCACATCTCTCAGGACTCTCATATTGCACACACCGGGGGATCACCTCATACACTTCATCTTCTACATGTGCTGGACGCCATGACACTCATTTCTTGGGGAAAACGTTCTCCGGAGATCTTGCAGGAGATGAAAGGAATGTTGTATGACGCATGTGTGAGACGAGGCACATGACATCACACGCTCCATCTTCTGCATGCGCGGTATAACATACATTTTCATAATGGTGGTGTGGGGGCGGGGAGGTACAATAAGGGCTTCAGCAGGGACTGGATGGATTTTGATCCATGTATTGGCTTGCTGGTTGTACACAGGTCAGTCTATTAATCGATTTGTGTACAACCAGTCTGTCAGGTTTTTCCTGAATGATCAATACCACCGGCTATAGCTGGCAATACCGATCATTGTATTCTGATGGTGGGGGAGGGTCTCCACTGTCAGGACACAATAGCACAGCGGGGGTGATTCCCCCATCCCCCTCCAATGTGTGGGAAATGTTCATTCTACCCACTGATTGAATGAAAAAAAAATGATTCCTGTATGTCTAGGATAAGGGTGTCCATACACATTCCAATCTGTTTGTACAATCTCTGTTCTGTGAGCCTTGACCCTCCCCTTGTCATATCAATAAAGATAACTGAACCAATAATGATTCAAAATTAGGAGGACATCCCCTCCAACTTTCCCATCGAGGACACACGCTCCCCCACTGAGGACACACCCCCCTCCCCCACTGAGGACACCCCTCGCCCTTCCTCCACTGAGGAAACCCCTCCCCCTTCCTCCACTGAGGACACCCCCTCCCCTTCTTTCAATGAGGACACCCCCTCCCCCAATGAGGAACCCCCACCCCCTCCTTCACTGAGGAAACCCCCTCCTCCACTGAGGACACCCCTCCTCCTTGTCCACGGATGACACCCCCCTCTTCCACTGAGGACACCCCTCCCCCTTCCTCCACTGAGGACACCCTCCCCCTTCTCAAATGAGAACACCCCCTCCTCCACTGAGGACACCCCCTCCCCTTCCTCCACTGAGGATACCCCCTCCCCCTCCTCCACTGAGGACACACCCTCCCCCTCCTCCACTGAGGACACCCCTCCCCCTTATGCACGGAGGACACCCCCCTCCTCCACTGAGGACACCCCCCTCCTCCACTGAGGACACCCTTCCTCCACTGAGGACACCCCTCCCCCTTCTCCACTGAGAAAACCCCCCTCTTCCTCCACTGAGGATACCACCTCCCCCTCCTCCACTGAGGGCACTCCCTCTTCTCCACTGAGGACACCCTGCCCCCTTCTCCACTGAGGACACCCCCTCCCCCTTCTCCACTGAGGATACCCCCTCCCCCTCCTCTACTGAGGACACCCTCTCTCTTCTTGCACTGATAACTTCCCTTCCCCCTCTCCTCCACTGAGAGCATCCCCTCCCTCTTCTTCATGAAGAACACCCCCCCTTTTATGCATTGAGGACACCCCCTCCCCCACTGAGAACACCCCTCCTTCTCTCACATAGAGCTTCAGCCAGAGACAGACAAGTAGCTGAAGGAGAAATGACTGGAGAGATCAGAGTGGGAGGGGCCACAGAGGGAGATGACTTATGTGACAGCAAGAGAGGAACCATGGGGGGTAATGTGATGTCACTAAGAGGGGAGGAGAGAGGAACCATGGGGGGTAATGTGATGTCACTAAGAGGGGAGGAGAGAGGAACCATGGGGGGTAATGTGATGTTACCAAGAGGGGAGGAGAGAGGAACCATGGGGGGTAATGTGATGTCACTAAGAGGGGAGGAGAGAGGAACCATGGGGGGTAATGTGATGTCACTAAGAGGGGAGGAGAGAGGAACCATGGGGGTAATGTGGTGTCACTAAGAGGGGAGGAGAGAGGAACCATGGGGGGGTAATATGATGTTACCAAGAGGGGAGGAGAGAGGAACCATGGGGGGTAATGTGATGTCCCTAAGAGGGGAGGAGAGAGGAACCAGGGGGGGTAATGTGGTGTCACTAAGAGGGGAGGAGAGAGGAACCATGGGAGGTAATGTGATGTCACTAAGAGGGGAGGAGAGAGGAACCATGGGGGGTAATGGGATGTCACTAAGAGGGGAGGAGAGAGGAACCATAGGGGGGGTAATGTGATGTCACCAAGAGGGGAGGAGAGAGGAACCATGGGGGGTAATGTGATGTCACTAAGAGGGGAGGAGAGAGGAACCATGGGGGTAATGTGGTGTCACTAAGAGGGGAGGAGAGAGGAACCATGGGGGGGTAATGTGATGTTACCAAGAGGGGAGGAGAGAGGAACCATGGGGGGTAATGTGATGTCACTAAGAGGGGAGGAGAGAGGAACCATGGGGGGTAATGTGGTGTCACTAAGAGGGGAGGAGAGAGGAACCATGGGGGTGATGTGGTGTCACTAAGAGGGGAGGAGGGAGGAACCATGGGGGGTAATGTGGTGTCACTAAGAGGGGAGGAGAGAGGAACCATGGGGGTGATGTGGTGTCACTAAGAAGGGAGGAGAGAGGAACCATGGTCTAGGCAAATTTGGGCCTGACGGGAAGAATGGTCAATGGGGGTGGAGGGGAGTATAGAAGAGGAAACCATAGGTGGTAGTGTAGTGTCACAATGTGGCATCATCATATTGGAGAGGAGGAACTATTGTGTACAATGTGGGGTCACCACTGGAAAAGGATAGAAAAACCGATGGAACAAATTTGGGGTCACTTTTTTCAGGGGGATCATGAGGAACAATATCCTATTATTATGGGGGGAGGGGCAGTTCAGGGAACATAGGAGGGGGTGACAAGGTACATATTGGGGGATTCTGGAACAGAACTCTATTTCTTGTAATGTTTCCAAAACAATGTAATAGGAGGACACACCCAAACCTTTCATTCAGTGTGCATGGGATCGGGCAGATCCTTGTACTATGTAGATGATGGAAGATGGAAAGGAGGAGATTGTACAATCAGATTGTATAGTGTGTGGTCACTTTTAACAAATGATCCATTTAGCCAACTGTCCATAAACCAGATCCTCTGGTTTATAGACCAGATACATCCTAAATATAGAACCATTTATCCAACTGTCCATCAGAAGCCTCTGGTTTATAGTCTGGATAAATCCTAAATATAGAACCAGTTATCAAACTGTCCATCCTGAGCCTCTGGTTTATAGACCAGATACATCCTAAATATAGAACCATTTATCCAACTGTCCATCCAGAGCCTCTGGTTTATAGAACGGATACATCCTAAATGTAAAACCATTTATCTAACTGTCGATCCAGAGCCTCTGATTTATAGACCGGATACATCCTAAATATAATAAAATAAAAAAACCCAAGAAAAGGGTTAACGCTGCGCTAGAACAGTGTAAATTAATAAGTGAAATCCTAAATATAGAACCATTTATCCAACTGTCCATCCAGAGCCTCTGGTTTATAGACCAGAATCATCCTAAATATTGAGCCATTTATCCAACTGTCCATCCAGAGTCTCTGGTTTATAGACCGGATACATTCTAAATATAATACTATTCCTCCAACTGTCCATCCAGAGCCTTTGGTTTATAGACAATATACATCCTAAATATAGAAAAATGTATCCAACTGTCCATCCAGATACATATTATCCTAAATATGGAATAATTTATACAACTGTCCATCCAGAGCCTCTGGTTTATAGACCGGATACATCCTAAATATAGAACCAATTATCCAACTGTCCATCCAGAGCCTCTGGTTTATAGACCGGATACATCTTAAATATAGAATCATTTATCCAACTGTCCATCCAGAGCCTTTGGTTTATCTCAGCCACTTCCTTTTGCGTATCTCGGCAAGTCCGCGGGGAGTATGGCTTCAGGGACACCCCTCAACTTTATGTTGTTTCTGCGGAACCTGTCTTCTAAGTCGGCCAGCTTGGCCCGCATCCATGCCTGTTCTTCTTTAACTGTGTCACAGGCGTCAATGACTTCATTAACTGTGGATGTGCATGCGTGTATCCCTCTCTCAGTGTTAGTCACCCTGTCATCCAGTAAGTGAATATCAGAGGTGATTCTGTGGAACATGGATGAGAGATCTGTCATGAGGGAGGTCTGGAGGGAGAGCAGCATGTCCTTCAGTGTGGTGTCCATGACTGGCTGGCCTGATGTAGGGAAGGATGCCATAGAGGAGTTCAGGGCCTGGTCTAGGGGGAAGGGAATAGGAGCCTGGGCCTCAGTTTGCTGGCGCTGTGATCGGTGCGGCGGCGTGTCTAGCTGCATTTTAGCTTTGGCTGGGCTGCTGGGGAGGGGGTCACCCTCCAGAGCCTGGGATGGGTCAGCTACAGTACCTTGATCCTTGTATTCATCCGTGGAGGTATCCGGGAGGTCCGTGTAAGGTCCGCGCAGCGCGGCCTGATCGGCGCCATCTTGGATATCCCAGCCCGCCGGCTTATAGGCAAATTCAGTCAGTTTCTGGGGCCTGTGGTCGGTAAATCTCTTTCTGGATGCCTGCATCATCGTCTCCTGAAGGTGAGGAGCGAGGATGGGTGTGGATGGCGTCGTTGTAGCGGCCGATTGCGCTGGATTGTGTTCCCTGGCTGGCGAGCTGTGAGCTTAGGCGTCCATCTTCCTCTCCGGCCGGCCACGCCCCATCTCAGCCACTTCCTGTCTACATCCTTGGTTGCTGCTTTTGTGGACAGTAGTTGGGCATCAGTAAATATGGCTCATCTACGTGTTTTTACTGCTCCCTCAGCTGCAAATGTAAATGAGCTTTTATTGCAATTTTGTGCAGCCTGTGTCCTCTCCCCCACACCGCCATTATGAAAATTATTGTTATACCGCGCATGCAGAAGATGGAGCTGTGATGTCATGTGCCTCGTCTCACACATGCATCGTACAACATTCCTTTCATCTCCTGCAAGATCTCCGGGAGAAAGTTTTCCCCAAGAAATGAGTGTCATGGCGTCCAGCACATGTAGAAGATGAAGGGTATGAGGTGATCCCCCGGTGTGTGCAATATGAGAGTCCTGAGGGAGGGAGTTGGAGGAATCTTCCTGCTGTGCTATTGTTGTTCTGACAGTGGAGACCTCCCCCCACCATCAGGGCAGCCATCAGAAATTTTGGGGCCCCTTACACAGCTTTAGGCCTGGGCCCCCCAGGGCCTGATCACCAACATTCCTCAGGGCCTGCCCACTGGCCGTCCCACTGAATCCGCCCACATTGTGGAGACTGGAGGAATGGATAGATGGATGGTGCTGGGCATGGATGTGGATACATTGTGGATACTGGAGGGATGAATGGATGATGTTGTGTGTGGATGTGGATAGACAGGGCCGGTGCAAGGAATTTTGTCTACTTAGGTGAGTATGCATTTTGGTGTCCCCCAACCGTCCTCCTACCAACCCCTACCATCCACAATGCAAACCCCCACTCCAATACAGTACAGTGCCATTAGGGTACAGTCTGGTCTTATAAACTGACACCGTACTGTACATTATATGCAGACCAGTCTGTACACTGCTGACACTTACATACAGAGTGCAGGGTTCAGGAAAGTGTGAGGTACAGAGTGTGCATGCGTTATGTACAGGATGGAGGGTTCTGGCGTACGTTATGTACAGGAAGGTGGGTTCTGGCGTGCGTTATGTACAGGATGGAGGGTTCTGGCGTGCGTTATGTACAGGATGGAGGGTTCTGGCGTGCGTTATGTACAGGATGGAGGGTTC
Source organism: Aquarana catesbeiana (assembly GCF_042186555.1). NCBI lineage: Eukaryota > Metazoa > Chordata > Amphibia > Anura > Ranidae > Aquarana > Aquarana catesbeiana. The sequence goes on from NC_133325.1 coordinate 6,692,169, forward strand.
TGGCGTGCGTTATGTACAGGATGGAGGGTTCTGGCGTGCGTTATGTACAGGATGGAGGGTTCTGGCGTGCATTATGTACAGGATGGAGGGTTCTGGCATGCGTTATGTACAGGAAGGTGGGTTCTGGCGTGCGTTATGTACAGGGTGGAGGGTTCTGGCGTGCGTTATGTACAGGAAGGTGGGTTCTGGCGTGCGTTATGTACAGGATGGAGGGTTCTGGTGTGCATTATGTACAGGAAGGTGGGTTCTGGTGTGCGTTATGCACAGGAAGGTGGGTTCTGGCATGCGTTATGTACAGGAAGGTGGGTTCTGGCGTGCGTTATGTACAGGATTGAGGGTTCTGGCGTGCGTTGTGCACAGGAAGGTGGGTTCTGGCGTGCGTTATGTACAGGATGGTGGGTTCTGGCGTGCATTATGTACTGGATGGAGGGTTCTGGCGTGCGTTATGTACAGGAAGGTGGGTTCTGGCATGCGTTATGTACAGGATGGAGGGTTCTGGCGTGCGTTATGTACAGGATTGAGGGTTCTGGCGTCCGTTATGTACAGGAAGGTGGGTTCTGGCGTGCGTTATGTACAGGATGGAGGGTTCTGGCGTGCGTTATGTACAGGATGGAGGGTTCTGGTGTGCATTATGTACAGGAAGGTGGGTTCTGGCGTGCGTTATGCACAGGAAGGTGGGTTCTGGCATGCGTTATGTACAGGAAGGTGGGTTCTGGCGTGCGTTATGTACAGGAAGGTGGGTTCTGGTGTGCGTCATGTACAGGAAGGTGGGTTCTGGCGTGCGTTATGTACAGGATGGAGGGTTCTGGCGTGCGTCATGTACAGGAAGGTGGGTTCTGGTGTGCGTTATGCACAGGAAGGTGGGTTCTGGCATGCGTTATGTACAGGAAGGTGGGTTCTGGCGTGCGTTATGTACAGGAAGGTGGGTTCTGGTGTGCGTCATGTACAGGAAGGTGGGTTCTGGCGTGCGTTATGTACAGGATGGAGGGTTCTGGCGTGCGTTATGTACAGGAAGGTGGGTTCTGGCGTGCGTTATGTACAGGAAGGTGGGTTCTGGCGTACGTTATGTACAGGAAGGTGGGTTCTGGCGTGCATTATGTACTGGATGGAGGGTTCTGGCATGCGTTATGTACAGGATGGAGGGTTCTGGCGTGCGTTATGTACAGGATTGAGGGTTCTGGCGTGCGTTATGTACAGGATTGAGGGTTCTAGCGTCCGTTATGTACAGGAAGGTGGGTTCTGGCATGCGTTATGTACAGGAAGGTGCGTTCTGGCGTACGTTATGTACAGGAAGGTGGGTTCTGGCGTGCATTATGTACTGGATGGAGGGTTCTGGCGTGCGTTATGTACAGGATTGAGGGTTCTGACGTGCGTTATGTACAGGATTGAGGGTTCTGGCGCCCGTTATGTACAGGAAGGTGGGTTCTGGCGTGCGTTATGTACAGGATGGAGGGTTCTGGCGTGCGTTATGTACAGGAAGGTGGGTTCTGGCGTGCGTTATGTACAGGAAGGTGGGTTCTGGTGTGCATTATGTACAGGAAGATGGGTTCTGGCGTGCGTTATGCACAGGAAGGTGGGTTCTGGCATGCGTTATGTACAGGAAGGTGGGTTCTGGCGTGCGTTATGTACAGGATGGAGGGTTCTGGCGTGCGTTGTGCACAGGAAGGTGGGTTCTGGCGTGCGTTATGTACAGGATGGAGGGTTCTGGCATGCATTATGTACAGGAAGGTGGGTTCTGGCGTGCGTTATGTACAGGATGGAGGGTTCTGGCGTGCGTTATGTACAGGATGGAGGGTTCTGGCGTGCGTTATGTACAGGATGGAGGGTTCTGGCGTGCATTATGTACAGGAAGGTGGGTTCTGGCGTGCGTTATGTACAGGATGGAGGGTTCTGGCGTGCGTTATGTACAGGATGGAGGGTTCTGGCGTGCGTTATGTACAGGATGGAGGGTTCTGGCGTGCATTATGTACAGGAAGGTGGGTTCTGGCATGCGTTATGTACAGGAAGGTGGGTTCTGGCGTGCGTTATGTACAGGAAGGTGGGTTCTGGCATGCGTTATGTACAGGATGGAGGGTTCTGGCGTGCGTTATGTACAGGATGGAGGGTTCTGGCGTGCGTTATGTACAGGAAGGTGGGTTCTGGCGTGCGTTATGTACAGGATGGAGGGTTCTGGCGTGCGTTATGTACAGGAAGGTGGGTTCTGGCGTGCGTTATGTACAGGAAGGTGGGTTCTGGCGTGCGTTATGTACAGGAAGGTGGGTTCTGGCATGCGTTATGTACAGGAAGGTGGGTTCTGGCGTACGTTATGTACAGGAAGGTGGGTTCTGGTGTGCATTATGTACTGGATGGAGGGTTCTGGCGTGCGTTATGTACAGGATTGAGGGTTCTGGCGTGCGTTATGTACAGGATTGAGGGTTCTGGCATCCGTTATGTACAGGAAGGTGGGTTCTGGCATGCGTTATGTACAGGATGGAGGGTTCTGGCGTGCGTTATGTACAGGAAGGTGGGTTCTGGTGTGCATTATGTACAGGAAGATGGGTTCTGGCGTGCGTTATGCACAGGAAGGTGGGTTCTGGCATGCGTTATGTACAGGAAGGTGGGTTCTGGCGTGCGTTATGTACAGGATGGAGGGTTCTGGCGTGCGTTGTGCACAGGAAGGTGGGTTCTGGCGTGCGTTATGTACAGGATGGAGGGTTCTGGCGTGCGTTATGTACAGGAAGGTGGGTTCTGGTGTGTGTTATGTACAGGATGGAGGGTTCTGGCATGCATTATGTACAGGAAGGTGGGTTCTGGCGTGCGTTATGTACAGGATGGAGGGTTCTGGTGTGCGTTATGTACAGGATGGAGGGTTCTGGCGTGTGTTATGTACAGGATGGAGGGTTCTGGCGTGCATTATGTACAGGAAGGTGGGTTCTGGCATGCGTTATGTACAGGAAGGTGGGTTCTGGCGTGCGTTATGTACAGGATGGAGGGTTCTGGCGTGCGTTATGTACAGGATGGAGGGTTCTGGCGTGCGTTATGTACAGGAAGGTGGGTTCTGGCATGCGTTATGTACAGGATGGAGGGTTCTGGCGTGCGTTATGTACAGGATGGAGGGTTCTGGCGTGCGTTATGTACAGGAAGGTGGGTTCTGGCGTGCGTTATGTACAGGATGGAGGGTTCTGACGTGCGTTATGTACAGGATGGAGGGTTCTGGCGTGCGTTATGTACAGGAAGGTGGGTTCTGGTGTGCGTTATGTACAGGAAGGTACAAGAACATATTTGGGGGGCACACCATACAATGCATTTAAATTCAAGATGGTGCTGCTATAAGACCTACAAACAGTACAAAATATTTTACAGCGCACACATACAAGAATGACATTTCCTGCAGGGCTAGTTAAAAACACCTGAACATATTCAAAAAATACGGGGGTTTGGTCCCACTATATGGTCATATATTGCTAAGCCCACTTACTGCGACAAAGTACCCCGAATTAGTGGGTCCTACACTAGTAATAGAATGTAAGATCCTTTGTCTCAACCATGGGAGCTGAACTCCTCTATGTGGGAGAACTGAAAGGGATACATCCTAATCACTGGTGGCCACTAAATAGGAGGTTATGAGGAGGGGGAGGGGTGCTCCAGCCCAAAAACCTGGTCAGGGCCTATTACAACATACAAGAACATATTTGGGGGGCACACCATACAATACATTTAAATTCAAGATGGTGCTGCTATAACACCTACAAACAGTACAAAATATTTTACAGCGCACACATACAAGAATGACATTTCCTGCAGGGCTAGTTAAAAACACCTGTATCCCTTTCAGTTCTCCCACATAGAGGAGTTCAGCTCCCATGGTTGAGACAAAGGATCTTCCATTCTATTACTAGTGTAGGACCCACTAATTCGGGGTACTTTGTCGCAGTAAGTGGGCTTAGCACTATATGACCATATAGTGTGACCAAACCCCCGTATTTTTTGAATATGTTCAGGTGTTTTTAACTAGCCCTGCAGGAAATGTCATTCTTGTATGTGTGCGCTGTAAAATATTTTGTAATGTACAGGAAGGTGGGTTCTGGCGTGCGTTATGTACAGGATGGAGGGTTCTGGCGTGCGTTATGTACAGGATGGAGGGTTCTGGTGTGCGTTATGTACAGGATGGAGGGTTCTGGCGTGCGTTATGTACAGGATGGAGGGTTCTGGTGTGCGTTATGTACAGGATGGAGGGTTCTGGCGTGCGTTATGTATAGGAAGGTGGGTTCTGGCGTGCGTTATGTATAGGAAGGTGAGTTCTGGCGTGCGTTATGTACAGGAAGGTGGGTTCTGGCGTGCGTTATGTATAGGATGGAGGGTTCTGGTGTGCGTTATGTACAGGATGGAGGGTTCTGGCGTGCGTTATGTACAGGATGGAGGGTTCTTTTGTGCGTTATGTACAGGATGCAGGGTTCTGGCGTGCGTTATGTACAGGATGGAGGGTTCTGGCGTGCGTTATGTACAGGAAGGTGGGTTCTGGCGTGCGTTATGTACAGGATGGAGGGTTCTGGCGTGCGTTATGTACAGGATAGAGGGTTCTGGCGTGCATTATGTACAGGTAGGTGGGTTCTGGCATGCGTTATGTACAGGATGGAGGGTTCTGGCATGCGTTATGTACAGGATGCAGGGTTCTGGCGTGCGTTATGTACAGGATGGAGGGTTCTGGCGTGCGTTATGTACAGGATGGAGGGTTCTGGCGTACGTTATGTACAGGAAGGTGGGTTCTGGCATGCGTTATGTACAGGAAGGTGGGTTCTGGCATGCGTTATGTACAGGAAGGTGGGTTCTGGCTTGCGTTATGTACAGGAAGGTGGGTTCTGGCGTGCGTTATGTACAGGATGGAGGGTTCTGGCGTGCGTTATGTACAGTATGGAGGGTTCTGGTGTGTGTTATGTACAGGAAGGTGGGTTCTGGCGTGCATTATGGACAGGTAGGTGGGTTCTGGCATGCGTTATGTACAGGATGGAGGGTTCTGGCATGCGTTATGTACAGGATGGAGGGTTCTGGATTGCGTTATGTACAGGATGGAGGGTTCTGGCGTACGTTATGTACAGGAAGGTGGGTTCTGGCATGCGTTATGTACAGGAAGGTGGGTTCTGGCATGCGTTATGTACAGGAAGGTCGGTTCTGGCGTGCGTTATGTACAGGAAGGTAGGTTCTGGTGTGCATTATGTACAGGATGGAGGGTTCTGGCATGCGTTATGTACAGGATGGAGGGTTCTGGCATGCGTTATGTACAGGAAGGTGGGTTCTGGCGTGCGTTATGTACAGGATGGAGGGTTCTGGCGTGCGTCATGTACAGGAAGGTGGGTTCTGGCGTGCGTTATGTACAGGAAGGTGGGTTCTGGCGTGCGTTATGTACAGGAAGGTGGGTTCTGGCGTGCGTTATGTACAGGAAGGTGGGTTCTGGCGTGCGTTATGTACAGGAAGGTGGGTTCTGGCATGCGTTATGTACAGGAAGGTGGGTTCTGGCATGCGTTATGTACAGGAAGGTGGGTTCTGGCGTGCATTATGTACAGGAAGGTGGGTTCTGGCATGCGTCATGTACAGGAAGGTGGGTTCTGGCGTGCGTTATGTACAGGAAGGTGGGTTCTGGCGTGCGTTATGTACAGGAAGGTGGGTTCTGACGTGCGTTATGTACAGGATGGAGGGTTCTGACGTGCGTTATGTACAGGAAGGTGGGTTCTGGCATGCGTTATGTACAGGAAGGTGGGTTCTGGCGTGCGTTATATACAGGAAGGTGGGTACAGGAAAAATTTCCTTTTATCATCTCCTTTTGGAATAAATGGAATTTACTGAATGAAAATCACATTCACTGCTAGAAATTAATTAATTGGAGAAAAAAATCCCCATCCTGCTCCTCCCAATCTTCTCCTCACTGCATTCATAAATCAACATTGATTTCCCTCCACTAATCAGAAGAACTTTTCAACAAACCTTCTTCATATGACCTGTAATGAGATTCTATTGTGTCATCCTGGAGAATGGAGGAAGGGGTCCTTTTTGTGAATCCCCCCTCCCCTGCACTGTGTTTTTAGTCAGCATGGCCCCGGGGCGTCTGTGAGGGAGGGGCCCCCTGTGAGGAAGCTGGCTCACAATATGATTGGAGTCTTCCCAGATTCATAGTACAGACACAGGACGTCCCTCACACATCTCAGCCAGGACAAGAAGCCTCCATCCTCCATCGGAGACACGGAAGAGAGACAGAGAAGATCCTCACACAGGTCAGAGCAGAATCGGCTTCATGTCTACAGTCTGCACATTGCAGGCCTAGAACCCCACACAAGGTGGAATGACACTTTAAGGGGAACTTTCCCCTGATTGTGGACACTTGTGAGCAGGAGGAAGTGAAGCCAAGAGTTGGGAGAGATTTCCACCTTCATGTTCAATCACTGTGCTGGGAAGAGTCAGAAGTCACCCGACCATAGAAGACTCATCAGAGGAACCAAGAGGGACCCTCCGAGAGGACCCCAACCATAGTAGACTTATCAGAGGAGCCAAGAGGGACCATCCGAGAGGACCCCAACCATAGAAGACTCTTTAGAGGAGCTTCACATCAACCTCCAGACCAGATCACTATCATCAAGGTATTCATCTCCCAATTCACCTTACTTCTCCCCTGGACAACCCTCTGCCCCCCCACACTGCCCCCTGTCCACCTTCCTGTCCCCCTGTCCATCCATCTGTCCCCTCACTGCTCCCCTGTTCACCCCTCTGTACTCTCATCTGCCCCTCCATCTACCCCACTGCCCCCTGCTCAACATTCTGTCTTCTCACTGCTTCATTTGTCCATCCTTCTGACCTCAACTGCTCGCATGTCCTCCCCTCTGCCTCCCCCCCAGTGCGTGCCTGTTCATCCCTCTGTCCTCCACTGACCCCCTGATCACCCCCTATCCCCCACGTCCCCCCACTCGCACACACACACTGACCACAGATAATGGGCTTTTTTTTCCTCCCACTTACCTCTCACTGCTAACTTGTCTCCCTCCCTGTCCCCCAATTGCCTAACCATTCAACCCACTTCCCCCCTGTCCCCTCACTGCCCCATGTTGTGTGTCTGGTGTGGGGTGTACATGGATAGTGGGAAGAGTTAGTAACATAAGGATTCTAGCTTGTAGGAGAGCTATGTAGGGTATCCCCAACCATTAAGCTGGCCACAAATTATACAATTTTCTTGTTCAAATTCCTTTAGTTTAAACTTTACCTATGTAGTGCAAGGGCCGTTCTGACTGCATACACACTGAAAGTGTTTGAGTATATTATATGACCTCTGTCTACCCCTCTGTCACCCCACTTCTCCCCTGGCCATCCCTTTGCCCCATACCCACTAACCTCCTGTCCACCCCACTGTTCCCCTGTCCACCTCCCTGTCCTCCTGTCTATCCATCTGTCCCCACTGCTCCCCTGTCCACCCCGCTGCCCCTGTCTTCCCATTGACCCTGTCCTCCCCTCTGTCCCCCACTGCTCACCTGTCCACCCCTCTGTACCCCACCTGTCCCCCTGTCCACCCCTCTGCCCCCCACTGCTCACCTGTGCTCCCCTCTGCCCCCCACTGCTCCCCTGTCCACACCTCTGCCCCCCACTGCCCCCTATCCACCCCTCTGTCTCTCACTGCCCCTTTGTTCCCCCACTATCCCCCGGTCGACTCCTCAGTCCCCCACTGCCCCCTGGCCACCCCTCTGTCCCCCACTGCTCACCTGTGCTCCCCTCTGTCCCTCACTGCCCCCCTATCCACCCCTCTGTCTCTCACTGCTCCCAGTCGACCCCTCTGTCCCCCACTGCCCCCTGTCCACTCCTCTGTCGCTCCCTCTCCACCGCTCTGCCCCCACTGCCCCCATGTCCACCCCTCTGTCCCCCACTGCCCCCATGTCCACCCCTCTGTCCCCCACTGCCCCCATGTCCACCCCTCTGTCCCCCACTGCCCCCCCTGTCCACCCCTCTGTCCCCCACTGCCCCCCCCTTTCCACCCCTCTGTCCACCCCTCTGTCCCCCACTGCCCCCCCCCTCTGTCCCCCACTGCCCCTCTGTCCCCCACTGCCCCCCCGTCCACCCCTCGGTCCCCCACTGCCCCCCGTCCACCCCTCGGTCCCCCACTGCCCCCCCGTCCACCCCTCGGTCCCCCACTGCCCCCTCGCCCACCCCACCTGTCTAGTTCTCTGTCCCCCCAATTGCCTTCCAATTGACCCCACTCCCCCACTGCCCCCCTGTCCACCCCTTGGTCCCCCACTGCCCCTCTGTCCACCCCTCAGTCCCCCACTGCCCCCCCGTCCACCCCTCGGTCCCCCACTGCCCCCCCGTCCACCCCTCGGTCCCCCACTGCCCCCCCATCCACCCCTCTGTCCCCCACTGCCCCCCATCCACCCCTCGGTCCCCCACTGCCCCCCCGTCCACCCCTCGGTCCCCCACTGCCCCCCGTCCACCCCTCGGTCCCCCACTGCCCCCCCGTCCACCCCTCGGTCCCCCACTGCCCCCCCGTCCACCCCTCGGTCCCCCACTGCCCCCCCGTCCACCCCTCGGTCCCCCACTGCCCCCCCGTCCACCCCTCGGTCCCCCACTGCCCCCCCGTCCACCCCTCGGTCCCCCACTGCCCCCCCGTCCACCCCTCGGTCCCCCACTGCCCCCCCGTCCACCCCTCGGTCCCCCACTGCCCCCCCGTCCACCCCTCGGTCCCCCACTGCCCCCCGTCCACCCCTCAGTCCCCCACTGCCCCCCCGTCCACCCCTCGGTCCCCCACTGCCCCCCCGTCCACCCCTCGGTCCCCCACTGCCCCCCCGTCCACCCCTCGGTCCCCCACTGCCCCCCCGTCCACCCCTCAGTCCCCCACTGCCCCCCCGTCCACCCCTCAGTCCCCCACTGCCCCCCGTCCACCCCTCTGTCCCCCACTGCCCCCCCGTCCACCCCTCTGTCCCCCACTGCCCTCCCGTCCACCCCTCTGTCCCCCACTGCCCCCCCGTCCACCCCTCTGTCCCCCACTGCCCCCTGTCCACCCCTCTGTCCCCCACTGCCCCCCTGTCCACCCCTCTGTCCCCCACTGCCCCCCTGTCCACCCCTCTGTCCCCCACTGCCCCCCTGTCCACCCCTCTGTCCCCCACTGCCCCCCTGTCAACCCCTCTGTCCCCCACTGCCCCCCTGTCCACCCCTCTGTCCCCCACTGCCCCCCTGTCCACCCCTCTGTCCCCCACTGCCCCCTGTCCACCCCTCTGTCCCCCACTGCCCCACTGTCCACCCCTCTGTCCCCAGCTGCCCCTCTGTTTACCCCTCTGTCCCTCCATGGCTTCCTTTGTCCACCTCTCTGTCCCTCAACTGTCCCCTTGTTATCATTCTATCTCCTCACTGCCCCCTATCCCCCCACTGAGCACAAGTGTCTACTGTCTCTCTACTGAGAACCTATGTTCCCCTTTTTTTACTAATCATGAATGCCCAACATTCCCCCCCTGTAACCCCCCCCACACTCACACACACACACACACTGACCACAGATAACAAGCATTTTTTTCCTCCCACTTACCACTCACTGCCACCCTGCCCCTTCCCCACCCCACCTGTCTAGTTCTCTGTCTCCCCAATTGCCTTCCAATTGACCCCACTCCCCCCTGTCCCATCACTTCCCCCTGTCATGTGTCTGTTGTGGGACTGTACATGGATAGTGGGAAGAGGGATTCCCACAAGGATTCTATATTGTAGGGGAGCCTGAGGAACCCCAGAAGTGTGTGCTGATTACGAGACTGACCCCCAACCATTAAGCTGGCCACACATTATGCAGTTTTCTTGTTCAATTTCCTTTATATTAACCTTTATCTATGTAGTGTAAGGGCCGGCCTGACTGCATACAAACTGAAAGTGTTTGAGTATCACCTCATATTATATGGTTTTGGTAAATCTGAAGGAAAGTTGAAGGGAAAAAAATGGTCAGCTCCGGTCGGAGCCGCTGTACTAACCATGTGAGATTAATACAGCGATCTTCCCCACTGAGCTGTTCTGTTCTGGGGATGCCACCCCCCCCGCCAGAACACTCCGATCAGCGCTCTCAGCTATTGGCAGAGAGCACTGATCTGCATTTGGTCGGATGTTGGGTTTTTTCTGTTTGCTTGTCCGGCAGAAGTTGGCCAAACGAACACACCGACATACACACGGGCTGAATGTTGCCCTTTTTTTTAAAACTAGTCGATGTCTCCCGACATACAGCCCATATGTGCCTGGCTTTACACCTGTCTGGGCTGGGAACTTGGGGTTCTCCTGACAATCTTCCAGCGTGCTGGGTGATTTCTGTGGATATACAACAGAAGGTGATCCCCCGTGTGTTGTCTGACCCCCCACATCCCTGTACCCCGATACCATAGTCTGTAACAACAGATAGAGGACATTTCTCCTCCCACTGACCACTATGGCTGAACATTGTTTTCATCCTGCTGACCACAGACCCAAATCATTTGTCCCCCTGACCAGCAGTATAAGGGGCACTATGACTATAATATTGTGCTGACCTCTCTACTCTATATATTGTGTTGTACATTACAATAGTGCTGACCTCTCTACTCTATATATTGTGTTGTACATTACAATAGTGCTGACCTCTCTACTCTATATATTGTGTTGTACATTACAATAGTGCTGATCTCTCTACTCTATATATTGTGTTGTACAATTACAATAGTGCTGACCTCTCTACTCTATATATTGTGTTGTACAATTACAATAGTGCTGACCCCTCTACTCTATATATTGTGTTGTACATTACAATAGTGCTGATCTCTCTACTCTATATATTGTGTTGTACATTACAATAGTGCTGACCTCTCTACTCTATATATTGTGTTGTACATTACAATAGTGCTGACCTCTCTACTCTATATATTGTGTTGTACATTACAATAGTGCTGACCGTTCTACTCTATATATTGTGTTGTACATTACAATAGTGCTGACCCTTGTACATGACATAGTCCTGACCAGAGTGTTTATTGCCCCCACAGTTGTGGTAATTTCTCATTCTCATCTCTACTGCAGATAAATGACAACTTCCAGTTTGGTGACTAGGATGCTGGAGCCACCACTGTCCTAGCAACCAATTATGCTGTGCATTGGTTGCTGGAATGTACGTGGCGCAAATGCCTGCATCCGAGCAACCAATAACACTTCAATACACATTGGGTTCTGGGACAAATGCAGCCATGAATATGTGAATTAGGGGTGAAGTAATGAAATTTAGTCGATCTTCACGTCCATTTTCATATCTGGAGTATTCTGTCCAGTTCTGGTCACCAGTCCTCCGTAGGGATGTGCTGGAACTGGAGAGAGTTCAAAGAAGAGCAACAAAACAAATAAGGGGACTGGAGGACCTCAATTACGAGCAACGACTGCAAACACTAAATTCCTTCTCTCTGGAGATACAACGCTTGAGAGGAGATATGATTTTGATTTACAAATACCTCAATGGGGATCCCAGCATACGAAAAAAACGATTCAGTCTCAAGGAGTGTAAGAGGACGCGGGGCCACACATTGAGATTGGAGGAGAAGCAGTTTTAATAATTTTTACTGAGTTTCCATACAGAAGGATACAAACAGATAATTGCATTAGTACACTCTTCATACAGTAGAACTACCATCGAAGGATTACTAGTATGGGTGCCATGCCAAATAAGAGTCAAATTAACCAGAACATAATAGGATTTACCATTATGTCATGCGGTAGGCGTGTAGCCCTCTGTCTCGGACACCCCCTTGGGAGCAACATAGGGTAGCAACATAGCCAACCCAGGTATAGGGGTGCGTGTTATGGAACATCTGAGGTGGTGCTATCAAGACTTAAACATATTCAAGCTTTAACTGTACATTTAGGGTTTGATAACCAGAGATCCCATTTGTCTCTAAATGTTAGTCAGGGTTGTGATTGCCCGTAATTTCTCCTGCTCACACTGATGGTTTAGAGTGAGAATGGCATCACTAGGAGAGGGTGGAGTGGAAGAGTTCCAATGTCTTGTAATTGTGATTTTCGCTGCAAATAAAAGTTGTATGATCACCACTCGGAGTTTAGGGTGGAATGTATGAATATTCAGGTGTAGGATAGCTAATTCTGGGTTAGGAGCTGTGTGTTGGCCACATATATCTGATAATATAGAAAAGATCTTATTCCAGAATGACTTCAATGATATAGTATATGGCATAGGGTACCAGATTCTCCGCAATTTCTCCACCACTGGGCTGTTTTGGATGGGTAGAACTTGGAAAGTTTGAATGGGGTTAGGTACCAAGAATGTACTACTTTTTGGAAGTGTTCCCAGTGGATTACACATCTGGATGAGGTGTAAGTGGTGGAGAAAGATTTCACCCAACAAGTATCTGGGAAAGTGTTCCCCAATATTTCTGCCCATTTGGTAATAGTAGTGGTCCTGGAGAAGGAGTCTTGGGCGTGGTAAATGTTATAAAATAAGGAGATGCCCCTTAGTAGGGGTGTAGATTAGTGGAAGAAGGTATGTATTGACACTGGGATTTCCAGGCATAGAGGTAATGAGTGTTTATGAAGGAAAGAGCGGATTCGTAGGTAGTTAACCCTTTCATGACTATGCCTATTTTTGACATCTGGTGTTTACAAGTTAAGATCCGTATTTTTTTGCTAGAACATTACTTAGAGCCCCCAAACATTACATATATTTTCTTTTAGCAGAGAATCTAGAGAATAAAATGGCGATTGTTGCAATATTTTATGTCACACGGTATTTGTGCAGCGGTGTTTTAAACGTAACTTTTTGGGAAAAGGGACACTTTCATGAATTAAAAAAAAAATAAACAGTAAAGTTAGCCCATTTTTTTGTATAATGTGAAAGATGGTGTTACACCGAGTAAATAGATACCAAACATGTCATGCTTTATAATTGCACGCACTCGTGGAATGGCGACAAACTAAGGTACCTAAAAATCTCCATAGGCGACGCTTTAATTTTTTTACGGTTACTAGGTTAGAGTTACAGAGGAAGTCTAGTGCTAGAATTATTGCTCTCGCTCTGAAGATCGCAACAATACCTCACATGTGTGATTTGAACACCGTTTACATATGCGGGCGTGACTTTCGTATGCGTTTTCTTTATGTTTTTTCTTATTTATTTTATTTATTTTTATATTAATAAAGATCACTTTTATTGCTGTCACAAGAAATGTAAACATCCCTTGTGACAGTAATAGGTGATGACAGGTACTCTTTATGGAGGGATCGGGGGTCTAAAAGACCTCAAATCCTTCCTTTGCACTTCAAAGTATTCAGATCGCCATTTTCGGCGATTCTGAATACTGTATATTTTTTTTAAAACCGGCACCATTGGCAGCCGAGTAAACGGGAAGTGACGTCATGGCGTCGCTTTCGTGTTTACAATTAGGAGACTGGAATAAAGCCGCTTACAGCCTCGTCCCTAGACGCCGGAGGCGGCGGATTGGTGATCGGGCCTCCCGGTGGAACGGGAGGCCGGTAAGAGCGGCAGGAGGGGGGGCGTCCCCTCCCACTCCTCCGTTATAACAGCCGAGCGGCTTTTAGCCGCATCGGTTGTTATACCTGGAAAGCCAATCGCCGGGCCTAAAAAACAGTACCGGGATGATGCCTGCAGCTGCGGGCATCATCCCAGTATAACCCCAGAAATCTGAGGCCGCACATCTGCGTACGCTCAGCAGGAAGGGGTTTAAATTGTGCTGACGGGGAGAGGATAAACCGAGTACATAGAAATTCAAAGGTGTGAAGAGATGCACCTTGGTATAGGTCTCTCAGGAGAGTAAGGCCTCTAGTCTGCCATATGTGGATGTCAATGCAGGGTATAACGTGTTGGAACACCGATAGCGGGGTAGGAATTTTTGAGAATGGACCTTTAGGTGAGGATATAAGGGGGAACTACGACCACAACTTGAAGGAGATCTGCACCGTTGGGATGTCAGAATGGGGGAGTGGAACTCCCAATTTAATAGCAATGAGTATCGATTTAAAGTCTTTATGTGGGATTCACGATTATATGTTTGGAGGGGTTCCACCAATATGGCATTTGATCTAAGACACATGCTTTATAATAGGACATAATGTTAGGCACCCTCATCCCTACATTACTTCTAAGTCTCATCATTATGTTAAGGGAGCATCTGGGGGGTCCGCGGTAATGGTATTATTAGGGTACAGAACAGATAAAAGAGTTTAGGGAAGATCAACATTTTTCAAGGTCGCTATCCTGCCTGCTGTTGATAGCTCGGGAGTCCTCAGGTGGGAAAGTTGTTGGGGTAGAGATTCCAAGAAGGGCCTGAAGTTATGTCTATAGAGCTGTGAGGTATGTGGAGTCAGTTGAATTCCTAAAAATGTCAAGAAGTGAAGGGACCAAACAAAGGGAAACCACTTTGTTAAAAGAGCTTGCAAGGAAGTTGGGATGTTTACTCCTAAGATTTGGGATTTGGTGGAATTTAATTTATAGTAGGACATGACACTAAATTCTACTAGTAGTTTTTGTGTCTCAGGTAGCGATGTCTCGGGGTCAGAAAACATTAGCATGACATCATCAGCAAAGAGGCTTATTTTGTGTTCAGTGCCAGCTCTGTTGTGAGGCCTGTGATGTTGGGATGGGCTTGGAAGCTCTCCGCTAGTGGTTCTATAAGCAGTGTGAAAATAATATGCAATAGGGGGAATCCTTGCCTCGTCCTGTTTGTTATGTGTATGGGTTTGGAAGTGATTCCTGAGGTGAGAACAGTGGCTGAGGGAGTGAAGTAGAGGGATAGTATGGCTTTTTGTATCCATCCTGTAATTCCAAATGAGCTAAGCACTATCTTGAGGTATCCCCAGTGGACCCTATCCAACACCTTCTCCGCATCCAAGGAGTGGAGCAGAGAAGGCGTCCAAGAGGTCCCAGCCTGAGAGATTAAATTAATGAGACGTCTGGTCCCGTCTGGTGCCTGACAGCCTGGGACAAATCCAACTTGATCAAGGTGAACAAGACATGGTAAGATTTTTTGTAGTCCAAGCACTAAAAGTTTGGCAAATATCTTAACATCTGTGTTCAGAAGAGATATGGGCCTGTATTTTGCAGGGCAGGTGGGGTCTTTGTTGGGTTTTGGTATAGTTACAATCACATCTCTTAGCATTTCTGGTGGGAATGAATCAGAGGAAGGGGTGAGATCAAAGACAGACCGCAGATATGGGGCAGTTTCAGTGGAGAGATATTTATAGTATTCGTTTGAAAAGTCATCCTCTCCCGGGGATTTGTGATTGGGTAGTTTTTTGATGACTGAGCAGATTTCTTGAGTTGTGAAAGGTTGGGAGATAGACTGGAGTTGGTCATCATTGAGGTTAGGAAGTTTGATTCTATTCAAAAAGGTGTTAATGAGCTCAGGGTAGGGTTGGGGCAAAGAGTCCTTGCTACGGAGCTCATAAAGGAACTGGTAATAGTCTTCAAAGGCATTGGCTATGTCCTGTGGGTTAAATAGGATATTCTTAGACCTAGGGTGAGTAAGAGAATTAGTTTTCTGCTTAAGCTGTTTCACTTTTACTCTTTTAGCCAGCCAGGCTCCTGCTTTATTGTGGAGGCCATAATAATTGGCTTTAAGGTATTGGGGATGGGTTTCGTGTTTGTAAAGGAGCAGAGCTCTTAATTGTTGCCTATCTCGAAGGATATCTTGTGTGAGGCAGGGGTTTTGATTGGATTTATTCTCTTGTTGTTTTAGGGTGATAGAGTGCAGAATGTCTTCAATCTGTCTCCTCCTCTGTTTCCTCACAGATGAAGCCATTTTGAGTAATACCCCCCTCATATATGCTTTATAGGCATTCCACAGGGTAAATCTGTTGATTTCAGGAGTGCCATTATACCCAAAAAAGTTGTGATGTTCCTGCACGATCTTTTGGTACAAATTCTTGTCCTCCAAAAGTGAGGTGTTTAGTCTCCACTGAGGAGTTATGAAGTTTGTCATCAAATTCTAGCGTGATTGGAGCGTGATCTGACCAAGAAATTGTACCAATGTCCGCACGCAGAACATTTGCAGAGACCCTTTATAGAAATAGTCTATGCATGCGTAGGAAGAGTGTGCTGCAGACAAAAAGATGAAGTCCTTCTCGGATCCGTGGAAGCAGCGCCATACATCATATAGTTCATATTTATGTAGTAAAGGAGCAATAGAGTGACCAGGTCTTCTGGTGGTAGCAGTGGAGTCTATGTTGGGGTGCAGGATTGTATTGAAGTGTCCTCCAATAATAAGGGTGTCTTGCATCACTTCCATAACTTTGGCAAACAGCGGAGTAAGAAATTTCCTTTATTTAATATTCAGAGCATAAAAGGTTAACTAGTGTAAAGACTACTTGGTTTAGTTCACAGATGAGGATAATGTATCGGCCTTGGGGATCTTGAATAGTGCGGATATGGCGGAATACCACTGAGTCTCTGATAGCAATAAAAACTCCACAGGCCTTTTTCGGGCCATTAGCCAAGTATAGGTGAGGGAAATGTTGAAAGTGCACTTGAGGGCATTTGTGGGCAGCAGAATGTGACTCTTGAGTGAAGATTATATCAGCCTTAAGGGATTGTGCTTCTTTCAGTAGTGCTGCTCATTTAAAAGGGCTGTTGAGGCCCTTATGCCCCATACACACAGTCGGACATTGATCGGACATTCCGACAACAAAATCCTAGGATTTTTTCCGACGGATGTTGGCTCAAACTTGTCTTGCATACACACGGTCACTAGGGATGAGCTTCGTGTTCGAGTCGAACCCATGTTCGACTCGAACATCGGCTGTTCGATCGTTCGCCGAATTGCGAACGTTATGGGCCGTTCGCGCTAAATTCGTGTGGCGCGTCACGGCCCATAATTCACTGCGGCATCGCAGTGCATTGCTGGCTGATGATTGGCCAAGCATGCACTATGACCCGCATGCTTGGCCAATCACAGCGCTGTCAGTAGAGAGAGCTGTAATTGGCCAAAGCCAGGGTGGCTTTGGCCAATTACGGCTCAGGGCATTTAGTACACACCCCACACTATATAAGGCCGCCTGCACGGCGGCCCTGTGTAGTGTGTGTTCCGGTGTGCTGAGAGATAGAGAGAGAGAGAGACAGTGTCATTTGATTTGAGTTAGATAGATTAGGCAGAACAGTCAGTCAGTTAGCTGCACTTACAGTGTATTGTGTATATATATGCATCCCAGGTGTTGCATATATATATATACACTGTATTCAGTTTAGCTAGATCCGTTCCTGTTATCTTCTATCTAGACTATTTACATTTAATGCAGTGCGTCCTGCTCACAGTGTTCAGCTAGATCCGTTCCTGTTATCTTCTAGACTATTTACATTTAGTGCAGTGCGTCCTGCTCACAGTGTTCAGCTAGATCCGTTCCTGCTATTTACATTTAGTGCAGTGCGTCCTGCTCACAGTGTTCAGCTAGATCCGTTCCTGTTAAATTCCTACTGACCGGCAGGCTTGTCTGGTTACAGTATATAAAGCTACCTGAAGAAAATTACAGGTGTTCTATTTGATCCTATTAGTACCACGGTCAGGCAGCTAGACTATTTACATTTAGTACAGTGCGTCCTGCTCACAGTGTTCAGCTAGATCCGTTCCTGTTATCTTCCTACTGACAGGCAGGCTTGTCTGGTTACAGTATATAAAGCTACCTGAAGAAAATTACAGGTGTTCTATTTGATCCTATTAGTACCACGGTCAGGCAGCTAGACTATTTACATTTAGTACAGTGCGTCCTGCTCACAGTGTACAGCTAGATCCGTTCCTGTTATCTTCCTACTGACAGGCAGGCTTGTCTGGTTACAGTATATAAAGCTACCTGAAGAAAATTACAGGTGTTCTATTTGATCCTATTAGTACCACGGTCAGGCAGCTAGACTATTTACATTTAGTACAGTGCGTCCTGCTCACAGTGTACAGCTAGATCCGTTCCTGTTATCTTCCTACTGACAGGCAGGCTTGTCTGGTTACAGTATATAAAGCTACCTGAAGAAAATTACAGGTGTTCTATTTGATCCTATTAGTACCACGGTCAGGCAGCTAGACTATTTACATTTAGTACAGTGCGTCCTGCTCACAGTGTTCAGCTAGATCCGTTCCTGTTATCTTCCTACTGACAGGCAGGCTTGTCTGGTTACAGTATATAAAGCTACTTGAAGAAAATTACAGGTGTTCTATCCCAGCTTAGTGCAGCTACAGGCCATTAGTATGTCTGGAAGGCCAAGAAGGAGAGGCAGACAGTCACAAGCCAATAAGAGAGGGCAAGCAGGCTCTGTGTCTAGTGCTGGTCGTGGAGACGGTGCATCCTCATCAGCACGTGGCCATGGGACACGCTTGGCCTTTTTTTCGGCAGCTGGCCATGTTGAGCCGCAACATGCGGAAGACTTGGTCGAGTGGATGACCAAGCCGTCCTCATCCTCCTCATCCTCTCTCACCCATGCCCAGGGTGCTTTGTCTGGCAAAGCAGCGGCCTCTTCCCTCAGCTCAATGTCATCAGTGACTCCTTCCCTAGCTCCACCATGTCCTCATGAGGATTCCCTCGAACTGTTTGACCACAGTGTTGGGTACATGCTCCAGGAGGATGCCCAGCGTTTGGAAGGCTCTGATGACGATACTGAGCTCGATGAAGGCAGTAACATGAGCGCGGACAGAGGGGGTGCCCAAGAAGGACAGCAATCTGGCAGTCATGCTCCCCCTGCTGCAGCATACTGCCAGGTTTGCTCCAGTGATGAGGAGGGAGGGGATGATGAGGTCACTGACTCAACGTGGGTGCCTGATAGGAGAGAGGAGGAGGAGGAGGAGGAGGAGGAGGAGGAGGAGGAGGAGGCGGCAGCACATCACCAACGAGGCAGGATGCCCTCCAGGGGCCAGCCTAAGGGCAACACATTGACTGCATCACACCCCAAAGCTCCACATGTGCAGGGCGCTGCAGTCTCTGCGCGTTATTCAAAAAGTTCTTTGGTGTGGGCCTTTTTTGAGACGAGTGCATCAGATCGCACCGCTGCTATTTGCAACATATGTCTCAAGCGTATCTCGCGTGGCCAAAATATCTCCCGCTTGGGTACCACATGCTTGACCAGACATATGTTGACCTGCCATGCAGTTCGTTGGCAAGCGTATCTAAAAGACCCACACCAAAGAACAAAGAGGATCTCTCCTTGCTCCTCATCAGCTGAGATTTCCAACCCCACTAGACCTTCAGTCCTCTCTGAGACCTGCAGTGAGAGGAATGAAGGTGTAGAATTAGGTGTGTCACAGCCAAGTACTTGTGGGCAATCTGCTTTTGGTACACCGACGTCAGATTGTACCAGGCAAATTTCCCTGCCCCAGCTGCTGCACCGCCGAAAGAAGTTTGCTCCCAGCCATCCACATGCCCAGCGGTTGAATGCTAGCTTGGCAAAATTGCTAGCACTTCAACTGCTGCCTTTTCAGTTGGTAGACTCTGCCCCCTTCCGTGAGTTTGTGGAATGTGCGGTTCCTCAGTGGCAGGTACCCAAACGCCACTTTTTCTCACGGAAGGCGATTCCGGCTCTCTACCGGCATGTGGAAGGCAATGTCCATGCCTCGCTGGACAGGGCGGTCAGCGGTAAGGTGCATATTACCGCTGACTCATGGTCCAGCAGGCATGGACAGGGACGTTACCTAAGTTTCACGGCGCATTGGGTGACTCTGCTGGCAGCTGGGAAGGATGCAGGACAAGGTGCAGTAGTGTTGGAGGTTGTTCTGCCACCACGCCTCCAAAATGCTGATTGTGACACACCTCTCTCCTCCACCCCCTCCTCTTCTTCTTCCTCCATGGCCTCTTCCTCGGAACCAGCGGTGCTCCGTAGGCGTTCAAGGGGCTACGCAAGTACGCAGGCCAAAAGATGCCATGCGGTGCTTGAGCTGGTGTGCTTGGGGGACAGGAGCCACACTGGGGCAGAGGTTCTGTCAGCTCTGCAGGGGCAGGTTCAGAGGTGGTTGACGCCACGCCAACTTAAGGCAGGAATGGTGGTTTGCGACAATGGCACCAACCTCCTCTCTGCCCTCCGACAGGGACAAATGACCCATGTGCCCTGTTTGGCTCACGTCCTTAACTTGGTGGTGCAGCGGTTCTTGGGCAGGTACCCGGGCTTACAGGATGTCCTGAGGCAGGCCAGGAAAGTCTGTGTGCATTTCCGCCGGTCATATAATGCCAGTGCTCGGCTGACGGACCTCCAAAAGGAGTTTAACCTGCCCAAGAACCGCCTAATCTGTGACATGCCCACCAGGTGGAACTCAACGTTGGCCATGCTGCAGCGGCTGCACACGCAGCAGAGGGCCATCAATGAGTACCTGTGCGACTATGGCACCAGGACAGGGTCAGGGGAGCTTGGTTTTTTTTCCCCACGCCAGTGGGCCATGATCAGGGATGCATGCACTGTCCTGTCACCATTCGAGGAGGCCACGAGGATGGTGAGCAGTGACAGTGCATGCATCAGTGACACTGTCCCCCTTGTCCACCTGTTGGAGCACACGCTGCGTGGAATAATGGACAGGGCACTTGAGGCAGAACAGAGGCAGGAAGAGGAGGACTTCCTTAGCTCTCAAGGCCCCCTTTATCCAGACAGTGTTCCTGCGTGCCCGCCGATCACACAGGAAGAGGACGAGGAGGAAGAGGAGGAGGAGGAAGATTGTGTCAGTATGGAGGTGGAGCCTGGCACTCAGCATCAGCAGCAGTCTTTAAGGGATCAGTCCCAAGAAACACATGGACTTGTACGTGGCTGGGAGGAGGTGGCTGCGGACCATGTCGTTCTTAGTGACCCAGAGGACTCCGGACCGAATGCCTCAGCAAACCTACGCTGCATGGCCTCCCTGATCCTGCAAAGCCTGCGTAAGGATCCTCGTATTCGTGGTATCAAGGAGAAGGACCAATACTGGCTGGCAACCCTCCTTGATCCACGTTACAAGGGTAAGGTTGCGGACCTTATCTTGCCATCGCAGAGGGAGCAGAGGATGAAACATCTTCGGGAGGCCTTGCAGAAAGGTCTGTGCAACGCGTTCCCAGAGACTGGGAGGTTACAAACTCCTGTTTCTGGACAACGTGTTGCTGAGGCTTCGGTCAGTCAAAGAAGGAGCGGTGGAGAAGGTGGCCGTCTGACCGATGCGTTCAGACAATTTTTTGGTCCGCAGCCCCAAGGTATGATCGGTTCCAGCAACCATCGCCAGCGTCTGTTTTACATGGTGCAGGAATACCTAGGGGCAAGATCAGACTTGGACACCTTTCCCACCGAAAATCCTCTGGGTTACTGGGTCTTGAGGATGGATCACTGGCCAGAGCTTGCACAGTATGCAATTGAGCTACTGGCCTGTCCTGCATCCAGCGTTCTTTCGGAACGCACATTCAGTGCTGCTGGAGGCGTGGTAACCGATCACAGGGTGCGTCTGTCCACCGACTCGGTCGATCGGCTGACCTTCATAAAAATGAATGAGTCTTGGATCACCACCAGCTACCAAGCACCTGATGCTGATGTAACCGAATAATTTTTTTTGAAATCTCAGATCCCTTCAAAGACTGCCTATGCTGATGCTGAGTGACTATCCCTGAGTAATTATCCTCTTCCTCCTCAATCATCACGCTGATAGCTTGTAAGAACATTTTTGGTTCTGGGCGCCACCACCAGTGCCTAAGGCACAATTTTTCAGCCCCTGTTTAACAGGGGCGTGTAATTACAATTTTTGATGTAATACTTTGCAGCAGGGCTCGTTCCTGCATTCCAACTAGAGTGTCTGTGAGGGGTTGCAGTGTTGTGGCACCAGCACCAGTGCCTAGGGCCCAATTTTTCTGCCCCTGTCTAACAGGGGCGTGTAATTACAATTTTTGATGCAATACTTTGCAGCAGGGCTCGTTCCTGCGTTCCAACTAGAGTGTCTGTGAGGGGTTGCAGTGTTGTGGCACCAGCACCAGTGCCTAAGGCCCAATTTTTCTGCCCCTGTCTAACAGGGGCGTGTAATTACAATTTTTGATGCAATACTTTGCAGCAGGGCTCGTTCCTGCGTTCCAACTAGAGTGTCTGTGAGGGGTTGCAGTGTTGTGGCACCAGCACCAGTGCCTAAGGCCCAATTTTTCTGCCCCTGTCTAACAGGGGCGTGTAATTACAATTTTTGAAGCAATAATTTGCAGCAGGGCTCGTTCCTGCGTTCCAACTAGAGTGTCTGTGAGGGGTTGCAGTGTTGTGGCACCAGCACCAGTGCCTAAGGCCTAATTTTTCAGCTCCTGTTCAACAGGGGCATGTAATTACAATTCTTGATCTAATATTTCACAGCAGGGCCCTGTGAGGGCTTACAGTGTTGTGGCCACAGCAACACCTAAGGCCCAAATTTCTGCTGAGTATATAGGGCAGGACCCTACTTTCAAACATCTAACTTACAAACGACTCCTACTTGCAAACGGAAGGAGACAACAGGAAGTGAGATGAAATCTACCCCTAGGAAGGGAAATTCTCTCCTGTAAGAGTTAATATGGGAAAACAATTTCTCCTTTCCACTGATGCTTTCCAATCCTTGTTCCACAAAAAAACCCAAATTTTCAAAAAACATTTTTCATTGGGACAAAAAAGTGAGGTGAAATCTTCTGAAGAGGAGGAAAGACAGCAAAACAAATGTCACAGGGGTGATAACCCTTCCCTATGTTTTCCAAAAAGCTTAGAAAAGATTTTTTGGCTGGAGCTAAACACGTTAAAAATGTTCAAAATTACAAACAGATTCTACTTAACAACAAACCTACAGTCCCTGTCTTGTTTGCACCGCCTGTATACTGCTGTTCAGAGTATATAGGGCCTGGTGGCCCCACACCTTTCCTTATTTTAATTTGGGTGCGGGGTTCCCCTTAATATCCATACAAGACCCAAAGGGCCTGGTAATGGACTGGGGGGTACCCATGCCGTTTGTCTCACTGATTTTCATCCATATTGCCATGACCCGACATGACATTAAACCCGCAAGCAGTTTTAAATGAGATTTTTTCCTTTAAAAATGACATTTGGTGCAGGGACTGTTCTAAACATGGGAAACACGCGTCACTTTACAGGCATACTATAGACACCCCCCAGGTACGATATTTAAAGGAATATTTCACTTTTTTTTTTTTACTTTAAGCATCATTAAAATCACTGCTCCCGAAAAAACGGCCGTTTTTAAAAGTTTTTTTTGCATTGATACATGTCCCCTGGGGTAGGACCCGGGTCCCCAAACCCTTTTTAGGACAATACCATGCAAATTAGCCTTTAAAATGAGCACTTTTGATTTCGAACGTTCGAGTCCCATAGACGTCAATGGGGTTCTAACGTTCGTGCGAACTTTCGGTCCGTTCGCGGGTTCTGGTGCGAACCGAACCGGGGGGTGTTCGGCTCATCCCTAACGGTCACACAAAGTTGTCAGAAAATCTGATCATTCTGAACGCGGTGACGTAAAACACGTACGTCGGGACTATAAACAGGGCAGTAGCCAATAGCTTTCATCCCTTTGTTTATTCTGAGCATGCGTGGCACTTTGTGCGTCGGATTTGTGTACACACGATCGGAAATTCCGACAATGGATTTTGTTGTCGGAAAATTTTATAGCCTGCTCTCAAACTTTGTGTGTCGGAAAATGTGTGATGGAGCCCACACACGGTCGGAATTTCCGACAACAAGGTCCTATCACACATTTTCCGTCGGAAAATCCGACCGTGTGTACGGGGCATTAGAGTTCAGTGACATAAGCTTGAAAGGCATAGTGAAGGATGAGTATTAGCTGAGGTATTGTGGCAGATGACTACATTGTTGTAAGAGAGACAATGAAAAAGGTAGCTGTTGTGTAGAGACGTCGGTGATATGTGATTGGTGATTCGTGCTAATTCAGCAGTCATGTATATTGGAGGTTCTCTAGGAGTGGTGGACATCGGAGGGAACATATTCAGTAGATCATGTCCATGTCTGGTAAGCCTACCATAGGAGGTGACTGGGTGGGAAGTAGGAACAATAAGAAAAAAAGACAAACATAGGAGAATCAAAAACAACATATGTTAGAAACACCTGTCAAAATGCAGGCTTAATGGGCAGCCGAATCTGCTGTGGTGTACTGGGAGGTAATTCAGATTGCCAGTGCTACGCACTGAGCCAATAAACAATCGTGAGAAAAACAGAAGAGCAAACTGAACATAGAAGCTCCCAGCCTCATTCTAGTACAAAGGATATTGTGAAGGGGGAGATCAAGTTGCGACAAAGAAAATTAAATCAGGACCCTTCCGTTTGCAGGTGTTCCGGGGAGGAGGAAGCAGGAGGTTGTGTATCTGCCGGGAGCAGTTGCCATTCTTTAAAGAATTGAATGCCTTTCTCCATGCTGTATATGGGATATGTCTTGCCATTCCAGGTGACAAGCAGCTTTGTGGGAAAACCCCATCGGTAAATTACGCTGTTGTTGCAGAGCACCTTTGTGAGGTGAGTGGATTGAGCTTCTTTCTGTTCATCGTCGTTTGTTGCGATATGTCGGTGTATAATGAGGTGCCCTTAAATTGGTCTGTTACCACAGGGTTCTGTTTATTAGCTACTGCCAAGACTCGGTCTTTGACATGGTAGTAGTAAATGCGTGCCAGGGTGTCCCTGGGTGCAGTGTCAGGTAGGAATTTGGGTTTGGGTATGCGGTGGGCTCTATCCACACATAGCTCGATATCATTTAGAGCTGGTATCAGAGCCTTCATGAGGCGTTGTACAAAGTTATTCAATTCGTTCGGTGGTATAGATTTAGGGATGCCTTTAAACTTGATGTTATTTTACCACAAGCGGTCTTCGAGGGCCTCCATTTTGTTCTGGAGGCGTTGCATCTCAGATTCTTGGTCAGCATAGGCATCAACAAGATCATTATGTGCAGAGTGAAGATCCGCTATTTTAGTTTCTAGGTGGTGGATTTTGTCAGCATGAGTTTGGACAGTCTCATGTAAGGGCGCATACATGTCTGAAAAATCATTAAATAGGGCACTCCTGAGGGAGAGAAGTATGTTTTTCATTGTACTTTCTGAAATAGCCTGGTCTGTGGCAGGGAACATAACTATTGATAATTATGACTGCTTGTCACGCAATGTTTTTTAAGGGGTTTCCCTTAATATTCATACCAGACCCAGAGCCTGGTAATAGACTGGAGGGGGAACCAATGCCTTTTTTAAATTATTTTTATCTATATTGCCGAGACCTGACAACTCATTACAGCCGCAAGTAGTTTTTAAATTACATTTTTTCCTTTAGAAATGTAATTTTGCTTCGGTACTGACCTAAACACAGGAAAGATGCGTTAATTTACAGGCAGACTAAGGACACCCCCCCAGGCACGATATTAAAAGGAATATTTCATTTTTATTGTTTCACTTTAACATTATTAAAATCACTGCTCCCGAAAAAACTGCCATTTTTAAAACTTTTTTTTGCATTGATACATGTCCCCTGGTTCTGTTACCGGCAGCTCCCATGCCCATGCGCGGGAGTGACGTCTTCGCTGCTCCGGCCAATCACATCGCTGGAGCCCGGGATACCCAGAAGTAACTCCGGGAGCAATGTTGCTGGCCGGAGCGGTGAACGAGGACTGCTGCGGGGGCTTCGATCTAAGGTAAGTCATACATAATGAGCTAGTATGCTATGCATACTAGCTCATTATGCCTTTGCCTTGCAGGTTTTATTTGTGTTTGTTTTGTTTGTGGGTTTACAACCACTTTAAAATGAGCACTTTTGATTTTTCATGTTCGTGTCCCATGGACTTTATTGGTGTTTGCACAAATTTTTTGTCTGTTCGCAAGTTCTGGTGCGAACCGAACTGGGGGGTGTTCAGCTCATCCCTACTCCAGATCAACTTTCTTTCTAAACATTCTGCAAGTCTGCTACAAGTTCTGGTTGTTATGTTGTGCAATAGTCATCCCACCACCACAGAGGTCACTGTGACTTGCAGAGCTCTTGCTGTAGACTCACCACTGCTCTTGCTAGAGACTTGCCACGCAAATTTGCTACAAATTGGAAAAATGTCAACTAGAACTTGTGCTTAAAGTGCTCTGCAAGTGTACAACTTGCCAGTGAAAAGTTAAGACACTTACAATTCAACACTGCCACAAATTTGTGGCAAGTTATTCTTGCTATCTGGGAACCAGCGGTGGCTGCAGCCCAGGAGGAGACCATGGGTGGTGAGTCTGCCTCTGCTGACAGGTGGTGGGGGAAGGGTGGAAGCCTAACTTACACCCCTGTGGGGGGGTGGCATAGAAAGAGATATGGTTGACAGTAGATACTGTTTTTTCTCTTGTCTCCCCAGAACTCAGTGGATCTGTCCAAGGGATAGACCAAAGCCAAACCCCCCCTCCCCCTAGTGAAAAAAAGATGTGGTTACTGTAATGAGAAGTTACCACAAGAGCACACCAAGCCCTTTTGCTACAGATGCATTCACAAACTGTCGGGCAAGGAAACCTCAGCCATTATGAAGGATTTCCTCTCGAGATCATAGCCACTCTCCAGTCCTTGAAGACAGTGATAGCATTGAAGCAGGACATAGATGCCCTCTCTTTTAGGGAGGAACCTTCCACCCAGGAGGGTACATCTGCCTGGATACTGAGGGGCACCCAGAGACACCCCTCCTCCCTCAATTCAGGCTCAGAGAAATTAGAGGAGCAAGGTGATTCAAACTGTAGTTCCCTAGAAGAGGGGGGACATTTGGAATCAGACAGCCAAGACAGTGAGGATTCCAGGCAGAGCAGGCACCTTTTTGCTGTGGAGGATATAGAGGGGCTGCTCGGGGTGATTTAAGCCTCTGAGGACATTCCAGAACCCGAAACACAGGTGTTAGCCCAGGACAAAATGTACAGGGGGCTTGTGAGACCGCAGTCCAAGGTCCTGCCGGTCCACCAGACCCTTAAGGAGGTCATCCTAAATTAGTGGAAAGAAAGGTCTTAAAGCTTAAGACATGGAAAAGGAGGTATCCATTTGGGGGATAGGAGGAGGAGAAATTCTTCAAAACCCCCAAACTGAATGCAGCCCTGTCGCAGGTTTAAAAAAAGTCTGACTTGTCCTTTAAGGACTCAGGCAACATTAAGGACCAGGTGGACTGTAGGTCTGAGACGTTACAACAAAGGGCCTGGGATGCAAATGCTGCAGCCATGGCGCCAGCATTAGCCTCAGATTATGTAGCAAGAAATGTTGATGGATGGCTTCATAGACTAACTGATTATGTCGCTAGGGAGACCAGGTCCAAAGAGGACACTGATTCCCTGGAGATTATTAGTAAGGAGATGGCATACCTGGCAGATGTGGCAGTGGAAACGTCGGAACCACGGCTAAGTCATCGGCCCTTCTCAGTTCGGCAAGAAGGGCCGTCTAGGTCAAGTCATGGGAGGGGGACCACATGTCCAGATCACATCCTTGAGGGTTGCCCTTTTGAGGGTTCCTTACTTTTGGTCTCGGCCTAGACCAGGTTCTTTTGTGGTCTATGGAAACTGGGAAAAAATTCCCAGTTAAGGCCAAGAATAAGAAGGGCAGGAAGTTTTTTTCACGCCCCCCCCTAGCCAAGGCCAGTTTAAGCCCAGGAAGGACACAAACAGAAGGTGGGGGAATGGGAAAAACAGACAGAAGGGCAGTCTGCTCTTTTATGGCCCTGAGAACCCCAGTAAGGTGTCCATGTGATGCCAGGATCATGGTGGGGAGACTATCATATTTTTTTCATATTTGTTCCTCAGTCGGAGGAAATTTCCGAGAACCTCTATATCCTACAATTACTAAGAGGGGGTTATCAATTGGTACTTCTCTCCCTCCCCCTCAAAGTGTGATTACCAAAGAAGATCTGGCCTTATATTGGAGTGTCCCAGAGGATTTCCTCTGTCTTATATTCCCTGCAGAGGTTTTTTCTGCCTGCCTGTTTGACCATCCTAACAATAGTTGGTCCCTACTATCTGGTAGGTGTCCCTACTCACTGGGTGTGGAGTGTCACTAGAAGTCCTGCTTGATTACTTGGTGGTGGATTACCTGCTCTGATATTTTTCTATATGGACTTTCTTATATACATATCATTTTATATGTTTCCATCATAAGGGCTTGTTTTTTGCACTTTATATTTTATTATTAGGGCGATTATTTTTATATACCCATGTTTTCCTTGATTATGTCACTTGGATTAATTGCTGCTGTTCTATAGGAAATATTCACATGTAGCACACTTAGCGCGGTATAACACTACAATTTTGGATTTCTTCTACATATGACCCTCCTTTCTAAGACCTGCTATAAAAAAATCTCTTCTCATTCACCTTATAAACGCGGTGAGATCTTCTATCCCACTGAAGGGGAGATGCATGGATCCCCTTACTGTGTGTTTGTGGATTTCCGGGGTTAATGAGATTAAAGGAAAGGAAGATCTCACAGCATTTCTGAAGTGCAATGAAGATAATTAGGAATAATTAGCTAAATGGAGAGAGTTTATTTTCAAGACTCACCATATATTGATATCTATGGGTTTTGCATTAACATCTACAATTTTGAGATTTTTTGATGCACTTGCCGAATGCATGTGCAAATTGAACCCAAGCTCATCACTATGCAGAACATTTATCTGGATTAGAACAAAGAATGAGATTCTCCTGCCCGAAATTGTAATTAACTGTCAATTGTATCAGCCAATGGGAATAATAGTGTCCTCAGTAAAAAAAAAAAAAATATTTACGTATATATAATATTGTACGTATTGTTTCTATATATTAGATACATTTAAAAATGAATGTTAAAAAGCTATTTTATTTTTATAGAATTTTGACTTTTTTATTTTTTTGTACAGGTGGATTTATGAACCAAGTTTTCAGTCATGTTGGTCTTCATCAATACAACAACTAAGTCACATGGAAAATGAGCCATATGGGTGTCTTATGTGACTGAAAGTCTTTATCACAATTCACTGGAGGATTTACACAGGACAAAAGTCATATCAGTTTTCTAAATTTTGTAAATGTTTTGGATGCTCTATGACATTGATTCAGCCTCAGAGGACAACAGGAGAGAAGTAATTTCAGTGTTCAGGAAGTGACAGTGGATTTTGCAGTAAAGTCCAACCCATATATATAAGAGGAGTCATTTCAGAAGCTACTTCTTGTTTGGAATGCAATAAAGATTTTACAATGGAGGCAAAACGTATCACACACCAGAAGGTTCACACTGGAGAAAAACAGTTTCAGTGTTCTGAATGTGACAAAATTTTTACACGGAGGAAAAATCTTATCATACATGAGAGGGTCCACACTGGAGAGAAGCCGTATGAGTGTTCAGAATGTGACAAAGCTTTTAGGCAGAAGTCAGGTTATATCATCCACCAGAGGATTCACACTGGAGAGAAGCCATATCAGTGTTCAGAATGTGACAAAGTTTTTAGGCATAAGTCAGGTTATATCATCCACCAGAGGATTCACACTGGAGAGAAGCCATATCAGTGTTATGAATGTGGCAGTGCTTTTACAGAGAAGGCAATGCTTATCAGACACCAAGTAGTTCACACTGGAGAGAAACCACATCAGTGTTCTGAATGTGACAAAGCTTTTACTCGGAATTCAGATCTTAAAACACACCAGAGGGTCCACACTGGAAAGAATCTATATCAATGTTCTGAATGTGGCAAAGTTTTTGTACATAAGCAAAGCCTTATCAGACACCAGATGGTTCACACTGGAGAGAAGCCTTATCAATGTTCAGAATGTGGCAAAGCTTTTACAGAGAAGGCAAAGCTTATCAGACACCAGAGGATTCACACCGGAGAGAAGCCATTTCAGTGTTCTGAATGTTGCAGCGCTTTTACAGTAAAGTCAAAACTTATCAGACATCAGATGGTTCACACTGGAGAGAAACCATTTCCGTGTTCTGAATGTGATAAAGCATTTACAGTAAAGTCAGAGCTAATCAAACACCAGATGGTTCACACTGGAGAGAAGCCATATAAATGTTCAGAATGTGGCAAAGCTTTTACAGAGAAGAGAAAGCTTATCACACACCAGATTGTTCACACTGGAGAGAAACCATATCTGTGTTCTGAATGTGATAAAGCTTTTACAGTAAAGTCAGAGCTTATCAGACACCAGAAGGTTCACACTGGAGAGAAGCCATTTCAGTGTTCAGAATGTGGCAAAGCTTTTACAGAGACGAGAAAGCTTATCACACACCAGATTGTTCACACTAGAGAGAAAACATTTCAGTGTTCTGAATGTGATAAAGCTTTTACAGTAAAGTCAGCGCTTATCAGACACCAGAAGGTTCACACTGGAGAGAAGCCATTTCAGTGTTCTGAATGTGACAGAGCTTTTACACAGAAGTCAAACCTTATCAAACATCAGAGGATTCACATTGGAGAAAAGCCGTTTTAATGCTCTGAATGTGACAAAGCTGTTACAGTTAATACCGGACTAATCTATCACCAGATGATTCACAAGCTCCAGCTGCAGAGAGGAAACTCCAGAAGAATATCCAGGGGAATATTAAAGGAATTGCGGGTGTCCCATTAGATTCACAGCCCCAAAATCATCCCACAAGCTAGGGAAGAAGGGAAGATAAAATGCTACTTAAAAAAAAACTAAAATCAGTGAACAAACTGGAATGTAACGGATGGATGATTTAAGTTCCATGTTTATATCCATTGAAAACACATCTAGTAGACATATTTTCTTTCAGATAAGCATCAATGACTGAACTGTTTTCCTCATGATTCTCATCTTTATCCTTTTTTTATGGAGCTTTGACTCAACATGTAATGCATTTTCATCATTCACTAACTGAGCTGTGTTCCCACGTGTATTCTTCATTGACCGATCCTGAGCTAATACATGACCAACACTGCCGCAGTACAAAGACTAGTGGTCAAGTGGCATCTTGCCAAACCCCTGAGGCCTCATTGGGAAAGTCCATTCCAAATTTTGAAAGCTCATTCCAAATTCTTCTGACTGTTACACCCATCATCAACCAGGCTTTAGGGCTCCAGCTAAGCCCACCTTGTCCACATCTCCCATTACATGTTCCACCTCCCTCTTCACGATCAATGCTTCCTTTCCATGTTTCATCTTCTCTCATGGATGACAGCTTTGCAGGCTGGTCTGTAGTCGGGACACCAACCAGGGAGAGGTCTCTGTTTAGCGAGAAAGCAACTACCCAAGCTGGTGTAGGACTTCCACCACTGAGTTCCAGCTGATTCTACTGGAAGCCTCAGGGATTCCATTAGGAAAACATTTGATATCCTTATTATATTTTTTCTCTGTCCAGCTATTGCTCCTCTCCATAGACTATTCACACAATACAACTGCAAGAGATCTGAGCTTACAAAAAGGTGTGCGGTCATATTCCTACCACTTCTCCTGGGAGACTAAAATTCCTCTGATTGGGGTTCACTTTAATGACTCTGAATGGACAGATCTCTTTTTGGGGTAAAGTTTGCAAAAGACACTTCTTATTCCTGGAAATATTATGATGTTGGCACTAAAGTGTAACTATGGGCAACATCAATAATTACATAAATGGTGCAATCTGTTATTTGCGTAGATGTTTTTGTTTTTCCGAGTCTCCTCTTGTAACATTTTTATGACCTGTTGATCCTCCCAGTAGATCTGTTCTCTTCTACTTCCTGTAGAAGGCCAAGTTATTTGTCAAAAATAGCAGTTGGAGGGATTGGGAAACACCGTATAACACTGCCGGGGTGCTTACAACTGTCAGTTTTCATGCATATGGTGGTTTAACCACTTCAGCCCCGGGAAGGTTTTACCCCGTTCCTGACCAGAGCACTTTTTACAATTTGGCACTGTGTCGCTTTAACTGGTAATTGCGCGGTCATGCAATGCTGTACCCAAACGAAATTTGCATCCTTTTTTTCCCCACAAATAGAGCTTTTTTTTTGGTGGTATTTGATCACCTCTGCAGTTTTTATTTTTTGCACTGTACACAAAAAAAGCAACAATTTTGAAAAAAAAAACAATATTTTTTACTTTTTGCTATAATAAATATCCCCAAAAATGTTTTTAAAAAAACAAATTTCTTCATTAGTTTAGGCCGACACGTATTCTTCTATATATTTCCGGTAAAAAAAATTGCAATAAGCGTATATTGATTGGTTTGTGCAAAAATTACAGCGTCTACAAACTATGGGAACGATTTATGGCATTTTTATTATTTTTTAATTTATTTTACTAGTAATTTTGGGTGATCTGCAATTTTTAGCGGTATTTTTTTAGCAGTATTGCGACATTGCAATGGACAGATTGTACACTTTTGACACATTTTTGGGACCATTGACATTTATACAGCGATCAGTGCTATAAAAATTCAGTAATTACTTGTATGACACAGCGGGGATGTCCCACTGTGTCAGGTATAGTAAACACTGATTGCAGATTTCCCGCCCCCACCGTTATAGGAGCAGTGCACTGTCAATCATAATAATGACGGGGCAGGGCATCAGCACTCGGTGTTCTCATATAACAATACCGGACACCGCGGGAGATCCCCACTGTGTATGTACAAGTTATTACTGATAATAATCTCGCTCTGCACTGGTGGTCCCTGACATAGTGCTCCCTGACTAGTGGCACTGGTGGTTCCTGACATGGTGCTCCCTTACAACTGACACTGGTGGTCCCTGACATGGTGGTTCCTGACAAGCGGCACTGGCTGTCCCTGACATGGTGGTCCCTGACAAGCGGCACTAGTGGTCCCTGACATTGTGGTCCCTGACAAGTGGCACTGGTGGTCCCCGACAT
Organism: Aquarana catesbeiana; assembly: GCF_042186555.1. NCBI lineage: Eukaryota > Metazoa > Chordata > Amphibia > Anura > Ranidae > Aquarana > Aquarana catesbeiana. Next base: position 6,724,896 of record NC_133325.1, read on the forward strand.
GGTGGTCCCTGACAAGCAGCACTGATGCTCCCTGACAAGTGGCACTGGTGGTCTCCGAAATGGTGGTCCCTGACAAGCAGCACTGATGCTCCCTGACAAGCGGCACTGGTGGTCCCTTACAAGTGGTGGCACTGGTGGTCCTTGACAAATGGCACTGGTGGTCCCTGACAAGTGGCATTGGTGTTCCCTGACATTGTGGTCCCTGACAAGTGGCACTGGTGGTCCCCGACATGGTGGTCCCTGACAAGTGGCACTGGTGGTCCCCGACATGGTGGTCCCTGACAAGCAGCACTGATGCTCCCTGACAAGCAGCACTGGTGGTCCCTTACAAGTGGCGGCACGGGTGGTCCTTGACAAATGGCACTGGTGGTCCCTGACATGGTGGTCCCTTACTTGGTCTTCCCTGACAAGCGGCACTGGTGGTCCCTGACAAGCGACACTGGTGGTCCCTGACTGGTGGTCCCTGACAAGTGGCACTGGTGGTCCCTGACATGGTAGTCCCTGACAAGCAGCACTGGTGGTCCCTGACATGGTGGTATCTGACCAGTGGCACTGGTGGTCCCTGACATGGTGGTCCCTGACAAGTGGCATTGGTGGTCCCTGACAAGTGGCACTGGTGGTCCCTGACATGGTCGTCCCTGACAAGTGGCACTGGTGGTCCCTGACAAGTGGCACTAGTGGTCCCTGACATGGTGGTCCCTGACAAGTGGCACTGGTGGTCCCTGACAAGCGGCACTGGTGGTCCCTGACATGGTGGTCCCTGACTGGTGGTCCCTGACATGGTAGTCCCTGACAAGTGGCACTGGTGGTCCCTGACAAGAGGCACTGGTGGTCCCTGACATGGTGGTCTCTGACCAGTGGCACTGGTGGTCCCTGACATGGTGGTCCCTGACAAGTGGCATTGGTGTTCCCTGGCATGGTGGTCCCTGACAAGTGGCATTGGTGTTCCCTGATATGGTGGTCCCCGACAAGTGGCACTGGGGGTTCCTGACATGGTGTTACCTGACAAGTCATACTGGTGGTCCCTGACATGGTCGTCCCTGACAAGTGACACTGGTGGTCCCTGACATGGTCGTCCCTGACAAGTGGCACTGGGGGTCCGTTACAAGTGGCACTGGTGGTCCCTGACATGGTAGTCCCCGACAAGCAGCACTGGTGGTCCCTGACATGGTCATCCCTGACAAGTGGCACTGGTGGTCCCTTACAAGTGGCACTGGTGGTCCCTGACATGGTAGTCCCTGACAAGCAGCACTGGTGGTCCCTGACATGGTGGTATCTGCCCAGTGGCACTGGTGGTCCCTGACATGGTGGTCCTTGACAAGCAGCTCTGGTGCTCCCTGACAAGTGGCACTGGTGGTCCCTTACAAGTGGCGGCACTGGTGGTCCCTGACAAATGGCACTGGTGGTCCCTGACATGGTGGTCCCTTACTTGGTCTTCCCTGACAAGTGGCACTGGTGGTCCCTGACAAGTGGCACTGGTGGTCCCTTACATGGTAGTCCCTGACAAGCAGCACTGGTGGTCCCTGACATGGTGGTATCTGACCAGTGTCACTGGTGGTCCCTGACATGGTGGTATCTGACCAGTGTCACTGGTGGTCCCTGACATGGTGGTCCCTGACGAGTGGCACTGGTGTTCCCTGACATGGTCATCCCTGACAACTGGCACTGGTGGTCCCTGACAAGTGGCACTGGTGGTCCCTGACATGGTGGTCCCTGACATGGTCGTCCCTGACAAGTGGCACTGGTGGTCCGTGACAAGTGGCACTGGTGGTCCCTGACAAGTGGCACTGGTGGTCCCTGACAAGCGGCACTGGTGGTCCCTGACTGGTGGTCCCTGACAAGTGGCACTGGTGGTCCCTAACTTGGTAGTCTCTGACAAGCAGCACTGGTGGTCCCTGACAAGAGGCACTGGTGGTCCCTGACATGGTGGTCTCTGACCAGTGGCACTGGTCGTCCCTGACATGGTGTTCCCTGACAAGTGGCACTGGTGGTTCCCGACATGGTGGTCCCTGACATGGTTGTCCCTGACAAGTGGCACTGGTAGTCCCTTACAAGTGGCACTGGTGGTCCCTGACATGGTAGTCCCTGACAAGTAGCACTGGTGGTCCCTGACATGGTGGTTTCTGACCAGTGGCACTGGCGGTCCCTGACATGGTAGTCCCTGACAAGTGGCACTGGTGGTCCCTGACATGGTCGTCCCTGACAAGTGGCACTGGTGGTCCCTGACAAGTGGCACTGGTGGTCCCTGACATGGTGGTCCCTGACAAGTGACATTGCTGTTCCCTGACATGGTGGTCCCTGACAAGTGGCACTGGTGGTCCCTGACATGGTGGTCCCTGACGAACGGCACTGGTGGTCCTTGACAAATGGCACTGGTGGTCCCTAACATGGTGGTCCCTGACAAGTGGCACTGGTGGTCCCTGACATGGTGGTCTCTGACCAGTGGCACTGGTGGTCCCTGACTGGTGGTCCCTGACAAGTGGCACTGGTGGTCCCTGACATGGTAGTCCCTGACAAGCAGCACTGGTGGTCCCTGACATGGTGGTATCTGACCAGTGGCACTGGTGGTCCCTGACATGGTGGTCCCTGACAAGTGGCATTGGTGGTCCCTGACAAGTGGCACTGGTGGTCCCTGACATGGTCGTCCCTGACAAGTGGCACTGGTGGTCCCTGACAAGTGGCACTAGTGGTCCCTGACATGGTGGTCCCTGACAAGTGGCACTGGTGGTCCCTGACAAGCGGCACTGGTGGTCCCTGACATGGTGGTCCCTGACTGGTGGTCCCTGACATGGTAGTCCCTGACAAGTGGCACTGGTGGTCCCTGACAAGAGGCACTGGTGGTCCCTGACATGGTGGTCTCTGACCAGTGGCACTGGTGGTCCCTGACATGGTGGTCCCTGACAAGTGGCATTGGTGTTCCCTGGCATGGTGGTCCCTGACAAGTGGCATTGGTGTTCCCTGATATGGTGGTCCCCGACAAGTGGCACTGGGGGTTCCTGACATGGTGTTACCTGACAAGTCATACTGGTGGTCCCTGACATGGTCGTCCCTGACAAGTGACACTGGTGGTCCCTGACATGGTCGTCCCTGACAAGTGGCACTGGGGGTCCGTTACAAGTGGCACTGGTGGTCCCTGACATGGTAGTCCCCGACAAGCAGCACTGGTGGTCCCTGACATGGTCATCCCTGACAAGTGGCACTGGTGGTCCCTTACAAGTGGCACTGGTGGTCCCTGACATGGTAGTCCCTGACAAGCAGCACTGGTGGTCCCTGACATGGTGGTATCTGCCCAGTGGCACTGGTGGTCCCTGACATGGTGGTCCTTGACAAGCAGCTCTGGTGCTCCCTGACAAGTGGCACTGGTGGTCCCTTACAAGTGGCGGCACTGGTGGTCCCTGACAAATGGCACTGGTGGTCCCTGACATGGTGGTCCCTTACTTGGTCTTCCCTGACAAGTGGCACTGGTGGTCCCTGACAAGTGGCACTGGTGGTCCCTTACATGGTAGTCCCTGACAAGCAGCACTGGTGGTCCCTGACATGGTGGTATCTGACCAGTGTCACTGGTGGTCCCTGACATGGTGGTATCTGACCAGTGTCACTGGTGGTCCCTGACATGGTGGTCCCTGACGAGTGGCACTGGTGTTCCCTGACATGGTCATCCCTGACAACTGGCACTGGTGGTCCCTGACAAGTGGCACTGGTGGTCCCTGACATGGTGGTCCCTGACATGGTCGTCCCTGACAAGTGGCACTGGTGGTCCGTGACAAGTGGCACTGGTGGTCCCTGACAAGTGGCACTGGTGGTCCCTGACAAGCGGCACTGGTGGTCCCTGACTGGTGGTCCCTGACAAGTGGCACTGGTGGTCCCTAACTTGGTAGTCTCTGACAAGCAGCACTGGTGGTCCCTGACAAGAGGCACTGGTGGTCCCTGACATGGTGGTCTCTGACCAGTGGCACTGGTCGTCCCTGACATGGTGTTCCCTGACAAGTGGCACTGGTGGTTCCCGACATGGTGGTCCCTGACATGGTTGTCCCTGACAAGTGGCACTGGTAGTCCCTTACAAGTGGCACTGGTGGTCCCTGACATGGTAGTCCCTGACAAGTAGCACTGGTGGTCCCTGACATGGTGGTTTCTGACCAGTGGCACTGGCGGTCCCTGACATGGTAGTCCCTGACAAGTGGCACTGGTGGTCCCTGACATGGTCGTCCCTGACAAGTGGCACTGGTGGTCCCTGACAAGTGGCACTGGTGGTCCCTGACATGGTGGTCCCTGACAAGTGACATTGCTGTTCCCTGACATGGTGGTCCCTGACGAACGGCACTGGTGGTCCTTGACAAATGGCACTGGTGGTCCCTAACATGGTGGTCCCTGACAAGTGGCACTGGTGGTCCCTGACATGGTGGTCTCTGACCAGTGGCACTGGTGGTCCCTGACATGGTGGTCCCTGACAAGTGGCATTGGTGTTCTCTGACATGGTGGTCCTGACAAGTGGCACTGGTGGTCCCCAACATGGTCGTCCCTGACAAGTCACACTGGTGGTTCCTGACATGGTTGTCCCTGACAAGTCGCACTGGTGGTCCCTGACATGGTCGTCCCTGACAAGTCACACTGGTGGTCCCTGACATGGTCGTCCCTAACAAGTGGCACTGGTAGTCCCTTACAAGTGGCCCTGGTGGTCCCTGACATGATAGTCCCCGACAAGCAGCACTGGTGGTCCCTGACATGGTGGTCCCTGACAAGTGGCACTGGTGGTCCCTGACATGGTCGTCCCTGACAAGTGGCACTGGTGGTCCCTGACAAGTGGCACTGGTGGTCCCTGACAAGTGGCACTGGTGGTCCCTCACAAGCGGCACTGGTGGTTCCTGACATGGTAGTCCCTGACAAGCAGCACTGGTGGTCCCTGACAAGAGGAACTGATGGTCCCTGACATGGTGGTCTCTGACCAGTGGCACTGGTGGTCCATGGCATGGTGGTCCCTGACAAGTGGCACTGGTGCTCCCTGACATGGTTGTCCCTGACAAGTGGCACTGGTGGTCCCTGACAAGTGGCACTGGTGGTCCCTGACATGGTCATCCCTGACAAGTGGCACTGGTGGTCCCTTACAAGTGGCACTGGTGGTCCCTTATATGGTTCCTGACAAGTGGCACTGATGGTCCCTGACATGGTGGTCCCTGACAAGTGGCACTGATGGTCCCTGACATCGTGGTCCCTGACAAGTGGCATTGGTGGTCCCTGACATGGTGGTCCCTGACGAACGGCACTGGTGGTCCCTGACATTCGGCATTGGTGGTCCCTGACATGGTGGTGCCTGACATTTGGCATGGTGGACACTGATAAGCTGCACTGGTCAGTCAGGAGATGGTCCTGGTGGTCACGGTCTTGTTCTCCTTCAGGTCCTCTAACCTTGCAGATGGTGACATGGACTTGTTGGGTGGGAATGAGCAGGAGGGGCTCTGGGTTATCTTGTACCCAATCAGCTTGTTATGGATAAAAGATTAAAGTGTCTTCTGGGAATTTACAGGGATTTAGATGTTTAGAGGGTTACAAATAAGTGGGCGGGGCTGGTATTAATGAGGGGTGTGTCTTATGTTAATCAGTTTCTTAGCTTAGATAATATAAATGGTATAAATATATCCTTGAAATGTAAACTGTGGATCTCCTTTCTTCTGTTGTTGAAGTGTCACATATATATGATTAATAAAGTTGGATGATATTTTCACTGCACAATACCGTGGTCTGGGTTCTTCTACAACACACCCCCCCAAAAATGTAATCTTCCAGTTCTAGGAGTCTGGTGGAATGGGTGACAAGCTGATTGTATGTCTTAGGTCCCTTGTACATGGGGGGTCCGGCCCCTGTGTGTGCAATGCTGACATTATAATACACCTGGTGGTCTCAGGTACAGCGTGTGATTACTACGCCTCAGTTTATGAATGAATAGGATCCTCTCTGCAGACACTTCTATTCATTCATATGTATTGTAGCTGAGCCTGCAGAGAAAGGGACTGATCTCTGTCTTCAATCGATTCCTCTGTCTCAAATAAGAGACATTAGAGGTCTGTTTAGACCCCAGATATCTCTCCAAAGCCCCTCTCCCAAAAAATGTAAAAATAAAATAAAATTGTACTTGTTAAATAAAATAAATATAAGACTCATAGTAAAGGTAGATGTAGACATGCATCTGATCTCCCTTCCCTCGGAAGCCCGAGGTTACGCTCCAGAGGATACTGACAGGTGATAAAGAAGCGATCCGATGTCTCCTCACCGCTTGTTTTATTCCCCATTTTTTCAGACAAATGTATCCAACCACGCCGTGGTGGGGCATTTGCAGCGCTTCCCTATTTATTTGAATGTGTAGCGTTCAGCAGGCGTCATCACTACAAGTCGGGACAACTGCCAAGCACCACAGCCCCGCCATGTAAATACCCCCATCCACTGCCTATTGCAGCCTAAGGAGGTGTGGTTGATGGGCAGCAGAAACGCAGCTCAACCGCGCATTCCCTCACAAACACAAGTCTAAACAAGGCCTAGATTCCACCATAACATTATTATTTTGCATTTTTTAACCTCAAGGAGGTTGGTGTCCCTTGTTAATTTGACATTGTCTTTTAGAAATGTACCCGCCTACTCATAAACAAACTGTCCTATTTTTAGAAAAACACATAGCCAAGTATTTGTGAAGAATAAAATCTCCATTTATTCTGGGTAACAAAATAAAGAGGAAGACAATGCTGGAGAAACTTTTGGATTTTGCAAAGCCTTTTGGCCCCCAGGGCAGACATCAAGCCTGTGGAAAATAACATTTTTAGCTTGAGGAGTCCATATAATTTGGAGCCCAATCTGGTCCAGGACTTCCCGAGATCAGCACCAGCAGCAGATGATATCTATGTCCCCAGACTGTGGTACCACAACAGCCTGCATCTTCTGCCAGACCAGACTGAACCCAGGTCATCACTTTCTTCTCTTCACTGCATCCTTCCCTCCATGCATCCCTGCAGCCTTACCTAGAGGCTGTGGCTCTGGTGGTGGACTTGTGGCAGGAGGAGGAGGAGGAGGATGGGCGAGCTCACATACATGGCTGTTCTCAGTCAGCTGGCCCCTCAACCCCTTCTGCAGGACCTGAATGATGGCAAAACAGGTCTCTGGAATAATGATCCCCAGAGCCTAGGGGGGAGATGCCTGTCGAGAACTTGAGGTCCTGCAGACTTCTCCCCGTCGCCAAGTATCGCAACGTGGCGACGAGCCTTTGCTCCGGAGTGATGGCTTGCCGCATGAAGGTGTCCTGCTTTATAACATAAGGGGACAGCAAAGCCAACAGATGGTGAAAAATGGGGTCCGTCATCCAGAGAGAGTTCCTGAAATCATCAGGATTATTCTCCTGGATCTCATGCAGCAAAGGCATATGAGGGAATTGGTCACGCTGGAGTAACCAATTCTTGGTCCATGAACTCCTCCCCATCCTGTTCATGGACTGGGCTTGGGTCCAAGTATGAACCCCAACACCAAGACCCCACACAGCACGAACTCTATGACAAGTATGTTCCCGCCACATGGCTTCAAAGCGGTCGGCTGCTCAGAACGAACGAACAGAACCCACTGAAGAACAGCTAGGCCTGTGAAGAGTGGGCTGAAAATCAGAAATGAGCGAACAAGAACGCAGTGGAAAACAGATACGAACTGACTACATGCACTGAAGAACAGATACAAACCCCACAAGCACAAACTGAAGAGCAGTAACGGACTGAAAAACACGAAAGCTGAAAAGCGTGAATCGTCTCTCACCAAACTTCTACTAACACGAAATTAGCAGAAGGAGGCCAAAGGGTGGTGCACTGGCTATTGAACTTCCTTTTTCTAGTCCCGTCGTACGTGTTGTACGTTACCACGTTCTGGACGGTCGGAATGTGGTGTGAACGTGTGCATGCAAGACAGCTTGAGTGGAATTCCGTCGGAACTCCGTCGGAAAAACCTTCAGAGTTTATTCCGACGGGAAAAGCAGTCGTGTGTACAGGGCATAAGGCCTTGTTCATGTGGGACATACTACAGCGGTGCCGTGTTCAGCTGCAGAGGGGTGCACAGGTGTTCTGTACATCCCCATGCAGGCAGTCCTATTAATGTCAATTGGGATACAGCAGCTGCCCCAGAATGCACAGGTGGACTCCAGGATCCAGATGCTGTTTATGCCCCAGGAAAAGATCAAGAAGGTTGCAGGGGCAGTCTCTGCACTGATCGGCCTTGCGGAACGCTTCAGGAGGCACATCATATGAGTGCTCGGGTTAATGACAATATGTATACCTCTGTGAGATGGGCACAGCTTCACTCCAGGGAGCTTCAGTTCTTCCTGCTCTCCTCCCTAGAAGGTGTCCCCTCCCCATCTGGAGATATTACGGGCCCAAAAGCCATGGAGTTTGTTTCAGGGGGCAGCTTCTTCCAACTGTAGAGAACTCCTGGCCATAAGGCAGGCCCTAGGGGTGTTCAAGGGCAGCAAAAAAAGAAGTCCAGATCCTCTCAGACAATGCTACGATCGTAGCGTACATAAACCACCAGGGGGGCAACAGGTCCCAAAGCTTCTTGAGTCTGACCCTGGAGATCCTGGGGTGGGAGGAAGTCAGACTGCTCTGCATGTAAGTGGTCCATATAAAGAGTTCCACCAGTGTAGAGGCAGACTTTCTCAGCTGGCAACCCATCCATAAAGGAGGAGGGAGTTAAACAGTAAGGTAAAAGGGGAGTACTAATGGGAATACTCCCAAAGGTCAGACTTTATAGGCCAGGAAAAGTGGAGAGGAAAAATATAGATATAAAAAAAACATATTTATTACAAAAATACAAAATACAAACAGAATCTTCAAAAAGAGTAAAAACCATCATATATGTGCAACTATGTTATTTGAATAATGAGCTCTTGTGCGTCTACGCATTTCACCTTTAGGCTTCTTCAGGACACGACCAAGGTTCAAAAGACGTAACAGATGAGAGAACAAAACTCTCTAACTGAAATGAAATATACTGCCATTAAAATCATTACCATAACAAAGAGCAAAAGAACAGTATTTAAAAAAGCATATGTTGAATCACACAGGGGAAACACATCTAGGACGAACAGTACAAAGGTACCTTAAAAATGAGTGCACTATTGCATGCATCCACGACATAGGTAAGCGACAAATTTTCGAACTTCTGAACTAAAAAGAACAGATGCCAAAAATTGCAATAAACATGCCAAAAAAAAGGAAATATGGCACAGCAAAACTATATATAAAAAAAGCGGAAAACTTACTGATAAGCGAGCTTCAGATTTTCTGAACAGGGGCAGGTAACATCTTACATTCTACATATAAATGGGGCCAGTAAAACACCATTGGTATTCATTGTAAGGAAAAGTCCCCTAATGACAAATTATACTCACGGCACGTTGTGCCTATGAACAAGGGATATATAGGAAAATATAAGTCCAAGGTTGTGATAACACACACCAACCAGATATGTTTATCTAGAGAGAAATATGATAAGCAGTACTTACGTGGAGAATGAGATATAGGAGCGTGCCCCTGGGAGACAGCTGGGTGCTGCACACAGAGCTCATTTGTAACTAAGGGCTATTTATATTACTAAGGAACAATATCCCAGCTGATCGCTAAGAGGTCATCATGTGACGCAATTGCGTCAGCTGATCTAACCAAAAGGAATTGTGGGCATTGTAGGCCGTGGATCGGGCGACTCCCCACGCGTCGTGCGCATGTGCAGACTTAACAACGCACGTAGGAAAAGAAAATAGCCCCGAATCCAGTGGGCGATGCGGTGAGCGAGATCACGCTCCCTATGCACATGCACCAGAGACACGGGAACAAATTGAACCATGGAGAATGTAGGCAGGATACTAAATAAATGTATTCAGTCCGCATTAGAGAGCAAAGAAACCAAAACCAATAGCGGATCGGGGTTAGACTATCAGACCGAATGTTATCATACCTGCCTGACAAAAACCTGAAAACAAGAAAGTGAGAAAAAAAAATATGAATAATCCTGAATAACCCTATGTAGCATAGACAAGTACCAGAGTGCATCATCCTTAGGTCCCCTGGGTAAACAGCATAAGCCAATTAAAACCAAAACAAGTATAGAGTATGTACAGATATAGAACCACTAGACAGGTAATAACCATTGTTTGCAAAAGATAAAATATGGATGACTTGAAGTATAGAAAGAATGAAACACATCCTAAATGATAACAAAGACTGTATACCCTATGGTGTCCCATTGACCTGTTAGTGGGGCTCATACTCGATTAAATGGATAGACACTGTGGGTGACATAGGTTTGAATGCAATCGTGTGGTGTCATAAATTATAGTAACAGCTAGTATAACGAAGCAAGGCATAGGAATAACAATAAGAAAAAGATCCCTTAGATCCCCGTGGAGGTAATTTTGATCAAAAAGTACTTCAACGTGAAACCCAATGGATACACAAATGACAGGCTACTGTGTATCCAGGCTTGAACGACATGTTAAGCTTTAGATCTTTTTTATAATGTGACTGTGTAAAGTAATTTAATATCCTGGATTTGCATATGTCTCAGCTCTCCCTTCCCTTTTGTTTTGTTTTTCCGATTTGTTTTTCTTTTTCTTATTGTTTTCCTATGTCTTGCTTCGTGATACTAGCTGTTACTTGTTATAATTTATGACACCACACGATTGTATTCAAACCTATGTCACCCACAGTGTCTATCCATTTAATCGAGTATGAGTACCACTAATAAGTCAATGGGACACCATAGTGCCCCATTGACCTGTGCCCCCTCACTCAAAGATAGGTGCACCTAATATCCTTAACCCTCCTACCATCAAGAAAGTTTTTTTTCGAAAATTTAACAGGTTTCTATCAGTGCAGAAGGTGTCGGGTCTGCTCGTATAGTGGTTGCTTGCATAGATGCACAAAAACCTTTGTTTCCACCAGTACAGCCTATGAACACACCATTGAACCTTTCATCTCGTGTTCCACAGAAGGGGTCGTTTACCTACTTCAATGCCCATGCAGGCTTCAATACGTTGGAAGGACTAAGCGACCCCTTTCTGTGCGTTTAAATGAGCACATTACTAATATAAAGAATGGTTTTCTCAAACACTCTGTATCCAGACATTATCTTCAGTGCCATAACAAGGATCCTGGCAAAACCATATTTTTAGGTATTGACAAATACCGCCCACACTGGAGAGGTAGTTCCCTTGTTAGGAGCATATCTCAGCTCGAAATGCTGTTTACCCAGGGGACCTAAGGACGATGCATTCTGGTACCTGTCTATGCTACATAGGGTTATTCAGGATTATTCATGTTTTTTTTTCTCACTTTCTTGTTTTCAGGTTTTTGTCAGGCAGATATGATAACATTCGGTCTGATAGTCTACCCCCGATCCGCTATTGGTTTTGGTTTCTTTGCTCTCTAATGCAGACTGAATACATTTATTTATTTATTTAGTATCCTGCCTACATTCCCCATGGTTCAATTTGTTCCCATGTCTCTGGTGCATGCGCATAGGGAGCGTGATCTCACTAGCCGCATCGCACACTGGATTCGGGGCTATTTTCTTTTCCTGCGTGCGTTGTTAAGTCTGCACATGCGCACGACGCACAGGGAGTCGCCCGATCCACGGCCTACAATGCCCACAATTCCTTTTGGTTAGATCAGCTGACGCAATTGCGTCACATGATGACCTCTTAGCGATCAGCTGGGATATTGTTCCTTAGTAATATAAATAGCCCTTAGTTATAAATGAGCTCTGTGTGCAGCACCCAGCTGTCTCCCAGGGGCACGCTCCTATATCTCATTCTCCACGTAAGTACTGCTTATCATATTTCTCTCTAGATAAACATATCTGGTTGGTGTGTGTTATCACAACCTTGGACTTATATTTTCCTATATATCCCTTGTTCATAGGCACAACGTGCCGTGAGTATAATTTGTCATTAGGGGACTTTTCCTTACAATGAATACCAATGGTGTTTTACTGGCCCCATTTATATGTAGAATGTAAGATGTTACCTGCCCCTGTTCAGAAAATCTGAAGCTCGCTTATCAGTAAGTTTTCCGCTTTTTTTATATATAGTTTTGCTGTGCCATATTTCCTTTTTTTTGGCATGTTTATTGCAATTTTTGGCATCTGTTCTTTTTAGTTCAGAAGTTCGAAAATTTGTCGCTTACCTATGTCGTGGATGCATGCAATAGTGCACTCATTTTTAAGGTATCTTTGTATTGTTAGTCCTAGATGTGTTTCCCCTGTGTGATTCAACATATGCTTTTTTTAAATACTGTTATTTTGCTCTTTGTTATGGTAATGATTTTAATGGCAGTATATTTCATTTCAGATAGAGAGTTTTGTTCTCTCATCTGTTACGTCTTTTGAACCTTGGTCTTGTCCTGAAGAAGCCTAACGGCGAAACGCGTAGACGCACAAGGGCTCATTGTTCAAATAACATAGATGCACATATATGATGCTTTTTACTCTTTTTGAAGATTCTGTTTGTATTTTGTATTTTTGTAATAAATATGTTTTTTTATATCTATATTTTTCCTCTCCACTGTTTCCTGGCCTATAAAGTCCAACCTTTGGGAGTATTCCCATTAGTACTCCCCTTTTTCCTCAATATTTACGTACGTGGCAATTAAGGTGCTTATTTTTTCTACATTAAACAATGAGGTCTTTTTCTATCCGAGTCAAATTTTTGGTACCCTGGAAATAGATCCTTTTTGCCTGCAGGAAGAATAGAAAAGTGCAGGAAGAACATAAAGGTGGAACGATATTTTTCCCCTTGCTCAGGAACAGGGGTCTGGAGGGGTAGACACGTTAGCCCAGGACTGGGATTTTGGCCCAGCGTACAGTTTTCACCCCCTGGTGCTGATTCCGTGGGTACTACAAAAACTAAGCCGCTCGAGGTGCTTTCTGCTCTTAGTGGCCCTGCGGTGGCCAAGACTGTCTGTGACCCTGTGTCTTCTCCTCCGCAGCGGCTTCCAGTCACATGGGACCTGCTCCTACTGGGGCTATTATACCACCCTGACTCAGGTTTCTTTCGACTAATGGCCTGGTTCTTGAGAGAGAAATCCTCAGAGAAAGGAATTGTTCCGAAAAAGTGATGGAGACTCTCTGTCAGGAACTGGGGGGACCAGAAATGTGTGGACTGCCAGAGAATGCCAGACACAAGTAGTGTAAAATAATATCATTTATTTAAAAGATAAATGAACAACAATTAATGGCTGAACATCACCAAATAACATCCTGCCCTGATCAACCAGGAAATGAGCAAGACAAATGAATTCTAACAGCTGATCACTGGCCACTCCTTCAGTATCTGGCGGCAATATTCTTTTTCCTCTGTCACCAACAAAGTATACAACCTCCTCCGGATCTATGTCGCCACAAACAACAGCAGAGCCAGGATGGCTTCCCTGTGCAGCCACTTCTGGTCAGGACTGGCCCTGGTATTATGTCAGGAACTGGGGGGACCAGAAATGTGTGGACTGCCAGAGAATGCCAGACACAAGTAGTGTAAAATAATATCATTTATTTAAAAGATAAGTGAACAACAAAGATATAAATGCACCTCCAATATACCAAACTGTGCAAAACAAATCAAATAACCAAATAGTGACCCACAAAGAACTACTGTCTAAACTAAGTATATACAGCAGATAGGGAATACCAAAATCGTAATCATAGCCGAGCCAGTGTCATGCACAGAAGATCAAGCAGTGGGAGTTGGGAGCAAGACAGGGCAGGAAAAGGGTGACAGGAGACAGAAAGAGCAGGTGGGAAGGGATCAGGCTGCAGGGGTCCAGGAACTGATGCAGGGTTCAGGAACACAGGAATTCAGGGTTCAGGAATGCAGGATACAGGAATTCAGGGTTCAGGAACACAGAATACAGGAATTCAGGGTTCAGGATTAGGGATGAGCCGAACACCCCCCTGTTCGGTTCGCACCAGAACATGTGAACAGGCAAAAAACATTGTTCGAACACGCGAACACTGTTAAAGTCTATGGGACACGAACATGAATAATCAAAAGTGCTAATTTTAAAGGCTTATATGCAAGTTATTGTCATAAAAAATGTTTGGGGACCCGGGTCCTGCCCCAGGGGACATGGATCAATGCAAAAATAAGTTTTAAAAACGGCTGTTTTTTCGAGAGCAGTGATTTTAATAATGCTTAAAGTCAAACAATAAAAGTGTAATATCCCTTTAAATTTCGTAGCTGGGGGGTGTCTATAGTATGCCTGTAAAGGGGCGCATGTTTCCTGTGTTTAGAACAGTCTGACAGCAAAATGACATTTCAAAGGAAAAAAAGTCATGTAAAACTACTCGTGGCTATTAATGAATTGCCGGTCCAACAATGCACATAGAAGTTCATTGATAAAAACAGCATGGGAATTCCCCACAGGGGAACCCCGAACCAAAATTTTTAAAAAAATGACGTGGGGGTCCCCCTAAATTCCATACTAGGCCCTTCAGGTCTGGTATGGATATTAAGGGGAACCCCGGCCAAAATTTAAAAACAAAATGGCGTGGGGTCCCCCCAAAATTCCATACCAGACCCTTATCCAAGCACGCAACCTGGCAGGCTGAAGGAAAAGAGGGGGGGATGAGAGAGCGCCCCCCCCCTCCTGAACCGTACCAGGCCACATGCCCTCAACATTGGGAGGGAGCTTTGGGGTAGCCCCCCAAAACACCTTGTCCCCATGTTGATGGGGACAAGGTCCTCATCCCCACAACCCTTGCCCGGTGGTTGTGGGGGTCTGCAGACGGGGGCTTATTGGAATCTGGAAGCCCCCTTTAACAAGGGGACCCCCATATCCCAGCCCTCCCCCTGTGGGAAATGGTAAGGGGTACCCCTACCATTTCACAAAAAAACTGTCAAAAATGACAAGAGACAGTTTTTGACAATTCCTTTATTTAAATGCTTCTTCTTTCTTCTATCTTCTTTCTTCTTTCTTCTATCTTCCTTCAGTTTCTTCCTCCACCTTCTTCTGTTTCTTCTGGTTCTTCCTCCGGTGTTCTCATCCGGCATCTTCCTCCGCAGCGTCTTCTTCCCTTCTTCTTCTCGGGCCGCTCCGCATCCACCATGATGGGAGGCTCCCGTGTGACGCTTCTCCTCTTCTGACGGTTCTTAAATAATGGAGGGCGGAGTCACCCGGTGTCCCCTCTGACGTCACGGAGAATGCCACAGGGAAGTCCCCTCAAGTCCCCATGCGTCCGTTATTTAAGAACCATCAGAAGAGGAGAAGCGTCACACAGCGGGAGCCTCCCATCACGGTGGATGCAGAGCGGCCCGAGAAGAAGAAGGGAAGAAGACGCCGTGGAGGAAGATGCTGAACGAGAACCAGAAGGTGGAGGAAGAAACCAAAGGAAGATAGAAGATAGAAGAAAGAAGAAGCATTTAAATAAAGGAATTGTCAAAAACTGTCTCTTGTCATTTTTAACATTTTTGACACTTTTTTTGTGAAATGATAGGGGTACTTTTGTACCCCATTACCATTTCACACAGGGAGAGGGACGGAATCTGGGGGTCCCCTTGTTAAAGGGGGCTTCCAGATTCCGATAAGCCCCCCGCCCACAGACCCCCACAACCACCGGGCAAGGGTTGTGGGGATGAGGCCCTTGTTCAAATCAACGAACCCCAAAGCACCCTCCCAATGTTGAGGGCATGTGGCCTGGTACGGTTCAGGAGGGAGGGGGGCGATCTCTCATCCCCCCTCTTTTCCTGCGGCCTGCCAGGTTGCATGCTCGGATAAGGGTCTGGTATGGATTTTTGGGGTGACCCCACGCCATTTTTTTAAAAATTTTGGTGCGGGGTTCCCCTTAAAATCCATATCAGACCTGAAGGGTCTGGTGTAGATTTCGAGGGGGACCCCACGCCAATTTTTTAAAAATTGTGGCCGGGGTTCCTCTGTGGGGAATTCCCATGCCGTCTTTATCAATGTACGTTTATCTGTATTGTTGGACCGGCAATTCATTAATAGCCGCGAGTAGTTTTAAATTACTTTTTTTCCTTTGATCGATCAAACAATCCTTCTTTCCTTTTTGATGGTTCCTACAATTGACTGACCAATCCTTCCTGTGATCGATCAAACAATCCTTTCTGTGGTCAACCGACCACTCCTTCCTGTGATTGACTGACTGATCCTTCCTGCGATCAATCAATCTTTCCTTACTTTAATCCTTCTTGCAATCAACCGACCAATCCTTTCTGCGATCGACCAACTGATCCTTCCTGTGATCGACCGACCCTTCCTGCAATCAAACAAGCTATCCTTCTTGAAATCAATGGATAATTCCTTCATTACGTTGATCCTTCCTGCAATCGACCAAATGATCCTTCCTGTGACCGACGGATCCTTTGATCGATCAAACAATCCTTCTTTTCTTTGATCCTTTCAGCAATCGACCAACCAATCCCTCCGACAATCGACCGACCAATCCATCCTGCAATCGATCGACTGAAAATCCTTCTTTCCTTTAATCCTTTGGTGGAATCCATTCTGCGATCAACTGACTTATCCTTGATTAGTCAGTTCTCCTTGATCAATCAATCCTTCCTTTGATCAATCAATTCTTTGATCCTGCCTTTCATTGACTGATCCTTCCTGCAATCGACCAACCAATCCTTCCTTTAGTTCGACCGACCAATCCTTCCTGTGATTGACTGAGCAATTCTTCCTGAGATTGATTGGCTGATCCCTCCTGCAATTGATCATCGTTTTTTTCGATCAATGTGTCCTTTGATGATTTTTCAATTAACTATTGCTGCCTGCCTTTCTTCAATCAATCAGTTCCTTGATCCTTCTTTCACTTGACTGATCCCTCTTGTGATTGATCGAGCAATCCTTCCTGTAAATGATCAACTGATCCTTACTAATTCTTCCTGATATTGCCTGACTAATCCATTCTGTGATCTACTGACTAACCGATCTTTCCTGTGATCGATTGACTGATGCTTCCTTCCTTAGATCCTTCCTGTGATTGACTGGCTGATCTGTCTTTTGATCAATTAACTGATGCTTCCTTTCTTAGATCATTCCTGCGATCGACCACCCGATCCTTCCTGCAATCAACCGATTCTTCCCGTGATCGATTGGCCAATGCCCTCTGTGATAAATTGAGTAATCCTTTCTGCAATCAGTCAGCTGATCCTTCCTTGCTTTGATCCCCCCTGTGATCGACCAATGAATCTTTCCTGTGCTCAATTGATCAATGCTTCCTTCCTTAAATCATTCCTGTGATTGACCAACCAATCTTTTCTGTGATCGATTGACCAATCCTTTCTTTCTTAGATCATTCCTGCAATAAATCGACCAATCCTTCCTGCGATCGACCAACCTATCCTTCCTGCTGTTGATTGACGATGCTTCTTTCCTTAGATCATTCCTGCGATTAACCAACCAATTCTTCCTGCGATCAAACGACAGATTCCTCCTGTGATTGATCGACCTATCCATCTCGTGGTCAATCTGCCAATGTCTCCTCTGCAATCAATTGGGTAATCCCTTATGCAATTGTTCAACCGATCCTTCCTTACTTTGATCTTTCCTGTGATCGACTTACCGATCTTCCCTGTGATCAACCAATCCTTCCAACGATGAAGCAACAGATTATTCCTGTGATCGATCAGCCTATCCTTACCGTGGTCGATCGGCCAATGCCCTCTGCAATCGATCGAATAATCCTTTCTGCAATTGGTCAACCAATCCTTCCTTACTTTAATCCTTCCTGCGATTCATTTACCAATCTTTCCTGCGATTGATCGACCAACCTTTTACACGTCCCTCCCCTTTCCTGACCTGCCAGGCTGCATGCTCGGATAAAGTTTCTGGCATGGATTTTGGGGGGACCCAGCATTGTGTTTATGTTTTGTTTTTGTTTTTTGGCATTGGGTTCCACGAAGGGTCTGGTATGGACTGGGGGGGACCCCACACCGTTCTTTTTACTGGAAATGTTTTATTTTTTATTAGGCTGTAGGCCATTCCTGGTGTACTGTTTTCAACAGGCATTGTTTTGCTAACCTAATAGTACAGTATGTCTGGAAGGCCACTAAGGAGAGGCAGACACTCACAGGCCACTAAAAGAGGGCAAGCAGGCTCTGTGTATACAGCCAACAGTGCTGGTCATGGACACGGTGTATCCTCAGCACATGGTCATGGGACACACTTGTCCTTTTTTTTTCTTTTTTGTTGAGCCACAACATGCAGAAGAGTTGGTAGAATGGATGACCAAGCCATGCTCATCCTCCTCATCCTCTGTCACCCAGGCTCAGGGTACTTTGTCTGCCAATGCAGCTGCCAAAGCGGCCTCTTCCATAGGCTCAATGTCATCAGTCACTCCTTCCCTAGCCCCACCATCATGCCCTGAGGAGTCCCTCTAAATGTTCAACCACAGTGTAGGGTACATGCTGCAGGAGGATGCGCAGCATTTTGAAGGCTCTGTTGATGGTACCCAGGTTGAGGATGAAGACAGTAACGTGAGCCCAGAGAGAGGGGGTGCCCAAGAAGGACAAGAATCTGGCAGTCATGTTCCCCCAGCTGCAGCATACTGCCAGGTTTGCTCCAGTGGAGAGGAGGGAGGGGATGATGAGGTCACTGACTCTACGTGGGTGCCAAATAGAAGAGAGGAGGAGGAGGAGGAGGCACACCTCCAACGAGGCAGGATGCCCTCCAGGGGCCAGCTTAAGGGCAGGCAACTGACTGCATCACACTGCAGAGCTCCTCATGTGCAGGGTGCTGCCGACTCCGCACGGTTTTCCAAAAGTTCTTTGGTGTGGGCCTTTTTTGAGACATGTGCAGCAGCCATGACACTCATTTCTTGGGGAAAACCTTCTCCCGGAGATCTTGGAGGAGATGAAAGGAATGTTGTACGAAGCATGTGTGAGACGAGGCACATGACATCACATGCTCCATCTTCTGCATGTGCGGTATAACATACATTTTCATAATGGTGGCGTGGGGGAAGGGAGGTACAATAAGGGCTTCAGTAGGGACTGGATGGATTTTGATCCACGTATTGGCTTGCTGGTTGTACACAGGTCAGTCTATTAATCGATTTGTGTACAACCAGTCTGTCAGGTTTTTCCTGAATGATCAATACCAATTCTGATGGTGGGGGAGGGTCTCCACTGTCAGGACACAATAGCACAGCGGGGGGGATTCCCCCATCCCCCTCCAATGTGTGGGAAATGTTCATTCTACCCACTGATTGAATGAAAATAAAATGATTCCTGTACGTCCAGGATAAGGGTGTCCATATACATTCCAATCTGATTGTACAATCTCTGTTCTGTGAGCCTTCTGCCTCCCCTTGTCATATCAATAATGATAACTGAACCAATAATGATTCAAAATTAGGAGGACATCCCCTCCAACTTTCCCATCGAGGACACACGCTCCCCCACTGAGGACACACCCCCCTCCCCCACTGAGGACACCCCTCCCTCTTCCTCCACTGAGGAAACCCCTCCCCCTTCCTCCACTGAGGACAACCCCTCCCCTTCTTTCAATGAGGACACCCCCTCCCCCTCCTTCAATGAGGACACCCCCACCCCCTCCTTCACTGAGGACACCCCCACCCCCTCCTTCACTGAGGAAACCCCCTCCTCCACTGAGGACACCCCTCCCCCTTGTCCATGGATGACACCCACCTCTTCCACTGAGGACACCCCTCCCCCTTCCTCCACTGAGGACACCCCTCCCCCTTCTCAACTGAGAACACCCCCTCCCCCTTCTCCACTGAGAATACCCCCTCCCCCTCCTCCACTGAGGACAACCCCTCCCCTTCTTTCAATGAGGACACCCCCTCCCCCTCCTTTAATGAGGACACCCCCACCCCCTCCTTCACTGAGGACACCCCCACCCCCTCCTTCACTGAGGAAACCCCCTCCTCCACTGAGGACACCCCTCCCCCTTGTCCACGGATGACACCCACCTCTTCCACTGAGGACACCCCTCCCCCTTCCTCCACTGAGCACACCCCTCCCCCTTCTCAACTGAGAACACCCCCTCCCCCTTCTCCACTGAGGATACCCCCTCCCCCTCCTCCACTGAGGACACACCCTCTTCTCCACTGAGGACACCCCTCCCCCTTATGCACGAAGGACACCCCCCTCCTCCACTGAGGACACCCTTCCTCCATTGAAGACACCCCTCCCCCTTCTCCACTGAGAACACCCCCCCTCTTCCTCCACTGAGGACACCCTTCCTCCACTGAAGACACCCCTCCCCCTTCTCTACTGAGAACACCCCCCCTCTTCCTCCACTGAGGATACCCCCCTCCCCCTCCTCCACTGAGGGCACTCCCTCTTTTCCACTGAGGACAGCCTGCCCCCTTCTCCACTGAGGACACCCCCTCTCCCTTCTCCACTGAGGACACCCCCTCCTCCACTGAGGACACCCCCCTCCTCTTCCTCCACTGAGAATACCCCTCCTCCTCCTCCACTGAGGATGCCGCCTCCCCCTCCCCCACTTAGGGCACCCCTTCCCCTCCTCCACTGAGGACACCCTCTCTCTTCTTGCACTGATAACTTCCCCTCCCCCTCTCCTCCACTGAGAGCATCCCCTCCCTCTTCTTCACTAAGAACACCCCCTCCTTTTATGCATTGAGGACACCCCCTCCCCCACTGAGAACACCCCTCCCCCTCTCACATAGAGCTTCAGCCAGAGACAGACAAGTAGCTGAAGGAGAAATGACTGGAGAGATCAGAGTGGGAGGGGCCACAGAGGGAGATGACTTATGTGACAGCAAGAGAGGAACCATGGGGGTAATGTGATGTCACCAAGAGGGGAGGAGAGAGGAACCATGGGGGGTAATGTGATGTCACTAAGAGGGGAGGAGAGAGGAACAATGGGGGGTAATGTGATGTCACTAAGAGGGGAGGAGAGAGGAACCATGGGGGGTAATGTGATGTCACTAAGAGGGGAGGAGAGAGTTACCATGGGGGGGTAATGTGATGTCACTAAGAGGGGAGGAGAGAGGAACCATGGGGGGTAATGTGATGTCACTAACAGGGGAGGAGAGAGGAACCATAGGGGGTAATGTGATGTCACTAACAGGGGAGGAGAGAGGAGCCATGGGAGGTAATGTGATGTCACTAAGAGGGGAGGAGAGAGGAACCATGGGAGGTAATGTGATGTCACTAAGAGGGGAGGAGAGAGGAACCATGCAGGGGTAATGTGATGTCACCAAGAGGGGAGGAGAGATGAACCATGGGGGGTAATGTGATGTCACCAAGAGGAGAGGAGAGAGTTACCATGGGGGGTAATGTGATGTCACTAAGAGGGGAGGAGAGAGGAACCATGGGGGGGAATGTGATGTCACCAAGAGGGGAGGAGAGAGGAACCATGGGGGGGTAATGTGATGTCACTAAGAGGGGAGGAGAGAGGAACCATGGGGGGTAATGTGATGTCACTAAGAGGGGAGGAGAGAGGAACCATGGGGGGTAATGTGATGTCACTAAGAGGGGAGGAGAGAGGAACCATGGGGGTAATGTGATGTCACTAAGATAGGAGGAGAGAGGAACCATGGGAGGTAATGTGGTGTCACTAAGAGGGGAGGAGAGAGGAACCATGGGGGTAATGTGGTGTCACTAAGAGGGGAGGAGAGAGGAACCATGGGGAGTAATGTGGTGTCAGTAAGAGGGGAGGAGAGAGGAACCATGAGGAGTAATGTGGTGTCACTAAGAGGGGAGGAGAGAGGAAACATGGGGGGTAGTGTGGTGTCACTAAGAGGGGAGGAGAGAGGAACCATGGCCTAGGCAAATTTGGGCCTGACGGGAAGAATGGTCAATGGGAGTGGAGGGGAGTATAGAAGAGGAAACCATAGGTGGCAGTGTAGTGTCACAATGTGTGATCATCATATTGGAGAGGAGGAACTATGGTGTACAATGTGGGGTCACCACTGGAAAAGGATAGAAGAACCGATGGAACAAATTTGGGGTCACTTTTTTCAGGGGGATCATGATTATTATGGGGGGAGGGGCAGTGTAGGGAATATAGGAGGGGGTGACAAGGTACATATTGGGGGATTCTGGAACAGAACTCTTTTTCTTGTAATGTTTCCAAAACAATGTAATAGGAGGACACATCCAAACCTTTCATTCAGTGTGTATGGGATCGGGCAGATCCTTGTACTATGTAGATGATGGAAGATAGAAAGGAGGAGATTGTACAATCAGATTGTATAGTGTGTGGTCACTTTTAACAAATCATCCATTTAGCCAACTGTCCATAAACCAGAGCCTGGTTTATAGACCAGATACATCCTAAATATAGAACCATTTATCCAACTGTCCATCCAGAGCCTCTGGTTTATAGTCTGGATAAATCCTAAATATAGAACCATTTATCCAACTGTCCATCCAGAGCCTCTGGTTTATAATCTGGATAAATCCTAAATATAGAACCATTTATCCAACTGCCCATAATCCAGAGCCTCTGGTTTATAGACCGGATACATCCTAAATATAGAACCATTTATCCAACTGCCCATCCAGAGCCTTTGGTTTATAGACAATATACATCCTAAATATAGAAAAATGTATCTAACTGTCCATCCAGATACATATTATCCTAAAAATTGAATAATTTATCCAACTGTCCATCTGGTTTATATACCAGATACATCCTAAATATAGAACCATTTATCCAACTGTCCATCCAGAGCCTCTGGTTTATAGACCGGATACATCCTAAATATAGAACCATTTATCCAACTGTCCACCCAGAACCTCTGGTTTATAGACCGGATACATCCTAAATATAGAACCATTTATCCAACTGTCCATCCAGAGCCTCTGGTTTATAGACCAGATACATCCTAAATATAGAACCATTTATCCAACTGTCCACCCAGAACCTCTGGTTTATAGACCGGATACATCCTAAATATAGAACCATTTATCCAAATGTCCATCCAGAGCCTCTGGTTTATCTCAGCCACTTCCTGTCTACATCCTTGGTTGCTGCTTTTGTGGACAGTAGTTGGGCATCAGTAAATATGGCTCATCCACGTGTTTTTACTGCTCCCTCAGCTGCAAATGTAAATGAGCTTTTATTGCAATTTTGTGCAGCCTGTGTCCCCTCCCCCACACCGCCATTATGAAAATGTATGTTATACCGCGCATGCAGAAGATGGAGCGTGTGATGTCATGTGCCTCGTCTCACACATGCATCGTACAACATTCCTTTCATCTCCTGCAAGATCTCCTGTAGAAAGATTTCCCCAAGAAATGAGTGTCATGGCGTCCAGCACATGTAGAAGATGAAGGGTATGAGGTGATCCCCCGGTGTGTGCAATATGAGAGTCCTGAGGGAGGGAGTTGGAGGAATCATCCCGCTGTGCTATTGTGTTCTGACAGTGGAGACCTCCCCTCACCATCAGGGCAGCCATCAGAAATTTTGGGGCCCCTTACACAGCTTTAGGCAAGCGCCCCCCGGGGCCTGATCACCAACATTCCTCAGGGCCTGCCCACTGGCCATCCCACTGAATCCGCCCACATTGTGGAGACTGGAGGAATGGATAGATGGATGGTGCTGGACGTGGATGTGGATACATTGTGGATACTGGAGGGATGAATGGATGATGCTGTGTGTGGATGTGGATAGACAGGGCCGGTGCAAGGAATTTTGTCTACTTAGGTGAGTATGCATTTATGTGTCCCCCAACCGTCCTCCTACCAACCCCTACCATCCACAATGCAGACCCCCACTCCAATACAGTACAGTGCCATTAGGGTACAGACTGGTCTTATAAACTGACACCGTACTGTACATTATATGTAGACCAGTCTGTACCCTGCTGACACTTACATACAGAGTGCAGGGTTCAGTAAAGTGTGAGGTACAGAGTGTGCTTGCATTATTTACAGGATGGAGGGTTCTGGCATGCGTTATGTACAGGATGGAGGGTTCTGGCATGCGTTATGTACAGGATGGAGGGTTCTGGTGTGCGTTATGTACAGGAAGGTGGGTTCTGGCGTGCGTTATGTACAGGATGGAGGGTTCTGGCATGCGTTATGTACAGGAGGGAGGGTTCTGGCGTGCGTTATGTTAAGGAAGGTGGGTTCTGGCGTGCGTTATGTACAGGAAGGTGGGTTCTGGCGTGCGTTATGTACAGGATGGAGGGTTCTGGCGTGCGTTATGTACAGGATGGAGGGTTCTGGCGTGCGTTATGTACAGGATCGAGGGTTCTGGCGTGCGTTATGTACAGGATGGAGGGTTCTGGCATGCGTTATGTACAGGAAGGTGGGTTCTGGTGTGCGTTATGTACAGGATTGAGGGTTCTGGCGTGCGTTATGTACAGTAAGGTGGGTTCTGGTGTGCGTTATGTACAGGAAGGTGGGTTCTGGCGTGCGTTATGTACAGGATGGAGGGTTCTGGTGTGCGTTATGTACAGTAAGGTGGGTTCTGGTGTGCGTTATGTACAGGACGGTGGGTTCTGGTGTGCGTTATGTACAGGATGGAGGGTTCTGGCATGCGTTATGTACAGGATGGAGGGTTCTGGTGTGCGTTATGTACAGGAAGGAGGGTTCTGGCGTGCGTTATGTACAGGATGGAGGATTCTGGTGTGCGTTATGTACAGTAAGGTGGGTTCTGGTGTGCGTTATGTACAGGATGGAGGGTTCTGGCATGCGTTATGTACAGGATGGAGGGTTCTGGCATGCGTTATGTACAGGATGGAGGGTTCTGGCGTGCGTTATGTTAAGGAAGGTGGGTTCTGGCGTGCGTTATGTACAGGAAGGTGGGTTCTGGCGTGCGTTATGTACAGGAAGGTGGGTTCTGGCGTGCGTTATGTACAGGATGGAGGGTTCTGGCGTGCGTTATGTACAGGATGGAGGGTTCTGGCGTGCGTTATGTACAGGATCGAGGGTTCTGGCGTGCGTTATGTACAGGATGGAGGGTTCTGGTGTGCGTTATGTACAGGATGGAGGGTTCTGGCGTGCGTTATGTACAGGATGGAGGATTCTGGTGTGCGTTATGTACAGGATGGAGGGTTCTGGCGTGCGTTATGTACAGGAAGGTGGGTTCTGGTGTGCGTTATGTACAGGATTGAGGGTTCTGGCGTGCGTTATGTACAGGATGGAGGGTTCTGGCGTGCGTTATGTACAGTAAGGTGGGTTCTGGTGTGCGTTATGTACAGGATGGAGGGTTCTGGCGTGCGTTATGTACAGGATGGAGGGTTCTGGCGTGCGTTATGTACAGGAAGGTGGGTTCTGGCGTGCGTTATGTACAGGAAGGTGGGTTCTGGCATGCGTTATGTACAGGATGGAGGGTTCTGGCATGCGTTATGTACAGGGAGGTGGGTTCTGGCGTGCGTTATGTACAGGATTGAGGGTTCTGGCGTGCGTTATATACAGGATGGAGGGTTCTGGTGTGCGTTATGTACAGTAAGGTGGGTTCTGGTGTGCGTTATGTACAGGACGGTGGGTTCTGGTGTGCGTTATGTACAGGATGGAGGGTTCTGGCATGCGTTATGTACAGGATGGAGGGTTCTGGCGTGCGTTATGTACAGGATGGAGGGTTCTGGTGTGCGTTATGTACAGGATGGAGGGTTCTGGCATGCGTTATGTACAGGAAGGTAGGTTCTGGTGTGCGTTATGTACAGGATTGAGGGTTCTGGCGTGCGTTATGTTAAGGAAGGTGGGTTCTGGCGTGCGTTATGTTAAGGAAGGTAGGTTCTGGCGTGCGTTATGTACAGGATGGAGGGTTCTGGCGTGCGTTATGTACAGGATGGAGGGTTCTGGCGTGCGTTATGTACAGGAAGGTGGGTTCTGGCGTGCGTTATGTACAGGATGGAGGGTTCTGGCGTGCGTTATGTACAGGATGGAGGGTTCTGGTGTGCGTTATGTACAGGATGGAAGGTTCTGGCGTGCGTTATGTACAGGATGGAGGATTCTGGTGTGCGTTATGTACAGGATGGAGGGTTCTGGCGTGCGTTATGTACAGGAAGGTGGGTTCTGGTGTGCGTTATGTACAGGATTGAGGGTTCTGGCGTGCGTTATGTACAGGATGGAGGGTCCTGGCGTGCGTTATGTACAAGAAGGTGGGTTCTGGCGTGCATTATGTACAGGAAGGTGGGTTCTGGCGTGCGTTATGTACAGGAAGGTGGGTTCTGGCGTGCGTTATGTACAGGAAGGTGGGTTCTGGTGTGCGTTATGTACAGGAAGGTGGGTTCTGGCGTGCGTTATGTACAGGATGGAGGGTTCTGGCATGCGTTATGTACAGGATGGAGGGTTCTGGCATGCGTTATGTACAGGATGGAGGGTTCTGGTGTGCGTTATGTACAGGAAGGAGGGTTCTGGCGTGCGTTATGTACAGGATGGAGGGTTCTGGTGTGCGTTATGTACAGTAAGGTGGGTTCTGGTGTGCGTTATGTACAGGACGGTGGGTTCTGGTGTGCGTTATGTACAGGATGGAGGGTTCTGGCATGCGTTATGTACAGGATGGAGGGTTCTGGCATGCGTTATGTACAGGATGGAGGGTTCTGGCGTGCGTTATGTTAAGGAAGGTGGGTTCTGGCGTGCGTTATGTACAGGATGGAGGGTTCTGGCATGCGTTATGTACAGGAAGGTGGGTTCTGGTGTGCGTTATGTACAGGATGGAGGTTTCTGGTGTGCGTTATGTACAGGATTGAGGGTTCTGGCGTGCGTTATGTACAGGATGGAGGGTTCTGGCGTGCGTTATGTACAGTAAGGTGGGTTCTGGTGTGCGTTATGTACAGGAAGGTGGGTTCTGGCGTGCGTTATGTAAAGGATGGAGGGTTCTGGTGTGCGTTATGTACAGTAAGGTGGGTTCTGGTGTGCGTTATGTACAGGACGGTGGGTTCTGGTGTGCGTTATGTACAGGATGGAGGGTTCTGGCATGCGTTATGTACAGGATGGAGGGTTCTGGCATGCGTTATGTACAGGATGGAGGGTTCTGGTGTGCGTTATGTACAGGAAGGAGGGTTCTGGCGTGCGTTATGTACAGGATGGAGGGTTCTGGTGTGCGTTATGTACAGTAAGGTGGGTTCTGGTGTGCGTTATGTACAGGACGGTGGGTTCTGGTGTGCGTTATGTACAGGATGGAGGGTTCTGGCATGCGTTATGTACAGGATGGAGGGTTCTGGCATGCGTTATGTACAGGATGGAGGGTTCTGGCGTGCGTTATGTTAAGGAAGGTGGGTTCTGGCGTGCGTTATGTACAGGAAGGTGGGTTCTGGCGTGCGTTATGTACAGGATGGAGGGTTCTGGCGTGCGTTATGTACAGGATGGAGGGTTCTGGCGTGCGTTATGTACAGGATCGAGGGTTCTGGCGTGCGTTATGTACAGGATGGAGGGTTCTGGCATGCGTTATGTACAGGATGGAGGGTTCTGGTGTGCGTTATGTACAGGATGGAGGGTTCTGGCGTGCGTTATGTACAGGATGGAGGATTCTGGTGTGCGTTATGTACAGGATGGAGGGTTCTGGCGTGCGTTATGTACAGGAAGGTGGGTTCTGGTGTGCGTTATGTACAGGATTGAGGGTTCTGGCGTGCGTTATGTACAGGATGGAGGGTTCTGGTGTGCGTTATGTACAGTAAGGTGGGTTCTGGTGTGCGTTATGTACAGGATGGAGGGTTCTGGCATGCGTTATGTACAGGATGGAGGGTTCTGGCATGCGTTATGTACAGGATGGAGGGTTCTGGTGTGCGTTATGTACAGGATGGAGGGTTCTGGCGTGCGTTATGTACAGGATGGAGGGTTCTGGTGTGCGTTATGTACAGGATGGAGGGTTCTGGCATGCGTTATGTACAGGATGGAGGGTTCTGGTGTGCGTTATGTACAGGATGGAGGGTTCTGGCGTGTGTTATGTACAGGATGGAGGGTTCTGGCGTGCGTTATGTACAGGATGGAGGGTTCTGGCGTGCGTTATGTACAGGAAGGTGGGTTCTGGTGTGCGTTATGTTAAGGAAGGTGGGTTCTGGCGTGCGTTATGTACAGTAAGGTGGGTTCTGGTGTGCGTTATGTACAGGATTGAGGGTTCTGGCGTGCGTTACGTACAGGAAGGTGGGTTCTGGCGTGCCTTATGTACAGGAAGGTGGGTTCTGGCGTGCGTTATGTACAGGAAGGTGGGTTCTGGCGTGCGTTATGTACAGGAAGGTGGGTTCTGGCGTGCGTTATGTACAGGAAGGTGGGTTCTGGCGTGCGTTATGTACAGGAAGGTGGGTTCTGGCGTGCGTTATGTACAAGATGGAGGGTTCTGGCGTGCATTATGTACAGGAAGATGGGTTCTGGCGTGCGTTATGTACAGGATGGAGGGTTCTGGCGTGCGTTATGTACAGGATGGAGGGTTCTGGCGTGCGTTATGTACAGGAAGGTGGGTTCTGGCGTGCGTTATGTACAGGATGGAGGGTTCTGGCATGCGTTATGTACAGGATGGAGGGTTCTGGCATGCGTTATGTACAGGATGGAGGGTTCTGGCGTGCGTTATGTTAAGGAAGGTGGGTTCTGGCGTGCGTTATGTACAGGAAGGTGGGTTCTGGCGTGCGTTATGTACAGGATGGAGGGTTCTGGCGTGCGTTATGTACAGGATGGAGGGTTCTGGCGTGCGTTATGTACAGGATCGAGGGTTCTGGCGTGCGTTATGTACAGGATGGAGGGTTCTGGCATGCGTTATGTACAGGATGGAGGGTTCTGGTGTGCGTTATGTACAGGATGGAGGGTTCTGGCGTGCGTTATGTACAGGATGGAGGATTCTGGTGTGCGTTATGTACAGGATGGAGGGTTCTGGCGTGCGTTATGTACAGGAAGGTGGGTTCTGGTGTGCGTTATGTACAGGATTGAGGGTTCTGGCGTGCGTTATGTACAGGATGGAGGGTTCTGGTGTGCGTTATGTACAGTAAGGTGGGTTCTGGTGTGCGTTATGTACAGGATGGAGGGTTCTGGCATGCGTTATGTACAGGATGGAGGGTTCTGGCATGCGTTATGTACAGGATGGAGGGTTCTGGTGTGCGTTATGTACAGGATGGAGGGTTCTGGCGTGCGTTATGTACAGGATGGAGGGTTCTGGTGTGCGTTATGTACAGGATGGAGGGTTCTGGCATGCGTTATGTACAGGATGGAGGGTTCTGGTGTGCGTTATGTACAGGATGGAGGGTTCTGGCGTGTGTTATGTACAGGATGGAGGGTTCTGGCGTGCGTTATGTACAGGATGGAGGGTTCTGGCGTGCGTTATGTACAGGAAGGTGGGTTCTGGTGTGCGTTATGTTAAGGAAGGTGGGTTCTGGCGTGCGTTATGTACAGTAAGGTGGGTTCTGGTGTGCGTTATGTACAGGATTGAGGGTTCTGGCGTGCGTTACGTACAGGAAGGTGGGTTCTGGCGTGCCTTATGTACAGGAAGGTGGGTTCTGGCGTGCGTTATGTACAGGAAGGTGGGTTCTGGCGTGCGTTATGTACAGGAAGGTGGGTTCTGGCGTGCGTTATGTACAGGAAGGTGGGTTCTGGCGTGCGTTATGTACAGGAAGGTGGGTTCTGGCGTGCGTTATGTACAAGATGGAGGGTTCTGGCGTGCATTATGTACAGGAAGATGGGTTCTGGCGTGCGTTATGTACAGGATGGAGGGTTCTGGCGTGCGTTATGTACAGGATGGAGGGTTCTGGCGTGCGTTATGTACAGGAAGGTGGGTTCTGGCGTGCGTTATGTACAGGATGGAGGGTTCTGGCGTGCGTTATGTACAGGAAGGTGGGTTCTGGCGTGCGTTATGTACAGGAAGGTGGGTTCTGGCGTGCGTCATGTACAGGATGGAGGGTTCTGGCGTACGGTATGTACAGGAAGGTGGGTTCTGGCATGCGTTATGTACAGGATGGAGGGTCCTGGCGTGCGTTATGTACAAGAAGGTGGGTTCTGGCGTGCATTATGTACAGGAAGGTGGGTTCTGGCGTGCGTTATGTACAGGAAGGTGGGTTCTGGCGTGCGTTATGTACAGGATGGAGGGTTCTGGCGTGTGCTATGTACAGGAAGGTGGGTTCTTGCGTGCGTTATGTAAAGGAAGGTGGGTTCTGGCGTGCGTTATGTACAGGAAGGTGGGTTCTGGTGTGCGTTATGTACAGGATGGAGGTTTCTGGTGTGCGTTATGTACAGGATGGAGGGTTCTGGTGTGCGTTATGTACAGGATGGAGGGTTCTGGCGTGTGCTATGTACAGGAAGGTGGGTTCTTGCGTGCGTTATGTACAGGAAGGTGGGTTCTGGTGTGCGTTATGTACAGGAAGGTGGGTTCTGATTTGCGTTATGTACAGGAAGGTGGGTTCTGGCGTGCGTTATGTACAGGAAGGTGGGTACAGGAAAAATTTCCTTTTATCATCTCATTTTGGAATAAATGGAATTTACTGAATGAAAATCACATTCACTGCTAGAAATTAATTCATTGGAGAAAAAATCCCCATCCTGCTCCTCCCAATCTTCTCCCCACTGCACTGATAAATCAACATTGATTTCCCTCCACTAACCAGAAGAACTTTTCAACAAACCTTCTTCCTTTGACCTGTAATGAGATTCTATTGTGTCATCCTGGAGAATAGAGGGAGGGGTCCTTTTTGTGAATCCCCCCTCCCCTGGACTGTGTTTTTAGTCAGCGTGGCCCCGGGGCGTCTGTGAGGGAGGGGCCCCCTGTGAGGAAGCTGTCTCACAATATGATTGTAGTCTTTTCAGATTCATAGTGCAGACACAGGACGTCCCTCACACGTCTCAGCCAGGACAAGAAGCCTCCATCCTCCATCGGAGACACGGAAGAGAGACAGAGAAGATCCTCACACAAGTCAGAGCAGAATCGGCTTCATGTCTACAGTCTGCACATTGCAGGCCTTGGACCCCCCACAAGGTGGAATGACACTTTAAGGGGAACTTTCCCCTGATTGTGGACACTTGTGAGCAGGAGGACGAGAAGCCAAGAGTTAGGAGAGATTTCCCCCTTCATGTTCAGTCACTGTGCAGGGAAGAGTCAGAAGTCACCCGACCATAGAAGACTCATCAGAGGAACCAAGAGGGACCCTCCGAGAGGACCTCAACCATAGTAGACTTATCAGAGGAGCCAAGAGGGACCATCCGAGAGGACCCCAACCATAGAAGACTCATCAGAGGAGCTTCACATCAACCTCCAGACCAGATCACTATCATCAAGGTATTCATCTCCCAATTCACCTTACTTCTCCCCTGAACAACCCTCTGCCCCCCCAACTGCCCCTGTCCACCTTCCTGTCCCACTGTCCATCCATCTGTCCCCTCACTGTTCCCCTGTTCACCCCTCTGTACTCTCATCTACCCCACTGCCCCCTGCTCAACATTCTGTCTTCTCACTGCTTCATTTGTCCACCTTTCTGTCCTCAACTGCTCGCATGTCCTCCCCTCTGCCTCCCCCCCACTGCTTGCCTGTTCATCCCTGTGTCCTCCACTGACCCCCTGATCACCCCCTATCCCCCACGTCCCCCCACTCACACATACACACTGACCACAGATAATGGGCTTTTTTTTCCTCCCACTTACCTCTCACTGCTAACTTGTCTCCCTCCCTGTCCCCCAATTGCCTAACAATTCAACCCACTTCCCCCCTGTCCCCTCACTGCCCCATGTTGTGTGTCTGGTGTGGGGTGTACATGGATAGTGGGAAGAGTTAGTAACATAAGGATTCTAGCTTGTAGGGGAGCCTTGTAGGGGATCCCCAACTATTAAGCTGGCCAAACATTATACAATTTTCTTGTTCAATTTCCTTTAGTTTAAACTTTACCTATGTAGTGCAAGGGCCGTCCTGACTGCATACACACTGAAAGTGTTTGAGTTTATTATATGACCTCTGTCTACCCCTTTGTCGCCCCACTTCTCCCCTGGACATCCCTTTGCCCCATACCCACTAACCTCCTATCCACCCCACTGTTCCCCTGTCCACCTTCCTGTCCTCCTGTCTATCCATCTGTCCCCACTGCTCCCCTGTCCACCCCGCTGCCCCTGTCTTCCCATTGACCCTGTCCTCCCCTCTGTCCCCCACTGCTCACCTGTCCACCCCCCTGTACCCCACCTGTCCCCCTGTCCACCCCTCTGTCCCCCACTGCTCACCTGTGCTCCCCTCTGCCCCCCACTGCTCACCTGTGCTCCCCTCTGCCCCCCACTGCTCCCCTGTCCACACCTCTGCCCCCCACTGCCCCTATCCACCCCTCTGTCTCTCACTGCCCCTCTGTTCCCCCACTGTCCCCCGGTCGACCCCTCGGTCCCCCACTGCCCCCTGGCCACCCCTCTGTCCCCCACTGCTCACCTGTGCTCCCCTCTGCCCCCCACTGCCCCCAGTCGACCCCTCTGTCCCCCACTTCCCCCTGTCCACTCTGTCGCTTCCTGTCCACCGCTCTGCCCCCACTGCCCCCTGCCCACTCCTCTGTCCCCCCACTGCCCCCTTTCCACCCCTCTGTCCCCCACTGCCCCCCGTCCACCCCTCTGTCCCCCACTGTCCCCTGTCCACCCCTCTGTCCCCCACTGCCCCCTGTCCACCCCTCTGTCCTCCATTGCCCCCATGTACACCCCTCTGTCCTCCACTGCCCCCATGTCCACCCCTCTGTCCTCCACTGCCCCCCTGTCCACCCCTCTGTCCCCCACTGCCCCCTGTCCACCCCTCTGTCCCCCACTGCCCCCCTGTCCACCCCTCTGTCCCCCACTGCCCCCTGTCCACCCCTCAGTACCCCGCTGCCCCTCTGTTTACCCCTCTGTCCCTCCACGGCTTCCTTTGTCCACCTCTCTGTCCCTCAACTGTCCCCTTGTTCTCATTCTATCTCCTCACTGCCCCCTATCCCCCCACTGAGCACAAGTGTCTACTGTCTCTCTACTGAGCACCTATGTTCCCCTTTTTTACTAATCATGAATGCCCAACATTCCCCCCTGTACCCCCCCCCACTCACACACACACACTGACCACAGATAACAAGCATTTTTTTCCTCCCACTTACCACTCACTGCCACCCTGCCCCTTCCCCACCCCCCTGTCTAGTTCTCTGTCCCTCCAATTGCCTTTCAATTGACCCCACTCCCCCCTGTCCCATCACTTCCCTCTGTCATGTGTCTGGTGTGGGGCTGTACATGGATAGTGGGAAGAGGGAGTAACACAAGGATTCTAGCTTGTAGGAGAGCCTGAGGAACCTCGGAAGTGTGTGCTGATTACTAGACTGACCCCCAACCATTAAGCTGGCCACACATTATGCAGTTTTCTTGTTCAATTTCCTTTATATTAACCTTTACCTATGTAGTGTAAGGGCCGGCCTGACTGCATACAAACTGAAAGTGTTTGAGTATCACCTCATATTATATGGTTTTGGTAAATCTGAAGGAAAGTTGAAGGGAAAAAAATGGTCAGCTCCGGTCGGAGCCGCTGTACTAACCATGTGAGATTAATACAGCGATCTTCCCCACTGAGCTGTTCTGTCCTGCCCCCCCGCCAGAACACTCCGATCAGCGCTCTCAGCTATTGGCAGAGAGCACTGATCTGCATTTGGTCGGATGCTGTTTTTTTCTGTTTGCTCGTCCAGCAGAAGTTGGCCAAACGAACACACCGACATACACAAGGGCTGAATGTTGCCCTTTTTTTTTTTTAAACTAGTCGATGTCTCCCGACATACAGCCCATATGTGCCTGGCTTTACCCCTGTCTGGGCTGGGAACTTGGGGTTCTCCTGACAATCTGCCAGCGTGCTGGGTGATTTCTGTGGATATACAACAGAAGGTGATCCCCCGTGTGTTGTCTGATCCCCCACATCCCTGTACCCCGATACCATAGTCTGTAACAACACATAGAGGACATTTCTCCTCCCACTGACCACTATGGCTGAACATTGTTTTCATCCTGCTGACCACAGACCCAAATCATTTGTCCCCCCTGACCAGCAGTATAAGGGGCACTATGACTATAATATTGTGCTGACCTCTCTACTCTATATATTGTGTTGTACATTACAATAGTGCTGACCTCTCTACTCTATATATTGTGTTCTACATTACAATAGTGCTGACCTCTCTACTCTATATATTGTGTTGTACATTACAATAGTGCTGACCTCTCTACTCTATATATTGTGCTGTACATTACAATAGTGCTGACCTCTCTACTCTATATATTGTGTTGTACATTACAATAGTGCTGACCTCTCTACTCTATATATTGTGTTGTACATTACAATAGTGCTGACCGCTCTACTCTATATATTGTGTTGTACATTACAATAGTGCTGATCGTTGTACATGACATAGTCCTGACCAGAGTGTTTATTGCCCCCACAGTTGTGGTAATTTCTCATTCATGAAGGTCTTCTTTAAGGTCAAGTCAGACAAGATTTCAGCTCTCGGCCCGTATTCTGTTTTATTTTTTCAGAGTTAATATTGTTGGAGTTACAAAGACTCACATTCTGCACCTATTTGGGACATATTCATGACATTGTTACCCCATAAGATGATCTTACTCGTGGACATCACTTTGATTAATAGGTCACAAGGTTGTTTTGAGACCAAGGATCTTTTTTTTTACCCAAACTGGTCTCTGCTTTTCACCTTAATGAAGAGATTGCATTCCCCTCCCCCCTGTGTCTGGCACTAGTTCACACTGAGTAGATCTCTTATATCCACTATTTCTAAGTGGATTCAGTAGATTGTTTTGCAGGTCTATGAGTTGTGTGATAAAGTTCCTCCTCCTCCCATTACAGCCCACACCACTAGAGTAGTGATCACTTCTTGGACTTTTCATCATCAGGTTTCTGTGTCTCAGATCTGGGAGGTCCGCTCTTCCTTTTACATTCTCTAAGTTTTAGAAGGTTGCTGTATTGACCAGTTTGTCCATTCTGATCTCCCACCCATGAAACCTCTGCTGCAGTCAGATCTCATTCATTTATTGGTGATATCTCTACTCCGGATAAATGACAACTTCCAGTTTGGTGACTATGGATGCTGGAGCCACCACTGTCCTAGCAACCAATTATGCTGTGCATTGGTTGCTGGAATGTACGTGGCGCAAATGCCTGCATCCGAGCAACCAATAACACTTCACTACACATTGGGTTCTAGGACAAATGCAGCCATGAATATGTGAATTAGGGGTGAAGTAATGAAATTTAGACGATCTTCACATCCATTTTCACATCTGGAGTATTCTGTCCAGTTCTGGTCACCAGTCCTCCGTAGGGATGTGCTGGAACTGGAGAGAGTCCAAAGAAGAGCAACAAAACAAATAAGGGGACTGGAGGACCTCAATTACGAGCAACGACTGCAAACACTAAATTCCTTCTCTCTGGAGATACGACGCTTGGGAGGAGATATGATTTTGATTTACAAATACCTCAATGGGGATCCCAGCATACGAAAAAAACGATTCAGTCTCAAGAAGTGTAAGAGGACACGGGGCCACACATTGAGAATGGAGGAGAAGCAGTTTTAATTTTAATAATTTTTACTGAGTTTCCATAGAGAAGGATAAAAACAGATAATTGCATTAGTCCACTCTGCATACAGTAGAACTATCATCGAAAGATTACTAGTATGGGTGCCATGCCAAATAAGAGTCAAATTAACCAGAACATAATAGGAATTAACATTATGTCATGCGGTAGGCATGTTGCTCTCTGTCCCGGACACCCCCTTGGGAGCAACATAGGATAGCAACATAGCCAACCCAGGTATAGGGTTGTGTGTTATGGATAGGGATGAGCCGAACACCCCCCGGTTCGGTTCGCACCAGAACCTGCGAACGGACCGAAAGTTCGCACGAACGTTAGAACCCCATTGACGTCTATGGGACTCGAACGTTCGAAATCAAAAGTGCTAATTTTAAAGGCTAATTTGCATGGTATTGTCCTAAAAAGGATTTGGGGACCCGGGTCCTACCCCAGGGGACATGTATCAATGCAAAAAAAACTTTTAAAAACGTCCGTTTTTTCGGGAGCAGTGATTTTAATGATGCTTAAAGTAAAAAAAAAAAAAGTGAAATATTCCTTTAAATATCGTACCTGGGGGGTGTCTATAGTATGCCTGTAAAGTGACGCGTGTTTCCCGTGTTTAGAACAGTCCCTGCACCAAATGTCATTTTTAAAGGGAAAAAATCTCATTTAAAACTGCTTGCGGGTATAATGTAATGTCGGGTCCTGGCAAAATGGATGAAAATCAGTGAGACAAACGGCATGGGTACCCCCCACTGCCCAGTCCATTACCAGGCCCTTTGGGTCTTGTATGGATATTAAGGGGAACCCCGCACCCAAATTAAAATAAGGAAAGGTGTGGGGCCACCAGGCCCTATATACTCTGAACAGCAGTATACAGGCGGTGCAAACAAGACAGGGACTGTAGGTTTGTTGTTAAGTAGAATCTCTTTGTAATTTTGAACGGGTACATTTTTAACGTGTTTAGCTCCAGCCAAAAAATCTTTTTTAAGCTTTTTGGAAAACATAGGGAAGGGTTATCACCCCTGTGACATTTGTTTTGCTGTCTTTCCTCCTCTTCAGAAGATTTCACCTCACTTTTTGTCCCAATGAAAAATGTTTTTTGAAAATTTGGGTTTTTTTGTGGAACAAGGATTGGAAAGCATCAGTGGAAAGGAGAAATGTTTTTCCCATATTAACTCTTACAGGAGAGAATTTCCCTTCCTAGAGGTAGATTTCATCTCACTTCCTGTTGTCTCCTTCCGTTTGCAAGTAGGAGTCGTTTGTAAGTTAGATGTTTGAAAGTAGGGTCCTGCCCTATATACTCAGCAGAAATTTGGGCCTTAGGTGTTGCTGTGGCCACAACACTGTAAGCCCTCGCAGGGCCTTGCTGTGAAATATTAGATCAAGAATTGTAATTACACGCCCCTGTTGAACAGGAGCTGAAAAATTAGGCCTTAGGCACTGGTGCTGGTGCCACAACACTGCAACCCCTTACAGACACTCTAGTTGGAATGCAGGAACGAGCCCTGCTGCAAAGTATTGCATCAAAAATTGTAATTACACGCCCCTGTTAGACAGGAGCAGAAAAATTGGGCCTTGGGCACTGGTGCTGGTGCCACAACACTGCAACCCCTCACAGACACTCTAGTTGGAATGCAGGAACGAGCCCTGCTGCAAAGTATTACATCAAAAATTGTAATTACACGCCCCTGTTAAACAGGGGCTGAAAAATTGTGCCTTAGGCACTGGTGGTGGCGCCCAGAACCAAAAATGTTCTTACAAGCTATCAGCGTGATCATTGAGGAGGAAGAGGATAATTACTCAGGGATAGTCACTCAGCATCAGCATAGGCAGTCTTTGAAGGGATTTGAGATTTCAAAAAAAATTATTCGGTTACATCAGCATCAGGTGCTTGGTAGCTGGTGGTGATCCAAGACTGATTTATTTTTATGAAGGTCAGTCGATCGACCGAGTCGGTGGACAGACACACCCTGTGATCGGTTACCACGCCTCCAGCAGCACTGAATGTGCGTTCCGAAAGAACGCTGGATGCAGGACAGGCCAGTAGCTCAATTGCATACTGTGCAAGCTCTGGCCAGTGATCCATCCTCAAGACCCAGTAACCCAGAGGATTTTCGGTGGGAAAGGTGTCCAAGTCTGATCTTGCCCCTAGGTATTCCTGCACCATGTAAAACAGACGCTGGCGATGGTTGTTGGAACCGATCATACCTTGGGGCTGCGGACCAAAAAATTGTCTGAACGCATCGGTCAGACGGCCACCTTCTCCACTGCTCCTTCTTTGACTGACCGAAGCCTCAGCAACACGTTGTCCAGAAACAGGAGTTTGTAACCTCCCAGTCTCTGGGAATGCGTTGCACAGACCTTTCTGCAAGGCCTCCCGAAGATGTTTCATCCTCTGCTCCCTCTGCGATGGCAAGATAAGGTCCGCAACCTTACCCTTGTAACGTGGATCAAGGAGGGTTGCCAGCCAGTATTGGTCCTTCTCCTTGATACCACGAATACGAGGATCCTTACGCAGGCTTTGCAGGATCAGGGAGGCCATGCAGCGTAGGTTTGCTGAGGCATTCGGTCCGGAGTCCTCTGGGTCACTAAGGACGACATGGTCCGCAGCCACCTCCTCCCAGCCACGTACAAGTCCATGTGTTTCTTGGGACTGATCCCTTAAAGACTGCTGCTGATGCTGAGTGCCAGACTCCACCTCCATACTGACACAATCTTCCTCCTCCTCCTCCTCCTCGTCCTCTTCCTGTGTGATCGGCGGGGAAAGCAGGAACACTGTCTGGATAAAGGGGGCCTTGAGAGCTAAGGAAGTCCTCCTCTTCCTGCCTCTGTTCTGCCTCAAGTGCCCTGTCCATTATTCCACGCAGCGTGTGCTCCAACAGGTGGACAAGGGGGACAGTGTCACTGATGCATGCACTGTCACTGCTCACCATCCTCGTGGCCTCCTCAAATGGTGACAGGACAGTGCATGCATCCCTGATCATGGCCCACTGGCGTGGGGAAAAAAAACCAAGCTCCCCTGATCCTGTCCTGGTGCCATAGTCGCACAGGTACTCATTGATGGCCCTCTGCTGCGTGTGCAGCCGCTGCAGCATGGCCAACGTTGAGTTCCACCTGGTGGGCATGTCACAGATTAGGCGGTTCTTGGGCAGGTTAAACTCCTTTTGGAGGTCCGTCAGCCGAGCACTGGCATTATATGACCGGCGGAAATGCACACAGACTTTCCTGGCCTGCCTCAGGACATCCTGTAAGCCCGGGTACCTGCCCAAGAACCGCTGCACCACCAAGTTAAGGACGTGAGCCAAACAGGGCACATGGGTCATTTGTCCCTGTCGGAGGGCAGAGAGGAGGTTGGTGCCATTGTCGCAAACCACCATTCCTGCCTTAAGTTGGCGTGGCGTCAACCACCTCTGAACCTGCCCCTGCAGAGCTGACAGAACCTCTGCCCCAGTGTGGCTCCTGTCCCCCAAGCACACCAGCTCAAGCACCACATGGCATCTTTTGGCCTGCGTACTTGCGTAGCCCCTTGAATGACTACGGAGCACCGCTGGTTCCGAGGAAGAGGCCATGGAGGAAGAAGAAGAGGAGGGGGTGGAGGAGAGAGGTGTGTCACAATCATTAGCATTTTGGAGGCGTGGTGGCGGAACAACCTCCAACACTACTGCACCTTGTCCTGCATCCTTCCCAGCTGCCAGCAGAGCCACCCAATGCGCCGTGAAACTTAGGTAACGTCCCTGTCCATGCCTGCTGGACCATGAGTCAGCAGTAATATGCACCTTACCGCTGACCGCCCTGTCCAGCGAGGCATGGACATTGCCTTCCACATGCCGGTAGAGAGCCGGAATCGCCTTCCGTGAGAAAAAGTGGCGTTTGGGTACCTGCCACTGAGGAACCGCACATTCCACAAACTCACGGAAGGGGGCAGAGTCTACCAACTGAAAAGGCAGCAGTTGAAGTGCCAGCAATTTTGCCAAGCTAGCATTCAACCGCTGGGCATGTGGATGGCTGGGAGCAAACTTCTTTCGGCGGTGCAGCAGCTGGGGCAGGGAAATTTGCCTGGTACAATCTGACGTCGGTGTACCAAAAGCAGATTGCCCACAAGTACTTGGCTGTGACACACCTAATTCTACACCTTCATTCCTCTCAGTGCAGGTCTCAGAGAGGACTGAAGGTATAGTGGGGTTGGAAATCTCAGCTGATGAGGAGCAAGGAGAGGTCCTCTTTGTTCTTTGGTGTGGGTCTTTTAGATGCGCTTGCCAACGAACTGCATGGCAGGTCAACATATGTCTGGTCAAGCATGTGGTACCCAAGCGGGAGATGTTTTGGCCACGTGAGATACGCTTGAGACATATGTTGCAAATAGCAGCGGTGCGATCTGATGCACTCGTCTCAAAAAAGGCCCACACCAAAGAACTTTTTGAATAACGCGCAGAGACTGCAGCGCCCTGCACATGTGATGCAGTCAATGTGCTGCCCTTAGGCTGGCCCCTGGAGGGCATCCTGCCTCGTTGGTGATGTGCCGCCTCCTCCTCCTCCTCCTCCTCTCTCCTATCAGGCACCCACGTTGAGTCAGTGACCTCATCATCCCCTCCCTCCTCATCACTGGAGCAAACCCGGCAGTATGCTGCAGCAGGGGGAGCATGACTGCCAGATTGCTGTCCTTCTTGGGCACCCCCTCTGTCCGTGCTCATGTTACTGCCTTCATCGAGCTCAGTATCATCATCAGAGCCTTCCAAACGCTGGGCATCCTCCTGGAGCATGTACCCAACACTGTGGTCAAACAGTTCGAGGGACTCCTCAGGAGGACATGGTGGAGCTAGGGAAGGAGTCACTGATGACATTGAGCTGAGGGAAGAGGCCGCTGCTTTGCCAGACAAAGCACCCTGGGCATGGGTGAGAGAGGATGAGGAGGATGAGGACGGCTTGGTCATCCACTCGACCAAGTCTTCCGCATGTTGCGGCTCAACACGGCCAGCTGCCGAAAAAAAGGCCAAGCGTGTCCCATGGCCACGTGCTGATGAGGATGCACCGTCTCCACGACCAGCACTAGACACAGAGCCTGCTTGCCCTCTCTTATTGGCTTGTGACTGTCTGCCTCTCCTTCTTGGCCTTCCAGACATACTAATGGCCTGTAGCTGCACTAAGCTGGGATATATATATAGAACAGCACCAACCTTCTACAGGTAGCTTTAGCTGAACACTGTGAGGTGGACGCACCCCACTAACTTGTAGGTTTAGCTGAACACTGTGAGCAGGACGCACTGCACTAACTGTAAATAGTCTAGCTGCCTGACCGTGGTACTAATAGGATCAAAAGAACACCAGTAATTTTCTTCAGGTAGCTTTATATACTGTAACCAGACAAGCCTGCCTGTCAGTAGGAAGATAACAGGAACGGATCTAGCTGAACACTGTGAGCAGGACGCACTGCACTAAATGTAAATAGTCTAGAAGATAACAGGAACGGATCTAGCTGAACACTGTGAGCAGGACGCACTGCACTAAATGTAAATAGTCTAGAAGATAAAAGGAACGGATCTAGCTAAACTGAGTACAGTGTATATATATATATGCAACACCTGGGATGCATATATATACACAATACACTGTATGTGCAGCTAACTGACTGACTGTTCTGCCTAATCTATCTAACTCAAATCAAACACTGTCTCTCTGTCTATCTCTTTCAACGTCGGAACACACACTACACAGGGCCGCCGTGTAGGCGGCCTTATATAGTGTGGGGCGTGTACTAAATCCCCTGAGCCATAATTGGCCAAAGCCTCCTTGGCTTTGGCCAATTACGGCTCTCTGTTCAGGCGGCGCTGTGATTGGCCAAGCATGCGGGTCATAGTGCATGCTTGGCCAATCATCAGCAAGCAATGCACTGCGATGCCGCAGTGAATTATGGGCCGTGACGCGCCACACGAATTTGGCGCGAACGGCCCATATCGTTCGCAATTCGGCGAACGACCGAACAGCCGATGTTCGAGTCGAACATGGGTTCGACTCGAACACGAAGCTCATCCCTAGTTATGGAACATATGAGGTGGTGCTATCAAGACTTAAACATTTTCAAGCTTTAACTGTACATTTAGGGTTTGATAACAAGAGATCCTATTTGTCTCTAAATGTTAGTCAGGGTTGTGATCGCCCGTAATTTCTCCTGCTCACACTGATGGTTTAGAGTGAGAATGGCATCACTAGGAGAGGTGCAGTGGAAGAGTTCCAATGTCTTGTAATTGTGATTTTCGCTGCAAATAAAAGTTGTATGATCACCACTCGGAGTTTAGGGTGGAATGTATGAATATTCAGGTGTAGGATAGCTAATTCTGGGTTAGGAGCTGTGTGTTGGCCACATATATCTGATAATATGGAAAAGATCTTATTCCAGAATGACTTCAACGATATAGTATATGGCATAGGGTACCAGATTCTCCGCAATTTCTCCACCACTGGGCTGTTTTGGATGGGTAGAACTTGGAAAGTTTGAATGGGGTTAGGTACCAAGAATGTACTACTTTTTGGAAGTGTTCCCAGTGGATTACACATCTGGATGAGGTGTAAGTGGTGGAGAAAGATTTCACCCAACAAGTATCTGGGAAAGTGTTCCCCAATATTTCTTCCCATTTGGTAATAGTAGTGGTCCTGGAGAAGGAGTCTTGGGCGTGGTAAATGTTATAAAATAAGGAGATGCCCCTTAGTAGGGGTGTAGATTAGTGGAAGAAGGTATGTATTGACACTGGGATTTCCAGGCATAGAGGTAATGAGTGTTTATGAAGGAAAGAGCGGATTCGTAGGTAGTCAACCCTTTCATGACTATGCCTATTTTTGACATTTGGTGTTTACAAGTTAGGATCCGTATTTTTTGGCTAGAACATTACTTAGAGCCCCCAAACATTACATATATTTTTTTTAGCAGAGAATCTAGAGAATAAAATGGCGATTGTTGCAATATTTTATGTCACACGGTATTTGTGCAGCGGTGTTTTAAACGCAACTTTTTGGGAAAAGGGACACTTTCATGAATTAAAAAAAAAATAAACAGTAAAGTTAGCCCATTTTTTTGTA
This sequence comes from Aquarana catesbeiana, assembly GCF_042186555.1. Classification (NCBI taxonomy): domain Eukaryota; kingdom Metazoa; phylum Chordata; class Amphibia; order Anura; family Ranidae; genus Aquarana; species Aquarana catesbeiana. The sequence goes on from NC_133325.1 coordinate 6,767,408, forward strand.
TAATGTGAAAGATGGTGTTACACCGAGTAAATAGATACCAAACATGTCATGCTTTATAATTGCACGCACTGGTGGAATGGCGACAAACTAAGGTACCTAAAAATCTCCATAGGCGACGCTTTAATTTTTTTACGGTTACTAGGTTAGAGTTACAGAGGAGGTCTAGTGCTAGAATTATTGCTCTCGCTCTGAAGATCGCAACAATACCTCACATGTGTGATTTGAACACCGTTTACATATGCGGGCGTGACTTCCGTATGCGTTTTCTTTATGTTTTTTCTTATTTATTTTATTTATTTTTATATTAATAAATTGTGTTTAAAAAAAAAAAAAAAGATCACTTTTATTGCTGTCACAAGAAATATAAACATCCCTTGTGACAGTAATAGGTGGTGACAGGTACTCTTTATGGAGGGATCGGGGGTCTAAAAGACTTCCAATCCCTCCTTTGCACTTCAAAGTATTCAGATCGCCATTTTCAGCGATTCTGAATACTGTATTTTTTTTTTTAAACCGGCACCATTGGCAGCCGAGTAAACGGGAAGTGACGTCATGACGTCGCTTCCGTGTTTACAATTAGGAGACTGGAATGAAGCCGCTTACAGCCTCGTTCCATTCTGTCCCTAGACGCCAGAGGCGGCGGATTGGTGATCGGGCCTCCCGGTGGAACGGGAGGCCGGTAAGAGCGGCGGGAGGGGGGATGTCCCCTCCCGCTCCTCCGGTATAACAGCCGAGTGGCTTTTAGCCGCATCGGTTGTTATACCTGGAAAGCCAATCACCACCTCTAAAAAACAGTACCAGGATGATGCCTGCAGCTGCAGGCATCATCCCAGTATAATCCCAGAAAGCTGAGGCCGAACATCTGCGTACGCTCTGCAGGAAGGGGTTTAAATTGTGCTGACGGTGAGAGGATAAACCGAGGAAATAGAAATTCAAAGGTGTGAAGAGATGCACCTTAGTATAGGTCTCTCAGGAGAGTAAGGCCTCTAGTCTGCCATATGTGGATGTCAATGCAGGGTATAAAGTGTTGGAACACCGATAGCGGGGTAGGAATTTTTGAGAATGGACCTTTAGGTGAGGATATAAGGGGGAACTACGACCACAACTTGAAGGAGATCTGCACCGTTGGGATGTCAGAGTTGGGGAGTGGAGCTTTATGTTTGGAGGGGTTCCACCAATATGGCATTTGATCTAAGATACATGCTTTATAATAGGACATAATGTTAGGCACCCCCATCCCTACATTACTTCTAAGTCTCATCATTGTGTTAAGGGAGCATCTGGGTGGTTTGCAGTTCCATATGTATTGATTGAAACGTTTTTGGGCGGAGGAAAAGAGAGTCCATGGTAATGGTATTATTAGGGTACAGAACAGATAAAAGAGTTTAGGGAAGATCAACATTTTTCAAGGTCGCTATCCTGCCTGCTGTTGATAGCTCGGGAGTCCTCAGGTGGGAAAGTTGTTGGGGTAGAGATTCCAAGAAGGGCCTGAAGTTATGTCTATAGAGCTGTGAGGTATGTGGAGTCAGTTGAATTCCTAAAAATGTCAAGAAGTGAAGGGACCAAACAAAGGGAAACCACTTTGTTAAAAGAGCTTGCAAGGAAGTTGGGATGTTTACTCCTAAGATTTGGGATTTGGTGGAATTTAATTTATAGCAGGACATGACACTAAATTCTACTAGTAGTTTTTGAGTCTCAGGTAGCGATGTCTCGGGGTCAGAAAGCATTAGCATGACATCATCTGCAAAGAGGCTTATTTTGTGTTCAGTGCCAGCTATTGTGAGGCCTGTGATGTTGGGATGGGCACGGAAGCTCTCCGCTAGTGGTTCTATAAGCAGTGTAAAAATAATATGCAATAGGGGGAATCCTTGCCTCGTCCCATTTGTTATGTGTATGGGTTTGAAAGTGATTCCTGAGGTGAGAACAGTGGCTGAGGGAGTGAAGTAGAGGGATAGTATGGCCTTTTATATCCATACTGTAATTCCAAATGAGCTAAGCACTATCTTGAGGTATCCCCAGTGGACCCTATCCAACACCTTCTCCGCATCCAAGGAGTGGAGCAGAGAAGGCGTCCAAGAGGTCCCAGCCTGAGAGATTAAATTAATGAGACGTCTGGTCCCGTCTGGTGCCTGACGGCCTGGGACAAATCCAACTTGATCAAGGTGAACAAGACATGGTAAGATTTTTTGTACTCTGAGCACTAAAAGTTTGGCAAATATCTTAACATCTGTGTTCAGAAGAGATATGGGCCTGTAGTTTGCAGGGCAGGTGGGGTCTTTGTTGGGTTTTGGTATAGTTACAATCACATCTCTTTGCATTTCCGGTGGGAATGAATCAGAGGAGGAGGTGAGATCAAAAACAGACCGCAGATATGGGGCAGTTTCAGTGGAGAGATATTTACAGTATTCGTTTGAAAAGTCATCCTCTCCCGGGGATTTGTGATTGGGTAGTTTTTTGATGACTGAGCAGATTTCTTGAGTTGTGAAAGGTTGGGAGATAGACTGGAGTTGGTCATCATTGAGGTTAGGATTCTATTAAAAAAGTTGTTAATGAGCTCAGGGTAGGGTTGGGGCAAAGAGTCCTTGCTACGGAGCTCATAAAGGAACTGGTAATAGTCTTCAAAGGCATTGGCTATGTCCTGTGGGTTAAATAGGATATTCTTAGACCTAGGGTGAGTAAGAGAATTAGTTTTCTGCTTAAGCTGTTTCACTTTTACTCTTTTAGCCAGCCAGGCTCCTGCTTTATTGTGGAGGCCATAATAATTGGCTTTAGGGAATTTGGGATTGGTTTCGTGTTTGTAAAGGAGCAGAGCTCTTAATTGTTGCCTATCTCGAAGGATATCTTGTGTGAGGCAGGGATTTGCATTGGATTTATTCTCTTGTTCTTTTAGGGTGATAGAGTGCAGCATGTCTTCGATCTGTCTCCTCTGTTTCCTCACAGATGAAGCCATTTTGAGTAATACCCCCCTCATATATGCTTTATAGGCATTCCACAGGGTAAATCTGTTGATTTCAGGATTGTCATTATACCCAAAAAAGTTGTGATGTTCCTGCACAATCTTTTGGTACAAATGCTTGTCCTCCAAAAGTGAGGTGTTTAGTCTCCACTGAGGAGTTACGAAGTTTGTCATCAAATTCTAGCGTGATTGGAGCGTGATCTGACCAAGAAATTGTACCAATGTTCGCACGCAGAACATTTTGCAGCGACCCTTTTATCGTGAAGAAATAGTCTATGCGTGCGTAGGAAGAGTGTGCTGCAGACAAAAAGGTGAAGTCCTTCTCGGATCTGTGGAAGCGGTGCCATACATCATATAGTTCATATTTATGTAGTAAAGGAGCAATGGAGTGACCAGGTCTTCTGGTGGTAGCAGTGGAGTCCATGTTGGGGTGCAGGATTGTATTGAAGTGTCCTCCAAAAATAAGGGTGTCTTGCATCACTTCCATAACTTTGGCAAACAGCGGAGTAAGAAATTTCCTTTATTTAATATTCAGAGCATAAAAGGTTAACTAGTGTAAAGACTACTTGGTTTAGTTTGCAGATGAGGATAATGTATCGGCCTTGGGGATTTTGAATAGTGCAGATATGGCGGAATACAACTGAGTCTCTGATAGCAATGAAAACCCCACAGGCCTTTTTGGGGCCATTAGCCAAGTAATAGGTGAGGGAAATGTTGAAAGTGCAATCGAGGGCATTTGTGGACAGCAGAATGTGACTCTTGAGTGAAGATTATATCAGCCTTAAGGGATTGTGCTTTTTTCAATAGTGCTGCTCATTTAAAAGGGGCGTTGACGCCCTTAGAGTTCAGTGACATAAGCTTTAAAGGCGTAGTGAAGGATGAGTATTAGCTGAGGTATTGTGGCAGATGAGTATATTGTTGTAAGTGAGACAATGAAAAAGGTAGCTGTCGTGTAGAAACGTTGGTGATATGTGATTGGTGATTCGTGCTAATTCAGCAGTCATGTCTATTGGAGGTTATCTAGGAGTGGTGGTCATCAGAGGGAACATGTTCAGTAGATCATGTCCATTTCTGGTAAGCCTACCATAGGAGGTGACTGGGTGGGAAGTAGGAATAATAAGAAAAAAAGACAAACAGCCATTATGAAGGATTTCCTCTCAAGATCATAGCCACTCTCCAGTCCTTGAAGACAGTGATAGCATTGAATCAGGACATAGATGACCTCTCTTCTAGGGAGGAACCTTCCGCCCAGGAGGGAACATCTGCCTGGAGACTGAGGGGCACCCAGAGACATCCCTCCTCCCTCAATTCAGGCTTAGAGAAATTACAGGAGCAAGGTGATTCAAACTGTAGTTCCCTAGAAGAGGGGGGAAATTCAGAGTCAGACAGCCAAGACAGTAAGGATTCCAGGCAGAGCAGGCACCTTTTTGCTGTGGTGGATATGGAGGGGATGCTCAGGGTGATGTAAGCCTTTGAGGACATTCCAGAACCCCAAACACAGGTGTTAGCCCGAGACAAAATGTACAAGGGGCCTGTGAGACCGCAGTCCAAGGTCCTGACGGTCCATCGGACCCTTAAGGAGGTCATCCTAAAGGAGTGGAAAGATCCAGAAAGAAAAGTCTTAAAGCTTAAGACATGGAAAAGGAGGTATCAATTTGGGGGATAGGAGGAGGAGAAATTCTTCAAAACCCCCAAACTGAATGCAGCCCTGTTGCGGGTTTCAAAAAAGTCTGACTTATCCTTTGAGGACTCAGGCAACATCAAGGACCAGGTGGACTGTAGGTCTGAGACATTACTACGAAGGGCCTGGGATGCAAATGCTGCAGCCATGGCGCCAGCGTTAGCCTCAGCTCTGTTGAAAGATGTTTTTATGGTCATAGTAGACCTAAAGGACGTTTACCTCCACGTCTTGATTTTTAACCTCATTGTTGGTTGTGTTTCCTGTCAGGTGGAACCAGTCATCTTTCAGGTGTGCCGTGGTGAAAGATTTCCTAGAAACCCAGTTACCGGTAAGTGTAACTGGTAATTTACACACGCCCATTCCTTCTGAAATGGAAAAGAGATTTGGGTCACACGTTCACCCAGACAGAAAGGGATCATATCCTATTCTTTTCAATTTTCTTTATTAAAGGTTTTGCAAATTATACAAAATGGCATGAACAATCAGTCAGCAATCATATTTTCTGTCAAATGACACAAAAGTGTTGTACAGAACACGAAGAAAAAAAGAAAAAAGGGGGGGGAACGGGGGGTAACATGTGAGTATTAGTACGCTCTGTGGACATAAGGACACTAATGTAGACCTATCCTTAAAGGGTCTAGAATAACATATCATATAAGTTCCATATATCATTAGTGTTTATCAAAAAAATAAAAATAAAAAAAATTAGAAAAGATAAAGAAGATAAATTTGCCCTGTAAGCGGAGTACTCTTAACTTCTTGGTAATATTAAATCAAATTGTAGTACCTTTAGTATATCTCAGTATCAGGGCCCTTGGCGTCAAAGGAGGTTAGGCCTTTAAAATTCGTTTACCTTGTTCCTCCATCGGGGGCCAAGGAAAGAGAGGCTCCATAACTCTCCACTTGTATCCATAAGTAGAGTTTTTTAAACATAAAAAGAGAAGAAAGGGAGGGGAGAAGAGAAGTGATATAAATTAAGGTTAAGAAGAAGGAGGAGGATGGAAAGGAGAGGAAGAGAAAAAAGATAAAGGTCCAGAATCCAAAGAAGAAGCCGTTTCCCTCGGCCTGGGTCCCCCACCATACAGTTCTAGAGACTATGGGGCTTGGAGGTATTTGATCCAGGGGGACCACACCCTGTCAAATCTGGCCTGTCTGTCTTTAAGGATACTGGCCAATTTTTCGTTGACCATGATCCAAGATATTTTTTTCTTTACCAGTGCAAGGTTGACCACTGGAGTTTTCCATGCTCGTGCTATTGTGATTTTAGCTGCTGAAAAAATAAAGATGAGAGTTCGGAGATGTCTAGGGGTCTCATCCGGCAAGTCTGCAAATAGCGCCGTCTTGTGATTTTTAGGTAGATTTTGTCCTGTCACTGAGTAGGCCAAGGTGAATACTCTGATCCAGAAGCCCTGGATCTTGGGACAGGACCACCAAACATGTAACATGGTACCCTCCTGCCCACATCCTCTAAAGCAAAGGGGTGAAGTTCCGGGGTACATCCTCGCCAGCCTCGCCGGGACAAGGTACCACCTGGACAACACCTTGTAGTTTTCCTCCACCAGGGAAGTATTGAGTATTCCCTTATGCACCATGGTCGACCATTTCCCCCATATCTCCTCCTCTATAGTCTCTCCTAGATCAGATTCCCATGCTATTTGGTATGAAAGTTTGGTCTGTTGGGTATTGAAGAGGGCATAGAGCTCAGAGATCCCTCCCCGTGACTCAGTTCTGCGTAAGCATTTATTCTCAAACAAGGTCCTAGTAGTTATGTCTATCAGATCAGTAGCTAGGGATTTGATGAAGTGAGTGATTTGATGTAGACGGAAAGATTCTGTTTGTGGCATCTGTAATGTCTCTCGAAAATAAGCCTGTTGCCTGATCCCTTTGTGATCTATGAAGTGTGCTATCCTATAAAGGCCTTTGTTAACCCACCACATAAATTGCTGGGGATTTTGTCCTGGAAGGAAGTGTGGGTTATTGAGTATAGGGGCTACCGGAGAATGAGGAGATTTCAATGGGTGTATTTTGTTCACCGTGTCCCACAGACGCAGGGAGTGGGATAAGGAAGGGCACAATATGGCCCAATGTTCTCTTGTCGGGAGCCACAGCAGGAGGTCTATTGGTAGTGAGGGCTTGTGCTTCCAACTGAACCCAGTCTGGTTGGTATGTTGTAGAAAAAATTTGGTAAAGTTGTACCAGTTGGGCCGCCCTATAATATTTCGCGAAGTGGGGAACTCCCAGTCCTCCCTTCCCTTTGGAAATATAGAGAGTGGAATGAGCTACTCTGCATCCCCTACCACCCCAAATGTATTTATATATTAGCGTTTGAAGTTTTTTAAGGAATGCAAATGGTATCGGGATCGGTAATGATCGGAAATAGTAAAGGATTCGGGGGAGCACCGTCATCTTTATGGCTGCTATTCTACCCATCCAGGAAAGATCATGTGACTGCCAGTTCTTTAGTTCTTGTTCAATGGACTTAAAAAGTGGGGTATAATTAACCTGAAACAGTGTAGAGACATCCCGAGTAAGTTTAATTCCCAGATAAGGGAGTGCCTGTGTGCACCATTTAAAGGGAAACGACTGTTGTATTGCATCCCGTACCGTGCCAGGAAGGTTTATGTCCAACGCTTCAGATTTAGATTGGTTAACTCGTAGACCAGAGACAGTTTCAAATCTAGAGAGTGTAGTAAATAAATTAGGTAGAGTTGTAATCGGATCTGTTACAAATAATAACAAGTCGTCGGCGAAAAAAGCACATTTATGTGTCCTGCCGCCGCTAGGTACCCCATGAATGTTGGGGTTGGCACGGATTGCCGATGCCAGTGATTCGATCGCCAGAACAAAAAGGAGAGGCGAGAGAGGGCATCCCTGCCTGGTTCCTTTCTTTATCTGTATAAGATCAGACTTGTGTCCATATGCAAGAATGTAGGCCGAAGGATTAGAGTATAATGTGCCAATAAGGCTCATAAATTTAGGTCCGCAATTCCACTGTCTCAATGTATGGAAGAGGAAGGGCCAGGAAATGAAGTCAAAGGCCTTGTGGAGGTCCAATGACAGAAGCATTCCTCGCCTAGTGCCCATCCCATCCCAATTATAGGTAGAATAAAAATCAGATCAGTGGCCCGTCGGATCTGGTCAGCAGCTTGCCACCCCGTAACAAATCCCACTTGGTCTATATGGATATATTGCGCCAGAAATGTATTAAATCGGTTTGCATAGATTTTTGTGAGTAGCTTCAGGTCGCTATTGATCAGTGATATCGGGCGATAGTTTGCCACTTCACTATGATCCTTGTCTGGCTTGGGGATCAGACTGATGTGAGCTCTATTAGAATCTGTATCAAGTTGCTCCCCGTCACGAAGGGCATTAAAGAATTTTAGTAGATGAGAAGCCAATAGTGGAGCAAATTTCTTATAACAAGAGGCTGAGAAGCCATCCGGCCCCGAAGTCCTGGACGCATTAGCCTGTTTTATTGCAGCCAATATTTCTGTTATGGTGATGTCTCCTTCCAAGACCTCACGGTGAGAATCTGAGAAAGATGGTAGGGCCATGTCTTTAAAAAAGTCATCCAGGGCTCCGGGAGGGGGGGCTTCCTGTGTAGAGTATAAGGAAGTATAGTAGGAGTGGTCATATCCTATTCTTTGCTCCCAAATCCCCCTTTCCCAGCAGTATCCAGGAGTCCGGATATAACATTCTGACCAGATGGTATACAGTCCCCACTCTTTCTTACACAACATTTTCCCCACAACTTCTCTGACCTGTTGGAGGTGAAATAATGATGCCAGGGGAACTCTATTATATGTTTTCTGGGAATGTCCGCTGTTATGCCCTTTTTGCAGAATAATTCAAAGACACCAAATGTCTAACCAGAATAGACCTGGGGATGACTTCAGCATTTCTTCTATATATCACGCTAATCATAAAATATAAAGTGCAGTGCATAAATTCATCCAAAAGTCAAATAGCCATGAAGGTACATATGAATATAAATAAGAATGTGTGCAGAAAAAAAAACAAGTCCTTATGATGGAAACATATAAAATGATATGTATATAAGAAAGTACATATAGAAAAACATCAGAGCAGGTAATCCACCACCAAGTAATCAAGCAGGACTTCTAGTGACACTCCACACCCAGTGAGCGGGGACACCTACCAGATAGTAGGGACCACCTATTGCTAGGATGGACAAACAGGCAGGCAGAAAAAAACCTCTGCAGGGAATATAAGACTGGAAATCCTCCGGGACACCCCAATATAAGGCCAGATCTTCTATGGTAATCACACTCAATCTCATGCAAGATTGAATTTTAAACATTGTAAGTAGCCATTTGGCTTTTTCTTCTTTCAATAGATAACCCAAACAGTATCACACTATTGGAGTTTTCCTTTATGATCTATAATTGGTCGTATTGATTCTGCTGTGACTTCGCTTGAGTGTGATTACCATAGAACAGTGATGGAGAACCTTGGCACCCCAGATGTTTTGGAACTACATTTCCCATAATGCTCAACTACACTGCAGAGTTTGGAGATGTAGTTCCAAAATATCTGGGGTGCCAAGGTTCGCCATCACTGCCATAGAAGATCTGGCTGAATATTGGAGTGTCCCAGAGGATTTCCGGTCTTATATACCCTGCAGAGGTTTTTTCTGCATTCCTGTTTGACCATCCTAGCAATAGGTGGTCCCTACTATCTGGTAGGTGTCCCTACTCACTGGGTGTGGAGTGTCACTAGAAGTCCTGCATGAGTACTTGGTGGTGGATTACCTGCTCTGATGTTTTTCTATTTGGACTTTCTTATATACTTATCATTTTATATGTTTCCATCATAAGGGCTTGTTTTTTTTTTCTGCACACATTCTTATTTATATTCATATGTACCTTAATGGCTTTTTGCATTTTGGATGAATTGATGCACTGCACTTTTTATTTTATAATTAGGGCCATTATTTCTTGTATACCGATGTGTTCCTTGATTATGTCACTTGGATTAATTGCTGCTGTTCTATAGGAAATATTCACATATAGCACACTTAGCGCGGTATAACACTACAATTTTGGATTTCTTCTACATATGACCCTCCTTTCTAAGACCTGCTATAAAAAAAAATCTCTTCTCATTCACCTTATAAACGCGGTGAGATCTTCTATCCCACTGAAGTGGAGATGCATGGATCCCCTTACTGTGTGTTTGTGGATTTCCGGGGTTTATGAGATTAAAGGAAAGGAAGATCTCACAGCATTTCTGAAGTGCAATGAAGATAATTAGTTATAATTAGCTAAATGGAGATAATTGATTTTCAAGACTCACCATATATTGATATCTATGGGTTTTGCATTAACATCTACAATTTTGGGATTTTTTGATGCACTTGCCGAATGCATGTGCAAATTGAACCCAAGCTCATCACTATGCAGAATATTTATCTGGATTGGAACAAAGAATGAGATTCTCCTGCCCGAAATTGTAATAAACTGTCAATTGCATCAGCCAATGGGAATAATAGTGTCCTCAGTAAAAAAAAAAAATATTTACATATACATAATATTGTACGTATTGTTTCTATATATTAGATACATTTAAAAATGAATGTTAAAAAGCTATTTTATTTTTATAGAATTTTGACTTTTTTATTTTTTTGTACAGGTGGATTTATGAACCAAGTTTTCGGTCATGTTGGTCTTCATCAATACAACAACTAAGTCACATGGGAAATGAGCCATATGGGTGTCTTATGTAACTGAAAGTCTTTATCACAATTCACTGGAGGATTTACACAGGACAAAAGTCATATCAGTTTTCTAAATTTTGTAAATGTTTTGGATGCTCTATAACATTGATTCAGCCTCAGAGGACAACAGGAGAGAAGTAATTTCAGTGTTCAGGAAGTGACAATGGATTTTGCAGTAAAGTCCAACCCATATATATAAGAGGAGTCATTTCTGAAGATACTTTTTGTTTGGAATCTGACAAAGATTTTACAATGGAGGCAAAATGGATCACACACCAAAAGGTTCACACTGGAGAGAAACATTTTCAGTGCTCTGAATGTGACAAAACTTTTACACAGAAGGCACACCTTATCAGACATGAGAGGGTCCACACTGGAGAGAAACCGTTTGAGTGTTCAGAATGTGACAAAACCTTTACACAGAGGGGAAACCTTATCACACATGAGCGGGTCCACACTGGAGAGAAGCCATTTGAGTGTTCAGAATGTGACAAAGCTTTTGCACAGAAGCAGGATCTTACTGCACACGAGAGGATTCACACTGGAGAGAAGCCATATCAGTGTTCTGAATGTGACAAAGCTTTTACCTGGAAGTCAGGTCTTAAAACACACCAGAGGGTTCACACTGGAGAGAAGCCATATCGATGTTCAGAATGTGGCAAATCTTTTACACAAAAGTCAAGGCTTATCATACACCAGAGGATTCATACTGGAGAGAAGCCATTTCAGTGTTCTGAATGTGGCAGAGTTTTTATAGTAAAGTCAGAGCTTATCAGACATCAGATGGTTCACACTGGAGAGAAGCCATTTCATTGTTCCGAATGTGATCAAGCTTTTAAAGTAAAGTCAGAGCTTACCAGACACCAGAAGTTTCACACTGGAGAGAAGCCATTTCAGTGTTCCGAATGTGATCAAGCTTTTAGAGTAAAGTCAGAGCTTACCAGACACCAGAAGGTTCACACTGGAGAGAAGCCATTTCAGTGTTCCGAATGTGATAAAGCTTTTAAAGCAAAGTCAGTGCTTACCAGACACCAGAAGGTTCACACTGGAGTGAACAGAGCTTTTACACAGAAGTCAAACCTTATCAAACATCAGAGGATTCACATTGGAGAAAACCCATTTTAATGCTCTGAATTTGACAAAACTGTTACAGTTAATGCCGGACTAATCTATCACCAGATGATTCACAAGCTCCAGCTGCAGAGAGGAAACTCCAGAAGAATATCCAGGGGAATATTAAAGGAATTGCGGGTGTCCCATTAGATTCACAGCCCCAAAATCATCCCACAAGCTAGGGAAGAAAGGAAGATAAAATGCTACTTTAAAAAAAAAACTAAAATATGTGAACAAACTGGAATGTAATGGATGGATGATTTAAGTTTAGTGTTTATATCCATTGGAAACACATCTAGTAGACATATTTTCTTTCAGATAAGCATCAATGCCTGAACTGTTTTCCTCATGATTCTCATCTTTATCCTTTTTTTATGGAGCTTTGACTGAACATGTAATGCATTTTCATTAATCACTATCTGGGCAGTGTTCCCAAGTGTTTTCTTCATTGCCAGATCCTGAGCAAATACATGACCAACACTGCCGCAGTAATGAAACCTCCATTCCAGATTCTTCTGACTGTTGATTCACCATAAGCCAAGCATCATGGCTTCAGCTAAGCACACCTTCTCCAATCCTCCCATGATCAATGCTTCCTTTCCATGTTTCATCGCCTCTCATGGATGGCAGCTTTGCATTCAGGTCTGTATCTGGGACACCAGCCAGGGGGAAGTCTCTGTTTGGTGAGAAAGCAATGTTCTAAGCTGGCGTAGGCCTTCCCACACTGAGTTGCTGCTGTTCGTGGGATGTATTTGACAGTACCACTTAAGTTCAGCTGGCTAGTTGTGTTGCATTTGGTTCTGATGAAAGTCTAAGGGATTCCATCAGGTGAAGATTGGATGTCCTTGTTATCTTCTTCCTCTGTCCAGCTATTACTCATCTCTATAGACTAATCACACAGCACCACTGCAAAGGATCTGAGCTTACCAAGTGTTAGGTGTGTGGTCATACTCCTACCACCTCTGGGGGACTGACATTCATCCGATAGGGGTTCACTTTATTAACTCTGAATGGAAAGATCTCATTTTTTGGGTAAAGTTTACAAAGAACAGTTCTTGTCTCTGAAAACATTAGGACATTGGCACTACCATCAGCAAAATCAATAATTACATAAATGGTGCAATCTGTCATTAGATGTTTTTGTTTTTCTGAGTCTCCCCTTGTAATATTTTCATTACCTGTTGACCTTCCCCAATAGATCTGTTTTTTTTTTTTCTACTTCCTATAGAAGGTCAAGCTATTTTGCAAAAATGGCAGTTGGAGATATGGAGAAACACCATATAACACTACCGGGGGTGCTTACAACTGTCAGTTTTCATTCATTTGGTGTTTTAAACCTTAAGAATAAACCTGTTGCTGTAACTGCTTTAGAAGCGTTATCTGAAGTTGGACTTTACTTGTTGTGTGTCTTACTTATAATCTATCTAAGACTTCCCTGTACAGGGTGATAACACTGCTGTGTAATGTTACTGCAGAATGATGAGGGTTGTCATCCTGTTACAGAAGGTGGGAAAATAACAGATCTACAGACAGGATAACAGGTGATAAAACGATGTTGCGGAGGGAACTCTGGGAATTCTAATGACAGATTACATTACACATTAAGTTAGAAGACTTCCTGCTGTTGGTCTGATGTTTGAATTGTCTTCTGATATTTACTGTCCTGCTGTAAAAGGTGTAAATGATTGCCCACATGTTTCCTGTAGTAGCGGGGACTACAAACTCATATTAGGAATATTAGGATAGGTACCTACCCAAGGGGGTCACATTTTTGGATTTGGGAGAAACATCTCACATGGTTTCTAAAATTCCATTAATGACACGACAAGGGGATCTCACTTACTTCACTAACAATAGGAGAGCCAATCACAGGCCAGTAACATTTCAAGGATTCTCAATGTAATTGCAGAACGTTTAATCCCCATTGGTCCAGTAGAGTCCTAGTCCTTCCAAATAACATTTCCTTCTTGTGTGGAAGGAGCACCCTAAAATGTCTTCCCTTCAATCCCACCCATAGCCGTACTTTAGGTTATGTTGCTCCTCCCATATCTGTAAGGGAAAGCCTCAATTTCTCCCAATACTCCCCTGGCCTTCCAGTGAGAAGAAACATTTTCTCTGGAGTGGATATGTTTTATGCAGTGAGCCCTTCATAGACGGGATGGGGAATCTAAGTCATCTAAGATAAGTAAGATGAACCCGTGTACTGGAGTCATGGATCAGATAACCAATGAGACCATTGATGTTATAGGAGAGCCGACAGCAGAAGTGTCTCCATCACCTAAGGTGGTGTCACAGAACTGCATGGCTGCTGACTATCTCTCGGAAGCTCAAGGTGAAGTCTACAAACTGGTGTCACATAGAGAGTGTTGTACATTTTATTTTATATCATGAGGATCTCAGAAGGGGATATCTACACAAGGTAAAGGAGTTCCAACAGGCACCTGGGTGGGAGGAAGTGGGATCCATTTTCTTGGATGGGTTTAGATGGAACTTGGTTGAGTAATATGGTGGGTTTGATTCTTAAGCCATTAGTTGCCACTATAGTTTTCATAATAAATGTATACATTGCTGTAGTTATTAGACATGTGCACTGCCAAAAAAAATGTTGTTTTTGTTTCATTTGTTTTTTTGTTTTTTTTTTTTTCGTTTTTCGGGTCATTTGTAATGATAGAAATTTGAAAAATTGTGAATTCGAAAAATTCAGAAATTCGTAAATTTGAAAATCCGAAAATTCAAAATAATAACTAGCTAACTAATAATTATTAACTATTAAACTATAGGTATTGGAATTTCCTGTCAAATTTGGTTGTTGGTAAATGTAAAAATACAAATTTATCCGAAGTTGCGAATTATCCGAAATAACGAATGCCGCATCTAAACCAATGGAACGTTATGAATTAATAATAAATACAAATAATAATAAAATGTTTTTATTATTTATTGTTACTTATTTATTCCTTACGTTCCATTTGCTTAGATAGTTATTTCCAAATTTCTGAATTTTTGAATTTTGGAATATTCAGATTTCTGAATATTTGGAAACAAATGTTAAAAGGGTTTTCGTTAATTCAGATAATTCCAAATGAACAAATTTGTCAAAATGTGTTAACCACTTGCCGTCCAGCGCACGACGATATACGTCGGGACAATGGCGCGGCTGCGCAAAAGGCCGTACCTGTACGTCCCCTTTAAATCGTGGGCTAGCGGGCTCGATGTCCGCGATCGTGACACGGAGAGGCAGAACGGAGAAATACCTATGTAAACAAGGCATTTCCCTGTTCTGCCTAGCAACATGAAAGGGATTTACGGCTCCCAGTGATCTCTTGAATGGAGGAGAGGATTTGGATGCCGCACACCGGATGTAGTCAAAAAACTTCACTTTATTGAAAAAATGGGATCATCAAAATAACAAGACTGTCATGCAGAAAGTACAGGTAAGCTGACGCGTTTCGCACTCAGGACTGAGTGCTTACTCATAGCTCTGAGTAAGCGCTCAGTCCTGAGTGCGAAACGCGTCAGCTTACCTGTGCTTTCTGCATGACAGTCTTGTTATTTTGATGATCCCATTTTTTCAATAAAGTGAAGTTTTTTGACTACATCCGGTGTGCGGCATCCAAATCTTCTCCTCCATTCAAGCCTGCCTTGTCTAGCATTCAGCCAGCACCTGGAACTCTTCTGCTCTGAAACTTTCACTTACACCTGGGTCAGTGTCAGCCTGAGCGGTGGAAACACTTTCTTTCCCAGTGATCTCTGTCATGTTCTAGTAAACCCATCCCGCCCTACAGTTAGAACACATCCAGGGAACACACTTAACCCCTTGAACATGTAGTGTTCTAGGGTTTAACCCCTTCCCTGCCAGTGACGTTTACACAGTAATCAGGGCATTTGTATAGCACCGATCGCTGTATAAATGTCAATGGTCCCAAAATAGTGTCAAAAGTGTCCGATCTGTCCGCCGCAATGTTGCAGTCACAATAAAAATCGCAGATCACTGATATTACTAAAAAATAATAATAAAAATAAAAATGTGGACCTCTCCACATCCACCGACTGTGTCCGATTGGATTGTAGATCTCAATAGGGTCGATCTTTTTGAAAAGCGTACATATTCCCTAAGGAACTCCCTGAATACGTTTGATGTTATCTAGTCTAGATGGATTCAATCTATGACTTGGGTATCATGTCATCCAATGTGTACTGTGTACTTTGTAATGCTGGATATTGTTATTCTTTTATTTTGTGTGTCATATATACTCTGAGTGGGGGGGGGGAGGGGGGGGGTTGGCAGGGCTTGTTGAAAGGAAGTTGTTTGGGGTTTGTTGTGTTTTTTTTCTGGGGGGGGGTTTGGTTTGGTGTGATTTCTATTTTTATGGTTTTGTCTGTATTGTGTCAATGTCGTTTTCATATAAAATAATAAAAAGGATTTGATAAAAAAAAATAATAAAAATGCTATAAATCTATCCCCTATTTTGTAGACAATATAACTTTTGTGCAAACCAATCAATATACGCTTACTGCGATTTTTTTTTTTTTTTAACAAAAATATTTAGAAGAATATGTATCGGCCAAAACTGAGGAAGAAATTTTATTTTTTTACATTTTTTTGGAGGATATTTATTGTAGCAAAAAGTAAAAAATAATGTTTTTTTTTTCAAAATTGTCGCTCTTTTTTTGTTTATTGCACAAAAAATAAAACCTCAGAGGTGATCAAATACCACCAAAAGAAAGGTCTATTTGTGGGAAAAAAAGGATGTCAATTCTGTTTGGGCGCAGTGTCGCACGACCGCGCACTTGTCAGTTAAAGCGACGCAGTGCCGAATCGCAAAAAAAATGCTCTGGTCAGGAAGGGGGGTAAAATCCTTCTGGGGCTGAAGTTGTTAAACAAATTCTGAATGAAACTAATTTCACATGTCTGGTAGTTATTTCTTTCACTGACAGAGTTGATTTTGTCTTTTTATGCACATCGATAAATTCACAATTTAGGCCAAATGATTATTTAAAAGTTCTCCATGAATGATGTCCCTCGAGGTATTCCTCTCACTCTGGTGTGTGCAGAGATATGTAAATTGTGTAATGTGATCGTTGGTTTCCTACATAACCGAACCTGAAGATGGCATTTGTACGCTGTGCATGTATGTGGGAACTGGGGGCTTTAAAATGTGTTTTGTGTGTGTTTTTTGTTTTTTATTTACAGTGTGTTACTTTCATTTTTTAAACTTTGTTTTGCTTAATTTTACTTCTATCATACAGTACAGGGGGTTGACAGGCTCTCTGTGATAGTATATAATTAATATATATATATATATGTATGTACAGGTCCCCTTTAAAGAGAAATCAGAGGTTTATTAGATCCTTAATGTAATCTCTGGACCCCCCAAAAAAGATGTTTAACCACTTCAGCCCCGGAAGAATTGGCTGCTCAATGACCAGGCAATTTTTTGCGATACGGCAATGCGTTGCTTTAACTGACAATTGCACCACCACTACAACCCTGATACCCCCCACACCACCACCACCACCACTACTGCCACTGATCCCCACACCACCACTACTGCCACTGATACCCCCCACACCACCACTACTGCCACTGATCCCCACACCACCACTACTGCCACTGATCCCCACACCACCACTACTGCCACTGATACCCCCCACACCACCACCACCACCACTACTGCCACTGATCCCCACACCACCACTACTGCCACTGATACCCCCCACACCACCACTACTGCCACTGATCCCCACACCACCACTACTGCCACTGATCCCCACACCACCACTACTGCCACTGATACCCCCCACACCACCACCACCACTACTGCCACTGATACCCCCCACACCACCACTACTGCCACTGATCCCCACACCACCACTACTGCCACTGTTCCCCACACCACCACTACTGCCACTGATACCCTGATACCACCACCACTACCTTTACTGCCACTGATCCCCCACACCACCACCACTACTGCCACTGATACCCCCACACCACCACCACCACTACTGCCACTGATACCCCCACACCACCACCACCACTACTGCCACTGATCCCCACACCACCACTACTGCCACTGATACCCCCCACACCACCTCTACTGCCACTGATACCCCCCACACCACCACCACCACCACTACTGCCACTGATACCCCCCACACCACCACTACTGCCACTGATCCCCACACCACCACCACCACTGCTGCCACTGATACCCTGATACCACCACCACCACTACTGCCACTGATCCCCAACACCACCACCACTACTGCCACTGATACCCTGAACCCCCCACACCACCACAACCACTGCTGCCACTGATCCACCCCACCATGACCACTACTGCCACTGATCCCCACACCACCACTACTGCCACTGTTCCCCACACCACCACTACTGCCACTGATACCCTGATACCACCACCACTACCTTTACTGCCACTGATCCCCCACACCACCACCACTACTGCCACTGATACCCCCCACACCACCACTACTGCCACTGATCCCCACACCACCACTACTGCCACTGTTCCCCACACCACCACTACTGCCACTGATACCCTGATACCACCACCACTACCTTTACTGCCACTGATCCCCCACACCACCACCACTACTGCCACTGATACCCTGATACCACCACCACCACTACTGCCACTGATACCCCCCACACCACCACCACCACTACTGCCACTGATCCCCACACCACCACTACTGCCACTGATACCCCCCACACCACCTCTACTGCCACTGATACCCTGATACCACCACTACTGCCACTGATACCCCCCACACCACCACCACTACTGCCACTGATCCCCACACCACCACTACTGCCACTGATACCCCCCACACCACCTCTACTGCCACTGATACCCTGATACCACCACCACCACTACTGCTACTGATACCCCCACACCACCACCACCACTGCTGCCACTGATACCCTGATACCACCACCACCACTACTGCCACTGATCCCCAACACCACCACCACTACTGCCACTGATACCCTGAACCCCCCACACCACCACAACCACTGCTGCCACTGATCCACCCCACCATGACCACTACTGCCACTGATCCCATCCTTGCCACTGATACCATTCCCCTCCCCACCACTCATCCCATCCCACCCCCCAACCACCACCCTTGCCATGGATCCCATCCTCCCACCACTGCTGCCACTCATCCTATCCAATTCCCCCTTCCACTACCACTCATCCCATCCCACCCTCCTCCAACCATCACCCTTGCCACTGATCCCATTCCCCCACCACCTCTGACACTCATCCCATTCAATCCCCCCTACCACTGATCCCACCCCCCCAACCACAACCCTTGCCACTGATCCCATCCCTGTCACCGCTGCCACTCATCCCATCCCCCCACCACAACCGCTGCCACTGATCCCATCCCCACCCAACCACAACTGCTGTCACTGATATCATCCCCCCACCGCTGCCACTCATCCCATCTCTCCCTCACCACTGCCACTCATCCCATCCCCCACCACTGATGCCACTGATCCTATCCCTCCCCAACCACCACTGATCCCATCCCCCACCAACACCGCTGCCACTCATCCCAGGGGCATAACTGCAGGGGTCACAATTGCAATAGCACACATGTTGCCCCTGAACACCTGGATGGGGGGGCATTTCGAGGAACAAATCCCCTCCATTTTTTATCCTGCAACCACTAAAATTCTGCTTTTCCTTCTCTCCCTCTTATAGGCATTCAGTGGCTACAGGAGGAAAATGAATGGGGATTTGTTCCCTCTCCTGTCCAGGTCCTGCTGCCCCTGGGATCAGTGGGAAGGGCCCTGGCCGGAGGTCAGGGGGGCCCTCCATGGTTTCTTGCACCGGGGCGCTGAAGGTTCTAGTTACGCCACTGGGTTCCACTAGTGTATATCTGCCAAATCTGTATCTGAGGAGACCATAAAAGTAAAAAATAAAATAGATAAAATTGTACATGTTAAAAAAAATAATAATAAATAAGAATCATAGTAAAGGTAGATGTAGACATGCATCTGATCTCCCTTCCCTCTGAAGTCTGAGGTTACACTCCAGAGGCTACTGACAGGTGATGAAGAAGCGATCTGATGCCTCCTCACTGCTTGTTTTAATCCCATTTTTTCTGACAAATGCATCCAATCGCGCAGTTGCGGGGATCTTGCAATCCTCCCTCATTGATTTAAATGTGTAGCGTTCGATGGACGACATCGCTACAAGTTGGGCGCAAAGCTGCCCACCATGTAAACATCCCCGTCCACTGCCTATTGCAGCTTAAGGGGGTGTGGTCGGCGAGTGTCAGAAACGCAGCTCAACCGTGCATTCCCTCAGAAACACAAGTCTAAACAAAGCCTCATGCCGCGTACACACGATCGGAAGTTCGACCAGCAAAAGACCAATGAGAGCTTTTGGTTGGAAAATGCGACCATGTGTATGCTTCATCTGACTTTTTCTGGCCAAATTCCAGCCAGTAAAAGATTAAGAGCATGTTCTCAATTTTTCAGTCGGAAAAAGTTCCTATCCGAAAATGCAATTCCAATGCCCAAAATTCCTACACATGCACAATTTGACGCATGCTCAGAATCATTGAACCTCATTTTCTCAGCTCATCGTAGTGTTGTACTTCACAGCGTTCTTGGGCAAACTTTTGTGTGACCGTGTGTATGCAAGGCAAGCTTGAGCGGAATCCCACCAGAAAAGCCATCATATCTTTTTCCGACCAAAATCCCAATGGTGTGTACTCAGCATAAGGCCTCGTTCATGTGGGACATACTACTGCGGGCCGTGTTTAACTGCAGAGGGGTGCACAGGTATTCTGCACATCCCCATGCAGGCAGTCCCATTGATGTCAATTGGGACACAGCAGCTTCGCGGGAATACACAGGTGGACTCCAGAATCCAGGAAAAGATCGAGAAGGTTTCAGGGGCAGTCTCTGCACTGATCGGCCTTGTCCAGGAGGCACATCATGAGAGTTAAAAAAACACAAATACCCGCGCTAAATACAATCACAAATGGTACCGATGATGGTAAAAGTGAAAACTGCTCTCACACTTCTCCTGGTACAGAAAATAATCACAATATCATAAATCATAAGTAGTATAAATAGTCCAAATACTAGAAAGATAGCCTCTTCACGTAAAAACAGTTTAATGAGTGCAGATCCACACAAAGAAGTGCTGGGAAGGAATCGTCACCAGAGGGGAAAATTCACACTGACTCTTACCCCAACAGATGGACCACTTCATTCAAAGTAGTCAACAGCGCTTATAAGTAATCCACTTCAATCTCTTCATACACATGAAATGATGAATTGTTGGAACACCAGTGAGATCCTCCTTAGACAAGCTCTCATCGCATCTGCTGGTTTCGTTTCTGTATTTTCATTATCATAAATTAAATGCTTTGCACCTAAAATGGCCACTGCTGCAGCCAAAATACAAACAGCTATTATCAGGTGCCCCCTTGGTGGGTTATGTATGCTACCATCATAGCATTGTCTGAGAGGATCTGGACTTCTTTTCCATGAATCCTGCTCTTAAATGCCCCTAGGGCTCAACTTATGGCCAGGAGTTCTCTACAGTTGGAAGAGGCTGTTCCCTGAAACAAACTCCATGGCCCCTGAGCTCATTGGATCTCCAGATGGGCACCCATCCCCATGAAGTTGCGTTGGTGGTTATACTGACCAGGTCCCACTGCGACAAGGGTTGCTCTAACACTAACCTTCCTGGGTCAAGCCACCATTTAAAGGCAACCCTCACTTTCCCTGGGAGGGACACCTTCCCATCTAGGAATTCTCTCCTCCTGTCCCAGAAGGAGAGCAGGAAGAACTGGAGCTCAATGGAGTAAAGCTGTGCCCACGTCACAGCCGGTATACATGTTGTCATTAACCCGAGCACCCTCATAATGCAGCGCTAAAAACCAGTATAAATAGTCCAAATACTAGAAAGATAGCCTCTTCATGTAAAAACAGTCCAATGAGTGCAGATCCACACAAAGAAGTGCTGGGAAGGATCCGTCGCTAGAAGGGAAAATTCACACTGACTCTTACCCCAACAGATGGACCACTTCATCAAAAGTAGTCAACAGCCATTATAAGTAATAAACTTGAATCTCTTCATACACATAAAAAGATGAATTGTTGGAACACCAGTGAGATCCTCCTTAGGCAAGGTCAAATCGCATCTGCTGTTCTTGTTTCTGTATTTTTATTATAAATGAAATGTTTTGCACCTAAAATGGGCACTGCTGCAGCCAAAATACAAACTGTTTAACCCCAGCCCACCCCCCCCCCCTTTAAACAAGAGGCTCTTGACACATTCCTAGCCGACATATGTTTGCCCAAATTGTCCACCAATGATCTCCAGAAACTAAAAGCTTCCATTACTATGGAAGAACTTACTGCTGTTGTCAAAGGCCTACCTACGTATAAATCTCCTGGTCCGGACGGGTTCCCCTACTCGTATTATAACACTTATCTCCATATTCTGGCTCCTCACCTGTTAACTCTCTAATTCTCTTCTTCGAGGAAAGGCCCCCAATTGTCCTTTGTACAGTTTTTTTTTAACATCGAAAAGTTTATTAGAAAACACGAAAAATGTTTACATCATTTGCATATGTAGAAAAAAAAAGGCATAAATGGTACAAAAGTGCATTTAACGTGTTCTATTGATAATTTTATCACTGGTTTCCCGCTTTCTATATACCTCAGGATGGTGATATAACCTATGGGGTGCAAGTCCTTGAATATAATGTGAATGATATCTCATTACTCCCATATTGGCCAGTGTGGGGTTCATGTAACAATGTCATATGTGAGACATCTCACACGAAAGAGCTGAGAGAAATACTTATAGAAAAGATATCTATAGAATAGGACTATTACCGGTAACTTCCAGGCGTAACTTTCATTCAGTGCATAATATTAAAATTTGAAGAATTTTTAAAAGAAAAAAAAAAGGTTGTTTTATGTTCTTGAGGATTCATTGTCAAGTTTTAGGTGTCACCTCACACCAGACCACTGTAGGACTCTACAGGAGTTAAATGGCCAAGTATCCCTATTAGGTTGAGATCTTAGTTGCTTTCAACTCCTCAAATAACCTGGAATAGCGGAACTCCAACCAAGGGGACCAAGTTGTATGAAACTTTTCCACTCTGTCATAAGATTGCGCCAGTGTATCTTCCATCGCACAGATTTCAGAAAACTTTGTCCAACCACTCCCCCACCGTTGGGGTGCGAGTGGTCCACTAGAGAGTCGGAATCAGCGCTTTAGCAGCGTTTAGTAAATGCTTAGTCAACACATTTTTGTAGCATTTAAGCGTAAAATTAGAGATGTGTAATAAACAACAGGCTGCATTAAGTTTAATGTTCGTCTCTGTTATTCGTACAACGATTGTCCTAACCTCGTCCCTGTAGGTAGTTAAGAGTGGACAACTCCACCAGACGTGTAGAAGGTACCCACATCACCCCTGCATCTCCAACATGTGTCAGGAATCTGTGGAGTTCCATTTGTTCAGTTTTGCAGGTGTGAGGTACCACCTAGTCCAGTGATGGCGAACCTTGGCACCCCAGATGTTTTGGAACTACATTTCCCATGAAGCTCATGCACTCTGCAGTGTAGTGGAGCATCATGGGAAATGTAGTTCCAAAACATCTGGGGTGCCAAGGTGCGCCATCACTGACCTAGTCAATAGTTTATATGCGGTTTCCTGCATTTTTGTGCTAATTGAACATTTATGTGACAATCTGCATTTCTCCATTGAGCCTCTGTTATGTTCATCTCAACAGCACTTGACCACGTCTTCCTGAAACCCTCTTCCTGAAATTCAGCCACACCTTGTAACCGTGTATAGGAGACTGATGTAGCCCTATCAAAGTGATCACCAGATACACAGACCACTTCTAATTCCTTCAAAGGCCTCGTAAATTCCTGTCTGTGTGTCTTATTGCTAATAGACATGGGCGTTGTCAATAAATTTGTTTTCTTTCGTTCCGTTTCGTATTAGAATTAATTTGTATTTCGTAATTCGTGGCCGAAATTCAATTTGGATTTGTACGAAATACGAATTTTCATTAGGTTCGTTAACTTTTCGTAACAATTATGAATGTTCTTTATGATGAATGTATCATTATGAGGGGTTTCCACCATCCCTGTTCTGAGTTCCCGGGTCTGTACACCCGCTGTGCCCATTATGAGGGGTTCTCACCATCCTTGTGCTGAGTTCCTGGGTCTGTACACCCGCTGTGCCCATTATGAGGGGTTCTCACCATCCCTGTGCTGAGTTCCCGGGTCTGTACACCCGCTGTGCCCATTATGAGGGGTTCTCACCATCCCTGTGCTGAGTTCCCGGGTCTGTACACCCGCTGTGCCCATTATGAGGGGTTCCCACCATCCCTGTGCTGAGTTCCCGGGTCTGTACACCCGCTGTGCCCATTATGAGGGGTTCTCACCATCCCTGTGCTGAGTTCCCGGGTCTGTACACCCGCTGTGCCCATTATGAGGGGTCCCCATCATCCCTGTGCTGAGTTCCCGGGTCTGTACACCCGCTGTGCCCATTATGAGAGGTTCCTGCCATCCCTGTCCTGAGTTCCTGGGTCTGTACACCCGCTGTGCCCATTATGAGGGGTTCCCACCATCCCTGTGCTGAGTTCCCGGATCTGTACACCCGCTGTGCCCATTATGAGGGGTTCCCACTATTCCTTTGCTGAGTTCCCGGGTCTGTACACCCGCTGTGCCCATTATGAGGGGTTCTCACCATCCCTGTGCTGAGTTCTCGGGTCTGTACACCCGCTGTGCCCATTATGAGAGGTTCCCACCATCCCTGTGCTGAGTTCCCGGGTCTGTACACCCGCTGTGCCCATTATGAGGGGTTCCCACTATTCCTGTGCTGAGTTCCCGGGTCTATTCACCCGCTGTGTCCTTTATGAAGGGTTTCCACCATCCCTGTGCTGAGTTCCCTGGGTCTGTACACCCGCTGTGCCCATTATGAGGGGTTCCCACCATTCCTGTGCTGAGTTCCCTGGGTCTGTATACCCACTGTGCCCATTATGAGGGGTTCCCACCATCCCTGTGCTGAGTTCCCGGGTCTGTACACCCGCTGTGCCCATTATGAGGGGTTCCCACCATCCCTGTGCTGAGTTCCCGGGTCTGTACACCCGCTGTGCCCATTATGAGGGGTTAATTTTGTTTATTGAAAAATCTTACAAACAACAACTTATATACAATAAAACCATCATAAATAAATAAAACATATTTACAAAATAATTGAATTTGATTATACAAAACAAGAACATAATAAATGGTACAAACCAAATTGCGCACAACACAATCCCTACGGGAGAGCCAGACTAAGGAACATCACCGTCACCATGCATGGAGCCTTTTATCAAAAATAGATTTCATCTGAAAATCTAGGGGAGTGAATCAAGAATAGAAAGAAAAGCCGCACACCCGAGATCAACAGGCAGCAGCTACAGAGTCCTGATATTCCTCCATATTCCTCCTGCTGCCACCTGCCTTTCTCAAGACCCCAAATCTTCCCAACCTCACCCAGAATGTCCTGCACCACCACTTCGACAGGGAGGATTTTACTCCATAAGGATACCTGACACCGTGCACTCCACGTGAAATAACGGACTACTAGACTAACTAAAAAAAGTGTCTGGAATGCCCCATACACCCACTCTGCATAACTCATATGGGGGAGGAAGGGTATACTCAGAGCCCTCCCAACCCTCTTGTACACCTCTATATTAAAAGGGCACTGAATAGGGATGAGCTTCGAGTTCGAGCCGAACTCATGTTCAAATCTAACATCGGCTGTTCGTTTGTTCTCCGAACAGCGAACAATTTGGGGTGTTCGCGGCTAATTTGAAAGCCACGGAACACCCTTTCAAAGTCCATGGGAGAAATCAAAAGTGCTAATTTTAAAGGCTTATATGCAAGTTATTGTCATAAAAAGTGTTTGGGGACCCGGGTCCTGCCCCAGGGGACATGGATCAATGCAAAAAAAAGTTTTAAAAACGTCCATTTTTTCGGGAGCAGTGATTTTAATAATGCTTAAAGTCAAACAATAAAAGTGTAATATTCCTTTAAATTTCGTACCTGGGGGGTGTCTATAGTATGCCTGTAAAGGGGCGCATGTTTCCTGTGTTTAGAACAGTCTGACAGCAAAATGACATTTCAAAGGAAAAAAGCAGTTACAGCAACAGGTTTTTTTAAGGTTCAAACCACCATATGAATGAAAACTGACAGTTGTAAGCTCCCCCGGCCATTTTATATGGTGTTTCCCATCCCCTCCAACTGCCATTAATGCCAAATAACTTGGCCCTCTACAGGAAGTAGAAGAAAACAGATCTACTGGGAGGATCAACAGGTAATAAAAAATGTTACGTGGGGAGACTCTGGAAAACAAAACTTCTATGCTAATGACAGATTGCACCATTTATGTATGTAACTATTGATTTTGTCAACAGTTACACTTTAATGCCAACATCATAACATTTCCAGGGATAAGAAGTGTTCTTTGCAAACTTTACCCCGAAAAGAGACCTGTCCATTCAGAGCCATTAAAGTGAACCCCAATCAGAGGAATTCCAGTCCCCCAGAAGAAGTGGCAGGAATATGACCGCACACTCAGTACATTGTAAGCTCAGATCTCTTGCAGATGTGCTGTGTAATTAGTCAATGGAGATGAGCAATAGCTGGACAGAGAAAAAAAAGAGAACAAGGACTTCCAACCTTTTACTGATGGAATCCCCTTTGGCAGAACCAGATGGAACACAAGTGGCCAGCTGGGATTAAGTGGTACCCATAAATGCATTCCCTAACTCAGTGATGGCGAACCTTGGCACCCCAGATGTTTTGGAACTACATTTCCCATGATGCTCAACTGCACTGCAGAGTGCAGGAGCATCATGGGAAATGTAGTTCCAAAACATCTGGGGTGCCGAGGTTCGCCATTACTGCCCTAACTCATCAGTAACTCAGTGTTGGAAGGCCTACGCCAGCTTAGGAAGTTGCTTCCTAATAAAGACTTATTCCTGGATGGTGTCCCAGGTACAGACCTACCTGCAAAGTTGTAATCCAGGGAGGATAAAGAGAGTAGATGAAACATGAAATGGAGGTATTGATCATGTAAAGGGGGGTGCAATATGTAATGTGAGTTTGTGATTAACCAGTGTGACCAGAAATGTGTGGACTGCCACAGAGAATACCAGGAACAAATAGAGTGTAAAATAATATAATTTATTTAAAAGATAAGCGAATAACATAAATGTAAACGTACCTCCAAAAAACCAAACTGTGTAAAACAAACCAGAAAACCAAACAAACAGTGACACACAATGAACAACTTCCCAAACCAAGTATATACAACAAGTACAGAATGCAAAGCATAATCGTACAGAGCCAGGGTCATACACGGGAGATCAAGCAGAAGGAGCTGGAAACAAGACAGGACAGGGAGGGGTAACAGGAGATGGATAAAGCAGGTGGGAAGGGATCAGCTTTCAGGGTTGGGATCAGGGTCCAGGAACAGGAAACAGGATGCAGGATACAGGAACACTGGAACGCAGGTCAGGGGCACATGGAGACAACACCAAGGCAGGAATGAAGAGCATGGACAGGGTTTAAATACACATTCTGCAACAAGCATCAGGTGATGTCTGATTACATAAGGTGATCTTCTGGCTGCTGAGAGACACTCACTGGTGGACATTGAAACTGCAGCCTATGGATCTGGGAGCCACAGTGCACCAGCAGGTGAGCCCTTTCCTGACAGAGGTGTAGACAAGGTGGGTTAAGCTGGAGCCCTCAAGCCTGGCAGATCATGTATCTACAATCAGAATGACCTGAAATGGATGTTCTTAATGAGGATTTGGAGATGCCACTTGACCCCATCTTAGTCTCTGGCACTGAGGCAGTGTTGATCATGTATTAGCTCAGGATCTGACTATGAAGAAAACACTTGGGAACACAGCTCAGTTAGTGAATGATGAAAATGCATTATATGTTCAGTCAAGCTTCATAAAAAAAAATGAGGAAAACAGTTCACGGATTGGTGCTTATCTGAAAAAAATGTCAAAAGGTAACATTTTGAAAGGTCTTCGTGGTGTGTGCCTGATGGACAAAAGCACTAAACTCAAAATGTTTTTAGTAGCATTTTATCTTTTCACTTCTTCCCTAGCTTGTGGGATTACACTGGGTCTGTGAACCTAATGGGGCACCCACAACTCCGTTAATAGCCCCTTCTTCCAGAGTTTCCTCTAAAATGCATTAAAATGTCTTATCTCCAGTGTGAACCCTCTGGTGTCTGACAAGGTTTGACTTTACCGTGAAAGAGTTGCCACAATAAGAACACTGATATGTTTTCCTTCCAGTGTGAACCGTCTGGTGTCTGATAAGGTTTGACTTCACTGTAAAAGCTTTGCCACATTCAGAACACTGATATGGCTTCTCTCCAGTGTGAACCCTCTGGTGTGTGATAAAATCTTTCTTGCTTGTAAAAGCTTTGCCACATTCGGAACACTGAATCATCTTCTCTCCAGTATGAACCCTCTGGTGTGTGATAAGATTTGACTTTACTGTAAAAACTTTGCCACATTCAGAACACTGATATGGCTTTTCTCCAGTGTGAACCCTCTGGTGTGTTATAAGGTGTTCCCTTTGTGCAAAAGCTTTGCCACATTCATAACACTGATATGGCTTCTCTCCAATGTGAATTCTCTGGTGTGTGATAAGATCTGAATTCCCAATAAAAGCTTTGTCACATTTAGAACACGGATATGGCTTCTCTCCAGTATGAAGCATCTGGTGTTTGATAAGCTCTTTCTTGGCTGTAAAAGCTTTGCCACATTCTGAACATTGATATGGCTTCTCTCCAGTGTGAATCCTCTGGTGACTAATAAGGTTTTCCTTCTGTGTAAAATATTTGCCACATTCAGAACATCGATATGGTTTCTCTCCAGTGTGAATCATCTGGTGTCTGATAAGGCTTCCCTTATGTGTAAAAACATTGTCACACTCAGAACACTGATATGGCTTCTCTCCAGTGTGAATCCTCTGGTGCGTGGTAAGATTTGACTTAGTTTTAAAAGCATTGCCACATTCAGAACATTGATATGGCTTCACTCCAGTATGGACTCTCTGGTGTTTGATAAGCCTTTCTTTCACTGTAAAAGCTTTATCACATTCAGAACATTGATATGGCTTCTCTCCAGTGTGGACCCTCTTGTGTACGATAAGGCTTGACACTGCACTAAAAGCTTTGTCACATTCAGAACACTGAAAAAGTTTCTCTCCAGTGTGAACCTTCCGGTTTGTGATATGTGTTGCCTCCATTGTAAAACCTTTATCACATTCTAAACAAGAAATTGCTTTAAATAACTCATCTTATGTATATGTGACTTGTAAAGCCATTGTCACTTTCAGAACACTGAAATGACTTCTCTCC
Organism: Aquarana catesbeiana; assembly: GCF_042186555.1. Lineage (NCBI taxonomy): Eukaryota > Metazoa > Chordata > Amphibia > Anura > Ranidae > Aquarana > Aquarana catesbeiana. The sequence goes on from NC_133325.1 coordinate 6,796,364, forward strand.
TGTTGTCCTCTGAGGCTGGATCAATGTTGAAGTGAATTCAAAACATTTAATTTAGAACACCAATATGACTTGTATCCTGTGTGAATCCTCCAGTGAATAGCAAGAAAGACTTTAAGTCAATTAAGACATCCATACATCTTGTTTCCCATGTGACATGGTTGTACTTATGAAGACCAACATGAGCGAAAATTTGGCTCATCAATCCACCTGTACAGAAAAAAAAATACAAATCAGAATTCTATATACAGGGCTAAATAAAGTTGCATTCTATTTTTTATGACTATTATTATAATAAGAATATGTACATCACTACTATATATATATATATTTTTTTTTTTTCGTCAAAATGTTTTATTAAGAAAGTTTTTTTGAGTGCACACAGTATTCCAACATTCAGCACAGACAATGGAACGTATAAGCAATTGTGACATTGTTACAGATCATACAGAACAATAACTTGCTTTGTCTACGATTTCACTTTTATCTTTTATAAACAAATGAGCAGAGAAAAAAAAAAGAAACATCCGAGAACAATTCATCTGTACACGGCAAGTATCTCTCTCCAGTACATACATAGATAGCTGACACTGTTCTATTAGCCCCGTGTCTACAGGATCGTACACCAAGTATCCATCTCCAGTGTAGTTACAGTTTAGTAAGATAGAATTGGCTCTGGTGCTTTTTAGGTCTAAAAAAGTTAAACCTTTAAAAGCCTATGAAGAATTTTCTGGTGGGAAGCATACCGGAGTATCCAGTCAGTTCTGCCAGAGAGACATACATTTCCTCGGGGAATTACAATGTTGGTAAGTACATTTTTCACATATTATTGTGGAGTTCACCTGCTCAATCTGCTGCTGTCTGATGGGAGATTGAGGTGATAACCAGAATCAGGCTATTAGTTTTACAAGCAAGTTACAGCAGCCTCGTAATTTCTATATGACTTAGAGGTTTAAGCCGGCCTCAATGCACTGTTTAATTTGGCAACTATGTGGCAAATGAGGTTTAATGTTGATAAATGTAAAGTTATGCACATGGGGGCTAAGAATATGTATCATACATACTAGGGGGGAGTAAAACTGGGGGAATCCATTGTGGAGAAGGATTTGGGGGTTCTGGTAGATCATAAGCTTAATAATAGCATTCAATACCAAGCTGCGGTTTCCAAAGCAAAGTCCTTTCTTGTATAAGAGAGGTATGGACTCCAGAGAGAGACATTGTCTGTACAAATCATTAGTAAGAACTAATATGGAATATGCAGTTCAGTTTTGGGCCCCAGTTCTCAAAAAGGATATCGGGGAACTGGAGAAAGTGCAGAGAAGGGCAACCAAACTGATAAGAGGCATGGAGGAGCTCAGCTATGAGGAAACATTAAAGGAACTGAATCTATTCCCTCTTGGATATGATCGCCATGTACAAAAATACATAAGGCAGCCCTCAAAAAATCCACTTGCCTGCTCGCATTTTGCGAGTGGATTTTGAGGGCTGGCAAGGAAGGGCTGCCTGGGAGCGGGGGTGAGCCGGCAGCCTGTGTGGAATGGGTATCCTTCTCCCAGTGATCACGGAAGGGAAGAGAGAGAGAGAGAGAGCCGCCCGGGTGTTCAGAGCGCAGTGCAGGGAACACAGCGACAGCAGCTTTCATTTCAATAGCAGTGTTCCCCGCCGCTCGCTGTCAGATACAGCCCCTTGTCCTGGGACTTTGATAGACAGATCCCCCGTCCAATCCCAGTGATGGGGGATCTGTCAATCAATGTTCCCTGGCCAGGGGGCGGGGCTGTATATGATGTTGCGCGGCAGGAACACGGCTATTGAAATGGAAGCTGTTATCGCTGTGTTCCCCGCGCTGCGCTCTGAACACCTGGGCGGTTCTCCTGTTCCTCTCCTCCCCTGCACAGGTAGGCTGCATAGTGGACACAGGCTGAATGGTGGGCACAAGATTGCATTGGTGGGCAGAAGGCTGCATGGTGGACATAAGACTGCATTGGTGGACACAAGGCTGCATGGTGGACACAAGGCTGCATGGTGGACACAAGGCTGCATAGTGGACACAGGCTGAATGGTGGGCACAAGATTGCATTGGTGGGCAGAAGGCTGCATGGTAGACACAAGACTGCATTGGTGGACACAAGGCTGCATGGTGGACACAAGACTGCATTGGTGGGCACAAGGCTGCATGGTGGGCACAAAGCTGCATTGGTGCTCACAAGGCAGCATGGTGGGCACAAAGCTGCATTGGTGCTCACAAGGCAGCATGGTGGGCACAAAGCTGCATTGCTGGGCACAAGGCTGCATGGTGGACACAAAACTGCATTGGTGGGCACAAGGCTGCATTGGTGGGCACAAGGCTGCATGGTGGACACAAAGATGCATTGGTGGGCACAAGGCTACATGGTGGGCAAAAGGATGCATTGGGGGGCACAAGGCTGCATAGTGGACACAGGCTGAATGGTGGGCACATGGCTGCATGGTGGACACACGGCTGCATTGGTGGGCACAAGGTTGCATTGGTGGGCACAAGGCTGCATTGGTGGGAACAAGGCTGTATTGGTGGGCACAAGGCTGCATTGGTGGACACAAGGCTGTGTTGGTGGGCACAAGGCTGCATGGTGGAAACAAGGCTGCATTGGTGGACACTAGGCACAAGGCTGCATTGGTGGGCACATGGCTGCATTAGTGGGCACAAGGCTGCATTGGCTGCATTGGTGGACACAAGGCTGCATTGGGGGCCACTGGGCACAAGCCTGCATGGTGGACACAAAGCTGCATTGGTTGGCACAAGGCTGCATGGTGGGCACTGGGCTTTGTTGGTGGGCACAAGGCTGCATGGTGTAAACAAGGCTGCATTGGTGGGCACTGGGCACAAGGCTGCATTGGTGGACACTGGGCACAAGGCTGCATTGGTGGGCACAAAGCTGCATGGTGGACGCACGCAGCCTACACTAAAGACACCCCTCCCCTCCTCCACTTAGGACAGACCTTCCCTTCCTCCACTGAGAACACCCCTCTCCTCCTCAAATAAGGGCACCCCTTTCCCCTCCTTTACTGATAACTCCCCCTTCCCCACTGAGAATACCCTCCCCTCCCCTTCCTGCACTGAAGATATTATTGAGTATGGAGTATGGAAGACAACGTGGGATCATCATAATGGAGGGGAGGAACTATGGAGGACAATGTGGGATCATCATAATGGAGGGGAGGAACTGTGGTGGACAATGTGGGATCATCATAATGGAGGGGAGGAACTATGGAGGACAATGTGGGATCATCATAATGGAGGGGAGGAACTATGGAGGACAATGTGGGATCATCATAATGGAGGGGAGGAACTGTGGTGGACAATGTGGGATCATCATAATGGAGGGGAGGAACTATGGAGGACAATGTGGGATCATCATAATGGAGGGGAGGAACTGTGGTGGACAATGTGGGATCATCATTAAGGAGGGGGGCTATGGAGGAAAATGTTGGGTACTGTAAAATAAAAGGAGAGCCCATGTGAACAATTTGGGGTCACTGTTTTGAGGGGGACCATGGGGAACAATGAGTAGTCATTATGGGGGGGGGGGGGGCAGTGCAGGGCACATAGGAGGGGGTGACAAGGAACAGATTTCTATTTCTTTTCACTTTTCCAAAACAATGTGTAGCGCTGGTAGATTTATGATCTACTCACTGATAGGTAAATTTAGTAACTTGTTCGTTAGGGAAGTTATATTTGCCTCTGTTCCAGCTTGGCTGACGTTGCGTGTGGTTCCATACTGAGCCGGTGGGTGTCGCTGTTACCACTGGTTAGTGTTGGAAGGGCACCGTGTCTAAGCGTATGGGTGCTCCTCTGTCCTGGAGACAACTCGGTGGAGGTGGTCCTCCGAGTTGCATTCTGGGAGAGGGTATTTATGGGACAGACGCCATATTTTGGGGTTCGTTTTACAGCCACCTGCTGGCCCTCCTGGCCAACAGGTATGCGTTAGTGCTACCTTGTGGTCCTCCGTTCCGGAGGCCCACGTCGCTGAGGCGTGTGGGTGGGCCCAGAAGCATGTCTGGGGCCTACCACAGCAGCCGAGGAATGGTCCTGAGCTGTCTATCCAGAGTGAAGAAGCTGGACGACCGAGAAGATCCCAGGGGAGGACCCATCATGGAAGGATCACGCGGAGTGCTGGTCTGGAGAGGGGCCTGGTGACTCGGTTGGAGGACGTATCCTAAGGTAGTTCCACGGCGTGGTGCTACCGGGTTGGCTTGGAGGTCCAAGTGCTGTGTCTGACATTTACCGCAAAATTTAACATATCCTGTGGCAGAGGATCGTATGGATTCATTTCAAGCAAGTCTGTGGCAGAGACTTTTGTTCATGCTACATACTGGCTGCTAGACAAGTGAGAGAGGCCTATCCAGGCCAGCAAAGATTGTGTCCCACAAGGGGATCGCATCCGATTACAATATTCAACTTTAAAGGACGTTCTCAAGAATCTTAGAGAAAGGTATTTGAGTTTCCCTGTAGCTTCCCTCCTGCCTCTTTCCTGCTACTTCCTTCGTTACTTGGTTCAATAAAGCATTGAAAACTTACTCAAGTGTTGGTGCTTAAATCGTCCAGAGGTAAACTCAACGGAACCCTAGACCCAGTGCCGGTGAAGCAGGGGTGTCGAGAGTGAAGGTAACAAGCCAGTTTAAATCAGCAGCTCCACCGAGAGTTATTGCTACAAATGTAATAGGAGGACACACCCAAACCTTCCATTTAGTGTGTATGGGATCGGGCAGATCCTTGTACTATGTAGATGATGGAAGATGGAAAGGAGATTGTACAATCAGATTGTATAGTGTATGGTCACCTTTAGGGCTCATTCACACCTACAGTTACTCTGGACATACACGAGGAGATTTTCAAATGAACGTCTGTATGAACATTGACACCAAAGTCTCCTCAGTACCTCCAATGATGAATGTTGTTCTCATTACTTGGAAACAATCGTGTGTTTGGAATGATTGGACTTTCCTGAATGAAATCTCATTCACTGCTAGAAATTTCTTCATTCCAGAAACATTTTCCATCCGACTCCTTCCAATTTCCTCATCACCGCCATCACACACTTCCATTTCCCTCCACTAACCATAAGAGAATGGAGGGAAGGATCTTCCAATGAAAAGATTGGAAGGAGATTGTACGAGTGTATGGGCAGCTGAACAAGGCGATGTTCCCGATGTTCTATGGCTTCCGTCACCATCAAAGAAAACAATGTGAGGTTGTATTGTTTGTGCCGATCGTTCCCACACCTTGTATAATATTACAAAGAGCCTATAGAATTCTATAGAAGAGAGCCTAACACCTCATTACACCGCACAACAGCGCCCCCCACACTGCACACCAGAGAACACGCATTATACACACAATATCATGGGCTGTGTGCTGTGACTGAGCCCCAATGTTACCACCCCTCTCCCCTCCCCCTCTACTGGAATTGTCCAATCCTGTCCTCTAATATTAGAGAGAGTGTCTGTACTTCTCATTATATGTAACCGCCCCTCCCCCATACACACCCCAACCCAACTTCTCACCCCTCCCCCATACACAGCCCTCCCCAACAAATCACCCCTCCCCCATACACACCCCTAACCCACTTCTCAGCCCTCCCCCATACACAGCCCTCCCCAACTTATCACCTCTCCCCCATACACATCCTTCCCCGACTTCTCACCCCTCCCTCATACACAGCCCTCCCCAACTTCTCACCCCTCCCCCATACACAGCCCTCCCCGACTTCTCACCCCTCCCCCATACACACCCCTCCCCAACTTCTCACCCCTCCCCCATACACATCCCTCCCCGACTTCTCACCCCTCCCCCATACACATTCCTCCCCGACTTCTCACCCCTCCCCCATACACATTCCTCCCCGACTTCTCACCCCTCCCCCATACACAGCCCTCCCTGACTTCTCACCCCTCCCCCATACACAGCCCTCCCCGACTTCTCACCCCTCCCCCATACACAGCCCTTCCCACCTTCTCACCCCTCCCCCATACACAGCCCTCCCCGACTTCTCACCCCTCCCCCATACACAGCCCTTCCCACCTTCTCACCCCTCCCCCATACACAGCCCTTCCCACCTTCTCACCCCTCCCCCATACACAGCCCTCCCTGACTTCTCACCCCTCCCCCATTCACACCCCTCCCCAACTTCTCACCCCTCCCACATACACACCCCTCCCTGACTTCTCACCCCTCCCCCATACACAGCCCTCCCCGACTTCTTACCCCTCCCCCATACACCCCTCCCCGACTTCTCACCCCTCCCCCATACACACCCCTCCCCAACTTCTCACCCCTCCCCCATACACATCCCTCCCTGACTTCTCACCCCTCCCCCATACACAGCCCCTCCCCAACTTCTCACCCCTCCCACATACACACCCCTCCCCAACTTCTCACCCCTCCCACATACACACCCCTCCCTGACTTCTCACCCCTCCCCCATACACAGCCCTCCCCGACTTCTTACCCCTCCCCCATACACACCCCTCCCCGACTTCTCACCCCTCCCCCATACACACCCCTCCCCGACTTCTCACCCTTCCCCCATACACAGCCCTCCCCAGCTTCTCACCCCTCCATCATACACAGCCCTCCCTGACTTCTCACCCCTCCCCCATACACATCCCTCCCCGACTTCTCACCCCTCCCCCATACACAGCCCTCCCCCATACACAGCCCTCCCCGACTTCTCACCCCTCCCCCATACACATCCCTCCCCGACTTCTCACCCCTCCCCCATACACAGCCCTCCCCGACTTCTTACCCCTCCCCCATACACACCCCTCCCCGACTTCTCACCCCTCCCCCATACACACCCCTCCCCGACTTCTCACCCCTCCCCCATACACACCCCTCCCCGACTTCTCACCCCTCCCACATACACACCCCTCCCTGACTTCTCACCCCTCCCCCATACACAGCCCTCCCCAACTTCTCACCCCTCCCCCATACACATCCCTCCCTGACTTCTCACCCCTCCCCCATACACAGCCCCTCCCCAACTTCTCACCCCTCCCCCATACACAGCCCTCCCCGACTTCTCACCCCTCCCCCACACACAGCCCTCCCCGACTTCTCACCCCTCCCCCATACACAGCCCTCCCTGACTTATCACCCCTCCCCCATACACAGCCCTCCCTGACTTATCACCCCTCCCCCATACACAGCCCTCCCCGACTTCTCACCCCTCCCCCATACACACCCCTCCCCGACTTCTCACCCCTCCCACATACACACCCCTCCCTGACTTCTCACCCCTCCCCCATACACAGCCCTCCCCAACTTCTCACCCCTCCCCCATACACATCCCTCCCTGACTTCTCACCCCTCCCCCATACACAGCCCCTCCCCAACTTCTCACCCCTCCCCCATACACAGCCCTCCCCGACTTCTCACCCCTCCCCCACACACAGCCCTCCCCGACTTCTCACCCCTCCCCCATACACAGCCCTCCCTGACTTATCACCCCTCCCCCATACACAGCCCTCCCTGACTTATCACCCCTCCCCCATACACAGCCCTCCCCGACTTCTCACCCCTCCCCCATACACAGCCCTCCCCGACTTCTCACCCCTCCCCCATAGACAGCTCTGGGAACTGTGGGATCTACAAACTATGGGCTATTTACTGGAATTTACGCAGCTTTTACTTTCTGTTTATCACATTTTTTGAGGTACTAAAATGACAGGACAGTATAAACACCCCCAAATGACCTCTTTCTGGAAAGTGGACACCCCAAGATATTTACTGGGAGGTATGATTAGTTCATGGAAGATTACATTTTTTCCCTCAAGTTTTAGAAAATGACAAAACTATTGTTTTTTTACACAAACCCCAAAACCCATTCTGGTCCTCAGGATATCACATTTGTGAGACTTTGTGGGAGCCGCGTACAGATGGAGAAAACCAACGACCACCTACAGACTTTCAAAGGACGTAATTCCCTCACTTCATTTCCTGACTACCTATCAGTTGTTGAGTCCCTAAAATGTAAGAACAGATCAGACACCCCCCAAATGACTCCTTTTTGGAGGGTAGACACTCCAAGGCAGGGCAGCCATCAGAAATTTTTGGGCCCCTTACACAGCTTTAGGCCTGAGCCCCCCCCCCGAGCCTGACCACCAACATTCCCCAGGGCTTGTCCACGGGCCATCCTACCGAATCCACACACTGGCCACCTCACCTGTACGCACTCAGCCCCCCCACAATCCTGTATATATGTCAGCCCCCCCACATACCTGTATATATGTCAGCCCCCCCACATACCTGTATATATGTCAGCCCCCCCACATACCTGTATATATGTCAGCCCCCCCACATACCTGTATATATGTCAGCCCCCCCCACATACCTGTATATATGTCAGCCCCCCCCCACATACCTGTATATATGTCAGCCCCCCACATACCTGTATATATGTCAGCCCCCCACACACACCTGTATATATTCAGCCCCCCACACACACATCTGTATATATGTCAGCCCCCCCCCACATACCTGTATATATGTCAGCCCCCCCACATACCTGTATATATGTCAGCCCCCCCCACATACCTGTATATATGTGAGCCCCCCCACACACATGTATATATGTCAGCCCCCCAACACACACTTGTATATATGTCAGCCCCCCCACATACCTGTATATATGTGAGCCCCCCCACACACATGTATATATGTCAGCCCCCCAACACACACTTGTATATATGTCAGCCCCCCCATATACCTGTATATATGTCAGCCCCCCCACATACCTGTATATATGTCAGCCCCCCAACACACAACTGTATATATGTCAGCCCCCCCATATACCTGTATATATGTCAGCCCCCCCACATACCTGTATATATGTCAGCCCCCCAACACACAACTGTATATATGTCAGCCCCCCCATATACCTGTATATATGTCAGCCCCCCACATACCTGTGTATTTGTCAGCCCCCAACACACAACTGTATATATGTCAGCCCCTCACATACCTGTATATATGTCAGCCCCCCCACATACCTGTATATATGTCAGCCCCCCCCACACACCTGTATATATGTCAGCGCCCCACACACACCTGTATATATGTCAGCCCCCCCACACACACCTGTATATATGTCAGCCCCCCCACACACCTGTATATATGTCAGCACCCCCCCACACACACACACACCTGTATATATGTCAGCCCCCCCACACACAACTGTATATATTTCAGCCCCCCACACACCTGTATATATGTCAGCACCCCCCCACACACCTGTATATATGTCAGCACCCCCCCCACGCACACCTGTATATATGTCAGCCCCCCACACACAACTGTATATATGTCAGCCCCCCACACACCTGTATATATGTCAGCCCCCACACACACCTGTATATATGTCAGCCCCCACACACCTGTTTATATGTCAGCGCCCCCCACACACACACCTGTATATATGTCAGCCCCCCACACACAACTGTATATATGTCAGCCCCCCAACACACAACTGTATATATGTCAGCCCCCCAACACACAACTGTATATATGTCAGCCCCCACACACCTGTATATATGTCAGCCCCCCCAACACACAACTTTATATATGTCATCCCCCCACACACACCTGTATATATGTCAGCCCCCACACACCTGTATATATGTCAGCCCCCCCACACACAACTTTATATATGTCATCCCCCCCACACACACCTGTATATATATGTCAACCCCCCACACACACCTGTATATATGTCAGCCCCCACACCTGTATATATGTCAGCCCCCCTCACACCTGTATATATGTCAGCCCCCCACACACACACCTGTATATATGTCAGCCCCCCCACACACACCTGTATATATGTCAGTCCCCCACACACAACTGTATATATGTCAGCTCCCCCCCACACACACCTGTATATATGTCAGCCCCCACATACCTGTATATATGTCAGCCCCCCACACACAGCTGTATATATGTCAGCCCTCCCACACACAACTGTATATATGTCAGCCCCCCTCACACCTGTATATATGTCAGCGCCCCACAAACACCTGTATATATGTCAGCCCCCCACACACCTATATATATGTCAGCCCCCCACACACCTGTATATATGTCAACCCCCACACACACCTGTATATATGTCTGCCCCCCCACACACACACCTGTATATATGTCAGCCCCCACACACCTGTATATATGTCAACCCCCCACACACACCTGTATATATGTCAGCCCCCCACACACAATTGTATATATGTCTGCCCCCACACACCTGTATATATATCAGCCCCCCCACACAACTTTATATATGTCAGCCCCCACATACCTGTATATATTTCAGCCCCCCCACACACACCTGTATATATGTCAGCCCCCCCACACACAACTGTATATATGTCAGCCCCCACACCTGTATATATGTCAGCCCCCCACACACACCTGTATATATGTCAGCCCCCCACACACACCTGTATATATGTCAGCCCCCACACACAACTTTATATATGTCAGCCCCCCACATATCTGTATATATGTCAGCCACCCCACACACACTCCTGTATATATGTCAGCCCCCCCAAACACCTGTATATATGTCAGCCACCCCACACACACACCTGTATATATGTCAGTCCCCCCACACACAACTTTATATAAGTCAGCCCCCACATACCTGTATATATGTCAGCCACCACATACCTGTATATATGTCAGCCCCCCACACACAACTGTATATATGTCAGCCCCGCACACACCTGTATATATGTCAGCCCCCCCATGCACCTGTATATATGCCAGCCCCCCACACACACACCTGTATTTATGTCAGCCCCCCACACACAACTGTATATATGTCATCCCCCCACACACACCTGTATATATGTCATCCCCCCACACACACCTGTATATATGTCAGTCCCCCCACACACAACTTTATATAAGTCAGCCCCCACATACCTGTATATATGTCAGCCACCACATACCTGTATATATGTCAGCCCCCCACACACAACTGTATATATGTCAGCCCCGCACACACCTGTATATATGTCAGCCCCCCCATGCACCTGTATATATGCCAGCCCCCCACACACACACCTGTATATATGTCAGCCCCCCCATGCACCTGTATATATGCCAGCCCCCCACACACACACACCTGTATATATGTCATCCCCCCACACACACCTGTATATATGTCATCCCCCCACACACACCTGTATATATGTCATCCCCCCACACACACCTGTATATATGTCAGCCCCCCCATGCACCTGTATATATGCCAGCCCCCCACACACACACCTGTATATATGTCAGCCCCCCACACACAACTGTATATATGTCAGCCCCCACACACAATTGTATATATGTCAGCCCCCCCACACACAACTGTATATATGTCAGCCCCCCACACACAACTGTATATATGTCAGCCCCCCCACACACAACTGTATATATGTCAGCCCCCCACACACACACCTGTATATATGTCAGCCCCCCACACTCAACTGTATATATGTCAGCCCCCCCACACACAACTGTATATATGCCAGCCCCCACACATGTATATATGTCAGCCCCCCCACGCTCCTGTATACAGTTGGGACAGAAAGTATTCAGGCCCCCTTACATTTTTCACTCTTTGTTATATTGCAACCATTTGCTAAAATCATTTAAGTTCATTTTTTTCCTCATGAATGTACACACAGCACCCCATATTGTACACACAGCACCCCATATTGTACACACAGCACCCCATATTGTACACACAGCCCCCCATATTGTACACACAGCACCCCATATTGTACACACAGCACCCCATATTGTACACACAGCACCCCATATTGTACACACATCACCTCATATTGTACACACAGCACCCCATATTGTACACACAGCACCCCATATTGTACACACAGCTCCCCATATTGTACACACAGCACCCCATATTGTACACACAGCACCCCATATTGTACACACAGCACCCCATATTGTACACACAGCACCCCATATTGTACACACAGCTCCCCATATTGTACACACAGCACCCCATATTGTACACACAGTACCTCATATTGTACACACAGCACCTCATATTGTACACACAGCACCCCATATTGTACACACAGCCCCCCATATTGTACACACATCACCTCATATTGTACACACAGCACCTCATATTGTACACACAGCACCCCATATTGTACACACAGCACCCCATATTGTACACACAGCACCCCATATTGTACACACAGCACCCCATATTGTACACACAGCACCCCATATTGTACACACAACACCTCATATTGTACACACAGCACCCCATATTGTACACACAGCACCCCATATTGTACACACAGCACCCCATATTGTACACACAGCACCTCATATTGTACACACAGCCCCCCATATTGTACACACAGCACCTCATATTGTACACACAGCACCCCATATTGTACACACAGCACCCCATATTGTACACACAGCACCTCATATTGTACACACAGCACCCCATATTGTACACACAGCACCCCATATTGTACACACAGCACCCCATATTGTACACACAGCACCCCCATATTGTACACACAGCACCCCATATTGTACACACAGCACCTCATATTGTACACACAGCTCTCCATATTGTACACATAGCACCCCATATTGTACACACAGCACCCCATATTGTACACACAACACCCCATATTGTACACACAGCACCCCATATTGTACACACAACACCTCATATTGTACACACAACACCCCATATTGTACACACAGCACCCCATATTGTACACACAGCACCCCATATTGTACACACAGCACCCCATATTGTACACACAGCACCCCTATATTGTACACACAACACCCCATATTGTACACACAGCACCCCATATTGTACACACAACACCTCATATTGTACACACAGCACCCCATATTGTACACACAGCACCTCATATTGTACACACAGCACCCCATATTGTACACACAGCACCTCATATTGTACACACAGCACCCCATATTGTACACACAGCACCCCGTATTGTACAAACAGCACCTCATATTGTACACACAGCACCCCATATTGTACACACAGCACCCCATATTGTACACACAGCACCTCATATTGTACACACAGCACCCCATATTGTACACACAGCCCCCCATATTGTACACACAGCACCTCATATTGTACACACAGCACCCCATATTGTACACACAGCACCCCATATTGTACACACAGCACCCCATATTGTACACACAGCTCCCCATATTGTACACACAGCACCTCATATTGTACACACAGCACCCCATATTGACAGAAAAACACAGAATTGTTGACATTTTTGCAGATTTAATAAAAAAGAAAAACTGAAATATCACATGGTCCTAAGTATTCAGACCCTTTGCTGTGACACTCATATATATAACTCAGGTGCTGTCCATTTCTTCTGATCATCCTTGAGATGGTTCTACACCTTCATTTGAGTCCAGCTGTGTTTGACTTTCACTACTAGAACAAATTGCGGGGAGACATTGTGTTAGGATCTGACACAGGCGGCCTCCAGGTCGGGGTACTCATCTTGATTCACAAAAACCTTGAATGTGAAGTATAGACTCCGACAGCCAGGGACGTCTTATTACCGTTCACATCCATTTGGGTGACAGAGAGCTTATGTTCTCTAACATCTATGTGCCTAACAACCCTGGGAAACAATTCTTTGGAGACCTATCCACAAGGCTTCTGAATTTCCCAAATATCCAACATGTAGTAGGTGGGGATTTCAGCTCCACAATGTACATGACAGATCCACTCCTAAATGACCACAAAAGCAGTGCATAACTCGGACCAAACCTTCTTTGCCTCCACTATGGAATCCTTCCACTTAACTGACACTTGGCGTCTCTCCCACCCAGTGGACAGATTCACGTTTTATTCTTCTCCTCACAAAGTTTTCACCAGAATTAACTATATTTTTTGTACAGATAACATAATCCCGATGATATCAGAGACAGAGATACATGAAATAGCCATTTCAGACCATGTCCCAGTATTGATGCTTGACATAACAGACTCCAAACCTAACCCTCGCCTATGGCGTTTCCTGTCATATTTTTATAACAACGCCGACTTCCAGACATACATGGACCCGGCATGAAAGGAATTTGTCTCTGCAAATTCATCTCATGCTGACAATCTTAACCTCTATTGGGATACAGGCAAGGCCTATCTTTGGGGGTTGGATCATCTCCTACGCTGCCTCCTATATGAAAAATGCCTTATCTAGCAATAGGGAAGCATGTTCCCGTCTCAGGGGGTCTGAGCAATCTCTTTCCTCCCAAAACTCCCCCGAAAATAGAGACCTATGGCAAAAAGCCAAAAACGACTTTGACACATGGGCCGATATTCTGGAGCTGACCACACGAGCACACAGAGACGCCACACTATACAAATACGGTAATAAAGCAGGTAAGCTTCTTGCAAGACTTTGCAAAGGACCACATAGTCCCACTCTTATTAGTGAATAAAAAAAGGGGGAAAAGAAAACGGAACACCGTTTATACAGAGGTAGAGAATCCACTGACTCACCTGTGTTGTGTGGTTGTGCTTTTAATGATTAGCATAAATTAAATTGAGATAGTGAGACTGTGGGAAGGTATGACCCACCTGACAAATGTCATTATAGACACGGAGTAAGGTGGGTTCAACTGTCTCTTGGAGAGTCTTGTAGAATTCTCCTGTGAATCCGTCAGGACTCGGGGCTTTGCTGGGGGCTAGCAGAGGAATTGTTGTGGAAAGTTCAGAGCTAGAAATAGGTGCGTTTAGGGATCTGTGTTGGGAGAGAGTCATCACCACTAGGTCAAGTTTTTCAAGGAATTTTAGAGTAGTGCTGCTTTTGATGGGGTCTGGGGCATATAAGGAGGAATGAGGTGTCGTGTGAACGGACCCTGACAAGTCAAATAGGGCAGTAATAAGTGTGGAACCACACTATCAAAAAGAAAAGCACCATAAGCCAAGCAGTTTGAATTGAATAATTTATTAATGAAGTCTGTGTAAATGACAGACTTCCTAAATAGGACACCTTTATACTTTTAGAAAACATAAAACATATACATTTGTACAAAACATTGTTAAAAAGACAATCCGGAGTATCAACCCACATGCTGGAAATTTAAAGATAAAGATAATTATCTCAGATATCAAAAAACTATAGGAACTCCCACTGAGAAGAGGTACCAATTGCCAAAATGATATTGAAGACAAAGGGATCTCTTTAATGACCAAGATCAAGTTCAAAAATGGCCAAAAAATGGAGTCAACTATAGACACTGATTCTATCAAGTCCTGATGGAGGTAACGTTCCGTGTATAGTAATATCTCCTTGTAATCATGTGTATTGTAATTGGTCATTGATTTAAAGCAGCAAATATTTCCTCAATATAGATATTGAGTGGTTGTGGCAAAACACAATAAATGTTGATGAAAGAATGTGGCAGTTTTGTAGTACAGACCATTCCTTATAAATTTCACTGTGAAGATAGCAATAGATAAATAAATCCTTGATTAACCACTTCAGCCCCGGAAGATTTTACCCCCTTCCTAACCAGAACATTTTTTGCGATTCGGCACTGCGTCGCTTTAACTGACAATTGCACGGTCATGCGACGTTGTACCCAAACAAACTAGGGGGGATGGGCTTCAACTCACATGACAGAGATCACTGCTCCCGATGGAGCAGTAGATCTCTGTCATGTCACTAGGCAGAACGGGGAAATCCCCGTTCTGCGGCTCCATGACACGATCATCGGGAGACAGGCAGACATTGAGTCTGCCGGTCCCGTGGGCACGGTCACGCTGTACGTGGCAGGTACGCGCCCGCTAGCCCCGCCGAATAAAGGGGACATACAGGTACGCCCATTTGCCCACCGCTGCCATTGTACCGAGGTATATCGGCGTGCAGCAGTCGGCAATGGTTAGAGAGAATTGGAGACGGCTGATGTGGAATCCTGCTTGTGTTTTCAAGACAGCAGTTTTCTTTATTTCAGTGGATACAGATCACAGTGTCTGCAGATGTATTCATTTCACAGTGGCTGAAGTAATGGATCATCATTTTTCCAGTCAAAAACTCAGCAATTCAGGGTTGTTTAAAACAGTATAAATGGCTAATTGCCTGAGAAAGTCCTCACTGTTACTCTGTTTCAGTAAAGCTGGGGTTCAATGAACCAGTGATAGGATCTGTTAGATGATGGCCACGGAGCTGTATTTCAATCCTTCAAGGTTATCTACACATAAAGTTGCTGTAAATGAGGTTTTGCTAGGTAATAATATTTTACAATCCCTTTGTCAATTCTTAGTGTTGCTCTATAAAGCCAGAGACATAGCAGGCCAGCCGGCCTATCTTAGAGTCCCTTTTCAGAGATCTTATGGCTTGTGTGTGGGTTCCATTGCCGGATTGAATAATATGATGACGTCACTTGATTGACGCGTTTCGTCCTCCAATCAGAGGACCTCTTCAGAATAGGGAGGGGTTATGCAGATGCTGCTTTTATCTTCCTTATTTTAGACTTCAATTAGCTAATTGTCATCATGTTTTTCCACTTAGATCAATTACATACAGATTAGGCATCAACAGTGGTGGACGGTTTAGCATGCTCTTGTATAAGTGATAATGCCATCTTGTGGCCAAACTTCATATCTCACTGAGTTTATTTAATCTCTCATATGGTATGTCCAAAAAACATTTAAGAATTATTTTATCACCTTCAAAGATTGTGATAGTCTAAACTGGTAATACCAGAGAACTAGTAAGATAAGTACAAAAGTAATAGAAAAAATATGCCTAATCTGTATGTACTTGATCTAAGTGGAAAAACATGATGACAATTAGCTTAATTGGGAGCTCATTTAAGTCCAAACTAAGGAAGGTAAAAGGAGCATCTGCATAACCCCTCCCTATTCTGAAGAAGTCCTCTGATTGGAGGATGAAACGCGTCAATCGAGTGATGTCATCACATTATTCAATCCTGCAATGGAACCCACACACAAGCCTTAAGATCTCTGAAAAGGGACTCTAAGATAGGCCGGCTGGCCTGCTCTGTCTCTGGCTTTATAGAGCAACACTGGGCATTGACAAAGGGATTGTAAACTATTATTACCTAGCAAAACCTCATTTACAGCAACTTTATTTGAAGATAACCTTGAAGGATTGAAATACAGCTCCGTGGCCATCATCTAACAGATCCTATCATTGGCTCATTGAACCCCAGCTTTACTGAAACAGCGTAACAGTGAGGACTTTCTCAGGCAATTGGCCATTTATTCTGTTTTAAACAACCCTGAATTGCTGAGTTTTTGACTGGAAAAATGATGATCCATTACGTCAGCCCCTGTGAAATGAATACATCTGCAGACACTGTGATCTGTATCCACTGAAACAAATAAATCCGCTGTCTTGAAAACACAAGCAGGATTCCACATCAGCCGTCTTTAATTCTCTCTAATCAAGGATTTAGTATCTATTGCTATCTTCACAGTGAAATGTATAAGGAATGGTCTGTACTACAAAACTGCCACATTCTTTCATCAACATTTATTGTGTTTTGCCACAACCACTCAATATCTATATTGAGGAAATATTTGCTTCTTTAAATCAATGACCAATTACAATACACATGATTACAAGGAGATATTACTATACACGGAACGTTACCTCCATCAGGACTTGATAAAATCAGTGTCTATAGTTGACTCCATTTTTTGGCCATTTTTGAGCTTGATCTTGGTCATTAAAGCGGGGGTCCACCTATCTATCGTTTTTTTTTTTTTAAGTTCATTCACAAACTTTTCTTCTCAGCATTACATACTCACATATTGTGTGTAATATGTCTGCCTGTGTCAGATTTCGTTGGAAAGAATAACTTATATTATCATCTAGGCAAGGAAGAGAATAGATATAGATATTGTTCAAAATTTGGGTGGAACCCCGCTTTAAAGAGATCCCTTTGTCTTCAATAACATTTTGGCAAATGCTACGTCTGCTCAGTGTGCACTTTATCATAGATGGGAATTTGTATAGTTTTTTGATATCTGAGATAATTATCTGTATCATTAAATTTCCAGCATGTGGGTTGATACTCCGCATTGTCTTTTTAACAATGTTTTGTACATGTTATATGTTTTATGTCTTTTTGGATAAAGGTGTCCTATTAAGGAAGTCTGTCATTTACACAGACTTCATTAATAAATTATTCAAACTGCTTGGTTTATGGTGCTTTTCTTTTTGATAGCGTGGTTCCACACTTATTACTGCCCTAGGAGACTCGTTAGGGTCCGTTTACACGACACCTCAGGAGGTCAGTAAGGTCATGAAAAAAATGTATTCCTCTTTATACGCCCCAGACCCTATCGAAAGCAGCACTACTCTAAAATTCCTTGAAAAACTTGACCTAGTGGTGATTACTCTCTCCCAACTCAAATCCCTAAAAGCGCCTATTTCTAGCTCTGAACTTTCCACAACAATTACCCCGCTAGCCCCCAGCAAAGCCCCGGGTCACAGGGGAATTCTACAAGACTCTCCAAGAGACAGTTGAACCCACCTTACTCCGTGTCTATAATGACATTTGTCAGGTGGGTCGTCATACCTTCCCACAGGAAATCAAGCCATAATCAAACTACTGGCAAAAAAAAGGAAAAGACCCCCTTGAACCGGGCTCATACAGACCTATCTCACTATTGAATCTGGATGTCAAGACCCTCTCAAAAATTGTTGCCACCAGACTTGCCAATATTATCCCCACTTTGATACACCCAGCCTAGTCAGGCTTTGTAAAAGGGAGAACAGCCATATTAAATATCCGCAAGGTGCTTTTGGTCTTAGAACATGCTAAAAGCCACCCAAGTGGAGATTTTGCTATCATCACTCTGAACACAGAAAAAGCCTTCAACAACGTCAACTTTAATTGGCTCTCACTGGTCTTGAACAAGATGGGCTTCACAGGCTCTTTCAACCACCATGTCAATTCTATGTACACCTCTCCCGCAGCCAACCTGGTGGTGGCAGGTCTCCTCACCAATGAATTCCGCCTATAGAAAAAGGTACAAGACAAGGGTGCCCCCTATCACTCTTGCTCTTCAACTTGCCAGCACTGGAACCCCTTTCTAGATATCTAAAAAGCCAAGCCCCGATACACGGGATACATATAGGCGACCACGATCTGCGTACAGCTCTTTTCACAGACAATGTACTTATTATTTTTTGCCAATCCCTCCCTTGACATGATCACTATTAAAAAGTGATTTGATGAATTCAGACTCCACTCGGGCCTGCGCATCAACTATAATAAGAGCAAAACCCTTCCCTTGGGCTCCTATACAAACTCCCTCTGGTCATACCACTCACCCTTCACTATAGCTAAATCTCATATCACATACTTGGGTATCAAGATAGGGACAGTTCCTTCTTCCTTGTACACCTTAAACTATCCTTCTTTAATTACCAAAATCACTCAAGAATTGGAAAACAGGATGGATCTGCCTCTTTCGCTACTGGGAAGATGCCACCTACTTAAGAAAGTCAGGTTTGCCTGTTTACTCTACCTTCTTCAAACTATACCTCTACTGATATACAGCTGTTAAATAAAGCCATTTCCAAATTTATTTGGCAAAAAAAGAGACCATGTATAGCTTTACCTAAACTACATCTTCCCAGAGGTGAGGGGGGCATTAGTCTCCCAAATATCAGGGCGTACAATCTATCCTGCCTACTGAGAATAGGCCTGGACTGGACAATGAAGACTTCTCGCTACTCCAACTTCTCTTCCGAATCAGCAATGGCCCACCCATACTCATTGGTGGCCATACTACACTGCAAATGGAAATCAATCTGATCAGACTTGCAACACAACCTTCTTCTACGAGATACAGCTATAGCATGGAGGGAAGTAAGCAAGTGCTTAAATCTCTTCCCCTTCATCTCCAGGCACCTACCAATTCAAAGAAACCCCAGCTTTCCTCCGGGGATGGAACACCCAATATACACCTTATGGCAACCAAATTGCCTTACTGAATTCTCCTCTCTCTGTGACACAGAAACAGGCGCACCATATGCCTTTCCGGAACATAGCTGAAAAATTCTCTCTGCCAAATTCCCATGTCTTCTGCTACTGGCAATGTGTCAACTTCATCCGCACCTCATACAGGGAGGGTGGTAAGAGAGTTAGGACATCAATAACGGATCGTCTACTCCAAGAAGGATCTTACACCATCTTGGACATATATAAACTTCTGATCAGCAAGATCAACTCCCCTTTTTTGTTCTCATCCGCAGCAAATTAGGGTAAGGACTTTCCGGATCCAGAGCTCTCGGACAAAATTCTGCAGGGATACAACAAAGTCCTCCGGCTGATACCTTGCGAACTATGGAGGGAAACACAAATTAAAATAATCCATCGTGCACACATACCTTTCCATCTGGTAAAAAACAATCCTCACTTGGCCTTATGCCCTCTCTGCCCCCAGCAAAGACCCATCCTAACTCACTGCTTTTGGTCATGCACATACATCTCCGCTTTTTGGGATCAAACCATATCCTTCATTCAAGGAATTACCCTGCTTTATCTTCCTAAAGACCCTCTTCTTCTCACCTTTGGGTATTGGGACAATCAGCTGTTGACTTGGTCATCCAATGTGAAGACCTAACACATAAATTGGATCTTAATCTGTCTCTTGTGACTCGGAGAGCAATACTAAAAAATTGGATCTCCCTCACGTCCAAAACGTTCTCAGATAAAACAGGAACTACTACTGCTGCTCCACAAAGAGAAATTGAACACAGATTTCAATCACTCAGCCGCCAAACAACGCTTCCTCCTATGTTAGCAGGCTTTCATAAAACGCAACAACATCCCCAGACGCACTTAAGAACCTTTGCAGTCCTTTCGTTTACAATGAGGATCTCCACGCACACTACGACAAGGACGACACCTCTTGAGCTCTTTCTCATCCCCCTTCCTCTTTCCAGGGATCTAACCATCCAAAATCACTCCCTCACTGGCATACTGGCCAGTAAATATCGGGACTTCTTATTACTATTGTTTGGTACCATTGCTTCATATGTAGTACCCAAGGGAAGCAGTTGCAGGCCCCACCTTCTATGCCCCCCCCCTTAGCTGGGCAATCCAGGATAGAAGATCCATCCAGTCATACCTGGTTCTCGGTTATTCTGTTTGATGTACTATTGTAGGCATGTTTTTGTTTTAGCTCTTCTTTTCTTTCATTGCACCCCTTGTCTCCTTCCGCCATGGGAGACCAGGGTACAATAAATGTACACTCACCTACTTACATTATTATACAGCACTATAGTCCCTTACTTACTTATTTGCTTGCTTACTTTACTTAAGTACATACTTATTTACTTACTCAATCCCTCTCTAATGCCGTATACACACAAGCGGACTTCTCGTCTCCCTGAACTCCGAAGGACTTTTCAACGGAGTTCCGACGAAACGGACTTGCCTACACATGATCACACCAAAGTCTGATCGTTTCGAACATGATGACATACGTCTGGACTAGAATAAGGAAGTTCATAGCCAGTAGCCAATCGCTGCTCTTGCGTCGTTTTTGGTTCGTCGGTCCATACAGTCGAACTGATTTTTCGATAGGAATCGAGTCCGTCGGAAAGATTTTAAACATGTCTTATTTATAGGTCTGTCGGAATTTTCGACAGAAAAGATCCGACGAAGGTCCGATGAAGCCCACACATGATCGGAATGTCCGACGGAATCGTTCCATCAGATCTTTTCTGCCGGAAAGTGCGCTCGTGTGTACGCGGCATAAGAGTGCACTGTTACACCCTACTAGTAGGATCTTGCTATTGTTCATTTTATGGTTTAAACTTCTGTAAACAACACTCTGAAAAATGTGTTTCTGGTGACATGGAGTCCCTCCTGTCACTATATCTTTGTAACATAAAAATCTTCAATAAATTCTATTGAAAAAATAATGATATATATATATATATATATATATATATATATATATATATATATATATATATATATATATATATATGAAAAAAATAAAAACCCCAGTGGTGATCAAATAGCACCAAAAGAAAGCTCTATTTGTGTGAAAAAAATTATATAAATGTCATTTGGGTACGGGCTTCCATGACCGCACATTTACCAGTTAAAATAGTGCAGTGCTTAATAGGAAAAAATGTCCTGATCATGAAGGAGGGAAAACCTTCCAGAGCTGAAGTGGTTAACACAGTGATATCCTATGATAGTCAGCTCCATCTAGTGGTCATAATGAGGTATTTTTCTTGAAAGGCCCCAATCAGTAAAAAAATACAACAATACCGCACTATGGTCACTAGAGGGAACCAATGATCATAGGAAATCACTGAATGAGATAAAATATGGACAACATTCATCACAGCTGGGTGAATTCTTGTCATATTCATTAAACAACTAAAAAAAAAATGAGAACACTAAGTGTTTGCAAAGCTTACATCACAAAATGTATCAATGAAAGGCAATAACTCCATTTTTATATTTCAATGGTTTTTATTGGAAGTTCTCTTATTGAACAA
This sequence comes from Aquarana catesbeiana, assembly GCF_042186555.1. Lineage (NCBI taxonomy): Eukaryota > Metazoa > Chordata > Amphibia > Anura > Ranidae > Aquarana > Aquarana catesbeiana. The sequence goes on from NC_133325.1 coordinate 6,818,960, forward strand.
TCAGTTACAAAATACAAAGAGTTACAAATCACAAGTGACATTGTCCATCCTTGTTTAGATAGACATAGCACATTGACATGGGAGTGTACTACATCCATATACTGGTAAAGGGATCATACCCCATCTATACAAATCCTATACACTCTATTGTAACCACTTCCAACAATCAGACATAAAAGAATCATCTACTAAGAACAAAAAGAGTAAAGAAAAACAAATATAATAAAGATAAAACCCCCCTATAGTCCCTGCACCCAGGAGAAGCTGTGTGTGACCCCTGACCTTACCAATATTAGTGACTAAACTTAGTATTGATCACCATAAACCTCATTAATAGCACAGCTGCTGCATTTCCTAAGTGGATACAGATAAACCACCCCGTGTATTAACAAGAAAATAAATGTCAAAGGCAGCGCTATGGTGACAATAAAATATTCAGCAACATGAACTATGAAAATGTTTGCTGAAAACCACAAAAAAAAAGTACGCTAAATGAAACGTATCTGCAAACCAAGTATTACCACCAACCAATGAGAGAACATACATATGAAGGTGAAATGACCATTATACATAGAAAAAGGTCCAATTAATGTGAACCTTGAAATAAACAAGTGATAAAACACAATATAAGTGGAATATTGGTGAGACAAGTCCTCACTGTGCACGTGCCAATAATAAAGGACATCCAGGGACTCACACCCCCTTCACACACTCACCACAAATATATCACCCTGCTTCTTATATGATGGAGATCAGCCATGGAGTATATCTGAGGTGTATATCATGGTGTGCTTCTTCCCCACATGAGAGCTGTGATGTCCAGCAACATTCATATAGAATACATTTCCCACACTCAAGGCAGTAATACACCTCAAGGGTTGTGTGGGATCCCTGATGTACAGGAAGGCAAGACTTCAGGAAGGAACATTTCCCTCACTCAGGACAGGAATATGGCTTCTCCCCGTGTGAGATCTCTGATGTTTGTAAAGACTGGATGTCTGTGAAAAACATTTCCCGCATTCAGGACAGGAATACGGCTTCTCCCCTGTGTGAGATCTCTGATGTCTGGAAAGGCCCGATCTATCTGAAAAAGTTTTCCCACACTCAGGACAGGAATATGGCTTCTCCCCTGTGTGAAATCTCTGATGTGTGGAAAGAGAGGACATAGCTGAATAACATTTCCCACACTCAGGACAGGAATACGGCTTCTCCCCTGTGTGAGATCTCTCATGTCTAGAAAGATCGGACTTGTGTAAAAAACATTTCCCGCATTCAGGACAGGAAGGCAGCTTCTCCCCCGTGTGAAATCTCTGATGTTTGGAAAGTTGTGACTTCCTTGAAAAACATTTCAGGCACTCAGGACAGGAATACGGCTTCTCCCCCGTGTGAGATCTCTCATGTGTGGAAAGGACAGACTTCCTTGAAAAACATTTCCCGCTTTCAGGACAGGAATACAACTTCACCCCCGTGTGAGATTTCCGATGTTTGTAAAGAGTGGATCTATCAGAAAAACATTTCCCGCACTCAGGACAGGAATACGGCTTCTCCCCCGTGTGAGATCTCTCATGTGTGGAAAGGACGATCTTCCTTGAAAAACATTTCCCACACTCAGGACAGGAATATGGCTTCTCCCCCATGTGAGATCTCTGATGTTTGGAAAGTTGGGACTTCCTTGAAAAACATATCAGGCACTCAGGACAGGAATATGACTTTTCCCCTATGTGAGATTTCTGATGTTTGTAAAGAGAGGATCTAACAGAAAAACATTTGCCGCACTCAGGACAGGAATACGGCTTCTCCCCTGTGTGAGATCTCTGATGTATGGATAGTTGGGACTTCCTTAAAAAACATTTTCCGCACTCAAGACAGGAATATGGCTTCTCCCCCGTGTGAGATCTCTCATGTGTGGAAAGAGTGGATCTAGCTGAAAAACATTTCCCGCACTCAAGACAGGAATACGGCTTCTCCCCAGTGTGAGATCTCTGATGGGTGGAAAGATGGGACTTCTGTGAAAAACATTTCCTGCACTCAGGACAGGAATACGGCTTTTCCGCCGTGTGAGATCTCTGGTGGGTGGAAAGATGGGACTTCTGTGAAAAACATTTCCCGCACTCAGGACAGGAATACGGCTTCTCTCCTGTGTGAGATCTTTTATGCACATTAAGACGGTATTTATAATGGAAACACTTCCCGCACTCAGTACAAGAATATCTCTTATCTGTTGGAAGGACGGCACCGTCCCTCACAGTCTGAGGTTCCTCAGGATAAGAGGAATACGATGGTCCATCTACACTGTGTGGTGCCGGATGGACATTTGAGGTGGTCAGGTTTTCTCCTGGACTATACTGTGTGATGTCCTCATCTTCTACTTCACAGTCTGGAGACAAAGTGAGACAATCCTCTGAGGTTTTCCTCATCTCCCGTCCATCTACTAAAATAGAAATAGAAAGATTATTACTAGACATGAGCAGATTGGTTCCCCTAAACCAGGACTCCGCCCACATCAGGCAGCTTTGTCTCTGAGGATCTTACAATTCCCCCCTCAAGGTAACTAGTAAATGGGTCCTCTGATCTCCTACCAGTTAATTTCTTTATTCACGGACCTTAGTCAGAGAGTGACGAAACAACGAGAACTGTCTTTTATAGGAGTGACAGTGATGAGGGGATTATAGGACGAGTGTCCCCACCCCCTCTATCACTCATTGCCATCTTCCCAACACAAGAAGTCCTGAACTCCCTGATTTAGTCATTAATAACAGCTGGGCTGAGCCCCACCAGAGAGTGAGGATGGGGGGAGAACAACCGAGATGAAGACTGGACTGATCCTGAAGACCACCATCATTGGGTTATTGACTCCTCCCTCATTATCACTTTCTGTTTAAGGCTCCAAAGTTTTAGGCTATTATCACATTATATCAATAAATGAAAAAGTCTGTGCTCCAATCACATTATCAGATATAAAATCAAAACACTATAATCTGATTCCACCCTGAAATGAAATAAGTAATCAGGAAGCTGCTCACTAATACCCAGATATGAGGTATGACAGAATTCCTCCAAAATATGCAGCGCTGGCCCTTTAAATCATATACAAAAAAAACACCACAGATGAGGTCATCAGGGGCTTGATCACTGATCCAATCCCTGATGTGATGATGTCAGCATGTTGGGCGGAGAATAACACTCTAACGTCATCACGCCCATTGCGGCTGAACAGACCGCCGAGGAGATACACTGTGCATGTCTACCGATGTGTGTGACAGATATTTCTATGTAATAAAGTGAGAGATGTTATAGATCTATACTATGTGGAGAGTTCTTCTTGTCTCGGGTCTGAGACTATACAGACATATCCCTCCACCCGACACTGCCAGCAAACAACAGAACTAGTAACCCCGGGAGAATTCCTCTGTCAGAGATCTTGCTAGATCCGGGTATGGGACAGAAGACTTAAAGCTTTTGTTAACCCAAAAAAATAAAATAATGGATCCTGTTCGTTTAAAGCATGTTATATGACACAGTGCTTGTCCCGTGTCATTTGGCCCCCCGTAACACCTAAAAAACCTGGCTGATCCTGCAAGTTTCTCCCCACCCCTCTGTAAACTGACCACGGTGTGTCATGGCTGCTGAGACCAGATACCATGGTCAATTTACATGCCTCTGTCATCAGCAGCTCTGCTATCTGCTCTCCTCTCTGCTCCTGTGTCCTCCTCCCCCTCCCCTCTCTGTCTGTGTGTGAGCCACCCCTCCCCCCTCTGTCTGTGTGTGAGCCGCCCCTCCCCCCTCCCCCCTCTGTCTGTGTGTGAGCCGCCCCTCCACCCTCCTGCTGCTCTCATAACATGAACCTATATACACCATCAGCACTGCCTCCTATTGCAGTGTTCCCCTCTGTGAATGATTTATAAATAGAAATGCTGCAAATACCTCGTTTAAGAGCCGGGATTGCGATCACATGACCAGCCAGCTCTCTCCTCCCCTCCAGACTGACATCAGCAGAGGAATCTCAGCCCCGCCCTCTGCATCTCTCAGAGAAGGAAAGGAGAAAGCTGGCTGGTCATGTGATCGTAATCTCGGCAGTGAAATTAGGTATTTGCAGCATTTATTTTTATAAATCACACACAGAGGGGGACACTACAATAGGAGGAGTGCTGATGGTGTATACAGGTTAGAGTTGCTTAACAACCACTTTAAGACACGTGGCCCAGATTACTAAAGCAAGCAACGCCTATGGAGAAAATGAACATTTCGCTACCAGCTGAACCCCAGAATCTCCATAAATCCATCCTAGATACATGAGCTGTATCTGCAGCACAGAGAAGGAAGATTATCCGAGAGAAATACAGGAATACAGGACGGGGAACACAGCTCAGGAAAGTGACCAGGGGATTACAGGCTGATATCACCCAGTCCCCACCCTACTCTGGACCAATAAGTGAGCAGTATGGGTGGAGGAATGTATTTAGTGTTAATGACCCACCTGTACTGATCTCTGTAGGAGTGTCCTCCTCTATAAATGTCCTCGTTATTCCATCCTCCTCCATAGACTGCTGATCATCCCTCACATACCTCTCTTCTTCTTCTGCTTTAACCTCAAATTCTATATCGATTGGATCTCCACTCTAAATCAAGAAAATGAGAGAATGTCATCTGTAAGATATAAGCTTTATCACTGTGACATCACATATATAAAATCTACACATCTCCTCCACGAGTCCATGTCCTACATACTGCATCCCACCAACCTTGTAATAATGAGGGATGGTGAGATCTTCCTGTGTGGGATCCCGGGAATACAGAGGACATCTCTCTGGGGGGTTCATTGAGCTGGACGACTCCACCATGGTGTCCTGGTACAGATCTTTGTGTTCTTTTAAAATCTCTGACTCCTCCATGACCCCATCCTCATCATCCTCCTCTTTTATCTCTTCTTTAATGTTGATTTTAGATTCGCCCAGGTTTACACTCTGAATAAATAATAAAAATGACATAAAGTGTAACAATGCAGATAATGTACAGATCCTAATGATATTATAAGTGATTGTTCCTCATCTACCTGATAATGTTTTATATAGCTGTGATCTTCCTGTGTGGAATCCCATGAATACAGAGGGCGAGAACATCTCTCTGGTGGGTTTCTGCAGCTGGATGACTCCTCCATGGTGTCCTGGTACAGATCTTTGTGTCCTTTTGCAAACTCTGACTCTTCCATCACCCCATCCTCATCATTCTCCTCTTTAATCTCTTTTTTTAAATTTACCTGTGTGAAATCCCGGGAATACAGAGGACGGGGACATGTCTCTGGTGGGTTCCCATTACTGGATCCATCTGTAGGAAACACACACACTGACTGAATACATTGTTTCTATGTGTTTATCAGATGATGGGGGATCTAGGTGGACCCTCTGTACTGCTCTCTCCTTTACAATAAAGTCTCCTCTTACCTGGTGATGTGACGTCCTTGTAGAGATCCTTGTGTCCTTCCAAATACTCCCACTCCTCCATGGAGAAATAGACAGTGACTTCCTGACACCTTATAGGAATCTGACACACACAATGATATAGTCACCATCCATGTGGAATAGAGCAAGAGAGAGGCTATGTTTGGACTTTGGTGGTACCGTACGTTAACTGATATTGAACAGTAAAATTAATAAAGGGATTTTATTACAAAAATATATATAATAACATATTCATAAAATCAGGAAAATTGTATCCTATCACAAGAAATAGAACATAAATACCATCTATATATTGGTTGCTCTACATGTTTCACGGGTTTAAATTAGCTGCTTCTTCAGGAGCTTTCTATAATTAGATGGTATTAAGGAATGATTATCATATAGCTATGGAAACAAAGAGAGTACATGTTATTCATGAGATACATTTTGTGAGTACAAATAATAATATTTCATGTATATATAAAACATCTGTTGCAGATCACCCACTGCTCACATGTTTTACCGAGGGGCGTCAGGTGGCCGGGGGCTCAGAAGAGTAGTGACCCACCCCGAAGGGCGTGGGAGCCCTTTAAAAGGCACAACATATAGCTAGTATTAATCTAGTTCAAAAAGAAAGGGATATATATAATTAACATGTTAATTAACACAGCACTTAAAGCGGAGTTCCTACTAAAAAAAAAAATTTGGTCAGCAGCTACAAATACTGCAGCTGCTGACTTTTAATAATCGGACACTTACCTGCCCCAGGGTCCAGCGATGCGGGGGAACGAAGCCCCGCTCATCTCCTCCTCCTCTCCACGGTGCCAGAATTGTCACTGTGAGCACCTGGCTGTGGCTTCACAGCCGAGCACACACTGCGCATGCGCAAGCCTGACTGGCCGGGCAATCATCTGGGACCTGCGACGTGTCCCAGATGATTGCCGAGAGGGAGGGAGGAGAAGTGAACTTACTTCCAGCGCGGGTGCCCCGGGAGCTGGATAATAACTCAGAAAGTGGTAACCTCAATTATTATGCACCAGGCCTTCTGAGTCCGAATCAAGCTCTGACTCTGGGGTACCAAGCACATTGTCCCATGAAGAGGAATGTTCTGCCTCTCATCATTATCTGCTTGTAACTTGTCAGATCCCCCTTCACTAAAAAGAAGGGGGAAGAGGAAAGTCTTAGTTTGCGATCAGCTTTGCCTATATTGGCTGATCCTAATCTGTACCATTGAGAATCTGGTAACATTATGCAGACAGCTGCACAACCATGACCATCATCTTCAGTCACTGGCAAAAAAAATCTGAGGAACTTCCTGTATGGGAGGATTATATAGGAGAGGACTTCCTGTCTTTTATTCCAGTGTCCAATCACCTGTAGGTGGCATATAACCCCACATGAGTAAGGATTAATAAGGTTTTCTGTGTCCCGTGATGAGCGATAAAGAAAAAAACAATTCTTGCACCAATAAAAGTTGTAGGTGAAAAGGCGATTGGTGGAATAGTGACACGCCTCCAAAATAAAGAACATGTTCCGGCCTAATAATGAAAAACGTGTTCTGACCCTGAAGAAGGGGTTCATATTCAGAACATTTCCACACTATATACACACTGTCAAACAGACTCACACTCATTAACACCCGCTCACACTGTGAGTAAGGCCATTGTGGCTGAAACGCGTTAACTTCTGCTGTAAACCTATCTTTTATGGAGATAAAATACATTTAGGACTGATTTAAGATAATGTACGGAGTTGTGGATTGTCTTTCATCTTTTCATCACATGGCAGATGAGCAACTGCACATCCAGCACCTGACAGCTCAGGAGGAAACTCATTAACTTGGGGTAGAAGCACCTCTCTTTATTATAATTTCCAGTATATATCCCATAGTTTGATGGCGCTATAACTTTCACACAAACCAATCAATATACACTTAATGGGAAGTGATGTAAGGTACAGGCAGGAAGTGATGTAAGGTACAGGCAGGAAGTGATGTAAGGTACAGGCAGGGAGTGATGTATGGTACAGGCAGGAAGTGATGTAAGGTACAGGCAGGAAGTGATGTAAGGTACAGGCAGGAAGTGAGGTAAGGTACAGGCAGGAAGTGATGTATGGTACAGGCAGGAAGTGATGTAAGGTACAGGCAGGAAGTGATGTAAGGTACAGGCAGGAAGTGATGTAAGGTACAGGCAGGAAGTGATGTATGGTACAGGCAGGAAGTGATGTAAGGTACAGGCAGGAAGTGATGTAAGGTACAGGCAGGAAGTGATGTAAGGTACAGACAGGAAGTGATGTAAGGTACAGGCAGGAAGTGATGTAAGGTACAGACAGGAAATGATGTAAGGCACAGACAGGAAGCTCCATGTGGGAGGAATTATAGAGGAGACGTTGCTGGAATTATCAGTGGAGAAGGTAATGAGATTGTGATTTATTATCTCCCATCACTCTCCCTTGTAGGACACCATATTTCTATGTCCCCCTTTGCCCTATAAATGTCCCTCTTTTCAGTTTGGTGTACACACGGACATATGAACATACAATATAACGGCACAAAGTCTTCATATCACTCTCAGATTTCAGATTTTTTCAAGTACTGAAGTGAAAACACAGATATAAAAGAAAAATAATGGTGAAATAAAACATAAGTGGGTGTAACTGATCACATTGTCACCAAATGTCACCCCCAAATATAAGTTTTCCCTGTAAGGGTTTGTTCCCACCAGGAGCTGCAGGTTTTTCATGAATCTCCACATGTGCATTTACATGCGTTTGCAGTGCATTTTTTAACATTGGGAAGGACAGGTGATGAAAGGAGACAAACTCGTGTTTTGTTCCCAGAGTCACATTGTGTTGCGTTTACTCTCATGTACATGCATTTATACACTCACATTCAGTGCAGTGCTGAATAGCAAAAAATGCCCTGGTCATGAAGGGGGTAAATAATAAAGTAAAAATAAAATAAAAGAATTGTCAAATACTGTCTCTTGTGGTTTTTAATTTTTGACACTTTTTTGGTAAATGGGTAGGGGTACAATGTACCCGATACCCATTCACATAGGGGGGCGGGATCTTGGGGCCCCCTTGTTATCCCCCTTCAGATCTTGGGGCCCTTGTCCCCATTATCATTGGGGACAAGGTGCTTTGGGGACACCCCAAAGCACCCTCCCCATGTTGGCCTGGTATGGTTCAGGATGAGGGGCACTCACTCATCCCCCCCTTTCCTGGCCTACCAGGCTGCATGCTCGGATAAGGGTCTGGTGTGGATTTGGGGACCCCCACGCTATTTAAAAAAAAGAAAATTGGCATGGAGTGCCCCTTAAAACCTATACCAGACCCAAAGGGCCTGGTATGGATTTTGGGGGGGATCCCACACCATTTTTTTTCTTAATTCTGTCATAGGGTTCCCCTTACCACTTCAATACACTGTATTATATAATCTACACTGCACTATATACTCTGCAATGTATTATATATACTACACAGACTGCACTATATACTCTGCAATGTATTATATATACTACACAGACTGCACTATATACTCTGCAATGTATTATATATACTACACTGATGGCACTGTATAATCTGCAATGTATTATATGCACACACACTGCACTGACTGCACTATATACTCTACAATGTATTATATACACTACACTGACTACACTATATACTCGGAACTGTATATATATATATATATATATATATATATATATATATACACACACACACACACACACTACACTGACTGCACTATATACTCTGCACTGTAATATATATACTACACTGACTGGCTGCACACTACAGTATAGTGTTAGGAAGTTAGTTATTAGGTAATTTGGACAGGGTATAATCCCCAATCCTCATTAAACTCAGTGTATATCTTGCGGCATGTATGTATTCCTTGATCATCCAATCAAGGGTGAATACTGCTGTTCGAAATGTAAGCATGCTGTTTCCCTGGAAGCCCAGGTTCTGAATCTGGGGAAGCAACTGTCAGCACTGAGAAGTCCCTCCATACTAAAGGTGAGCCGGGCACGTATCCGGCAGGTGCCGACAGGGGCCAGCACAGAGGCGGGTGGAGACAAAGAGGTGCAGGTACTAGAAAAGAGTAGATGGGTGACAGTCAGGAAGGGTAGAGGGGGAAGTGCCAGGGAGGCCGATCCAAGGCTGGAGCATCCCAATAAGTATTGAGTGACATTGGTGAAACCAGTCAGGGACCAGCACTGCTGGAGATGAGGGACTCTCCTAGCTGCCGGGGGAAGAACTCCTCCAGTGAGAGTGGGGGGGAGTGAAGGGAAAGGAAAGACAGATTCTGGTGGTAGGGGACTCAATTCTTAGAAGGACAGAGAGGGCAATCTGTGACAAAGACCTGAAGCGCCGAACAGTATGTTGTCTACCGGGCGCTCGGGTTCGGCACATCACGGATCTGGTGGACAGATTACTGGTAGGGGCTGGACAAGACCCGGCTGTCATGGTGCACGTTGGCACCAATGACAAAGTCAGAGGCAGATGCAGTGTCCTAAAGAACGATTTTAGGGACTTAGGTGCTAAATTGAGGAAAAGGACCTCCAAGGTAGTGTTCTCAGGAATACTACCGGTACATCGAGCCACACCAGAAAGTCAGAGGGAGATTAGGGAAGTAAACAAGTGGCTGAAGAGCTGGTGTAGTAAGGAGGGGTTTGGGTTCCTGGAGGACTGGGCTGACTTTTCAGTCGATCATCAGTACTATAGAAGGGACGGACTACACCTAAATGAGGAGGGGGCATAACAGCTGTGAATGAAGATGGGCAAAAAGTTAGAGGGATTTTTAAACTAGGCGATGGGGGGGAGGGTCCAGAGGTAGAGATAGTCAGCGCGGAACATATTCCAGAGGGTAGTATTGGGGGCATTAGTGGTAGGTTGACTAAAGCACCTAAACCCAAGGTAAGTATAGTAACAAGTCCTAGTTGCAATCTCGAAACACCCAATACGAGGACAATATGCGACCGGTCTAAACTATGTGGCATATTCACCAATGCCAGGAGCATGGCGGACAAGATGGGGGAACTAGAGATACTGTTGTATGAGGAGGATTTTGATTTTGTGGGAATTTCAGAGACCTGGTTCAACAGCTCTCATGATTGGCTGACAAACATTCAAGGGTATACCCTTTATTGCAAGGATAGAGAGTGTAAAAAAGGGGGCGGGGTATGCCTATATATCAAGAATAATGTACAAGTGAATGTGAGAGATTATATCACTAAGGGAGCTAGAGAGGAGGTGGAATCCATATGGGTAGAGCTCCAAAGGGATGAAGCTAAGGGGAAAATAATACTGGGAGTATGCTATAGGCCCCCTAACCTGAGGGAGGAAGTGGAGACGGATCTCCTATCACAAATTGGATTAGCAGCAAGGATGGGAAGTGTTATCATAATGGGGGATTTTAATTATCCAGACATAGACTGGGCGGAGGGAACCGTGCATTTATTTAAGGCTCGCCAGTTCCTTAATGTCTTACAGGACAATTTTATGGGTCAGATGGTAGATGCACCAACTAGATATAAAGCGTTACTGGATCTACTGATTACCAACAATACAGACCTGATCACGGATGTGGAAATACACACAGGTCAATTGGCTTCAGTATAAATCACACCAACAGGAAACATAAGGGGAATACAAAGACACTTAATTTCAAAAGAGCCAACTTCCCTAAACTACAAACTTTGCTAGAAGGCATAAATTGGGATAAAATCAACAAAGAACAAAGAACACAAAGGAGAGATGGGTTTGTTTTATGAGCATATTAAATAAGGGCACCAGATGGCTTGCACCCAAGGGTACTTAGGGAATGTACATTGCCAGACCAATGTTCCCAGTGGTAGCTGGTGACGTTTTAGCATGGGGAGGCAGACCCCGCCCCTTCCATTTGGCCCATCCCACTTCTCATAAGCCCCACCCCTTATATAATCCACCATTCCGTCCCCTCTATTCCACTAACTTCCACCCATAGTGTCAGGAGTATTTAGCTCAGCATCACAGGACAGAGTGTACAACTCAGCATAACAGGACAGAGTATACTGCTCAGCATCACAGGACAGAGTACACAACCCCAGCATCACAGGACAGAGTATACAGCCTCAGCATCACAGGACAGAGTATTCAGTCCCAGCATCACAGGACACAGTACATACCTCCCAACTTTAGAACTCGAGGCTAATGTAAACATGCGGCACATCACGCCAAAAAATGGGTGTGGACAGACTTATCAGTGGAAGGGGCTTGAGGGGCATTGTTAAACAAAACCAACCCCCCTACCACCATACCTTTAACCATCATTACACAGGGCCCCTTCCTCAACACTACCCTCCATTGTTGCACAGGACCCCCTCCCCATCATTAAACACAGAGGTTATTTGTTTAGGGTGGAGAGGCAGGGGGGGTGTTTAGGGTGGAAAGGCAGGGAGGGGGGTGTTTAGGGTGGAGAGGCAGGGAGGGTGTTTAGGGTGGAAAGGCAGGGAGGGGGGTGTTTAGGGTGGAGAGGCAGGGAGGGGGGTGTTTAGGGTGGAGAAGCAGGGAGGGGGGCTGTTTAGGGTGGAGATGCAGGGAAGGGGGTGTTTAGGGTGGAGATGTAGGGAGGGGGGGGTGTTTAGGGTGGAGAGGCAGGGAGGGGGGTGTTTAGGGTGGAGATGCAGGGAGGGGGGTGTTTAGGGTGGAGATGTAGGGGGGGTTAGGGTGGAGAGGCAGGGAGGGGGGCTGTTTAGGGTGGAGATGCAGGGAGGGGGGTGTTTAGGGTGAAGAGGCAGGGAGGGGGTGTTTAGGGTGGAGAAACCCCACAGCTGCCAGTCACTGCCATGCAACACAACACTCAGCAGCCCCACCCTCCCCCCTATTTTCCTTTTATATTATTTTATTCTTACTCCAATTTTTTTATTATCATTTTTTTAATTTATTTATTCTATTATCTGATTACTACTATAACAAAAATATTCACTGTAGATTTATACTGTTTACAATAGACTTTGTCAGTTGTCTTGTGGAGGTTATTCCTCCTTATCTGTACCCTTTATACAGTTTTATAATCTGTTTTATATTGTGAAAAGTTCTTAATAAAAACAATATAGAAAAAATGTTTACAGGTTACCTGTTTAGAGTGGCAGAGGAGGTCTTGGGATAGAATTATTACACTCGCTCTAACGATCGCGGTGATACCTCACATGTGTGGTTTGAACACCGTTTATATATATGTGGGCGGGACTTACGTATGATTTCACGTCTACACGTGAGCTCAGTAGGGACAGGGTGCTTTTATTTATTTTTTCTTATTTATTTTATTTTTACACTGTCCCTTTAATTATTTTTATATTTTTATTACTTTTATTCCTATTACAAGGAATCCCTTTGAATTAGAAACAAGGATGACAGGTCTTCTTTATAGAGGGATCTGGGGTCAAAAAGACCCCAAATCTCTCATTTACCTTTAAAAGCAAAAAATAAATAAAAAAAGGCTCTTTAACTGCTTGAGGACCAGGAGGTTGGCTCCTCTGGGTGAGCCGTCATAGCTGTGCGCCAGCCACTTTAAGAGCACAAGGGGGGCGCGTACCCGTGGCGCGACGGTGGAGCCGATGCGGGTGCCCGCTGGCCGCTATGCCCGCGATCGCTCCTGACAGAGACAGAACGGAGATCTGTCAATGTAAACAGACAGATCTCCGTTCTGTCATGGGGTGGGGAGACTGACATGTTGTTCCTAATGCTTAGGAACAACAATCGGTCTCCTCTCCCAGTCAGTCCCATCCCCCCCCAGTTAGAAACACTCCCTAGTTAACACATTTAACCCCTTGATCGCCCCCTAGTGTTAACCCTTTCCCTGCCAGTGTCATTTATACAGTAATCAGTGGCTATTTATAGCTCTGATCGCTGTATAAATGTCAATGGTCCCAAAATAGTGTCAAAAGTGTCCGATCTGTCCACCGCAATGTCGCACTCCCGATAAAAATCGCAGATAGCCACCATTACTAGTAAAAAAAAAAAAAATTATAATAAAAATGCTATAAATCTATCTCCTATTTTGTAGACGCTATAACTTTTGTGCAAACCAAATCAATATACGCTTATTGCGATTTTACCAAAAATATGTAGAAGAATACATATCAGCCTACACTGAGGAAGAAATTTGTTTTTAAAAAAAATTTTCGGGGATATTTATTATATCAAAAATATAGCTTTTTTTCAAAATTGTCGGTCTATTTTTGTTTATAGCGCAAAAAATAAAAAACGCAGAGTTGATTAAATACCACCAAAATAAAGCTCTATTTGTAGAAAAAAAAGGACGTCAATTTTGTTTGGGTACAACGTCATACGACCGCGCAATTGTCAGTTAAAGCTCATTAAGGAGACAAATCCTTCCGGGGCTTAAGTGGTTAAGGCCATTAGGCATCAGCCATGACATCAGACCATCGCTTCGGTCCTCCAAAGGCATAGAGTGGAGTGGGGGGCTATCTTGCCCTCACTCGACTTCCTGCCCATCCCTTCAGCAGTTCGGATTGCTTCCGCCTTTATCAGCGGAAATGATTGGGAAGCGGGGAGGGGGGGCACCTCTCCCGCCACCTCTAAAAGTGATCTTATGGTGAATGTGCCACTGAAACCATGTTTATTTTGTAGACAATCGCCCACATAACAAGGGGATACTGGGGGGTATGGCAGCTAGCTGCTCCCATTACAAGGATATTTAGCATCAAAGTGATAATGTAAATGTACTGTGGGCGGTCGTTAATCTTCTGGTATTCAAGAGGTTAATAGAGAAATGAGCTTTGTATTATTCTCAGCCAGTGATTGGCCGCCATGTAGAAGTGATCGGGACAGCTGGAGAACTGGCCAATCACTTTTACAATACAGAGAATGTGCCGCCCCTCCCCCCTGCTGGTGCCCCCTGCTGTTCCCTGTTGGGTTTCCTCCGAGAGGTCCAAGATGGCGGAACATCGATAAACCACTATAGATTGTTATGTAGGAGGAGCTTGGAGAACATCCCATCCCCCGATATCCTCTGCCATGAATGAACCCAGAAAAATGTCCTCTATCTGTTGTTACAGACTATGGTATCGGGGTACAGGGATGTGGGGGGTCGGACAACACACAAGGTACCTCCATTTGTTGTATATCCACAGAAATCACCCAGCACGCTGGCAGATTGTCAGGAGAACCCCAAGTTCCCAGCCCAGACAGGGGTAACAGCTGTATAACAGCACACACACTCTATTATCCCACCACTGCCACACACATGACAAGGATGAAAGACCACGGGAACTAGAAAACCAGGAGAGGACCTTGTATGGTGGAGGAGGGAAGGAGAGGGAGATTATTGTTAGACAGTAATACCAGCTGGTTGGGGATCGGTCTAGTAATCAGCACACACTTCTGGGGTTCCTCAGGCTCCCCTAAAGCTAGAATCCTTGTGTTACTCCCTCTTCCCACTATCCATGTACACCCCACACCAGACACACAACATGGGGGCAGTGAGGGGACAGGGAGAATTGGGGGAGGGAATAGGGAGGCAGTTGGAAAGGGGGCAGTAGATGAGGAAGCAGGGGGAAAAGTGCCCATTATCTGGGGTCAGTGTGGGGGAAGGGGGATGCCTGCTGTTATCAGTTGATTGAATAAATTGGTAATCACTGGGGAGAGGGGGATGTTGGTCATTAGTGCTTAGTAAGGATAGGCTCAGGCATGTTCGGAGCCGCACGTGGAGAGCCCACCAGGAAGTCGGCACTGCAGAGCGCTAATCACAGGCAGTGAGACTTTTCCCGGTCCTCGGCTGCAGAGATCAGGAAATGTCTCACTGCCTGTGATTAGTGCAGCGCAGTGCTGACTTCCTGGCGGGCTCTCCACATGCGGCTCCGAACATGCCTGAGCTCATCCTTAGTGCTTAGTAGGTAAAATGGGGCAAGAACAGGGGGGGGGGGGCAGAGGTGCTCAATAGAGAGACAGGAGGCACTGATGCTCAGTGGTTGGACGGGGCAGTGAGGGGACAGGAGGGTAATTGGGGGGCCAGAAGTTTAAAATTAAGTCTATAAGGGGGTAGTGAGGTGGGAAAAAGGGCAATGAGGGGAACAGGGGCTGGATAGGGGAAAGTGAGGGACAGGGGGAGGATAAACTGGGAGGTAGTAAGGGGAAACAAGGAGCTGGATTGGAAGGCCGTGGGGGGATGGTGGAAAGAGAAGGGTCAGTGGGGTGAATTGGAAGATGAATACCTGGCTGATGGTATCCTGGAGGTTTATGTGAAGCTCCTCTGATAAGTCTTCTATGGTTGGGGTCCTCTTGGATGGTCCCTCTTGGCTCCTCCGATGAGTCTTCTATGGTTGGGGTCCTCTCGGATGGTCCCTCTTGGCTCCTCTGATGAGTCTTCTATGGTCGGGTGACTTCTGACTCTTCCCAGCACAGTGACTGGACATGAAGAGGGAAATCTCTCCCAACACTCAGCTTCTCTTCCTCCTGCTCACAAGTGTCCACAATCAGAGGACAGTTCTCTCTAAAGTGTCATTCCACCTTGTGGGGGGTTCTAGGCCTGCGATGTGCAGACTGTAGACATGAAGCTGATTCTGCTCTGACCTGTGTGAGGATCTTCTTTGTCTCTCCTCTGTGTCCCCGATGGAAGATGGAGGCTTCTTGTCCTGGCTAAGAGGTGTGAGGGACGTTCTGTGTCTGCACTACAGATGTGGGAAGACTCCAATCACATTGTGAGCCAGCTTCCTCACAGGGGGCCCCTCCTCCAAAGATGCCCCTTGGCCACACTGACTACAAACAAAGTGCAGGGGAGGGAGAATTCACAAAGAGGACCCCTCCCTCCATTGTCTGGGAAGATACTAGCAGAATCTCATTCCAGATTTGTCATATGAAGAAGGTCTGTTGGATGTTCTTCTGGTTAGTGGAGATTAAATCAACGTTGATTATTGAGCGCAGTGAGGAGAAGATTGGGAGGAGCAAGATGGGGAATTTTCCTCTCTCATATTGCACACACCGGGGGATCACCTCATACAATTCATCTTCTACATGTGCTGGACGCCATGACACTCATTATATAGGGAAAAAAAAAATCTACTGGAGATCTTGCAGGAGATGAAAGGAATGTTGTACGACGCATGTGTGAGACGAGGCACATGACATCACAGCTCCATCTTCTGCATGCGCGGTATAACATACATTTTCATAATGGCGGTGTGGGGGAGGGGACACAGGCTGCACAGAGGTGCAAAAATAGCTAATTATTACAACTAGCTATTATTTACAACTGGCTAATATTTACAACTGGGGAACAGTAAAAATACATGGATAAGCCATATTTTCACTAACCCCCAAACACTGCCCACAAAGACAGCAACCAAGATTGTACATAGGATGCAGCAGAGATAAACCAGAGGCTCTGGATGGACAGTTGGATAAATGGCTCAATATTTAGAATGTATCCGGTCTATAAACCGGAGGCTCTGGATGGACAGTTGGATAAATGGCTCTATATTTAGGATGTGTCCGGTCTATAAACCAGAGGCTCTGGATAGACAGTTGGATAAATAGCTCTATATTTAGGATGTATCCGGTCTATAAACCAGAGGCTCTGGATGGACAGTTGTATAAATAGCTCTATATTTAGGATGTATCCGGTCTATAAACCAGAGGCTCTGGATAGACAGTTGGATAAATGTCTCTATATTTAGGATGTATCCGGTCTATAAACCAGAAGCTCTGGATGGACAGTTGGATAAATGGTTCTATATTTAGGATGTATCTGGTCTATAAACCAGAGGTTCTGGATGGACAGTTGGATAAATGGTTCTATATTTAGAATGTATCTGGTTTATAAACCAGAGGCTCTAGACGGACAGTTGGATAAATGGTTCTATATTTAGGATGTATCTGGTCTATAAACCAGAGGTTCTGGATGGACAGTTGGATAAATGGATCTATATTTAGAATGTATCTGGTTTATAAACCAGAGGCTCTAGACGGACAGTTGGATAAATGGTTCTATATTTAGGATGTATCTGGTCTATAAACCAGAGGTTCTGGATGGACAGTTGGATAAATGGTTCTATATTTAGGATGTATCTGGTCTATAAACCAGAGGTTCTGGATGGACAGTTGGATAAATGGTTCTATATTTAGGATGTATCTGGTCTATAAACCAGAGGTTCTGGATGGACAGTTGGATAAATGGTTCTATATTTAGGATATATCTGGTCTATAAACCAGAGGTTCTGGATGGACAGTTGGATAAATGATTCTATATTTAGGATGTATCTGGTCTATAAACCAGAGGCTCTGGATAGACAGTTGGATAAATAGCTCTATATTTAGGATGTATCTGGTCTATAAACCAGAGGCTCTGGATGGACAGTTGGATAAATGGTTCTATATTTAGGATGTATCTGGTCTATAAACCAGAGGTTCTGGATGGACAGTTGGATAAATGGTTCTATATTTAGGATGTATCTGGTCTATAAACCAGAGGTTCTGGATGGACAGTTGGATAAATTGTTCTATATTTAGGATGTGTCCGGTCTATAAACCAGAGGCTCTGGATGGACAGTTGGATAAATGGTTCTATATTTAGGATGTGTCCGGTCTATAAACCAGAGGCTCTGGATGGACAGTTGGATAAATATCTCTATATTTAGGATGTATCCGGTCTATAAACCAGGGGTTCTGGATGGACAGTTGGATACATGGTTCCATATTTAGGATGTATCTGGTCTATAAACCAGAGGCTCTGGATGGACAGTTGGATAAATAGCTCTATATTTGGGATGTATCTGGTCTATAAACCAGAGGCTCTGGATGGACAGTTGGATAAATGGCTCTATATTTAGGATGTATCTGGTCTATAAACCAGAGGCTCTGGATGGACAGTTGGATAAATGGTTCTATATTTAGAATGTATCTGGTCTATAAACCAGAGGCTCTGGGTGGACAGTTGGATAAATGGTTCTATATTTAGGATGTATCTGGTCTATAAACCAGAGGCTCTGGATGGACAGTTGGATAAATGGTTCTATATTTAGGATGTATCCGGTCTATAAACCAGAGGCTCTGGATGGACAGTTGGATAAATGGTTCTATATTTAGGATGTATCTGGTCTATAAACCAGAGGCTCTGGAAGATAAATGTCAGGGGGGGATATGTATGGGGGAGGGGTGAGAAGGTGGGGAGGGCTGTGTATGGGGGAGGGGAGGGCTGTGTATGGGGGAGGGGCGGTCACATGTAATGAGAAGTACAGACACTCTCTGCTTTCTAATATTAGAGGACAGGATAGGACATGTCCAGTACAGGGAAGGGGTGAGAATTGTGTGTGGGGGGAGGGGTGAAAAGCATTGGGGGGCTGAGTATGGGGGAGGGGTGAGAAGTCGGGGAGGGCTGTGTATGGGGGAGGGGTGAGAAGTGGGGGAGGGATGTGTATGGAGGGAGGGGGGAGAATTTGGATAGGGGTGTGTATGGGGAAGGGGTGAGAAATCTGGGAGGGTTGTGTATGGGGGGAGGGGTGAGAAGTTGGGGAGGGCTGTGCATGGGGGGAGGGGGGAGAAGTCAGGGAGGGCTGTGTGTGGGGGAGGGGTGATAATTTGGGGAGGGTTGTGTATGGGGGAGGGGTGAGAAGTCGGGGAGGGGTGAGAAGTTGGGGAGGGCTGTGTATGGGTGAGGGGTGAGAAGCCGGGCAGACGTTCATTTGAAAATCTCCTAGTGTATGGCCAGAGTAACTGTTGCTGTGAATGGGTGCTAAAGGTGACCATACACTATACAATCTGATTGTACAATCTCCTTTCCATCTTAGAACATAGTACAAGGATCTGCCTGATCCCATACACACTGAATTACATTGTTTTGGAAAATCTCAATCAGATTGTATAGTGTGTGGTCAGCGTTAGGCTTTTGTGTTCTATTCCAGAATCTACCCAATATGTCGCTTGTCACCCACTTCCCGTGTTTCCTGTACTGCCCCTCCCCCATAGTAACTCCATATTCTCCCTCCTGTGTCTCCTCCCCCACACCACCATTATGAAATTTTATGTTATACCGCGCATGCAGAAGATGGAGCGTGTGATGTCATGTGCCTCGTCTCACACATGCGTCGAAAAAACATAACTTTCATCTCCTCCAAGATCCCCGGGAGAAAGCTTTCCCCAAGAAATGAGTGTCATGGCGTCCATCACATGTAGAAGATGAATTGTATGAGGTGATCCCCCGGTGTGTGCAATATGAGAGTCCTGAGAGATGTGAGAGCTCAGCTCCGGATCTCTCTGAAGACACCAGTGTGATCAGGGGAGGAAGGAAGAGGACACAAGACCCTAAAGACCCTAACCACCGCAGACCAATAGCAAGTCTCAACACCCTCTCCAAGATTATGGAGAAAGCGGTAGTACAACAGCTACAACGCCACCTTGACACGCATCAACTTCTGGACACTCTACAATCAGGTTTCCGCCCAGGCCATGGTACGGAAACTGCACTTCTAAAAATATGGGACGATGCACTCGAAGCAGCAGATGACGGAGAATCATGTCTCCTGGTACTGTTAGACCTCAGTGCAGCATTTGACACAGTGGACCACAACACTCTACTTGGCCGGCTCACAGAAGTAGCAGGAGCCACAGATTCTAGTCTAAAATGGTTCCCATCCTTCTTAGAGAATTGTTCTCAGACAGTGAAACTAGGAACATTTACCTCGGAAACCCGGGCAATCTCCTGTGGAGTCCCTCAGGGCTCCCCCTTGTCGCCAGTGCTATTCAGCATTTACATCCGCCCTCTCCTCAATATCATCAGAAAATCAGACCTCTGCTTCCACTCATACGCAGAGGATACCCAAATCCACTTTCGGATCACCGGACAAAAAGACCACCATCAGCAACTAGAGAAATGCCTCACTTTAATAGATGACTGGATGACCATTAGCTCCCTCAAACTCAACGGGTCAAAAACAGAACTTCTCTACCTACACGCCAACCAAAATCCCAAAACCAAGACTTCATGTACACCCCCCGCCATCTTAAGACAGACCATTTCTCCCAGCACCAAGGCAAAAAGTCTTGGAGTTATCTTGGACCCAGAAATGACAATGGATGCGCAAATAGGATCAGTAGTTAGTGGATCACACCATCTCCTCTGCAAGTTACGCAGACTCATCCCCTTCATCCCAGAAGATGACAAAGCAGCAGTAGTTGGAACAATCATCAATTCCCATCTCGACTATGCAAACTCACTCTACATAGGACTACCCCAATATCAGCTTACACGCCGGCAAGACTAATAACAGGAAAAAAACCCTGGGAGTCCATCTCCCCTGGGAGCCTACATTGGCTAACAGTAAAGAATCGGATCACTTTCAAGAACCTCTGCCTCACCCACAAATGCATACATGGAAACGCCCCTCAATACCTCCGAGAAAAAATAAAACATTACACACCAAATCGCAATCTGCGATCATCTAGCCAAAACCTCCTCCTCGTTCCCAAATACCGCTACAAAACAAGGGGAGAACGAAGATTTGCAGTCCAGGGACCTCGGCTATGGAACTCTCTTCCGACTCACATCCGCATGGAAGAAAACAATCTGTCATTCAGGAAAAAACTCAAGACTTACCTCTTCTAATGAAGCTCACAACACAACGCATCAGCGCCTTGAGGCAATTCAGTTCGCATTTGTAGCGCTTTACAAATCATTCATTCATTCACAAGAAGGGAAAAGCTCCTCATACACTAGGAGATTATTGAAGGAGAATTTGCAGAAATATTCTCACTACGTTCCATGGATTGATGAATGGCGATCAGAAGGAGTTCAACATTTCATTTCCTTTTATCATCTCATTTTGGAATGAATGGAATTTACTGAATGAAAACCACATTCACTGCTAGAAATTCATTCCTTGGAGAAAAATTCCCCATCCTGCTCCTCCCAATCTTCTCCTCACTGCACTAAATAATCAACGTTCATTTCCCTCCACTAACCAGAAGAACATCCAACAAACCTTCTTCAAATGACCAATATGGAATGAGATTCTATTAGTGTGATCCCCCTCCCCCACACTGTGTTTGTAGTCAGAGTGGCCCCAGGGCGTCTCTGAAGAAGCTGGCTCACAATGTGATTGGAGTCTTCCCACATCTGTAGTGCAGACACAGAACATCCCTCACACCTCTCAGCCAGGACAAGAAGCTTCCATCTTCCATCAGGGACACGGAGAAGAACTTTCCCCTGATTGTGGACACTTGTGAGCAGGAGGAAGAGAAGCCGAGTGTTGGGAGAGATTTCCCCCTTCATGTCCAGTCACCGTGCTGGGAAGAGTCAGAAGTCACCCGACCATAGAAGACTCATCAGAGGAGCCAAGAGGGACCATCCGAGAGGACCTCAACCATAGAGGATTCATCAGAGGAGCTCCACATCAATCTGCGGAACAGGACACCATCAGCCGGGTATTCATCCCCCAATTCACCCCACTGCAACCCATCCACACATTTGTCCACCCACTGACCTCCTTTCCACTCCTCTGTTGCCCCGCTGCCCCCCTCTCTAGTCCCCTATCTACACCTGTGTCCCCCACTTCCCCTCTGTCTCCCCCCACTGCCCCCCTGTCCAGCCCTCTGTCCCTACACACCCCTCTGTCCTATCCCTGCCCCTTGTCCATCCCCTCTGTCCCACTTCTGCCCCCATTGCTCCCCTGTACAGCCCTCTGTTCCCTCACTGACCTCCGTCCACCCCTCTGTCTCCACCCCCTTCAATGTCTTCCCCCCAATGCCCCTCTGTATCCTCAAAGCCCCCTTTTCCATCCTCTTGCTCCCCTGTCCCACCACTGAGATCCTATGTTCCCCCTTTTTTTCAAATTCTCAACATTTCCCCTCAGTGATCACTATACAATAGTGCTGACCTCTCTACTCTATATATTGTGTTGTACATTACAATAGTGACCCCGGAGGTGACACAATTCTTGTCATTCATGGCAGAGGATATCGGGGGATGGAGCTCACTTGGCTGACTTATGCCGTGTACACACGAGCGGAATGTCCAGCAGAAAAAGTCAGACGGAATCTTTTCATCGTATATTCCGATCGTGTGTAGGCCTCATCGGACTTTTCTTTCGAAAATTCTGACGGACCTAGAAAAAAAACGACGCATGCTCTGAAGCATGTACGAGACGGAAGCTATTGGCTATTAAACTTCCTTTTTCTAGTCCCATCGTACGTGTTTACGTCACCGCGTTCTTGGCGGTCGGACTTTGCTGTGATCGTGTGTACATAAGACAGTTTCAGCAGAATTACATCGGAACTCCATCGGAAAAACCTTCAGAGTTTATTCCGACGAGAAAACCGGTCGTGTGTACAGGGCATTAGTCACCTTTTCCCCCCTAAATCCCACCTTCTATGTACCAATATACCATTAATGTACTTCTTTCTATTTATCTTACACCCCCCTTACCTCAGTGTCCAGCTGGCTGTACAATCACTTCTCCATTACTTCCTGGACACACCTTGGGATGTGACACACCCTGAATCATCTACCCTCCCCCCTTCCACCCACCTCATCAGGTGCACATTTTTCCTATGCAATCACTGATCACTGTTCTCAGTAAATACACAGCTATAGATTGTTCATTTGGCAGAGTGTGCAGGAGCTGAGCGATCAGATAACACCCAAGGTGGATAGAGCTGTAATATTGAAATCAGTAGAAGTATGTCCTAGGTTCTGTAATGATCCCCATACACTATACAATCTGATGATGGTACATCTAAAGGAAATTCTACAATCAGATTGCATAGTGTATGGCCAGCTTTATAAAAGTACATAGGAGGGAATAGATGGAGTCCCTCAGCTGTCAAGCCGCATTCTAGTGTTCTTCTGATCCTATTAATACCACAGGCAAGCAGCTGCAGTATTTACAGTTAGTGTAGTGTGTCCTCTGCACAGTGTGCACCTAAAGCTACCTGAAGACAATTGCTGTTGTTTTGATCCTATTAATACCACAGGCAGGCAGTTGATTCTGCTAGCTGCAGTATCAGTTTATATACACATTCCAGTTTTGTGCAGCTACATCTCACTGCAGGCCATTAGTATGTCTGGAAGGCCAACAAGGAGAGGCAGACAGTCACAAGCCAATAAAAGAGGGCAAGCAGGCTCTGTGTCTAGAGGCAACAGTGCTGGTCATGGAGACATGCATCCTCATCAGCACGTGGCCGTGGGACACGCTTGTCCTTTTTTTCGGCAGCTGGCCACGTTGAGCCGCAACATGCGGAAGACTTGGTTAGTTGGTTGACCAAGCCGTCCTCATCCTCCTCATCCTCTCTCACCCAGGCTCAGGGTAATTTGTCTGGCAAAGCAGCTGCCAACGTGGCCTCTTACTTCGGCTCAATGGCATCAGTCACTCCTTCCCTAGCCCCACCATGTCCTCCTGAGGAGTCCCCTGAACTGTTTGACCACAGTGTTGGGTACATGCTCCAGGAGGATTTCCCAACATTTTGAAGGCTCCGGTGATGGTACCCAGCTAGAGGAAGACAGTAACGTGGGAGGGGGTGCCCAAGAAGGACAGCAATCTGGCAGTCATGTTCCCCCAGCTGCAGTATACTGCCAGCTTTGCTCCAGTGATGAGGAGGGAGGGGATGATGAGGTCACTGACTCCACATGGGTGCCTGATAGAAGAGAGGAGGAGGAGGCACATCTCCAACGAGGCAGGATGCATCACACCGCAGAGCTCCGCATGTGCAGGGCGCTGCTGTCTCTGCACGTTATTCCAAAAGTTCTTTGGTGTGGGCCTTTTTTGAGACAAGTGCATCAGATCGCACCGCTGCTATTTGCAACATATGTCTCAAGCATATCTCGCGTGGCCAAAACATCTCCCGCTTGGGCACCACATGCTTGACCAGACATATGTCGACCTGCCATGCAGTTAGTTGGCACCTAAAAGACCCACACCAAAGAACAAAGCGGACCTCTCCTTGCTCCTCATCAGCTGGGATCTCTAACCCCACTATACCTTCAGTACTCTCTGAGACCTGCACTGAGAGGAATAAAGGTGTAGAATTAGGTGTGTCACAGCCAAGTACTTGCTGGCAATCTGCTTTCGGTACACTGACGTCAGATTGTACCGGGCAAATTTCTCTGCCCCAGCTGCTGCACCACTGAAAGAAATTCGCTCCCAGCAATCCACATGCCCAGCGGTTGAATGATAGCTTGGCTAAATTTCTAGCACTTCAACTTCTGCCTTTTCAGTTGGTAGACTTAGCCCCTTTCTGTGAGTTTGTGGAATGTGCTGTTCCTCAGTGGCGGGTTCCCAAACGCCACTTTTTCTCATGGAAGGTGATTCCGGCTCTCTACTGGCATGTGGAAGGCAATGTCTTGGCCTCGCTGGACAGGGCAGTCAGTGGTAAGGTGCATATTACCATGGCTCATGGTCCAGCAGGCATGAACAGGGACGTTACCTATCTTTCACCGATCACTGGGTGACTCTTCTGGCAGCTAGGAAGGATGCAGGACAGGGTGCAGTAGTGTTGGAGGTTGTTCCGCCACTACGCCTCCAAAATTCTACTAGTGGTGATTTTGCCACACCTCTCTCCTCCACCCCCTCCTCTTCTTCTTCCTCTATGGCCTCTTCCTGTGCTGATTTGTCCTCCAAACCAGCAGTGCTCTTTAGGTGTTCAAGGGGCTACGCAAGCACGCAGGCCAAAAGATGCCATGCGGTGCTTGAGCTGATGTGCTTGGGGGACAGGAGCCACACTGGGACAGAGATTCTGTCAGCTCTGCAGGGGCAGGTTAAGAGGTGGTTGACGCCACGCCAGCTTAAGCCAGGTATGGTGGTTTGCGACAATGGCACCAACCTCCTCTCCGCCCTCTGACAGGGACAACTGACCCATGTGCCCTGTTTGGCTCACGTCCTTAACTTGGTGGTACAGCGGTTCTTGGGCAGGTACCCGGGCTTACAGGATGTCCTGATGCAGGCCAGGTAAGTCCGTGTGCATTTTCGCAGGTCATATAATGCCAGCGCTTGGCTGGCTGACCTCCAAAAAGAATTTAACCTGCCCAAGAACCGCCTAATCTGTGACATGCCCACCAGGTGGAACTCAATGTTGGCCATGCTGCAGCGGCTGCACACGCAGCAGAGGGCCATCAATGAGTACCTATGCGACTATGGCACCAGGACAGGGTCAGGGGACCTTGGGTTTTTTCCCACGCCAGTGGCCTATGTCCTGTCACCATTTGAGGAGGCCACGAGGATGGTGAGCAGTGACAGTGCATGCATCAGTGACACTGTCCCTCTTGTCCACCTGTTGGAGCGCACGCTGCATGGAATAATGGACAGGGCACTTGAGGCAGAACAGAGGGAGGAAGAGGAGGACTTCATTACCTCACAAGGCCCCCTTTATCCAGACAGTGTTCCTGCATGCCCACCGATCACACAGGAAGAGGACGAGGAGGAGGAGGATTGTGTCAGCATGGAGGTGGAGCCTGGCATTCAGCATCAGCAGCAGTCTTTAAGGGATCATTTACAGTCCCAAGAAACACATGGACTTGTACGTGGCTGGGAGGAGGTGGCTGTGGATTATGTTGTCCTTAGTGACCCAGAGGACCGAATGCCTCAGCAAACCTGCGCTGCATGGCCTCCCTGATCCTGCAAAGCCTGCGGAAGGATCCTCGTATTCGTGGTATCAAGGAGAGGGTCAATACTGGCTGGCAACCCTCCTTTATCCACATTACAATGGTAAGGTTGCGGACCTTATCTTGCCATCGCAGAGGGAGCAGAGGATGAAACATCTTCGGGAGGCCTTGCAGAAAGGTCTGTGCAATGCGTTCCCAGAGACTGGGAGGTTACAAACTCCTGTTCCTGGACAACATGTTGCTGAGGCTTTGGTCAGTCAAAGAAGGAGCGGTGGAGAAGGTGCCCGTCTGACCGATACGTTTAGCCAATTTTTTAGTCCGCAGCCCCAAGGTCTGATCGGTTCCAGCAACCATCGCTAGCGTCTGATTCACATGGTGCAGGATTACCTAGGGGCAAGATCAGACATGGACACCTTTCCCACTGAAAATCCTCTGGGTTACTGGGTCTTGAAGATGGATCACTGGCCAGAGCTTGCACAGTATGCAATTGAGCTACTGGCCTGTCCTGTATCCAGCGTTCTTTCGGAACGCACATTCAGTGCTGCTGGAGGCTTTGTAACCATTCACAGGGTGCGCCTGTCCACCAAATCGGTCGTTCGGCTTATCTTCATAAAAATGAATCAGTCTTGGATCACCGGCTACCAAGCACCTGATGCTGATGTAACCGATTGATTTTTTTTAATGTGAGATCCCTTCAAGACTGCCTATGCTGATGCTGAGTGACTATCCTGTTATGCTGAGTGACAGTCCTCTTCATGCTCAATTTTCATGCTGATAGCTTGTAAGAATATTTTTGGTTCTGGGCACAGCCACCAGTGGCCAAGGCCCAATTTTTCAGCCCCTGTTTAACAGGGGCGTGTAATTACAATTTTTGATGCAATACTTTGCAGCAAGGCTCATTTCTGCGCTCCAACTAGAGTATCTGTGAGGAGTTGCAGTGTTGTGGCACCAGTGCCTTAGGCCCAATTTTTCTGTTCTGTTCAACAGGGACATGTAATTACAATTCTTGATCTAATATTTCACAGCAGGGCCCTGTGAGGGCTTACAGTGTTGTGGCCACAACAACACCTAAGGCCCAAATTTCTGCTGAGTATATAGTGCAGGCCCCTACTTTCAAACATCCAACCTACAAACGATTCCTACCCACAAACAGAAAGAGACAACAGGAAGTGAGATGAAATCTACCCCTAGGAAGGGAAATTCTGTCCTGTAAGGGTTAATATGAGAAACATGTGTCTCCTCTTCACTGATGCTTTATCACCAATCCTTGTTTCACGAAAAACCCCAAATTGTCAAAAAACATTTGTCATTGGGACAGAAAGTGAGGTTCATTCTTCTGAAGAGGAGCACAGACAGCAAAACAAATGTCACAGGGGTGATAACCCTTCCCTATGTTTTCCAAAAAGCTTAAAAACTGATTTTTTGGCTGGAGCTAAACACGTTAAAAATGTACCCATTCAAAATTACAAACAGATTCTACTTAACAACAAACCTACAGTCCCTGTCTTGTTTGCACCGCCTGTATACTGCTGTTCAGAGTATATAGGGCCTGGGGGCCCCACGCCTTTCCTTTTTAAATTTGGGTGTGGGGTTCCCCTTAATATCCATACAAGACCCAAAGGGCATGGTAATGGACTGGGGGATACCCATGCCATTTGTCTCACTGATTTTCATCCATATTGCCAGGACCTGACATTACATTAAAGCCGCTAACAGTTTTATATGACTTTTATTACTTTAAAAATGTCATTTTGTGCAGGGACTGTTCTAAACACGGGAAACACGTGCCACTTTACAGGCATATTATAGACACCCCCCAGGTACGATATTTAAAGGAATATTTCACTTTTTTTCACTTTAAGCATCATTAAAATCACTGCTCCCGAAAAAACGGCCATTTTTAAAACTTTTTTTTCCATTGATACATGTCCCCTGGGGCAAGACCCGGGTCCCCAAACCCTTTTTAGGACAATATCATGCAAATTAGCCTTTAAAATGAGCACTTTTGATTTCGAACGTCCGAGTCCCATAGACTTTAATGGGGTTCTAAAGTTTGCGCAACCTTTTGGTCCGTTCGCAGGTTCTGGTGTGAACCGAACCAGGGGTGTTCGGCTCATCCCTAGTTCTGGGTGGATGTCATATGATGGCTTCCCAGAAAAACTGCCCTCACGTGCCCGCAGTGCGGAATTCGCGGCCCCACCATGTTGCTAGGACACAGCGTGACACCGATCTCTGTAAAGAGCCGCGGCTCTTTAACCATGTGATCGGCTGTGTCAAACCACAGCCGGTCACATGTAAACACGGAGATGTCGGTAATCAGCGCTCCTCGCCTCACACTGACAGAGTGTGAGGAGAGGAGAGCCGATCAGTTGCATCTCCTCACAGAGGACATCTAGGTATGTAATCAGGGCACTGATCATCAGTGCCATGATTACAATTAAGTGCCCATCAGTGCCAGCAATAAGTGCCCATAAGTGGCAGCAATCGGTGGCCATTAGTGATGCCAGTCAGTGCTGGCTGTCACTGCTGCCCATCAATGCCCATTACTGCTGCCCACCAGTGCCGCCAATCTGTGCCCATCAGTGCCACCCAATAGTGCCACATATCAGTGTGACCTATCAGTGCCCATAAGTGTGGCATATTTGTGCCGCCTCATCAGTGCCCATCAGTGAAGGAGAAAAATTACTTATTTACAAAATTCACTGACAAAAACTAAGAAACATTTTTTCCTAAAAAAACCCCCCAGAAGTAATTAACCGCTTCAGCCCCAGATGATTCTACCCCCTTCCTGACCAGAGCACTTTTTGCGATTCAGCATTGCGTCACTTTAACTGACAATTGCGCGGTCGTGCGACGTTGCACCCAAACTAAATTGATGTCCTTTTTTCCCCACAAATAGAGATTTCTTTTGGTGGTATTTGATCACCTCTGCGGTTTTTATTGTTTGCGCTATAAACAAAAAAAGAGCAACAATTTTGAAAAAAAACCACATTATTTTTTACTTTTTGCTATAATAAATATCTCCCAAAAATATATAAAAAAAAAACATTTTTTTCCTCAGTTTAGGCCTATATGTATTCTTCTCCATACTTTTGGTAAAAAAAATCGCAATAATCCTATACTGATTGGTTTGCGCAAAAGTTATAGCGTCTACAAAATAGGGGATAGATTTATAGCATTTTTATTATTTTTTTTTTACTAGTAATGGTGGCTATCTGCAATTTTTATCATGACTGCGACATTATGGTGGACACATCGGACAAATTTGACTCATTTTTTGGGACCATTGCCATTTTTACAGCGATCAGTGTGATTAAAAATGCATTGATTACTGCTTGTCTTCAGCAAACTATTTGCAGGCTTTCTTGTGGATTATCTTTAGAAGAGGCTTCCTTCTGGGATGACAGCCATGCAGACCAATTTGATGCAGTGTGCAGCGTATGGTCTGAGCACTGACAGGCTGACCCCCCACCCCTACAACCTCTGCAGCAATGCTGGCAGCACTCATACGTCTATTTCCCAAAGACAACCTCTGGATATGACGCTGAGCATGGGCACTCAACTTCTTTGGTCAACCATGGCGAGGCCTGTTCTGAGCGGAACCTGTCCTGTTATACCGCTGTATGGTCTTGGCCACCGTGCTGCAACTCAGTTTCCGGGTCTTGGCAATCTTCTTATAGCCTAGGCCATCTTTATGTAGAGCAACAATTCTTTTTTTCAGATCCTCAGAAAGTTCTTTGCCATGAGGTGCCACGTTGAACTTGCAGTGACCAGGTGATCGAGACCGCCAGGCACTTGCATCGGCTCGGGGGGCGCGTGTGCCGCCGAAGACCACAGGGCGAAGCGACGTTGCATAACGTTGTTTCGCCCAGCTGTGCCATTCTGCCGCAGTACAACTGCGGCGGCTAGTCGGCAAGTGGTTAAATACCACCAAAAGAAAGCTCTATGAAGAAAATGATACAAATTTACATGGTTACAGTGTAGCATGACTGCGCAATTGTCATTCAAAGTGTGACAGTGCTGAAAGCTGAAAAATGGCCTGGACAGGAAGGGGATGTAGGTGTCCGGTATTTGCCCCTGTACAAATCATTAGTAAGGCCTCATCTGGAATATGGAGTTTAGTTTAAGGCTCCAGTTCTCAAAAAGGATATCGGGGAACTGGAGAAAGTGCAGAGAAGCGCAACCAAACTGATAAGAGGCATGGAGGAGCTCAGCTATGAGGAAAGATTAGAGGAACTGAATGTATTCCCTCTTGAGAAGAGGAGATTAAGGGGGGATATGGTCACCATGTACAAATACATTAGGGGTCCATATATTGAACTTGGTGTTGAGTTATTCACTTTAAGGTCATCACAGAGGACAAGGGGGCACTCTTTACGTCTAGAGGAAAAGAGATTTCATCTCCAAATACGGAAAGGTTTCTTCGCAGTAAGAGTTGTGAAAATGTGGAATAGACTCCCACCAGAGGTAGTTCTGGCCAGCTCAGTAGATTGCTTTAAGAAAGGCCTGGATTCTTTCCTAGGTGTACAGAATATAACTGGGTACTCCCCAAAAGGTATTCGGATATTCCCTGGATCAACTTTACCTATAAATGTTAGTATTCAGTAAGGGTGGGCTCAGGCATGTTCGCAACTCCAAGTGCCCGCACTAATCGCAGGCAGTGAGACATTTCCTGATCCACGGCTGCAGAGATCGGGAAATGTCTCACTGCCTGTGATTGGTGCTGCGCAGTGTCAGCTTCCTGGCGGGCTCGGGCACGTGGAGTTGCAAACACGCATGAGCCCATCCTTACTGGGTTCTAACATTCATAGGTAAAGTTGATCCAGGGAATATCCGAATACCTTTTGGGGGATCAAGAAGGAATTGTTTTCCCCTGCTGTAGCAAATTGGATCATGCTTTGCTGGGTTTTTCGCCTTCCTCTGGATTAACTGTGGGTATAGGATTGTGTATATGGGATTGTATCGGTGTGTGTTTATTGGTTGAAGTAGATGGACTTGTGCCTTTTTTTTCAACCTAACTATATGATTAAATACCACCAAAATAAAGCTCTATCTGTCTAAAAAAAATTATAAAAATGTCATATGGGTACAGTGTTCCATGACCGCGCAAATGACATTCAAAGTGCATCAGTGCTGAAATCTTAAAATTGGTCAGGGCAGGAAGGGTGTAAAGTGCCCCGTAATGAGGGGGTTAAACATACTGTACATGTTCTTTCTATATATTTGATATATTTAATATTGAACTTTCCCAGTTGTACATCCTGCTAAGAACCTATTATACCCCTGATTAGAATGGGATTTTGGCAGGACCTGATATGTAGTAGAGATCACAGATCACGCATAGATACTGGGACATGATTGTCCGCACCATTAACCAAGCTTTTCCGACTGACGTGGACCCTAAGCAATATGTCCTGAGTACCTTTTAGATGGTGTGATTGCACAGACACACACCAGTGCGGCAGGGTCTAGGGCAGTGTTTTCTCAACTCCAGTCCTCAAGGTGCCCCAACAGGTCACGTTTTCAAGATTTCCGTTATTTTGCACAGGTGATTTGATCAATTTCACTGCCTTAGTAATTACCACAGCCGTTTCATCTGAGGGAAATCCTGAAAACATGACCTGTTGGGGCGCCTTGAGGACAAGAGCTGAGAAACACTGGTCTAGGGTCTTGTTTCAGGCACAGAAACTTATCTTGCTTTATTGGAAATTTCCAACCCCACCCAGTTCCCAGGAATGGCTGAACCATCAAGAGATAATTTGATAAAATGTGGGCTAAATTAGTGCTCTGGGTCTACCGTCCATTGACCTAGTATCTGCTTGCTGACTGCCTCATGTAGAAGTACTGGGAGGCAGATCGGCTCTCCTGCATTCAATCACGTATCTAATATGTGATCCAGCTGTTCTGGGTAGGGGACAAGAAAAGTAACAGCACAAGCCGATCAGCAGGTCCCAGCCAATTATTGACCGCTGGCACCCACTGATCGGAGAAAATGATGGTAGGACAGAGCTCTGAGAATGTAAACAACATAGAGCTCCGTCCTGTCAGTGGGGATGTGACCTTTTTTTGTTTCTCTGCAAAGCAACAGCTCGCAGTGAACGCCAAGCATTGATAGACACGTGTTTAACCCCTTGATCGCCCCTAGATGGTAAGCCCTTCCTACCCAGTGTCAATAGTACAGTGACAATGTATATTTTTAGCACTTATCTTTGTATTAGTGTCACTGGTCCCCACAAAGTGTCCGTCAGTGTCAGATTGTCCACCACACTATCGCAGACCCGCTATAAGTCGTTGATCACGGCCATTACTAGTATAAAAAAAAAAATACAAATTCCAGTATATATACCATAGTTTGTAGACGCAAATGTGCAAACCAAAACTTATTTGTTTTTTTTTTTACCAAAAATATGTACAATAGCAAAATACGTTTTACGCAAAATATGTTTTATAGAAGAAAGTAAAAAATATTGTTGTTTTTTTTCAAAATGTTCAGTCTTTTTTTGTTTAAAGCGAAAAAAATGAAAAATCCAGCAGTGATCAAATACCAGCAAAAAGCTCCATTTGTGTAAAAAAATAAAAGGGGGGGTGAAATCTTCCGGAGGGGGTATTGTATAAAAATGTTAATGTGATGCAGGGTGTATTCTTATACATTTTGAAGTTCTATTGCGAGTGGACCATGATGGCTGTAAACCCCAATAGCATTAGGCTGTCTTGTGTTATATGCTGTCACATAATTCTTGACTTTGGATGTACATTTCCTTATCTGACAATGTACCTGATGATGCAATGTAATGCTAATTGTACTCATTTGTCCACTCTGGAATGTTTTGACTGTTTCAATAAATGTTCTGTTTGATTAAAAAAATACAAAGAAACTTTATTTAGCTCTTTATATAGAATTCTGATTTTTATTTTTTTTTTTCTGTACAGGTGGCTTGATGAAGTTTTCGGTCACATTGGTATTCACAACTAAGCCACATGCGAAACAAGACTTATGGGTGTCTTATGTGACTGAAAGTCTTTTTGCACATCACACAGGACACAAGTCATATCCGTGTTCTAAATGTCATAAATGTTTTGGATCCCCTTCAACATTGATCCAACCTCAGAGGACAACAGGAGAGAAGTCATTTTAGTGTTCTGGAAGTGACAATGGCTTTATAGTAAAGTCCAAACCATGTATACATAAGAGGAGTCATTTCAGAAGAGATTTCTTGTTTGGAATATAATAAAGATTTTACAATGACGGCAAAACATATCACACACCAGAAAGTTCACACTGAAAAGAATCCTTTTCAGTGTTCTGAATGTAACAAATCTTTTACAACGAAGGGTAATCTTATCACACACAAGATGATTCACACTGGAGAGAAGCCATATCAGTGTTCTGAATGTGATAAAACTTTTACACAGAAGGGTCATCTTATCATACACACAATGATTCACACTGGAGAGAAGCCGTATAAGTGTCCTGAATGTGACAAAACTTTTACAAAGAAGGATTATCTTATCAGACACAAGATGAGTCACACTGGAGAGAAGCCATACCAGTGTTCTGAATGTGACAAAGCTTTTACAAAGAAGGATCGTCTTGTTACACACCAGAGGTTTCACACTGGAGAGAAGCCGTATAAGTGTCCTGAATGTGACAAAACTTTTACAACAAAGTCCTGCCTTCTTAGACACCAGAGAATCCACACTGGAGAGATGCCATATCAGTGTTCAGAATGTGACAAATCTTTTACAGTAAGGTCAAATCTTATCGGACATGAGAGGGTCCACACTGGAGAGAAGCCATATCCGTGTTCTGAATGTGACAAAGCTTTTATAACCAAGCGAGAGCTTATCACACACAAAATGATTCACACTGAAGAGAAGCCATATGAGTGTTCTGAATGTGACAAAGCTTTTACAAGGAAGACAGAATTTTTTGCACACCAAAGGATTCACACTGGAGAGAAGCCATATCAGTGTTCTGAATGTGGAAAAGGTTTTATAAAGAAGAGCATGCTTAACAGACACCAGAGGATTCACACTGGAGAAAAGCCATATCCGTGTTCTGAATGTGGGAAAGCTTTTACATACAAAGAAAGCCTTATCATGCACCAGATAGTTCACACTGGAGAGAAGCCATATCAGTGTTCTGAATGTGACAAAGTTTTTACACAGAAGTCAAGCCTTATCAGACACCAGAGGATTCACACTGGAGAGAAGTCATTTTAGTATTCTGAATGAGACATATCTTTACACAGAGAGGACACCTTATCATACTCAAAAGGATCCACACTATAGAAAAGACATCTCTTGCTTTGAGTATCATAAAGATTTTTTTACATAAGTCACACCTTATCACACAAAAGAGGATTCACAGGCTTCAGCTGCAGGAGGTAACAGGGAGAAAGGAGATGTTAAAGTGGTAGCAGCCCTAGACTATTTTACCCTTTTGACAGTTTTTCCGGCAATCATCAATGATTGAATTGTATTTCCCTATGATTTTCATATTTATCCTTCTTATGGAGCTTTAACTGAATGCATTCCATCATCATCAACATCTTCATTGCCAGATCTTGAGCTAATACATGACCAACACTGCCTCATTACAAAGACTGGGTATTAGTCAAGTAGCATTGTGCCAAGCCTCCAAAGTATCAGTGGGAGAGACTTTTCTAGATTCTCCTGACTATTGCTATATCAGTCTGTCTTGAGGGCTCCAGCTAAGCTCCATTTCTCCACACATCCCTTCACATGTACCACCTTCCCTCCAATGACCAATGCTTTATTTCCACGCTTCACCTTCTCTCATGGATGAGAGCTTTGCAGGTAGGACTGCATTTGGGACAACAGCCATGGAGAAAGTCCAGTAAGGACAGTGTATTGCTGCTTTTTTATGAGATATGTTTGACAGAACCACTTAAGCCCAGCTAGCCACTTGTGTTCCATCTTGTCCTGCTACAAGTTTAAGAGATTTCATCAGGAGATTTGATATCCTTATTACATTGTTTCTCTGTCCAGCTATTGCTCATCTCCATAGACTACTCACATACTACAACTGCAGGGGATCTGAACTTTAAAAACTGCTGATTGTGTGGCCATATTCCTACAACATCTACAACATCTTCTGGGGAACTGAAATCCCTCTCACAGGCAGCACAGTGGTGTAGTGGGTAGCACTTTCACCTAGCAGCAATAGGGTTGCTGGTTCAAATCTCGACCAAGACACCATCTGCCTGGAGTTTGCATGTTCCCCCTGTGCCTGCGTGGGTTTCCTCCGGGTACTCCGGTTTCCTCCCACACTCCAAAGACATGCTGGTAGGTTAATTAGATCCTGTCGAAAGAAATTGGCCAAATATGTGTATGTTGTATGTGTATGTAAGCATGTCAGGACCCCATGGGGTAAAGGACTGCGCTATACCGCAGATGGACAGCGGTGGCAAAAAGCTTCCTGAGGCGATTCAGTTCACATAGGTAGCGCTATACAAGATACTCATTCATTGGGGTTCTCTTTAATGACTCTGGTCAGTTCTTCTCTTTTTTTTTTTCCTTAAGTAAATATTGTCTGCCAGGGACACTTTTTTAACCACTTGAGCTCAGGTGGGTTTTATCCTTTCATGACCAGAGCATTTTTTTACTATTCAACACTACACTAGTTTAACTGGTAATTGCTCGGCAGCACTGTATCCAAATAAAATGTATGTCTTTCTGTTCACACAAATAGAGCTTTCTTTTGGTGTTATTTGTTCACCACTGGGTTTTTTATGTTTTGCAATATAAACTAAAAAATCACAACATTTTTGAAAAAAAATATTTTCTACTTTCTGTTATGCAAATATCCAATAAAATAAAATTTTGTTAAAAATTTATGCCAAAATGTATTCTGCTACGTGTCTTTGGTAAAAATAAAAATCCCAATAAGTGTATATTAATTGGCTTGTGTGATAGTTATAGTATCTACAAACTATGGTACAATATACTGGAATTTACTCAGCTGTTACTTTCTGACTACCTATCACATTTTCTTGAGGTGCTAAAATGCCACGGTAGTACAAAAAAATGAAAAATGCCCCTTTTTAGAAAGTAGACACCCCTAGGAATTTGCTGAGAGGCATGGTGAGCCCATGGAAGATTGTAATTTTTGTCACAAGTTTTTTTAAAAATGGCCAAAAAATTTTCCTTTTTTTTTACACAAAGTTGTCACTTTAATAAGATATTTTTCACACAAGCCATGGGTATATGTGGAATTACACCCAAAAACCTATTATGCTACTTCTTTCAAGTTTGGGGACATCACATGTGTGAGACTTTTGGTAGCCTAGCTGCATAGGGGTCCAATGACCACCTTCAGGCTTTCAAAGGGCATTGAGGAGAAGAAAGCGGTGCCTTCTAAGCGTAGTATGTTAAAATCTAATAAATTCAATATATAAAAAATGTCGAATACACTTACAAACAGATGGGATAAACAGGCATATATGATAGGTGTCATCCGCACTATCCAGAGGATGCAGAGCTGGGACCGGTGTGAGCCTGGAAACCGTCCTCGGTGGTGAAAGCAGTGGTGGAATCCAATGCCTGCAGTATCCGGGGAAAGGGATCCGTGGACACCGAAACGCTTGCTGCATGTCCTCACTTCCGGATTGTCAGCGGGAGGGTGCGTACGTTCAAAGCATGCGTGCTTCTTCCTCAGGCTCTGGTGGGGCCATCTTTGAAATGGTATAAATTATGCTCCCAGTCCCATGATAGGCCGGAGATAACACACACTGAGCCCTAATAGAAATCAAGCTGTTACACTGACACAATGTAAAATAGTATCTAAGGCTATTATATATGCTAGAATGAAGGAATGGGACTATGATGGAAAATTGTTAAATAACAAGTGGTGAAAAACCAAAAACATGATGAATAAAGTATAAAATATAAGAGGTGATGATGGAAAAAGCGGAATGCTTGGAGTGGTAAGGTAAGAGGAACAAAACTGTTATGATTCCATCGATACATCGATTGATAACGGAAATTATATATGTGAAAAGAAAAAATATATAATAAATTCCTTGTATGAATGTATGAGAATGGCCAATCATTAAAGATGGATGGTGTATGAAAGAAGCAATACAAAAATGAAATTAAAATTGAAGTGAAATAGAAATGAAAATAAAAATGAAAATAAAGATACATTTAAATATAAAATGAAATAAAGATGAAAAAATAGATATGAAAAGACATGAAAATATAAAAATATAATAAAAATGGCAATTAAAAGATAAAAATAAAAAGGGCATTATTTCTTCATTTGACTTCTTGACTCCCTATTATTATACTTTCAGAAGCCCTAAAATACCAGAATAGCACACTGACCCCTTTTCAGAAAGTAGACACCCCAAGCTATTTGCTGAGAGGCATGTTGAATCCATGGAATATTTTTTTTATTTTTTTTTTGCCAACAGTTTTTTGGGGAAAAAAAAGTATTTATAATTGGGTCATGTACTGTGTTTTTGTGCAATAAAATGCAAGAAAAAGTGTATTTTTTTCCCCCAAAAAAAGTGCATTTAAAAAACTCTGCGCAAATACCATGTGACATGCCATGGGTATATGTGAAAATTCACTCCAAAAAACATTCCTTTACATCTCCCGAGAAATACCACATGTGTGTGGCTTTTTGGGAGCCTAGACACATATAGGGGCAAAAAAAAACAAGGACTACCTTTAGGCTTTCAAATGGCAGATTTCCTCATATTGCTTCCTCACTACCTATCACAGATTCGGAGGCCCTGAAATGACAGGATAGTACAACCACACCCCCCCCCCAGAAATGACCACTTTTGGAAAGTAGACACCCCGAAATATTGGATAGGAGGCATGGTAAGTATTTTGCAAATGTAATTTTTTGTCACAAGGTTTTGAAAAATTAAAATAAAAAATACTTTTCTGTTTTTGTTCTTCATTATCCAAAACTTGTGCCAACAATTGAGATCTGCAAAATACTCACCATGCCTCTTATCCAATTCATGTGGGTGTCTACTTTACAAAAAGGGATCATTAGGGTGTGTTTTGTACTATTCTGGCATTTCAGTACCTCCAAAACTGTGATAGGTAGTCAGGAAGTGAACTGAGGAAATACGCCCTTTGAAAGCCTGAAGGTGATTTTTGTATTTTGGGCTCCTGTATGTCGCTAGGCTGACAAAATGTCTCTCGCATGCACACAAAAGTAGCAGAATGTGTTTTGGGGTGTAAATCCACATATACCCATGGCATGTCACACGGTATTTGTGCAGCAGGTTTTCACATTTTTTTGGGAAAACAACTCTTTAATATTGCGCACGCCCGTGCAACAGTGACAAACTATGTACGTTTTTAATATCCATAGGCAACGTTCTAAAAGCCTTTAAAGGTTACCACTTTAGTTTTACACAGGAGGTCTAGTGCTAGAATTACTCCCCCTGATCTGAGTGGAGGTGATGAAATACTCAAATCTTCCAGTTTCTTCGACCATAGAGATGATTGGAGCTGTTCCGGTCTCTGATCAGCTCTACGGTCAGAGCCTGAGAAAGCCGTGAAAGGAGGTGAGGGAGATAACCTCTGCTGATAATTGCTAAAGCAATCCAGTGGCTAATTAGCTTCTATGATTGCTTTTACAACAAATCTGACTGCTGGCTGAACAGACAATGCCAGGATGATGCCTACAGCTGCAGGTATTATCCCAGTATAACCACTTAAAGTCCAGTGACATACCGGTGTGCTGCTGATCCTTGTTGGACATATGTAATGTTCTTTTTTTTTTTTTTCATGTAGCCTGTGGGTTGAACAATCGATCAATGTGAATGAAGAAATCCCTGCCAGAATAAAAGTGAAAAAATGATATGCCGAAGCATAGGAGCGATCCGCCCATTTCAGGTTCCTCAGGCTTGGGCATACGCTTCTTTTATAACTGTGGATAAAAAAATCTCCTCCTGCAGTGCTGCAAGCACTGACATATGTATTCTGAGAGCAACATCCTGCTGCTGTCAGAATAAACAGATCAGTGCTGCAGCTGAGTGGCTATCCTACAAAGCAAACAACTACGGTTAATAATAAAACACAGCAACAATATAACATTAACTTAATAAAACAAGTTTTTTGGTTTTTTTGTAACTTTTCAGTCTTTTAAGTGAGGAGGGACAGAAAAAAACGTGTGTCTTGACTTATTCCATGTTTGCTATAGACAACACTACATCATCTTCATTGGGGAGACCTTTGGGTTGGGGTCTCAGCGAGGACATCTGGAAAATGCCTCTCATAAAGCCGGCTCACTGTATCTGGATTTGGGGTTTGGGCCACAGTACCCTCCGGATACAAAAGGGCTGTGGTAATCTTTTTCTGAAATTTTAGGAAGGATCCATGTCTTATTGTTGCTTTGTATATTACAAAAGCTTTATTTACAGCCAATTGAAAAAAATAGACAACTTTTTGTACCACTGTCTAACTCTGCGGGAAACTAAGTATGACTTAATCATTTGGTCGTTGAACACTGCGCTTCCCATATTAAGATTATAGTCATGGACACAAAGAGGCTTCTCCTACATCAACAGATGCCATGCAAATTTGGACTGTAATGTCTGTGTTAATGGAAGACCGGATGAAAACATCCCGTTTGTCCTTTCCTTTCACTGTATGTAATTCGCTATTCCCCCAAGCAGGCTTTCTCCCCCTTTCTAAATCAGGAGTTAACGAGCCGTTACGGGAAGCCCCAGCAATTAGATCGCACAGTGCCTCAGCAGCTAATTTCAAGATATAAACGTGTCTAAAAAGTGACATGCTTGTATAAAAGTTGTCCATGTACAAGTGGTACTCCTTCAAGAAAAAGGGAGACACCAAGTGGTCAGTTCACACTAGCGCCTACCGCATACAATAACCTGGTCATGTGACTCATGTGCATAAATTATTGCATGCGGTAAAAATAATCAAAGTAAAAAAAAAAAAAAAAGATTATGTGGTATTTACCGCAAAATGAAAAATGTGCCAATAAATATCGTCATAAACCATGCTCCTGGTAGGTGACATCACAAGGGGGTAGGGCCAACTGGTGACGTCACCGGATGACGCCTCCCCTTAGCTATTTAGGAACTATCAGATGGAGGAGCAGGCAGTCGGTGGGAGGCTTTTTCGAGGCCGGAGGTCTGTTAGGTACCTAATATAATGCAACTATGAACATTGCATGAAAGCATTGCATAACAACAATAGGCAATCAAAAGTTTATTTGTATATAAAATATGATAATAATAACAATAATAACATGATAATATAATAGCATAATTAGTTCCAAACCGGGGGGTGTTCAGCTCATCCCTAATCTTGAGGTGCAAAAATGCCATGAAAGTACAAAAAAAAATGACCCCTTTTAAGAAAGTAGACACCCCTAGGAATTTCCTGAGAGGCATGGTGATCATATTTTATATACAAATAAACTTTTCATCGCCTATTGTTGTTATGCAATGCTTTCATGCAATGTTCATAGTTCCATTATATTATGTACCTGCCAGACTCATTTTCAGTCCTCTCACTGGATGCATGCAGGGGCGTAACTACCACCATAGCGACCCATGCGGGGCCCGCAGCCGAGTGGGGCCCAGTGAGGATGAGAGCACCGCCGGAACAGTCTCCCAGCCAGGGGAAGAGAGAGGAAAGGAAGAGGCGAGCTGTCCGTATCAGCAGAGAGCTGAATTGCCCGATGTAAGAGCTTTCATTAGAACTTCCAGTGTTCCCGGGGCTCACGTCACATAGCTCCACCTCTTGGCCCGGCGCCTTTGATAGACAGAACGCCGATCCAATGTGGGACATGTGACATCATCAAAGGTGTCGGGCCAAGAGGTGGGGCTATGTGACGATGAGCCCCGAGAAGACGGGAAATTCAAATGAAAGCTATTACAGCGGGCAATCCCGCTCTCTGCTGATCCGGGTGGCTTGCCTCTTCCTCTGCATAGGTGAGGCTGTATGGTGCACAGACAGACCAGGCTGTATGGGGCACAGGTCACGCTGTATGGGGCACAGGTCACGCTGTATGTAGCACAGGTCATGCTGTATGGGGCACAGGCAGACCAGGCTTTATGGGGCACAGGTCACGCTGTATGGGGCATAGGTCACGCTGTATGGGGCACAGGTCACGCTGCATTGGGCACAGGTCACATAGCATGGGGCACAGGTCACGCTGCATGGGGCACAGGTCACGTTGTATGAGGCACAGGTCACACTGTATGGGGCACAGGTCACGCTGTATTGGGCACAGGTCACGCTGTATGGGGCACAGGTCACGCTGTATTGGGCAAAGGTAACGCTGTATGGGGCACAGGTCATGCTGTATGGGGCACAGGTCACGCTGCATGGGGCACAGGTCACGCTGCATGGGGCACAGGTCACGCTACATAGGGGACAGGTCATGCTGTATGGGGCACAGGTCATGCTGTATTGGGCACAGGTCACGTTGCATTGTGCACAGGTCACACTGTATGTGGTACAGCTCACGCTGCATTGACACTAGGGCAGCTGTGGGGGGGCTGTTTGCAGGGGGGCCCCATACAACATTTTGCTATGGGGCCCTGCTATTTCTAGTTACGCCCCTGGATGCATGCTTCATATAAAGTCCCACCCTCCTTTCCTTTTTGCTCAAGAATCAGGAATGGAGGCGCTTGGCTTCACATGGCCTGTGCCTCATATGAAGTCCCAAACCTTTGTTTTTATCTACATTCTTCTACTTCTCCAGAGTATGGGGATACTGCATGTGATAGACATTTTGGAAGCCTAGCCACGTACAGGAGCCCAAAATCCCAAAAACACCTTCATGTTTTCAAAGGGCGTATTCCCTCATTTCACTTCCTGACTACCTATCACAGATTTGGAGGTCCTGAAATGCCAGAATAATATAAAACACACCCCTAATGATACCTTTTTGAAGAGTAGACACCCACATGAATTTGATAAGAGGCATGGTGAGCATTTTGCAGATTTCAATTGTTGGCACAAGTTTTGAATAGTGAAGAATGAAAACCGAAAATTATTTTTTTATTTTCATTTTTCAAAACCTTGTGACAAAAAATTAGATCTGCGAAATACTCACCATGCCTCCTATCCAATATTTTGGGGTGTGGTTACTTTCCAAAAAGGGGTAATTTGGGGGGGCTGTTTATACTAGCCTGGCATTTCAGAGCCTCCAAATCTGTGATAGGTAGTGAGGAAGCAATATGAGTAAATACGCCATTTGAAAGTATGAAGGTAGTCATTGGTTTTCTGCCCCTATACGCTTCTAGGCTCCCAAAAAGCCTCACACATGTGGTATTTCAGTAATCTGGAGGTGGAGGAATGTGTTTTGGGGTATTTGTGCAGCGTTTTTTTGGTCTTGGACCCCTACACAACTAGGCTACCAAAAAGTCTCACACATGTGATGTCCCCAAACTTGAAAGAAGTAGCATAATGGGTTTTTGGGTGTAATTCCACATATACCCATGGATTGTGTTAAAAATATCTTATTAAAGTGACAACAAAAAAAATAAATTTTGGGGGCATTTTTAAAAAACTTGTGACAAAAAATAAAATCTTCCATGGGCTCACCATGCCTCTCAGGAAATTCCTAGGGGTGTCCACTTTCTTAAAAGGGGTAATTTTTTTTTGTACTACCATGGCATTTTAGCACCTCAAGATTAGGGATGAGCCGAACACCCCCCCGGTTTGGTTCGCACCAGAAACTGAGAACGGACCGAAAATTTGCGCAAACTTTAGAACCCCATTGAAGTCTATGAGATTGAACGTTCAAAATCAAAAGTGCTCATTTTGAAGGCTAATTTTCATGGTATTGTCCTAAAAAGGGTTTGGGGACCCGGGTCCTGCCCCAGGGGACATGTATCAATGCAAAAAAAGTTTTAAAAACGCCTGGAGCAGTGATTTTAATGATGCTTAAAGTGAAAAAAAAAAGTGAAATATTCCTTTAAATATCGTACCTGGGGGTGTCTATAGTATGCCTGTAAAGTGTTGTGTGTTTCCCGTGTCCTTGCACAAAATGACATTTTTAAAGGAAAAATAGTCATTTAAAACTGCTTGTGGCTTTAATGTAATGTCGGGTCCTGGCAATATGGATGGAAATCAGTGAGACAAACAGCATGAGCCCCCCAGTCCATTACCAGGCCCTTTGGGTCTTGTATGGATATTAAGGGGAACCCCACACCCAAATTTAAAAAAAGGAAAGGCGTGGGGCCTCCAGGCCCTATATACTCTGAACAGCAGTATACAGGCGGTGCAAACAAGACAGGGACTGTAGGTTTGTTGTTAAGTAGAATCTGTTTGTAATTTTGAACTGGTACATTTTTAAAGTTTAGCTCCAGCCAAAAAATCTATTTTTAAGCTTTTTGGAAAACATAGGGAAGGGTTATCACCCCGTGACATTTGTTTTGCTGTCTGTGCTCCTCTTCAGAAGATTTCACCTCACTTTCTGTCCCAATGACAAATGTTTGACAACTTGGGGTTTTTAGTGAAACAAGGATTGGTGATAAAGCATCAGTGGAGAGGAGACACTTTTCTACCATATTAACCCTTACAGGAGAGAATTTCCCTTCCTAGAGGTAGATTTCATCTCACTTCCTGTTGTCTCCTTCCGTTTGCAAGTAGGAGTCGTTTGTAAGTTGGATGTTTGAAAGTAGGGGCCTGCCCTATATACTCAGCAGAAATTTGGGCCTTAGATGTTGTTGTGGCCACAACACTGTAAGCCCTCAAAGTTACTCTTGGTGGGCGCAGGAACGGGCCCTGCTGTGAAATATTAGATCAAGAACTGTAATTACATGTCCCTGTTGAACAGGGGCAGAAAAATTGGGCCTTTGGTGGTGGTGCTGGTGCTGGTGCCACAACACTGTAAGCCCTCACAGTTACTCTTGGTGGGCGCAGGAAAGGGCCATGCTGTAAAATATTAGATCAAGAATTGTAATTACATGTCCCTGTTGAACAGGGGCAGAAAAATTGGGCCTTAGGCACTAGTGCTGATGCCACAACACTGCAACCCCTCACAGATACTCTAGTTGAGCGCAGCAACGAACCCCCTTGCAAAATATTGCATCAAAAATTGTAATTACAGGCCCTTGTTAAACAGGGGCTGAAAAATTGGGTCTAAGCCACTGGTGGCGGTGCCCAGAACCAAAAATATTCATACAAGCTATCAGCATGATCATTGAGGAGGAAGAGAATTGTCACTCAGCATCAGCATAGGCAGCTTGAAGGGATCTGACATTTCAAAAAAAATTATTCAGTTACATCAGCATCAGGTGCTTGGTAGCTGGTGGTGATCCAAGACTGATTCATTTTTATTAAGGTCAGTCGATCGACAGAGTCGGTGGACAGACGCACCCTGTGATCGGTTACAAAGCCTCCAGCAGCACTGAATGTGCGTTCCGAAATAACGCTAGACGCAGGACAGGCCAGTAGCTCAATTGCATACTGTGCAAGCTCTGGCCAGTGATCCATCCTCAAGACCCAGTAACCCAGAGGATTTTCGGTGGGAAAGGTGTCCAAGTCAGAGCTTGCCCCTAGGTATTCCTGCACCATGTAAAAGAGACGCTGGCAATGGTTGCTGGAACCGATCATACCTTGGGGCTGCTGACTAAAAAATTGTCTGAACACATCGGTCAGACGGCCACCTTCTCCACCGCTCCTTCTTTGACTGACCGAAGCCTCAGCAACACATTGTCCAGAAACAGGAGTTTGTAACCTCCCAGTCTCTGGGAACACGTTGCACAGATCTTTCTACAAGGCCTCCCGAAGATGTTTCATCTTCTGCTCCCTCTGCAATGGCAAGATAAGGTCTGCAATCTTACCCTTGTAACATGGATCAAGGAGGGTTGCCAGCCAGTATTGATCCCTCTCCTTGATACCACGAA
The DNA here is from genome assembly GCF_042186555.1 of Aquarana catesbeiana. Lineage (NCBI taxonomy): Eukaryota > Metazoa > Chordata > Amphibia > Anura > Ranidae > Aquarana > Aquarana catesbeiana. The sequence goes on from NC_133325.1 coordinate 6,863,875, forward strand.
TACGAGGATCCTTCCGCAGGCTTTGCAGGGAGGCCATGCAGCGTAGGTCTTCTGGGTCACTAAGGATGACATGATCCGCAGCCACCTCCTCGCAGCCACATACAAGTCCATGGGTTTCTTGGGACTGTAAATGATCCCTTAAAGACTGCTGCTGATGCTGAGTGCCAGGCTCCACCTCCATGCTGACACAATCCTCCCCCTCGTCCTTTTCCTGTGTGATCGGCAGGCACGCAGGAACACAGTCTGGATAAAGGGGGCCTAGAGAGCTAAGGAAGTCCTCCTCTTCTTGCCTCTGTTCTGCCTCAAGTGCCCTGTCCATTATTCCACGCAGCGTGTGCTCCAACAGGTGGACAAGGGGGACAGTGTCACTGATGCATGCACTGTCACTGCTCACCATCCTCGTGGCCTCCTCAAATGGTGACAGGACAGTGCATGCATCCCTGATCAGGGCTCACTGGCGTAGGGAAAAAAAAACAAGCTCCCCTGACCCTGTCCTGGTGCCATAGTCGCACAGGTACTCATTGATGGCCCTCTGCTGCATGTGCAGCTGCTGCAGCATGGCCAACATTGAGTTCCACCTGGTGGGCATGTCACAGATTAGGCGCTTCTTGGGCAGGTTAAATTCCTTTTAGAGGTCAGCCAGCCAAGCACTGGCATTATATGACCTGCGGAAATGCACACAGACTTTCCTGGCCTGCCTCAGGACATCCTGTAAGCCCGGGTACCTGCCCAAGAACCGCTGCACCACCAAGTTAAGGACGTGAGCCAAACAGGGCACATGGGTCATTTGTCCCTGTCGGAGGGCAGAGAGGAGGTTGGTGCCATTGTCGCAAACCACCATACCTGCCTTAAGCTGGCGTGGCGTCAACCACCTCTGAACCTGCCCCTGCAGAGCTGACAGAATCTCTGCCCCAGTGTGGCTCCTTTCCCCCAAGCACACTAGCTCAAGCACCGCATGGCATCTTTTGGCCTGCGTGCTTGCGTAGCCCCTTGAACGCCTACGGAGCACCGCTGGTTCCGAAGTCAAATCAGTACAGGAAGAGGCCATGGAGGAAGAAGAAGTGGAGGGAGTGGAGGAGAGAGGTGTGGCAGAATCACCACTAGTAGTATTTTGGAGGTGTGGTGGTGGAAAAACCTCCAACACTACTGCACCTTGTCCTGCATGCTTCCCAGCTGCCAGAAGAGTCACCCAGTGCGCGGTGAAAGATAGGTAACGTCCTTGTCCATGCCTGCTGGACCATAAGTCAGCATTAATATGCACCTTACCGCCCTGTCCAGCGAGGCCAAGACATTGCCTTCCACATGCCGGTAGAGAGCCGGAATAGCCTTCCGTGAGAAAAAGTGGCGTTTGAGAACCTGCCACTGAGGAACCGCACATTCCAGAAACTCACAGAAGGGGGCAGAGTCTACCAACTGAAAAGGTAGCAGTTGAAGTGCTAGCAATTTAACCAAGCTAGCATTCAACCACTGAGCATGTGGATGGCTGGGAGCGAACTTCTTTCTGTGGTGCAGCAGCTGGGGCAGGGAAATTTGCCTGGTACAATCTGACGTTGGTGTACCGATAGCAGATTGCCCCCAAGTACTTGGCTGTGACACACCTAATTCTACACCTTCATTCCTCTCAGTGCAGGTCTCAGAGAGGACTGAAGGTATAGTGGGGTTGGAGATCCCAGCTGATGAGGAGCAAGGAGAGGTCCTCTTTGTTCTTTGGTGTGGGTCTTTTAGGTACGCTTGCCAATGAACTGCATGGCAGGTCAACATATGTCTGGTCAAGTATGTGGTGCCCAAGCAGGAGATCTTTTGGCCACGAGAGATACGCTTGAGACATATGTTGTAAATAGCAGCGGTGGGATCTGATTCACTCATCTCAAAAAAAGGCCCACACCAAAGAACTTTTGGAATAATGCGCAGAGACAGCAGCGCCCTGCACATGCGGAGCTCTGCGGTGTGATGCAGTCGGTGTGTTGCCCTTAAGCTGGCCCCTGGAGGGCATCCTGCCTCGTTGGTGATGTGCCTCCTCCTCCTCCTCTCTCCTATCAGGTATCCACGTTGAGTCAGTGACTTCCTCATCATCCCCTCCCTCCTCATCACTGGAGCAAACCTGGCAGTATGCTGCAGCTGGGGGAACATGACTGCCAGATTGCTGTCCTTCTTGGGCACCCCCTCTCTCTGGGCTCCAGTTACTGCCTTCCTCTAGCTGGGTACCATCATCAGAGCCTTCAAAACTCTGGTGCATTCTCCTGGAGCATGTACCCAACACTGTGCTCAAACAGTTCGGGGGACTCCTCAGGAGGACATAGTGGGGCTAGGGATAGAATGACCGATGCCATTGAGCCGAGGAAAGAGGCCGTGTTGGCAGCTGCTCTGCCAGACAAAGTACCCTGAGCCTGGGTGAGAGAGGATGAGGAGGATGAGGATGGCTTGGTCATCCACTCTACCAAGTCTTCCGCATGTTGCGGCTCAACACGGCCAGCTGCCATGTTGGACAAGAGTGTCCACATGCTGATGAGGATGCACCGTCTCCATGACCAGCACTGTTGCCTCTAGACACAGAGCCTGCTTGCCCTCTTTTATTGGCTTGTGACTGTCTGCCTCTCCTTGTTGGCCTTCCAGACATACTAATGGCCTGCAGTGAGATGTAGATGCACAAAGCTGGGATATATATATATATATATATATATATAATGATACTGCAGCTAGTAGAATCAACTGCCTGCCTGTAGTATTATTAGCATGAGAACACCAGCAATTGTCTTCAGGTAGCTTTAGATGCACACTGTGCAGAGAACGCACTACACTAACTGTAAATACTGTAGCTAATAGGACTAATCGGATCAGAAGAACACCAGCAACTTTCTTCAGGTAGCTGTAAATACTGTAAAAACACCTGCCTGCCTGTCAGTAGGAAGATAATAACAGGAACGGATCTAGCTAAACTGAATATATATATGAGTATATATACACAACACCTAGGATGTATATATATACACAATACACTGTAAGTGCAGCTAACTGACTCGCCTGTCTACTCTATCTAACTTAAATCAGATGACACTGTCTCTCTCTCTGTCTATCTCTCCGCCGCCACCGCAACACACTACACAAGGCTGCCACGCAGGCGGCCTCATATAGTGTCGGGCGTGTACTAAACCCCCTGAGCCAAAACTGGCCAAAGCCAGCCTAGATTTGGCCAATTACGTCTCTCTGTTCAGACGGCGCTGTGATTGGCCAAGCATGTGGGTCATAGTGCATGCTTGGCCAATCATCAGCCAGCAATGCACTGCGATGCCGCAGTGAATTATGGGCCGTGATGCGCCACTCGAATTTGCCGCGAATGGCCCATATCGAACTAAACTCGGCGAACGATCGAACAGGCGATGTTCGAATCGAACACGAAGCTCATCCCTACCCCCAACCACTACACACAAAGACAGCAACCAAGTGTGTACACAGGATGTGTGGGAGATAAACCAGAGGCTCTGGGTGGACAGTTGGATAAATGGTTCTATATTTAGGATGTATCTGGTCTATAAACCAGAGGCTCTGGATGGACAGTTGGATAAATGGTTCTATATTTAGGATGTATCCGGTCTATAAACCAGAGGCTCTGGATGGACAGTTGGATAAATGGTTCTATATTTAGGATGTATCTGGTCTATAAACCAGAGGCTCTGGATGGACAGTTGGATAAATAGCTCTATATTTAGGATGCATCCGGTCTATAAACCAGAGGCTCTGGATGGACAGTTGGATAAATGGTTCCATATTTAGGCTATATCTGGTCTATAAGAGAAATTGGGGAGGCATGTGTATGGGGGAGGGGTGAGAAGTTGGGGAGGGTTGTGTATGTGGGAGGGGTGAGAAGTCGGGGTGGGTTGTGTATGGGGGAGGGGTGAGAAGTTGGGGAGGGCTGTGTATAGGGGAGGGGTGAGAAGTCGGGGAGTGCTGTGTATGGGGGAGGGGTGAGAAGTTTGGGAGGGATGTGTATGGGAGAGGGGTGAGAAGGTGGAGATGGTTGTGTATGGGGGAGGGGTGAGCAGTTGGGGAGGGATGTGTATGGGGGAAGGGTGAGAAGTCGGGGAGGGCTGTGTATGGGGGAGGGGTGAGAAGTCGGGGAGGGCTGTGTATGTGGGAGGGGTGAGAAGGTGGGGAGGGCTGTGTATGGGGGAGGGGTGAGCAGTTGGGGAGGGCTGTGTATGGGGGAGGGGTGAGCAGTTGGGGAGGGCTGTGTATGGGGGAGGGGTGAGAAGTCGGAGAGGGCTGTGTATGAGGAGTGGTTTACCTACTCCAGTGCAACTGCGGCTGCTTCTATATAGGAAAGACCAAGCTTGAGTTCTGGCGACGAGCATACAGGCACATTTTATCCATGAAAACAGCTGACCCTGATCTTCCTCTCGGTCGACATGTAACCTTGGTACATGGAGGCAAATTCCCCACCATTAAATTTCTAATCTTGGACCGCATACACCCTAGCCCCAGAGGGGGCGACTGGAATAAAATCCTACTCCAAAGAGAACTCAAATGGATCCATCTACTCAAGGCCACTACACCCCCAGGCCTCAATGAGGCGGTTTGTTTTAAACCCTACTTACAAGGTTTCAATTCCGGAGGTATGGAGAAATAGGGTCACGGCCATCTTATAGTACATCCCTTGTTCTCTAACTATTTTTTCAATTTGCTGCATCTGGTTGTTTTTCCTTGGTTTTGATTATTTTTGTACACCAAGCTGTACGTCTGTCACATACATGCTCCCCTCTCCCCTCTCTTCCCTCCCCCCCACCCATCCTTCCCCCTTTTTCCTCCTTTTTTTTTTTTTTTCCTCTCCCCCCCCTCCCCCCACCCCACTCCATTATTAGATGAATTACTTTTCATTATCTCCAATGCAATCATCCATTACCCTATTGTTTTTTCAGTTGGTACCCTAGGGGACCATGTATCTGGACACACTATCAGCTTGGTCGGTTCCCTTCGGGAACCCCCTTTTTGTTCATATATTGGTTATATACGATTTACCTATGTCCGTTATACATCCTTAGTTAGCATCTGTATATGTATATCCTTCACATGTTTCTAAGTTTCCTGTTGTCCATCGCTGTCATACTGTGCAATATTCTATTATGTTTATTTCCCCATGCAGAATTTTACACTTACAGTTTCCAGTATGATTTAGTTCCCCCTTACCCCTTAAGAAATTAAGTTGATTTGGTGTAGGTGAATTGTCTATTCCTCATCCCAGTCCTTTGTCCAACATCCTTCATGCTTTTCCAAAACCCCCCCCTCTTTTTCCACCCCTCCCCCCCTCTCTACTTCTTTACGCTTGTAGGAATACAAGCAATTGTGATCGGGTCTAGTTTACCCCATCTTGTTGGTACACAATTCTCCATATGTTCTCCCCTGTGGTTTTTGTTGTGACATGTTCCCCCTCCCCCCGGCCCCCCCCCGAGGCGCGGGTGGCTAGAGCGGCTGCCTGGCACGGAAAGCCGCCACAGGATTTTCTATCCTGGGGCGGCGCCTAGGGAGGTACTTGGGCGTTTCTCCACTCCACGCCCACTGCCTCCATGTTGCCACTCCGGCGAGCATGCGCAGTTCGCCGGGGTGGCACTTCCGTGCCGGTGGGACGGGTGTGCGCGACGCAGCTCCAAACGCTGTGACGTTCGCGCATGCGCTGTTGGGGCGGCGCCGCGCATCCTCGCCTTGGGGGGTCAATATAGGACGTCTCTGCCTACACCCTCCATTACACAGCTGTGCCTCATTCCGACGCCAGCTGATTGGAATTTTTACATCATTTAAACCAGCCTCATTCATTCCCTGCCAAGGCGCTACACACGCCGGACGCTCGGTTGTGAGGCTGTCTCCACTTACAATTATTTCCATCTAAGGTATGATATTTTAGTTACCTCTTCTTACTTCTTTTGTACCCTAGCACCCAAGCCTCTAGTATAGTTATCACTTCCCCCCTCAGCCCTACAATTACACCTTACTACTCCCTGGCCTGCTCTTACTCTGGTCCCTGCAGGCTATTGGTAGCATGCTTATATGGACTTTGCAACAATATACATGTCCTTCACACACTTCACATATACCATTGTGTTGTATTCAACTATATCATCCCAGCTGCTACATAATACATAATATGGAATTTTCCATTACTTATGCATACCATATACTTACTTTGAGGTATGCATCTGTGCATCTACTTTTACTCTGTAGTATGTTTAACCCTTAAGCTAACACCCATATATGTATATATATGTACTTTGCTACTCTAATACAATGTGAGCTGGACCCTCTCTGTTGGCCCCTTTTTGGTGCATTTTAGTCATTAAATTTTCCTGCTCTTATATATATTATCCTTCACATCTTCCTCATTACCAACCCCGTCTTTATTAGTTTATTAATTTTTATATTCACCTACCACCTTTCAACCTGCTTACAATGGATCCTCTCCTAAGGTCCCCTTTATATTTTCTTATACTTTTTTAGAGACGCCTTCCTGTGACCTCAGCACGCCGCTCTGGCTTGCGCGCGCCCGGGTCGGGCGGGACGGGAGTATTGTCACACTTCTCCATGGTGACTGCAGCCTTCCAACCTGCATCTCTCACCATCTAAGTATCAGCATCCACATTAGCTACACCACTACTGCTCACTCTCATATCTTGCCCTTTCTCCGTGGCTCTCTTTGCAAAAATCTTCTTTCCACAAGCTAACAATCATATATCTTCAGGTAGGTGATCAATCGGTCATCCCAACCTCCCATTAGATACCTATTGAAAGTCTTACCAATACTTGACCCCCCTCCCTCTCATTCTCTTTCAATTAGTTCAGATGAACCCTTCTCTCTCAACTATGCCCCTGAAGAAGGACCTCACAAATATTAAGTACCCCGAAACGCGTCGGGCTTGAGAAGAGCTTTTCATCACGACTCATTATGTGTGGCTCATCATGGTTACTATGTAGTTGTACTATGTTACCTTAGATATCTATTGCTTGTTTTTAACAATTGTATTTCTTAACACGAATAAAATCATATGTTTTTTATTATATATAAACGCTTTCTATTTTTATAAATTTTCTTTGCCCATGCAAGTGCCGGAAAAGTCCACCTAGGGGAACCCTTTGTTTTGTGTCTATATATTATTGGACGTGGCACGGCTCCCTTTTCCTAAACTAGTTGGTCACCCCTTCTCTATTCTATGAGGGAGGGGTGAGAAGTCGGGGAGGGCTGTGTATGGGGGAGGGGTGAGAAGTCGGGGAGGGCTGTGTATGTGGGAGGGGTGAGAAGGTGGGGAGGGCTGTGTATGGGGGAGGGGTGAGCAGTTGGGGAGGGCTGTGTATGGGGGAGGGGTGAGCAGTTGGGGAGGGATGTGTATGAGGGAGGGGTGAGCAGTTGGGGAGGGATGTGTATGGGGGAGGGGTGAGAAGTCTGGGAGGGGTGTGTATGGGGGAGGGGTGAGAAGGTGGGGAGGGCTGTGTATGGGGGAGGGGTGAGAAGTTGGGGAGTTTGGTGTATGGGGGAGGGGTGAGAAGTTGGAGAGGGCTGTGTATGAGGGGAGGGGTGAGAAGTCGGAGAGGGCTGTGTATGAGGGAGGGGTGAGCAGTTGGGGAGGGATGTGTATGGGGGAGGGGTGAGAAGTCTGGGAGGGGTGTGTATGGGGGAGGGGTGAGAAGGTGGGGAGGGCTGTGTATGGGGGAGGGGTGAGAAGTTGGGGAGTTTGGTGTATGGGGGAGGGGTGAGAAGTCGGAGAGGGCTGTGTATGAGGGGAGGGGTGAAAAGTCGGAGAGGGCTGTCTATGAGGGAGGGGTGAGCAGTTGGGGAGGGATGTGTATGGGGGAGGGGTGAGAAGTCAGGGAGAGTTGTGTATGGGGGAGGGGTGAGAAGTCTGGGAGGGGTGTGTATGGGGGAGGGGTGAGAAGGTGGGGAGGGCTGTGTATGGGGGAGGGGTGAGAAGTTGGGGAGTTTGGTGTATGGGGGAGGGGTGAGAAGTCAGGGAGGGCTGTGTATGGGGGAGGGGTGAGGAGTCGGGGAGGGCTGTGTATGGGGGAGGGGTGAGAAGTTGGGGAGGGTTGTGTATGGGGGAGGGGTGAGAAGGTGGGGAGGGCTGTGTATGGGGGAGGGGTGAGAAGGTGGGGAGGGCTGTGTATGGGGGAGGGGTGGGAAGGTGGGGAGGGCTGTGTATGGGGAGGGGTGAGAAGTCGGGGAGGGCTGTGTATGGGGGAGGGGTGAGAAGTCGGGGAGTTTGGTGTATGGGGGAGGTGTGAGAAGTCAGGGAGAGCTGTGTATGGGGGAGGGGTGAGGAGTCAGGGAGGGATGTGTATGGGGGAGGGGTGAGGAGTCAGGGAGGAATGTGTATGGGGGAGGGGCGGTGAGGTCACATGTAATGAGAAGTACAGACACTCTCTCTAATATTAGAGCACAGGATTGGACAATTCCAGTAGAGGGGGGTGGTAACATTGGGGCTCAGTCACAGCCCATGGTATTGTGTGTATAATGCGTGTTCTCTGGTGTGCAGTGTGGGGGGCGCTGTTGTGCGGTGTAATGAGGTGTTAGGCTCTCTTCTATAGAATTCTATGGGCTCTTTGTAATATTATACAAGGTGTGGGAACGATCGGCACAAACAATACAACCTCACATTGTTTTCTTTGATGGTGACGGAAGCCATTGGGGGAGGGGTGTGTATGGGGGAGGGGTGAGAAGTCAGGGAGGGATGTGTATGGGGGAGGGGTGAGAAGTGGACTGGGGTGTGTATGGGGGAGCGGCGGTGAGGTCACATGTAATGAGACATACAGACACTCTCTCTAATATTAGCCACTAATGAGAGTCTATTAGTGTGATCCCCCTCCCCCACACTGTGTTTGTAGTCAGAGTGGCCCCAGGGCATCTGTGAGGAAGCTGGCTCACAATGTGATTGGAGTTTTCCCACATCCGTAGTGCAGATACAGATCGTCCTTCACACCTCTCAGCCAGGACAAGAAGCCAACATCTTCCATCGGGGACACGGAGGAGAACTTTGACCTGATTGTGGACACTTGTGAGCAGGAGGAAGAGAAGCTGAGAGTTGGGAGAGATTTCCCCCTTCATGTCCAGTCACCGTGCTGGGAAGATTCGGAAGACACCTGACCATAGAAGACTCATCAGAGGAGCCAAGAGGGACCATCCGAGAGGACCCCAACCATAGAAGACTCATCAGAGGAGCCAAGAGGGACCATCCGAGAGGACCCCAACCATAGAAGACTCATCAGAGGAGCCAAGAGGGACCATCCGAGAGGACCCCAACCATAGAAGACTCATCAGAGGAGCTCCACATCAATCTGCAGAACAGGACATCATCAGCCAGGTATTCATCTTCCAATTCACCCCACTGCAACCCATCCACACATTTGTCCACCCACTGACCTCCTGTCCACTCCTCTGTTCCCCCACTGCCCCCCTGTCCTCCCCTCTAGTCCCCTATCTACACCTGTGTCCCCCACTTCCCCTCTGTCTCCCCCCACTCCCCAATGTTCCCCCATTGCCCCCCTGTTCAGCCCTCTGTCCCTGCACGCCCCTCTGTCCTATCCCTGCCCCTTGTCCATCCCCTCTGTCCCACTTCTGCCCCCACTGCTCCCCTGTCCAGCCCTCTGTTCCCTCACTGACCTCCGTCCACCCCTCTGTCTCCACCCTCTTCAATGTCTTCCCCCCAATGCCCCTCTGTATCCTCAATGCCCCCTTTCCATCCTCTTGCTCCCCTGTCCCGCCACTGAGCACCTATGTTCCCCTTTTTTTTCAAATTCTCAACATTTCCCCTCAGTGATCACTATATATTTTATCAAATAATAACAACCCCCCCCCACTGACCACAGATAATGGGAATTTTTCCTCCCACTTACTTCTCACTGCCCACCTGTCCCCTCCACTTCCCCTAAACTGCCTCCCTGTTCACCCCACTTCTCACCGTCCCCTCACTGCCCCCATGTTGTGTGTCTGGTGTGGGGTTTACATGGATAGTGGGAAGAGAGAGTAACACAAGGATTCTAGCTTGTAGGGGAGCCTGAGGAACCCCAGAAGTGTGTGCTGATTACTAGACTGATCCCCAACCCTCATAGTGCACCAGATTGTATGTAAGATTTCTATCTGCCTGTGTGTGGTCAGCCAGCTAGATATGGGTGGAGTCTCCCTCTAGTGGTGGTCAGAGATATTGCAGGCTGTGCCAAGTCTATCACAATAATCTCCCTCTCCTTCCCTCCTCCACCATACAAGGTCCTCTCCTGGTTTTCTAGTTCCCGTGGTCTTCCATCCTTGTCATGTGTGTGGCAGTGGTGGGATAATAGAGTGTGTGTGCTGTTATACAGCTGTTACCCCTGTCTGGGCTGGGAACTTGGGGTTCTCCTGACAATCTGCCAGCGTGCTGGGTGATTTCTGTGGATATACAACAGAAGGTGATCCCCCGTGTGTTGTCTGACCCCCCACTAGACATGTGTGATTAGTTTTGTACGAATTCGAAATACGAACTTTTATGCATATGAATTCTGTACGAAATATCCAAAGATCTAAATTCATAAGGAACATTTGTAATTGTTATGAAAAGTGAGGGAACCCCTCATAATGGGCACAGCGGGTGTACAGACCCGGGAACTCAGCACAGGGATGGTGGGAACCCCTCATAATGGGCACAGCGGGTGTACAGACCCGGGAACTCAGCACAGGGATGGTGGGAACCTCTCATAATCGGCACAGTGGGTGTACAGACCCGGGAACTCAGCACAGGGATGGTGGGAACCCCTCATAATGATAAATTCATCATAACAAACTTTTTATATTTTAAAGAAAAGTTTACGAATCTAACGAAAATGTGTATTTCGTATGAATCCGAATTGAATTTCGGACACAAATTATGAAATACAAATTTTTTTTAATACAAAACGGAACAAAACTAAACAAATTTTAGGACGGCGCCCATGTCTACCCCCCACATCCCTGTACCCCGATACCATAGTCTGTAACAACACATAGAGGACATTTCTCCTCCCACTGACCACTATGGCTGAACATTGTTTTCATCCTGCTGACCACAGACCCAAATCATTTGTCCCCCCTGACCAGCAGTATAAGAGGCACTATGACTATAATGTTGTGCTGACCTCTCTACTCTATATATTGTGTTGTACATTACAATAGTGCTGACCGCTCTACTCTATATATTGTGTTGTACATTACAATAGTGCTGACCTCTCTACTCTATATATTGTGTTGTACATTACAATAGTGCTGACCTCTCTACTCTATATATTGTGTTGTACATTACAATAGTGCTGACCTCTCTACTCTATATATTGTGTTGTACATTACAATAGTGCTGACCTCTCTACTCTATATATTGTGTTGTACATTACAATAGTGCTGACCCCTCTACTCTATATATTGTGTTATACATTACAATAGTGCTGACCCCTCTACTCTATATATTGTGTTGTACATTACAATAGTGCTGACCCCTCTACTCTATATATTGTGTTGTACATTACAATAGTGCTGACCTCTCTACTCTATATATTGTGTTGTACATTACAATAGTGCTGACCTCTCTACTCTATATATTGTGTTGTACATTACAATAGTGCTGACCCCTCTACTCTATATATTGTGTTGTACATTACAATAGTGCTGACCTCTCTACTCTATATATTGTGTTGTACATTACAATAGTGCTGACCCCTCTACTCTATATATTGTGTTGTACATTACAATAGTGCTGACCTCTCTACTCTATATATTGTGTTGTACATTACAATAGTGCTGACCTCTCTACTCTATATATTGTGTTGTACATTACAATAGTGCTGACCTCTCTACTCTATATATTGTGTTGTACATTACAATAGTGCTGACCTCTCTACTCTATATATTGTGTTGTACATTACAATAGTGCTGACCTCTCTACTCTATATATTGTGTTATACATTACAATAGTGCTGACCTCTCTACTCTATATATTGTGTTGTACATTACAATAGTGCTGACCTCTCTACTCTATATATTGTGTTGTACATGACATAGACCAGCTACAGTAGGCGGTAATGACAGCGGAGACCCCGGAGGTGACACAATTCTTGTAATTTCTGGGGTCATTCATGGCAGAGGATATCGGGGGATGGAGCCGCGTACACACGAGCGGAATGTCCGACAGAAAAAGTCAGACGGAATTTTTTCATCGTATATTCCGATCGTGTGTACGCCTCATCTGACTTTTTTTTTTTCGAAAATTCTGACGGACCTAGAAAGAGAACATGTTCTAAATATTTCAAACGGAACCAATCCCTCTCTTGAAAACCGATCGTCTGTATGCTGTTCCGACGGACCAAAAACGACGCATGCTCTGAAGCAAGTACGAGACGGAAGCTATTGGCTACTGGCTATTGAACTTCCTTTTTCTGGTCCCGTTGTACGTGTTTTATGTCACCGTGTTCTAGACGGTCGGACTTTGGTGTGGGCTTGAAATGAGAAGATCTGGATGCCGCACACCGGATGTAGTAGAAAACTTGACTTTATTAGGAAGATGGGATCATCAAAAATACAAGACCATCATGCAGAAAGTACAGGATTAGCTGACGCGTTTCGCACTCGGAGCTGAGTGCTTACTCATAGCAAACACTCTCTTTGCCTTGCCTGCATCTAAGGATACGGACTTTGGTGTGATCGTGTGTATGCAAGACAGTTTCAGCGGAATTCCGTTGGAACTCCATCAGAAAAACCTTCAGAGTTTATTCCGACGAGAAAACCGGTCCTGTGTACAGGACATTAGTCACCTTTTCCCCCTAAATCCCACCCCCCTATGTACCAATATACCATTATTGTACTTCTTTCTATTTATCTTACACCCCCCTTACCTCAGTGTCCAGCTGGCTGTACAATCACTTCTCCATTACTTCCTGGACACACCTTGGGATGTGACACACCCTGCATCGCCTACCCTCCCCCCTTCCACCCACCTCATCAGGTGCACATTTTTCCTATGCAATCACTGATCACCATTCTCATTAAATACACAGCTATAGATCTTTCATTTGGCAGAGTGTGCAGGAGCTGAGCAATCAGATAACAGCCGATGTGGATAGAGCTGTAATATTGAAATCAGGAGAAGTGTGTCCTGGGTTCTGTAATGATCCCCATACACTATACAATCTGATGATGGTACGTCTAACGGAAATTCTACAATCAGCTTGCATAGTGTATAAAAGTACATAGGAAGGAGTGGATGGAGTCACTCAGCTGTCAAGCCGCATTCACATCTCTGCGTAGCGGGAACTCGCATTCCTGCATGAAGAGTTTTTTTTGACGTTTTGGAGTGTTTTCATTCATCATACATTGGGTAGACCATTCATTGGAATGTACTGCCCTATAGGCAACAATCGTCCCAAAGCAGCTCTAGAATTTTTTTGTAGAGTGGAGTGTGGTTCTTTTGTCATATCGCTTTCTCTGAATGGCTGAGCACCAATCAGATAGACTCTACTGTGTTCCGGGTATTAGACAGGAAGTCTCAGCTTGAACCCGGAACACAGTGCTGTATACTGTATGTAGCCTCATCCATATACAGCTTATACCGCACATCCAGCGGCCTCACATGTTGGTGAGGGACATAGTGTGATTGGACCAGCTTGGCCCAAACTATGTAAAGTGTATGAAAATGTGGAGCTCGTCTTTAATAGATAGAAAGCATTCCAGTCATTGTCATAGATTAGGACTGACCTTGCAGAGTGGGGTACACTGACCTCATTTATCTGTCAGCCGGTGCTCTGTGACCTCCACCAGACGGCCCAGATGTGTTATCTAAAGGTCCGATTTTTCACCCAACTTCTCGATCACTGGCTTTGATGGTTTGGCTGTTGAAACCCAATTTCTGAGAGACAGAGGCATTGGAAAATTGGTTATCCCAACCATGCTTAAAGCGGACCTCCAACCAAAAGAGAAGTTCCACTTGTCTGCGTCCTCTCCCCTCCACTGACAAATTTGGCCCTTTTTTTGGAGATTGTGGGAGTGGGTACCTGGTTTTGACAGGTACCCGCTCTCCACTTCTGGCTCAGATCTCCGTGGTGATCTTAGCTGGAAGTTCATCCTCCTCTCTTTTTGTCTTCTGGGACACACCGTAGGTCCGAGAAGACTGCAAGATCATTCACAACGTGCAGAGCGGCTCCCGCATGTGCAGTGGGAAACTGGCTGTGAAGCCGAAAGGCGTCACTTCCTGTGTCCCTTATTTGAGATGGCAGAGCCTGCATCCGAAGCCAATGGACAAATTGGTTTGGGTGAGGACATCGCTGGATCCCTGGACAGGTTACTGTAAGTGTCCTTATATTAAAAGTCAGCAGCTACAGTATTTGTAGCTGCTGCCTTTATTTTTTGGGGGGAGTCTGGAGCTCCTCTTTAAAGCTCCTAAATCTATTTCCTGCAAGATTTATCACCGCATGCAGAAGGTTTCATTTTGTTGGTTTGAGACTTTGGGAGTTTTCCGATAAGCCTTTTCAGTAGGCCGTATTATTTATTTTCGTTTGTTGGGGGTAGAGAAATATTTAACCCTTAGCACTATCAGGGGTCACATGTCTGCCCTGTCTGTCCTTCTTCAACATTCTCCAGCTACTAATTCACTAATTTGAACTTTCATTCAATGTACCTCACATGTTCCTTGTCCTCTTCAGCCCCACTCCAATTGTGGTAGGTAAAGATAGTATTGTTGGTGTTACAAAGACCTGCATTTTGAACCTATTTAGAACATTTTGTTATATTGTTATCCCATAAGGTGACCTTACTTGTGGCCATCACTTTGACTAAAAGGTCACAAGGATGTTTTCAGACCAAGTATCTCCTTTTTTTACCCAAACTGGTCTCTGCTTTTCACCTTAATGGATGGATTGCAATACCCCCCCCCCATGTTTGGCACTAGTTCACCCCAAGTAGATCGCTCTCCATTGTCTGGATGTGGTGGGAACGGTCGGGGTTCACCTCTCGGAAAATTGTTTTTTTTTTGTAAGCAGATGGATTCCCTGCTTAATATTCCAGAGGCTAAAAAAAGGTTCTCCATATTCCAGATCCGCTATTACTAAGTGATTTGATTGGTTCTTAGTGGATTCAGTAGATTGTTTTGCAGGTCTATGAGTTGTGTGATAAAGTTCCTCCTCCTCCCATTACAGCCCACACCACTAGAGTAGTGATCACTTCTTGGACTTTTCATCATCAGGTTTCTGTGTCTCAGATCTGGGAGGTCCGCTCTTCCTTTTACATTCTCTAAGTTTTAGAAGGTTGATGTATTGACCAGTTTGTCCATTCTGATCTCCCACCCATGAAACCTCTGCTGCAGTCAGAACTCATTCATTTAGTCGTGATATCTCTACTGCGGATAAATGACAGCTTCCAGTTTGGTGGCTATGGATGCTGGAGCCACCACTGTCCTAGCAACCAATGATGCTGTGCGAACTGACCACCTGCATCCTAGCAACCGATGATGTCATTGGGAGAAGATAATCCCGCCAGTCAGTGTGTTTTTCTTTGGCACATTGGAGGGATCTACATTGCTGGATGTCATGATTAATTGTGGATTTTTTAGGTTTTTCTTTTGCTGTTGTTTGGACTTTGTCATTGTGATGTTCTGTGTTTTTGTTGTAAATAAGTAACCAGGCATACTATGTACTTCTTACTCATTCAAGTAGGGGGGCGGGATATCTGGAGGCCCCTTTTTTAACCATTTCAGCCCCGGAAGATTTTACCCTCTTCCTGACCAGAGCACTTTTTTGCGATTCGGCACAAAAAATAGCGACAATTTTGAAAAAAAACACAATATTTTTTATTACTTTTTGCTATAATAAATATCCCCCAAAAATATATAAAAAAAACTATTTTTTTTCTTCAGTTTAGGCTGGTATGTATTCTTCTACATATTTTTGGTAAGAAAAAATTGCAACAAGTGTATATTGATTGGTTTTCGCAAAAGTTATAGCGTCTACAAAATAGGGGATAGTTTTATGGCATTATTATTATTTATTTTATTTTTTTTACTAGTAATGGCAGCGATCTGCGATTTTCATCAGGACAGCGACATTATGGCAGACACATGGAACAATTTTGACACATTTTTGGGACCATTGGCATTTTTACAGCGATCAGTGTTATAAAAATGCATTGATTACTGTAAAAATGTCACTGGCAGGGAAGGGGTTAACACTAGGGGGCGATCAAGGGGTTAATTGTGTTCCCTAGTGTGTGTTCTAATTGAAGGGGGGAGGGGACTGTGTAGAGGATGAGATAGATCGCCGTTCATACTCTGTATGAACAGACGATCTGTCACTTCTCACCTCAGAGAACCGGAAACTGTGTGTTTACACACACAGATCCCAGTTCTCAGTGTGCCCCGAGCGACAGTTGGGCACACTCGCATCGGCTCCGTGGGCGAGTAGGGGGCACACGCCCCTAGTGGCCACAGGGCAAAGCAACATTACATAATGTTGTTTTGCCCAGCCGTGCCATTCTGCCGCAGTACAACTGCGGCGGCTGGTCGGCAAGTGGTTAAAGAGGGCTTCCAAATTCAGACAAACCCCCTCCTGCAGAACCTCACAACCACTGGGCCAGAGTTGGGGGAAGAGGTCTTGTCCCTATCAACATGAGAACATGGTGCTTTGCTAGGGTTCCTCTGTCCAGGTACCCTTCTCATGTGGAGAAAACGTGGCCTGGTATGGTCCAGTGCAGATTCCACATCCAGGTGTTTCCCCCCCCACCACCACCACCACCACCACCGCAGTCAGACATCCACTAATCAGTATAACCACTTGCTGACCAGGCCTTTTCTGTAAAGTAAAAATCTGTATATTTTTACTAGAAAATTACTTATAACCCCCAAGCATTATAATTATATATATATATATATATATATATATATATATATATATAGCAGAGACCCTAAATGGTGGTTGTTGCAATTTTTTATGTCACATGGTATGTGCACAGTGGTTTTTCAATAGTCATTTTTAGAGAAAAAGTGAACTTTAATTCATTTTAACGCAAAAAAAATATATAACCCAATTTTTTTTTTGGTAAAATATAAAAGATGATGTTATGCCGAGTAAATAGATTCCTAACATGTCACACTTTAAAATTGTGTACACTCGTGGAATGGCGACAAACTACGGTACTTACAAATCTCCATAGGTGACGCTTTAAAGTTTTTTACAGGAGGTTACTTGTTTAGACTTACATTGGAGGTCTAGCACTAGAATTATTGCTCTCCCTCTAATAGACATGTGCACAACAAAAAAAAATGTATTTCTTTACATTTCCGTTGATTCGTAACAATTCGTAATTTCGTAACACGCAAGGTTTCATATTCGGTCTCGTTTGTATGTTCGTAACAGTTATATTTTCGTTGACATGAAATATTCATAATTCCATTATCAGTCTCCTCCTCAACTGAATCTAAAAAGATTCAGGAAATGCCGTGTGACTTATGCCCCGTACATACGATCCGATTATCGTACGACAGATCGTTCCATTTTGTTGCATAAAACTAATATTGAATACAATAGTGCAAAATGGGTGTCGTATGATTCTGGAAAAATCTTCCACTGTGTGTAGCTACGTATTTTAAATGATGTTAAATACATGTGACCCCTGTGTCCTTCTGGTTTATTTTCGTGTTTCCGATCATGCGTGGTGTTTGTCGAATGACTTTTAGCGGACGCATACTGTACTGATTACACAATTGTCGTACGATGGGCTGTCGTCCGACAAAAGTTTTCTTGTTTGTCCCTTCGGATTTGGTTGGACGGACTGTCGTGATTGGCTGATGAAAGCTGCGTACTAACGATCAGATTATCGAATGATCTGTCCGATAATCTGTACGATAATGGGAATGTGTGTACGGGGCATTAGGCACAAAAGGGATAAGCTGATTGGCTAAAGATATTAAGTAGGGATGAGCCGAACACTCCCCTGTTCAGTTCGCACCAGAACATGCGAACAGGCAAAAAAATTCCTTCGAACACGCGAACACCGTTAAAGTCTATGGGACACGAACATGAATAATCAAAAGTGCTAATTTTAAAGGCTTATATGCAAGTTATTGTCATAAAAAGTGTTTGGGGACCCGGGTCCTGCCCCAGGGGACATGTATCAATGCAAAAAAAAAGTTTTAAAAACAGACATTTTTTCGGGAGCAGTGATTTTAATAATGCTTAAAGTGAAACAATAAAAGTGTAATATTCCTTTACATTTTGTACCTGGGGGGTGTCTATAGTATGCCTGTAAAGGGGCGCATGTTTCCCATGTTTAGAACAGTCTGACAGCAAAATGACATTTCAAAGGAAAAAAAGTCATTTAAAACTACTCGCGGCTATTAATGAATTGCCGGTCCGACAATACACATAAAAGTTCATTGATAAAATCGACATGGGAATTCCCCACAGGGGAACCCCGAACCAAAATAAAAAAAAAAATGGCGTGGGGTCCCCCCAAAAATCCATACCAGACCTTTATCCGAGCACGCAACCTGGCAGGCTGCAGGAAAAGAGGGGGGATGAGAGGGCGCCCTCCCTCCTGAACCGTACTAGGCCACATGCCCTCAAAATTGGGAGGGTGCTTTGGGATAGCCCCCCAAAACACCTTGCCTCATGTTGATGGGGACTAGGACCTCATCCCCACAACCCTTGTCTGGTGGCTGTGGGGGTCTGCGGGCGGGGGGCTTATCGGAATCTGGAAGCCCCCTTTAACAAGGGGACCCCCAGATCCCGGCCCTCCCCCCTGTGTGAAATGGTAAGGGGGTACAAAAGTACCCCTACCATTTCACAATAAAAGTGTCAAAAATGTTAAAAACGACGAGACAGTTTTTGACTATTTATTTAAATGCTTCTTCTTTCTTCTATCTTCCTTCTATCTTCCTTCGGTTTCTTTCTTCTTTCTTCTTTCTTCTTTCTTCTCGGCCCCGACATCTTCTTCTTGGCCACTCCACATCCACAATGATGGGAGGCTCCCGCTGTGTGACACTTTTCCTCTTCTGACGGTTCTTAAATAACGGAGGGCGGGGTCACCGGGTGGCCCCTCTGACACACGGTGACTTCCCTATCCACATCCCTCTGATGTCATGGGGAATGCCACAGGGAAGTCCCCTTTAAGTTCCTGTATGTCAGAGGGGGGCGGTGTTACCGGGTGGCCCTGCCCTCTGTTATTTAAGAACCGTCAGAAGAGGAGAAGCGTCACACAGCGGGAGCCTCCCATCATGGTGGATGCGGAGCGGCCGAGAAGAAGGGAAGAAGATGCCGCGGAGGACGATGCCAGATGAGAACACTGGAGGAAGAACCAGAAGAAGATGGAGGAAGAAACTGAAGGAAGATAGACGATAGAGGAAAGAAGAAGCATTTAAATAAAGGAATTGTCAAAAACTGTCTCTTGTCATTTTTGACACTTTTTTTTGTGAAATGGTAGGGGCACTTTTGTACCCCCTTACCATTTCACACAGGGGGAGGGCCGGGGTCTAGGGGTCCCCTTGTTAAAGGGGGATTCCAGATTCCGATAAGCCCCCCCCGCCCGCAGACCCCCACAACCACCGGGCAAGGGTTGTGGGGATGAGGCCCTTGTCCCCATCAACATGGGGACAAGGTATTTTGGGGGGCTACCCCAAAGCACCCTCCCAATGTTGAGGGCATGTGGCCTGGTACGGTTCAGGAGGGGGGGCTCTCTCTCGTCCCCCCCCATCTTTTCCTGCAGCCTGCCAGGTTGCGTGCTCGGATAAGTATCTGGTATGGATTTTTGGGGAGACCCCCACACCATTTTTTTTTTTTTTTTTTTTTTTTTTTGTCGTGGGGTTCCCCTTAAAATCCATACCAGACCTGAAGGGCCTGGTATGGAATTTAGGAGGACCCCCACGTCTTTTTTTTTTTTTTTGGTTCGGGGTTCCCCTGTGGGGAATTCCCATGCCATTTTCATCAATAAACTTTTATGTGTATTGTCGGACCGGCAATTCATTAATAGCCGCGAGTAGTTTTAAATGACTTTTTTTTTTTTTCCTTTGGAAAGTCATTTTGCTGTCAGACTGTTCTAATCCCGGGAAACATGCGCCCCTTTACAGGCATACTATAGACACCCCCCAGGGACAAAATTTAAAGGAATATTACACACTTTTATTGTTTCACTTTAAGCATTATTAAAATCACTGCTCCCGAAAAAACGTCAGTTTTTAAAACTTTTTTTGCATTGATCCATGTCCCCTGGGGTAGGACCCGGGTCCCCAAACACTTTTTATGACAATAACTTGCATATATAAGACTTTAGAATTGGCACTTTTAATTTCTCCCATAGACTTTAAAGGGTGTTCTGCGGCTTTCAAATTTGCCGCGAACTGGCGAACAGCCGATGTTCGAGTCGAACATGAGTTTGACTCGAACTCGAAGCTCATCCCTAATATTAAGTAAGATACATCATTCACTAATACACTGTCCATTCAAAAGGACGATTCAAGAACACGAAGAAATGAAATTACGAACAGATGAAGAAATGAAATTACGAATACACAAATGAAAATTCGAACATACGAATATAGCTTTCAGCTATTCGGATGTTCAAATTGATCCGAATGTACGAATACTAACAAATTCGTATGAAAATCTATTTATTACGAGCCGAACCGCACATGTCTACATTCCAACATTTACGGCGATACCTCACATGTGGTGCAGACAGCATTTACATCTACGTACGTGACTTAAGAATGTGTTCACTTCTGCATGCAAACTTTTTTTTTAAATTGTATTTATTTTAATTTATTTACTTTTTTTTTTTTTTTACCCTGTTCCTTTATTTTATTTTTTTATTACTTTTATTCCTATTATAAGGAAAGTAATCATCCCTTTTAATAGAAATAAAGGGCAACAGGTCCTCTTTATGGGGTGAACTGGGGTCTACCTTTGAAAGCAAAAGATAAAAAAAATGTGATCTTTTGCTCTGGAAAAAAAAAAAAGGTTACCTCCATCCTAGACTGGAAATGATGTCATGACATCTCTCCGGTCCTCCTAGATCATAGAGGTGATCAGAGATGATCTGGTTTCTCCTCATCTCCGTGACCAGCCACACAAACTGTCAGATCATATTCCAGGCCCTTCCGGTAAGCACAGTAAAACCAAGAAACACCAATCCAGTGGCCAATCAGCTGCTTGGATCTCTTTTATGAGAAATAGAATTGCCGGCTTCATCCATAACCCCCATAAACCACTTCAAAACTGCAAGGTGTATATAGGTATTGCATTTGGCAAGTGGATTATGTGATTATCGATGAGACATTTTTAATGAGTGTTACAGCCAGGTCAGGTGACAATGTATTCCTGCAATGGACCTGAATTCCTGAATCGCTGGTAGAGTTTGTTTGTGAAGTGTCTTATCTGCCGAGGGAGTTCACAGCCATTCTTGTTGTTACATTCCCCCGTGTGCAAACGCTAAGGACGCGCTTCGTCAACTTTACAGCTCTATCAGCGAACATCAAACAAACACCCCTGGTGACTTTTCCATTATTGCAGGTGACTTCAACCACACCAATTTAAAGACAGTTTTACCAACATATGAATCTTGCAACAAGGGGAAATAACATACTGGACTTTATACAACAGAGTAAAATGCATACAAGGCTGAACCCTGCCCCCATCTTGGGTATTCAGATCACAGCTCTGTTATGCTAATTAAAACATACAAACCATTGCTTACACTTGCGAAACCAGTTAAAAAACAAATCATAGTATGGCCTGACAATGCTACCCCAGTACTGCAGGACTGCTTTCAGCACACAGACTGGAACATGTTTAAAGAGGCAGCCAATTACAACAATCCTACAGACTTACAAGAGTACACTGAAACAGTGACTGCTTACATCAAAAAGTGCATGGAGGCCACAGTCACCAAGGTTGTCACCACATGTGCCAACCAGAAGCCATGGATGACAGCAGAGGTTAGTGGGCTGCTAAAGACCAGAGATGAGGTATTCAGATTAGGAGATGAAGCAGCTCTCAAAACAGCAAGAACCAATCTGTCTCATGGCATCAAGAAGGAAAACAACTATATTTAAAAAAAAATCAATAAACATTTTAGCAACAGCAAAGATACACAGGCCCTGTGGCAAGCCATCCAGACCATCTCTAACTACAAGCCCCTGCCACAGGCCAGTGATAATGATACTTCTCTCCCGGATGCGCTCAACCACTTTTTTGCATGGTTTGAGATGCAGAACCAAACACCTTCACAAAAACTACCCATATCTCGAAACGACCGGGCTCTACACTTTTCTTCAGCCAACGTAAGGAAGACCCTGTTCAGGATCAACTGACAGAAGGCTGCTGGCCCTGATGACATACCTGGACGTGTACTGAGAGACTGTGCTGTACAGCTGACAGATGTCCTTACAGATATCTTTAACATTTCTCTGAGCCAGGCGGTTGTCCCTACATGTCTTAAAGGGGTTGTAAAGGTTCATGTTTTTTCACCTTAATGCATCCTATGCATTAGGGTGAAAAAACATCTTACGATCACTGGCCCCCCCCCGTTTTACTTACCTGAGCCCTAGAAAGTCCAGCGTCGCCAACGCGCTCTTCCTTTGCTCGGTCTTTTTGGCTCTTCATTGGATAGATTTATAGAAGCACAGCCATTGGCTCGTGCTGCTGTCAATCAACTCCAATGACACAAGGGCCGGGGAGCAGGGCTGAGTCCTGTAATCGGCGGCTATGGATGCCGAATACAGGACTCTGGAGCGTGCCCGCAAGGTAACCCCTGGGAGAGCTCTTCCCAGAGAGGGTTATCAGAAGCAAGAAGGAGCCGAGACAGCCGCCGAGGGACCCCAGAAGATGAGGATTGGGGCCACACTGTGCAAAACGAACTGCATAGTGGAGGTAAGTATGACATGTTTGTTATTTAAAAAAAAAAAAAAAATATTCGAACCTTTAGTGTCACTTTAAATCCACCACCATAATTCCAGTGCCAAAGAAGACACCTGTGTCCTTTTTGAATGACTATTGTCCCATAGCACTAACTCCAATAATGAAGTGCTTTGAGAGGTTAGTCATGCATCACATTAAGTTCAGTCTTCCAAACACGCTGGACCCATATCAGTTTGCATACTGTCCAAACCATTCCACGGACGATGCAGTATCCTCTACCCTCCACTTGGCCCTTACTCACTTAGAACAGAAAGACTCTTATGTTAGAATGCTGTTCTTTGTCTTTAGCTCAGCATTTAATACAATAATTCCCCAGCAACTTATCACTAAATTGAATTTGCTGGGCCTCAACCTGCCCCTCTGTAATCAGATCCTGGACTTTTTAAGCAGAAGACCTCAGTCAGTCGGTGTTGACTGCAGTACCTCGAGCACTACCACACTGAGCACGGGTGTCCCACAGGGATGTGTGCTCAGCCCACTGCTCTTCACACTGCTGACCCACCACTGTACTGCCAAGTTCATCTCCAACCATATCATCAAGTTTGCGGATGACACAACTGTGGTAGGTCTGTGCAACTGTGGAAGTGGCACAACTGGTTAAATGTTATGGTACAAACAACCCGCCCCTTAATGTAAGCAAAACAAAGGAGATTGTGATGGATTTCAGGAGAAATTCTGTTGATCACCACCCACTGACCATGGACCGTTTAACTGTGGAGAGAGTAAGCAGTACTAAATTCCTGGGAGTACACATCTGTGTATAGGTTTATATTTTTTATATATTTATAATTATGTTTCATTTGTATGTAGCACTGTAGCCCTGTGATATACAACATTTTGTTCTACAGTATGTCCTCAAGTGTAGTGGAACGACAATAAAGCTTGAGTTGACTTGACTTGACTTAAGATGAAGTCAGCAAACAGGTCACACAAATTCCATATAATCACTTCCTTACCAATCAAAACAAACATTTCACAACTCCAATCCTTCTGAAATGGGAAGAGATTTGGGTCACACATTCACCCAGACAGAAAGAGATCATATCCTATTCTTTGCTCACAAATCCTCCTTTTCCAGCTGTGTCCAGGAGTCCGGATATAACATTCTGACCAGATGGTATACAGTCCTCACTCTTTTACACAAATTTTTCCCCACAACCTCTCTGATCTGTTGGAGGTGCAATATGCCAGGGGAACTTAACTCAACTTTGTTTGACAATCCCTTGTCTATTAAAAATTCAAAATACTAACATATTACAAAGCCTTCCACAACTCTGCCCCCAGCGACATCACTAACCTTGTCCCAAAATACCAACCAAACCATTCTCTTCACTCCTCACAAGACCTCCTACTCTCTAGATGTCACCATCTCCTATACTCACCTCCAGGACTTCTTCAGAGCCTCTCCCATCCTCTGGAAAGTTCTACCTCAATCTGTCTGACTATCTTCCACCCTGTCTTTAGGTGATCCCTGAAAACCCTTATGCCGCATACACACGGTCGGATTTTTCAGCTACAAAAGTCCGACAGCCAGTCCGACAGCCAGTCCGACGGACTTTCAACGGACTTTCAACGGACTTTATAATGACCAGACTTGCCTACACGCGATCACTCCAAAGTCTGATGGATTTGTACGTAATGAGGTACACCGGACTAAAATAAGGAAGTTGATAGCCAGTAGTCAATAGCTGCCCTAGCGTCGGTTTTTGTCCATCAGACTAGCATACAGACCAGCGGATTTCTGGGTCCGGCAGAGTTAAGACGTAAAGATTTGAAGCATGTTCCAAATCTAAAGTCCGTCAGATTTGCGACTTGAAAAGTCCGCTGAAGGTCCGGTGAAGCCCACACACGATCGGATTGTCCGCCGGATTTGGTTCGTCGGCGTCCGTCGGACAAGTCCGGTCAAAGTCTGACTGTGTGTACGCGGCATTATCTTTAACACCTTCATCTTCTTTGTTTCTGTTATATATACATAGTTGCTAAGGTTGATTAAAGACACAAGTCCATCCAGTTCAACCTGTGTGTATGCTCATGCCAAAAATAATATCCCATATCCCTGTATAATGTGCTCACTAAGATGCTCATCTAAGAGTTTTTTTAAGCTATCAATACTTCCTGCTGACACCACCGATTGCGGAAGTGAGTTCCATGTCCTAGAAAAAAATGAACCTCAATAGTGGGATTTTAAAGGCAATTGAAAAAACTTAGAAATCTTTAAGAAAGAATAAATAAAACATTAAATTTATTTGTACAAAGTTAAAAATAGATAATATACGGTATACAGCAAGGTAATCGCATAGGTAACATGATCAAGGATTGACAATTGAGGCAAAAACAGTCCAACGCGTTTTGAAAATGTAAATTATCTTCTTCATCAGGGACAATTTGCCATTTCTAAAATTAACAAAATACAATATCAGTAAACAAGAAATTTATATGACCTGCAGTGCTGACAGACTTGACTAACCCCCGGGGGGTACGTCAAAACTTACGTGCCACATAAAGTTACCGCATAGCATCCGACATCCAAATGGTCTGTATTAGGCCTTTTCGAAATGCAAAGGAGCCCCCAGATATTGCAATCTAATTGAGGTGCCAAAAAGGAAAATTAATTTAAAATTAAGAGGAGCCCAAAATCGTAAACAGGACAAGGGGAAAAAAGGGGAAAGGAATTTCTACACTGAAAATAAAGCTGTAAAAAAAAAAAAAGATAATGATTGCTCATCACTTACTATGCACGGATGTTCCAAACATGATATTCAGATGTTACAAAATGATACTTCCAAAATGATGCTATTAGGTCAACCTGAGAGACTAAGAGATCACCATCTGCAAAAGCTGACCAAAAGAAATGGCTTCAATAAGAAGTTGAATCAATCTAAATCTAAAGCTCCAGCAATAGGGGAAGGAACCACATGAAAAAAGACAGCTAAATGTCAAAACATACAAAATGTCCCATTCACTACAATAATGGGATTCACCATAACAGAAAGCAAGTATTATGCTTACCATAGGTGTAGAAAACTCCAGGGCTCCTCAAGGATAGGAAAAAAAAAAAATCACCGCAGCGAGGGTGAGGTTAGTCATCCACCTTGCCTGTCACAACCTCAAACAATCAATGTGTTGTTATGAAAGGAGATGGCGCCTCGAGGGTTCCCGGCGTTCTCCTTATATACTCCAGACAATTAAGTAGTCTCATAGCAAGTGAGTGACACCGCACAACGTGTGAATTGCGACGTCACTCCCCTAATGCCGCTGTAATAATAAACAAAAAATAGCTGATAACTCCCGGGAAAGCCCGACTGTGTGGAGCGAGCCCGCCCCCTTGGTCAACAGCCAATCCAAAAAATAGACGGACAGCGTCATCAGTTGCCGGGACAGTTTTTTTCGTCTTACATACTAGAAGTGGATAGATGCAGGGACCTCACTGCACGCAGGGAAAGCCGCTGCATCGCCACCCACACTGCCCAACACATAATGAGGACCGGATCGGTCATATAAAGATGGGGGGCAGCAAAAAGAGAACCCCCCCATCCCAAAAATCAGATCCCGATCCACAAAATTTAAGTCAACTATATTGGAGTAGCTGGAGTAAAGGAGGGAGAGACAAGGTCTCTCTTCATAAGGAGAGATTCATATGCCCCCGACACGCATAGTATCCTCCCATAAAAAATGGGAATCCGAAACCCTAACGGAAACAGAACCCCAGTTCGGGAGGAAAGAAAGGCTCCCAAGATCAATGGGAGCCTATGTGTGTGCCAGGTGCACGTAAATGGCCGCAGACTAGGTAAGAGGATGTCGAATGAAATCCGGAAACATTCACCTGCAAGACATACTGTCAAAATTTAATTCGACATCCTTTTACCTAGTCTGCGGCCATTTATGTGCACCTGGCACACACATAGGCTCCCATTAATCTTGGCAGCCTTTCTTTCCTCCTGAACTGGGGTTCTGTTTCCGTTAGGGTTTCGGATTCCCATTTTTTATGGGAGGATGGGAGGATACTATGCGTGTCAGGGGCGGATGAATCTCTCCTTATGAAGAGAGACCTTGTCTCTCCCTCCTTTACTCCAGCTACTCCAATATAGTTGACTTAAATTTTGTGGATCGGGATCTGATTTTTGGGATGGGGGTTCTCTATTTGCTGCCCCCGTCTTCATATGACCGATCCGGTCCTCATTGTGTGCCGGGCAGTGTGGGTGGCGATGCGGTGGCTTTCACTGCACGCAGTGAGGTCCCTGCATCTATCCACTTCTAGTATGTAAGACGAAAAAAACTGTCCCGGCAACTGATGACGCTGTCCGTCTATTTTTTGGATTGGCTGTTGACCAAGGGGGCGGGCTCGCTCCACACAGTCGGGCTTTCCAGGGAGTCATCAGCTGTTTTTTGTTTATTATTACAGCAGCATTAGGGGAGTGATGTCGCAATTCACACGTTGTGTGGCGTCACTCACTTGCTATGAGGCTACTTAATTGGCTGGAGTATATAAGGAGAACGCCGGGAACCCTTGAGGCGCCATCTCCTTTCATAACAACACATTGATTGTTTGAGGTTGTGACAGGCAAGGTGGATGACTAACCTCACCCTCGCTGCAGTGATTTTTTTTTTTCCTATCCTTGAGGAGCCCTGGAGTTTTCTACACCTATGGTAAGCATAATACTTGCTTTCTGTTATGGTGAATCCCATTATTGTAGTGAATACATTTTTGAAACGCGTTGGACTGTTTTTGCCTCAATTGCGATTGTGATTACCTTGCTGTATACCTTGCTGTATACCGTATATTATTATCTATTTTTAACTTTGTACAAATAAATTTAATGTTTTATTTATTCTTTCTTAAAGATTTCTTTCTAAGTTTTTTTCAATTGCCTTTAAAATCCCACTATCGAGGTTCATTTTTTTTTCTACATATTTTAGGGATGATGGTAATTTTTTCGCATCAATTTTTGGGAGTTTTTTTTTTGTGAGTTCCATGTCCTTACTGCTTTGACAGTGCAAAAACCCCTATGCAGTTTAAGGTTAAACCACTTCTCCTCCAATCTCATTGAGTGGCCCCGTGTCCTCTTATACTCTCTGAAACTGAAAGGTTTCCACCCTATACAGAGCTCACCATTGAGGTATTTGTATATTGCTATCATATCTCCTCTCAAGTGTCTCTTCTCCAGGGAGAATAAGTTTAATATTTGTAGTCTTTCCTCGTAACTGAGATCCTCCAGCCCCTTTATTTGCTTGGTCGTCATTCTCTGGACTCTCTCTCAAGTTCCAGGACATTCTTTTTGAGGGTTGGTGACTAAACTTCAATAGAATGCTACAAATATTGCAAATAAATAATCTTTCTTCATATATTTAGGCCAAAATGTATTCTGCTAGATTTCTTTGGTGAAAATAACCCAAATCAGTGAATATTATTTAGTCTGTAGGAAAGTCATAGAGTCCACAAACTATGGGATATACCTAAAAATCGATCAATCCTAATGTTCTGACGGCCAATCTCATTTCTTAAGGCCCTGAAATGTCAGAACAGTATAAAGTTCCCCCCAAATGACCCCTTTTAGAGAAAAGTGGACAGACCAAGGTGTTTAGAAAGAGGCAGGGCGTGTTTTATGAAGTTGTAGTTCTTGTCACAATATTTAGGAAATTTAAGAAATCATTATTTTTTTTTTGTTTTTTACATGCTGTCACCACTGCAGTGCAGCGTTATCATATAATCATATAACTGGTGTGGGGGTGATTTTATTTATTTATATATATATTTATTTTTTTTACATACTGTGACTGTGAGAGCAATACAGTGTTACCATATTACCTTGTAATACTCTGGGCAGGTAATCAGGATATATATATATTTTTTTACACACTATGAATGTTTATAGCAGTGAATTTCATTGCTATAAGCAAGCATTTTTACTGTACTAAATAGATTAATTCAGTATGTATTGTTGCGATTAGCTCATATGGTACATATGGGCCACGATTGGCCCTGTCTGTACCATGTGATCATTGTGACCAATCACCGCGAGTAACACAGTTGTACGCAATGAATGGCATGAATCAAAGCCATTCATTTTTTACAATTGTCATGTTATCTGCTGTGATTGGCCACAGCAATCATATGGTACTGGCAGTGGGCCGGTGCACTGATCATTCATCAGCGGGTGCCAGACTGCACCAGAGTTTGGCCATGCAAGATATGTTCTGGGAACAAAATCATGACATCCTCCCAGAACAATATGGCTCCTGTTTGGCCGTCATATTACAATAGGCCGGGCGGGAAGCAGGTAATAATAAATGTTAAAAAAGGAAGCAACTTTATTGAACTCTTTTTATAGAATTCTGACAATTTTTTTTTTCTGTACAGGTGAACCAAGGTTGGTCACGTTGGTCTTCATCAATAAAAGGAAGTCACGTGGCAAATGAGCCATATATCAATGTTTTTAATTGTTATAAATGTTTTGGATCCTCTTCAACATTGATCCAGCCTCAGAGGACAACAGGAGAAAAGTCATTTTAGTGTTCTGGAAGTGACAACATCTTAACAGTAAAGTCCAACCCATATATACATAAGAGGAGTTATTTCAGAAAATATTTTTTGTTTGGATTGTGACAGGTTTTTTACAATGGAGGCAAAATGTATTACACACCAGAAGGTTCACACTGGAGAGAAGCCATATCAGTGTTCAGAATGTGACAAAGCTTTTCAACAGAAGGCATCTCTTATCGGACACCAGAGGATTCACACTGGAGAGAATCTGTCAGTGTGTTCTGAATGTCATAAAGTTTTTACATCAAAGTCAAATCTTATCATACACCAGAGGATTCACGCTGGAGAGAAGCCATATCAGTGTTCTGAATGTGACAAAGCTTTTACAACCAAGGGAGAGCTTACCATACACCAGAGGGTCCACACTGGAGAGAAACCATATCAGTGTTCTGAATGTGGCAAAGCTTTTACAACCAAGGGAGAGCTTAACATACACCAGAGGGTCCACACTGGAGAGAAACCATACCAGTGTTCTGAATGTGGCAAAGCTTTTAAATCGAAGTCAAATCTTATCAGACACCAGATGATTCACACTGGAGAGAAGCCATATCAGTGTTCTGAATGTGGCCAAATGTTTACACAAAAGTCAATTCTTATCAGTCACCAGAGAATTCACACTGGAGAGAAGCCATATCAGTGTTCTGAATGTGGCCAAATGTTTACACAAAAGTCAGTTCTTATCAGTCACCAGAGAATTCACACTGGAGAGAAGGCATATCAGTGTTCTGAATGTGGCCAAATGTTTACACAAAAGTCAATTCTTATCAGTCACCAGAGAATTCACACTGGAGAGAAGCCATATCAGTGTTCTGAATGTGGCAAAATGTTTACACAAAAGTCAAATCTTATCACACACCAGATGATTCACACTGGAGAGAAGCCATATCAGTGTTCTGAATGCGACAAAGCTTTTACAACCAAGAGAGAGCTTATCATACACCAGAGGATTCACACTGCAGAAACCACATCAGTGTTCTGAATGTGGCAAAGCTTTTCGACAGAAGTCAGTTCTTAACACTCACCAGAGGGTTCACACTGAAGAAAAGCCATTTTAATGTTCAGAATGTGACAAATATTTTACAGTTAATGCAGGGCTAATCTATCACCAGAGGATTCACAAGCTTCAGCTGCAGAGAGGAAACTCTGGAAGAAGGAGTAATATTAGAGGAGTTATGAGTGTCCCATTAGTATCATAGTCTCAATGTTATCCCACAAGCTAGTGAAGAAGTCAACAAGGCTGAAAAAAGACAATAGTCCATCCAATTCAACTTGTGTAGGTGTATGTGTATCAATGTTTATAATGATTTCCCATCCCTCTGTATGTTGTGTCCTTTAAGATGTACATCTAAGAGCCTTTTAAAAATATCCATACTCCCCGCAGCCACCACCAATTGTGGGAGAGAGTTCCACATCCATATTGCCCTAACAGTGAAGAACCTCCTACGCAGTTTAAGGTTAAATCGCTTCTCCTCCAGTTTCATTGTGTGCCCCCATGTCCTTTTACACTTCCTAACTGAATAGTTAATTTCCTATGCTGGGATCCCCATTGTGATATTTGTAGATCGCCATCATGTCCCCTCTCAAACGTCTTTTCTCCAGAGAGAATAAATTTAGTGTTTGCAGACGTTCCTCGTAATTGAGGTCCTCCAGTCCCCTTATTAGTTTTGTTTCCCTTCTTTGGACTCTCTCCAGCACATCCCTTCTGAGGACTGGTGACCAGAACTGAAAAAAAACTCCAGATGAGGCCTTACCAGAGTGGTATTAGATGGCAGAATTATAGTTTTGTCTCTGGAGTATATCCCTTTTTTATGCATGCTAATATGCTGCCTGCTTTGGTAGCTGCAGCTTGGCACTGTATGTTGTTGCTCAATCTATTATCTATTAGCATCCCTAGATCCTTCTCCATCCTTGATTCCCCCATCTGTTCTCCACCTAGTGTATATTCTTCACTTTTGTTTTTTGACCCCAAATGCATTCCTTTTACATTTCTCCACATTAAACCTCATTTGCCATTTGTCTTCC
Organism: Aquarana catesbeiana; assembly: GCF_042186555.1. Lineage (NCBI taxonomy): Eukaryota > Metazoa > Chordata > Amphibia > Anura > Ranidae > Aquarana > Aquarana catesbeiana. The sequence goes on from NC_133325.1 coordinate 6,895,364, forward strand.
CACTCTTTTGTTATGCTCAGATCATTCTGCAAAATTTCTATGTCCTGATGCAAGTTTATTACTCTGCTTATCTTTGTGTCATCCGCAAAAACTGAGACTGAACTAGTTATCCCATACTCTATATCATTTGTGAATATGTTGAATAGGACAGAATCTTGAGGTACCCCACTCACTACTCCAGACCAGTCTGAGTACATGTTATTTATCACTACCCTTTGGACACGCCCCTGTAACCAGTTTTTTATCCAAGCACAAACCCTATGGTCCAAGCCTGCAGACCTCAGCTTGTAAATTAAGCGTTTATGGGGGACTGTATCAAATGCTTTTTCAAAGTCCAGATACACCACATCTATAGGCCTTCTCTTATCTAGATGGTTGCTTACTTCCTCGTAGAATGTTAGCAGATTGGTCTGGCAGGAACTTCCTCTCATAAACCCAGGCTTGTTACCACTAATGATGTTCTTCTCCTCAGTAAAACTTTAGATATAGTCCCTAATCATCCCCTCCAATAATTTACCCACTATTGATGTTAGGCTGACTGGCCTGTAATTCCCAGGAATTTGTCTCTGCCCTTTTTTTGAATATTGGTACCACGTTGGCTTTTCTCCAATCAGCTAGTACCAATCCTGTCAGTATGTTGTCCACAAAAATCAGGAAAAATGGCCTGGCTATAATTTGACTGAGTTATCTGAGGACTCTCGGGTGTAAGCCATCTGGTCCTGGTGATTTACTGTATTTGTGATAAGTTTATTAAAACTTTCATTGACTCCGAAAGTAAAAAAAAGTGTTTCCTGGTTGTACTGATGGCTGTTTTTGTTGGTGGATTCATATGCTGGGGGGAATTTTGTGTCTCCCAGAAATTAAGCTAGAGGAGGTCTGCATGATCTCAGATTACATTTCTGGTGGTACAGGGTCCATAAATGAATAGTTTGGCTCACTATAATATTTAGAGAGCTGACCTCCTTGGGTTTCCAAAGTAGGCATGGCATGTATAATGGGCGAACTGAGATACCTTCAAATATAAGCCAGGAAATCTGTGAAGGGGGGGCGTGCCATTGGGCTGTTTGAGCCAATCATATACATTGCATGAAGAGGAGAATAAAAAAGGGGGGATGAGGGGAGAGGTAAGTGGTTAAACCTGGGGTATCTCCCTTCAGATAAAAGGTGGGAGATATATATATATATATATATATATATATATATATATATGAGTGGCTGTGGGTGGGGGGTTGTTCAAGTGGGTGAGAAGAGACACTTGCTAGGGAGTAAGAGATCAAAATGCTAAGTTCAATGTCAAAAACAGTAAATAATAGAAACAAAATAAACAAACTGTACTGGAATTCCAACCATTCTCCGTGTGTAGGGCACGTGTCGATCACTTCTGACCAGCCAGAATCAGGCGACCTGATCTCTGGAGCGTTGGCGGTTCCTCTTGTCCCGTTGAGGTGATGGGGTAGCCCAGATTGGGGATGGGCGAGGAGTTGAAGGGAGCCTTGGAGCACTCTGAGGTTCCAGGAGGCCCAATTTCACAAGGAATTCCTTGCCTTAAGTGACCGTAGTGGCGGTATAGATGATGACATTGTGGGGGATCGAAAGCTTGAACAGAACCCCCCATCTGTTGTGGATCTTGGCCGATTGCAGGACTGAAGTCACCTCCTTTTATCATTCTCCTTTTCTCCAGGGTAGCTGGGGAGATGTCCGGGTATATTTGAACCGTGATCCCATCTAGCTGGATACAAGGGGTGTTACGAGATGCATGCAGGACTTCCTCCTTCACTAGAAAGTCTTTCAGGCACATCACGATATCCCTAGGGGGGTTTTCAGGCGGTGGTTTGAGTCTTAAGGCTCTATGTATCCTGTTGCATATGAATGAGGCCTCAGGCTGGTCTGGGTTCAGGGAGTGAAACAGCCTCTTAAAGGCCTCTGATAAGTCAGTAACTGTTTCTGGCACTCCACGGACCCTGATGTTGTTTCTTCTGTTACGGTTGTCTAAATCTTCAAGGCGATTTTGCAATTGAAGAACCCTGTCTGAGAGGGCCACATGATCTTTGCGGAGGTCTACGTAAGCAAGATGTAATTCATCATGTTTGATTTCTAATATGTCCATCCGCCCCCCCTAGTGCTGCAATCTCCTGGGTCAGAGTGTTGGTGGATTTGTGTACTTCTGCCTGGAATTTATGTGCTTGTCTGTCATACATAGTGGACAGACTGTCTTCCAGTCTTAGTGAGATGAGGGGTGTGCTCACTCAGTTCTGAAGAGGCTGTAGGAGAGGCCGCTGGATCAGGGATGTCTGGAGGAGCTTGTGTCGGCTGGGCGCCATCTTGTGACATCGCGGTCTGTTCCCGTACCTGGAGAAGGTAGTTTGTTAGGGACCCCTGACAGGATTATTGTTTGTTTTTTTGGATGTCGACATGCACCGCGGGTCCCGCAGGTGTGCTGGGGCTGTCAAGGAGAGAATTGTGTGCTATAAAGCCCTGGGGAGTTAGTTTAGGTCTCCACTTCCCTCAAAGCTCTGACTCCTAGCTTCTGGCAAGCTTCGCACCACACATGTGCCCCCGCATTTTTACATTTCTTTTTGCACATGACATCACACGCCCCATCTTCTGCATGTGCGATATAACATACATTTTCAAAATGGCAGTGTGGGGGAGGGGACACAGGCTGTAGAAGATTGCAAAAATAGCTCATTTACATTTGCAACTAAGGAACAAGAAAAACACATGGATGAGCTACTAACCCCCAACTAGGGATGAGCCGAACACCCCCCCCCCGTTCGGTTCGCACCAGAACCTGCGAATGGACCGAAAATTTGCACGAGCGTTAGAACCCCATTGAAATCTATGGGACTCGAACGTTCGAAATCAAAAGTGCTAATTTTCTTTATCGTACATCACGGGACACAGAGCACCATAATAATGACTATGTGGGTTATACGCTTACCTTTTAGACGATTGGACACTGGCAACCAATAGTAAGACGGTTCCTCCCATATAACCCCTCCTATACCGGAAGGACCTCAGTTATTTCGCCAGTGTCCTGAAGGTGATGGTCATGGCTGTTGAAGCTCTTCAGTTTCTTCAAAGAATGTCCCACTGAGGATGTTATAATCGGATCCATTCGGATGGCATTACAAAGCTAAAGTGAATGGTACCCGAACCTCGGTTCAAGAACGAGGTATTGCTTGTAATGTGTCCTATATAGGCACTAGACCCTTGTTAAGTTGGTATTCCTGGTCAATCTTGCCCAAGGAAACCAGAAAGGGTGCTTTACAGGTCAAGGGGTGTGGACCCCAATATATGGGGACCCGGTCCCTGGAGGTCCTTAGAGGCGCTACCCTCCGTGATGGAGGAAGATTGGGCCTGGTAAGACAGGCCCTGCTGCTTGGGATGGTGAGTTATGGTGAGGATTTTATATATACATATGTATACCCTTTGTAAACTGCTGGTATAAACCTTGATCCTATGTCCAGGATTACAGAAGGCCGGTTTGGCGTGCATTTTTAGAATTTTTGGCGTGCGAGTGCGCATGCGCGCGTGCCACATGTCCGCCTCATGCGCACCAACGGCGTGTGAGTGCGCCGCCAGTGTGCGCGTGCGCCGCTGCTGTCCGCATCACAGGTGTGCTGCGTGCGTCAGGACGGCGCATGCGCCGTGCAGTAGGCGTGTCGCCGATCGCTGATGCGTGTGCTCGCTCTCAAGCTAGTGCTTTTAGGCATGGAGCTCCTGGCGTGCGTGTGGAAGAAGCAGAGCGAGTGGTGGGCACGTGAGTCTGGTGGTCTTGGACACAGCGGTGACAGGTTAAAGACTGGTTGTAGTTTGTGGGGAGTACTCCTTTTTTCTTCCTCATGTGTAAGCAATGTCTTCCATAAAACGAGGTATAGGGAACAAGGCAAGCACAGGGGTAAGAGTCCCGCCATAAAAAACAGGTGACCAACCCCAGGCTGATGCAGCCTCAGTTTCTCCTGAAGAACCTGCGGCTTCTGATCTGGCTGAGCCATTGCACTTGTCAGGCATAGTGGCCACTACCAATGTACCTGCCTCGGCTAATGTTACAAAGGATGATTTGGCATCTGCCTTAGCGGGCCTTGAAGGCAAAATAGCTGGCATGATTGCCTCTGTAACACAGGTGGGGAGGAAGCGCAATAGATCTCCCTCCCCTGAGCCTGGGCCAAGTGGAGAGTCACTAGAGCACCAGGACTCTTTTATAGCCAGATGGGTCCCGGTGATCTGGAACCAGAATGGGCAGAGGATTTGGAAGAGGTGGTCATAAAGGACCGAGAGGAAGGAGAGGCTGAAGAAACCTTGGCTGAGGACTCTGGTTCTGAAGAACCAATTTCAGCCTCCCATTCCCAAAAATTGTTTATCCAATCTCTTATGGAGATGGTACGAATTGGGTTTAAGTTACCCCCGGTTCAGAAGTCTGCACTCTCCTGTTCTACTCTGGGATCCTTGCGACCTAAGAAAATTTCCCAAGCATTTCCCTTGCATCTGTTACTGGAGCAGGTGCTTTTCGCGGACTGGGAGCATCCTGACAGGATATACTTACCTCCAAAAAGGTTTTCTGTCTTATATCCTATGGAGGAGAAGTTCAGAAAAAAAATGGGCATTCCCTTGGTGGACGCTGCCATATCTTCTGTGAATAAAAATGTAACCTGTCCAGTGGATAATGCCCAGGTATTCAAGGATCCGGCTGATAAAAAGCTAGAGTCCTTATTAAAGGCCTCCTTTTCGGTGGCTGGTGCAGCAGTTCAGCCAGCAGTCACAGCTATTGGGATTTGCCAATCCCTAAAAGATCACTTTAAAAGGTTGCTAAAGAACGTACCTTGCCAGGAGGAATCTGCTGAGGAGTTATCGGAGATTCCTCACGCCTTATGTTTTGCGGTAGATGCATTAAAAGACTCAATCCAACAGATGTCTCGTTTTGCGTTACTGTCAGTTCATATGCGCAGAGTCTTGTGGCTAAAGAACTGGTCTGCTGAAACGCCATGTAAAAGGCTACTCGCAGCTTTTCCATTTCATGGAGAGCGCCTGTTTGGCAAGGATCTCGATAAATACATCCAAAAGATCTCTGGAGGAAAGAGTGCCCTGCTTCCTATTAAAAAGAAGGGGAAGCAGCCCTGTTATAAAATTCCTAATGCTCCAGGACCTGGTACCTCTTCCCCTAAGCGGTATCGACGGCCTCAGCCTTCTGGATTTAAAAGACCCCAGGGTCAGAAAAAACCCTGGGCCCCAAAGACACCCAAGCCCAACTCCAAGTCTACCTTGTGAAGGGGCGCCCCCGCTCTCACGGGTGGGGGGCAGGCTTCGGCTGTTTGGGGAAGCCTGGGAAGAACTGGTTCAAGACAGATGGGTCATTTCCACTGTAAAATACGGTTACAGAATAGAATTCCGGGAGATCCCCCCCCGAACCGATTCCTGTACTCAAGGGTCCCATTGGATCCAGAGAAAAGAAGATGCCTATTCCTAGCTTTACACCATCTGCTGACGCAGGGGGTAATTGTAAAAGTTCCGCACTAGGAAAGATTCAAGGGGTTTTATTCAAACCTATTCACCGTGCCAAAACCAAATGGGGAAGAAAGGCCCATTTTGGACCTCAAGGCTCTCAACTTCTTTGTAGATGTCCGATCCTTCCGCATGGAGTCGGTTCATTCAATAATAAAGTTCCTGAGAAAGGGAGACTACTTAGCGTCCATAGATATCAAGGACGCATACCTTCATGTGCCGATCTTCGATCCACATCAAAGGTTCTTACGCTTCGCTGTCGAGGGCAGGCATTTCCAATTTGTGGTACTAGCCTTCGGTCTGGCCAAGACCCCCAGGGTTTTCACAAAGATTCTGGCCCCAGTGCTGGCTTCTCTAAGGTCTCAGAAAGTCTCTGTAGTAGGATATCTGGATGATCTTCTTCTAAGGGAATGTTCTCACCCCATGCTAGTTCAGAACGTGTCAAGAACAATACGGGTTTTACAACACCTAGGTTGGATGCTAAATATGGACAAGTCAGCTCTTTGTCCAACCCAAGCCTTGGTGTATCTGGGTCTGGTCTTGGACACCGCCCAAGAAAAGGTGTTTCTTCCACCCTTAAAGGTCGCCTCAATAGTGGAACTTGTACAGAAGGTGAGAAAAGAACTAACACCTTCTATTCGGCTGTGCATGAGGTTACTGGGAAAGATGGTGTCATCTTTCAGCCCAGTGCCATATGCACAGTTCCACTCCAGAGTGTTCCAGAACAGTATTCTGAAGGTCTGGGACAAGTCAGCTCAAACCCTGGATCAGCCCATGGTTCTATCTCCACAGGTTCTATGGAACCTCTCTTGGTGGTTAAGAACCAGCAACTTAAAAAGAGGGAAATCTTTCCCACCGGTAGCCTGAAAAGTTGTAACCGCGGACGCCAGTCTTCTCGGCTGGGGAGCAGTCCTAGAGGAAGCGTCTGTTCAGGGAATATGGTCCTAGACAGAAAAGACCCTGCCTATCAATCTATTGAAAATCTGGGCAGCTCGTCTGGCTCTGCGATTCTGGACTTTCAGATTGCGGGTGCTTCCTGTCAGAGTCTAGTCCGACAACTCCACAGTAGTGGTGTATATCAACCATGAGGGAGGTACCGGGAGTCGGGCAGCCCAAAGAGAGGTAGATCATATATTGACTTGGGCAGAAAAACATGTGCCGTTTTTGTCGCCAGTGTTTATTCCGGGGGTGGACAATTGGCAGGCGGATTTCCTAAGTCGCCAAAAATTGTAACCAGGGGAATGGTCCCTGCATCCCGAGGTTTTTCTACAGATCTGCCAATACTGGGGGACCCCAGATGTGGATCTGCTGGCATCAAGATTCAATGCCAAGCTGGACAGGTTTGTATCCAGGACCAAGGATCCGCTTGCTGTCGGGATAGACGCATTAGTGGTTCCTTGGGATCAGTATTCTCTGATATATGCCTTCCCTCCGATCCAAATTCTGCCGCACTTACTATGCAGAATATGGGAGGAATGGAAGCCGGTCATCTTAGTGGCCCCAGCGTGGCCCAGGAGATCATGGTACATGGGGATTGTGAAATTGGAAGTAGGGGACCCATTGGTCCTTCCTTGCCGTCCAGACCTGTTGTGTCAAGGGCCCATATTCCATCCTACTTTACGGTTGCTAAATTTGATGGCCTGGCTATTGAGACCAGACTATTGAAAGACCGTGGTATTATGGGTTCAGTCTTGTCCACTTTGATAAACGCTAGAAAGTCAGTTTCTAGCGCTATCTATTATAGAGTCTGGAAGTCATACATTTCTTGGTGTGAGAAAAGGAAATGGAACCCTCTTAGGTATACGATTGTAATAGTGCTCACCTTTCTCCAAACAGGAGTAGACTTGCAGCTTGCTTTAGGGACAATTAAGGGACAGATTTCGGCCTTATCATTTTTTTTCCAAAGGCCAATTGCATTCCATTCTTTGGTGCGAACCTTTGTCAAGGGAGTAACACACCTGAGGCCACCGCTTAAACCACCTTTATGTCCTTGGGATCTAAATTTGGTACTGTCAGCCTTACAGAGTCAGCCCTTTGAACCTATTAGGCATATCCCTTTTGTCCTATTGACCAGGAAATTGGTTTTCCTAGTGGCTATAACATCGGCTAGAAGGGTGTCAGAATTGGCCGCCCTTTCGTGCAAAGAACCTTTTATGATTCTTCATCAGGGCAGAGTGGTCATGCGCCCTCGTCCGGATTTTCTACCGAAGGTGGTTTCCAAATTTCATTTGAATCAGGATATCATTTTACCTTCCTTTTTTCCAAACCCTAAGACTATCGAGGAAAGGTCGCTTCACTCACTGGATGTGGTGAGGGCGATAAAAGTTTACTTGGAAATGTCAGCTCCCTTTCGGAAGACTGACTGTTTTTTTGTCTTGCCTGAGGGTCCTAAAAGAGGACAGCCAACAACAAGTTCAACTGTATCCAGGTGGATTCGCCAGACTATTGTCCAGGCATATGGATTAAAGCGCAGGGTTCCACCCCGGGATTTAAGAGAACACTCCACTAGAGGGGTTAGTGCATCATGGGCAATATGCCAGCAGGTGTCTATGGCTCAGGTTTGCAAAGCGGCCGCTTGGTCTTCAGTTCAAACGTTCACCAGGTTTTACCAGGTGGATGTGAGATCTCAAAATGAGACTGTTTTTGGCCACAGCGTGTTGCAGGCAGCTTTATAATCTCAGGCCCATTGGGCTTAGGGATAATGTGTTCCCCCCCCCCCCCAGGTGCATTGCTTTAGGACATCCCACATAGTCATTATTATGGTGCTCTGTGTTCTGTGATGTACGGTAAAGAAATACAGATTTTTAAAACAGCTTACCTGTAAAATCCTTTTCTTGGAGTACATCACGGGACACAGAGGTCCCGCCCCTCTTTTCTGGGATCGTCATTGCTTGCTACAAAATTGAGGTCCTTCCGGTATAGAAGGGGTTATATGGGAGGAACCGTCTTACTATTGGTTGCCAGTGTCCAATCACCTAAAGGTAAGCGTATAACCCACATAGTCATTATTATGGTGCTCTGTGTCCCGTGATGTACTCCAAGAAAAGGATTTTACAGTTAAGCTGTTTTAAAAATCTGTATTTAAAGGATAATTTGCATGGTATTGTCCTAAAAAGGGTTTGGGGACCCGGGTCCTGCCCCAGGGGACATGTATCAATGCAAAAAAAAGTTTTAAAAACGTCCGTTTTTTCGGGAGCAGTGATTTTAATGATGCTTAAAGTGAAAAAAAAGAGAAATATACCTTTAAATATCATACCTGGGGGGTGTCTATAGTATGCCTGTAAAGTGGCGCGTGTTTCCCGTGCTTAGAACAGTCCCTGCACAAAATGACATTTTTAAAATAATAAAAGTCATTTAAAACTGCTTACGGCTTTAATGTAATGTCGGGTCCTGGTAATATGGATGAAAATCAGTGAGACAAATGGCATGGGTACCCCCCAGTCCATTACCAGGCCCTTTGGGTCTTGTATGGATATGAAGGGGAACCCCGCAAATTAAAATAAGGAAAGGTGTGGGGCCCCCAGGCCCTATATACTCTGAACAGCAGTATACAGGCGGTGCAAACAAGACAGGGACTGTAGGTTTGTTGTTAAGTAGAATCTGAAAATGAAGAGGAGACACGTTTTTCCCATATTAACTCTTACAGGAGAGAATTTCCCTTCCTATGGGTAGATTTCATCTCACTTCCTGTTGTCTCCTTCCGTTTGCAAGTAGGAGTCGTTTGTAAGTTGGATCTTTGAAAGTAGGGGCCTGCCCTATAAACTCCGAACAATTGTGGCCTTAGGTGTTGGTGTTGCCACAACACTGTAAGCCCTCACAGTTACTCTTGGTGGGCGCAGGAACGGGCTCTGCTGTGAAATATTAGATGAAGAATTGTAGTTACATGTCCCTGTTGAAGAGGGTCAGAAAAATTGGGCCTTTGGTGGTGCCACAACACTGTAAGCCCTCACAGTTACTCTTGGTGGGAGCAGAAACAGGCCCTGCTGTGAAATATTAGATCAAGTATTGTAATTACATGTCCCTGTTGAACAGGGGCAGAAAAATTGGGTCTTAGGCACTGGTGCCACAACACTGCAACCCCTCACAGATACTCTAGTTGGAGCGCAGGAACGAGCCCTGCTGCAAAATATTGCATCAAAAATTGTAATTACACACCCCTGTTAAACAGGGGCTGAAAAATTGGGCCTTAGCCACTGGTGGCGGCGCCCAGAACCAAAAATATTCTTACAAGCTATCAGCATGATCACTGAGTAGGAAGAGGATAGTCACTCAGCATAACAGGATAGTCACTCAGCATCAGCATAGGCAGTCTTGAAGGGATCTGACATTTCAAGAAAATTATTCGGTTACATCAGCATCAGGTGCTTGTTAGCTGGTGGTGATCCAAGACTGATTCATTTTTATGAAGGTCAGTCGATCGACCAAGTCGGTGGACAGACACACCCTATGATCGCTTACAAAACCTCAAGCAGCACTGAATGTGCGTTCCCAAAGAATGCTGGATGCAAGACAGGCCAGTAGCTCAATTGCATACTGTGCAAGCTCTGTCCAGTGATCCATCCTCAAGACCCAGTAACCCAGAGGATTTTTGGTGGGAAAGGTGTCCAAGTCAGATCTTGCCCCTAGGTATTCCTGCACCATGTAAAACAGACGCTGGCGATGGTTGCTTGAACCGATCATACCTTGGGGCTGCGGACTAAAAAAATTATCTGAACGCATCGGTCAGAAGGCCACCTTCTCCAGGCCATGCCATGCAGCGTAGGTTTGCTGAGGCATTTGGTCTGGAATCCTCTGGGTCATTAAGGATGACATGATCCGCAGCCACCTCCTCCCAGCCACGTACAAGTCCATGGGTTTCTTGGGACTGTAAATGATCCCTTAAAGACTGCTGCTGATGCTGAGTGCCAGGCTCCACCTCCATGCTGACACAATCCTCCTCTTCCTCCTCCTCGTCCTTTTCCTGTGTGATCGACGGGCACAAAGGAACACAGTCTGGATAAAGGGGGCCTAGAGAGCTAAGGAAGTCCTCCTCTTTCTGCTTCTGTTCTGCCTCAAGTGCCCTGTCCATTATTCCACGCAGCGTGTGCTCCAACAGGTGGACAAGGGGGGCAGTGTAACTGATGCATGCACTGTCACTGCTCACCATCCTCATGGCCTCCTCAAATGGTGACAGGACAGTCCCTGATCATAGCCCACTGGCATTGGAGGAAAAAAAACCAAGCTCTCCTGACCCTGTCCTGGTGCCATAGTCGCACAGGTACTCATTTATGGCCTCTGCTGCGTGTGCAGCCACTGCAGCATGGCCAACATTGAGTTCCACCTGGTGGGCATGTCACAGATTAGGCGGTTCTTGGGCAGGTTAAACTCATTTTGGAGGTCTGCCAGCCGAGCACTGGCATTATATGACCTGTGGAAATGCACACAGACTTTCCTGGCCTGCCTCAGGACATCCTGTAAGCCCGGGTACCTGCCCAAGAATCGCTGCACCACCAAGTTAAGGACGTGAGCCAAACAGGGCACATGGGTCATTTGTCCCTGTCGGAGGGCAAAGAGGAGGTTGGTGCCATTGTCGCAAACCACCATACCTGCCTTAAGCTGGCGTGGCATCAACCATCTCTGTACCTGCCCCTGCAGAGCTGACAGAATCTCTGCCCCAGTATGGCTCCTGTCCCCCAAGCACACCAACTCAAGCACCGCATGGCATCTTTTGGTGTGCGTGCTTGCGTAGCCCCTTGAACGCCTACGGAGCACAGCTGGTTCCGAAGTCAAAACAGGAAGAGGCCATGGATAAAGAAGAAGAGGAGGGAGTGGAGGAAAGGGGTGTGGCAGAATCACCACTAGTCTTATTTTGGAGGCATGGTAGCAGAACAACCTCCAACACTACTGCACCTTGTCCTGCATCCTTCCTAGCTGCCAGAAGAATCACCCAATGCGCCGTGAAAGATAGGTAACGTCCCCATCAATGCCTGCTGGACCATGAGTCAGCGGTAATATGCACCTTACCGCTGACCGCCCTGTCCAGCGAGGCCAAGACATTGCCTTCCACATGCCGGTAGAGAGCTGGAATCACCTTCCATAAGAAAAAGTGGCGTTTGGGAACCTGCCACTGAGGAACCGCACATTCCACAAACTCACGGAAGGGGGCAGAGTCTACCAGCTGAAAAGGCAGCAGTTGAAGTGCTAGCAATTTAGCCAAGCTAGCATTCAACCGCTGGGCATGTGGATAGCTGGGAGCGAACTTCTTTTGGCGGTGCAGCAGCTGGGGCAGGGAAATTTGCCTGGTACAATCTGACGTTGGTGTACCGATAGCAGATTGCCCCCACGTACTTGGCTGTGACAAACCTAATTCTACACCTTCATTCCTCTCAGTGCTGGTCTCAGAGAGGACTGAAGGTATAGTGGGGTTGGAGATCCCAGCTGATGAGGAGCAAGGAGAGGTCCTCTTTGTTCTTTGGTGTGGGTCTTTTAGGTACGCTTGCCAACTAACTGCATGGCAGGTCAACATATGTCTGGTCAAGCATGTGGTGCCCAAGCAGGAAATGTTTTGGCCACGAGAGATACGCTTGAGACATATGTTGCAAATAGCAGTGGTGGGATCTGATTCACTCGTCTCAAAAAAGGGTCTCACCAAAGAACTTTTGGAATAACGTGCAGAGACAGCAGTGCCCTGCACATGCGGAGCTCTGCAGTGTGCAGTCGGTGTGCTGCCCTTAAGCTGCCCCCCGGAGGGCATCCTGCCTTGTTGGTGATGTGCCTCCTCCTCTCTCCTTTCAGGCACCCACGTGGAGTCAGTGACCTCATCATCCCCTCCCTCCTCATCATTGGAGCAAAGCTGGCAGTATGCTGCAGCTGGGGGAACATAACTGCCAGAAGGCTGTCCTTCTTGGGCACCCCCTCTCTCTGGGCTCACGTTACTGCCTTCCTCTAGCTGGGTACCATCAGCGGAGCCTTCAAAACACTGGGCATCCTCATGGAGCATGTACCCAACACTGTGGTCAAACAGTTTGGGGGACTCCTCAGGAGGACATAGTGGGGCTAGGGATGGAGTGACTGATGCCATTGAGCCGAGGAAAGAGGCCGCGTTGGCAGCTGCTTTGCCAGACAAAGTACCCTGAGCCTGGGTGAGAGAGGATGAGGAAGATGAGGATGGCTTGGTCATCCACTCTACCAAGTCTTCCGCATGTTGTGGCTCAACATGGCCAGCTGCCAAAAAAAAAAGACAAGCGTGTCCACGTGCTGATGAGGATGCACCGTCTCCACGACCAGCACTGTTGCCTCTAGACACAGAGCCTGTTTGCCCTCTTTTATTGGCTTGTGACTGTCTGCCTCTCCTTGTTGGCCTTCCAGACATACTAATGGCCTGCAGTTAAATGTAGCTGCACAAAGCTGGGATGTGTGTATATATATATATATATATATATATATATATATATATATATATATATATATATATATATATATATATATATACTGATACTGCAGCTAGCAGAATCAACTGCCTGCCTGTAGTATTATTAGTATGAGAACACCAGCAATTGTCTTCAGGTAGCTTTAGGTGCACACTGTGCAGGGTACACAGTACACTAACTGTAAATACTGCAGCTGCCTGCCTGTGGTATTAATAGGATCAGAAGTACACCGCTAATTTTCTTCAGGTAGCTTTAGGTGCACACTGTGCAGAGGACGCACTACACTAAATTGTAAATACTGCAGCTGCCTGTGGTACTGTACTAATAGGATCAGAAGAACACCACTAATTGTATTCAGGTAGCTTTAGGTGCACACTGTGCAGAGGACACAGTACACTAACTGTAAATACTGTAGCTGCCTGCCTGTGGTATTAATAGGAGCAAAACAACAGCAATTGTCTCCAGGTAGCTTTAGGTGCACACTGTGCAGAGGACGCACTACACTAACTGTAAATACTGCAGCTAATAGGACTAATAGGATCAGAAGAACACCATCAATTTTCTTCAGGTAGCTGTAAATACTGTAAAAACACCTGCTTGTCAGTAGTAGGAAGAGAATAACAGGAACGGATCTAGCTAAACTGAATAAGGTGTATATGTGTGTGTATATATATATATATATACACACACACAAGACACTATAAGTGCAGTTAACTGACTCGCCTGCCTACTCTATCTAACTTAAATCAAATGACACTGTCTGTCTCTCTCTCTCTCTCTCTCTCTCTCTCTCTCTCTCTCTCTCTCTCTCTCTAAGCACACCGCAACACACTAAACAAAGCCGCCACACAGGCGGCCTTATATAGTGTGGGGCGTGTACTAAACCCCCTGAGCCATAACTGGCCAAAGCAAACCTGGCTTTGGCCAATTACGGCTCTATGTACAGACGGTGCTGTGATTGGCCAAGCATGCAGGTCATAGTGCATGCTTGGCCAATCATCAGCCAGCAATGCACTGCGATGCCGCAGTGAATTACGGGCCATGACGCGCCTCTCGAATTTGGCGCGAACAGCCCATATCGTTCGGAATTCGGTGAACGACTGAACAGGCAATGTTCGAGTCGAACATGCGTTCAATTCGAACACGAAGCTCATCCCTACCCCCAACCACTACACACAAAGACAGCAACCAAGTGTGTACACAGGATGTGTGGGAGATAAACCAGATGGATGGACAGTTGGATAAATAGTTCTATATATAGGATGTATCTAATCTATAAACCAGAGTCTCTGGATGGACAGTTGGATAAATGGTTCTATATTTAGAATGTATCTGGTCTATAAAGCATAGGCACTGGATGGACAGTTGGATAAATTGATCATTTGTGTGGGGGAGGGGTAGGTGATCTATAGGGAGTGTATGAGTGAAGGAAGTGACATGTGAGGTTATCTGTTGCAATCTCTGTGCACAGGGAAATTAGTCAAGTTGTGAGAACTTTTTGTTCTGGGGAGGGATGTGTATGGGGAAGGGGTGAGAAATCGGGGAGGGCTGTGTGTGGGGGAGAGGTGAGAAGTCGGGAGGGCTGTGTATGGGGGAGGGGGTGAGAAGTCGGGGAGTGCTGTGTATGGGGGAGGGGTGAGAAGTTGGCGAGGGATGTGTATGGGAGAGGGGTTAGAAGCCGGGGAGAAATCTGTATAGGGGGGTGAGAAGGTGGGGAGGGGTGAGAAGTTGGGGAGGGATGTGTATGGGGGGAGGGGAGAGAAGTCGGGGGGTTGTGTATGGGGGAGGGGTGAGAAGTCAGGGAGGGGTGTGTATGGGGGAGGGGGGGTGAGAAGTTGGGGAGGGATGTGTATGGGGGAGGGGTGGGAAGTCGGGGAGGTTTGCGTATGGGGGAGAGGTGAGAAGTCGGGGAGGGGTGTGTATGGGGGAGGGGTGAGAAGTCAGGGAGGGCTGTGTATGGGTGAGGGATGAGAAGTCGGGGAGGGATGTGTATGGGAGAGGGGTTAGAAGCCGGGGAGAAATCTGTATAGGGGGGTGAGAAGGTGGGGAGGGGTGAGAAGTTGGGGAGGGATGTGTATGGGGGGAGGGGAGAGAAGTCGGGGAGGGGTGTGTATGGGGGAGGGGTGAGAAGTTGGGGAGGGATGTATATGGGGGGAGGGGAGAGAAGTCGGGGGGGTGTGTATGGGGCAGGGGGGGTTAGAAGTCGGGGAGGGATGTGTATGGGGGAGGGGTGGGAAGTCGGGGAGGTTTGCGTATGGGGGAGGGGTGAGAAGGTGGGGAGGGCTGTATATGGGGGAGGGGTGAGAAGGTGGGGAGGGGTGAGAAGGTGGGGAGGGCTGTGTATGGGGGAGGGGTAAGAAGGTGGGGAGGGATGTGTATGGGGAGGGATGAGAAGGTGGGGAGGGCTGTGTATGGGGGAGGGGTGAGAAGTCGGGGAAGGATGTGTATGGGGGAGGGGCGGTTACATATAATGAGCAGTACAGACACTCTCTCTAATATTAGAGGACAGGATTGGACAATTCCAGTAGAGGGGGAGGGGAGGGGGTGGTAACATTGGGGCTCAGTCACAGCACACAGCCCATGGTATTGTGTGTATAATGCGTGTTCTCTGGTGTGCAGTGTGGGGGCGCTGTTGTGTGGTGTAATGAGGTGTTAGGCTCTCTTCTATAGAATTCTCACATTGTTTTCTTTGATGGTGACGGAAGCCATAGAACATCGGGAACATCCCCTTGTTCAGCTGCCCATACACTCGTACAATCTCCTTCCAATCTTTTCATTGGAAGATCCTTCCCTCCATTCTCTTATGGTTAGTGGAGGGAAATGGAAGTGTGTGATGGCGGTGATGAGGAAATTGGAAGGAGTCGGATGGAAAATGTTTCTGGAATGAAGAAATTTCTAGCAGTGAATGAGATTTCATTCAGGAAAGTCCAATCATTCCAAACACACGATTGTTTCCAAGTAATGAGAACAACATTCATCATTGGAGGTACTGAGGAGACTTTGGTGTCAATGTTCATACAGATGTTCATTTGTAAATCTCCTCGTGTATGTCCAGAGTAACTGTTGGTGTGAATGAGCCCTAAAGGTGACCATACACTATACAATCTGATTGTACAATCTCCTTTCCATCTTCCATCATCTACATAGTACAAGGATCTGCCCGATCCCATACACACTGAATGGAAGGTTTGGGTGTGTCCTCCTATTACATAGTATTGGAAATTCTTAAGTAGATTGTATAGTGTGTGGTCAGCGTTAGGCTTGTGTGAGAGTCCTGAGAGATGTGATAGCTCAGCTCCGGATCTCTCTGAAGACACCAGTGTGATCAGGGGAGGAAGGAAGAGGACACAAGAAAGGGAAAGCTCCTCATACACTAGGAGATTATTGAAGGAGAATTTGGAGAAATCTTCTCACTACATTCCATGGATTGATGAATGGCGATCAGAAGGAGTTCAACATTTCATTTCCTTTTATCATCTCATTTTGAAATGAATGGAATTTACTGAATGAAAACCACATTCACTGCTAGAAATTCATTCCTTAGAGAAAAATTCCCCATCCTGCTCCTCCCAATCTTGTCCTCACTGCACTCAATAATCAACGTTGATTTCCCTCCACTAACCAGAAGAACATCCAACAAACCTTCTTCAAATGACCAATCTGGAATGAGAGTCTATTAGTGTGATCCCCCTCCCCCACACTGTGTTTGTAGTCAGAGTGGCCCCGGGTGCTCTGTGAGGAAGCTGGCTCACAATGTGATTGGAGTCTTCCCACATCCGTAGTGCAGACACAGAACATCCCTCACACCTCTCAGCCAGGACAAGAAGCCTCCATCTTCCATCGGGGACACGGAGGAGAACTTTCCCCTGATTGTGGACACTTGTGAGCAGGAGGAAGAGAAGCCGAGAGTTGGGAGAGATTTCCCCCTTCATATCCAGTCACCGTGCTGGGAAGATTCAGAAGTCACCCGACCATAGAAGACTCATCAGAGGAGCCAAGAGGGACCATCCGAGAGGACCCCAACCATAGAAGACTCATCAGAGGAGCTCCACATCAATCTGCGGAACAGGTCATCATCAGCCAGGTATTCATCTTCCAATTCACCCCACTGCAACCCATCCACACCCACTGATCTCCTGTCCACTCCTCTGTTCCCCCACTGCCCCCCTGTCCTCCCCTCTAGCCCCCATCTACACCTGTGTCCCCCACTTCCCCTCTGTCTCCCCCCACTCCCCAATGTTCCCCCATTGCCCCCCTGTTCAGCCCTCTGTCCCTACACACCCCTCTGTCCTATCCCTGCCCCTTGTCCATCCCCTCTGTCCCACTTCTGCCCCCACTGCTCCCCTGTACAGCCCTCTGTTCCCTCACTGACCTCCATCCACCCCTCTGTCTCCACCCTCTTCAATGTCTTCCCCCCCAATGCCCCTCTGTATCCTCAATGCCCCCTTTCCATCCTCTTGCTCCCCTGTCCCACCACTGAGCACCTATGTTCCCCTTTTTTTCAAATTCTCAACATTTCCCCTCAGTGATCACTATATATTTTATCAAATAATACCCCCCCCCCCCACTGACCACAGATAATGGGATTTTTTTCCTCCCACTTACTTCTCACTGCCCACCTGTCCCCTCCACTTCCCCCAAATTGCCCCCCTGTCCACCCCACTTCTCACCGTCCCCTCACTTCCCCCATGTTGTGTGTCTGGTGTGGGGTGTACATGGATAGTGGGAAGAGGGAGTAACAGGAAGATTCTAGCTTGTAGGGGAGCCTGAGGAACCCCAGAAGTGTGTGCTGATTACTAGACTGATCCCCAACCCTCATAGTGCACCAGATTGTATGTAAGATTTCTATCTGCCTGTGTGTGGTCAGCCAGCTAGATATGTGTGGAGTCTCCCTCTATCGGTGGTCAGATTTATTTCAGGCTGTGCCAAGTCTATCACAATAATCTCCCTCTCCTTCCCTCCTCCACCATACAAGGTCCTCTCCTGGTTTTCTAGTTCCCGTGGTCTTCCATCCTTGTCATGTGTGTGGCAGTGGTGGGATAATAGAGTGTGTGTGCTGTTATACAGCTGTTACCCCTGTCTGGGCTGGGAACTTGGGGTTCTCCTGACAATCTGCCAGCGTGCTGGGTGATTTCTGTGGATATACAACAGAAGGTGATCCCCCGTGTGTTGTCTGACCCCCCACTAGACATGTGTGATTAGTTTTGTATGAATCTGAAATACAAATTTTTATGCATATGAATTCTGTACGAAATACGAAATTTCGTTTACGAATTTCGGATCCAAATTCATAAAGAACATTCGTAATTGTTATGAAAAGTGAGGAAGCCCCTCATAATGGGCACAGCGGGTGTACAAACCCGGGAACTCAGCACAGGGATGGTGGGAACCCCTCATAATGGGCACAGCGGGTGTACAGACCCGGGAACCCCTCATAATGGGCACAGTGGGTGTACAGACCCGGGAACTCAGCACAGGGATGGTGGGAACCCCTTATAATGGGCACAGCGGGTGTACAGACCCGGGAACTCAGCACAGGGATGGTGAGAACCCCTCATAATGGGCACAGCGGGTGTACAGACCTGGGAACTCAGCACAGGGATGGTGAGAACCCCTCATAATGGGCACAGCGGGTGTACAGACCTGGGAACTCAGCACAGGGATGGTGAGAACCCCTCATAATGGGCACAGCGGGTGTACAGACCTGGGAACTCAGCACAGGGATGGTGAGAACCCCTCATAATGGGCACAGCGGGTGTACAGACCTGGGAACTCAGCACAGGGATGGTGAGAACCCCTCATAATGGGCACAGCGGGTGTACAAACCCGGGAACTCAGCACAGGGATGGTGGGAACCCCTCATAATGGGCACAGCGGGTGTACAGACCCGGGAACTCAGCACAGGGATGGTGGGAACCCCTTATAATGGGCACAGCGGGTGTACAGACCCGGGAACTCAGCACAGGGATGGTGAGAACCCCTCATAATGGGCACAGCGGGTGTACAGACCTGGGAACTCAGCACAGGGATGGTGAGAACCCCTCATAATGGGCACAGCGGGTGTAAAGACCCGGGAACTCAGCACAGGGATGGTGAGAACCCCTCATAATGGGCACAGCGGGTGTACAGACCCAGGAACTCAGCACAGGGATGGTGGGAACCCCTCATAATGGGCACAGTGGGTGTACAGACCCGGGAACTCAGCACAGGGATGGTGGGAACCCCTCATAATGATACATTCATCATAACAAACTTTCGATATTTTAACGAAAAGTTTACAAATCTAATGAAAATTTGTATTTCGTACGAATCCAAATTGAATTTCGGACACGAATTATGAAATACAAATTTTTTTAATACAAAACTTAACAAAGTTTAGGACGGCGCCCATGTCTACCCCCCACATCCCTGTACCCTGATACCATAGTCTGTAACAACAGAGCACATTTCTCCTCCCACTGACCACTATGGCTGAACATTGTTTTCATCCTGCTGACCACAGACCCAAATCATTTGTCCCCCCTGACCAGCAGTATAAGGGGCACTATGACTATAAGATTGTGCTGACCTCTCTACTCTATATATTGTGTTGTACATTACAATAGTGCTGACCCCTCTACTCTATATATTGTGTTGTACATTACAATAGTGCTGACCTCTCTACTCTATATATTGTGTTGTACATTACAATAGTGCTGACCTCTCTACTCTATATATTGTGTTGTACATTACAATAGTGCTGACCCCTCTACTCTATATATTGTGTTGTACATTACAATAGTGCCGACCTCTCTACTCTATATATTGTGTTGTACATTACAATAGTGCCGACCTCTCTACTCTATATATTGTGTTGTACATGACATAGACCAGCTACAGTAGGCTTGAATGACAGCGGTGACCCCGGAGGTGACACAATTCTTGACATTTCTGGGGTCATTCATGGCAGAGGATATCGGGGGATGGAGCTCACATTGCTGACTTATGCCGCGTACACACGAGCGGAATGTCCGACAGAAAAAGTCAGACGGAATCTTTTCATCGTATATTCCGATCGTGTGTGGGCCTCATCGGACCTAGAAAGAGAACATGTTCTAAATATTTCAGACGGAACCAATTCCTATCGGGAAAACCGATCGTCTGTATGCTGTTCCGACGGACCAAAAACGACGCATGCTCTGAAGCAAGTACGAGACAGAAGCTATTGGCTATTGAACTTCCTTTTTCTAGTCCAGTTGTACGTGTTATACATCACCGCGTTCTAGACGGTCGGACTTTGGTGTGATCGTGTGTACGCAAGACAGTTTCAGCGGAATTCCATCGGAACTCCATCGGAAAAACCTTCAGAGTTTATTTCGACGAGAAGACCGGTGGTGTGTACAGGGCATTAGTCACCTTTTCCCCCTAAATCCCACCCCCCCCTATGTACCAATATACCATTAATGTACTTCTTTCTGTTTATCTTACACCCCCCCTTACCTCAGTGTCCAGCTGGCTGTACAATCACTTCTCCATTACTTCCTGGACACACCTTGGGATGTGACACACCCTGCATCATCTACTCTCCCCCCTTCCACCCACCTCATCAGGTGCACGTTTTTCCTTTGCAATCACTGATCACCGTTCTCACTAAATACAAAGCTATAGATCATTCATTTGGCAGAGTGTGCAGAAGCTGAGCAATCAGATAACACCCAATGTAGATAGAGCTGTAATATTGAAATCAGGAGAAGTATGTCCTGGGTTCTGTAATGATCCCCATACACTATACAATCTGATGATGGCACATCTAACGGAAATTCTACAATCAGATTGCATAGTGTATAAAAGTACATAGGAGGGAATGGATCGAGTCACTCAGCTGTCAAGCCGCATTCACATCTCTGCATAGCGGTAACTCGCATTCCTGCATGAAGAGTTTTTTTTTACGTTTTGGAGTGTTTTCATTCATCATACTTTGGGTAGACCATTCATTGGTATGTACTGCCCTATGCACAACAATCGCCTTAAAGAAGCTCTAGAGTTTTTTTTTTGGAGTGGCGTGTGGTGCTTTTTCACATCGCTTTCTCTGAATAGCTGAACACCAATCAGATAGACTCTACTGTGTTCCGGGTATGAGACAGGAAGTCTCGGCTTGAACCTGGAACACAGTGCTGTATACTGTATGTAGCCTCAGCCATATACAGCTTATACCGCACATCCAGCGGCCTCACATGTTGGTGAGGGACATAGTGTGATTGGACCAGCTTGGCCCAAACTATGTAAATTGTATGAAAATCTGGAGATCTGCTTTAATGGATAGAAAGCATTCCAGTCATTGTCATAGATTAGGACTGACCTTGCAGAGTGGGGTACACTGACCTCATTTATCTGTCAGCCGGTGCTCTGTGACCTCTACCAGACGGCCAAGATCTGTTATCTAAAGGTCCAATTTTTCACCCTGCTTCTCAGTCACTGGCTTTGATGGATTGGCTGTTGAAACCCAATTTCTGAGAGACAGAGGCATTGAAAAATTGGTTATCCCAACCATGCTTAAAGCGGAACCTCCACCCATAAGAGAAGTTCCACTTGTTTGCATCCTCCCCCCTCCACTGACATATTTGGCACTTTTTTTGGAGAGAGGGGGAGTGGGTACCTGGTTTTGGCAGGTACCCGCTCTCCACTGCTGGCTCAGATCGCCGTGGTGATCTTAGCTGGAAGTTCATCCTCCTCTCTTTTGTCTTCTGGGACACATCACAGGTCCGAGAAGACTGCGAGATCATTCACAATGTGCAGAGCAGCTCCCGCATGTGCTGTTTGAAACTGGCTGTGAAGCCGAAAGGCGTCACTTCCTGTGTCCCTTACTTGAGATGCCAGAGCCTGCATCCGAAGCCGATGGACAAATTGGTTTGGGTGAGGACATCGCTGGATCCCTGGACAGGTACTGTAAGTGTCCTTATATTAAAAGTCAGCAGCTACAGTATTTGTAGCTTCTGACTTTATTATTTTGGGGGAGTCTGGAGCTCCTCTTTAAAGCTCCTAAATCTATTTCCTGCAAGATTTATCACAGCATGCAGAAGGTTTAATTTTATTGGTAGGTTTCCCATAAGCCTTTTCAGTAAGTATTATTTATTTTCGTTTGTTGGGATTAGAGAAATATTTAACCCTTAGCACTATCAGGGGTCACATGTCTGCCTTGTCTGTCCTTCTTCAACATTCTCCAGCTACTAATTCACTAATTTGAACTTTCATTCAATGTACCTCACATGTTCCTTGTCCTCTTCAGCCCCACTCCAATTGTGGTAGGTAAAGATAGTATTGTTGGTGTTACAAAGACCTGCATTTTGAACCTATTTAGGATATTTTGTTACATTGTTATCCCACAAGGTGACCTTACTTGTGGCCATCACTTTGACTAAAAGGTCACAAGGATGTTTTCAGACCAAGGATCTAATTTTTTTACCCAAACTGGTCTCTGCTTTTCACCTTAATGGACGGATTACATTACCCTCCCCCTCCCTGTGTCTGGCACTAGTTCACCCCATTGTCTGGATGTGGTGGGAACGGTCGGGGTTCACCTCTCGGAAATTTTTTTTTTGTAAGCAGATGGATTCCCTGCTTAATATTTCAGAGGCTAAAAAAAGGTTCTCCATATTCCAGATCTGCTATTCCTAAGTGGATTTGATCGGTTCTTAGTGGATTCAGTAGATTGTTTTGCAGGTCTATGAGTTGTGTGATAAAGTTCCTCCTCCTCCCATTACAGCCCACACCACTAGAGTAGTGATCACTTCTTGGACTTTTCATCATCAGGTTTCTGTGTCTCAGATCTGGGAGGTCCGCTCCAAACCTACCACTTAAGGACCAACAAGGGGATGATGAATGCCAATACCGCCCAACCTGAGAACATGTACAGAAAAATGACAGACAAGACATGAGAACAACGCCCCTCTGTGCCTACCTACGTATGAGAACATGAAATGTCAAGACCACTGCGCATGAATGAACCTGATGATGGACCCCCCCCTCGTGTGAGTGAGCCCAAGTAACCTGCTGCGCAGAGTCAGGTAATTAACTGAAAACTCAAGGCTGGTGTACCCACAGACCGTGGTGGGTAATCGTACAGGTGTGGTGAATGAACGTGCATCGTATGACGTATGTTATACGGGCGAGAAGATTGTGGTCAACAATCATTAACAAACGAAACCTCAGCCCGTATGGATCTGTAGACGTGACATATCCTGACTCGAGCCCTAGCTACCTGACACAGGTACAAACATGAACAAAAAACGATGAGACATGACAAACAACGAAGATGAAACAGCTACCAAAGGTATGCCGTGACTGAACAACAATGCCCCTCTGATAAATGCTGAGGCTGAACACTGAGGCAGAAACGTTGTGACAGAAATCTTGGGGCAGAAACACCAGGACAGCAAGGCTATGACAGAAAATGCTATGACCGAAATGCTGAACTAATGCTGCAACAGAAACGTGATGACAGAAAAACCTGTGGCAGAAATGCAATGATAGACACCGTGGGGCAGAAATGCCATGACAGAAAATCCTGGGGTAGAAACGCTCTGACAGAACGCTGAGGCAGAAACGCAATGACAGAAATCCTGAAGCAGAAACGCTGAGGCAGAAATGCCATGACCGAACGCAATGACAGAAACGCTGAGACTGAAAATACTGCTGGCAGAAATGCAAAGACAGAAATCCCGAACGCTACGACAGAAATCCCGAACGCTACGACAGAAATCCCGAACGCTACGACAGAAATCCCGAACGCGACGACAGAAATCCCGAACGCGACGACAGAAATCCCGAACGCGACGACAGAAATCCCGAACGCGACGACAGAAATCCCGAACGCTACGACAGAAATCCCGAACGCTACGACAGAAAATGCCGCACGTTATGACAGAAATCCTGGGCAGAACGCTACCACAGAAATCCCAAACGCTATGACAGAAATTCCGAACGCTATCACAGAAATGCTGAACGCTATGACAGAATCCCAACGCTATGACAGAAATCCTGGGCAGAACGCTATGACAGAAATGCTGAACGCTATGACAGAAAATGGCGAACACTACAACAGAAATCCTGAATGCTATGACAAAAATGCTGGGCAGAACGCTATGACAGAAATGCCGAACGCTATCACAAAAATCCCAAACACTATGACAGAATCCCCAAAGGCTATGACAGAAATCCTGGGCAGAACGCTATGACAGAAATGCCAAATGCTACGACAGAAAATGCCAAATGCTACGACAGAAATGCCGAACGCTACGACAGAAATGCCGAATGCTATCATAAAAATCCCGAACACTATGACAGAATCCCCAAACGCTATGACAGAACGCTACAACAGAAGATGCCGAACGCTACGACAGAAATGCCGAACGCTATCACAAAAATCCCGAACACTATGACAGAATCCCCAAACGCTATGACAGAAATCCTGGGCAGAACGCTACGACAGAAATGCTGAACGCTACGACAGAAAATGCTGAACGCTACGACAGAAAATGCTGAACGCTACGACAGAAAATGCTGAACGCTACGACAGAAAATGCTGAACGCTACGACAGAAAATGCTGAACGCTACGACAGAAAATGCTGAACGCTACGACAGAAAATGCTGAACGCTACGACAGAAAATGCTGAACGCTACGACAGAAAATGCCGAACGCTACGACAGAAAATGCCGAACGCTACGACAGAAATGCCGAACGCTACAACAGAAACGCTGGGGCAGAAACACCATGACAGAAATTATAGGGCCGAATGCCCTGAAAAGCTGGGGCAGAACGCAACAATAGAAATGTTGAGGCAGGAAACGCTATGACAGAAAAAACGCCATGACAGAAAAACAAGCGCTGAAACTAAACTCCTAAACAGAAATGTTATGACAGAAACCTGTGCCACAACGCTATGACAGAAATCCTGAGGCCGAAATGCTATGATATGAACACTTGTGACTGAAACGGTGGAAGACCAGGAGGCGTGCGGGGATCCCCCCCACATGATGCCCCACGTGAATACGGGGAGGTTAGCGGTCGGGTGAGTTCCCATGGTTAGCGGCCATGAGAACTGGGAGACGTGTGGGCATCCCCACCACGATGCACGGCGCTGTACTAGGGAGGTGAACTGGCGGGTGAGTGGCAAGTGGGTGGGTGGAGAATGGACGTATGGACGGACGCGCCCCCCCCTCCCCCCCGGCCTAAGAGCCGGAAGAAGTGGGCAGGCAGCACCCCGGACAGATGGGGCTGTGGGGAAAGTGATGGATGACCGGACAGATGGCACAACCCCCCCTCCCCCACGGCATGAGTACTGGGAGAAGCGGGCGGCCCCCCGCGCTGTCAGGAACAGAGGGATGAAGGAGGAAGGAGGGTGGGCAGAGGATGGATGGATGGATGGACGGCCCCCCTCCCCTCCCCCGGCATAATCCCTGGGAGAAGCGAGCGGGCCGCACCTGACAAACTGCAGCCGAAGGAGGAAGGAGGGTGGGCGGAGGATGGATGGATGGACGGCCCCCCTCCCCGGCATAATCCCCAGGAGAAGCGAGCGGGCCGCACCTGACAATCTGCAGCCGAAGGAGGGTGGGCGGAGGATGGATGGACGGCCCCCCTCCCCTCCCCCGGCATAATCCTTGGGAGAAGTGGGCGGGCCGCACCTGACAAGCTGCAGCCGAGGGAAAGAAGGGTGGGTGGAGGATGGATGGCCCCCCTCCCCCAACATACTCGCTGGGAGAAGTGGGCGGCCCCCTGTGGCGCCGTATGCAGTGAGGAGCAGACAGCTGGCTGGACATTTCCCCCCTAACACCCAGGAAAGCGTGCAGGCGGCTCCCCCCTGGAGCAGGCTGGTAATGGGGAGAAAGGAGCTGGCCAGCGAGTGGCTCCCTTGTGGAGCTATATTGGATAATTAAATGGGGAGAGGAGTCGGCGGCGGGTGGGTGGTCAGCCGAGCACCCCCCCGCTGAACACCGGGAGAAGCAAGGACCCGTAATGTGGGTGCCAAGGGGGGACCAGGTGGGTGGACAGGTGAACTCCCCGGTGAAGCACCGCCACCATGTTGCAGCCGACCCGGAAGTGACGTGTAGGCCCCACCCCCTGATGAACCCAGAAACGCCGACGAGCCCAGGCCTGACCGAGGAGGAGGCTTAAATAGCCCCCCAAACTCCTCCCACAAATACAGGCCAGCCTCCGGCTAGCCTTAACACATATATATAATTTATATTATATTCCCTAATTGGTGGTTGTTGCATTTTTTTACGTCACATGGTATGTGCACAGCAGTTTTTCAACAGTAATTGTTTGAGAAAAAGTACACTTTATTTAATTTTAATGCAAAAAAAAAAATATAACCCCTTTTTTGGTAAAATATAAAAGATGATGTTATGCCGAGTAAATAGATTCCCAACATGTCACACTTTAAAATTGTGTACGCTCGTGGAATGGCGACAAACTACGGTACTTACAAGCTTTAAATTTTTTTACAGGAGGTTAACTGTTTAGAGTTACATTGGAGGTCTAGCAGTAGAATTATTGCTCTCACTCTAATGCCGCGTACACACGGTCGGATTTTCCGATGGAAAATGTCAGATTGGAGCATGTTGTCGGAAATTCCGACCGTGTGTGGGCTCAATCGGACATTTTCCATCGGATTTTCCGACACACAAAGTTGGAGAACAGGAGATAAAATTTTCCGACAACAAAATCCATTGTCGGAAATTCCGATCGTGTGTACACAAATCCGACGGACAAAGTGCCACGCATGCTCAGAATAAATAAAGAGATGAAAGCTATTGGCCACTGCCCCGTTTATAGTCTCGACGTACGTGTTTTACATCACCGCGTTCAGAACGATCGGATTTTCCGACAACTTTGTGTGACCGTGTGTATGCAAGACAAGTTTGAGCCAACATCCGTCGGAAAAAATCCTAAGATTTTGTTGTCGGAATGTCCGAACAAAGTCCGACCATGCCCTATAATAGACATGTGCACAACAAAAAAATGTGTTTCTTTACATTTCCATTGATTCGTAACAATTCGTAATTTCGTAAGATGCGAGGTTTCATATTCAGACTCATTTGTATTTTCGTAACCGTTATATTTTCGTTGATACGAAATATTCTAAATTCCGTTAGTCTAATGCCGCGTACACACGATCGGATTTTCCGACAACAAATGTTGGATGTGAGCTTGTTGGCGGAAAGTCCGACCGTGTGTACGCTCCATCGGAAATTTGTTGTCGCACTTTCCGACAACAAATGTTGGCTAGCATGTTCTCAAATTTTCCGCCAACAAATGTGTGATGTCGGACTTTCTGATCGTGTGTACACAAGTCCGTCGGACAAAAGTCCAAAGTACAAACACGCATGCTCGGGATCAATGCTCACCAAACACAACATTAGCAGAAGGAGCCCAAAGGGTGGCACATGACTATTGAACTTCCCTTTTATTGGCTTGCCGCACGTCACTACGTTCGTAATTGTTGGCCAACAATTGTGTGACCATGTGTATGCAAGACAAGTTGATACAAGTTGGAGCCAACAACCTTCGGACAAAATTCCACGGTTTTGTTGTCGGAAAGCCCGATCGTGTGTACAAAACATAATGATTAGTGATTTCGTAAGACGCGAGGTTTCATATTCAGACTCGTTCGTATTTTTGTTGATACAAAATGATTCGTAATTCAGTTAGTCTAATTTTCTTTAATTCAAATTTGTAATTTTGTTAGATAATTTCCGTTTATTCGGTACACGACTCGTAATTTAGTAATTGTTACTTTTGTGAGATCGCCGTTTTCGCTGATTTGTACTTTCGTAGGAAATAAAAAATAATAATCCTAGGCTCACTTTTCTAATAAGTCCTGTACTTACTCCAGTCCACTCCCTCAGCCACCAGACCGGACTCCGCCTCCTCCTCAACTGAATCTAAAAAGATTCAGGAATGCGTGTGACTTATGCCCCGTACACACGTTCTGATTATCGTACGACAGATCGTTCGCAATTTGTTGCATAAAACTAATATCGAATATAACACTGCAAAATGTGTGTAAGATTTTTGTCGTACAATACTGAAAAGATCTTCCACTGTGCGTAGCTATGTATTTTAAATGATGTCAAATACGTGTGACTCCTGTGTCCTTCTGGTTTATTTTCATGTTTCCGATCATGCGTGGTGTTTGTCGAATGACTTTTAGCGGAAGCATACTGTACTGATTAAAAAGGATAATAAACCCGCGCAGTGGAATTGGAATTTTTTAAAAGGTTTATTAGACAAATGGGTAGGTACTCACAATTTCACAATACAAATCAAGCGGAGTGGTAAAAAGTCACGGTCAGTCCTCAGCACTGGTAAGCAGGTGATAATGGGAAGCACAGCCTAAATCTGTGCTTCCCATTATCACCTGCTTACCAGCGCTGAGGACTGACCGTGACTTTTTACCACTCCGCTTGATTTGTATTGTGAAATTGTGAGTACCTACCCATTTGTCTAATAAACCTTTTAAAAAAACGTTTTTACGCTATGGGCACTCCCTCTCTCTTTTTATATGAAACATCATGATCCTGAGTCTGCCAGTGATTGCCGTACAGTGGTGCAAAACTGTAACCGCCTAGTACCCCTGTAGGGGTGAAGGGATCCGGTGAGTGGCCGCACTTTCAGAACAAGGATTTTAAATCACGGAAGGATCACAAGCATCACGTTATTAGCACTAAGATACTGCACAAGATATTGCACAAGATACTACACCAATAAGAGTTTAAACGGATAATAAGTTTATACATCATAAGGACTTTCTATGAACTTTGACAGCACGTTTGCACTTTACTAGGAGTAATTCTAAGAGATCTCCCACACCTCTTTCCTTCCACCCCTTTCCCCCTTCCCCACCATCACCCCCTCCTTCCTCCTCCCCCCCTCCCCCACACACTCTAAGTTATTTGCACAATGTATGGGATTTGAAAATACTATTATATATATGGGTTTATAGCTTACTTTTTCTTTTTATATATATTTTTATATCTAAAGCTTGTTTACAATTGCACAATGTGCTAAGGATATTATCACTTGATACGTGTACATCTAGGAATTTACACCTATATGCCTTGCCTTGAACTAGAGACATACAGCACAGGCAGGGAATTATTATTTAGTTAAAGGAACAGCGCCAGACCCTTTTACCTCACTAACCATACTGTACTGATTACACGATTGTCGTACAATGGGCTGTCGTCCGACAAAAGTTTTCTTGTTTGTCCCTTCAGATTGGGTTGGATGGACTGTCATGATCGGCTGTTGAAAGCTGCGTACTAACGATCAGATTATCGTACGATCTGTCCGAAATCGATTTTTGTCGTACGATAATCGGAACGTGTGTACGGGGCATTAGACACAAAAGGGGTAAGCTGATCAGCTAAAGATATGAAGTAAGATACATCATTCACTAATACACTGCCCATTCGAAAGAACAATTCAAGAACACAAAATTCCGAACATACAAAATTACGAACATACATATTAAGATTAGGGATGAGCTTCGCGTTCGAGTCGAACCCATGTTCGAGTCGAACATCGGCTGTTCGATCATTCGCCGAATTGCGAACATTATGGGCCGTTTGCGCCAAGTTCGTGTGGCGCGTCACGGCTCATAATTCACTGCGGCATCACAGTGCATTGCTGGCTGATGATTAGCCAAGCATGCACTATGACCCGCATGCTTGGCCAATCACAGCGCCGTCGGTAGAGAGAGCTGTAATTGGCCAAAGCCAGGGGGTGGCTTTGGCCAATTATGGCTCAGGGGGTTTAGAACACGCCCCACACTATATAAGGCCGCCTGCACGGCGGCCCTGTGTAGTGTGTTCCGGCGTTGAAAGAGATAGACAGAGAGACAGTGTCATTTCATTTGAGTTAGCTAGATTAGGCAGGACAGTCAGTGAGTTAGCTGCACTTACAGTGTATTGTGTGTATATATATATATATGCATCCCAGGTGTTGTGTGTGTGTGTGTGTGTGTGTGTGTGTATGTGTGTGTATATATATATATATATATATATATATACACACTGTATTCAGTTTAGCTGGATCCGTTCCTGTTATCTTCATACTGACAGACAGGCTTGTCTTGTTACAGTATTTACAGCTACCTGAAGAAAATTGCTGGTGTTCTTTTGATCCTATTACCACAGTCAGGCAACTAGACTGATTACAGTTAGTGTAGTGCATCCTCCTCAGTGTTCAGCTAAAACTACAAGTTAGTGTAGTGAGACCTCTGCACAGTGTTCAGCTAAAGCTACAAGTTAGTGTAGTGCGGCCTCCTCACAGTGTTCAGCTAAAACTACAAGTTATTTTTTTGCAAGCTCTGCACAGTGTTCAGCTAAAGCTACCTGTAGAAGGTTGGTGGTGTTTTCCTGATCCTATCACTACCGCAGGCAGCTAAATAAGCTACAAGTTAGTTTTTTGCAAGCTCTGCACAGTGTTCAGCTAAAGCTACCTGTAGAAGGTTGGTGGTGTTCTCATACTACAGGCAGGCAGTTGATTTTGCTAGCTGCAGTATCAGTACATATATATATATATATATATCCCAGCTTAGTGCAGCTACAGGCCATTAGTATGTCTGGAAGGCCAACAAGGAGAGGCAGACAGTCACAAGCCAATAAAAGAGGGCAAGCAGGCTCTGTGTCTAGAGGCAACAGTGCTGGTCATGGAGACGGTGCATCCTCATCAGCACGTGGCCGTGGGACACGCTTGGCCTTTTTTTCGGCAGCTGGCCATGTTGAGCCGCAACATGTGGAAGACTTGGTCGAGTGGATGACCAAGCCGTCCTCATCCTCCTCATCCTCTCTCACCCATGCTCAGGGTACTTTGTCTGGCAAAGCAGCTGCCAACGCGGCCTCTTCCCTTGGCTCAATGTCATCAGTGATTCCTTCCCTAGCCCCACCATGTCCTCCTGAGGAGTCCCTCGAACTGTTTGACCACAGTGTTGGGTACATGCTCCAGGAGGATGTCCAGCTTTTAGAAGGCTCTGATGATGATACTGAGCTAGATGAAGGCAGTAACGTCAGCACGGACAGAGGGGGTGCCCAAGAAGGACAGCAATCTGGCAATCAAGTTTCCCCTGCTGCAGCATACTGCCAGGTTTGCTCCAGTGATGAGGAGGGAGGGGATGATGAGGTCACTGACTCAACGTGGGTGAGAGGAGGAGGAGGAGGCAGCACATCACCAACGAGGCAGGATGCCCTCCAGGGGCCAGCCTAAGGGCAGCACACTGACTGCATCACACCCCAAAGCTCCGCATCTGCAGGGCGCTGCAGTCTCTGCACGTTATTCAAAAAGTTCTTTGGTGTGGGCCTTTTTTGAGATGAGTGCATCAGATCGCACCACTGCTATTTGCAACATATGTCTCAAGCGTATCTCACGTGGCCAAAACATCTCCCGCTTGGGCACCACATGCTTGACCAGACATATGTTGACCTGCCATGCAGTTCGTTGGCAAGCGTATTTAAAAGACCCACACCAAAGAACAAAGAGGACCTCTCCTTGCTCCTCATCAGCTGAGATCTCCAACCCCACTATACCTTCAGTCCTCTCTGAGACCTGCACTGAGAGGAATGAAGGTGTAGAATTAGGTGTGTCACAGCCAAGTACTTGTGGGCAATCTGCTTTCGGTACACCGACGTCAGATTGTACCAGGCAAATTTCCTTGCCCCAGCTGCTGCACCGCAGAAAGAAGTTCGCTCCCAGCCATCCACATGCCCAGCGGTTGAATGCTAGCTTTGCAAAATTGCTAGCACTTCAACTTAAAATGTTACAGAACTAATGCGCACAACCAAGTTCTCACAGAGTCAAGGGTACTAGAATAGAGATTATAGAGAAGCTGCCAACATATGAGGTGGCCTCACCCACCTTAATAAGTAACGTCTTAAAAGTCAAAGTAATGTGGCGCTAGTCTAAGTGTACCACTTGATGTACATCTCAAACTAAAGAATCTCCATGCTTCCTTACTGTTCAGTGCTCAAAACACTCTTGGTAAACACTACTCACTTCTCCCATTAGAGGGCAATCAAGTCTACAAAAAAATTTTGAATACTAATAAATAAACCAAAACTATATATCATCCAATCGATCAAGTGTTCCTCAATCAGACTTTGTGAAACTGTAACTAAAGGTGCTTAGACTAGCGCCACATTACTTTGACTTTTTAGCACTTCAACTGCTGCCTTTTCAGTTGGTAGACTCTGTCCCCTTCCGTGAGTTTGTGGAATGTGCGGTTCCTCAGTGGCAGGTACCCAAACGCCACTTTTTCTCACGGAAGGCGATTCCGTCTCTCTACCGCCATGTGGAAGGCAATGTCTTGGCCTCACTGGACAGGGCAGTCAGTGGTAAGGTGCATATTACCGCTGACTCATTGTCCAGCAGGCATGGACAGGGACGTTATCTAAGTTTCACTGCGCATTGGGTGACTCTGCTGGCAGCTGGGAAGGATGCAGGACAAGGTGCAGTAGTGTTGGAGGTTGTTCCACCACCACGCCTCCAAAATGTCACTACTAATGATTGTGACACATCTCTCTCCTCCACCCCCTCCTTTTCTTCTTCCTCCATGGCCTCTTCCTGTGCTTTGTCCTCAGAACCAGTGGTGCTCCGTAGCCGTTCAAGGGGCTACGCAAGTATGCAGGCCAAAAGATGCCATGCGGTGCTTGAGCTGGTGTGCTTGGGGGACAGGAGCCACACTGGGGCAGAAGTTCTGTCAGCTCTGCAGGGGCAGGTTCAGAGGTGGTTGATGCCACGCCAACTTAAGGCAGGAATGGTGGTTTGCCACAATGGCACCAACCTCCTCTCTGCCCTCCGACAGGGACAAATGACCCATGTGCCCTGTTTGGCTCATGTCCTTAATTTGGTGGTGCAGCGGTTCTTGGGCAGGTACCCGGGCTTACAGGATGTCCTGAGGCCAGGAAAGTCTGTGTGCATTTCTGCCGGTCATATAATGCCAGTGCTCGGCTGGCAGACCTCCAAAAGGAGTTTAGGCGGTTCTTGGGCAGGTTAATCTGTGACATGCCCACCAGGTGGAAATCAACGTTGGCCATGCTGCAGCAGCTGCACACGCAGCAGAGGGCCATCAATGAGTACCTGTGCGACTATGGAACCAGGACAGGGTCAGGGGAGCTTGTTTTTTTTTTTCCCCCACACCAGTGGGCCATGATCAGGGATGCATGCACTGTCCTGTCACCATTTGAGGAGGCCACGAGGATGGTGAGCAGTGACAGTGCATGCATCAGTGACACTGTCCCCCTTGTCCACCTGTTGGAGCACGCTGCGTGGAATAATGGACAGGGCACTTGAGGCAGAACAGAGGCAGAAAGTGGAGGACTTCCTTAGCTCTCTAGGCCCCCTTTATCCAGACAGTGTTCCTGCGTGCCCGCCGATCACACAAGAAGAGGATGAGGAGGAGTAGGAGGATTGTGTCAGTATGGAGGTGGAGCCTGGCACTCAGCATCAGCAGCAGTCTTTAAGGGATCAGTCCCAAGAAACACCTGGACTTGTACGTGGCTGGGAGGAGGTGGCTGCAGACCATGTCATCCTTAGTGACCCAGAGGACTCTGGACTGAATGCCTCGGCAAACCTACGCTGCATGGCCTCCCTGATCCTGCAAAGCCTGCGGAAGGATCCTCGTATTCGTGGTATCAAGGAGAAGGACCAATACTGGCTGGCAACCCTCCTTGATCCACGTTACAAGGGTAAGGTTGCGGACCTTATCTTGCCATTGCAGAGGGAGCAGAGGATGAAACCTCTTCGGGAGGCCTTGCAGAAAGGTCTGTGCAACGCGTTCCCAGAGACTGGGATGTTACAAACTCCTGTTTCTGGACAACGTGTTGCTGAGGCTTCGGTCAGTCAAAGAAGGAGCGATGGAGAAGGTGGCCATCTGACCGATGCGTTCAGACAATTTTTTAGTCCGCAGCCCCCAAGGTATGATCGGTTCCAGCAACCATCGCCAGCATCTGTTTTACATGGTGCAGGAATACCTAGGGGCAAGATCTGACTTGAACACCTTTCCCACCGAAAATCCTCTGGGTTACTGGGTCTTGAGGATGGATCACTGGCCAGAGCTTACACAGTATGCAATTGAGCTACTGGCCTGTCCTGCATCCAGCGTTCTTTCGGAACGCACATTCAGTGCTGCTGGAGGCTTTGTAACTGATCACAGGGTGCGTCTGTCCATCGACTCGATCGATCGACTAACCTTCATAAAAATGAATCAGTCTTGGATCACCACCAGCTACCAAGCACCTGATGCTGATGTAACCGAATAATTTTTTTTGAAATCTCAGATCCCTTCAAAGACTGCCTATGCTGATGCTGAGTGACTATCCCTGAGTAATTATCCTCTTCCTCCTCAATGATCAGGCTGATAGCTTGTAAGAACATTTTTGGTTCGGGGCGCCACCACCAGTGCCTAAGGCCCAATTTTTCAGCCCCTGTTTAACAGGGGCGTGTAATTACAATTTTTGATGCAATCATTTGCAGCAGGGCTCGTTTCTGCATTCCAACTAGAGTGTCTGTGAGGGGTTGCAGTGTTGTGGCACCAGCACCAGTGCCTAAGGCCCAATTTTTCAGCCCCTGTTCAACAGGGACATGTAATTACAATTCTTGATCTAATATTTCACAGCAGGGCCCTGTGAGGGCTTACAGTGTTGTGGCCACAACAACACCTAAGGCCCAAATTTCTGCTGAGTATATAGGGCAGGCCCCTACTTTCAAACATCCAACTTACAAACGACTCCTACTTGCAAATGGAAGGAGACAACAGGAAGTGAGATGAAATCTACCCCTAGGAAGGGAAATTCTCTCCTGTAAGAGTTAATATGGGAAAAACATTTCTCCTTTCCACTGATGTTTTCCAATCCTTGTTCCACAAAAAAAAACACATTTTCAAAAAACATTTGTCATTGGGACAAAAAATGAGGTGAAATCTTCTGAAGGGGAGCACAGACAGCAAAACAAATGTCACAGGGGTGATAACCCTTCCCTATGTTCCAAAAAGCTTAAAATAGATATTTTGGCTGGAGCTAAACACGTTAAAATGTACCAGTTCAAAATTACAAAGAGATTCTACCTAACAACAAACCTACAGTCCCTGTCTTGTTTGCACCTCCTGTATACTGCTGTTCAGAGTATATAGGGCCTGGTGGCCCCACGCCTTTCCTTTTTTTAATTTAGGTGCGGGTTCCCCTTAATATCCATACAAGACCCAGAGGGCCTGGTAATGGACTGGGGGGGGTACCCATGCCATTTGTCTCACTGATTTTCATCCATATTGCCAGGACCCGACATTACATTAAAGCCGCAAGCAGTTTTAAATTACTTTTTTTCCTTTAAAAATGACATTTGGTGCAGGGACTGTTCTAAGCACGGGAAACACGCCCCACTTTACAGGCATACTATAGACACCCCCCAGGAACGATATTTAAAGGAATATTTCACTTTTTATTTTTTTTACTTTTAGCATCATTAAAATCACTGCTCCCGAAAAAACGGCCGTTTTTAAAAGTTTTTTTTTGCATTGATACATGTCCCCTGGGGCAGGGCCCGGGTCCCCAAACCCTTTTAAGAACAATACCATGCTAATTAGCCTTTAAAATGAGCACTTTTGAATTTGAACGTTCGAGTCCCATGGACGTCAATGGGGTTCTAACGTTCGTGCAAATTTTCGGTCCGTTCGTAGGTTCTGGTGCGAACCGAACCGGGGGCTGTTCGGCTCATCCCTAATTAAGATACACTTACACTGTCCAGTCAAAAGAACGATTCAAGAACACGAAGAAACAAAATTACTAACAGATGAAGAAACTAAATTACGAACACACAAATGAAAATGCGAACATACAAAATTATGAACAGACAAAGGACTAAAAATACGAAATGTAAATCATTAGTTTATAGATGTCGTCATTTTATTTCTTTTACTGTTTCAGAGTTTCGTATTTTTGTAAGTTTGTCCGTTCGTAAGTTCGTATTTTCGCGTGTTCGTTATTTTGCTTATTCGTAATTTCATAATTTCGTATTTTCTGTTCTTTCATCTATTCAGGTGTTCAAATTGATCCGAATGTACGAATACTAACAAATTCGTACGAAAATCAATTCATTACGAGCCAAATTGCACATGTCTACATTCCAACAATAACGGCGATACCTCACATGTGGTGCAGACAGCATTTACATCTGCGTGCGTGACTTAAGAATGTGTTCACTTCTGCATGCAAACTTTTTTTTCATTAATTTGTTTACTTTTTTTTTACACTGTTCCTGTTTTTATTTTTTATTACTTTTTTTCCTATTATAAGGAAAGTAATCATCCCTTTTAATAGAAATAAAGGGGGACAGGTCCTCTTTATGGAGAGAACTGGGGTCTACCTTTTGAAAGCAAAAGATTAAAAAAAAGTGATCTTTTGCTTTGAAAAAAAATGGTTACCTCCATCCTAGACTGGAAATGATGTCATGACTTCTCTCCGGTCCTCCTAGATCATAGAGGTGATCACAGATTATCTAGTTTCTCCTCACCTCCGTGACCAGCCACACAAATTGTCGGATCATTTTCCAGGCGCTTCCGGTAAGCACAGTAAACACCAATCCAGCGGCCAATCAGCTGCTCGGATCTCTTTTATGAGAAATAGAATTGCCGGCTTCATCCATAACCCCCATAAACCACTTCAAAACTGCAAGGTGTATATAGGTATTGCATTTGGCAAGTGGATTATGTGATTATTGATGAGACATTTTTATTGAGTGTTACAGCCAAGTCAGGTGACAATGCATTCCTGCAATGGACCTGAATTCCTGCATTGCTGGTAGAGTTTATGTTTGTGAATAGGGATGAGCCGAACGCCCCCCGGTTCGGTTCGCACCAGAACCTGCGAACGGACCGAAAAATTGCACGAACGTTAGAACCCCATTGATGTCTATGGGACTCGAATGTTCGAAATCAAAAGTGCTAATTTTAAAGACTAATTTGCATGGTATTGTCCCAAAAAGGGTTTGGGGACCCGGGTCCTACCCCAGGGGACATGTATCAATGCAAAAAAAACTTTTAAAAATGGCCGATTTTCGGGAGCAGTGATTTTAATGATGCTAAAAGTAAAAAAAAAAAAAGAGTGAAATATTCCTTTAAATATCGTACCTGGGGGGTGTCTATAGTATGCCTGCAAAGTGGCGCGTGTTTCCCATGCTTAGAACAGTCCCTGCAAAAAATGTCATTTTTAAAGGAAAAAAGTCATTTAAAACTGCTTGCGAGTTTAATGTAATGTCAGGTCCTGGCAATATGGATAAAAATCAGTGAGACAAACGGCATGGGTACCCCCCCCAGTCCATTACCAGGCCCTTTGGGTCTTGTATGGATATTAAGGGGAACCCCGCACCCAAATTAAAAAAAAGGAAAGGTGTGGGGCCACCAGGCCCTATATACTCTGAACAGCAGTATGCAGGCGGTGCAAACAAGACAGGGACTGTAGGTTTGTTGTTAAGTAGAATCTCTTTGTAATTTTGAACGGGTACATTTTTAACGTGTTTAGCTCCAGGCAAAAAATCTTTTTTAAGCTTTTTGGAAAACATAGGGAAGGGTTATCACCCCTTTGACATTTGTTTTGCTGTCTGTGCTCCTCTTCAGAAGATTTAACCTCACTTTTTGCCCCAATGGCAAATGTTTTTTGACAATTTGGGGTTTTTTGTGAAACAAGGATTGGTGATAAAGCATCAGTGGAAAGGAGAAATGAGTTTTCCCATATTAACTCTTACAGGAGAGAATTTCCCTTCCTAGGGGTAGATTTCATCTCACTTCCTGTTGTCTCCTTCCGTTTGCAAGTAGGAGTCGTTTGTAAGTTGGATGTTTGAAAGTGGGGGCCTGCTCTATATACTCTGCAGAAATTGGGGCCTTAGGTGTTGTGGCCACAACACTGTAAGCCCTCACAGGGCCCTGCTGTGAATTATTAGCTCAAGAATTGTAATTACATGTCCCTGTTGAACAGGGGCAGAAAAATTGGGCCTTTGGTGGTGGTGGTGGTGCTGGTGCCACAACACTAAGTCCTCACTCGCTCTTGGTGGACGCAGAAACGGGCCCTGCTGTGAAATATTAGATCAAGAATTGTAATTACATGCCCCTGTTTAACAAGGGCAGAAAAATTGGGCCTTTGGTGGTGGTGCTGGTGCCACAACACTGCAACCCCTCACAGATACTCTAGTTGGAACGCAGGAACAAGCCCTGCTGCAAAGTATTGCATCAAAAATTGTAATTACATGCCCCTGTTAAACAGGGGCAGAAAAATTGGGCCTTTTGCACTGGTGACGGCGCCCAGAACCAAAAATGTTCTTACAAGCTATCAGCGTGATCATTGAGGAGGAAGAGGATAATTACTCAGGGATAGGGATGAGCTTCGTGTTCGAGTCGAACCCATGTTCGACTCGAACATCGGCTGTTCGATCGTTCGCCGAATTGCGAACGTTATGGGCCGTTCGCGCTAAATTCGTGTGGCGCGTCACGGCCCATAATTCACTGCGGCATCGCAGTGCATTGCTGGCTGATGATTGGCCAAGCATGCACTATGACCCGCATGCTTGGCCAATCACAGCGCCGTCAGTAGAGAGAGCTGTAATTGGCCAAAGCCAGGGTGGCTTTGGCCAATTATGGCTCAGGGGATTTAGTACACACCCCACACTATATAAGGCCGCCTGCACGGCGGCCCTGTGTAGTGTGTGTTCCGGTGTGCTGAGAGATAGAGAGAGAGAGAGACAGTGTCATTTGATTTGAGTTAGATAGATTAGGCAGAACAGTCAGTCAGTTAGCTGCACTTACAGTGTATTGTGTATATATATATATGCATCCCAGGTGTTGCATATATATATATACACTGTATTCAGTTTAGCTAGATCCGTTCCTGTTATCTTCTATCTAGACTATTTACATTTAATGCAGTGCGTCCTGCTCACAGTGTTCAGCTAGATCCGTTCCTGCTATTTACATTTAGTGCAGTGCGTCCTGCTCACAGTGTTCAGCTAGATCCGTTCCTGCTATTTACATTTAGTGCAGTGCGTCCTGCTCACAGTGTTCAGCTAGATCCGTTCCTGTTATCTTCTAGACTATTTACATTTAGTGCAGTGCGTCCTGCTCACAGTGTTCAGCTAGATCCGTTCCTGCAATTTACATTTAGTGCAGTGCGTCCTGCTCACAGTGTTCAGCTAGATCCGTTCCTGCTATTTACATTTAGTGCAGTGCGTCCTGCTCACAGTGTTCAGCTAGATCCGTTCCTGCTATTTACATTTAGTGCAGTGCGTCCTGCTCACAGTGTTCAGCTAGATCCGTTCCTGCTATTTACATTTAGTGCAGTGCGTCCTGCTCACAGTGTTCAGCTAGATCCGTTCCTGCTATTTACATTTAGTGCAGTGCGTCCTGCTCACAGTGTTCAGCTAGATCCGTTCCTGCTATTTACATTTAGTGCAGTGCGTCCTGCTCACAGTGTTCAGCTAGATCCGTTCCTGCTATTTACATTTAGTGCAGTGCGTCCTGCTCACAGTGTTCAGCTAGATCCGTTCCTGCTATTTACATTTAGTGCAGTGCGTCCTGCGCACAGTGTTCAGCTAGAGCCGTTCCTGCTATTTACATTTAGTGCAGTGCGTCCTGCTCACAGTGTTCAGCTAGATCCGTTCCTGTTATCTTCTAGACTATTTACATTTAGTGCAGTGCGTCCTGCTCACAGTGTTCAGCTAGATCCGTTCCTGCTATTTACATTTAGTGCAGTGCGTCCTGCTCACAGTGTTCAGCTAGATCCGTTCCTGTTAAATTCCTACTGACAGGCAGGCTTGTCTGGTTACAGTATATAAAGCTACCTGAAGAAAATTACAGGTGTTCTATTTGATCCTATTAGTACCACGGTCAGGCAGCTAGACTATTTACATTTAGTACAGTGCGTCCTGCTCACAGTGTTCAGCTAGATCCGTTCCTGTTATCTTCCTACTGACAGGCAGGCTTGTCTGGTTACAGTATATAAAGCTACCTGAAGAAAATTACAGGTGTTCTATTTGATCCTATTAGTACCACGGTCAGGCAGCTAGACTATTTACATTTAGTACAGTGCGTCCTGCTCACAGTGTACAGCTAGATCCGTTCCTGTTATCTTCCTACTGACAGGCAGGCTTGTCTGGTTACAGTATATAAAGCTACCTGAAGAAAATTACAGGTGTTCTATTTGATCCTATTAGTACCACGGTCAGGCAGCTAGACTATTTACATTTAGTACAGTGCGTCCTGCTCACAGTGTTCAGCTAGATCCGTTCCTGTTATCTTCCTACTGACAGGCAGGCTTGTCTGGTTACAGTATATAAAGCTACCTGAAGAAAATTACAGGTGTTCTATTTGATCCTATTAGTACCACGGTCAGGCAGCTAGACTATTTACATTTAGTACAGTGCGTCCTGCTCACAGTGTTCAGCTAGATCCGTTCCTGTTATCTTCCTACTGACAGGCAGGCTTGTCTGGTTACAGTATATAAAGCTACTTGAAGAAAATTACAGGTGTTCTATCCCAGCTTAGTGCAGCTACAGGCCATTAGTATGTCTGGAAGGCCAAGAAGGAGAGGCAGACAGTCACAAGCCAATAAGAGAGGGCAAGCAGGCTCTGTGTCTAGTGCTGGTCGTGGAGACGGTGCATCCTCATCAGCACGTGGCCATGGGACACGCTTGGCCTTTTTTTCGGCAGCTGGCCGTGTTGAGCCGCAACATGCGGAAGACTTGGTCGAGTGGATGACCAAGCCGTCCTCATCCTCCTCATCCTCTCTCACCCATGCCCAGGGTGCTTTGTCTGGCAAAGCAGCGGCCTCTTCCCTCAGCTCAATGTCATCAGTGACTCCTTCCCTAGCTCCACCATGTCCTCATGAGGATTCCCTCGAACTGTTTGACCACAGTGTTGGGTACATGCTCCAGGAGGATGCCCAGCGTTTGGAAGGCTCTGATGACGATACTGAGCTCGATGAAGGCAGTAACATGAGCGCGGACAGAGGGGGTGCCCAAGAAGGACAGCAATCTGGCAGTCATGCTCCCCCTGCTGCAGCATACTGCCAGGTTTGCTCCAGTGATGAGGAGGGAGGGGATGATGAGGTCACTGACTCAACGTGGGTGCCTGATAGGAGAGAGGAGGAGGAGGAGGAGGAGGAGGAGGAGGAGGCGGCAGCACATCACCAACGAGGCAGGATGCCCTCCAGGGGCCAGCCTAAGGGCAGCACATTGACTGCATCACACCCCAAAGCTCCACATGTGCAGGGCGCTGCAGTCTCTGCGCGTTATTCAAAAAGTTCTTTGGTGTGGGCCTTTTTTGAGACGAGTGCATCAGATCGCACCGCTGCTATTTGCAACATATGTCTCAAGCGTATCTCGCGTGGCCAAAACATCTCCCGCTTGGGTACCACATGCTTGACCAGACATATGTTGACCTGCCATGCAGTTCGTTGGCAAGCGTATCTAAAAGACCCACACCAAAGAACAAAGAGGATCTCTCCTTGCTCCTCATCAGCTGAGATTTCCAACCCCACTAGACCTTCAGTCCTCTCTGAGACCTGCAGTGAGAGGAGTGAAGGTGTAGAATTAGGTGTGTCACAGCCAAGTACTTGTGGGCAATCTGCTTTTGGTACACCGAGGTCAGATTGTACCAGGCAAATTTCCCTGCCCCAGCTGCTGCACCGCCGAAAGAAGTTTGCTCCCAGCCATCCACATGCCCAGCGGTTGAATGCTAGCTTGGCAAAATTGCTAGCACTTCAACTGCTGCCTTTTCAGTTGGTAGACTCTGCCCCCTTCCATGAGTTTGTGGAATGTGCGGTTCCTCAGTGGCAGGTACCCAAACGCCACTTTTTCTCACGGAAGGCGATTCCGGCTCTCTACCGGCATGTGGAAGGCAATGTCCATGCCTCGCTGGACAGGGCGGTCAGCGGTAAGGTGCATATTACCGCTGACTCATGGTCCAGCAGGCATGGACAGGGACGTTACCTAAGTTTCACGGCGCATTGGGTGACTCTGCTGGCAGCTGGGAAGGATGCAGGACAAGGTGCAGTAGTGTTGGAGGTTGTTCCGCCACCACGCCTCCAAAATGCTGATTGTGACACACCTCTCTCCTCCACCCCCTCCTCTTCTTCTTCCTCCATGGCCTCTTCCTCGGAACCAGCGGTGCTCCGTAGGCGTTCAAGGGGCTACGCAAGTACGCAGGCCAAAAGATGCCATGCGGTGCTTGAGCTGGTGTGCTTGGGGGACAGGAGCCACACTGGGGCAGAGGTTCTGTCAGCTCTGCAGGGGCAGGTTCAGAGGTGGTTGACGCCACGCCAACTTAAGGCAGGAATGGTGGTTGGCGACAATGGCACCAACCTCCTCTCTGCCCTCCGACAGGGACAAATGACCCATGTGCCCTGTTTGGCTCACGTCCTTAACTTGG
This sequence comes from Aquarana catesbeiana, assembly GCF_042186555.1. NCBI lineage: Eukaryota > Metazoa > Chordata > Amphibia > Anura > Ranidae > Aquarana > Aquarana catesbeiana. The sequence continues at coordinate 6,937,720 of NC_133325.1, forward strand.
TGGTGCAGCGGTTCTTGGGCAGGTACCCGGGCTTACAGGATGTCCTGAGGCAGGCCAGGAAAGTCTGTGTGCATTTCCGCCGGTCATATAATGCCAGTGCTCGGCTGACGGACCTCCAAAAGGAGTTTAACCTGCCCAAGAACCGCCTAATCTGTGACATGCCCACCAGGTGGAACTCAACGTTGGCCATGCTGCAGCGGCTGCACACGCAGCAGAGGGCCATCAATGAGTACCTGTGCGACTATGGCACCAGGACAGGGTCAGGGGAGCTTGGTTTTTTTTCCCCACGCCAGTGGGCCATGATCAGGGATGCATGCACTGTCCTGTCACCATTCGAGGAGGCCACGAGGATGGTGAGCAGTGACAGTGCATGCATCAGTGACACTGTCCCCCTTGTCCACCTGTTGGAGCACACGCTGCGTGGAATAATGGACAGGGCACTTGAGGCAGAACAGAGGCAGGAAGAGGAGGACTTCCTTAGCTCTCAAGGCCCCCTTTATCCAGACAGTGTTCCTGCGTGCCCGCCGATCACACAGGAAGAGGACGAGGAGGAAGAGGAGGAGGAGGAAGATTGTGTCAGTATGGAGGTGGAGCCTGGCACTCAGCATCAGCAGCAGTCTTTAAGGGATCAGTCCCAAGAAACACATGGACTTGTACGTGGCTGGGAGGAGGTGGCTGCGGACCATGTCGTTCTTAGTGACCCAGAGGACTCCGGACCGAATGCCTCAGCAAACCAACGCTGCATGGCCTCCCTGATCCTGCAAAGCCTGCGTAAGGATCCTCGTATTCGTGGTATCAAGGAGAAGGACCAATACTGGCTGGCAACCCTCCTTGATCCACATTACAAGGGTAAGGTTGCGGACCTTATCTTGCCATCGCAGAGGGAGCAGAGGATGAAACATCTTCGGGAGGCCTTGCAGAAAGGTCTGTGCAACGCGTTCCCAGAGACTGGGAGGTTACAAACTCCTGTTTCTGGACAACGTGTTGCTGAGGCTTCGGTCAGTCAAAGAAGGAGCGGTGGAGAAGGTGGCCGTCTGACCGATGCGTTCAGACAATTTTTTGGTCCGCAGCCCCAAGGTATGATCGGTTCCAGCAACCATCGCCAGCGTCTGTTTTACATGGTGCAGGAATACCTAGGGGCAAGATCAGACTTGGACACCTTTCCCACCGAAAATCCTCTGGGTTACTGGGTCTTGAGGATGGATCACTGGCCAGAGCTTGCACAGTATGCAATTGAGCTACTGGCCTGTCCTGCATCCAGCGTTCTTTCGGAACGCACATTCAGTGCTGCTGGAGGCGTGGTAACCGATCACAGGGTGCGTCTGTCCACCGACTCGGTCGATCGGCTGACCTTCATAAAAATGAATGAGTCTTGGATCACCACCAGCTACCAAGCACCTGATGCTGATGTAACCGAATAATTTTTTTTGAAATCTCAGATCCCTTCAAAGACTGCCTATGCTGATGCTGAGTGACTATCCCTGAGTAATTATCCTCTTCCTCCTCAATCATCACGCTGATAGCTTGTAAGAACATTTTTGGTTCTGGGCGCCACCACCAGTGCCTAAGGCACAATTTTTCAGCCCCTGTTTAACAGGGGCGTGTAATTACAATTTTTGATGCAATACTTTGCAGCAGGGCTCGTTCCTGCATTCCAACTAGAGTGTCTGTGAGGGGTTGCAGTGTTGTGGCACCAGCACCAGTGCCTAGGGCCCAATTTTCTGCCCCTGTCTAACAGGGGCGTGTAATTACAATTTTTGATGCAATACTTTGCAGCAGGGCTCGTTCCTGCGTTCCAACTAGAGTGTCTGTGAGGGGTTGCAGTGTTGTGGCACCAGCACCAGTGCCTAAGGCCTAATTTTTCAGCTCCTGTTCAACAGGGGCATGTAATTACAATTCTTGATCTAATATTTCACAGCAGGGCCCTGTGAGGGCTTACAGTGTTGTGGCCACAGCAACACCTAAGGCCCAAATTTCTGCTGAGTATATAGGGCAGGACCCTACTTTCAAACATCTAACTTACAAACGACTCCTACTTGCAAACGGAAGGAGACAACAGGAAGTGAGATGAAATCCACCCCTAGGAAGGGAAATTCTCTCCTGTAAGAGTTAATATGGGAAAACAATTTCTCCTTTCCACTGATGCTTTCCAATCCTTGTTCCACAAAAAAACCCAAATTTTCAAAAAACATTTTTCATTGGGACAAAAAAGTGAGGTGAAATCTTCTGAAGAGGAGGAAAGACAGCAAAACAAATGTCACAGGGGTGATAACCCTTCCCTATGTTTTCCAAAAAGCTTAGAAAGGATTTTTTGGCTGGAGCTAAACACGTTAAAAATGTTCAAAATTACAAACAGATTCTACTTAACAACAAACCTACAGTCCCTGTCTTGTTTGCACCGCCTGTATACTGCTGTTCAGAGTATATAGGGCCTGGTGGCCCCACACCTTTCCTTATTTTAATTTGGGTGCGGGGTTCCCCTTAATATCCATACAAGACCCAAAGGGCCTGGTAATGGACTGGGGGGTACCCATGCCGTTTGTCTCACTGATTTTCATCCATATTGCCATGACCCGACATGACATTAAACCCGCAAGCAGTTTTAAATGAGATTTTTTCCTTTAAAAATGACATTTGGTGCAGGGACTGTTCTAAACATGGGAAACACGCGTCAATTTACAGGCATACTATAGACACCCCCCAGGTACGATATTTAAAGGAATATTTCACTTTTTTTTTTTTTACTTTAAGCATCATTAAAATCACTGCTCCCGAAAAAACGGCCGTTTTTAAAAGTTTTTTTTGCATTGATACATGTCCCCTGGGGTAGGACCCGGGTCCCCAAACCCTTTTTAGGACAATACCATGCAAATTAGCCTTTAAAATGAGCACTTTTGATTTCGAACGTTCGAGTCCCATAGACGTCAATGGGGTTCTAACGTTCGTGCGAACTTTCGGTCCGTTTGCGGGTTCTGGTGCGAACCGAACCGGGGGGTGTTCGGCTCATCCCTACTCAGGGATAGTCACTCAGCATCAGCATAGGCAGTTTTTGAAGGGATCTGAGATTTCAAAAAAAATTATTCGGTTACATCAGCATCATGTGCTCGGTAGCTGGTGGTGATCCAAGACTGATAAATTTTTATGAAGGTCAGTCGATCGACCGAGTCGGTGGACAGACGCACCCTGTGATTGGTTACAAAGCCTTCAGCAGCACTGAATGTGCGTTCCAAAAGAACGCTGGATGCAGGACAGGCCAGTAGCTCAATTGCATACTGTGCAAGCTCTGGCCAGTGATCCATCCTCAAGACCCAGTAACCCAGAGGATTTTCAGTGGGAAAGGTGTCCAAGTCAGATCTTGCCCCTAGGTATTCCTGCACCATGTAAAACAGACGCTGGCGATGGTTGCTGGAACCGATCATACCTTGGGGCTGCAGACTAAAAAATTGTCTGAACGCATCGGTCAGACGGCCACCTTCTCCACCGCTCCTTCTTTGACTGACCGAAGCCTCAGCAACACGTTGTCCAGAAACAGGAGTTTGTAACCTCCCAGTCTCTGGGAACGCGTTGCACAAACCTTTCTGCAAGGCCTTCCGAAGATGTTTCATCCTCTGCTCCCTCTGCGACGGCAAGATAAGGTCTGCAACCATACCCTTGTAACGTGGATCAAGGAGGGCTGCCAGCCAGTATTGTTCCTTCTCCTTGATACCACGAATGCGAGGATCCTTACGCAGGCTTTGCAGGATCAGGGAGGCCATGCAGCGTAAGTTTGCTGAGGCATTCAGTCCGGAGTCCTCTGGGTCACTAAGGATGACATGGACAGCAGCCACCTCCTCCCAGCTACGTACAAGTCCAGGTGTTTCTTGGGACTGATCCCTTAAAGACTGCTGCTGATGCTGAGTGCCAGGCTCCACCTCCATACTGACACAATCCTCCTCCTCCTCGTCCTCTTCCTGTGTGATCGGCGGGCACGCAGGAACACTGTCTGTCTGGATAAAGGGGGCCTTGAGAGCTAAGGAAGTCCTCCTCTTCCTGCCTCTGTTCTGCCTCAAGTGCCCCGTCCATTATTCCACGCAGGGTGTGCTCCAACAGGTGGACAAGTTAAGGACGTGAGCCAAACAGGGCACATGGGTCATTTGTACTTGTCGGAGGGCAGAGAGGAGGTTGGTGCCATTGTCGCAAACCACCATTCCTGCCTTAAGTTGGCGTGGCGTCAACCACCTCTGAACCTGCCCCTGCAGAGCTGACAGAACCTCTGCCCCAGTGTGGCTCCTGTCCCCCAAACACACAGCTCTAGCACCGCATGGCATCTTTTGGCCTGCGTACATGCGTAGCCCCTTGAACGCCTACGGAGCACCGCTGGTTCTGAGGACAAAGCACATGAAGAGGCCATGGAGGAAGAAGAAGAGGAGGGGGTGGAGGAGAGAGGTGTATCACAATCATTAGTAGTGGCATTTTGGAGGCGTGGTGGTGGAACAACCTCCAACATTACTGCACCTTGTCCTGCATCCTTCCCAGCTGACAGCAGAGTTACCCAATGCGCCGTGAAACTTAGTTAACGTCCCTGTCCATGCCTGCGGGACCATGTGTCAGCGGTAATATGCACCTTACCACTGACCACCCTGTCCAGCGAGGCATGGACATTGCCTTCCACATGCCGGTAGAGAGCCGGAATCGCCTTCCATGAGAAAAAGTGGCATTTGGGTACCTGCCACTGAGGAACCGCACATTCCACAAACTCACGGAAGGGGACAGAGTCTACTAACTGAAAAGGCAGCAGTTGAAGTGCTAGCAATTTTGCCAAGCTAGCATTCAACCGCTGGGCATGTGGATGGCTGGGAGCAAACTTCTTTCGGCGGTGCAGCAGCTAGGGCAGGGAAATTTGCCTGGTACAATCTGATGTTGGTGTACCGAAAGCAGATTGCTCACAAGTACTTGGCTGTGACACACCTAATTCTACACCTTCATTCCTCTCAGTGCAGGTCTCAGATAGGACTGAAGTGGGGTTGGAGATCTCAGCTGATGAGGAGCAAGGAGAGGTCCTCTTTGTTGTTTGGTGTGGGTTTTTAGATACGCTTGCCAACGAACTGCATGGCAGGTCAACATTTGTCTGGTCAAGCATGTGGTACACAAGCGGGAGATGTTTTGGCCACGCGAGATATGCTTGAGACATATGTTGCAAATAGCAGCGGTGCGATCTGATGCACTAGTCTCAAAAAAGGCCCACACCAAAGAACTTTTTGAATAACGCGCAGAGACTGCAGCGCCCTGCACATGTGGAGCTTTGGGGTGTGATGCAGTCAGTGTGCTGCCCTTAGGTTGGCCTCTGGAGGGCATCCTGCCTTGTTGGTGATGTGCCGCCTCCTCCTCCTCCTCCTCTCTCCTATCAGGCACCCACGTTGAGTCAGTGACCTCATCATCCCCTCCCTCCTCAACACTGGAGCAAACCTGGCAGTATGCTGCAGCAGGGGGAGCCTGACTGCCAGATTGCTGTCCTTCTTGGGCACACCCTCTGTCCGTGCTCACGTTACTGCCTTCATCTAGCTCAGTATCATCATCAGAGCCTTCCAAACGCTGGGCATCCTCCTGGAACATGTACCCAACACTGTGGTCAAACAGTTCGAGGGACTCCTCAGGAGGACATGGTGGGGCTAGGGAAGGCATCACTGATGACATTGAGCCGAGGGAAGAGGCCGCTGCTTTGCCAGACAAAATACCCTGAGCATGTGTGAGAGAGGATGAGGAGGATGAGGACGGCTTGGTCATCCACTCGACCCAGTCTTCCGCATGTTGCGGCTCAACACGGCCAGCTGCCGAAAAAAAGGCCAAGCGTGTCCCACGGCCACGTGCTGATGAGGATGCACCGTCTCCATGACCAGCACTAGACAAAGAGCCTGCTTGCCCTCTTTTATTGGCTTGTGACTGTCTGCCTCTCCTTGTTGGCCTTCCAGACATACTAATGGCCTGTAGCTACAGGTAGCTTTAGCTGAACACAGTGCAGAGCTCGCAAAAAACTAACTTGTAGCTTATTTAGCTGCCTGCGGTAGTGATAGGATCAGGAAAACACCACCAACCTTCTACAGCAGTGGTTCTCAACTCCTTTCCTCGGGACCCACTAACAGGCCAGGTTTGCAAGATAACTGAAATACATCACAGATGATATCATTTGCTGCTCTGTGATTGCAGTATTAGCCTGCATCTTGCCAAGGTAATACTTAAATTCTGGCCTGTTAATGGGTCCTGAGGACCGGAGTTGAGAACCACTGTTCTACAGGTAGCTTTAGCTGAACACTGTGCAGAGCTTGCAAAAAAATAACTTGTAGGATTAGCTGAACACTGTGAGGAGGACGCACTACACTAACTTGTAGTTTTAGCTGAACACTGTGAGCAGAACGCACTACACTAACTTGTAGCCTTAGATGAACACTGTGCAGAGGTCTCACTACACTAACGTGTAGGTTTAGCTGAACACTGTGAGCAGGACGCACTACACTAACTTGTAGTTTTAGCTGAACACTGTGAGCAGGATGCACTACACTAACTGTAAATAGTCTAGCTGCCTGACTGTGGTACTAATAGGATCAAAAGAACACCAGCAATTTTCTTCAGGTAGCTGTAAATACTGTAACAGTGCAGGCGGCCTTATATAGTGTGGGGCATGTTCTAAACCTCCTAAGCCATAATTGGCCAAAGCCACCCTGGCTTTGGCCAATTACAGCTCTCTCTACCGACGGCGCTGTGATTGGCCAAGCATGCGGGTCATAGTGCATGCTTGGCCAATCATCAGCCAGCAATGCACTGCGATGCTGTAGTGAATTATGGGCTGTGACGCGCCACACGAATTTGGCGCGAACGGCCCATACCATTTGCAATTCGGCGAACGATCGAACAGCCAATGTTCGAGTCGAACATGGGTTCGACTCGAACACGAAGCTCATCCCTATTTGTGAAGTGTCTTATCTGCCGAGGGAGTTCACAGCCATTGTTGTTGTTACATTCCCCTGTGTGCAAACGCTAAGCATGCGCTTCGTGAACTTTACAGCTCTATCAGTGAACATCAAACAAACACCCCTGATGACTTTTTCATTATTGCTGGTGACTTCAACAACACCAACTTAAAGACAGTTTCGCCAAAGTTCTACCACCATATGAATCTTGCAACAAGGGGAAACATCATACTGGACTTTATACAACAGAGAAAAATGCATACAAGGCTGAACCCCGCCCCCAACTAGGGCATTCAGATCACATCTCTATTATGCTAATTAAAACATACAAACCGTTCTTACACTTGTGAAACCAGTTAAAAAAAACAAAATCATAGTATTGCCTGACAATGCTACCCCAGTACTGCAGGACTGCTTTCAGCACACAGACATGTTTAAAGAGGCAGCCACTACAGACTTCTAAGAGTACACTGAAACAGTGACTGCTTACATCAAAAAGTGCATAGAGGACCATTACAGGAATACTCACATCCCCAAATCCTGCATTGGCTATCCTACTAATAGGACTAGAAAAATTCCCACACAACATGAGACACATAGTCACCCATATACTACTAGTAGCTAGGTCCCTGGTACTTCAAAACTGGAAAAGCACCCTAACACTCAATATAAATGATGTGATCAGAAAAGTGCAACAAAACTATACATTTGAACGTCTTTTAGTAATAAACTCACTTAACTGTGATAAATTCGACAAATGTTGGGTGTTATGGACTAGTAAATACAAGAATACATAAGTATCTGTAAGTATATATTACTGTAATTCTAAATACGATCACTCTGGCTCTGTGCTTCCTATTCATACTTGTTAATCATATTTGTTTACATTTTTCTTTTTTGTTTTAACCCTGTCTCTGTATGATATTGAAAAACTCAATAAAAAACCTTTTAAAGTGAAAAAAAAAAGTGCATAGATGTGACAGTCACCAAGGTTATCACCACACGTGCCAACCAGAAGCCATGGATGACAGCAGAGGTTCGTGGGCTGCTAAAGACCAGAGATGAGGTATTAAGATTAGGAGATAAAGCAGCTCTCAAAACAGCAAGAGCCAATCTGTCTCATGGCATCAAGAAGGAAAACAACTATAAGCTAAAAAAATCAATAAACACTTTAGCAACAGCAAAGACACAGGGGCCGTGTGGCAAGCCATCCAGACCATCACTAACTACAAGCCCCTGCCACAGGCCAGTGATAATGATACTTCTCTCCCGGATGCACTCAACCACTTTTATGCACGGTTTGAGATGCAGAACCAAATACCTTCACAAAAAACGATGTATATCCCGAAATGACCGGGTGCTCTGCTTTTCTCCAGCCAACGTAAGGAAGACCCTGTTCGGGATCAACCGACGGAAGGCTGCTGGCCCTGATGACATACCTGGACGTGCACTGAGAGACTGTGCTGTACAGCTGACAGATCTCCTTACAGATATCTTTAACATTTCTCTGAGCCAGGCGGTTGTCCCTACATGTCTTAAAGGGGTTGTAAAGGTTCATGTTCTTTCACCTTAATGCATCCTATGCATTAAGCTGAAAAAACATCTTATGATCACTGGCCCCCCAGCCCCCCCCATTTTACTTACCTGAGCCCTGGAAAGTCCTGCGTCACCAACGCGCTCTTCCTTTGCTCTGTCTTTTCGGCTCTTCATTGGATAGATTGATAGAAGCACAGCCATCATATTACAATAGGCTGGACGGGAAGCAGTTAATAATAAATGTTAAAAAAGGAAGCAACTTTATTGAACTCTTTTTTTTTTTTTTTTTTTTAATAGAATTCTGACTTCTATTTTTTTTTCTGTACAGGTGAATTGAGGAACCAAGATTTTGGTCATGTTGGTCTTCATCAATAAAAGGAAGTCACATGGCAAATGAGCAATATATCAATGTTCTAAACGTCATAAATGTTTTGGATCCTCTTCAACATTAATCCAGCCTAAGAGGACAACAGAAGAGAAGTAATTTCAGTGTTCTGGAAGTGACAACAACTTAATAGTAAAGTCCAACCCATATATACATAAGAGGAGTCATTTCAGAAGATATTTCTTGTTTGGATTGTGACAAAGGTTTTACAATGGAGGCAATATGTATCACACACCAGAAGGTTCACACTGGAAAGAAGCCATATCAGTGTTCAGAATGTGACAAAGCTTTTAAACAGAAGGCAACTCTTATTGTACACCAGAGGATTCACACTGGAGAGAATCTGTCAGTGTGTTCTGAATGTCATAAAGTTTTTACATTAAAGTCAAATCTTATCATACACCAGAGGATTCACGCTGGAGAGAAGCCATATCAGTGTTCTGAATGTGACAAAGCTTTTACAACCAAGGGAGAGCTTACCACACACCAGAGAGTTCACACTGGAGAGAAACCATATTGGTGTTCTGAATGTGGCAAAGCTTTTAAAGCAAAGTCAAATCTTATCAGACACCAGATGATTCACACTGGAGAGAAGTCATATCAGTGTTCTGAATGTGGCCAAATGTTTACACAAAAGTCAATTCTTATCAGTCACCAGAGAATTCACACTGGAGAGAAGCCATATCAGTGTTCTGAATGTGGCCAAATGTTTACACAAAAGTCAATTCTTATCAGTCACCAGAGAATTCACACTGGAGAGAAGTCATATCAGTGTTCTGAATGTGGCAAAGCTTTTACGGTGAAGTCAAATCTTATCACACACCAGATGATTCACACTGGAGAGAAGCCATATCAGTGTTCTGAATGTGGCAAAATGTTTACACAAAAGATAAATCTTATCAATCACCAGATGATTCACACTGAAGAGAAGCCATATCAGTGTTCTGAATGTGGCAAAGCTTTTCCACAGAAGTCAGCTCTTAACACTCACCAGAGGGTTCACACTGGAGAAAAGCCATTTTAATGTTCAGAATGTGACAAATATTTTACTGTTAATGCAGGGCTAATCTATCACCAGAGGATTCACAAGCTTCAGCTGCAGAGAGGAAACTGTGGAAGAAGGAGTAATATTGGAGGAGTTATGAGTGTCCCATTAGTTTCATAGTCCCAATGTTCTCCCACAAGCTAGGGAAGAAGTCAAAAAGACTGAAAAAAGACCATAGTCCATCCAATTTAACTTTTCAACTTGTGTAGGTGTATGTGTATCAGTGTTTATAATGATTTCCCATCCCTCTGTATGTTGTGTCCTTTAAGATGTACATCTAAGAGCCTTTTAAAAATATCCATACTCCCCGCAGCCACCACCAATTGTGGGAGAGAGTGCCCACATCTTCATTGCCCTAACAGTGAAGAACCTCCTACGCAGGTTAAGGTTAAATCGCTTCTCCTCCAGTTTCATTGTGTGCCCCCATGTCTTTTTACACTCCCTAGGACCAAATAATTAATTTCCTATGCTGGGATCCCCATTGTGATATTTGTAGATCGCCATCATGTCCCCTCTCAAACGTCTTTTCTCCAGAGAGAATACATTTAGTGTTTGCAGCCGTTCCTCGTAATTGAGGTCCTCCAGTACTCTTATTAGTTTTGTTGCCCTTCTTTGGACTCTCTCCAGCTCCAGCACATCCCTTCTGAGGACTGGTAACCAGAACTGAAAAAAAAAACTCCAGATGAGGCCTTACCAGAGTTGTATTAAATGTCAGAATTATAGTTTTGTCTCTGAAGTATATCCCTTTTTTTTTATACATGCTAATATTCTGGCTGCTTTGGTAGCTGCAGCTTGGCACTGTATGCTGTTGCTCAATCTATCATCTATTAGCATCCCTAGATCCTTCTCCATCCTTGATTCGCCCAGCTGTTCTCCACATTGTGTATATTATTCACTTTTGTATTTTGACCCCAAATGCATTACTTTTACATTTCTTCACATTAAACTTCATTTGCCATTTGTTTGCCCACTCTTTTAATTATGCTCAGGTCATTCTGCAAAATGTCTATGTCTTGATGCAAGTTTATTACTCTGCTTATCTTTGTGTCATCCGCAAAAACTGAGACTGAACTAGTTTTTCTGATGCATCATGGCAGCACACACACTGGGGTTGTGACTCCGCCCCCACAATCTGATAGGACTTATTAGCTATAAGTTTTGAAGAGGAGCCCCCCCTGCATTCTCCCTTTTTTTCCTCACCTGTTAGGACTGACCTGGATAAAGCAAGGACCTCTTACCACTTTGCCCCAGCTAGGTTCAGCCTCTCCTAGTTGGAAGCCCTGACTGTACAGTCTCTAAATGAGCTTTATGCAAGGACCCCACTCTGATGGTCTCAGGGGAGTTTCATTATCTTTTTTTACAAGCCTTAAACAGGCTTACATTACCATGCAGCGGCCTTCCATCTTTTACTCTTTATATGTTTACTCTATTTGTTCTCTTTCCATTCTATTTTACCTCATTTCTTTCCTTTTCCCCTCTCTCTACTGCTGAGTCTTTTAGTCCTCCAGCTGCCTTGACCTTCTCAAGATGGTGGCAGTGATCGGCTCATCGGCGAGACCAGAAGTGATGCGGGCATCTGTCTCCTTCGCCAGTATCTAAGATGGTGTTGGGTGCCGCGGATCGCTACAGCGCATGCGCGGTGCATGTGTCACTTCCTCCGTGATGGCGGTCTATTTAAAAATGATGCTTATGCTGTATGACTGCACAGGTTATTGCTCTGTATCCAGAACGCTCGCACTCTGCATTTGTCCACATCTCCTATTGCTGCCACTGCTTACTGACTACCTGCTGACCCGGTAAGACTTATTTTACTTTTCATGGCTATTTTTTACATAGATACTAATGCATGCTAAACATACTGTACTGAGCTTCATGGGGTTAACCCCTTCCATTCACAGATACACTCTTTTCATGGAGGCCGCTGCCCCAGCAGACCATCTACAGGCAGTAAGGTAAGTAAGTAAAGTAAAGTAAGGCATCATGTTTGGTAAGTAGTGAAGAGGAGTAAAAGAGAGCCATGCCACTAATATCACTTTATCCTGATAGCCCTGGCAGGTCATTAAAATCATCTCAATCCAAATGGAAAGAGTGATCCCCTTCAAGACATTCACATTCTAGAAGAAGCCGGTCAAGGACTTCGTCCCACCATCAGAGTAAAGCATCATCCTCCCACCAATCACAACCCGACCACCATAACCCACCTGCAGCCAATGCCTGCTGCATTTGTGGAGCACAAGACCTTCCTAACAAGTTAGCTTGCCAAACGTGCTGAAGAAGCCACTAAGCAAAGGGAATCGGATGCATTGGAAGTATCGAACATTAGACCAGTTAGACCAGTGAAAAGCACATCAGCAACAGTCACCTGTGTTCCGCAAGAATCAGACGACTCATCAGCGGAAGAGCAGTCTCCAGTGTCAGTTGGTTTTGATTTCGCTTTAATAGACCCCTTTGCGAAGTCAGTAAAAGAGGCAATTGGTTGGGAAGAACCAAAGGAATCGCCCTGCAAGCTCAGAAAATATTTCCCTAACCTAAAAAGGGATCCAGAAACCTTTCCTTTTATCGATGAACTTGAGGAGTTAATTAAAGGTGAGTGGAAAAAACCTGACAGGAAGTCCAGCCTAAACAACATGATAGCAAAGCTATATCCTCTAAAGGAACCAGCTGTAAACCCTCTTATCATGGCACCTGTAGTAGATGCATCATTAATGCGTCTGGCCAGACATGTAACATTGCCAATAGAAGACGCAGTGACTTTCAGGGATATCTTGGACCGGAAAATTGACCTCGATCTCAAGAAAGCCTATTCAGCAGCAGGAGGAGCATGCAGACCAGCAATCACATTAGCAGCAGTCGGCAGAGCAATTAGTAGCTGGACCTCTAATATTGAAAAACTACTGGCAGAAGCAGCTGATGAGGAGAGAATCATATCTGCCTTACAGGAACTCAGCCTAGCAGGGGACTTCGTAGCTGAAGCATCAGTAGATATAATATCGGCAGCAAGGGCGATGTTGTCTTCGGTCATGTCCAGGAGAGCCTTATGGTTAAAGCCGTGGGTAGCAAATACGGCTTCCAAATCAAACTGGTACAGGATCCCATATGACGGAAGCAACCTGTTAGGTCCTAAGTTAGACCTCGCCATCTCGAAAGTCACAGGGGGAAAATCTGGTCTTATTCCATCTGACCGAAGACCAAAACAAAAGAAAGTTCACCCCTTTAGATGCAATCTTCCCGAATGATAATGAGAAGCCAGATCATATAGACCAGGCAAGGAGTTCAAACGAAATTGGCGTAATACCCAATCATCTTTCTTGAGGACACAGAAGCCCAAAGCTCCTATTACAGGGGATCAGCAGAAGTCATTTTGATGGCACGTCTGCCCAGCCTGTGTTAGTGGGAGCCAGGCTCAGCCTGTTTACACAGGTGTGAGTAGAACATATAAAAGATCCGTGGACAATATCCACAGTCCGCGAGAGCCACAAATGGAGTTTCAAGTACAGAACCCCCAGAGATCACTTCCTAAACACCCGACTACCATCATCTCTTCCAAAGCGAAAACTTCTAATCAAATATGTACTAGAATTAATGCAGAAACATGCGATTACAGAAGTTCCTCAACATCAGAAAGGCAAAGGCTTTTACTCTCCCCTTTTTCTTGTCAAGAAAAAGACAGGGGACCTGCGTCCGGTTCTAGACCCTCAACAGAATGATACTAGTAGAGTCCTTCAAAATGGAGAGTCTCCAATCTATTCTACTAGCAATAAATACAAGAGACTGGATGCTATCAATAGATTTATGCAACGCCTATCTCCATATTCCTATACACACAAGTTTTCAAAAATACCTTCGGTTTGCAATCGGGCAACGACATTTTCAATTTCGGAGTCTCCCGTTTGGGATATCTACGGCACCCAGAACATTCACAAAAATCCTGCTTCCAATCATAGCATACCTGAGAGAGAAAGGACTAAGAGTCCACCACTATCTCGACGATATCTTGCTCTTGGCCAACAGCCAGCAGTTACTTCTCCAACATCGGGAAATACTAATATACACATTACATCAATTCGGATGGATGATAAATTGGAAAAAAATCAGTCTGGAACCAATCCAATCAATTATCTTTTTGGGAGCAGAGCTCGACACCAATGCCAACACGGTGAGTCTCCCTCAGGAAAAAATGGGACATTTGGTCCAGAAAATAAAAAAACTAATGGAAGCAACACACCTATCTGCCAGAACATGTCTCAGCATATTGGGGTCCATGTCTGCCACCTTTCCAATGGTCCGGTGGTCCCAGTGGCATACAAGGACATTACAGATATCATTCCGGAAACAATGGAATGGAACATCAATGAGTCAATGAATTTTCATCAACCAATCAGTGAAACAGTCTGCATGGTGGTGGACGTGAACCAGCAATCTAAAGCATCATCGACATATTATGCCCCCTCAGCCGGAAATAGTCAAGTCGGACGCCAGCCTACAAGGTTGGGGAGCACATTACCAGGATCAAGCGGTACAAGGCCGTTGGTTTTTCCGCCCTCTGGGCGTGGTATCAAACATTCTTGAACTCAGGGCCGCCTTTCAGGCTCTCCTAGCATTCAGGCCATCACTAACAGGAAAGAGTGTATTAGTACGCATGGACAATGCAGTGGCAGTGAACTACATCCAGAGGCAAGGGGGCACCCGGAGCAGTGCTCTCATGCGGGAGGTATGTCCTATCCTCGACTGGGCTCAGATCCATTTGGAAGACCTGAAAGCAGTGTATGTCCCGGCAGGGCAGAACCAACTGGCGGACGATCTAAGCCGAACTCGAATGGTCACTAAGTCAACAAGCCTTTTCCCTTCTAACACGCAAATGGGGAATTCCCGATATCGATTTGGCAGCAACTCCAATGAACAACAAGTATGCCAAGTTCCTGGCAAGAGTTGCCTATCCAACAGCACTGGGGGTCGACTGTCTCCATCACCAGTGGAGTTTCCGTTTAGGTTATGTATTCCCTCCAATCCCCTTAATAGCCGGGTTCCTAGCCAGGCTGGGGAACTCAACATCCACGGTGATTGTGGTAATACCATTTTGGCCGAGGAGGCCATGGTTCACAACCATCATACAACTGAGTACAGAGAACCCATTACTCCTTCCGGTAACTCCAGACCTACTCTCACAGGGGCAGTTCCTACATCCAGCACCAGAAAGGTTACACCTAATGGCTTGGAAGTTGAAAGGGAGAGGCTTCCAGATCAAGGTTGCTCGCTAAGGGTGGTGGCCACCTTACAACAGGCAAGGAAGAAGTCTATAAATGGCACATATAACAGAATTTGGGGAAGATTCACTACGTTGGCACAAGAACAGTCCTGGGACCCACTTTCTCCTACAGTGTCACAAATTCTTGAATTTTTACAATTAGGCCTGGAAAAGGGGCTAAGTTCAAGTACCCTAAAGGTTCAAATATCTGCCTTATCGGCCATGATGGGAATCAAATGGGCTTTCAATCCTCTCATAATCCAATTTCAAAAAGCATGCTTGAAACTAAGACCACCCAAAAAAAGCCACCCTTTCCGACCTGGGACTTAACAATAGTTCTGGAAGCCTTATCGAAGAACCATTTTTTCCTCTGGAGTCAGTGTCTCTATTGGATCTAACCCTCAAATTAACCTTCTTAGTGGCAATAACTTCTGCAAAAAGAGTGTCCGAGCCTCATTTGCGGTTCTATCCTGATAGAGTTGTATTAACACCATCTGAATAATTCATACCAAAAGTGGCATCTGCTTTCCACTTCAATCCAGAGATCAGTCTGCCAGCTTTTCTCACTAACCAAGGGATTCCACATCCACTAGATATTAAATCACTAATTTCTTCATATCTGGAGTCCACGAAACCATTCAGGAAATCAGAAAACTTGCTAGTCGTACCATACGGACCTAGAAAAGGTCAGGCAGCTTCTTTAAGGACAATCACCTCTTGGCTAATTAAGATCATTAAAAAAGCATATGCCATCCAGCTTCTTCCAATACCTAACGACCTAAAGGCTCATTCGACCAGGGCAGTGGTGGCTTCTTGGGCAGCGTATTGTAGAGTGTCTCCAGAAACGATCTGCAAAGCAGCAACTTGGTCTTCTAGAACCACGTTCATGTCTCATTACAGAATAGACCTGGCTCGTTTAACGACTGTTGAATTTGGGAGATTGATCATTAAAGCGAATTCTTCCATATCCTGTGAATAAAATAAAATCTTCTTGCAAAGCACCCACCCATGTAGCGAGTTATTTCCCAGTGTGTGTGCTGCCATGATGCGTCAGGAAAACGGAAAATTGTATACTCACCTTTCCGTAATTTTCCTTTCCTGATGCACCTCATGGCAGCACACAGATTCCCCCCCCGTCTAAGGTGATAGATACTGAGAATGCAGGGGGGGGGGCTCCTCTTCAAAACTTGTAGCTACTCAGTCCTATCAGGTTGTGGGGGTGGAGTCACAACCCCAGTGTGTGTGCTGCCATGAGATGCATCAGGAAAGGAAAATTACGGAAAGGTGAGTATACAATTTTTCGTTATCCCACACTCTATATAATTTATGAATATGTTGAATAGGACAGAACCTTGAGGTACCCCACTCACCACTCCAGACCAGTCTGGGTACATGTTATTTATCAATACCCTTTGGACGCACCCCTGTAACCAATTTTTTACCCAAGCACCACTCGTATGGTCCAAGCCTGCAGACCTCATTTTGTAAATTAAGCGTTTATGGGGGGGCTGTATCAAATGCTTTTAAAAAGTCCAGATACACCACATCCACAGGCCTCCTCCAATCTAGATGGTTGCTTACATCCTCGTAGAATGTTAGCAGATTGGTCTGGCAGGAACGTCCTCCCATAAACCCAGGCTTGTTACCACTAATAATATTCTTCTCCTCAGTAAAACTTTGGATATAGTCCCTAATCATCCCCTCCAATAATTTACCCACTATTGATGTTTGGCTGACTGGCCTGTAATTCCCAGGAATTTGTCTCTGCCCTTTTTTGAATATTGGTACCATGTTGGCTTTTCTCCAATCAGCTGGTACCAATCCTGTCAGTATGTTGTCCACAAAAATCAGGAGTAATGGCCTGGCTATAACTTGACTGAGTTCTCTGAGGACTCTCAGGTATAAGCCATCTGATCCTGGTGATTTACTGTATTTATGATAAGTTTATTAAAGCTTTCATTGACTCTGAAAGTGAAAAAAAGGTGTTTCTTGGTTGTACTGATGCCTGTTTTCATCACTCTTATGTAAGTGACGCCTGAGAAGCGTGATATATAATAGTACTTCACTATCAGTCCTTTTCTTCTCTCCCCATCATTTGAGCTTGGTTACCTACTCCGCAAGCCCCAGAATATATTTCTAGAGGATTTTACTGCACCCAATCATCTGACTTATACTAGATCTGATTGATCATTGCCTGTTTGACCCCAGACTGTGAAGCTGGTGGTCTATGATCTCTGGTGAGTGGGGTCACAAAGGGGAGTGTGGCACGCAGCACCAGTCATCTTTTTTGGAGAACATTTGCACTTTATTTGGGGCACCTTGGAACACTTATCACTTTTTTGACCACCTTTGTATATTTTTATTAATCATTTCTTATATGTTGTAAGCATCATTGTAAAATTACATTACTGTTTTGTCACTTGATTTATATACATTATCTATCCTGTTACTAACACTACAGTCGCTGTCGGTAAACCCTTATTTTTCCTTCGTAAAAACTGTGGAGAAGAAGACATTTAGTACAGTTGCCTTGTTTGTGTCATTAGTAACCATCTTCCCATCCTTATTTTCGAAAGTGATTGTAAAGGCTCTTAAAAAAAATAACATATGTTATACTTACCTCCTCTGTGCGGTTGGTTTTGCACAGAGCAGCCTGGATCCTCCTCTTCTCTGGCCCCTCCTTGCTGCTCCTAGTCCCACCCTTCTTTTGAGCGCCCCCTCAGCCAGCAGCTTACTACAGGGGGCACCCGCCCTCTCTCCTCTGATTGTCTAAATGACTTTGATTGAGAGCCGCGGGAGCCAATGGCACAGCTGCTCTTCCTCAGCCAATCAGGAGGAGTGTACTGGATGCCTGAAGGGATCGTGGACACCACTGGAGAGAGAAGGGGCTCAGGTTGGTAATTAGGGGGTGCTGGGGAGGCTGCTACACACAGAAGGCTTTTTATATCTTAATGTATACAATGCATTAAGATAAAAAAAACCTTCTGCCTTTACAACTCCTTTAGTGTGCAATGTGCTCTGATATTGTCTTTTTACTGTTAATATAGATAAAAAAATGTTTTGGGTAACTTTTACTCTCTTCAGCTAGGTGTCTCTCGTAATCTTGTTTAGCCACCCTGATTGCATTTTTACATTTCTTTTTTTTAATACAAACATTTTTATTTGAGAATATGAGAAGGCAATACAAAATTAACAAAGAAGTTAAGGCATATGTCGGGATGCAACCCTGATTGGTAAACATACATGCGATACATGTTAGTCATAGTCACAACGGTACCCCTTTCCAGTTGTAAACCTTAGTATATTATCTGGGTTTTGGCACCGTGCCATGGTGCATCCCATTACAATTAATACAAAGAAAATAAAAAGAAAGGATAAATGAATCAAAAATGAAAGAGGAAAACTAAAGGAGGTAACAGAGTTGTGCTGAGATAAGAGACAAAGCTGAAAAGAATTTAATGTGTCCATACTGTATCATATATATATATATATATATATATATATATAAAAGTAATGGGAACAGAGGGGCGCCAGACTGAGTGCAGTATAAATCATATATTTAATAAAAACAAGTAGTAACTCACAGATTAAATTAGATGAGTTTAGTATGTGGTGAAAATCGCCTATGGGCTTCCGTTATACATTGTGGGATGTTCATTGGGAGTGTGGAGCATTTTGCCAGATTGACCCCCAGCCCAGAAAGGGTGTGGAATTTCTGTAAGGTAGATAGCAGGTTAGGGTGAGACGCCACTGGGTCTGATACAAACATAAGTATGTCGTCTGCATGCAAACTCATTTTAAATTCTTCCTCTTTTTTTTTTTCTGGTAGCCTTTAATGCTTGGGTTCGTGATAATTGTCCTGGCCAAAGGTTCTATTGCCAGGACAAAAATCTGAGGAGACAGAGGGCAGCCTTGTCTTGTTCCCCTGCCCAGGGGGAAATACTCAGAGGAACAGCCAGGCAGCTTTATTCGGGTGTGGGGATTATGATAAAGGGCTTTAAATCCATTTACAAATTCTCCAGAGAACCCAAATTTAGCAAGAACAGTGTCAACATAAGACCAGAGGACACTATCAAAAGCTTTATGTATGTTTAGGCCTAGAATCAGTACTTTTGCGTCCTGGATTATATTAGCAGCTAGGTGAATGTTATCTGTAATTTGTCTTGTGGGGATAAAGCCAGTTTGTTCTGGGCCTATTAGTGTAGAGATAATGGGTGCTAGACGATCTTCTAATACTCGGCCCGAGTATTTTAAGATCATTATTGAGAACAGATATTGGTCTGTAGTTTTGTTGGAGGGTATGGTCCTTATTGGGTTAGGGGATGAGTTACCCAAACCCAAGAGTATGCGAAGAGCATCAGTATGTCATACTGAGGATGAACGTCCAACCTCTTCTGTGTCACAAAAGCTGTTAGGGACAAACACAGATATTGGAGATACTCAGGCAGGCTCTGGGGGGGCCAGAAAAGGTGTGCCAGTCACATTACACTGTAGACAGAGTGCATTGTTATATACTTGTATAATATGATTGTAATGAATTGCTGGAGGTAAGGAGTGTCACTATCCAGCCAGATAAATTGAGAGGTCCCATGTCCCGGAGTAGGAGATGGAGCAGAAGAGCGCAGTGATCCTGGGCAGATTAACATAAAAGTTGTAAAGGTTCGGTTTAAAAAAAAAATAACAAACATGTTATACTTACCTCCTCTGTGCACGAGTTTTTCACAGAGTGGCCCCAATCCTCCTCTCCTGGAGTCCCCCAGCGGCGCTCCTGGCTCCTCCCTGTATCGAGTGCCCATTGACACATACAACAGGACTCGGACCCGCCCCCCGTGTTACTGGATTTGATTGAGAGCAGCGAGAGCCAATAGTTCCTGCTGCTATCAATCTATCCAGTGAGGACCGAGACACCGGCTGGAGCTGGTGTGCTCGTTCTCGTCGTTGGAAAGATCTGGTTCAGGTAAGATAAGGTTTTTTTTGGGGTTGTGCTGCACTATAGAAGAATAAATCCATAGAATGAATTAAGGTGAAAAACATTGAGGGTTTACAACCCCTTTGAAGGGGTCCACATCTTCTGGTAAGTGTGTGAGACATCAAAGTGGTGTGTGACACACAAGGGAGAAGGTCCATTGTGGAGAGAACAAAGGATCAATCAGAACAACTTTTTGTTGCACATCAAAAACAGGGGTGAACAGCGGCGCTAGGTATGGTGATAACATAAATTATATAGCAACTGGAATACAGGTATATATAAAATGTGTGTGAGTAAGCACACATAATATTAAAACATTTGTTAAAACATAATGTCCATAAATGATCCGAGATCTTATATGATTACCCCCTTGAGGCAACTCCCTTATAGTGAAGCGATGGGCTCTGTGTAGAAATGGGAACAGAGGGGCGCCAGACTGAGTGCAGTATAAATCATATATTTAATAAAAACAAGTAGTAACTCACAGATTAAATTAGATGAGTTTAGTATGTGGTGAAAATCGCCAGTACTGGAGTCTCATAAACGTCCTATTTGGCGTCTTGTTTTCCCTTTGCAGCCTGGGGCACTGGTGTGATCTTACAGGGATCCAGAGGAGGCTGGGAACCAGGTAGCAGGAAATGAAAAGCAGCTGGTTGTGACATCACAGGAAGAGGAAATGTGATTATTCACAGTTGCAAGGAATGGTAATGCATTTCGAAGCTGCAGCTTCTTCATCAGACAACGATTGGCTGGCAAACCTGGCAGTCTTAAAGCGGGGGTTCACCCACACAGTCAAAAAAAAAAAAATATTAAAAGCCAGCAGCTACAAATACTGCAGCTGCTGACTTTTAATACATTGCCACTTACCTGTCCCGGGGTCCAGCGATGTCGGCAGGGGACGCCGAGAACCCTCTCGGTTCTCGCCAGCTGCCGCCGCCATTCTAGGTGAGGGAATCAGGAAGTGAAGCGTTGCGGCTTCACTTCCCGGTTCCCTACTGCGCATACGCGAGTCGCGCTGCGCGTCCCTAGTGGTCCCCGCTCTCTGCTGGGAGCTGTGTGTTCCCAGCAGACAGCGCGGTGGGGACAGGAAGAAGCATAGACTCCCATGGGAGTCTATGCCGGAAGTGGGTGCAAATACCTGTCTTAGACAGGTATCTGCACCCCCCTCCCCCCTGAAAGGTGCCAAATGTGACACCGGAGGGGGGGAGGGTTCCGAAAAGCGGAAGTTCCATTTTTGTGTGGAACTCCGCTTTAAATACAGAGGAAATAGAAACAGAGAGATTTGATGGGCTTTTTCTAATGCTTAAAGTGAACCAATAAAAATATTTCTTTAAATATCGTGCCTGGGGGTATGCTTGTAAAGTGGCGCATTTTTCCCGTGTTTAGAACAGTACCACAGCAAAATTACATTTCTAAAGGAAAAAATGTTATTTAAAACTGATTGTGGCTGTAATGAATTTTCGGGTCTCAGCAATATAGATAAAACTCATTGAAAAAAAGAGCATGGGATTCCCCCCCAGTCCATTACCAGGCCCTTTTGGTCTGGTATGAATATTGGGGGAATCCCAAACAAAATGTAAAAAAAAAAAATTGCGTGGGGGTCCCCCTAAAATCCATACCAGGCCCTTCAGGTCTGATATGGAAATTAAGGGGAACCCTGCGCCAAATTGAAAAAAAAAAGGCGTAGGGGTCCCCCCCAAAATCCATACCAGACCCTTATCTCAGCACGCAACCTGGCAGGCCGTAGGAATAGAGGGGGGAACGAGAGAGCGCCCTTCTTACCACTTACGATTGGGATACAATCCATTGGAAGCAAGTCCTTCTATACCTGCCACATAGTAACTTGCCGCTAGGCAGCCTCATGCAGCACCAGTCAGGGTGGCCGCAGAGTGACCTGAAACAGCTTACTTTGTTTCGGCTGCAGGGGGAAGGCAAAGTGATATTATCTGCACTTAGCCTCTGTCTTCAGGCCAGGTGCTGGTTTGGGTGCCACATCACTTGCAGCTCAGATGTGTGGAAGAGCTGTGCTGTGTGTAGCCTGCAGGACTGCTCAGTGCTCACTGTGGACAGATTTGGAGACAAGTTGTTAGACAAGACAATGGTAAATTGATTGACAATGTTGCTGGATGTGGACCTGTGTTGTGACTGTCTCTTTGTTAGATTGGGCTGTCTTGTTTTGGAGTTTTTAAAAATGTTTAGATCTGCTATAGGGAGGATAGATTGGGGGGCATTGAAAAGGTAGGGAAGTTAGTGTTAGTGTAGGGTCCTGCTCAAAAGAGTCTACCTTGACGTGGTGACAGGATTCAAATTTTTTGGCCAAATATAAATCCTTACTGTTAAATCTTGAAAGCACTGATGACTTGGAATACACTTTTCATGTTCATATATTAAGTTGAAAAAGTGGATGCACTGAAGGACTCGGTGGGATGATCAGTTGGCAGATTCTGTGGGACACCCACTGGGCGGGCCCTGGGGAAGGTTGGTGGTCAAACCTGGCAGGCCCAGGTCTAAAGCTTTTGTAAGGGGCCCCAAAATTTCTGATGGCTGCCCTGACCCTTGCACCTGAATAGTCCCATGCAGTAATTAATGTAATATAAACCGATTAATGTGCTGCAAAAAAACAAAAATCTCTGTTTTTCTACCTTAATTTTTGGTTATTTATTGCCTGTCCTGTGAATACAATACTCCTTCCATGTGAGCCTGAGAGCTGCCGGTGGGAGGGGGGGGGGGTCTCACTTTCGGCTCTCATTCGCTCCCACAAGCCAAATCAAGGCTACAATGATTGGAGGAGCTGCTTCCTCTGTCGTAGCACTCTCATGAACTAGAACACTTACCTGTAGCTGTGTGAAGTTGGCACCCCATGTTTGTAAAACCTGAATAAAAATATACCATTCGTTTGTGCTGATTTGTGCCCAAAAAATGAGCATTTGTGCCGGTTCGGTTTCTGAGATATTAACCACTGCTTACTGGGCACTTAAACCCCCCTCCTGCCCAGACCAATTTTCAGCTTTCAGCGCTGACGCACTTTGAATGACAATTACGCGGTCATACAACACTGTACACAGATGACATTTTTATCATTTTTGTTCTCACAAATAGAGCTTTCTTTTAGTGGTATTTAATCACAGCTGGGGTTTTTATTTTTTGCTAAACAAACAAAAAAAGATGGAAATTTTTGAAAAAAAAAAATCATGTTTAATAGTTTGTTATAAAATTTAGCAAACAGGTAATTTTTCTCCTTCATTGATATGCGCTGATGAGACAGCACTGATAGGCTGCACTGATGGGCACAGATAGGCACAGTTAAGGCGGTACTGATAGGCACAGTTAAGGCGGCACTGATAGGCACAGTTAAGGCAGCACTGATGGGGACAGATAAGGCGGTACTGATGGGGACAGATAAGGCGGCACTGATAGCCACTGATGGGCGCTGATGGGTGGCATGGATGGGTGGCACAGATAGGTGGCACTGATGGGCACTGATAGGTACCACTGATGGGGGCACTGATGGGCAGCACTGATGGGGGGCACTGATGGGGGGCACTGATGGGCAGAGATGGGCGGCACTGATGGGCACTTATGGGCACTGGTAGGTGACACTGATGGGCACTGATGTGCAGCACTGTTGTTGCACTGATGTGGGCGCTGATGGGTGGCATTGATGGGTGGCACTGATGGGTGGCACTGTGGGTACTGATGGGTGGCACTGTGGGCACAGATGGATGGCACTGTGGGCACTGATGGGTGACGCTGGTGGGCACTGGTAGGCAGCACTGCTCCTATTGCTAGGTGTCACTAGCAGGGGGCACAGATGATCGCCGTGATCGGGACTGATGTCCCGATCATGGCCGCCGGTGATCAGGTTTTTTTTTCCTCCTCACTCAGCGTGAGGAGGAAAAATAGCTGATTACCGGCTCTGTTTACATCACATGATCAGCTGTCATTGGCTGACAGCTGATCATGTGGTAAGGGGTCGGGACCGACCCCTTACTCTGATCTGTGATCAGGCGAATCTCATAGACTCGCTGATCACCGAGCACGCCGTCATTTGCCGTCATTTGGCAATGGCCCGGATCTGAAGCGGTTAAACATCCAATGTAATGCAAGCCCCGCCCACTTTGCACCCCATATTGCCGAATTTTAAAAACAAACGCGTCATTCGTTTGTGCTGCGTTTGTGCTGGTTTGTGCCGCATAAAGAAACGTTTGTGCCGCTTTGGTTGAGGAGATATTATGCGTTATATTTGCTGAAACCCGGCCCACTTGAGCCCCCATTGTTCATTTAAATTGGCACTGGGATAGCGGCTATTTGTCCCAGTGTGGTTTTAAAAACTCACCTGGTCTCAGCAGCTCCTGCGGGTGATGGTGGGTCTGTGACAGCTGGCATCCAGCCTATGCCCAGAAGCTGAAATGATCACCTTCTGGATTTTACAAACCTCTCTATAGGAACACACCGTAAAAGCAAAATAAAACTAAATTCTTCCCACTTGATGTCAGGCCACATCTATTAAGTAAAAGTAAAAGGGCAGGAACAGATCCGTTCTAGCTCTGTCTTCCCTCTCCCTGCAGCAATAGATCATTTAATACCTAACCACTTCCTTACCGGGCACTTTTACCCCCTTCCTGCCAAGGCCAATTTTCAGCTTTCAGCACTGTCACACTTTGAATGACCACTGGGCGGTCATGCTACACTGTACCCATATGACATTTTTATCATTTAAAAAAAAACAAATAGAGCTTTCTTTTGGTGGTATTTAATCACTGCTGGGGTTTTTATTTTTTTTTATAAACAAACAAAAAAGACCAAAAATTTTGAAAAAAAAAACCTTTTTCATAATTTGTTATAAAATTTTGCAAACAGGTAATTTATCTCCTTTATTAATGTGTGGTGATGAGGAAGCACTGATGAACACTGATAGGTGGCATTGATAGGCAGCACTGATAGGTGACACTGTTGTTGAGGCACTGATTGGCAGCACTAATGGGCACTGATAGCTGGCACTGGTGGGTGCTGATTAGCAGTACATGTGGGCAAATGTTGGGCAAATTTAGGGAATTATGTCCCTTTAACAGTAGCTAGTCATCTGCTTTATGCTTTTCTCCTCCTCATACTGCTAGCGAAAAAGAAAAAGCCGATAACCTACTTCTGCTTACATCGTGTGATCAGCTGTCATTGGCTGACAGCTGATCACATGGTAAAGAGCCACTGTGATTGGCCCTTTACCCCGATCTGTGATAAGCTGTGTCCAAAAGACAAAAGAGTGCACTTCTTACACTGTGGGGGGGGGGCAGGGCAACGCAAGCATTGGAAAGACTTCCATGGACACCCTCCCGGCATTGTAAGCCCATGCTGTAACCGTCTTTCAGCTATAGTGTGGGCGGGAACAGGTTAAATAGCCCTCGTTGGATCTCACAAATCTTAAACTACGCCGCATCTCCTTGCTCGCCTTTAACACCAAACTCCTTAAAGTCTGGTCTAGAACCAACCAAGAAACCATTACACTAAGAATAACCTTCTTTATCCCCTTCAGTATGGATTTTGCCCTAAACAATCCACAGAAACTGCTCACCTAAAACTCGCACATGATTTATTAATGTCTAAAACCAATGAACACTATTCTATATTCCTACTCTTGGACCTCTCTGCTGCCTTTTACACAGTTGACAACCTCCTCTTCTTCAAAAAACTCCATTCCATTGGCCTCCATGAATGTATTCTTCACACTACCTATCCCACCACACCATCAGTGTCTCTTACAGTTCTACTTTCTCCTCTCCTCTTCCTTTGTCTGTTGGGGTCCCTCAAGGTTCTGTTCTTGGACCTCTCATATTCCCCATCTACACCTCCTCCCTGAGTCAGATGATAGCCTCCCATGGCTTCCAATACCATTTCTATGCTGATGACACCCAGATATATCTCTACCCCTCAGCTCACTCCAATAGTCTCCTCACGCATCACTTATTTACTAACAGACATAGGAGTCTGGATGTCACACCCCTTCCTCAATCTCAATCTATCCAAAACTGAGCTCATAATATTTCCTCCCACAAGTACCTCATCCCCTGATTGCTCTGTCTAGATTGATGGCACAGCCATCAGCCTGTCCCCCCATGCCAGGGTACTACGTGTAATCCTGGACTCTGAACTATCCTTTCAGCCCCACATCCAATCATTGTCCAAAGCTTGCTGCCTCAACCTCCGCAACATTTCCAAAATATGTCCCTTCCTAACTAATGACACCACAAAGCTCCTAATTCACTCCCTCGCCTCAACTACTGCAACTCCCTCCTCATTGGCTTACCTTTACATAGGCTTTACACCTTTACATCTCCCCTTCAGTCCATTATGGATGTTGCTGCCAGACTCATCCACCTTACAAACTGCTCAGAGTCCACTACCCCTCTCTGCCAATCGCTCCATTGTCTGCCACTCACCCATTAAATTAAATTAAGTTAAATTAAATTAAAAAAACAAACAGGTTACAAAGCCATCCACATCTTAGCCCCCAGCTACTGTACATGACTTACCTATTCTCAAAATACCATACTTGATTTGATTGTAGCCGTATTAGTGCAATTGTGACAGAGAAAATTGTCAATGTTTTAGTTCTTAAAGGGAATTTCAGAACTATCCAGGAAAGGAAAATGTTTGAACTAAGAATGATACTTCTTTTTGACACGAAAAATAATGGCCTGAATTTAGATATTGTTTCCTTACACTTTATGCTAAAGTTTTACGACCCCTCTGTGACTAGTATCCCCCCTGCATTCTATAGCTCTCCCTCTGTCTTATCTCACTAACTCTGCTGCTATCTTTATTACCATTGATTTGTATGCATTTGTTTTTTTCTCTTTTTTTTCTTCTTTAACATTCTGCTTAAAAATTTGTGAGTACTGCTTGGACCTTGAAGAAGGGGACATACCCCGAAAGCTTGTCCTGAAAAATTGTATGTTAGTGCAAATAAAAAAAGTATCACGGACAGTACTCAATTTTCTCTCTCAAAATACAAAATAGTTCTCTTCATTCCTCCCAAGACCTCCTGTTCTCCAGCTACCTAGTCACCTCCTCCCCTGTTTGCCTCCAGGACATCTCCAGAGCCTCTCCCATCCTATGACACTCCCTACCACAATCTGTCCAACTATCTCCTACTCTGTCCACTTTTCCCTGAAAACCCTTCTCTTTGGAGAAGACTATCCTGCCTCCACCTAACCTCCACCACCCCACCTCTGATTCTTCTTGTATGGAATTGTATCCTAACTGTACTGTCTGCCCTCATGTTGTAAAGCGCTGCGCAAACTGTTGGTGCTCTATAAATCCTGTATAATAATGATAAAAAGAAGAAACATTTTAATTAAAAAAATGAGGCTTTAACATAATTTTAATGTTACACCTTTGCCCTGTACACACGATTGGATTTTCCGACAACAAAACCGTGGAATTTTGTTCGAAGGGTGTTGGCTCCATCTTGTCTTGCATACACATGGTCACACAAATGTTGGCCAACAATTACGAACGTAGTGACGTACAAGATGCACTACGTGGATTTTCAGCTCTTTAGTGCCACCCTTTGGGCTCCTTCTGCTAATTTCATGTTAGTAGAAGTTTCGTGAGTGTTGATTCGCACTTTTCTTTTTGCGTTTTTCATTTCTCGCTTTTAAGTTCATTTCTGAATGGCCGTTCGTCAACCAGACATCGGAGGAGATAACGTGTTATTTATTATTGGCCTTGGAGTTATTGCTTTGACATTCTTTTTTTGGTTGAATAATGATAGCATGTCCAATTTTATTTGTTTTATTTTTTTAATGCACATTAAAAAAATTGGGTAGAATCATACTTGGCTATGTGTTTTACTTCAAATGACAGTTTTGGAGTCGTCAGTTACATTCTAAATAAAAACAATGTAAAATTAACAGGAGACACCAGCATAGTTGTATCTTTGATCTTAAAAACTACGGGATAATGGTGTTGTGGTAACTTGCCCAAATAAAAAAAAAAACATAATAATAATAATATTCTTGATATTACTAGAAAAAAAAGCCTTTGAAAATTTGTTTGCAATAACTCCATCAGTATCACCAGCAAAGCAGCTTCATTATTATCCCATTAAAGAAGAGAATTGTGCGCTGCATTTGGAGATTTCATAATTTGCCACGTCACGAATGTTCATCGGACTTGTGTACATACGATCAGAAAGTCCAACAACAAACATTTGTTGGCGGAAAATTTGAGAACATGCTAGCCAACATTTGTTGGCGGAAAGTCCGCCAACAAATGTCCGATGGAGCGTACACACAGTCGGACTTACCGCCAACAAGCTCACATCCAACATTTGTTGTCGGAAAATCCAAACGTGTGTACGCGGCATAACAGTTTACATAACCATTGTGTGCATCACGTTGTAGTGTAGAAAGGGGAAAAAAACTCTGCAAAAGTATAATGCAGACATTCACCTTGAGCTTTACCTTTTCCCTCCATTACATAAACATTGCACCAATGTGACATTGTTTTAATCAACAGACGTTGTTGATTATATTTTTGAGTAAAAATATAGGGATGCACAAAATTACCAAAATGCTACATTGGGATAAATTACAGGAAAATGCTTATTTTTTTTAAATTGATTCTCCAAAAAAAACAAGGAAATAACAATGAATCCATAATTTGCTACCAAATGAAAGCTATCTGTCCGAAAAATTAATGCATAAAACATCTGAGTAAACGACAAATGTTAAAGGTGCAGTAGAAAAAACAGAAACAACGGCAAAAACAAAAATAAAAAGCTCTGGGAGCTTATGGAGAGAAAGGCCACAGGGTCTAAATTGGTTAATGACAGATTGTGAAGAAAAATCAATAAAATCAATAATTACATAAATTGTACAAAGTTTACTCAATAAACAGACCTGTCCATGCAGAGTCAATAAAGAGAACCCCAGAGGACTTTCAGTCTCCCACTTTGTAGTTCAGATCTTTTGCAGTTGTACTGTGTGATTGGTCTATGAAGATGAGCAATAGCTGTACAGAGAAACAAGATAATAAGAACATCTAATCTTCACCTAATGGATTCCCTTAGATTTGTGGCAGAACTAGATTAAACACAAGTGGCCTGCCTGGATTAAGTGGTACTGTTGAACACCTACCATAAAACAGCAGCAACTCACTGTTGGAAGGCCTACACCAGGTTAGATTAGGTTGCTTTCTCACCAAGCAGAGACATTTCTCTGGCTGGTCTCCCAATCACAAATTGCAAGCAAAGCTGTCATCCATGAGAGGAGGTGGAGTGTGAACAATTGGTATGGATCATGGGAGGGCAGATTTAACATGTAATGGGGGGGTGTGGACAGGTCAGGCTTAGCTGAAGCCCTCAAGCTTGACTGATATAGCAATAGTCAGCAGAGCCTGGAATGGACTCTCCCACGTAGGATTCAGAGGGTTGACCACTACCCAGTCTTGGTACAGAGGCAGTGTTGTAAATGTATTAAGTCAGGATCAGACAAGAAGAAAACACTTGGGAACACAGCTCAGTTAGTGAATCTTGGAGATACATTATATGTTCGGTCAAAGCTCCAAAAAAAAAGATGAAAATTGTGAGTAAACATAGTTCAGTCAATGATGTTTATGTGAAAAAAATGGTCAAAAGGTAAAATAGCAAAGGACTTTCTAAGTGTGTGCCTGGTGGACATAAACTCAATACATCTGTCCATTACATTTCTGTTTGCTCACATACTTTAGTTTATTTTTCAAAGTAGCATAGAATACTTTTTCACTTTTTTACTAGCTTGTGAGATGACATGAGGTGTGAAACTAATGAAATACCAGCAACTCTTTCCTTCTGGTTTAGCTGCTACCCCTTTAACATCCCCCTTCTTTCAGTTTCCTGTCTGCAGCTAAAGCTTGTGAATCCTCTAGTGATAGATTTGCTCAACATTAACCGTAAAAGCTTTGTCACATTCAGGGCATTAAAAAGACTTCTTTGCAGTGTGAATCCTTAGATGTGCGATAAGGTTTGACTTCTGTGTAAAAGCTTTGTCACATTCAGAACACCGATAAGGCTTCTCTCCCGTGTGAATCCTCTGGTGTTTGATAAGGCTTTCCCTCTGTCTAAAAGCTTTATCACATTCTGAACATTGATATGGGTTCTCCCCAGAGTGAATCCTCTCATGTATGATAAGCTTCTGCTTGGCATTAAAAGCTTTGTCACATTCAGAACACTGATATGGCCTGTCTCCAGTGTGAGCCCTCTGGTGTCTGACAAGGTTTGCCTTCTGTGTAAAATTGTTTCCACATTCTGAACATTGATATGGCTTCTCTCCAGTGTGAATCCTCCCATGTCTGATAAGAGCCTCCTTGGTTTTAAAAGCTTTGTCACATTTGGAGCACTCATATGGCTTCTCTCCAGTGTGATTCCTCTGGTGTCTGATAAGGCTTTCCCTCTTTGTATAAGCTTTATCACATTCAGAACATTGATAAGGCTTCTCTCCAGTGTGAAACCTCTGGTGTCCGATAAGGCTTTGCCTCGTTGTAAAAGCTTTATCACATTCAGAACACTGATATGACTTCTCTCCAGTGTGAATCTTATGGTGCGTGATAAGGTTTGCCAGTTGTGCAAACATTTTTCCACATTCAGGACATTGATGTGGCTTCTCTCCAGTGTGGACCCTCTTGTGTATGATAAATTGTTTTCTGTGTGTAAAAGCTTTATCACATTCAGGACACTGATATGGCTTTTCTCCAGTGTGATACCTCTGGTGTATGATAAGATCTGACTTCTCTATGAAAGCTTTTTCACATTCAGAACACTGATATGACATCTCTCCAGTGTGAACCCTCTGGTGTCTGATAAGGTTAGCCTTCTGTGTAAAACTTTTTCCACATTCAGAACATTGATATGGATTCTCTCCAGTGTGAATCATGTTGTGTATGATAAGGTGTGGCTTCGATATAAAAGCTTTACAACACTCAGAACATTTATATGGCTTCTCTCCAGTGTGAATCCTCTGGTGTGTGATAAGGTTTGCCTTCAATGTAAAAGCTTTACAACACTCAGAACATTTATATGGCTTCTCTCCAGTGTGAATCCTCTGGTGCCTGATAAGATTTGACTTTAATGTAAAACTTGTGCCACATTCAGAACACTGATATGGTCTCTCTCCAGTGTGAACCTTCTGGTGTGTGATACATTTTGCCTCCATTGTAAAACCTTTGTCACGTTCCAAACAAGAAATATCTTCTGAAATGATTTCTTTTATGTATACATGGGTTGGACTTTAGTGTAAAGCCATTGTCACTTTATAACATCTGGAATTACTTCTCTCTTGCTGTAGTCTGAGGCTGGATCAATGTTGAAGAGCAACCAAAACATTTATAACATTTTGAAAACGGATATGACTTGTGTCCTGTGTAAATCCTCCAGTGAACTGCAATTAAGACTTTCAGTCACTTAAGACACCCCTATGGATCATTTCCCATGTGACTTAGTTGTATGAAGATCAACTTGGTTCATCAATCCACCTGTGCAGAAAAAATAAAAGAAATAATTCTATATACAGGGCTAAATAATACTGATTTCTATATTTAAAGTCAATCATTAAATATATCTATTATATAGAATGAATATATCACAATTTTCTGCTGGAGAATTTCATATTTTTTTTCGAATTCAGAGCATTGTGCTGCATAGTGATGGAGGAATGTGCTTGGGTTCGATTTGCAGGTACGTTCAGCAAGTGCGTCTAATGCCGCGTACATACGAGCGGACTTTCCGGCATACTTGGTCCGGCGGACCAGAGTCCGCCAAACAATCCGATCGTGTGTAGGCTCCGGCGGACTTTTTTTCCCAAAAGTCCGCTGTACCTAGATTTGAAACATGTTTCAAATCTTAGTCCGCCAGACTCCGTTCCTGACGGAAAGTCAGTTTGTCTGTATGCTGGTCCGATGGACAGGTTATTGAATCTCGCGCTCGCTGCAATAGAAAAAACTAATTTTCCTATTGCGGCAAGCGCGGGGCATCCCAGGCCCTTAGGTCTGGTATGGATTTCAAGGGGAACCCTCTACGCCGAAAAAACGGCATAGGGTCCCCCCTAAAATCCATACCAGACCCCGATCCGAGCACGCAGCATGGCCGGTCAGGAAAGGAGGTTGGGATGAGCGAGCACCCCCCTCCTGAACCGTACCAGGCCGCATGCCCTCAACATGGGGGGTGGGTGCTTTGGGGGAGGGGGGGCGCCCTGCGGGGCCCCCCCACCCCAAAGCACCTTGTTCCCATGTTGATGAGGACAAGGGCCTCTTCCCGACAACCCTGGCTGTTGGTTGTTGGCTTCTGCAGGCGGGGGGCTTATCAAAGTCCGGGAGCCCCCTATAATAAGAGGGCCCCCACCCTACGTGAATGAGTATGGGGTACATGGTACCCCTACCCATTCACCTAGGGAAAAAGTGTCAATAATAAAACACACTACACAAGTTTTTAAAATAATTTATTAGACAGCTCCGGGGGGTCTTCTTCCGGCTTCCGGGGGCCCTCCGGTTCCTCTTCTCCCGGCATCTGGTTGGTTCTTCTCCGCTCTCTCTGGCCTCTTCTCCCAGTGTTCCAGTTCTTCCGCCGGCTCCTCCGCTGTCTTCATGTCGCTCTTTTGCCAGCGGAGGCCCGGACTTCTGGCTTCTTGTCTTCTTCCCTCTTCTCTTCTCCAGATGTTGACACAACGGTCTCTCCAGCTGGACTGCTCTCTGAGCGCTCCGTTGTGACTTATATAGGCGGAGACCTCGCCCCCTTATGCCGTCACAGTCCCTGGGCATGCTGCCTATATAAGTCACATATAAGTCACAGCGGAGCGCTCAGAGAGCAGTCCAGCCGGAGAGACCATCGTGTCAACATCTGGAGAAGAGAAGAGGGAAGAAGACAAGAAGCCAAAAGTCCGGGCCTCCACTGGCAAAAGAGCGGCATGAAGACAGCGGAGGAGCCGGAAAAAGAACTGGAACACCGGGAGAAGAGGCCAAAGAGAGCGGAGAAGAACCAACCAGATGCCAGGAGAAGAGGAACCGGAGGGCCCCCGGAGAAGACCCCCGAAGCCGGAGGAAGTCCCCCCGGAGCTGTCTAATAAATTATTTTAAAAACCTGTGTAGTGTGTTTTATTATTGACACTTTTTCCCTAGGTGAATGGGTAGGGGTACCATGTACCCCTACTCATTCACATAGGGTGGGGGGCCGGGATCTGGGGGCCCTCTTATTATAGGGGGCTCCCGGATTCTGATAAACCCCACCCGCAGACCCCGACGACCAATGGCCAGGGTTGTCGGGAAGAGGCCCTTGTCCTCACCAACATGGGGACAAGGTTCTTTGGGGTGGTGGGGCCCCACAGGGTGCCCCCCTCCCCCAAAGCACCCACCCCCCATGTTGAGGGCATGCGGCCTGGTACGGTTCAGGAGGGGGGGGGCGCTCGCTCGTCCCCACCCCCTTTCCTGCCCGGCCGGGCTGCGTGCTCGGATCGGGGTCTGGTATGGATTTTAGGGGGGACCCCACGCCGTTTTTTTGGCGTAGGGGGTTCCCTTTATAATCCATACCAGACTTAAGGGCCTGGTATGCCCTGCGACGGGGCTCGCAAGGTGTCAATCTCACCGATAAAAGCAGCGAGATTCACTTCCTTTTCTAGTCCCGTCGTACCCGAGTCACATTCAAAATGAACGGACTTGGCCGTGTGTGGGCAAGTCTGTTCATTCTGAAAGTCTGCCGTAACTCCGGCGAAAGTCTGTCGGAAAAACGGGCCGACCTAGCCTGCCAGAAAGTCTGGTCGTGTGTAGGCAAGTCCGTCCGTTCAGGTAGTCCGCCGGAAAGACCGTCGGACCAAGTCTGCTGGAAAGTCTGATCATGTGTACGAGGTATAAGGGTTCAAACATTGTAGATTGATGTTTTGAACGTTCCTCCAGTTAGTTTGAGGTCATGTCCCCATGTTCTTGATTTTAGTTTCATATTTAAAAGACCGCCTTCCTGAACCTTATTCCTCCCTTGCTGTATTTAAAGGTTTCAATCATGTCTCCCCTTCTTTCCTGCAGACTGTACAGTCTGTTCCTGCAGTCGCTCTTGATATGTTTTATCCCCAAACCTTTCACCATTTTTGTTACCTGTCTCTGGGCTCATTCTATCTTATCAATATCTTTCTGCAAGTGAGGTCTCCAGAACTGGACACAGTATTCTAAATTATGTCTCTCTAAAGATCTATATAGGGAAATCAGGACCTCCTTCCTCCTGCTGGTGATCCCTCTAATATAAAGATCTATATAGGGAAATCAGGACCTCCTTCCTTCTTCTGGTGATCCTTCTAGTGATATAAAGATCTATATTGGGGAATCAGGACCTCCTTCCTCCTTCTGGTGATCCCTCTAGTGATATAAAGATCTATATAGAGGAATCAGGACCTCCTTCCTCCTTCTGGTGATCCCTCTAGTGATATAAAGATCTATATAGAGGAATCAGGACCTCCTTCCTCCTTCTGGTGATCCTTCTAGTGATATAAAGATCTATATTGGGGAATCAGGACCTCCTTCCTCCTTCTGGTGATCCCTCTAGTGATATAACGATCTATATAGAGGAATCAGGACCTCCTTCCTCCTTCTGGTGATCCTTCTAGTGATATAAAGATCTATATAGAGGAACCAGGACCTCCTTCCTCCTGCTGGTGATCCCTCTGATATAAAGATCTATATAGAGGAATCAGGACCTCCTTCCTCCTGCTGGTGATCCCTCTAGTGATATAAAGATCTATATAGAGGAATCAGGACCTCCTTCCTCCTGCTGGTGATCCCTCTATTGATGTATCCTAGTATTCTATTCGCTTTTCCCACCTGTCTGGTCACACTGTTTGTTCATTTTGCAATCATCTGAAATAAGTCCCCCCCAAATCTTTTTCCTCTGTAGTGCTGGCTAACACTGTACTCCAATGTTGTACTCTCTCAGGGAATTCTTTTTCCCTAGGTGCATTATTTTACATAGAAATATTGAAATGCAGTCTCCACTGCTTTGACCAATCTTTCAGCAATGCCAAATCATGTTTCATGTTACAGACACTTCCAGGGATGTCAACCCTATTACACACCTTTGTATCATCAGCAAAACCCTTTAGTTATATCACTTACATATAGATTACATAGAATAGGACCCAGTACAGAGCCTTGTGGTAAACAACTAGTGATTGGTCTCTGTTCTGAGTTCTGGTGAGTGAGTGGTATTTATGGTGAAGGATTCACTCACAGTGGTGTGAAATATAATTTTTGGCACTGAATCAGAATAACTAAGGAGTTTTCACGGACTATAAGTGATTTTGTGATACAACTTTTTTATTTTTCTTGCACAAGTGGACTATTATCTGCACATAGGTTGTATTACTGGACTCATTTGTCCAAAAAAGGGGACTTACATGTTACATATTAGCGCAGCTATCCACTTACAGCATTGTTATTCAATATTTTCACTGTGTAGTGAAGTACTTTAGCTGCAGCTGATATACTTATTATTAATGATTGTTTATAATTTGTGCTGGTGACACACATATTCTATCTGTTCTGAGTGAACCCCATTTACATCCACACTCTAGTATCTATACTTTATCCAACTGCATATCCACTGAACCACCCAAGGGTTAAGTACTAGCTTGTACAACTTTGCATTAGATCATTATGTGGAACGGCATCAAATGCCTTGCTGAAATCAAGATATGCTGAGCTGTCCACAGCACCACCCTGGTCCAAAACACCGGTAATATAGTCAAAAAATTCAATCAGATTAGTCTGACATGATTTGCCTTCAGTAAAGCCATGCTGCTTTGGGTCCAGCAAGCTATGTATTTTTAGGTGATCAATGATCCTTCTTTTCAGGAGTGATTCCATTAACGTGACTACAATTGATGTTAAACTCACTGGCCTGCAATTGCCAGCTTCTACCTTTCTGCCCTTCTTGTGGATAGGTACAATGTTAGCTGTCCGCCAGTCGTGGGGAACTTCTTCTTCTGTTAGAAGAAATTGATTAAAAAGTGCTGTTAATGGTCCAACAACTATATCTCAAAGTTCTCTTAGAACTCTGGGATAAACTTCCGGTTCCGGCGCCACATAAGGAGGAGGTAGCGAGCTCCAGCTCCTGCAGCGCTCCTCACTAATCTGCCTCTCAAGCCGGCTATTGCTTCGAGGAGACCCCCCATCACAGTGCGGACATACAGCGGGCTCCCATGGATCACTTTGTGGAGCGATCCTACGCTCGGGCGGTCACATCCACGATCCCCACCGGAGGAGATACAGCGGTGGACACAGCCAAGATGGCGGCCGCCCCAGGCATGACGGAGCAGGCACACGCAGCCACAGCCACAACCACCGCTCCCCTCAGCTCCTGACATACAAGGTACAGACCCTACCTCCCCTGCTGGAATTGCACAGGCTGTAGTCACGCTGCTGGGCCCCACTCTCACAGCTACAGTGGATGCAGCAGTCCATAGAGGGTTAGAGCAGTTACATATTGACCTACAAGCACAGGCACAGAGAATCAATCAGGTAGAGGATAGGATTTCCTCCCTGGAAGATGAACTCACAGCCTCATCTGCAGCAGTAGCACGTCTCACAGCTACTAATAGGGACATATGGGACAAACTCGATGATTTGGAAAATCGTTCGAGAAGAAACAATTTACGCATCATTGGTCTGCCTAAATCAGTTTCCACACCACAGTTAACCAATATATGCGCAAAAATTATCCCAGAACAACTGGGCCTTCGCATTCCCTGCACTATTGAACGCGCGCATCGCATAGGTCAATTCTCAGAATCACGTACCAAACCCCGCCACGTTATTGTAAAGTACCTCAACTACGCGGACAAGAATGCCATAATGCAAAAGTTTCGTTGCTCACGGTCTTTAGTGGTTGATGGCGCAAAACTCCTACTTTTTGCAGATTATTCCATAGAGGTAATGAAGCAGCGTAAAGCGTTTTCACCGATCTGCTCCACCCTTCATCATAACCAAATCCGGTTCTCTTTAGCCTATCCGGCTGTCCTCCGCATCCAAACACATGAAGGAGAACACCTCACGTTTCATACCCCTGAGGAGGCGGAACACTTTCTCGCCACCCGAGGCACAGAAATGGAGCATAGCAACATTGAAGAGAATTCACCATCATCATCACCATCGACAGCGAAGGTACCACCTAAACAGCAACGCAGCCCCACAAAACCTCCATACAAGCGCAGCCGCTTTACTAACCAAGACGACCACTCTGCAAATCGATGAAGGACTCCAGGAACTTTATCTAACCATCTACACTTCCTCGGATGGGTAATTTTACCCCCCATTGTCTCTAACCTGTTTTCTTCCTATTTTTTTATGTTAGCCTGTTTTGGATGTAATGTCTTACACGGTTGCTAGTATTTGTTAGCTAAAGGTCCTGTTATTATGCCTCCAAGCCTGGTTTACCACTACCCACCGCCCACATACTCTGTTTACCCAAAAGGTTAACATAATAACTCAGGTGATCTCCATGGCTATAGACCCCTAATGGGGCAGACCATTTGATTAAGTCACCCCCTTATTTTTGCACTTCATTATTTTAGCTGAGCCCTTTATTTGACACAGATACAACCAGCACTTCCCCTAACCCCATACCCTGATCATACCCCTCCCTCCCTCCCTCCCCTCTCTCCCCCCTTTTCCCTCATCTCTTCCTCCCTTATCCCACTCCTCCTAGCCAAAATCATGCTCATATGTGAGGATCTGGCGGGTCGCTGAGAGGCATTATGGGTAGTTGTATCCCATGTGGAAAAAAGTGAAGTACACTGTTTGTAGTTTGTTACGCCATAACTGTAATCCTGCTTTGTTACAGCTTAATACCTATTGCTTAATACATTTGCAATTCATGTTTGCCTTACTAGTACCTTTTCTCCTATGTGACCTACAGTTTTTGGGTGATTCCCGTATGGTTGACACTGTACATGTCAGGAGGCTCCCTGATCAGCCTCCCATTTATCGTAACTATCATATCCAACCATGTCTTTTTCTGCCGACGGGAGTCACCTGAAATTTATATCATGGAATGTTAAGGGGCTCTGATCCCCAAATAAACGTATGTCCATTCTCAGACATCTACGGCGTCTTTGGGCAGATGTGGCCCTATTACAGGAGACACATCTCTCCGCAGACGATTTAACACGCCTTCAAAAAATGTGGGTAGGTTCTGTATACGGATCCCCTGCAATGGGCCGCAAGGCCGGTGTAGCTATTCTAATTCATAAAAACCTACGACACTCTGTCAAAGAAGTGAGGGCTGACGCCTTAGGCCGCAAACTGACCTTACATATGACCATAGGTGACAAAGCCGTAGCTATCACTAATATCTATGCTCCCAACTCTCCAGACACTTCATTCTTTCAGGACATGGTTCAATGGATTCTCACGGCCCCTGAGGTATTGCATTTAGTGGGCGGGGACTTTAACTCTGCCATGTCCACACTGGCAGACCGCACTTATCTCCCTAAGCAAAAGACAAGGCCCGGTCCCTCCCATACACCAGACGCGACTCCCTTAGCACACTCTATTGAATCTATGCAGTTTGTAGACATCTGGCGCCTGACACATCCAACTGACAGAGAATATACTTTCTTCTCGCCCCCACATAATACCTTCTCTCGTATAGACTACTTCTTTGTCTCCCCGGCCCTAGTATCTGTAATAAACACCCCAGACATTTACGATGCCAGAATCTCAGACCACAGCCCCATCGCAGTCCATATGACACAACTCACACCCTCAACTCCTTCCCCTATCTGGCGTTTCCCTTCATATCTGGCGGATAATGAAGACTTCCGACAAGTCTTGCACCAAACATGGGAAGAATATATTTCCACAAATGGAGCACATATCTCTGACCCAAACCTCTTCTGGGAAGCAGGTAAAGCTTTCCTACGGGGCAAAATCATCTCGTACACCGTACAATTTAAAAAACACACTCGACAACAGTATATGCAAGCAAGCGAATCCCTACGCCTAGCTCATGACAAGCTAACATTAGACCGCACCTTAGCTAATATACAGGAATGGAAGCGGGCCAAGTGTGCCTTTGATCTCTGGGCAGAACAGCACGAAGCTGCTAAAACCTCGTACTCTACCCTTCACTTTCACAAATTTGGCAACAAGGCAGGCAGAATGCTAGCCAGACTATGTTCAGGACCAAGACATCCTACACATATCCCAACCCTGAGAAATGCTTCCGGCTCGTTAGTTACCTCACCTACCGAAGTCAGCAAACTACTTGCAGATTATTATACTGATCTGTACCGTGCAGACCCAACGGATCAACCTGCCGTGGAAGCTCTGCTTGACAAGATACGCCTGCCCAGGCTTCAAACGTCACACTTGGAGGCACTTAATGCGCCTATTACCTTAGAAGACATACAACACACGATCAAATCTATGGCCTCTGCTAAGGCTCCGGGTCCCGACGGGTACACTGCGGAATTCTTCAAATTAACGGCTGACTTCATCCCCAACACACTGAAGCATGTATATGCAGCCATGTGGGACGGAGGTCCTTACCTCCCCACAGGGACACAAGCTCACATTAAACTAATCTCCAAGAAAAGAAAGGATCCCTTACTTCCAGGCTCCTATCGTCCAATCTCATTAATAAATGTAGACGTAAAAATCCTGTCTAAAATTATAGCATTACGTTTAGCTCTCTTACTTCCGTCCCTCTTACACCCAGCCCAATCAGGTTTTGTCTCAGGACGATCAGCTACACTAAACATACGTAAGGTCTTAATGGCGCTAGAATACGCTAAAACACACCTCGATCAAGATGTAGCAATCATGTCCCTAGACGCCGAAAAAGCCTTTGACAATATTGGTTTTTCATGGCTTTTTACGGTAATGGAAAAATTTGTTTTTTCAGGTCAAATCACAAGGTTCCTCGCACAAATGTACGCCTCACCAATGGCACGCCTTGTTACCCCGAACTTTATTTCAGACACCATCCCCTTAGCGAAAGGAACGAGACAGGGATGCCCCCTATCCCCGTTGTTATTCAACATTGCGATTGAACCCTTATCTAGAATCCTCAATTCAACCGAAGGGGTTAGTGGCATCACCTTGGGAAACCAAATACTCCGCTCTGCACTATTTGCGGACGATATTTTATTGTTCTCTACTGACCCCGTATCAGACTTTGACAGACTTAAACAAATATTTACGACCTTCTGACTTTGCTCAGGCTTTCGTATAAACTTTGATAAAAGTGAAATCCTAACACTACACCCTCGACTATCCACTAAATGGATACATTTGTCCCCGCTGACCATTGCACCTCATCATATAACATACTTAGGAATACATATGGGCCAAGACCCATCTTCCTTATATATACTCAACTATCCTCCCCTGGTGGCCAAAATTGTTCGGGAATTGGAGGCTTGGGCTGCCCTTCCCCTCTCGCTTTTTGGGAGAGCTCATCTTTTTAAAATAGTATCATTTGCACGCCTACTGTATCCCATGCAAACCATACCTCTACTACTGAGGCATTCAGACGTGCAGAAACTTCAGAAGGCCGTGACAGCTTTCCTATGGTCCAGCAAAAAACCGTGCATCGCGCTTCAAAAACTATGTCTCCCGAAGAGCGAGGGCGGGGCGGGGCTCCCCAACATTCGTTTTTATAATTTAGCCTGCTTACTTAGACAGGGTCTAGACTGGTTAACAGGAGGGTCCAAATACTCCAACTTTGCCCTTGAGGACTCTATGGCTTCTCCATACGACCTTGCAGGCATCCTCCACTCCAATCCTAACAACCTGCCGCACCACCTCAAAACCAGCATATTGTTCAGGGACACTGTCATCGCCTGGAGGGAGGTCAGAAAACTACTTGGTCTGCCTTCTAACATCTCGAAACATCTCAAAATACAAGGCAACCCTATGTTCTCACCTTCCACTCTACATAAAGCTTATACCCAATGGCAATCCAAAGGACTCATGAAGATAACCTCGTTATACCAAAACAATACAAGCAAGCTCAAACCATACCAAAATCTGATGCGGGAATTTTCCCTGCCACCAACTCACAGCTTCTTCCATTACCAACTCACGAATTATCTGAAAACCTGCTATGGTCCCGAGACTGATCCTTTTAAACCATCCTTTATTGACAACCTACTGCAAAGCAAAGTCATCTATTCTCACCTCATTCAGCACCAGTCACGGAAGTACCGCCTCACGCCTTTCCAAAAATGGTCTCATATACTAGGAGATGAGGACCTACCCGACAAAATCCTTGAGGGATATAGGCTCACCCGGAAACTTACGATCTCTGAAACATGGCGTGAAACTCAATTCAAGATTATCCACAGAGCATACTTCCCATTCCGTTTCAACAAAGAGGACCCGTCTCAAGCTCTATGTCCATGGTGCTTACTGCCACGTCCTACGCTGCTCCATAGGCTTTGGGAGTGCTCTGCTATTAACAGCTACTGGAACGATGTGATAGCCTACATTAATAAAATCTGCAATATCAAATTACATAGAGACTGCCTACTATGCCTGTTTAGCATCACCCCTCCAGTATCCTCCTCGTCCGCATTGGACTTTTCAAACATACCGCACTGGGCCCATATCTGCCTTCTTGTAGCCCGCAGGACTATTATGTCCCACTGGATAACGACATCGCCGCCCAGTCTGCCTGCGGTTATAAAAGCCTTGACTTCATTATTCTATCTAGAAAGATTGGACCTCATCAAGTCGAATCTCCGCTTTACCCCACGATTTTTTAAACGCTGGAGAAGATTTCTGGAAGCCACATTTCCTCAACAGACCATCCAAGACATAATGCACCCATTTAGATATACAGAATGGTACCTGACGAGAGACATCACTAACTCACTCGGCAAACTTAAAATTCCTCCGGCCTCTGATCCTTCTTCATTTAAACCACCGTAGGCCTACAATCACTTGAAGCTCCTTGGCATCCATCAACTTCAGCTATTACACTCTGGGACTATATTCACCCAAATAAAATGTATTACCTAGACCATATTGTAGGTTATCTAGCTAGATAGGCTCATAAGTCGCCTCCATTCCCTAAAGGTACGAAAATGTAGGATGAACCTTTTTGGCAACTTCTTGCCCAATGTTAGTGACAAGCTGGCAAATGTGAATTGCTTACCCCCCTCCCCTCTCCCCTCCCTTTCCCCAGCGCTCCTTATAAATATGTTTATGTTTAGATAGAACGTGCATTCTATATAAAGAATAATTGTGTATATTCATGCCTTACAATTGTTCTGTACAATGTCTTCTATGAATATATTTTGAAAAAATCAATAAATATTTTTCAAAAAAAAAAGAACTCTGGGATGAATACCATCAAGGTCCATTTCTTTATTAAGCTTTAATGGAGACAGTTCCTCTGCTACCTCTGTCTCCAGAAATCCTAGAAATGAATAGTCATTACTAGAACCAATATGATTCTCCAACTTGTAATCTTTCATGCAATTTTGAAGATCTAGAAAAAGAATATATATATACTTTACATATATTATAATCATGAAGCACCTATATGACCTAAAGACCCAACTGCCCAGTAAATGCCAAAGTTAGGGAAGTGGGAGAGAAGAAGACCACAGAGTGGGGCCCACCAGGGGGACCAAAAAGCAAAAGGATAATGTCCCAAAGCTCCAGAAACTATAACTCAATGTCTAGAGAATTCAGAACAAACATGAGAGCATTGTACCTGAATAACAGCTACTGGCCAGGCTTCAAACGTTTAACAGTGCAGAAAAAGAACTTTTGTTCATAGCATCTAATGGGCTTCCCAAGTATATACTAGAGGTATCCAGCAGGAAAAGTTATTTTATTCAAGCCAATTACTCAAGATATATTTTAATAAAATACTAGCATAGAAAGCAAAAAACATACACAAAATACTAATAATGAGTACCTGATATAAGTAGACAAGGACTCCTGTCTCTCATTATTGGAGCTTTCCCCCAGCCAGACAAAAAACAATGTTAGTCACAATAGATGCAATAATCAGTAATGGAAGAAAACCATAGAAATTAAAAATTCCTTAACATATAGACCCAGGGGGTCCCCTTAGTCTGCATGTAAAGTGGCGCACCTGTACTGTATAGAACCTGTGTATATCTAATGTTGACTGTGCTACCATCTAAACCAATCTACATATATATCAGTGA
Organism: Aquarana catesbeiana; assembly: GCF_042186555.1. Classification (NCBI taxonomy): domain Eukaryota; kingdom Metazoa; phylum Chordata; class Amphibia; order Anura; family Ranidae; genus Aquarana; species Aquarana catesbeiana. The sequence continues at coordinate 6,981,039 of NC_133325.1, forward strand.
TTTTCATTAACTATTAATATCACCACTCAAATTTATCATTCTAAAAAACATATATAAATTAAATTGTATATAAATTAAATTGTATAAAGTCCAGCTTAAATACACTTGGGCTGATAAAAACGTGGGCCCCTAAGTGGGTTCTCCACTGCCGTTGTGTTGTTGTGATGCTCTATTTTCTCCTTAGTGCTTAAAGTGATTTTCAGTGCCAACACCACCACCGCATATAAATTGGCCACTCACCAGATACAAATACATACAAGCCCTCGGTTCATTAAGGGATAACCAATCCGCTTTAAGCTGTCACCAATGCCGTTTAGCACGTCAATCCATCCTCATAGAAAACAAATGGCATACATAGTGCAATATGCTAAAACTATTTATTAAAGATTAAGTAAAAACAAAAGGCTATGCAACTGACATTTTGCTGGTGCCCATGTGCCAGCACCAAGCTTATCCAGCAGTTTGGATGGATGGTAACGGTCGCCGTCTATCTCGTTCGCTGGCGGGCGGAACACGCCTCGTCCCTGCTCGTGTCCGGCTTGCTTGACCCTGTCCCCTCTGACGCACGGGACATGACGGGACTTCCCTGTGGCATTCCCCGTGACGTCACAGGGAAGGCCCGTCAGGTCACCGTGCGTCGGGGGGGGGTCACCAGGTGGCCCCGCCCCCCATTATTTAAGAACCGTCAAACGAGGAGACGCCGTCACACAGCGGGAGCCTCCCTCCATGCCAGCATGGGTGCGGAGCGGCCCGGAGAAGAAAATGAAGAAGAGAAGAAGGGAAGAAGAGAAGAAGAGAAGAAGAGAAGAAAAGAAGAAGAGAAGAGCGGGAGCCTCCCCCCATGCCATGGGTGCGGAGCGGCCCGAGGAGAAGAGGATAGAAGACGCTGCGGAGGAGATGCTGGACGAGAACGCCAGAGGAAGAACCAGAAGAACCAGAAGAAGAAGAAGATGAAGGAAGATAGAAGAAAGAAGAAGCATTTAAATAAAGGAATTGTCAAAAACTGTCTCTTGTCATTTTTAACATTTTTGACAGTTTTTTAGTGAAATGGTAGGGGTAAGTACCCCCTTACCATTTCACACGGGGGGGGGGCGGGATCTGGGGGTCCCCTTGTTAAAGGTGGCTTCCAGATTCCGATAAGCCCCCCGCCCGCAGACCCCCAAAACCACCGGCCAGGGTTGTGGGGATGAGGCCCTTGTCCTCATCAACATGGGGACAAGGTGTTTTGGGGGGCTACCCCAATGCACCCTCCCAATGTTGATGGCATGTGGCCTGGTACGGTTCAGGAGGGGGGGCCACACTCTCGTCCCCCCCCCTTTTCCTGCAGCCTGCCAGGTTGCGTGCTCGGATAAGGGTCTGGTATGAATTTTTGGGGGGAGCCCACGTCGTTTTTTTTTTTTTTTTTTTGGCGCGGGGTTCCCCTTAAAATCCATACCAGCCCTGAAGGGCCTGGTATGGAATTTAGGGGGACTCCCACGTCATTTTTTTTTTTTTTTATTTTGGTTCGGGGTTCCCCTGTGGGGAATTCCCATGCCGTTTTTATCAATGAACTTCTATGTGTATTGTCGGCAATGCAATAGCCGCGAGTAGTTTTGAATGGGTTTTTTCCTTCGAAATGTCATTTTGCTGTCAGACTGTTCTAAACACGGGAAACATGCGCCCCTTTACAGGCATACTATAGACACCCCCCAGCTACTAAATTTAAAGGGATATTACACTTTTATTGTTTGATTTTAAGCATTATTAAAATCACTGCTCCTGAAAAAACGGCCGTTTTTAAATTTTTTTTTGCATTGATCCATGTCCCCTGGGGCAGGACCCACTTTTTACGACAATAACTTGCATATAAGCCTTTAAAATTAGCACTATTGATTATTCATGTTCGTGTCCCATAGACTTTAACGGTGTTCGCACAAACTTTTTTCCTGTTCGCATGTTCTGGTGCGAACCGAACAGGGGGGTGTTCGGCTCATCCCTAATATATATATATTCTCCTACATATATATATCCACTGCATTCTAGTCTAGCCAAGCCTATATCTGACTGCAGGCCATTCCTGGTGTAGTAAACTTTCCTTTTTCCTTTCCTTTCCATTCCTTTTTCTAGTAAACTTCAGGCGGTGTTTTGCTAATAAAATTTTACATCATGTCTGGAAGGCCACCAAGGCGAGGCAGACACTCACAGGCCACTAAAAGCGGGCAAGCAGGTTCTGTGTCTACAGCCAACAGTGCTGGTCATGGACACAGTGCATCCTCAACACATGGCCGTGGGGTACGCTTGACCTTTTTTTTGGCAGCTGGCCATGTTGATCCACAACATGCAGAAGAGTTGGTAGAGTGGATAACCAAGCTGTCCTCATCCTCCTCATCCTCTGTCACCCAGGCTCAGAGTAGTTTGGCCGCCAATGCAGCTGCCAAAGCGGCCTATTCCATTGGCTCGATGTTATCAGTCACTCCTTCCCTTGCCCCACCATCATGCACGGAGGAGTCCCCCGAATTGTTCGACCACAGTGTCGGATACATGCTGCAGGAGGATGCGCAGCTTTTTGAAGGCTCTGATGATGGTACCCAGCTAGAGGAAGGCAGTAACGTGAGCCCAAAGAGGGGGTGCCCAAGAAGGACAAGAAACTGGCAGTCATGTTCCCCCAGCTGCAGCATGCTGCCAGGTTTGCTCCAGTGACAAGGAGGGAGGGGATGATGAGGTCACTGACTCTACGTGGGTGCCTGATAGAAGAGAGGAGGAGGAGGCACATCTCCAACAAGGCAGGATGCCCTCCAGGGGCCAGCTTAAGGGCAGCCGCCCGGCGGCATCATACCGCAGAGCTCCGCATGTGCAGGGCGCTGCTGACTCTCCACGTATTTTGAAAAGTTCTTTGGTGTGGGCCTTTTTTGATACGTGTGCAACAGATCGCACCATTGCTGTTTGCAACATATGTCTGAAGCGTATCAAGCATGGCCAAAACAGCAGCCGCTTGGGCACCACATGCTTGACCAGACATATGTCGACCTCCCATGCAGTCTGTTGGCAACAGTACTTAAAAGACCCACACCAATGAACATGGCAGACCTCTCCTTGAAGGTGTAGAATTAGGTGTGCCAAGTTGAAGACTGAAGAACTCCAAAGACATGCTGGTAGGTTAATTGGCTTCTGTCCAAAAATTGGCCCTAGTATATGAATGTGAGTTGGGGACCTTGGATTGTGGGCTCCTTAAGGGTAGGGACTGATGTGAGGGTGTACTCACTCAGGTTGAACTGGATGGACTGGTGTCTTTATTCAACCTTGCTAACTATGTAACTATGTAACTATAAATTCTTGTGGGCAATCTGCTATCGCTACAACAACATCCGATTGTAGCAGGCAAATTTCCCTACCCCAGTTGCTAAACCGTTGAAAGAAATTCGGTCCCAGCCATCCACATGCTCAGCTGCTGAATGATAGCTTGGCTAAATTGCTAGCACTCCAATTGCTGCATTTTCAGCTGGTAGACTCTGCCCCCTTTCGTGAATTTGTGGAATGTGTGGTACCTCAGTGGCAGGTTCCCAAACGCCATTTCTTTTCACAGAAGGACATTCCGGCTCTCTACCGACATGTGGAAGGCAATGTCCTTGCCTCGTTGGACAGGGCAGTCAGCGATAAGGTGCATATTACCACTGACTCATGGTCCAGCAGGCATGGACAGGGACGTTACCTTTCTTTCACTGTGCACTGGGTAACACTGCTGGCAGCTGGGAAGGATGCAGGACAGGTTTCAGTATTGTTGGAGCTTGTTCTGTCACCACACCTTCAAAATGCTAGTAGTGGTGATTCTGCCTCACCTCTCTCCTCCACCCGCTCCTTTTCTTCTTCCTCTATGGTCTCTTCCTCTGCAGATTTCTCCTCGGAACCAGCAGTGCTCCATAGGCGTTCAAGGGGCTACTCAGGAAAAAAGATGCCATGCGGTGCTTGAGTTGGTCTGCTTAGGGGACAGGAGCCACACTGGGGCAGAGATTCTGGCAGCTCTGCAGGGGCAGACTCAGAGGTTATTGACGCCACGCCAGCTTCAGCCAGGAATGGTGGTTTGCGACAATGGCACCAACCTACTCTCCGCCCTTTGACAGGGTCACTTGACCCGTATTCCCTGTTTGACTCACGTCCTTAATTTGGTGGTGCAGCGGTTCTTGTGCAGGTACCCAGTTTTACAGGATGTCCTGAGGCAGGCCAGGAAAGTCTGTGGGCATTTCCGCCAGTCATATAATGCCAGTGTTCAGCTGGCTGACCTGCAAAATGCCCACTATGTGGAACTCAATGTTGGCAATGCTGCAGCGGCTGCACACGAGGCAAAGGGCCATCAATGAGTACCTGTGTGAGTATGGCACCAGGACAGGGTCAGGGGAGCTTGGCTTTTTTTCGCCACGCCAGTGGCTACTGATCAAGGATGCGTGCACTGTCTTGTCACCATTTGAGGAGACCACGAGGATGGTGAGCAGTGACAGTGCATGCATCAGTGATACTGTCCCTCTTGTCTTCCTGTTGGAGCACACGCTGCATGTAATAATGGACAGGGCACTTGAGGCAGAACAGAGGGAGGAAGAGGAGGACTTCCTTACCTCTCAAGGCCCCCTTTATCCAGACAGTATTCTTGCGGGCCCGCCAATCACACAGGAAGAGGGGAAGGAGGAGGATGATTGTGTCAGCATGGAGGTGGAACCTAGCACTCAGTATCAACAGCAGTCTTTAAGGGATCATTTTCAGTCCCCAGAAACCCATGGACTTGTACATGGCTGAGAGGAGGTGGCTGTGGATCATGTCATCTTTAGTGACCCAGAGGACTCCGGATTGATTGCCTCAGCAAACCTTCACTGCATGGCCTCCCTGATCCTGCAAAGATTACAAAAGGACCCTCGGATTTGTGGTATCAAGGAGAGGGATCATTACTGGCTGGCAACCCTTCTTGATCCACGTTACAAGGGTAAGGTTGCAGAATTTATCCAGCCTTTCGCAGAGGGAGCAGAGGATGAAACATCTTTGCAGAAAGGTTTGTGCAATGGGTTTCCAGAGCCTGGGGGGTTACAATTTCCTGGTCCTCCTGGACAACGTGTTACTGAGGCTTTGGTCAGGCACAAAAGGAGCGGTGGAGAAGGTGGCCATCTGACCGATGCGTTCAAACATTTTTTTATTCCGCAGCCCCAAGGTCTGATCCGTTCCAGCAACCATGGCCAGTGTCTGATTTACATGGTGCAGGAATACCTAGGGGCAAGATCAGACTTGGAGACCTTTAAAAACTGAAAATCCACTGGGTTACTGGGTCTTGAGGATGGATCACTGGCCAGAGCTTGTACAATATGCAATTGAGCTACTGGCCTGTCCTGCATCCAGCATTCTTTCTGAACGCACATTCAGTGCTGCTGGAGGCTTTGTAACCAATCACAGAGTGCGCCTGTCCACAGACTCAGTTGATCCGCTCACCTTCATAAAAATGAATCAGTCTTGGATCACCAGCTACCAAGCACCTGATGCTGATGTAACTGATTAATTTTTCTATGAATGTGAGATCCCTTGAAGACTGCCTATGCTGAGTGACTATCCTGTTATGCTGAGTGACTATCCTATTCCTCCTCAATGTTCATGTTGATAGCTTGTAAGAACATTTTTGTTTCAGGGCACCACCAGTGGCTAAGGCCCAATTTTTCTGCCACTGTTTAACAGGAGCGTATAATTACAATTTTTGCTGTAATATTTCACAGCAGGGCTCATTCCTGTGCTCAACTAGAGTATTTGGGAGGGGTTGAAGTGTTGTGGCACCACCACCAGTGCCTAAGGCCCAATTTTTCTGACCCTGTTTAACAGGGGTGTGTAATTACAATTTTTGTCTGTAATATTTCACAGCAGGGCTAGTTCCTGCGCTCAACTAGAGTATCTGTGAGGGGATGCAGTGTTGTGGCACTTCCACCAGTGCCTAAGGCCCAATTTTTCTGCCCCTGTTTAACAGGGGCATGTAACTACAATATTTGCTCTAATATTTCACAGAAGGGCTCGTTCCTGCGCTCAACAAGAGAATCTGTGAGGGGTTACAGTGTTGTGGCACCACCATCACTGCCTAAGACCCAAATTTTCTGCCCCTGTATAACAGTGGTGTGTAATTACAATTTTTGGTCTAATATTTCACAGCAGGGTCATTCCTGTGCCCACCAAGAGTAACTGTGAGCGCTACAGTGTTCTGGTACCACCAACACCTAAGGCCCGATTTTCTGCAGAATATATAGGACAGGCCGTATATTATATACAGGCGGTCCCCTACTTTCAAACATCCGACTTACAAACGACTCCTACTTACAAACGGAAGGAGAAAACAGGAAGTGAGATGAAATCTACCCCTAGGAAGGGAAATTCTCTCCTGTAAGAGTTAATATGGGAAAAACGTGTCTCCTCTTCACTAATGCTTTATCACCAATCCTTGATTCCCTTAAAAACCCCAAATTTTCAAAATCCAATTGTCATTGGGAAAGAAAGTGAGGTGAAATGTTCTGAACAGGGGCACAGACAGCAAAACAAATGTTACAGGGGTGATAACCCTTCCTTATGTTTTCCAAAAATAGATTTTTTGGCTGGAGCTACACTTACAAAATGTACCAGTTCCAAATTACAAACAGATTCTACATAAGAACAAACCTACAGTCTCTGTCTTGTTTGTATTGCCTGTATACTGCTGTTCAGAGTATATAGGGCCTGGGGGCCCCACACCTTTCCTTTTTTTAATTTGGGTGCGGGGTTCCCCTTAATATCCATACAAGACCCAAAGGGCCCGGTAATGGACTGGGGGGTACCCATGCCATTTGTCTCACTAATTTTCATCCATATTGCTGGGACCCAACATTAAATTACAGCTGCAAACAGTTTTAAATGACTTTTATTCCTTTAGAAATGTCATTTTGTGCAGGGACTGTTCTAAACACAGGAAAAAGCCACTAGAGGCTGGGGAGAGCGCACAGGTAATACATAGAGAAGCCACTAGATGGCAGTGTAGTGCGGACATGTAATACCTAGAGAAGCCACTAGATAGCGGTGTAGAATGCATATGTAATACATAGAGAAGCCACTAGATGTCAGTGTAGAGCGCAGAGGTAATAAATAGAGAAGCCACTAGATATCGGTGTATAGAATCCACTAGATATCGGTGTATAGAATCCACTAGATATCGGTGTATAGAATCCACTAGATATCGGTGTATAGAATCCACTAGATATCGGTGTATAGAATCCACTAGATGTCGGTGTAGAGTGCACATGTAATACATAGAGAAGCCACTAGATGGCGGTGCAGAGCACACATTTAATACATAGAGAAGCCACTAGATGGCGCAATGTAATACATAAAGAGGACACTACTAGATGGCGGTGTAGAGAAACCACTAGATGGCGGTGTAGAGCGCACATGTAATAAATATAGGGAAGCCAATAGATGGCGGTGTAGAGTGCAATGTAATACATAGAGAAGCCACTAGATGTCAGTGTAGAGCGCACAGGTAATACATAGAGAAACCACTAGATGTCAGTGTAGAGCGCACATGTAATACATAGAGAAGCCACTAGATGTCGGTTTAGAGAAACCACTAGGATGTCAGTGTAGAGCGCACATGTAATACATAGAGAAGCCACTAGATGTCGGTTTAGAGAAACCACTAGATGTCAGTGTAGAGCGCACATGTAATACATAGAGAAGCCACTAGATGTTGGTTTAGAGAAACCACTAGGATGGCGGTGTAGAGTGCACAGGTAATACATAGAGAAACCAGTAGATGGCGGTGTAGAGAAACCACTAAATGGCGGTGTAGCGCGCACGTGTAATACATAGAGAAGACACTAAATGGCGGTGTAGAGAAACCACTAGATAGCGGTGTAGAGCGCACATGTAATACATAGAGAAGCCACCAGATGTTGGTTTAGAGAAACCACTAGGATGTCAGTGTAGATGGCGGTGTAGAGAAACCACTAGATGGCGGTGTAGAGCGCACGTGTAATACATAGAGAAACCACTAGATAGCGGTGTAGAGCGCACATGTAATACATAGAGAAGCCACTAGATGTCGGTGTAGAGAAACTACTAGATGTCGGTGTAGAGCGCACATGTAATACATAGAGAAGCCACTAAATGGCGGTGTAGAGAAACCACTATATGGCGGTGTAAAGTGCACATGTAATACATAGAGAAGCCACTAGATGTTGGTGTAGAGCACACAGGTAATACATAGAGAAGACACTAGATGTCGGTGTAGAGCGCACATGTAATACATAGAGAAGCCACCAGATGGCGGTGTAGAGAAGCCACTAGATGGCGGTGTAGAGCGCACATGTAATACATAGGGAAGCCAATAGATGGCGATGTAGAGGGATATATAATATATATGTTTTTATCCCTTTTTTAACATTTTTTACTGTATATGTGTAGGCATGTGTTTAGACATGTGTGTATATATATATATACCAATACCAATAGTAACAATATGCGTGCTGTGCATGACAATGCGCGGGTACGCATATTTATGACCTGCATGCCTCCTTGTGTCTTCATAACACACATGCCCAACCTCTTCTTTTAAATAACATATGCATAATATATATTTATATATTTTTTTTTATTATGAATACTCACCATCCTTAATTTTTTGAAGAACATTTATATATATATATATAATGTATTTATGTATTTTTGGAATATGTTTTATAAAAATATATATATTTTTTTTTAATGTACATTTTTTAATATATGATCTAAAATTCAATTAATTTTATGCCAACTAAGTGTTCTTATATATTATTGCGGCCCTAGTATTGGCCTATTATCTATTACGGACCATTACTGACCAATTACCTACTTATTATTCTTTTCTAATCCAATTATTCTTTTCCACATTTATATTTATTATTTAACTAGTCGGTCTTTTTCCTTTAAAGCATATTGTATATTGTTCTCCTGGCCACAGTCAGCATTTTGCCATTTTAGCGGGCACTGGCACTTGTTGTCCCACTGTGCTGGCATATAAATGGCACACTGCTGTCACTCCCCACCCAGGCCTATTGAAGGAGCAGCAGCTCTGAGCGCGTAGCCAATCCACAGCCTCTCTGCTTGGTCCAAGCTCTCCCCTAGAAGTGACCGTGACGGATGACCCGTGACTCCCTCGGATGACCCGTGACGTCACACGCGCTCCACATGCATTCCACGCCGGCCCCAGAATCTTCCTGATGGCCACAGGACCGAGCCCCTGGCCCATAACCAACAATCTGCAGCCCTGCACCTCTGCAGCATCATCCGGATCAGGACCTGGGGAACTCACCATGGACCATTTGTATACAGATGAGCCTTTTTAATCTATCTATCCAGCAAGTGTTATCTTACTCTGTGTCATTAAAGTATTCTCTAATACTGCACTTAGGTGGCGCTTCCTTTTCTACCCTTCTCTTGCCTACTACAGAGCCAGCTCTCTGAGGGCAGCAGCCGCCTGTTGACCATCCACTATACTTGCTTAACCCTTGGACTGCCAGTCCAAGCTAGACTAAATGCCTAGCAAGTTAAACATCCCAAGTATTGTATGCATTTTTGTATTTGCGCTTACAGTTATTACTACTTCTTTCAGAATCACTCCCTAGGTAACACATTTAACCCCTTCATCGCCCCCTGGTGTTAACCCCTTCCCTGCCAGTGACATTTATACAGTAATCCGTGCATTTTTATAGCACTGATCGCTGTGTAAATGGTCCCAAAATAGTGTCAAAAGTGTCCGATCTGTCCACCGCAATGTCAAAGTCACGATAAAAAAAAAAATATATAACCTATTTTGTAGGTGCTATAACTTTTGCACAGACCAATCAATATACGCTCATTGCAATTTTTTACCAAAAATATGTAGAAGAATATATATTGGCATTAATATATATATATATATATATATATATATATATATATATATATATATATAATTTTAACCACTTGCCGACCACCTAACACAGATATACTGCAGCAGAATGGCACAGGCATGCAAAATCACGTACCTGGTACGTGATATGCCTCCCACGGGCGGGGGGGGGGGGGGCGCATTGCGCCCCCCCCGGTGCTCGAGGCGGTCGGCATCGTTAGGGGAGCGATCAATGCTGAGGGGAGGCCACTCATTTGTGGCCACCCCCTCGCGATCGCTCCCAACGAATGAAAATCTTCCTCTGCTGCTGTAATGTAAACAGCGGCAGAGGAAGTGATGTCATCTCTCCTCGGGAAGCCTTTTTGTTATGGCGCCGAGGAGAGAAGACATCCAAGTAAGTCTGCACAACACTACACTGACAGTAGAACACGCAGGCACACTTTTCACCCCCCGATCACCCCCCAATCACCCCCTGATCACCCCCTATCACAGTGACACCAATAGCAGTTTTTTTTTTTTTCTGATTATTGCATTGGTGTCATTTTGTGACAGTTATAAGTGGTAGGGCAGTGAGTGTTAGCCCCCTTTAGGTCTAGGGTACCCCCCTAACCCCCCCAATAAAGTTTTAACCCCTTGATCACCCCCGTCGCCAGTGTCACTAAGCGATCATTTTTCTGATCGCTGTATTAGTGTCACAGTTGACGCTAGTTAGGGAGGTAAGCATTTAGGTTCGCCGTCAGCGTTTTATAGCGACAGGGACCCCCATATACTACCTAATAAATGTTTTAACCCCTTGATTGCCCCCTAGTTAACCCTTTCACCACTGATCACCGTATAACTGTTACAGGTGACGCTGGTTAGTTAGTTTGTTTTTTATAGTGTCAGGGCACCCGCCGTTTATTACTGAATAAAGGTTTAACCCCCTAATCACCCGGTGGGTGATATAAGGTTTTAGAGTCAGATAAGGTCTGCATCGCCCCAGGCAGAGTCAGGTTAGCGCCAGTACCACTGACACCCACGCATGCAGCATACGCCTCCCTTAGTGGTATAGTATCTGAATGGATCAATATCTGATCCGATCAGATCTTTACTAGCGTCCCCAGCAGTTTAGGGTTCCCAAAAATGCAGTGTTAGCGGGATCAGCCCAGATACCTTCTAGCACCTGCATTTTGCCCCTCCGCCCGGCCCAGCCCACCCAAGTGCAGTATCGATCGATCACTGACACTTACAAAAAACTAAGCACACATAACTGCAGCATCTACAGAGTCAGGCCTGATCCCTGCGATCACTAACAGTTTTTTTGGTAGCGTTTGAATCAGTCGCTAACAGTCAGGAGCTTTTCTTCCTGTGAGTCTCACTAGTGTACCCCTAAATTTAGAGCCCAAAATGGCAAATCGAAGGTACACTAGTGAAGAGGCCTACACGTTTCTGAGCATGACAGATAGTGAAGAGGAAGTCACTCATCTGTCAGATTCAGGCTCAGAATACGATCCTGTAGAGGACAGAGGCTCCATGACAGATAGCTGGTCGTACATCCAGCACTGCAGTAACACTTGACGTGGCGAGTCCCATAAGTGCAGTTCAAGCTGGTGAGGTGGCAAGCACAAGTAGTGTCCCGCTGCCACCAAGAAGACAAACACAGGCCCATCGTGCCCATAATGCCCTTCCTGCTGCATTTGTCAATCCTAATAATTGGGAACCCACCGCTTCTGCAGCGCTTGTACTTCCCCCATTCACATCCCCAATCAAATGCAGTCGGCTGCATGAGAGGCATTTTCTTTATGTCCTCCCGAGTACCCCTACCCAACGAATCCCCCCAAAAAAGATGTCGTGTCTGCAGCAAGCGCGGATATAGGCGTGACACCCGCTATTATTGTCCCTCCTGTCCTGACAATCCTGGTCTTTGCATTGGTGAATGTTTTGAACGCTACCATTCACTAGTTGAGTATTAGCGTAGGGTACAGCATTGCACAGACTAGGCACACTTTCACAGGGTCTCCCAAGATGCCATCGCATTTTGAGAGATCCGAACCTGGAACCGGTTACAGTTATAAAAGTTACAGTTACAAAAAAAAGTGTAAAAAAAAAAAATATATATAAAATAAAAAAAACAAAAATAGTTGTCATTTCATTGTTCTCTCTCTCTCTATTCTCTCTCTATTGTTCTGCTCTTTTTTACTGTATTCTATTCTGCAATGTTTTATTGTTATGTTTTATCATGTTTGCTTTTCAGGTATGTAATTTTTTATACTTTACTGTTTACTGTGCTTTATTGTTAACCAATTTTTTTGTTTTCAGGTACGCCATTCAGCAACGTACTGGTATGTTGCTGGACTTTGAGTGGTTATACCAGAATGATGCCTGCAGGTTTAGGTATCATCTTGGTATCATTCTTTTCAGCCAGCGGTCGGCTTTCATGTAAAAGCAATCCTAGTGGCTAATTAGCCTCTAGACTGCTTTTACAAGCAGTGGGATGGAATGTCCCCCCCCCACCGTCTTCCATGTTTTTCTCTGGCTCTCCTGTCCCAACAGGGAACCTGAGAATGCAGCCGGTGATTCGGCCAGCTGACCATAGAGCTGATCAGAGACCAGAATGGCTCCAAACATCTCTATGGCCTAAGAAACCGGAAGCTACGAGCATTTCATGACTTAGATTTCGCCGGATGTAAATAGCGCCATTGGGAAATTGGGAAAGCATTTTATCACACCGATCTTGGTGTGGTCAGATGCTTTGAGGGCAGACGAGAGATCTAGGGTCTAATAGACCCAATTTTTTTTCAAAAAAGAGTACCTGTCACTACCTATTGCTATCATGGGGGATATCTACATTCCCTGACATAACAATAAAAATGATAAAAAAACAAAAAATGAAATGAAGGAAGTTTAAAAATAAGATAAAAAAAAAAAGCACCCCTGTCCCCCCCTGCTCTCGCGCAAAGGCGAACGCAAGCGTTGGTCTGGCATCAAATGTAAACAGTAAATGCACCATGCATGTGAGGTATCACAGCAAAGGTCAGATCGAGGGCAGTAATTTTACCAGTAGACCTCCTCTGTAAATCTAAAGTGCTAACCTGTAAAGGCTTTTAAAGGCTTTTAAAAATGTATGTAGTTTGTCGCTACTGCACATTTGTGCGCAATTTTAAAGCATGTCGTGTTTGGTATCCATGTACTTGGCCTAAGATCATCTTTTTTTATTTAATCAAACATTTGGGCAATATAGTGTGTTTTAGTGCATTAAAATTAAAAAAGGTGCGTTTGAAAAATCGCTGCGCAAATACTGTGTGAAATAAAAATGAAACGCCCACCATTTTAATCTGTAGGGCCTTTGCTTTAAAAAAATATATAATGTTTGGGGGTTCAAAGTAATTTTCTTTCAAAAAAAATAATTTTTTCATGTAAACAAAAAGTGTCAGAAAGGGCTTTGTCTTCAAGTGGTTAGAAGAGTGGGTGATGTGTGACATAAGCTTCTAAATGTTGTGCATAAAATGCCAGGACAGTTCAAACCCCCCCAAATGACCCCATTTTGGAAAGTAGACACCCCAAGCTATTTGCTGAGAGTCATGTCGAGTCCATGGAATATTTTATATTGTGACACAAGTTGCGGGAAAGAGACAATTTTTTTTTTTTTGCACAAAGTTGTCACTAAATGATATATTGCTCAAACATGCCATGGGAATATGTGAAATTACACCCCAAAATACATTCTGCTGCTTCTCCTGAGTACGGGGATACCACATGTGTGGGACTTTTTAGGAGCCTAGCCGCGTACGGGACCCCAAAAACCAAGCACCGCCTTCAGGCTTTCTAAGGGCGTAAATTTTTGATTTCACTCTTCATTGCCTATCACAGTTTTGGAGGCCATGGAATGCCCAGATGGCACAACCCCCCCCCCCCCCAATGACCCCATTTTGGAAAGTAGACACCCCAAGCTATTTGCTGAGAGGTATAGTGAGTATTTTGCAGACCTCACTTTTTGTCACAAAGTTTTGGAAATTGAAAAAAAGAAAAGAAAATAAATTTTCCTTTTTTTCATTTTCAAAAACAAATGAGAGCTGCAAAATACTCACCATGCCTCTCAGCAAATAGCTTGGGGTGTCTACTTTCCAAAATGGGCTCATTTGGGGGGGGGGGTTGTGCCATCTTGGCATTTTATGGCCTTCAAAATAGGTAGTGAGGAGTGAAATAAAAAATTTACGCCCTTAGAAATCCTGAAGGCGGTGATTGGTTTTCGGGGTCCCGTATGCGGCTAGGCTCCCAAAAAGTCCCACACATGCGGTATCCCCGTACTCAGGAGAATCAGAAGAATGTATTTTGGGGTGCAATTCCACATATGCCCATGGCCTGTGTGAGCAATATATTATTTAGTGACAACTTTTTGTAATTTTTTTTTTTGTCATTATTCAATCACTTGGGACAAAAAAAAATAATATTCCATGGGCTCAACATGCCTCTCAGCAGTTTCTTTGGGGTGTCTACTTTCCAAAATGGGCTCATTTGGGGGGGGGGGGGTTGTACTGCCCTGCCATTTTAGCACCTCAAGAAATGACATAGGCAGTCATAAACTAAAAGCTGTGTAAATTCCAGAAAATGTACCCTAGTTTGTAGACGCTACAACTTTTGTGCAAACCAATAAATATACGCTTATTGACTTTTTTTTTACCAAACACATGTGGCTGAATACATTTTGGCCTAAATGTATGACTAAAATTGAGTTTATTGGATTTTTTTTTATAACAAAAAGTAGAAAATATCTTTTTTTTTCAAAATTTTCGGTCTTTTTTCATTTATAGTGCAACAAATAAAAACCACAGAGGTGATCAAATACCATCAAAAGAAAGCTCTATTTGTGGGAACAAAAGCACGCAAATTTTGTTTGGGTACAGCATTGCATGACCGCGCAATTAGCAGCTAAAGCGGCGCTGTTCCAAATTGTAAAAAGTGCTCTAGTCAGGAAGGGGGTAAATCCTCAGTGGTTAAATGAGATATTTATTATAGCAAAAAGTAAAAAATATTGTGTTTTTTTCAAACTTGACGCTCTTCCTTTGTTTATAGCGCAAAAAATTAAAACCGCAGAGGTGATCAAATACCACCAAAAGAAAGCTCTATTCGTGGGGGGAAAAAAAAGATAAAAATGTCATATATATACAGTGTAGCATGACCGCGCAATTTTCATTTAAAGTGTGACAGCGCTGAAAACTGAAAATTGGCCTGGGCATGAAGGGGGGTGAAAATGCCCGGGATTGAAGTGGTTAGAGAGCGCAGTGACCCTCTTTACCAAGGTGACAGAGACTGAATGTAGAAAAAAACTCTCTCTCTCTCTCTCTCTCTCTCTCTCTATATATATATATATATATATATATATATACCCAGGTCATTCATCACAAGGAGATAGAGCCGGTCACAGATGGTTGATATGTCTATAGCAGGGACAGGAGCCCTGTACTATGAATAGGACATCCACCTGACTTACCTGTGTGATGTAACATGGAAGAGATCCCGTGCTGTTCCTATGGTGGCCGTGTGTTCAGGATGAAGACTGAGAAGCTGTTTAACCATCTGGAACAGGATCAAAAATGGCTGAAAACAGGAAAAAATACAGAAAGTGATGATTCGTAGACTGGTATTTCCTGTATTTGTCTCTTTGGGAGGAGCACTAAAGTAACGATTAACACAGAGGGTGCAGTATGGAGAGCAGACACTAGATGGTGCCGGTCCAAATAGCTGAAAAGTATAAAACAACACGAAGAAAAGTTGGATAAAAAAAAAAGCAGAAAAACAAAAAAGGCAAAAGAAGAAAAGAACACAATAAAAGGGCAAAGCAGATTCTCAGTTGGGAATCCATGCTGTCCATACTTCTCTGTTGGGAAATTAACAAAACAGCAAAACAATGTTGACAAAATAAGAAAATTAAAATAATCGTATTTAATATAATTATTTAATAACATAATAAAAATATCTGGACTAAGAGCCGAGGCAGCTGGGGGGATAGCAAAATTTGGCATTGATAAGCACTGCATGTGATCAATACATTGACACTAGGGAAGTGAGACTACATAACACATAACTGAGATGACTGAGATCACTGGATGAGACTGGCTCCCTTCCATAGATCTGATGGATACGTACTTCGCCATACCTATAGCCCCACACTTTTAAACGTTTTTGAAGTTTGCGGTAGGTAAACTCCATTATTAATTCATCTGCCTGCCGTTCAGGATAACAATTTCATCCAGGGCCTTTTCCGAGGTACTGTTGGCACTAATCCCCTAGTTCAGGACACATGGATTTTGTATACACCATTACTTGGATGATATCCTGTTGCTGAACCGGGACAGAAATCACCTTGTGAATCATCATGAGTTAGACCCCTTTCACACTGGAGGAGTTTTACAGGCATTTTAGCGCTAGAAATAGCGAATGTAAAGTGCCAAAAAATGCCTCCCATGATACCCCAGTGTGAAAGCCTGACTGGGGGCGGTGCGCTTGCAGAAAAATTCCTGCAAGCAGCGTCTTTGGAGTGGTTTGGGAGCGGTTTATACATTGGAATGAATGGGCAGTGCTGCAGAAGCTCCTGCAAAGTGCTTCAGCAACAGCGGCACTTTACCATTGTTTTAGCGGTGTTTTACGTACGCTAGTGGCGCTTTACCACTAACGTCGGGGTGCGGCTCATTGTTAAAGGGCTCTTAGTGGTGGCGACTTTGCAAAAGTTTGGATGACTTAAAAACTAGGAGAAGAGTCAGTTGGATCCAATCCAGACACTAATCTACCTGGACGTGAAGCTGGATATGCGGGAGAACATGGTATCTCTGCCATTAGCAAACATTCCTTCCATCCTGGCTTAGGGAAAGGAAGTACGTTTAGCCAATCACCTTCCAGCCAGAAGTCGCCTGCAGCTGCTGAGGACCACGACTTTGATGGCAAAGTGGGCCCATTTGCACTCTTGCTCCTTTCAGAACGATTTGCTATATCAGTGGGACTCCCAGAGGCTTTGTCAGAAGATTCTGACAACCCCAGGGGTGAGACAAGGTCTTCTGTGGTGGTTGGAGACCAGACATTTCTTACAATGTCACTCTTTTCTCTGGTAATCTGGCTAGTAGTGACCTTGGACACCAGCAAGACAGGCTAGGGTGCCACTTTCAAAGGTCACTGAACTCGGGGGCCAATGGGCCCATTTGGTGAAATGAATTTCCTCCTACAAAATGGAGGGTGGACGGCACATCAGGCCTTGCATTGAGTCCTATGATAAGGGGAGGATTAATGCTCCTAAGGATGGACAATGTCACAATGGTGGCCTTCACCAAGAAGCAGGGGGACATAAAGATTCTTTCTTGAGAAAAGTGGAGCCCATAATGAATTAGGCCCAGGAGAACCTTCTCCTCCCTATCAGTGGTATAAGTGTCAAGCCAGGTAAACTACCAGGTGGACTATCTACAAGGTACTCGATAGACAAAAAGAGTGATTGCTACTCCCGCAGGTGTTTCAACAGTTAGTGGAATGGTCCTTTTGCCCAAAGGTGGATCATTTTGCATCTCCTGACATTGAAAATATTATCAAAATTTTGTTAGAGAGATCATCATCACCAATCTGCCTTAGTGGACGCTCTGAGCTGGAAGTGGACCTACCAGATTGCTTATGCTTTTCCTCCAGTACCTCTCATCTTGCCTTTTCTGACCAGGGTGATGCAAGAAAATTTTAAGAAACTAGCGGTTGTGCCAAACCAGCCCAAGCACCCCTGGTATCCGTTCCTGCTGCATCTGAGCATACAGCCACCTCTGTCCTTACCCATGAGGCCGAATCTTCTGTCACAGGGTCCAGTACTCCATCTGGCTCCAGAGAAGCTCCAGTTATTGGCCTGGATTTTGAGAGGCAGAGGTTCGCAGATTTAGGTTGCTCTATGAGAGTGGTAGATGCTTTAATAAGAGCACAGAAGAGCATCATGAAAAAAGTAGTCTACTACAAGGTCTGGCTAAAATGACAAGAATATGGTACTTCAGAGAAGATTTCTCCAGGGAAGTTTCATGCCCTCGGATTTTCTTGACACAGAGACATTTTTTTTTCATCCTCATGAGCCGAACACCCCCCGGTTCGGTTCGCACCAGAACCTGCGAACTGACCGAAAGTTTGTGCGAACTTTAGAACCCCATTAAACTCTATGGAACTCGAACGTTCGAAATCAAAAGTGCTAATTTTAAAGGCTAATATGCAAGTTATTGTCCTAAAAAGCTCTGGCCAGTGATCCATACTCAAGACCCAGTAACCCAGAGGATTTTCGGTGGGAAAGGTGTCCAAGTCTGATCTTGCCCCTAGGTAATCCTGCACCATATGAATCAGACGCTGGCGATGGTTGCTGGAACCGGTTAGACCTTGGGGCTGCCGACTAAAAAATTGTCTGCATGCATCGGTCAGACGGCCACCTTCTCCACCGCTCCTTCTGTGACTGACCGAAGCCTCAGCAACACATTGCCCAGGAGGACCAGGAAATTGTAACCTCCCAGGCTCTGGAAACACGTTGCACAAACCTTTCTGCAAGGCCTCCTGAAGATGTTTCATCCTCTGCTCCCTCTGCGATGGCAAGATAAGGTCCGCAACCTTACCCTTGTAACGTGGATCAAGGAGGGTTGCCAGCCAGTAATCATTCTTCCCTTTGATACCACAAATATGAGGATCCTTCCACAGGCTTTGCAGGATCAGGGAGGCCATGCAGCGTAGGTTTGCTGAGGCATTTGGTCCAGAGTCCTCTGGGTCAGTAAGGACAACATGATCCGCAGCCACCTCCTCCCAGCCACGTACAAGTCCATGGGTTTCTTGGGACTGTAAATGATCCCTTGAAGACTGCTGCTGATGCTGAGTGCCAGGCTCCACCTCCATGCTGACACAATCCTCCTCCCCCTCCTCCTCCTCCTCCTCATCCTCTTCCTGTGTGATCGGCGGGCATACAGGAACACTGTCTGGATAAAGGGGGCCTTGAGAGGTAAGGAAGTCCTCCTCTTCCTCCCTCTGTTCTGCCTCAAGTGCCCTGTCCATTATTCCATGCAACGTGTGCTTAGACAGGTGGACAAGAGGGACAGTGTCATTGATGCATGCACTGTCACTGCTCACCATCCTCGTGGCCTCCTCAAATGGTGACAGGACAGTGCATGTATCCCTGATCATAGCCCACTGGTGTGGGGAAAAAAACAAGCTCCCCTGACCCTGTCCTGGTGCCATAGTCGCATAGGTACTCATTGATGGCCCTCTGCTGCATGTGCAGCCACTGCAGCATGGCCAACGTTGAGTTCCACCTGGTGAGCATGTCACAGATTAGGCGGTTCTTGGGCAGGTTAAATTCCTTTTGGAGGTCAGCCAGCTGAGCACTGGCATTATATGACCTGCGGAAATGCACACAGACTTTCCTGGCCTGCCTCAGGACATCCTGTAAGCCCGGGTACCTGCCCAAGAACCACTGCACCACCAAGTTAAGGATGTGAGCCAAACAGGGCACATGGGTCAATTGTCCCTGTCGGAGGGTGGAGAGGAGGTTGGTGCCATTGTTGCAAACCACCATTCCTGCCTTAAGCTGGCATGGTGTCAACCACCTCTGAACCTGCCCCTACAGAGCTGACAGAACATCTGCCCCAGTGTGGCTCCTGTCCCCCAAGCACACCAGCTCCAGCACCGCATGGCATCTTTTTGCCTGCATGCTTGTGCAGCCCCTTGAACGCCTACGGAGCACCGCTGGTTCCGAAGACAAATCAGCACAGGAAGAGGCCATGGAGGAAGAAGAAGAGGAGGGGGTGGAGGAGAGACATGTGGAAGAATCACCACTAGTAGAATTTTGGAGGTGTGGTGGCGGAACAACCTCCAACACTACTGCACCCTGTCCTGCATACTTCCCAGCTGCCAGAAGAGTCACCCAGTGCGCGGTGAAAGATAGGTAACATCCCTGCCCATGCCTGCTGGACCATGAGTCAGTGGTAATATGCACCTTACCGCTGACTGCCCTGTCCAACGAAGCCAAGACATTGCCTACCACATGCCAGTAGAGAGCCGGAATCGCCTTCCGTGAGAAAAAGTGGCGTTTGGGAACCTGCCACTGAGGAACCGCACATTCCACAAACTCACGGAAGGGGGCAAAGTCTACCAACTGAAAAGGCAGCAGTTGAAGTGGTAGCAATTTAGCCAAGCTAGCATTCAACCGCTGGGCATGTGGATGGTTGGGAGCGAACTTCTTTCGGCGGTGCAGCAGCTGGGGCAGGGAAATTTGCCTGGTACAATCTGACATTGGTGTACTGATAGCAGATTGCCCACAAGTACTTGGCTGTGACACACCTAATTCTACACCTTCATTCCTCTCAGTGCAGGTCTCAGAGAGGACTGAAGGTACAGTGGGGTTGGAGATCCCAGCTGATGAGGAGCAAGGAGAGGTCCGCTTTGTTCTTTGATGTGGGTCTTTTAGGTATGCTTGCTAACGAACTGCATGGCAGGTCGACATATGTCTGGTCAAGCATGTGGTGCCCAAGCGGGTGATGTTTTGGCCACGCGAGATACGCTTAAGACATATGTTGCAAATAGCAGCGGTGGGATCTGATGCACTCGTGTCAAAAAAGGCCCACACCAAAGAACTTTTGGAAAAACTTGCAGAGACAGCAGCGCCCTGCACATGCGGAGCTCTGCGGTGTGATGCAGTCAGTGTGCTGCCCTTAAGCTGCAACTGGAGGGCATCCTGCCTCGTTGGAGATGTGCCTCCTCCTCCCCTCTCCTATCAGGCACCCACGTGTAGTCAGTGACCTCATCATCCCCTCCTTCCTCATCACTGGAGCAAAGCTGACAGTATGCTGCAGCTGGGGGAACATGACTGCCAGATTGCTGTCCTTCTTGGGCACCCCCTCTCTCTGGGCTCACGTACTGCCTTCCTCTAGCTGGGTACCATCATTGGAGCCTTCAAAATGCTGGGCATCCTCCTGGAGCATGTACCCAACACTGTGGTCAAACAGTTCGGGGGACTCATCAGGAGGACATGGTGGGGCTAGGGAAGGAGAGACTGATGCCATTGAGCCGAGGAAAGAGGCCACATTGGCAGCTGCCAAAAAAATGACAAGTGTGTCCCACCGCCACATGCTGATGAGGATGCACCATCTCCACGACCAGCACCATTGCCTCTAGACACAGAGCCTGCTTGCCCTCTTTTATTGGCTTGTGACTGTCTGCCTCTCCTTGTTGGCCTTCCAGACATACTAATGGCCTGCAGTGAGATGTAGCTGCACAAAGCTGGGATGTATATATCATTACTGATACTGCAGCTAGCAGAATCAACTGCCTGCCTGTAGTATTATTAGTATGAGAACACCAGCATTGTCTTCAGGTAGCTTTAGGTGCACACTGTGCAGAGGACGCACTACACTAACTGTAAATACTCCAGCTGCCTGCGGTACTAATAGGATCAGAAGAACACAACCAATTTTCTTCAGGTAGCTTTAGGTGCACACTGTGCAGAGGACACACTACACTAACTGTAAATACTGTAGCTAATAGGACTAATAGGATCAGAAGAACACCAGCAATTTTCTTCAGGTCGCTGTAAATACTGTAAAAACACCTGCTTGCCTGTCAGTAGGAAGAGAATAACAGGAATGGATCTAGCTAAACTGAATACAGAGAATATATATATATATATATATATATACATACAACACCTAGGGTGCATATATATCTATACACAATACACTGTAAGTGCAGCTAACTGACTCGCCTGCCTACTCTATCTAACTTAAATCCAATTACACTGTCTCTCTGTGTCTCTCTCTCTCTCTGTCTATCTCTCCGCCGCTACACACTACACAAGACCGCCACGCAGGCAGCCTTATATAGTGTGGGGCGTGTACTAAACCCCCTGAGCCATAATTGGCCAAAGCCACCCTGGCTTTGGCCAATTACGGCTCTCTGTACAGACGGCGCTGTGATTAGCCAAGCATGTGGGTTATAGTACATGCTTGGCCAATCATCAGCCAGCAATGCACTGCGATGCCACAGTGTATTATGGGCCGTGACACGCCACTCGAATTTGGCGCGAACGCCCATATCGTTCGAAATTCGACGAACGGTTGAACATGCAATGTTTGAGTCGAACATGGGTTCCACTCGAACTCAAAGCACATCCCTAATCCTCACCTGGTTGCTGACTTTATCTATTTAGAAGGTCTCGACATTGGCCTCTGAATAAGCATGCTCAAAGGGCACATCTCCACTATCTCAGCTTTTACCTGGACTCAGAGAACCTCTGATAGACTGATTCTTCAATTCTTTAAGTCCGTAGTAAAACTAAGTCCTCCCAGAACCCCCATGTTTCCTTCTTGGGACCTCACAATCATACTCAAATACCTGTCTGTTTCCAAATTATCGAGGAAGGTATTGCTGTCACATGCCTCATGAAGGGGTCCTGCATGGCTCCAAAACGTTGTCTTCTGCTGTAATTATGTGATCGCTGATTAAAGTTTTGGACCCATTTTTGGAGATCCTGGTGTGCTGGTGACATTACTCTCTATGACTATATACGATTCTAGCTGGTGGTCGCTTCAGCACCCAATTATAAATACAGCCATTTCTACAGGAATGTGTGCATTGGGAATATTGCATTGGAGGTATTGCTATGGGACTTGATGTTAAAGATTGCTTTCCTGGTAGCGGTAGCCTCAACCTGGAGGGTTTCTGAGTTGATCGCTCTAGCGTGTAAAGAACCCTGCACGTCCTATCTGGCAGACAGTTGTTCTGCTCCCAATGCTGGACTTTATTCTCAAAGTGGTCTCAAGATTCAATTTTAAGTCATGAATTGCCTACTTTTCTTCTGGAAGATGAATGAGAAGTTAGTCCTTTGGATGTAGTGGGGACGATACTACCTTGGACTTTTGGTCATCGGATTGCCTGTTTGTGATTCCCAAAGGTTCACTAAAGCTGACCAGAGCTTTGGGTAGAGTGATTGCTTCTTGGCTTGTAAAAGTGATCTCCCTGGTGTATAAGGATAGGGGGTTGGCCCTTCCAGAGGGAATACCAGCGCACTCCATAAGAAGCCTTTTAACCCTCTTAGGCAGATGCCTGTAGAGTCTTGCCAAAGACAGTTTGCAAGGCGGCAACGTGATCATCCATACACATTTTTTTCATCACATAAATCCGTTTGGTAAATTTGATAAAACTGTTATCACTTCAGCCAGAGGCCACAATTAAACTTATTTTGTTTTCTGCATCATCCCACCCTTTTTATCTAGCTAATTTCCAGTGGTAGACTAAGATGGAGTCGTCAGGAAAACTGAAAATTGAATATCAAATACTTACTGCAATTTTTCTTTCCTGATAAGCTCCATGTCACCACAAACTCCTACCCAGGTGCGGATCTCTAGGTACATAACACTGGCCTGGAGGAGGGAGTCAAATTTATGAGTTAGGTCCTGACAGGTGGGGGTATGGGGCTGGGCATGTCCAGTGGTAGGCAGACATGGAGCTCGTCAGGGAAGGAAAATTGTGGTAAGTATTTCAGATTCGATTTTCGTTTTTCAGATATTATTAATGTCAAAGCACTGTAACCCAACACAGATATTTTTGCACAGGAGAGGCTTGATTCTGGTCAAAAAAATGGTCATTTTTTTTCTCTGGTCACTGAAAATTTTACACAATTGTCACACATCTGTGGAGAAATTAGGCCTTGGGTGTTGGCGATGCCCAAACACCGTAGCCCAACACAATTCTTCCTCCAGAGCACAGGGTGGACCCTTTACAAAAAACAATTACAGCCTTTACAACAGTTCAACAGCTGTAGACCAATTTGTAGTGCCATATTAAATTTGCTGTTGCAAATAACAGCATCTGTGACCCTTATTTTTGTAAGGTAATAGTAGCAGGCCTACAGCGATGCAAGGTAGATTATAGAGCTATGAGTAAGGCTTTGTAAGCCAAAACACATTAGATTTCTGCTGCATTCTGGACCATTTGACCCTGAAGATTTAGTAAGGACTTCAGCTTTGACTATTTCGAGTACCAAGTGGATGTGGCTGATAGGACCCCAGGTGGGAGAGACGTGATGAGAGTAGCCAGGGGGTAGAGCTAAGCTCATTTGTTTGGAAGGAAACCCCCCTAAAAAACAGTCTGGACTTTTAAGGCTCAAAAAATGTACAGACGCAGGCTGGGCAAAATGTAAATTCAAAGTATTTATTATAATCAAATGTTAAAAAGTATTGATAAAAAATCTGGTACATTCAACAATGTTACATAGAATTAATGGTCAGTGGCTGCAAAGCACAAAGTAGACCAATCAATGTACAATATGTGTATAAACCAAACACCAACATGTTTCGGAGTCCTATATGCTCCTTCTTCAGGGAAGGTTTAAACAGTCTTGGTAAATAATGTGCCTGAGAGTGGATATGAAGTGTACAGCCAACCAAAATATAAAAACAATATTACAGGATCCAGTGAAGCGTGTAAAGGGAGCGCAAAAAATCCCCCCGGCTCAGGCCGGGCCCATGGGATATACACAGAGATAAAATCACAAGCAATGAGACAGCCTCTGAAGTAACCACAAGTATTTGGTAATCCCTCCTGGATGGTACTAATAACCAGATACAGCTTGGAAGTCCATTCCCTGAATACTGAATTGTCGAGGTGGAGATCGGGTCCTGGCGGCTGCTAGGGCTAAACAAGACATGCCTTTTGAAAATACCAAGTTATTATTTTTTTCCGGATTATTCTCATGAAGTTCAGCAACACCGCAAGTCTTTCACGGAAATCCACAAGAGACTACGAGAAAAGAATCCACAGTTTAGCCTTCTTTTTCCCAGCAGGCAGCGTATTATAGAGCGCAGTCAGTCATTTTTCTTTAATGGGGTTCGCCATTCGGGTTAGAACATTTCCCCTGTTCAGGAGTCCTGCTGCCAATCGGGGGTGTTCGGCCCATGTCTATATGGGTTATTTGTTTAGATGTAAAAAGTAGGTAATATGTGGGATTTATGTGTACAGGGGAAGTGTGGGATCTGTGTTTTGTGGGGGTTAGGGGTACATGAACTATGATATCTGTGTGTGTGTCGGGAGGGGGGAGGTGATAGGAGGTGGTAGGTGAGCTGCAGCGTCTGTGTATGCGGGGGAGGTAGGTGAGCTTGGGGATCTGTGGTAAGCTTGGGGGAGAAGATAAGTGACCTGTATATGGGGAGGAAGGTGATAAGTGGGGTCTTTGTGTGGAAGAGGTAGGTGATCTGTGGGACATGTGTGTTGGAGGGAGCTAGGTAGTCTTTTTTGGATCTGTGTGCTGGGGAGGAAGGTGATCATTGGGTTCTGTTGGTAATATAGGTAAACAGTGGGGTAACTGTGTGGGGGAGGGGTGAGAAGCGGGGGAGGGCTGTGTATGGGGGAGGGGTGAGAAACCGGGGAGGGATGTGTATGGGGGGGGTGGGATGCTTTGTGGATGGGGAAGAGGTAAGAAGTAGGGGAGAGCTGTGTATGGGGGAGGGGTGAGAAGTAGAGGAGAGCTGTGTATGGGGGAGGGGTGGTGAGATCACATGTAATAAGAAGTGCATACACTCTCTCCTTTATAATATTAGAGGACAGGATTAGACCATTCCAGGGGAGGGGGGGGGACATTGGGGCTCAGTCAAAGCACACAGCCCATGTTATTGTGTGTATAATGCATGTTCTCTGGTGTGCAGTGTGGGGGCACTGTTGTGTGGTGTAATGAGGTGTTAGGCTCTCTTCTATAGAATTCTCACATTGTTTTCTTTGATGACGACAGAAGCCATAGAACATTGGGAACATCGCCTTGTTGAGCTGCCCATACACTATGTAGCAATGTCCCCGTAGGGCTTGCTGAGTGTTGACTTCTTAGGCCCCTCTCTGGTTACCAGCAGCTGGGTACTAAGGGTTCCCACTTGGTTGCTAGGGGTTTCCATTTATACCCCATTACTCCCACTTGCTCATTACTCAATGACCAGTCCAGGGTATTTGGGGTTTTGTATTTTGGAACTTGGATGGGAATAGGGATTAGTGGGATACTCCAACTGACTGGAACTATGTACAATGGATAAGGACAACTCTCACTTGGCCTCACCAGATAACTTGAAGAAGCAGTCACATTGATTTGACCATACAGCCACATGTATGGAGGAATTATGTCTTCTTGCTCTCACTAGCGGCAGACTTGATGCACTACATTATCTTCAGGATACTCTCTAGCATTCCCTTTACTGACACCCATCCACTGACTCTTCTACCTGAAGGGGGCAGCCCTCACTCAACAGGCCACAAAGACACAGATCTGTACTTACAGTAGGCAGAATAAGATCCTTCCTGATGTCTCCCTTCCAGTCAGCTCTACAGGACCTCTGGGTTCAGCTTCTCTGTCTCTAGGCCCCTGGGTCGATCACCCAGAGCTGCATGACCCCCTCCACAGAGGAGAGAGCAGCCGCCCCCTCCCTCCTGGACTCTGTTCCCCCGGATCAACTAACTCTGGGCACATGTGCCCCGGGCTTTAATACAGTATCCCAGCATACAATGCAGCACTTTTCCTCTGCCAATTTCCAGGACTGTACCAAAGCCTGTGCACTCACTTGTCAGGTCCCCTCCCACTGTCCAATATGCCTCCTTATTGGACCAGTGAGGGACAGCCAGAACAAGCTGAGCTGCACCTGAGCACAATGAGCAGACCTAACCAATAGATCATGCTCCCTGGTAGGCATAGAGCACTCTAAGTTTTACTTGACCATCTTCCTGGTAATAGGGTGCCCACGTGTCCCAGATTGCCCGGGACAATCCCGCAATTAGCAGGTCTGTCCCAGGTCCCGGGTACACTCATTCCAGAACAATACAGTGTCCCGGAATTGCCCCCTGGCCCTGGACCGATCTGATGACCTCTAAAATATCCCTCACATAGCTGCTGTCACTCACTGACAGCCTATGGTGGACCCCTGGCTGGTGAGACCCCTTTTACATGAGCCGCTGGCTCAGTGCTCAAATGGTTGCTAGCTGCGGCTCCGCCTCACATCTAGCAACCAGTGACATCATGAGGAGGAGAGATACAGAGGCCCCAGAATTCATAGCGGGGAAGATTTAACTTCCTCCTCCACACCTACTGATTAGCTCCACCCACCTCGTCCCTGCATCGTTTAGCCAGCAGCATGCAGAAGTGCACAAAGGAGAGATGAGTTCTGTAGAAATGCAAGTGAATCCAAAGCACTCACCATGGACAGATTGGGGTTCAAATCCTCAGTCAGCCCTCCCCCAGCAGCCAGCATTCAGAGAGGCCTGGAGTGAGGGAATAAAAAAGACTAGCAGAGGGTCGGCATGACAAGGTGATAAGGGAACAACATGGGGTTAACAAAATAGTGAGAAGATTGGGGGATTAATGATTGGAGGAGAAATGGGAATAGGTGGGGTTTAGTTTATTTAAGGAGGAAGGGGGGTGACCCGGGCAACACTGCAGGGGATCGTGTCAGAGAAACAGTTTGTGTTCCTCACACTGCTCAGCAATGGCGAATATTGACCACCTTTAAGCTCAGCTGAGGGCGGCTGTCGCCTCCAAGGGCCCAGGATGGCTGCAGAGCCAACTGGCTCCACTCCTGACAGAACAGGCATCCGGATCGGCAGGGGAGGAGGACCTCCCACGCACTCGGAGGTCTCGGCCTCTGGAGCATTTTTCCCCAGGATCTTCCCCCAGAGCTGCGCACCACAGTGGCAGCCCCCCAGACCGGGACCCGTTCGGCCCCCAGCAAAAAGCCAGCTGGTTTCAGCTGGGACCGGACCAGGGCAGAATCCTTGCCACCAGCGGAGCTCCCTGGAAAGGGCCTCGGCGTGCGCACGCTCTTCACCCCTGCCCGCGCGGCGGGCCAGCAGATGACGATGGATATACCCTTGCTGGATGTTTCAGCAAGGGGGAGGTCCAAGCGTGGGAAAAGAAATGTCAGGGCCGCCGGGCCCTCTTCTACCTTCGGCCTCAGACCAGCGCTCCCCACCGTCAGGCAACGTGGGCAGCATGGCGCTGTCAGCAGGGACGCACCAGCAGGGGTCAGAGCACAAGAAAGACAAAGAGCAACCGGAAGGCAGAGCCAGCATCAGGAGGCGGGGCCAACAGAGCCAGGATAGCATGGGGTCCAGGCCGGTGTCACCTGCAGCGAGTGATCCGGACACCCGGGAGCAGTCGGGTGAATGATCGGAAGGAGAGCTGTCAGTGTCAGATGTGGAGGATGTCCAGGAGCGTCAGGCGGCAGTGGAGTCTGAAACAACGGCGGTGGGGATGCCCGCCGGGGTTGCCTGCTGGGTCTGACACATGCTTGCAGGCATTACTGGAGGATTTGCAGGGCTTGGTACAATAGTTTGTGGTTGGGACGGGGGGGCAGGCACAACAGGCGGCGGCATGGGTACTGCCAAGTGGCGCGGCTCCCTTGGCTAAGGTGGTGCCGGGGTCTCCCGGGTTAGTCACCTCCCCTACAGCGGTTCTTGCCGAGCCCAATAGGGGCTTGACTGGGTCCACGCCTCCTGGGCCGCCAATGGCAGTGGAGGGTGAAAAAGTGGGTTTGTTACAGGAAAGTGGGGACATGACAGATGTGGTTTACATTAAGGACGCAGCAAAATGTGAGGTATACGTCTGTTTTGAGGGCTCGCTGGGCGCTCACCTGAAGCCGGATGTCAGAGAAACAATAGTGAAGGGTGAGTACATGGAGATATTTTCCCTATTGCCCCTGGAAAAGTTTAATTTGGACAGGGTTAAACCAGACGATAGCAAGAAGTAGGATGAGGAGAAACGGAGATACCGGTTTATCCCACAAATGTTTACCAATTGGCTGCAGGCGTTTGCCATTATGGCAAACTTGATAGGTGGGAAGAACCCTGAGCATTGTTCGGCACTTTTCCGTTACATGGATGCAGTGGGGGAAGCCTACAGAGTCTACAGGGGTTCGGCCTGGCTGCGGTATGACAAACAGTTCAGACAGTGCAGGGCCATCCGTCTGTCCCTAAGATGGGATCACAAGGACATTAGCCTCTGGATGAAGCCGAATCAGTTTTTTCCAGGGGGGGGGGGCGGGGGTTCTACCTAACCAGGACAGCCAGCCACCAAAAAATGGGGTGTCTGCTGGCAGTACAGTGACAGAACCTGCAAGTTCGGGGAAGCATGTCGTTTTAAACACGAGTGCTCTGGCTGCGGGGGATCCCATCCCGGTTCACACTGTTTCAAGAAAAGCAAGGGATGACTTGGTAATTTTAACAACAAAAGGGAGGACGCCGGTGAGGGTGGAAAGAATGATAATTTTTCTAAATAGGTATCCAGATTGGGAAGCCGCTAGGATCTTGAGGGAGGGTTTTTCAGAGGGTTTCCATATCCCTTGCTCTTTATCAGCTGTCCCTCCGATAGCTAAGAATTTGTGATCGGCTTTGCTTCACCCTGGGTTAGTGGGGGAAAAATTGGGTAAGGAGGAGGCATTAGGTCGCGTGCAGGGCCTTTCAGCGATCAGCCTATTGGGGAGTTGGTGATTTCTCCTTTGGGAGTGGTGCCCAAAAAGGAGCCGAACAAGTTTAGGCTTACACACCACCAGTCTTTTCCAAAGGGGGGATCGATCAATGATGCGATCGACCTGTAATCATGCACAGTTTCTTACACTTCCTTCGATGCGGCAGTGGGATGGGTTCGACACTGTGGAAAGGGGGCACTGATGGCAAAAACAGATATTAAATTGGCTTTCCGCTTGCTCGCGGTCCATCCAGACTGCTTTTGGCTGTTGGGGTGCTGTTGGCAAGGGGAATTTTACATTGATCGGTGCTTGCCCATGGGCTGCTCCATTTCATGCACGTTGTTTTAAACATTCAGCTCCTTTTTAGAATGGGTGGCCCATGGGCTGCTCCATTTCATGCACGTTGTTTTAAACATTCAGCTCCTTTTTAGAATGGGTGGTTAGGGACATTTCCGGGCTGAATTCCATAATTCATTACCTGGATGATTTTCTTTGTGTGGGTCTGCGGTCGTCTACCATGTGTGCAGTGTTGTTATCCACACTACAACAAATGGCGGATGCTTTTGGGATCCCATTGGCTGAGGACAAGACAGAGGGCACGACTACAGCTCTTAGCTTCTTGGGTATTGTAATTGACTCAGAAGCTATGGAGTGTCGCTTACCGGAAGGGAAGTTGAGTGCACTGAGGTTGGAGATTCAAGGGATTTTAGGGCTACGGAAGATTCAGGCAAGATTCGGCAACAGAGGCCGCGCGATGTGGGTTTGAACGAGGCGGCTGTAAAACGGATCGGTCGATGGGAATCAGGGAGATTCCGGACATACATCCGACTGCATTTGGTGGTTGAGTAAAGGGGAGAAGACACAGATTGGGGTATGACATGGGGGCATTTTTTGTGTTGCCGAACGGGCATGTATTCAAGATTTCAAGATGGGCGAGTATTGTGTGTAGTGGTATCATGGTTATCCTGTGTTTTTTTTTTTGTTTCAGGTGGAAGCCAGATGCGCCTCGTCTGGATACTGGGCCACTCCTACGTGTTTTGGGGGGCCAGGAGGGCAGACGTTAGGCCTAATGGCAGGCAAATGGGGATTCCCAGGGGGTAGGCGTGTATACGTTGGTTAGGCCGCCCGGGCATGTTGTGGAGTAGGGTTCTGCCAGAGGTGCATCGCTTTGCATGCCTGGACAGGCCTACGGATGTTTTGGTTCTCCACGTTGGGGTAATGACTTGGGGGGCCGTTCCATTGGGGTGCTGATTAAGGACATTAAGTTTGATTTCCTTCAGATGAGCACGACCTTCCCTGACATGTTGATCGTTTGGTCAGGCATTGTAGCCAGGGCGACTTGGTGATTGGCAAGGTCGGTGGATAAACTAAATAAAGCCCGCATAAAGGTTAATAAAATAGTGGGCCATTTCATGGTTGGGAATGGGGGCTTGGTGATCCGCCATAGGGAATTGGAGAGGGATGTTGGGCTGTATCTCAGAGGGGATGGGGTTCACCTGCCAGCGGTGGGCATTGATCTTTGGTCCCTGGGACTGCAGGATGGGATACAGCGGGCTTTTAGAGTGTGGAGGAGGCTCCCAAAGTTAAGGGGTCACCCTTGTTAGTGGTGGTGGTCTTTGATGGTGGCAAGTAACCTATGAGATGAAAGTGTGGGGGACCCATCGGTGGGATGGGCCCATGGTGTATTCAGTTAACATGGGTTAACTGGATGATGGTAATGGTGGCACTGCGGGAATGGGTTTGTCTTTGGACTGGTGTGACACGGCTGGAGGCCTAATACAAAAAGCCCGCAGTGTGGAATTGGAATGGAGTTATGTTGGGAAGTGCTGTCAAAGACCACCGGGGGGAGAAACTGATATTCTGGAATTTTATGTTATGGTTAAAATCTTTATATATATTTACAATATTTTGTGAATAAAAAGGCTGCTATGGCCAGTTATACTCCAGTTCAAGTGTGGTCTTGGTAATAAGTAGATAAGGATAAGTGGGGCGGGTTTTGGAATATGATAATGGTGGTAGTCTTATGAAGGTTGGACATCTTATCTACACTGGTCATGTGCTGAACTGTCAGCACTTCACAGGAGCTCTTAGTGTGTGTCAGCCTGGAGCTAGCATTGATAAGAGGGTGGTTGGCAGATAAGGGGTCTGCAGAAGAGGAGGGTACACTGACAGATGAGATTACACCCTCAGAGGGATGGAAGGAGGCCACGTCCTTTGATATCAGGGCAGGGTTCATGCTGGGATGTGACCCCCCCACAAAAGTGAAGGACTACAGGTCCCAGCATGACCCCCTGTAGCACTGACCCCTTAAGGAGCTGCTGATAATTGATTGGGCCTGCACTCTGCCTCTCAACCCCAGCAAATGGCTCGACCCCCTTGGCACAACTGTAAAGCAATGTTAGTGTAAGGCCAAATGGTAAGAAGAAACATAGTAATATCACACTGTACTGTATATTTACCGTCACCTTGGTATTCGTCACTTCACCAGCTGTAGTAAGAGATAGAGTCTCACACAAGTTGTACATTAACCACGTAAACAGTTTACTGAACTAACTTATTTAACACATTAGACACAGGGGTCATTACAATATAAAGAATGACAGTAATAACAATCAAAGTGTATGCAAAAACCAAAACTCAATGATCATTTTAAGAGCATATGCAGAAAGGCAAAAAGTGAGACTTATGCTCAATATGATAAAGCCCTGATATATACTTTCTCACTCCAACCTCACAGCACACACCAAACCTGTAGAAAAGTATTAAGCATCATGCATCAGTGAAATACAACACATTTGTCCATATAATGTACTCAAGGGCTCCCCCTAGATTTCAGTAAACTACTCAGGTCTGTGAACCCGAAGTTGTGGTGCTGTATAGGAAATGGCAAAGTCTCTTTTCTTCTTCCTCTTCAGCTAGCTTAATTAGATTATACTGCAGTGTTTGTAAATCCAGGTAAGGACATTAGTAGGTAGTAAAGTAATGATAGAACTGATGTGCTGGTAACTGAAAGTTTGTATACAGAACACACTGGTAAGGCTTCTTTAATTAATGTTGCAACTCAATATTACTTTGCAGTGCATGGAAAACAACCCTGAAGTTGTACTGTACACAGTCTATGCCTGAATGAACTACTCATGTGGGACTACAGATCCCAGTGGCAGTCTAGAACTAGTTTAAATAGCAACAGTGCACTGTATTTATCTGAGCAAGTGCCCACTCACCACAACAGGTCTAGATGCTTGCAAGGCTCTTCTCTTGGTGTCTCAGTCCGGTTCAAGCTGGCGCTGTCAAACCGCACCGCTCCTTGTGATGGCTGATGACTGTGATGCAGGAAACCTTTTATAAATCTTGGGTTCTCCAGTCCATCCAGCTGACTGTGCCCTAGAGCTCCTTGGAGGCCAAACGATTCCACTCCGTGCCTTGTAGGCTGCAGTCTGACGGTCACACACAGACCTCACTGCAGGCAGGTCTTGAATGGCATCCCAAGAGGCCGGAAACATGCCACGCCTGTCCCTTTTATATCCTTACCCATGATCACATGCCTGGCGAAGGGGTCCTGCGCGCCTCCGAAATGTTGCACCTTTCTTTGTGATGTGATCTTTTTCATTAAAACTTTTTGGATGAAAATTGACGATCCATGGTGTGCTGGCGAATATGTACGCTTGTTCTGTGTCTTGGGCTTGTGGGTAGGTGAACTGGGCATTGTGGGTAGGTAGTTTGCTGACTGAGTTTTAACATATGAGTCACTTCCACCTTCACTACATCTCCCACAATGCTTTGTTTCATGGCTTAATGAAACGAAACAAAAGTCTTAATAACATTAAATGGAATGCCAAAGGGAGCCAAACTCTTATCTAAAGAACATCATCATTAAATAGTAACTTAGGTGGCAAAAACTCCTGTGCTACACCCCTTATAACTGAAGATGTGATGCCCCCCCAATCAGTGAAGAACCACAAGTCCCAGCATTAGCTTGTGAAATCTATGGGGCCTCACCCTTAATTCTCAGGGGTCCATGCTGGGACCTGTAGTCCTTCAATTTGGGGGGGCGTCACATCCTTAGATATCAGGGGTTCATGCTGGGACTTGTAGTCCTTCACTTTTGGGAGATGTGACCCCCCTCCAAAAGTGAAGGACTACAGGTCCCAGCTGAACCGCTCAGAGCTGAAGATGCAACACCCCCCCTGGCCCCCCGCATGTGAGGAGTCACATCAGCAGCGGGAGGGGCGTTCACTTTCCCGGGGCTCCATTTTGTCAGACTTGTGGCAGGCTATAGGTGGCACACTGCATGAGACGGACCAGAGGGCTCATACTGGTGAAGCCCTATCAATGTTCTGAATGTGGAAAAGCTTTTACACAGAAGTCACTTCTTAGCAGACACCAGAGGGCTCATACTGGAGAGAAGCCATTTCAGTGTTCTGAATGTGGCAAAGCTTTTATATCAAAGTCAGAGCTTATCAGCCACCAGAGGGTTCACACTGGAGAGAAGCCATATCCATGTTCAGAATGTGGAAAAGCTTTTACACAGAAGTCACTCCTTAGCAGACACCAGAGGGTTCATACTGGAGAGAAGCCATTTCAGTGTTCTGAATGTGGCAAAGCTTTTACATCAAAGTCAGAGCTTATCAGCCACCAGAGGGTTCACACTGGAGAGAAGCCATATCCATGTTCAGAATGTGGAAAAGCTTTTACACAGAAGTCACTCCTTAGCAGACACCAGAGGGTTCATACTGAAGAGAAGACATATCAATGTTCTGAATGTGGAAAATCTTTTACAGCAAAGTCAGAGTTTATCAGCCACCAGAGGGTTAACACTGGGGAAAAGCCATATCTGAATGTGACAAAGCTTTTACAATCAAGAAATTGCTTATCATACACCAGATGATTCACACTGAAGAGAAGCCATATCAGTGTTCTGAATGTGATAAAGCTTTTAGATTGAAGTCACATCTTGTCACACACCAGATGATTCACACTGGAGAGAAGCCTTATCAGTGTTCTGAATGTGGCAAAGCTTTTATATCAAAGTCAGAGCTTATCAACAACCAGCGGGTTTTCACTGGACAGAAGCCATATCAGTGTTCTCAATGTGATAAAGCTTTTAGATTGAAGTCACATCTTCTCAAACACCAGAGGATTCACAGCCTTCAGCTCCAGTAGAATGGGGAATGTTAACAGGTAGCAGCTAAGTTGTAATGAAAAAGCTTGTGAATAAGCTCATCAGTTTCATCCCTCACGTCATCCCACAAGTTGGTATGAAAGTAAAAATATATAATGCTAAAATCTGTGAGCAAATAGGAATGGAATGGATAGATGCATTAAGTTTACCTCTTATGTTATACAGGCACACACCTAGAAAGCCTTAGAACATTTTATCTTTTGAGATACCTTTTGGACAACCAATCACTGAATTGTGTTTTCTCCATGATTCTCATCTTTCTCTTGTTTATGGAGCTTTGACTGAACATATATTACATTTTCATCAATCCCTAATCCAGGTGGATTATACCTTGTTTTTTTTAGGACAAATTGGGCTTTCATTTGGTGGTAATTGGTTATGGATATCTCCTGATTTTTTTATTTATTTTTTAAAATCAAAAGAAAACTGGCCCAAAATAGTAAAAAAAAAATCATGTTTTTAAATGTAGCTGTATATTTCTTGTTACTACCATAACCTACCACCAAAGAACAACCCATAATAAATGTTCCTGCTCCTGACGATCGCAGTCATACCACATATGTGTATGTTAGTTGTTGTTTGTAAAAAAAACATCCTGCCTAAAATATAATGACCTTTGACCTTTTTATTATTTTTTAAATTTTTTTATTAATTTTACACACACTTTTTTTCTTTCTCTGCAAATAGAGACAAAGATTCATTGTATCTTTCCTCTCCATTCACAGCGAGAGAGCTACCACAGCGATCAGGTGACCCAGAATTGAAGTTTTCTCAGTCTCTGTGCTGGGAGCGCATTGTGCGGTGCACTCCCAGCACAAAGGGAGATATGCAAATATGCGGCCCCATGGAAAAAAAAAAGCCCAGGGCAGTGGGGCCACATATTTGTGTTACGTCAGCATCAAGGGGTTAAAAAATCAATTTAGCTCTGAAGATTGCATAAAACCCTCCAAACAGCATATATTTTCTGAAAGCAGACACCATAGAGAATAAAATAGCGGTAGTTCCAATTTTTTATGTTACACAATATTAGGGAAAAGGTCTAGGAAACACAATATTTCATTAAAATATACAAAAATGTTAACTTTAGAGGGGAACAAATGCAATAAATTACCCATTTGGTAAAATATAAAAGATGGGGCTGCTCTAGATAAATAGATACCCAACATGTAAATCTTTAAAATAGCGTGAGTCAGTGAAATTGTGACAAACTCCAGTACCCTGTATTTTCCATAGGCCAGGAAGAGCTCTAATGCTAGAACTATTGCCCTCACTCTGGCATGTGCAGTGATATGTAATGTGTATCTCAATCAGCTTTCTAGCACATAGGTGCCCCCAACGCGTGCGTTTATGTAAGTACTTGTATTTATGTGGAGGTGGGGTGGCCTCAAAATTTTGGAGAGGGGGATTTTATGTGCTTGGGTGTAATTTTATATTTTTATCTTTTTTTTTTTAAATGTACTTAACTTTTTATTTTCATCACAAACTCCAGAGATAAAACGATAATTCTCCCACTCTACAAGACTCTGGTCCGGCCGCACCTGGAGTATGCTGTCCAGTTCTGGGCGCCAGTCCTCAAAGAAGGATGTACTGGAAATGGAGCGAGTACAAAGAAGGGCAACAAAGCTAATAAAGGGTCTGGAGGATCTTAGTTATGAGGAAAGGTTGCAAGCACTGAACTTATTCTCTCTGGAGAAGTGACGCTTGAGAGGGGATATGATTTCAATATACAAATACTGTACTGGTGACCCCACAATATATAAATACCGGACTGGTGACTCCACAATAGGGTAAAACTTTTTCGTGGAAGAGAGTTTAACAAGACTCGTGGCCACTCATTAAAATTAGAAGAAAAGAGGTTTAATCTTAAACTACGTAGAGGGTTCTTTACTGTAAGAGCGGTAAGGATGTGGAATTCCCTTCCACAGGCGGTGGTCTCAGCGGGGAGCATTGATAGCTTCAAGAAACTATTAGATAATCACCTGAATGACCGCAACATACAGGGATATGTAATGTAATACTGACACATAATCACACACATAGGTTGGACTTGATAGACTTGTGTCTTTTTTCAACCTCACCTACTATGTAACTATGTAACTATGTAACTATCACACAGGGGACAAAAGTCTCCTACGTGATGATTTTTTTTGTGGCATGTTCTCTTTATTGGGACATCCATCTCCCTCCCCTCTACCCAGCAGCACCCGCCATTCTGATCCTGGGCCCAGAGAAGGACAAACAGAACCCAGGATACATGGCAAGGGGGCACCATTACCGGGGGGGGGGGTTTGGTAGGCATCTGATGGTAAGATTCTGGAAAACAATGAGGATTAGACATGTGCAATTCGTTTTGTTCCAAATTAATTTTTCGTCGAAATTTGACAAATTTGTTAATTCAGAAATATTCAAATTAACGAAAGCCCTTTTAACAAATTTTTCGTAAATTCGAAAATCCAAAATTTCAAAAGAACGAAAATCCGAAAATAAGAACGAGAATCCGAAAATTAGAAAACTCAGAAATGAGGAAATCTGAAATAATAACCAACTAATAAGAACAATTGCTAACTATTAAATTATAGGTATTGTAATTTCCTTTCAAATTTGTCTGTTAGTGAACATAACGAATACAAATTTATCCGAAGTTACGAATTATCCGAAATAACGAATGCTGCATCTAAACGAATGGAACGCAACACATAATAATAATAAATAATAGTAATAAAAATTTTTATTATTATTAATTCATTATGTTCCATTTGTTTAATTGCAACATTCGTTATTTCGGATAATTTGTGACTTTGGATAAATTTGTATTATCGTTACGTTCACTAACAGACAAATTTGAATGGAATTTCCAATAGCTATAATTTAATAGTTAGTTATTATTAGTTAGTTGTTATTTTGGATTTTCATTCTTTCGAATTTTCTCAAAATAACACATTTGGATCTTAACCACTTGAGCCCCGGACCATTATGCTGCCTAAGGACCAGAGGTCTTTTTCCAATTTGGCACTGCGTCGCTTTAACTGCTAATTGCGCGGTTATGCAATGCTGTACCCAAACGAAATTTGCGTCCTTTTCTTCCCACAAATAGAGCTTTCTTTTGATGGTATTTGATCACCTCTGCAATTTTTATTTTTTGCGCTATAAACGGAAAAAGACCGAAAATTTTGAAAAAAAATGATATTTTCTACTTTTTGTTATAAAAAAAATCCAATAAACTCAATTTTAGTCATACATTTAGGCCAAAATGTATTCGGCCACATGTCTTTGGTAAAAAAAATGTCAATAAGCGTATATTTATTGGTTTGCGCAAAAGTTATAGCGTCTACAAACTAGGGTACATTTTCTGGAATTTACACAGCTTTTAGTTTATGACTGCCTATGTCATTTCTTGAGGTGCTAAAATGGCAGGGCAGTACAAACCCCCCCCCAAATGACCCCATTTTGGAAAGTAGACACCCCAAGGAAATTGCTGATAGGCATGTTGAACCAATTGAATATTTATTTTTTTTGTCCCAAGTGATTGAATAATGACAAAAAAAAAAAAAAAATATTTACAAAAAGTTGTCACTAAATGATATATTGCTCACACAGGCCATGGGCCTATGTGGAATTGCACCCCAAAATATATTCAGCTACTTCTCCTGAGTACGGGGATACCACATGTGTGGGACTTTTTGGGAGCCTAGCCGCGTATGGGACCCCGAAAACCAATCACCGCCTTCAGGATTTCTAAGGGTGTAACTTTTTGATTTCACTCTTCACTGCCTATCACAGTTTCGGAGGCCATGGAATGCCCAGGTGGCACAACCCCCCCCCAAATGACCCCATTTTGGAAAGTAGACACCCCAAGCTATTTGCTGAGAGGCATATTGAGTCCATGGAATATTTTATATTTTGACACAAGTTGCGGGAAAGTGACACTTTTTTTTTTTTTTTTTTTTTTTTTTTGCACAAAGTTGTCACTAAATGATATATTGCTCACACAGGCCATGGGCCTATGTGGAATTGCACCCCAAAATACATTTAGCTGCTTCTCCTGAGTATAGGGATACCACATGTGTGGGACTTTTTGGGAGCCTAGCCGCGTACGGGGCCCCGAAAACCAATCACTGCCTTCAGCGTTTTTAAGGGCGTGAATTTTTGATTTTACTCTTCACTGCCTAACACCGTTTCGGAGGCCATGGAATGCCCAGGTGGCACAAAACCCCCCCAAATGACCCCATTTTGGAAAGTAGACACCCCAAGCTATTTGCTGAGAGGCATGGTGAGTATTTTGCAGCTCTCATTTGTTTTTGAAAATGAAGAAAGACAAGAAAAAACTTTTTTTTTTTTTCTTTTTTCAAATTTCAAAACTTTGTGACAAAAAGCGAGGTCTGCAAAATACTCACTATACCTCTCAGCAAATAGCTTGGGGTGTCTACTTTCCAAAATGGGGTCATTTGGGGGGGTTTTGTGCCACCTGGGCATTCCATGGCCTCCGAAACTGTGATAGGCAGTGAAGAGTGAAATCAAAAATTCACGCCCCTTAGAAAGCCTGAAGGCGGTGCTTGGTTTTCGGGGTCCCGTACACGGCTAGGCTCCCAAAAAGTCTCACACATGTGGTATCCCCGTACTCAGGAGAAGCAGCAGAATGTATTTTGGGGTGTAATTTCACATATTCCCATGGCATGTTTGAGCAATATATCATTTAGTGACAACTTTGTGCAAAAAAAAAAAAAAAAAAAAAAATTTGTCTCTTTCCCGCAACTTGTGTCGCAATATAAAATATTCCATGGACTCGACATGCCTCTCAGCAAATAGCTTGGGGTGTCTACTTTCCAAAATGGGGTCATTTGGGGGGGTTTTGAACTGTCCTGGCATTTTATGCACAACATTTAGAAGCTTATGTCACACATCACCCACTCTTCTAACCACTTGAAGACAAAGCCCTTTCTGACACTTATTTTTTACATGAAAAAGTTTTTTTTTTTTTGCAAGAAAATTACTTTGAACCCCCAAACATTATATATTTTTTTTAAAGCAAATGCCCTACAGATTAAAATGGTGGGTGTTTCATTTTTTTTTTTCACACAGTATTTGCGCAGCAATTTTTCAAACGCATTTTTTGGGGAAAAAACACACTTTTTTAAATTTTAATGCACTAAAACACACTATATTGCCCAAATGTTTGATGAAATAAAAAAGATGATCTTAGACCGAGTACATGGATACCAAACATGACATGCTTTACAATTGCGCACAAACGTGCAGTGGCAACAAAATAAATACATTTTTAAAAGCCTTTAAAAGCCTTTACAGGTTACCACTTTAGATTTACAGAGGAGGTCTACTGCAAAAATTACTGCCCTCGATCTGACCTTCGCGGCGATACCTCACATGCATGGTGCAATTGCTGTTTACGTTTGACGACAGACCGCCGCTTGCGTTCACCTTAGCGCAAGAGCAGGGGGCGACAGGGGTGCTTTTTTTTTTTTTTTTTTTTTTCTTTATTATTTTTTTGCTTTTTTATCTTATTTTTAAACTGTTCCTTTCATTTTTTTTTTTTTTAAATCATTTTTATTGTTATCTCGGGGAATGTAAATATCCCCTATGATAGCAATAGGTAGTGACAGGTACTCTTTTTTGAAAAAATTGGGGTCTATTAGACCCTAGATCTCTCCTCTGCCCTCAAAGCATCTGACCACACCAAGATCGGTGTGATAAAATGCTTCCCCAATTTCCCAATGGCGCTATTTACATCCGGCGAAATCTAAGTCATAAAATGCTCGTAGCTTCCGGTTTCTTAGGCCATAGAGATGTTTGGAGCCACTCTTGTCTCTGATCAGCTCTATGGTCAGCTGGCTGAATCACCGGCTGCATTCTCAGGTTCCCTGTTGAGACAGGAGAGCCAGAGAAAAACACGGAAGACGGTGGGGGGGGGGGCATTCCCTCCCACGGCTTGTAAAGGCAGTCTAGAGGCTAATTAGCCGCTAGGATTGCTTTTACATGAAAGCCGACCGCTGGCTGAAAAGAATGATACCAAGATGATACCTAAACCTGCAGGCATCATTCTGGTATAACCACTCAAAGTTGTGAATGGCGTACCTGAAGACAAAAAAATGGTTAACAATAAAGCACAGTAAACAGTAAAGTATAAATAATTACATACCTGAAAAACAAACATGATAAAACATAATAACAATAACAATAACAATAACAATAAAACACTGCAGAATAGAATACAGTAAAAAAAGAGCAGAACAATAGAGAGAGAGAATAGAGAGAGAGAACAATAAAACGACAACTATTTTTTTTTATTTTATATATATATATTTTTTTTTTTACACTTTTTTTGTAACTAACTTTTATAACTGTAACCGGTTCCAGGTTCGGGTCTCTCAAAATGCGATGTCATCTGGAGAGACCCTGTGAAAGTGTGCCTAGTCTGTGCAATGCTGTACTCTACGCTAATACTCAACTAGTGTATGGTAGCGTTCAAAACATTCACCAATGCAAAGACCAGGATTGTCAGGACAGGAGGGACAATAATAGCGGGTGTCACGCCTATATCCGCGTTTGCTGCAGACACAACATCTTTTTGGGGGGGTTCGTTGGGTAGGGGTACTCGGGAGCACATAAAAATGCCTCTCATGCAGCCGACTGCATTTGGTTGGGGATGTGAATGGGGGAAGTACGGGCGCTGCAGAAGTGGTGGGTTCCCAATTAGGATTGGCGAATGCAGCAGGAAGGGCACTATGGGCAGGACGGGCCTGTGTTTGTCTTCTTGGTGGCAGCGGGACACTACTTGTGCTTGCCACCTCACCAGCTTGAACTGCACTTATGGGACTCGCCACGTCACCAAGTGTTACTGCAGCGCTGGTTTGACTACGACCGGGGTATACTAGGCCGCTGGTGCTTGCCAGTTCAATAAAAAGCTTCCAAAAAAACTGTTAGCGATCGCAGGGATCAGGCCTGACTCTGCGAACGCTGCAGTTATGCGTTTAGTGTTTTGTAAGTGTCAGTGATCGATCGATACTGCACTTGGGTGGGCTGGACTGGGCCGGGCGGAGGGGCAAAACGCAGGTGCTAGCAGGTATCTGGGTTGATCCCGCTAACACTGCGTTTTTGGGAACCCTAAACTGCTGGGGACGCTAGTATAGATCTGATCGGATCAGATATTGATCCGTTCAGATACTATACCACTAAAGGAGGCGTATGCTGCGTGCGTGGGTGTTAGCGGTACTGGCGCTAACCTGACGCTGCCTGGGGCCGGTGCTTGCTAGTTCACCAAAATGCTACCAAAAAAACTGTTAGCGATCGCAGGGATCAGGCCTGACTCTGCGAACGCTGCAGTTATGCGTTTAGTGCCTTGTAAGTGTCAGTGATCGATCGATACTGCACTTGGGTGGGCTGGGCTGGGCCGGGCGGAGGGGCACAACGCAGGTGCTAGCAGGTATCTGGGCTGATCCCGCTAACACTGCGTTTTTGGGAACCCTAAACTGCTGGGGACGCTAGTATAGATCTGATCGGATCAGATATTGATCCGATCAGATACTATACCACTAAGGGAGGTGTACGGTGCGTGCGTGGGTGTTAGCGGTACTGGCGCTAACCTGACGCTGCCTGGTGCTTGCTTGCCAGTTCACCAAAATGCTACCAAAAAAACTGTTAGCGATCGCAGGGATCAGGCCTGACTCTGCGAACGCTGCAGTTATGCGTTT
Organism: Aquarana catesbeiana; assembly: GCF_042186555.1. Lineage (NCBI taxonomy): Eukaryota > Metazoa > Chordata > Amphibia > Anura > Ranidae > Aquarana > Aquarana catesbeiana. Next base: position 7,023,273 of record NC_133325.1, read on the forward strand.
AGTGTTTTGTAAGTGACAGTGATCGATCGATACTGCACTTGGGTGGGCTGGGCGGAGGGGCAAAACGCAGGTGCTAGCGGGTATCTGGGCTGATCCCGCTAACACTGTGTTTTTGGGAACCCTAAACTGCTGGGGACGCTAGTATAGATCTGATCAGATCAGATATTGATCCGATCAGATACTATACCACTAAGGGAGGCGCATGCTGCGTGCGTGGGTGTTAGCGGTACTGGCGCTAATCTGATGCTGCCTGGGGCGACGCATATCACCGCCGGGCGATCAGGGGGCTAAACCTTTATTCGGTAATAAACGGCGGGTGCCCTGACACTATAAAAAATAAACGAACTAACCTGCGTCACCCGTAACGGTTATACGGTGATCAGTGGTGAAAGAGTTAACTAGGGGGCAATCAAGGGGTTAAAACATTTATTAGATAGTATATGGGGGTCCCTGTCACTATAAAACGCTGACGGCGAACCTAAATATTTACCTCACTAACTAGCGTCACCAGCGACACTAATACAGCGATCAGAAAAATGATCGCTTAGCGACACTGGTGACAGGGGGTGATCAAGGGGTTAAAACTTTATTAGGGGGGGTTAGGGGGGTACCCTAGACCTAAAGGGGGGTAATACTAACTGTCCCAACACTGTAACTGTCACAAACTGACACCAATGCAGTAATCAGAAAAAAAAAAAAAAAAAAAAAAAACCTGCTGGTGTCAGCTTGTGACAGGGGGGGGGATGATTGGGGGGGGATCGGGGGGCGATCGGGGGGGGGATCGGGGTGTTTTGTGTGCCTGGCATGTTCTACTGTGTGTGTAGTGTGTTGTGCACTCACATTGATGTCTTCTCCCCTCGGCGCTGGAACGGAAACTACCGAGCCGAGGGGAGATGACATCATTTCCTTTGCTGCTGTTTAGCATACAGCAGCAAAGGAGTGTTCCCATTGGCCGGCGGCGATCGCGAGGGGGGGGCCACGAACGGATGGCCTCCCCCTCATCTCGGATCGCCGGGGAACAGAACGGGACCACTTCGGGCACCGGGGGGGGGTCCAATCGGACCCCCCACCCGCTAGAGGCAAATCACGTACATGTACGTGATTTTGCCTGCCCGTGCCGCCTTGCCGACGTAAATCGGCATTAGGCGGTCCTTAAGTGGATAATGAATGACCTGAAAAACAAAAAACAAATGAAATGAAAACAATGAAAACAAACACATTTTTTGGCAGTGCCCATGTCTAATGAGGATTACCAATGTCATGAGGAAACACCCCAACACAGCACAGAATTTTCGATTGTGTGTGTACACAAGTCCATCGCACAAAAGTTCACGCATGCTCGGAATCAAGCAGAAGGAGCCGCGCTGGCTATTGAACTTCCTTTTTCTTGGCTCGTCGTACGTCTTGTACGTCACCACCTTCCCACATTCGTGATTGTTGGCCAACATTTGTGTGACCGTGTGTATGCAAGACAAGTTTGAGCCAACAACCTTCGAACAAAAATCCACAGTTTTGTTGATGGAAAGTCAGATCGGGGGCATTAGGCACAGCCCTGGTGAACAGGCCCCCCAAAAAAAAACATTTTTTGTAAACTTTTTTATGCTTTTTTTAGAGGGAGAGAGCAGGCTGATTAAGAAACAATGATTGTCTGTTTCCCAGGATTGATGCCTGAAAATCTGTACAGTGTATGGTAAACCTTTCTTAGATGGGGTGCAATGTCTGAGGGTGCAACCGGAATAAAAAAAAATAATCGTTTTTAAGAGACTGGAAAATGTGACTTTCTCCCTTTCCCCAATATCATTTTTGTGATTTATTGCCAAAAACTGAACTGTATATTACAGGTGAGATCCAACTAATGCTTTGTATAGGAGTAACATTATCTCTCTCACCTTCCTATGAAGCCTATGTGCAGAAGCTTCAATTTCAGAGCAATGAGCCGCCATATTGGCTGGCTGGAAACAACAAAATTAGAGTCTTAATTCAGAAATTGAAGAGGCATATTTTTTTTCCAGTTTAGCAACACAGCTTTTTTTTCTCTCTTGCTCTGCAAGGACAGAGAAAGATATAATGTATCCTTCTCATCCATTCACAGAGGCAGAAAACACAGGGGCGGGCTTCACAGATCACTTTGATAGCCAATCAGAGGCTATCACTCAGATCAGGTGACCTGGAATCTCGAGTTTTGGGTCCAGATCATTAGAACGGGGCTCGGGGCACATGGTGAGACCCTGGTCTCTGTGTTGGGAGTGTGCCATGTGATGAGCTCCCAGTACAAAGGGAGGAATGCAGATATGCAGCCCCATGGCAAAAAGCCCAGCGCAGGGGGGGCGCATATTTGTGTGACATTGGTGGTTAAATAGGGTTACATTTTTGAAATAGTGAGAAGTCATATTTCAGCCATTAATATTCAATTGTGCTGATATTATGTCAGATACATCATTTATAAACTCTTCAGATCAGCTGCACACTATAATAAGACCCTTGGTGTTTATTTACTAAAGCTGGAGAGTGAAAAATCAGTCCTGCGGAGAAACCAATCGGCTTCTAACCTCAGCTTGTTCAATTAAGCCTTGGCAAAATAAAACCTGGAAGCTGATTGGTTTCTATACAGAAGTGAGACTGATTTTGCACTCTCCAGCTTTAGTAAATAAACCCCATTGTCTCTTGGCCTGTTTTACAGTTTTCTATAGTTCACATAGATGGAAAAGGACCTGGGGGGTCCTAGTAGATGATAGGCTCAGCAATGGCATGCAAAGCCAAGCTGCTGCTAACTAGGGGTGAGCTTCGAATTCGAGTCAAACTCATGTCAGACTGGAACTTTGGCTGTTCGCCCGTTCGCCAAACAGCGAACAATTTGGGGTGTTTGCGGCAAATTCGAAAGCTGCGGAACACCCTTTAAAAGTCTATGCAAGAAACCAAAATTGCTAATTTTAAAGGCTTATATGCATGCTATTGTCATAAAAAGTGTTTGGGGAGCTGGGTCCTGCCCCAGGGGACATGGATCAATGCAAAAAAAGTTTTAAAAACAGGCGTTTTTTCAGGAGCAGTGATTTTAATAATGCTTAAAGTAAAAAAAAAAAGTTAAATATTCCTTAAAATATCGTACCTGGGGGGTGTCACTGTCTATAGTATGCCTGTAAAGGGGCACATGTTTCCCGTGTTTAGAACAGTCTGACAGCAAAATGATATTTCAAAGGAAAAAAAGTCATTTAAAACTACTCGCGGCTATTAATGAATTGCCGGTCCGACAATATACATAAAAGTTCATTGATAAAAACAGCATGGGATTTCCCCACAGGGGAACCCCGAACCAAAATTAAAAAAAAAAAATGACGTGGGGGGTCCCCCTAAATTCCATACCAGGCCCTTCAGGTCTGGTATGGATATTAAGGGGAACCCCGGCCAAAATATTTTAAAAAATGGCGTGGGGTCCCCTCAAAATCTATACCAGACCCTTTAGGTCTGGTATGGATTATAAGGGGAACCCCGTGCCAAAATTTATTAAAAAATGGCGTGGAGTCCCCCCAAAAATCCATACCAGACCCTTATCCGAGCACGCAACCTGGCAGGCCTCAGGAAAAGAGGGGGGACAAGAGAGCGCCCCCCCCTCCAGAACCGTACCAGGCCACATGCCCTCAACATTGGGAGGGTGCTTTGGGGTAGCCCCCAAAACACCTTGTCCCTACGTTGAGGGGGACAAGGGCCTCATCCCCACAACCCTTGCCCGGTGGTTGTGGGGGTCTGCGGGCGGGGGGCTTATCGGAATCTGGAAGCCCCCTTTAATAAGGGGACCCCCAGATCCCGGCCCTCCCCCTGTGTGAAATGGTAAGGGGGTACAAAATTACCCCTACCATTTCACAAAAAAACTGTCAAAAATGTTAAAAATGACAAGAGACAGTTTTTGACAATTCCTTTATTTAAATGCTTCTTCTTTCTTCTTTTTTCAATCTTCTATCTTCCTTCGGTTTCTTCCTCCATCTTCTTCTTCTTCTTCTTCTTCTGGTTCTTCTGGTTCTTCTTTCGGTGTTCTCGTCCTGCATCTTCATCCACGGCGTCTTCTTCCCTTCTTCTCCACGGGCCGCTCCACATCCATGATGGCATGGAGGGAGGCTCCCGCTGTGTTTTTTTGCATTGATCCATGTCCCCTGGGGCAGGACCCGGGTCCCCAAACACTTTTTATGACAATAACTTGCATATAAGCCTTTAAAATTAGCACTTTTGATTATTCATGTTCGTGTCCCATAGACTTTAACGGTGTTCGCGTGTTCGAACAAATTTTTTGCCTGTTCGCAAGTTCTGGTGCGAACCGAACAGGAGGGTGTTCGGCTCATCCCTACTTGGTAGATATGTGGCTTCTATAATGTCTGTCAACAAAGCTGGATTTGCAAAAGCTAGATCTATCTGAGATGAAGTTTTATAGGAGGTGGAAGAATATGATCTTTTTGTTGGTCTATCTAAATTTGGGGATATAATAGAATTAAAATCTCCCGTAAAAGGTAACTTTCTGGACAGTGCTAATATTGCATTTAGTAATGGAAAAAAGAAAACCCGACGCTCCAGGTGAGATAAGGAAGCCTAATGATCCAGCAGGTGCTCACCTCGGCTCGCCTCCGCACACAATGAAATTAGAAGAAATGGCCGCATACCACTGTGGATCAAAATCCTCTTTATTTGGACATCCCAAAAATGACAGGCATCAGAATGCTGGGTGGACGCGTTTTGCACACTTCACATGCGCTTAGTTGTTACTATGGTAGTGACTAAGCACATGTGAAGTGTACGAAACGCGTCTACCCAGCATTCTGATGCCTGTCATTTTTGAGATGTCCATATAAAGAGGATTTTGATCTACAGTGGTGTGCGGCCATTTCTTCTCATTTCATTGCATTTAGTATATCAGAAGAAAAAGGAAGGGGAATATAAATTGCTGCTATAACATACTTTATCTATGATAACATATTTACCCTGTGAATCGGTATATATGTTCTCAATTACACCTGGAAAAGATTTGTTAATTAAAACTGACACCCCCCCTAGCATATGAGGAGTAAGTGGTGTGATAAGTTTTTTAGATCCAGGTTTATTTTAATGTCATTAATTTCCCTCCCATCAAATGTGTCTCCCGCAGTAATATCATATGTGGGCTATCATTTTTTTAAATACTGAAACATCAATGCCCATTTAAACTTAGAATTCAGCCCTCGAACATTCCATGATAAGTTAGGAAAAGGAATCATTCTTGCTTGACATCATGCCAAATCAATACATTTCAAAAACAACTCCAGGCTGAACCCCATAGAAACTCCAGGCTGAACCCCATAGAAGGCTGAACCCAATAGAAACTCCAGGCTGAACCCCATAGAAGGCTGAACCCCATAGAAAATCCAGGCTGAACCCCATAGAAGGCTGAACCCCATAGAAAATCCAGGCTGAACCCCATAGAAGGCTGAACCCCATAGAAACTCCAGAGTATATCAATAGGTCTACCAACCCACACCATTTCCCTTCCTTACATCCCCAAATGACAAAAAAAACTTACCCCCCCAACAAAACATTTACCCTGTCCTTTTTTCTCCCCTCCCTGAAAAACAAATATACCAAAACAGGGAAGTAGAAGGGACCTATACCCTAATAATTAACCAACTGACTATAGCTACTTCTATACCCAGTACTGTAAAAAAAGAAAGAAAGAGAAAATATCCGCGCCTTTCAATCAGCGTGTCTAAGAACGCTCACTTTCCAACGGAGACACTTTCTCCTCTCTCTCCCTTCACTCTTACAAAATTCTACAAAACAAACAATAAAGAAAAATCTCTCACCCCAACCTTAACCTGTGAGTCAGGCTCTCAAAAAAAGAAAAAAGAAAAAAAAAAAAAAAACAGGAGAAGAAACAAAAAATCATAAAGGCAAGGAAGTGGAGTCTAATCCTGGGACCTGATATTTATAAATTTCTTCTTCTTCAAAAAAAAGAAGGAATCTATAAATGAAACCTCCTACACCTATATACAGTAACATACTATATGTAGTGCATATTATATAGTGAAAAAAAAAACAAAAAACAATTGCCTTTCCTTTGTGCTTATTTCTGTACATAATTATTCCTTTATTTTCGTGTTTTAAAGAGTTAAATATTACTTAACATTACAAAGTGTCAATTTATAGTCTCTGACAAAAAAAAAAAAAACAACCCCCCCCCCCAAAAAAAAACAAAACACATCCAATAAAAATGTGTTTCCCCAATCTGCCATGGACCCTCCAACAAAGGTGTATAATGCTAAACAACATATACCATATAATGCATAACGAAAACAACAAAAAAACTTTCACTTATGACCCTATTCATGTATGTTCTTCTATTCCTGCTCCTTGAGTAAAAAAAAAATGTCCATATATTTTCTATCGAGTATCCAGCCCTTCTGATGCAGAATTTAGCATTTTCATATTGCAAATTTGTCTTCACCCGGGCTGTTGTTAAAATTAAGGATGAACCGAACACCCCCCCCCCCCCCGGTTCGTTTCGCACCAGAACATGCAAACAGGCAAAAAATTTGTACGAACACCGGTAAAGTCTATAGGACACGAACATGAAAATTCAAAAGTGCTCATTTTAAAGGTTAATATGCAAGTTATTGTAATAAAAAGTGTTTGGGGACCCGGGTCCTGCCCCAGGGGACATGGATCAATGCAAATTTTTTTTGAAAAAAACTAACGTTTTTTTGGGAGCAGTGATTTTAATAACGCTTAAAGCGAAACTATAACAATAAAATATTCCTTTAAATATCATGCCTGGGGGGTGTTTATAGTATGCCTGTAAAGTGGCTTCCCCATGGCGTCAGAGGGGGGTGGGGTCTTCCGTTTACGTCACCGGGTGGATCCGCCCTCAGCTTTATAACAGCTGTCACTAAGAAGAAGCGTCACTTGGCGGGAGCCTCCCATGGAGGTGGAACTTTTGCGGCTTTTTTTTTTTACCTTTTTCGGTCCGCCAGGCAGCGTGGATTTACATCACTGGATATTTTTTTTTTAATAAACGACTTGTCCCAAGCTGTCTCTTGTCTTTTTTACCATTTTTGACACTTTTTTTGTGAATTGGTAGGGGTACAATGTACCCCGTTACCAATTCACATAGGGGGGGCCGAATCTGGGGGTCACCTTGTTAAAGGGGGCTTCCAGATTCTGATAATTCCCCCCACAGACCCCCACAACCACCGGGCAAGGGTTGTGGGGATGATGCCCTTGTCCCCATCAACATTGGGACAAGGTGCTTTGGGGTCAGACCCCAAAGCACGGTCAATGATGTTCCACGGCTTTCGAATTTCCCGTGAACACCTCATAATGTTCGATGTTTGCCGAACGGCCAAACAACCAACGTTCAGCCCGAACTTACGCTTGGGCTGAACCATTCGCCCATCCCTAGTTAAAATATGGTCTCGGTCCCTATAGTTCAACAAGCAGAGAAGGAAGGAACGTTTATTAGCAGCTTTTCTGTAAGCTCCACTGGTTTAACCCCCTCTGCTCGTTCTGGAAAGCCGATGATACAGATGTTGTTTCTCCTCAATCTACTTTCTGTATCCATGGCTCTTTCCTGCAATGCACTGGTTTGTTTGTTGGTTTAACTGCTGATGAGGAGGGAGAGGAACACAGAATATCTGTTTGTGCTCTGGTCGAGCGTGACTTGCTTGGGGCCATCCAGGCCATCCAGTGGAAGCACTACATTTTGTCAGTCCGTCACCAGCCATTTCTGATGGCTGGTGATGGACTGCCCTGTGCTTTCCTGTCCACACTCCTGTGTTTCTGTCCTTATCTCCATCTCCTCTCTCAGCTTTCTGGAGCCCTCAGGCTGTTCCAGGGACTTGCAACTCCAATCTACGCATCCATTTGAAAGTGCACACTGTGGGAGAAGTTTGCTAGGACTCCCAGCTTCAACCGCTCGGCTCCTTCATCTCCTAATCACCACTTGGAGGGGGTCAGCTGGCTGGAACCCTCACGAGATCCTCAAACTGACTCACAGCATCCTCGCACTCTCACATCCTGTCACCTCTCCCACACAACATTAATTAAGCAGAGTCCTACTATCCCCAACATAAACTCCAGGAAATAGGTGGTGGCAAAAGACTGGCTCCTGCTTTTCCTTGTCCACATTTCTCCTCTAAGGCTGACCATACATGGAGCAAGTTTCTTTCCTGCAACAACAGGCAGTGTTGATGTGGGAATACCTCCTGCTGGGCCATTGTCTTCTCCCAGAAGGGGGGCGGTGGAGGGGGGGAGCCATCCCTGCTTGGAGAAGACAGTGATTAGCTGCTATTGCAGCCACTTGTGATAATCCTAAGCAAAACTGGCAGGCTAGTTGTACCCAAGTTGATCGATCGTTCAACTTGGAACATTTAGCCTGCCCATTAATGGTTCAAATCTCAGGCAGTTATGCTGAACCAGCCGAGATTCAAACTGTGTATGTCCGGCCTAAGTGAAAGTAAACTGATACTCAGATCCCCCTCTTGAGACTAACACATCAGCTTTGAATAATTTTTATTACCACTATGGAAGCCATAACCTGATATTCTAAGAATAAGTAGACTTGGATCTCTAAACCTATTATTTGCTTTCAAGCAGAAAGGATGGAGGCTTATATGGTGGAGTAAGCTGGTTTTTGGTGTATTCCATAGAGATTTGGCTTTTAGGAAGTATCAAAAGATGGATGATGCAGGGCTTCTCACTGACTTTGCCTATATAAGAGACAAATGTGTTTTCCAGGTCATCTCTTGGAATTCTTGTGGATTTCTGGAAGACAGCTAAATATCTAAAGTTCCTGAACAGACTTTAATAAGGGTTGTGCAGGAGAGGAAAGTATTTACATGTAGGACAGAATTATATTTTATTGGCAGAGTCACTCTAACAAATACATTGCTTAGGCATACAGTCCACCTAAAGATCAAGAGTAGTGTGAAGCGAATTGGCCTGGCATCAATTTGAAGGGTGATTTGTGCACCAAGCCTGAAACCCACAAAGCTTGAACATAGCTCCTGAATAGGGATGAGCTGAACACCCCCCGGTTCGGTTCGCACCAGAACCTGCGAACGGACCGAAAATTTGCACGAACGTTAGAATCCCATTGACGTCTATGGGACTCAAACGTTTGAAATCAAAAGTGCTCATTTTAAAGGCTAATTTGCATGTTATTGTCCTAAAAAAGGTTTGGGGACCCGAGTCCTGCCCCAGGGGACATGTATCAATGCAAAAAAAACTTTTAAAAACGGCCGTTTTTTCGGGAGCAGTGATTTTACTGATGCTTAAAGTAAAAAAAAAAAAGTGAAATATTCCTTTAAATATCATACCTGGGGGGTGTCTATAGTATGCCTGTAAAGTGGCGCGTGTTTCCCGTGCTTAGAACAGTCCCTGCACAAAAAGTCATTTAAAACTGCTTGCGGCTTTAATGCAATGTCGGGTCCTGGCAATATGGATGAAAATCAGTGAGACAAATGGCATGGGTACCCCCCAGTCCATTACCAGGCCCTTTGGGTCTTGTATGGATATTAAGGGGAACCCCGCACCCAAATTAAAATAAGGAAAGGGGTGGGGCCACCAGGCCCTATATACTCTGGACAGCAGTATACAGGCGGTGCAAATAAGACAGGGACTGTAGGTTTGTTGTTAAGTAGAATCTGTTTGTCATTTTGAATGGGTTCATTTTTAACGTGTTTAGCTCCAGCCAAAAAATTTTAAGCTTTTTGGAAAACATAGGGAAGGGTTATCACCCCTGTGACATTTGTTTTGCTGTCTGTCCTCCTCTTCAGAAGATTTCACCTCATTTTTTGTCCCAATGACAAATGTTTTTTGAAAATTTGTTTTTTTTTGTGGAACAAGGATTGGAAAGCATCAGTGGAAAAGAGAAATGTTTTTCCCATATTAACTCTTACAGGAGAGAATTTCCCTTCCTAGGGGTAGATTTCATCTCACTTCCTGTTGTCTCCTTCCGTTTGCAAGTAGATGTTTGAAAGTAGGGGCCTGCCCTATATACTCAGCAGAAATTTGGGCCTTAGGTGTTGTTGTGGCCACAACACTGTAAGCCCTCACAGGGCCCTGCTGTAAAATATTAGATCAAGAATTGTAATTACATGCCCCCGTTGAACAAGGGCAGAAAAATTGGGCCTTTGGTGGTGGTGGTGGTGCTGGTGCCACAACACTGTAAGTCCTCACTCGCTCTTGGTGGGCGCAGAAATGGGCCCTGCTGTGAAATATTAGATCAAGAATTGTAATTACATGCCCCTGTTGAACAGGGGCTGAAAAATTAGGTCTTAGGCACTGGTGCTGGTGCCACAACACTGCAACCCCTCACAGATACTATAGTTGGAACGCAGAAACGAGCCCTGCTGCAAATTATTGCATCAACAATTGTGATTACACGCCCCTGTTAAACAGGGGCTGAAAAATTGGGCCTTAGGCACTGGTGGTGGCGCCCAGAACCAAAAATGTTCTTACAAGCTATCAGCGTGATCATTGAGGAGGAAGAGGATAATTACTCAGGATAGTCACTCAGCATCAGCATAGGCAGTCTTTGAAGGGATCTGAGATTTCAAAAAAAAAATATTCGGTTACATCAGCATCAGGTGCTTGGTAGCTGGTGGTGATCCAAGATTGATTAATTTTTATGAAGGTCAGTCGATCGACCGAGTCGGTGGACAGACGCACCCTGTGATCGGTTACAAAGCCTCCAGCAGCACTGAATGTGCGTTCAGAAAGAACGCTGGATGCACGACAGGCCAGTAGCTCAATTGCATACTGTGTAAGCTCTGGCCAGTGATCCATCCTCAAGACCCAGTAACCCAGAGGATTTTCGGTGGAAAACGCATTGCACAGACCTTTCTTCAAGGCCTCCCAAAGATGTTTCATCCTCTGCTCCCTCTGCGATGGCAAGATAAGGTCCGCAACCTTACCCTTGTAACGTGGATCAAGGAGGGTTGCCAGCCAGTATTGGTCCTTCTCCTTAATACCACGAATACGAGGATCCTTACGCAGGCTTTGCAGGATCAGGGAGGCCATGCAGCATAGGTTTGCTGAGGCATTCGGTCCGCAGTCCTCTGGGTCACTAAGGACGACATGGTCCGCAGCCACCTCCTCCCAGCCACGTACAAGTCCATGTGTTTCTTGGGACTGATCCCTTAAAGACTGCTGCTGATGCTGAGTGCCAGGCTCCACCTCCATACTGACACAATCTTCCTCCTCCTCCTCCTCTTCCTGTGTGATCGGCGGGCATGCAGGAACACTGTCTGGATAAAGAGGGCCTTGAGAGCTAAGGAAGTCCTCCTCTTCCTGCCTCTGTTCTGACTCAAGTGACCTGTCCATTATTCCATGCAGCGTGTGCTCCAACAGGTGGACAAGGGGGACAGTGTCACTGATGCATGCACTGTCACCGCTCACCATCCTCGTGGCCTCCTCAAATGGTGACAGGACAGTGCATGCATCCCTGATAAATGGCCCACTGTCATGGGGAAAAAAAAACAATCTCCCCTGACCCTGTCCTGGTGCCATAGTCGCACAGGTACTCATTGATGGCCCTCTGCTGTGTGTGCAGCCGCTGCAGTATGGCCAACGTTGAGTTCCACCTGGTGGGCATGTCACAGATTAGGCGGTTCTTGGGCAGGTTAAACTCCTTTTGCAGGTCCACCAGCCGAGCACTGGCATTATATGACCGGCGGAAATGCACACAGACTTTCCTGGCCTGCCTCAGGACATAATGTAAGCCCGGGCACCTGCCCAAGAACCGCTGCACCACCAAGTTAAGGACGTGAGCCAAACAGGGCACATGGGTCATTTGTCCCTGTCGGAGGGAAGAGAGGAGGTTGGTGCCATTGTCGCAAACCACCATTCCTTCCTTAAGTTGGCATGGCGTCAACCACCTCTGAACCTGCCCCTGCAGAGCTGACAGAACCTCTGCCCCAGTGTGGCTCCTGTCCCCCAAGCACACCAGCTCAAGCACCGCATGGCATCTTTTGGCCTGCATACTTGCGTAGCCCCTTGAACGCCTACAGAGCACCGCTGGTTCCGAGGACAAAGCACAGGAAGAGGCCATGGAGGAAGAAGAAGAGGAGGGGGTGGAGAAGAGAGGTGTGCCACAATCATTAGTAGTTTCATTTTGGAGGCGTGGTGGCGGAACAACCTCCAACACTACTGCACCTTGTCCTGCATCCTTCCCAGCTGCCAGCAGAGTCACCCAATGCGCCGTGAAACTTAGGTAATGTCCCTGTCCATGCCTGCTGGACCATGAGTCAGCGGTAATATGCACCTTACCACTGACCGCCCTGTCCAGCGAGGCATGGACATTGCCTTCCACATGCCGGTAGAGAGCCGGAATTGCCTTCCGTGAGAAAAAGTGGCGTTTGGGTACCTGCCACTGAGGAACCGCACATTCCACAAACTCACGGAAGAGGGCAGAGTCTACCAACTGAAAAGGCAGCAGTTGAAGTGCTAGCAATTTTGCCAAGCTAGCATTCAACCGCTGGGCATGTGGATGGCTGGGAGAAAACTTCTTTCAGCAGTGCAGCAGCTGGGGCAGGGAAATTTGCCTGGTACAATCTGACGTCGGTGTACCGAAAGCAGATTGCCCACAAGTACTTGGCTGTGACACACCTAATTCTACACCTTCATTCCTCTCAGTGCAGGTCTCAGAGAGGACTGAAGTTATAGTGGGGTTGGAGATCTCAGCTGATGAGGAGCAAGGAGAGGTCCTCTTTGTTCTTTGGTGTGGGTCTTTTAGATACGCTTGCCAACGAACTGCATTGCAGGTCAACATATGTCTGGTCAAGCATGTGGTACCCAAGCGGGAGATGTTTTGGCCACGCGAGATACGCTTGAGACATATGTTGCAAATAGCAGCGATGCAATCTGATGCACTCGTCTCAAAAAAGGCCCACACCAAAGAACTTTTTGAATAACGTGCAGAGACTGCAGCGCCCTGCACATGTGGAGCTTTGGGGTGTGATGCAGTCAATGTGCTGCCCTTAGGCTGGCCCCTGGAGGGCATCCTGCCTCGTTGGTGATGTGCCGCCTCCTCCTCCTCCTCCTCCTACTCTCTCCTATCAGGCACCCACGTTGAGTCAGTGACCTCATCATCCCCTCCCTCCTCATCACTGGAGCAAACCTGGCAGTATGCTGCAGCAGGGGGAGCATGACTGCCAGATTGCTGTCCTTCTTGGGCACCCCCTCTGTCCGTGCTCACGTTACTGCCTTCATCGAGCTCAGTATCATCATCAGAGCCTTCCAAACGCTGGGCATCCTCCTGGAGCATGTACCCAACACTGTGGTCAAACAGTTCGAGGGACTCCTCAGAGGACATGGTGGGGCTAGGGAAGGAGTCACTGATGACATTGAGCTGAGGGAAGAGGCCGCTGCTTTGCCAGACAAAGTACCCTGAGCATGGGTGAGAGAGGATGAGGAGGATGAGGATGGCTTGGTCATCCACTCGACCAAGTCTTTCTCATGTTGCGGCTCAACACGGCCAGCTGTCGTAAAAAAGGCCAAGCGTGTCCCACGGCCACGTGCTGATGAGGATGCACCGTCTCCACGACCAGCACTAGACACAGAGCCTGCTTGCCCTCTTTTATTGGCTTGTGACTGTCTGCCTCTCCTTGTTGGCCTTCCAGACATACTAATGGCCTGTAGCTGCACTAAGCTGGGATATATATATATATATATATATATATATATATATATATATATATATATATGTACTAATACTGCAGCTAGCAAAATCAACTGCCTGCCTGTAGTATGAGAACACCACCAACCTTCTACAGGTAGCTTTAGCTGAACACTGTGCAGAGCTCACAAAAAAATAACTTGTAGCTTTAGCTGAACACTGTGAGCAGGATGCACCGCACTAACTTGTAGCTTTAGATGAACACTGTGCAGAGGTCTCACTACACTAATTTGTAGTTTTAGCTGAACACTGTGAGCAGGACGCACTGCACTAACTGTAAATAGTCTAGCTGCCTGACTGTGGTACTAATAGGATCAAAAGAACACCAGCTATTTTCTTCAGGTAGCTGTAAATACTGTAACAAGACAAGCCTGCCTGTCAGTAGGAAGATAACAGGAACGGATCTAGCTAAACTGAGATGCATATATATATATATATATATACACAATACACTGTAAGTGCAGCTAACTCACTGACTGTCCTGCCTAATCTAGCTAACTCAAATGAAATGACACTGTCTGTCTCTCTCTCTCTCTCTATCTCTGAACGCCGGAACACACACTACACAGGGCTGCCGTGCAGGCGGCCTTATATAGTGTGGGGCATGTTCTAAACCCCCTGAGCCTTAATTGGCCAAAGCCACCCTGGCTTTGGCCAATTACAGCTCTCTCTACCGAGGACGCTGTGATTGGCCAAACATGCGGGTCATAGTGCATGCTTGGCCAATCATCAGCCAGCAATGCACCGCGATGCCGCAGTGAATTATGGGCTGTGATGTGCCACCCGAATTTGGCGCGAACGGCCCACAACGTTCGGAATTCAGCGAACGACCGAACAGCCGATGTTCGAGTCGAACATGGGTTCGACTCGAACACGAAGCTCATCCCTACTCCTGAATCCAACTGAAGTCTATGGGAGCCGATTCTTTTTTTTTTTTTTTCTGGCCTTTTTTCAGGGCCATATTGCAAGTGGCTGAGTCACATGGCATCATTGGTTACTTGGGTGCAGCCGGCCACCTGCATCCCAGCAACCATTGACAATGTGCATCTGCCTTCATCCTAGCAACCAATGATGCCATGCAGCCTGAGCGTCAGCATCCTTGAAACCAACAGGTGGGGAGTTCTCATTTAATGGCAGTAGTAGTTCTGCCACTAAATGAATGACTTCTGTTTGCAGCAGCCGGAGGTTCGGCAGGCGGGCAAACTGGCCAAATCTGGCCACTTATTGTGTCTGTTTGGAGAACTGCAGGATGTTTGGGTTCTAGTCAATTTCATGGTTGACTTGAACCTGATGCCCCAACCAAGAGATCCTCCAGGTCTTAGAGAAGACTTACATGTGGTGTATTTCATGTGTGGTGATGGTATAAATATCCTGACCTCAACTCTGATGCTTGTGGTGTGCGTGATGGGAATCAGAGGCATGAAGCCCACATGTACTACCAGCACCCAACAGGCTTTGCCAGATATTCTCTTATAACTCTATGGACAGTTTCTGTACAAGGGCCCTACAGTGTAAAAAAATGTATGTACTGTGTATATATATATATATATATATATATATATATATATATATATTGTAGATAAAACTAGTGGTAGATAATCTATGCAACTACAAGGCTGTGGGGTTATAGGAGTCATTGTAAAAAAACAATTGGTCATTTTTTCACTCATATACTCTTGGACCTTGCTTTGTCTCCTCTGTGAATATACTTTTATATATAGGTGACCACAGTGCTCTTTGGTGTTTACCAAGCCATAGTTGAGATCCTATTACTGGGATCTGGCAGATCCATACTGTCATCTTCAGTATAATGCAGTTTATATTTACAATAATTGCTTTGATCACTACTACGTATATGATGAGGGAGTTGGACACCTTATTATAGTGGTGTCAAGGATGCTGCCCATTTCCCTGCCTGTGCCTACAGTGGGCAAAAGGAGACCTTTAGCATGGCACACGGAATGTGCCAGGTAGCTAAATACTGATAGTGGTGGGCAAGATCCAGACACAGTGAAGTATCTACCGACCTACCTACCTACCAAATGTTGTGGAATCTCATATTAGCCAATGTATTTCATATTGTATATATTGATTTGCATATATTTTATTGATAATAATAATTATTATTATTATTTATATTATTATATAGTAGTGGTTTTATCAATATTATTATTCAATAAGTAAAGCAACAATTATTAATCTTTAATAATGTATACTGTGTTTTCCATAGATTTAGAAAGTCTTCATTTATAAGTGTTGAACTTTAAATGACCTCTGCTTTATGACAAGTACTTGTACACAGGTGTTCTCAAAAATGTATTAAGATAGTCTACTGGGTGAAAGTTCATTAGAATAGATTCAAGTTATGTAGAATTGTCTCAGACAGATAAGAAAACAGGTGGTTAAAATAATTAGGTGGAATACAGGAAAGTTATGTACAGAACATTAATTAAGTTTGACAGGGTCAAACAAAGGTCTGCTTGTGCCCTCATTAAAACTGTTAAAATACATACATATAGTGAGACATATAACACATCTGGTGGGGTTACTGAAAGTTCATTTTCCCAAATGTCATAAATCTGTCATCCTTGAAGCTAGTTAAATCTTATCAAGATAAAGAGAGTTTGATAACACAGCTGGGTGCCAGACTGTCTCTATACAGGTGTTTTTAATTGGACAAAAACAGTTATAAATCAATTTAATGAACATATAGGAATTTTGGGAATAATTAAGTTTATCTGGTTGTAGAACAGGTGTCAGATTTATGGTTGGTTACTTTGATGTAGACCTTAGCGACCAATCATATGTGAGACAGATAGTTGAGATAAGACTTGTAAAAGAGTATATAAATGCAAGCTCTGCAATTGTTAGACGGACAAGTCAGATAGGAGCTCATAAGGCTGAACTCTATGTATGCTGCCCTATTGCACGGGTCATAGAGGTCAGAACCAATGGGCAAGTATCTGTCCATAACTTGTCTCCTCGTACGAGTCAGAGAAGACTTCTTAACTTGTTCCAGAATGTGGTCTCAGGTGAATTTCCCTCAAGAACTTGGTCGAGCTGGAACCCAGAACTCTGTGAGGGGACCAGATGACCGGCAGATCGGCTGGTCCCTATCAGGTGAGAGGTTCCCAAGAATTGGCAGTAAAGACCCATTCTGGTTCAAGGTGAGAACAATTCACAATTGTTTAAATTTGGTTAGAGGATAAGAATATTTATATCTAATATGCTTGCATTGTAAGAAACTGTATAAATTAGACCTGTATATTGTAATATTTTGAACATAAACCTGTATGTTATCAGCTGTTAATAAACCTGCATTGCTGAAGTTCTGCCTGGTTCGATACTTTACTATTCTACTTCACTACCACCTGTCTGTCATAAATGTTTTGCCTGCCCACCACCTATCATTTTTAATAGGAAGGCTGCAGGCAATGATTCAACTGTGGTGGGCATACAGGATCATCACCTTCGTCATACATAACCTAGGAAAGATTGTAATCATCTGTTGTATAAAATGTGAAGGACAGGTGGTTGGATGGATAGGAAACATAGTAGTGGTGGGCACAACAAGGGAATTGAGGCTGAATAAGGTGAAGCTGAGCACTGAATTTGAATAAGTAAATGTTTGTATTTTAAATTTTCCAGTTACCATTTATTGGGTGAACTGGGAACCAGCAGGACAAACATACATCAGTTCTACAGATTCAGTCACTTTACATGAGGGCTTTGACATTTATGCAAAGCTTTCCAAACTTGCTCCCGAATCAGTTTTGTCTTCACTCCATAAATAATTGGATTTAGCATGGGTGGGACTAGAAGGTACGTATCTGCTAGAATTATATGAACATAAGGTGGAATCCTTTTACCACCATACCGGTGGGACAGGAAAGTGAAGAAGGCCAGACCATGAAAACTTAGAAAGACACACATATGAGGTATGCAGGTGTTAAAGGTCTTCAGTCGGGCGTCTTTGGATGAAAGGCTGAAGACGGCATGGAAGATGGCACAGTAGGATACCAGGATGAACAGCAGATCTACTCCCAAGACTGCAAATGCCACAGCCAACCCCAAAGCGCTGTTTATTCTGATGTCGGCAGCAGCAAGTTTCACAATCGCCATGTGCTCACAGTATGAATGGGGCACAATGTTGGTTCTAAATGCTGGAAATCTCTGTATCAAAATTATGCAGGGAGAAAACAAAGTGACCGCTCTGAGCAGTAATAAGATGACCAGTTTAATGATGATGGTATTGGTCATTATGGACCCATACCTGAGCGGCTTACAGATGGCGATATAACGGTCAAAGGACATACCAAGCAAAAGTCCTGACTCCAAGCTGGTGAAAGAATGGAGGAAGAACATCTGGAGGAGACATGACTCAAAACTAATGTGTCTCTTCTGGAACCAGAAGACAGACAGCATTTGTGGGGCAATGCTTGTGGACAGAAGAGCATCATTGGAGGCTAATATAGAAAGAAAAATGAACATAGGCTTCTGGAGGCCAGAAGAAGCTGAGATGACAGTCAGAAGCATCATGTTTCCAAGCAATGCCAGGACATAACATGAGCAAACAACGGCACCTACCCAGTTATAAGCTCCTTCTAGTCCGGGAATCCCAACCAGGATGAATGAGGTGGGATAGAATGTGCCATTGACTTTGATGTTCTGGATTCCTCTGCTAATCATCTTCTACACCAAAGGCCACAGATCTCTATGGAGGATTAGTATACTGGATTAGTATACTGGAGGGTTTTGTCACCTAATAGGATGGAAGCTCTAGAATTACAAATGGAATATGTGTAGAACTGGAAAAATATGAACCTGTTCTTCCCTTCTCTGAGCTCCTCTGCTGCAGGAACCACAAAAAATGTCCAGAATGTCCACATATGGGGGAACACATGACACGCCCCTCTCCCTCACAATAGACCTCCCAACATTCTGAAATGACAAAAGGGGACATCATTCATTATATAGGCAAAGGAAGAACCCCGGCCACACCCCCAGATACAGGGTTTGTGATTATTATTCAATATGCAAAAAAATGATTATGCCCACATGTGCTTTTCTAGCCATTACGGTTCCACTCTACTGGCTGTAGAAAATTACAAATCCAATACTATAGAGGTTGGATGGAAGGTTTAGTAAAGTGTAACATTTTTGAATTTGAAATAGCAGATTTTATCAGACCAAAAGGGAACAACTAAGCATCAAAGAGGGACAACTGAGGAGAAAGAGGAACAACTGAGGAGAAAGAGTTACAACTGAGGAGAAAGAGGGACAACTGAGGAGAAAAGAAGGACAACTGATCAGAAAGAGATACAACTGAGGAGAAAGAGGGACAACTGAAGACAAAAGAGGGACAACTAAGGAGAATGAGGGACAGAGGGATTAGATTCCAAAAGGAGGGACAGTTGGATCCACCACCAACTTGAGTTCAAGTCAAGTGGCAGCCAGGCTGGGGACTAAAATAAATGTGATCTCAGTGATTGTGGCCGTGGTATGAATGTGGAGGGTGGGGATAAGGCGGACCTCCTGGTGACATGACAGGAAATCAGACTAAATCTCTCCAAAGTGAGATGAAATCTTCTCCTAAACAGGTGCCCCATTGGAAAGTTTCCCCTTGTTTCCAGTTCTGGAGAAAAATCTATAAAATAGGAAGTCCCCTCGCTTTCTATACCAGACACAATGGACATTGGAAGGATAACGGTGGAGGGATAAGGGTGGAGGGACATCAATGGAGGGATAACAGTGTAGAGATCATGGTGAAGAAATAACGATAAAGAGATAATAGTGGAGGGATAACAGTGGAGGTATAACAATAGAAGGATAATGGTGGAGTGTTAACAGTGGAGGGACAACAATGGAGGGATAACAGTGGTGGGATAACAGAGGAGGGATAACGGTGGAGATCTAACAGTGAAGGAAAAACAATGGAGGGCTAACTGGAAGGATAAGAGTGGAAGGATAACGTTGGAGGGATAACAGTGGGGGGGAAACAATGGTGGAGGGATAACAGTGGAGGGATAATGGTTGAGGGATAACAATGGAGGGATAACAGTGGAGAAATAACGGTGGCGAGATAATAGTTGAGGGATAACAGTGGAGGGACAATGGTGGAGGGATAATGGTGGAGGGATAATGGTGGAGAGATAACAGTGGAGGGACAATGGTGGAGGGACAATGGCAGAGGGATGATGGTGGAGGGATAATAGTGGAGAGATAATGGTGGAGAAATAATAGTGGAGGGATAACGGTGGAGGGGTAATGGTGGAGGGATACAGGGGCTGTGTGATGTCTAAGTGAAAGGAAGAAAAGTAAAGAGAAGGGAAATTGTAGGAATTGTGATTTCTGATTTTTTTTATTTATTATTATGTGATAAAATATTATAGTTTATGTAAATATTTGCACATTTTGTTTGATTCCTATGCTCGCTCTTCCTGAATCTTTTGCTATGGATATATTTCTATGTATTAAATTTGTGCATTTCTGAAGGAGGAGCTCATGTTTGTGAGGGGAGGAAACCCCCACCACTTGACCAATCACAGAAGGAACATCATTTGGTTAGAACACCCACACTGCAGATGGCAGAGACATTCGAATCATTCAACATTCAACTGTGTTCCTTCTTATATGGTTACCTCTACACTGAGCCTGTAGAAGGAGGCTGGTAGGCCCAACGCCCAACCATCCTCCTTCTTCTATGGACACCTTTACTCTGGTCCTGCAAAGGGAGGCTGGGAAGACCAAACCCAACCATCCTCATAGAGGCGTAACTAGAACCTTCAGGGCCCTGGTGCAAGAAACCATGAATGGGCCACCCGGACCCCATCCCAGGAGGCCATTGCCAATGATCCTGGGGCCCTTTCCACTTTTCCGGGGCCCTTCACTCCCATCGCAGGGCCATTTATCATGGTACCGCAGCAGAATCCTTTCACGTGTTCTTCAGCGGGAGCCCTTTCCAAAAATATTTTCAGGGATACCTTTTTTTCTATGTGTTCAGCCAGCCATTGTAGGCAGAGAATGTATCTTAGTTAGGGGTGGAGCATTTAAAATGGGAATGGTTCTACAAGAACCACCTAATCCCATACCTCTTTACACATCTCTACACCCCCGGAATGCCTTCGTCTACCTCAGCACTCCTCTATACTCCCAGCACACTTCTGTACCCCTTTGTACATCGCTGCACCTCCTGCACACACCTCTGCATCTTCCAGCATCCTCCATACCCCCCAGCATATCTCTGCACCCCCCCCCCCCACACCTCTGCACCTTCCAGCATCCTCCATACCCCCCAGAACATCTCTGCATCCCCAGCACATCTCTGCACCCCCCCACACACCTCTGCACCTTCCAGCATCCTCCATACCCCCCAGAACATCTCTGCATCCCCAGCACATCTCTGCACCTTCCAGCATCCTCCATATCCCCCCAGCACATCTCTGCACCCCCCCCCCACCTCTGCACCTTCCAGCATCCTCCATACACCCCAGCACATCTCTGCACCCCCACACACCTCTGCACCTTCCAGCATCCTCCATACCCCCAGCACATCTCTGCACCCCCCACACACCCCTGCACCTTCCAGCATCCTCCATACCCTCCAGCACATCTCTGCACCCCCCACACACCTCTGCACCTTCCAGCATCCTCCATACCCCCAGCACATCTCTGCACCCCCCACACACCCCTGCACCTTCCAGCATCCTCCATACCCTCCAGCACATCTCTGCACCCCCCACACACCTCTGCACCTTCCAGCATCCTCCATACCCCCCAGCACATCTCTGCACCCCCCACACACCTCTGCACCTTCCAGCATCCTCCATACCCCCAGCACATCTCTGCACCCCCCACACACCCCTGCACCTTCCAGCATCCTCCATACCCTCCAGCACATCTCTGCACCCCCCACACACCTCTGCACCTTCCAGCATCCTCCATACCCCCCACACACCTCTGCACCTTCCAGCATCCTCCATACCCCCCAGCACATTTCTGCACCCCCCACACACCTCTGCACCTTCCAGCATCCTCCATATCCCCCCAGCACATCTCTGCACCCCCCACACACCTCTGCACCTTCCAGCATCCTCCATACCCCCCAGAACATCTCTGCATCCCCAGCACATCTCTGCACCCCCCACACACCTCTGCACCTTCCAGCATCCTCCATACCCCCCCAGCACATCTCTGCACCCCCCACACACCTCTGCACCTTCCAGCATCCTCCATACCCCCCAGCACATTTCTGCACCCCCCACACACCTCTGCACCTTCCAGCATCCTCCATACCCCCCCAGCACATCTCTGCACCCCCCACACACCTCTGCACCTTCCAGCATCCTTCATACCTCCCCAGCACATCTCTGCACCTCTAGAATGCTCTTTATCCCCCAGTATGCCTCCATACGCCCATCAAGCCTTTGTAACCCCCAGCAAACCTCTGCACCCCCCTCCACACACAAACACAGACACCTCTGCACCTCCCAATATCCTCCATACCCCCCCAGCACACCACTGTACACAACAGCAAGTGATCTTTGAACCCCTCACACTCCTGCTCTGTACCTACTTGATGTGCATCTACACCCCCCCTCAGCACATCTCTGTTCAAACACTTTCCCAACATACACTATTTCCAATAGAGACAGGTCACCCCATAGCCACTCACCTCCACATTGATCTCTATGGTGCCCACAGCATCTCCTCCTGCACCTCCGATTGTCAGTTCTCTATGCAGTGGAAGGGGGAGGGGGAGATCAGCAGCTCTGTGGTACCCGTGGCATCTCCCTCCCGTTAGCAGGGAAGTGTTATCATAATGGGGGATTTTAATTATCCAGACATAAACTGGGTGGAGGGAACCGCGCATTCCTCTAAAGCTCGCCAGTTCCTAAATGTCTTGCAGGACAATTTCATGGGTCAGATGGTAGACGCACCAACTAGAAACAAAGCGTTACTAGATCTACTGATTACCAACAATAAAGACCTGATCACGGATGTGGAAATACAGGGCAATTTAGGTAACAGCGATCACCGGTCAATTCGTATCAGTATAAATCACACAAATAGGAAACATAAAGGGAACACAAAGACACTGAATTTCAAAAGAGCCAACTTCCCTAAACTACGAACCTTGCTAGAAGTTATAAATTGGGATAAAATCTTAGAAAACAAAGAACACGGAGGAGAGATGGGTTTGCTTTAAGAGCATATTAAATAAGGGCATTAGCCAAAGCATCCCATTGGGTAATAAATTTAAAAGAGCAAACAAAAGTCCTGGATGGCTTAACCAATGTAAAAATGCATATAAAAACAAAGAAGGCCTTCAAAAAATACAAGGCTGAGGGATCATAACTAGATATGTAAGGGTGCAATAAGAACAGCTAAGATAGAACATGAAAGACGTGGGATAGGCCTTCCTGATTAGGGATGAGCCGAACACCTCCCTGTTCGGTTCGCACCAGAACATTCGAACAGAAAAAAAGTTTGTTCGAACATGCGAACACCGTTAAAGTCTATGGGACACGAACATGAATAATCAAAAGTGCTAATTTTAAAGGCTTATATGCAAGTTATTGTCATAAAAAGTGTTTGGGGACCCGGGTCCTGCCCCAGGGGACATGGATCAATGCAAAAAAAAGTTTTAAAAACGGCCGTTTTTTCAGGAGCAGTGATTTTAATAATGCTTAAAGTCAAACAATAAAAGTGTAATATCCCTTTAAATTTCGTAGCTGGGGGGTGTCTATAGTATGCCTGTAAAGGGGCGCATGTTTCCTGTGTTTAGAACAGTCTGACAGCAAAATGACATTTAGAAGGAAAAAACCCATTTAAATCTACCCGCGGCTATTGCATTGCCGACAATACACATAGAAGTTCATTGATAAAAACGGCATGGGAATTCCCCACAGGGGAACCCCGAACCAAAATAAAAAAAAAAAAAATGACGTGGGAGTCCCCCTAAATTCCATACCAGGCCCTTCAGGTCTGGTATGGATATTAAGGGGAACCCCGGCCAAAATTTTTAAAAAAATGACGTGGGGTTCCCCCTTAATTCCATACCAGGCCCTTCAGGTCTGGTATGGGTTTTAAGGGGAACCCCGTGCCAAAAAAAAAAAAAAAAACGGCGTGGGGTCCCCCCAAAAATCCATACCAGACCCTTATCTGAGCACGCAACCTGGCAGGCCACAGGAAAAGAGGGGGGGACGAGAGTGCGCCCCCCCCCTCCTGAACCGTACCAGGCCATTTGCCCTCAACATTGGGAGGGTGCTTTGGGGTAGCCCCCCAAAACACCTTGTCCCCCCATGTTGATGAGGACAAGGGCCTCATCCCCACAACCCTGGCCGGTGGTTGTGGGGGTCTGCGGGCAGGGGGCTTATCGGAATCTGGAAGCCCCTTTTAACAAGGGGACCCCCAGATCCCACCCCCCCTGTGTGAAATGGTAAGGGGGTACTTACCCCTACCATTTCACTAAAAAACTGTCAAAAATGTTAAAAATGACAAGAGACAGTTTTTGACAATTCCTTTATTTAAATGCTTCTTCTTTCTTCTATCTTCCTTCATCTTCTTCTTCTGGTTCTTCTGGCTCTTCTGGTTCTTCCTCCGGCATTCTTGTCCAGCATCTCCTCCGCTGCGTCTTCTATCTTCTTCTCCTCGGGCCGCTCCGCACCCATGGCATGGGGGGAGGCTCCCGCTCTTCTCTTCATCTTCTTCTTCATCCTCTTCTCTTCTTCTCTTCTTCTCTTCTTCATTTTCTTCTCCAGGCCGCTCCGCATCCATGCTGGCATGGAGGGAGGCTCCCGCTGTGTGATGGCGTCTCCTCGTCTGACGGTTCTTAAATAACGGGGGGCGGGGCCACCCGGTGACCCCGCCCCCCTCTGACGCACGGTGACTTGACGGGACTTCCCTGTGATGTCACGGGGAATGCCACAGGGAAGTCCCGTCATGTCCCGTGCGTCAGAGGGGGGCGGGGTCACCGGGTGGCCCCGCCCCCCGTTATTTAAGAACCGCCAGACGAGGAGACGCCGTCACACAGCGGGAGCCTCCCTCCATACCAGCATGGGTGCGGAGCGGCCCGGAGAAGAAAATGAAGAAGAAAAGAAGAGAAGAAGAGAAGAAGGAAGAAGAGAAGAAGAGAAGAGCGGGAGTCTCCCCCCATGCCATGGGTGCGGAGCGGCCCGAGGAGAAGAAGATAGAAGATGCCGCGGAGGAGATGCTGGACAAGAATGCCGGAGGAAGAACCAGTAGAGCCAGAAGAACCAGAAGAAGAAGATGAAGGAAGATAGAAGAAAGAAGAAGAATTTAAATAAAGGAATTGTCAAAAACTGTCTCTTGTCATTTTTAACATTTTTGACAGTTTTTTAGTGAAATGGTAGGGGTAAGTACCCCCTTACCATTTCACACAGGGGGGGCCGGGATCTGGGGGTCCCCTTGTTAAAGGAGGCTTCCAGATTCCGATAAGCCCCCCGCCCGCAGACCCCCACAACCACCGGCCAGGGTTGTGGGGATGAGGCCCTTGTCCTCATCAACATGGGGACAAGGTGTTTTGGGGGGCTACCCCAAAGCACCCTCCCAATGTTGAGGGCATGTGGCCTGGTACGGTTCAGGAGGGGGCCGCACTCTCGTCCCCCCCTCTTTTCCTGCGGCCTGCCAGGTTGCGTGCTCGGATAAGGGTCTGGTATAGATTTTTGGGGGGACCCCACGCCGTTTTTTTTTTTTTTGGCGCGGGGTTCCCCTTAAAATCCATACCAGACCTGAAGGGCCTGGTATGGAATTTAGGGGGACTCCCTCGTCATTTTTTTTTTTTTCATTTTGGTTCGGGGTTCCCCTGTGGGGAATTCCTATGCCGTTTTTATCAATGAACTTCTATGTGTATTGTCGGCAATGCAATAGCCGCGAGTAGTTTTAAATGGGTTTTTTTCTTCGAAATGTCATTTTGCTGTCAGACTGTTCTAAACACGGGAAACATGCGCCCCTTTACAGGCATACTATAGACACCCCCCAGCTACGAAATTTAAAGGGATATTACACTTTTATTGTTTGACTTTAAGCATTATTAAAATCACTGCTCCTGAAAAAACGTTCATTTTTAAAACTTTTTTTGCATTGATCCATGTCCCCTGGGGCAGGACCCGGGTCCCCAAACACTTTTTATGACAATAACTTGCATATAAGCCTTTAAAAATAGCACTTTTGATTTCTCCCATAGACTTTTAAAGGGTGTTCCGCGGCATTCCAATTTGCCGCGAACACCCCAAATTGTTCGCTGTTCGGCTAACTTGCGAACAGCCAATGTTCAAGTTGAACATGAGTTCGACTCGAATTAGTAGCTGATCCCTATTCCTGATATCAAAACTACTACCGTGCATGCCAGCTCACCAGAATAATAGACTGGAACATCCACAATGTAATCAAAGACTGGGTCCACCTTGAGGCTTCCTTTACCACACTCCCGCTTTACTTATTACCATGGACACTCCACAAGCACATTCCAATCGACACCCTTCTTCACCCCCTCATTGGTCCAACACTTAGAAGTTTCCAAGATTCCTGTAAACTGTCATCACTATCATCAGCACCTGGCCCTCTCACTCCAGTTCATCTTAACCCGGACTTTCCACCTGGACTGCATAGCACCTTCTTAAAGGACTCATGACCCTACGACAAATTACCCTCCGATGATGACAGCCCCCCATTTCCCCCTGGAACTACTCTCTGCTGACTCACTACCTGAGCAAGCTTGACAGGAAATTTAAGGTCTCTAGACACCTGTCCCCTTTTGAATCTCTATGTCTAACACATACTCCCCAACGCCACCTACTCTTGGTAACACACTCTCTCTTATTCACAAACATTTCCCCAAATAAGAGCAAAGCATGCTCGACCTGGGAGGAGGAACTCTCTCTATCACTTACCCCTGAAGACTGGGAACAAATTTTCTGACTATACACAAAGGATCGGTTAACACCACTACACAAGACAATGGATACAAAATCCTAACACGTTGGTACCGTACCCCTGCACTGATCCACAAATACCAACCAGATCTCCTTAGATACATGTTGGAGATGCAGAAACGATAAAGGATCTATCCAACACATTTTCTGGAGCTGCCCCAAAATCCAATCGTTCTGGTCTGAGATCCACCGCATCTTCACCAAGGGTACCACATATACACTTGAATTCACACCAGCCCAATTCCTCCTACACTATTACCCTTCCGCAAACAATCAATACTTCAAGTCCCTCGCCATGCACATGGTAAACGCAGCCAAACAATGCATACCAATCCATTGGGGAACCTCACACACCCCCTCTACCAAAGAATGGCTTTCTAGAGTAGCCAAAATAGCAGAAATGGAACGACTCATCTGCATAGCCAATGACACACCCACAAAATTTTCCTCCAAATGGGCGTGTTGGACTCACTTTCTAACAACTTCAGAATACCACAACCTGATGACCCCTAATACACCACAAGCATATACTTCAGGCGACATCCCACTCTAAAAAGCCCTGACATCAACCCCCTTCCTAACAGCCACCATATTGCACATCTAAAGCACAGAATATCCAAACTCGTGTCCCACGATCCTAACCTCCATATACCCACCCCCGTGGAGGGAGAGAGAGATGGTACCCAACCCACCCCCTCTGCCTGCTTTTTCCACCCCCAACTTCTCCTCCTTACTCTCAATACCCCCCCACCACTCCATCCACCCCAAACTTTCCTTCAAACCACCCCTGAACTCTACTCAGCACTACAAGAAGCCTGATACTCTACTCAGACACACTCCTACCATAATAATCACACCCCACTCTCGTTGCTCCAGGCGGTTAAGAAAACAAGACCACTCATACCACTCCACCCACCTCTATCACTTACCTACAAGCAAGAAACCAAATAAACTCCAAACCGCCTACCAACCGTTACACACTCATCTGACTATCAATCCTATACTGTACTCAATTTTCCTGTACTGTGTTCTGTTTAGGTTAACTGTTATGTTCACATCTATGTGATACTAGTTGCTTCTGTAACATACTCTACTATGTTGTAACTATTTTATATTCACTAAAAAATTTTCATGGAAAAAAAAAGAACATGAAAGACACATAGCGGAGGAGAGCAAAAAAAATCCCAAGAAATTATTTAAGTATGTAAACAGTAAAAAAGGGAGGACAGACCATATTGGCCCCATAAAGAATGAGGAAGGACATCTGGGTACAAAGGATGGGGAGATGGCGAAGGTATTGAATTTATTCTTCTCCTCAGTCTTCACGAGTGAATCGGGGGGCTTCAGTAACCAAAACTGCAGTGTTTATCCTCATGACACAACACAGGAAGCACCTCCATGGTTAACAGAGGACGGAATTAAAATTAGACTTGAGAAACTAAACATTAATAAATCACCGGGACCAGATGGCTTGCATCCGAGGGTACTCAGGGAACTCAGTCAAGAAATTGCCAGACCGTTGTTCCTAATTTTTACAGACAGTCTATTGACTGGAATGGTACCAGCTGATTGAAGAAAAGCCAATGTAGCACCAATATTTAAAAAGGGCCCAAAATACATCCCTGGGAATTACAGACCAGTTAGCCTAACATCAATATTATGTAAACTCTTGGAGGGGATGATAAGGGACTATATACAAGATTTTAGTAATAAGAACGATATCATTAGCAGTAATCAGCATGGATTCATGAAGAATCGTTCTTGCCAAACCAATCTATTAACCTTCTATGAGGAGGTGAGTTGTCATCTAGATAAAGGAAGGCCCGTAGACGTGGTGTATCTGGATTTTACAAAAGCATTTGACACAGTTCCCCATAAACGTTTACTGTACAAAATAATGTCCGTTGGCATGGACCATAGGGTGAGTACATGGATTGAAAACTGGCTACAAGGGCGAGTTCAGAGGGTGGTGATAAATGGGGAGTACTCGGAATGGTCAGGGGTGGGTAGCAGAGTCCCCCAGGGTTCTGTGCTGGGACCAATCCTATTTAATTTGTTCATAAACGATCTGGAGGATGGGATAAACAGTTCAATCTCTGTATTTGCAGACAATACTAAGCTAAGCAGGGCAATAACTTCTCCGCAGGATGTGGAAACCTTGCAAAAAGACCTGAACAAATTAATGGGGTGGGCGACTACATGGCAAATGAGGTTCAATGTAGAAAAATGTAAAATAATGCATTTGGGTGGTAAAAATCTGAATGCAATCTATACACTGGGGGGAGAACCTCTGGGGGGATCTAGGATGGAAAAGGATCTGGGGGTCCTAGTAGATGATAGGCTCAGCAATGACATGCAATGCCAAGCTGCTGCTAATAAAGCAAACAGAATATTGGCATTAAAAAGGGGATCAACTCCAGAGATAAAACGATAATTCTCCCGCTCTACAAGACTCTGGTCCGGCCGCACCTGGAGTATGCTGTCCAGTTCTGGGCACCAGGGCTGGACTGGGACAAAAATTTGGCCCTGGACTTCATCCAGACCGGCCCACTTTAATTTTGCAAACACACACAAAAACAGTATAATAAACTATACGCAATTGCGCAAAAAAATAAGTAAAAACATTCCACTGTATGTATAAACAGCTTTTTTTTATTATTTAGAGAAAAAGATGCATTCCAACATTAATCAGTTACCATGACCAGTTACCGCAGTTACCGTGACCAGTGGCATTAAATTATTCATCAATTACCATGACCAGTGACATTAAATTACTAATCAGTTATCGTGACCAGTGGGATTAATTTATTCATCAGTTACCGTGGCCAGTGACATTAAATTAATAATTGACCAGTGGCATTAAATTAATAATTGACCAGTGGCAATAAATTATTCATCAGTTACCGTGGTCAGTGGCATTAAATTAATAATTGACCAGTGGCATTAAATTAATAATTGACCAGTGGCAATAAATTATTCATCAGTTACCGTGGTCAGCGGCATTAAATTAATAATTGACCAGTGGCATTAAATTAATATTAATGCCACTGTGGCATTAATATTAATTTAATGCCACTGGTCAATTATTAATTTAATGCCACTGGCCATGGTAACTGATGGATGAATAATTTAACCATGACCAGTGGCAGTACATTTACAGTACAGATTTACCCCTCCCCCCCTCCCCCCGCCATGCTGCATATTCAGTTACTTACTATTATTATTAGTAAAGTTATTAGTATAGTGCTTACTTGAATGATGATTCACAATTCACACTATAGACTTGGTCTCTGTCACTGTACTCTGTACTTGCTGGCTGCCTGCTGCAACTTGGTCTGGTATGGTTCCGAAATTCCGAATCCTCCTCCTCGGCCTCGGCTCCTCTAGGTTGCAGGCTTGCTTGCAACGCTACGCCCTGGCTCCGCCTCCTCCTATGTCCCCGGGCCGCCTCCGCCCTCCGGCCATGAGTGACGTCACGGCGCCGGGACAAAGAGGCCGCCCAAGGGGGAGTGCCTGGGGGAGTGAATAGCGTGATGATGCTGCCTGTGTTTGTGTGACGCCGGCGCCGCCCGCCGAGTGCAGGAGCGGAGCCGCCCGGCGTTAATGACAATGGAGACTCGGGCGGAGACTGAGAGAGACACTGACAGTCAGAGAAGTCAGTGTAGTGGCCCGCTGCCAATCGGCCCACCGGGAAACTCCCGGTAGTCCCGATGGCCAGCACA
The DNA here is from genome assembly GCF_042186555.1 of Aquarana catesbeiana. Classification (NCBI taxonomy): domain Eukaryota; kingdom Metazoa; phylum Chordata; class Amphibia; order Anura; family Ranidae; genus Aquarana; species Aquarana catesbeiana. The sequence goes on from NC_133325.1 coordinate 7,053,641, forward strand.
GGCCTGCTGGGCACCAGTCCTCAGGAAGGATGTACTGGAAATGGAGTGAGTACAAAGAAGGGCAACAAAGCTAATAAAGGGTCTGGAGGATCTTAGTTATGAGGAAAGGTTGTGAGCTCTGAACTTATTCTCTCTGGAGAAGAGACTCTTGAGAGGGGATATGATTTCATTGTATAAATACCGGACTGGTGACCCCACAATATATAAATACCGGACTGGTGACCCCACAATATATAAATACCGGACTGGTGACCCCACAATATATAAATACCGGACTGGTGACCCCACAATAGGGAGAAAACTTTTTCGCGGAAGTGAGTTTAACAAGACACGTGGCCACTCATTAAAATAATAAGAAAAGAGGTTTAACCTTAAACTACGTAGAGGGTTCTTTACTGTAAGAGCGGCAAGGATGTGGAATTCCCTTCCACAGGCGGTGGTCTCAGCGGGGAGCATCGATTGTTTCAAGAAACTATTAGATAATCACCTGAATGACCGCAACATACAGAGATATACAATCTACTGAGATATAATCACACACATAGGTTGGACTTGTTGGACTTGTGTCTTTATTCAACCTCACCTACTATGTAACTATGTAACTTCACGCTATACAGTGAATGGGGGAGGGGCCTCTGACCTGGACAGACACCGGATTCATTACACAAGTGAGTCCCTTTGAGTTTACTCCCAAAGCTGGTACCTGCCCGGGTCTTGGGCCCCTCTCTGCACACTTTTGTTTCTGGGCCCCACTACAGGTACAAACATCACCTAACATACACATATGTGGTATCGCTGTGATCTTCGGGAGCAGGAGAATCTATTTGGGGTTATTCTTTGGTGGTAGGTTGTGGTAATAGCAAGAAATATACAGGAACATTTTTAAAAAATAATTATATTTTTACTACCTTAGGAAAAAAAAAAAAGAAATCCAATTTGTCCTAAAAAACGCGGTATAATCCACCTGTATACAGGAAGTAGATGCGATGAAATGTACGATTTTACTAACACGTGTCAAAGTTGCAAAAGTGTGTTGAGACATTAGGATTTGATCAATCACTAAGGGGTTAATAACAAGCCTTGGTTCATCTGATTGTATGTTGTCCTTGGAATTATCTCTGAGGTTTGGGGCCATAGAAGAAATAAAAGATCCTCCATGATCCCCATTCTTCTTCTCAGGACCCTGGGAGGTTCTACCTGGTGTTCCCTACGGCAATGAAATCCTGCAATCCCTATGTGTGTGTGTGTGGGGGGGTCATCTTATACTTTATTACTTATCTTCAGACCGTCCATTGTTTTCATGATGTGTGGTGACATTGTATAATATCTTATCATCTACACATTATAGAATGAGATGATAAGAAGGGATTGGAACTTATATGAGGAGCACACCGGTGTGACAATCTAACAATGAGAAGAACCCAGCGTTATGTCACCGACCTCAACATCTCCTCCACCCCCAGAACTATATGGAAATCTTCCAATCAACACACACTATATTACCAAAAGTATTGGGACACCTGCCTTTACACACACATGAACTTTAATGACATCCCAGTCTTAGTCTGAAGGGTTCAATATTGGGTTGGCTCCGCCCTTTGCAGCTATAACAGCTTCAACTCTTCTGGGAAGGACATCCACAAGGTTTAGGAGGGTGTCTGTGGGAATGTTTGACCATTCTTCCAGAAGAGCATTTGTGAGGTCAGGCACTGATGTTGGGCGAGAAGGCCTGGCTCGCAGTCTCCGCTCTAAGGTCACGTTCCTCCACCCCAAACTCGCTCATCCATGTCTTTATGGACTTTGCTTTGTGCACTGGTGGGCAGTCATGTTGGAACAGGAAGGGGCCGTCCCCAAATTGTTCCCACAAAGTTTTGAGAATTGAATTGTCCAAAATGTCTTGGTATGATGAAGCCTTAAAAGTTCCCTTCACTGGAACTAAGGGGCCAAGCCCAACCCCTGAAAAACAACCCCACATCATAATCCTCCCTCTCCCCTTCACCATAATCCCCCCTCCACCAAATGATTTGGACCAGTGCACGAAGCAAGGTCCATACAGACATGGATGAGCGAGTTTGGGGTGGAGGAACTTAACTGGCCTTCACAAAGTCCTGACCTCAACCCCATAGAATACCTTTGGGATGAATTAGAGAGGAGACAGCAAGCCAGGCCTTCTCATCCAACATCAGTGCCTGACCTCACAAATGTTCTTCTGGAAGACTGGTCAAACATTCCCATAGACACCCTCCTAAACCTTGTGGACGGCCTTCCCAGAAGAGTTGAAGCTGTTATAGCTGCAAAGGGTGGAGCCAACTCAATATTGAACCCTACGGACTAAGACTGGGATGTCAATAACCACTGACTGCCCACCGTCGTTTTACGTGATGACTTTGAAGGAGGATATTGTTGTTATGGAAGCAGAAAGCTACCATAAAGCCGGTATCCTCTTCTTCAGTGGGAGGTCCGCTACAAGATAAAAGTGGTCTCTGCGGCAGATTTGCCGCGAGATCCCTTTTATCGGCGGCGGGAGAGGCTCTCCCACCCCCCTCCGCGATCCGGCGCCCTCCGCCGCTTACCGGAGCCGCCGGCAGTGGCGGAGTCGATCGCTTCTGTCCCCTTGCTTGGTATGCAGATGAGTGAGGGGAAGATGACCCCCATCCGTCTCCATATCACTGCAGGGCAGAGGCGACGTCAAAACCTCACTTCCGCCCACAGCTCTTTAAAGCGCCATTTTTTTCCATTTTTTTTTTAAATTGCATTTTAATGTAAATATGAGATCTGAAGTCTTTTTTGACCCCCCAGATCTCATATTTAGGAGGACCTGTCATACTTTTTTCTATTACAAGGGATGTTTACATTCCTTGAATTAGGAATAACAGTGACACAATTATTTTTTTAAAACAGTGTAAAAATGTAAAAAATAAAGGTAAAATAAATAATAATAAAACAAAATTTAAACATGCCCCGCCCTGCCGAGCTTGCGCGCAGAAGTGAACGCATACATGAGTAGCGCCCGCATATGAAAATGGTGTTCAAACCACACATGTGAGGTATCGCCGCGATTGGTAGAGCGAGAGCAATAATTCTAGCTCTAGACCTCCTCTGTAACTAAAAACATGCAACCTGTAGAATTTTTTAAACATATCTCCTATGGAGATTTTTAAGGGTACAAGTTTGTTGCCATTCCACGAGCGGGGCACAATTTTGAAGCGTAACATGTTGGGTACCAATTTACTCGGCGTAACATTATCTTTCACAATATAAAAAAAAAATTGGGTTAACTTTACTGCTATTTTTTAAATGAAAAAAAGTGTATTTTTTTTCCATAAAAAGTGCGCTTGTAAGACCGCTGTGCAAATACGGTGTGACAGAAAGTATTGCAACAACCACCATTTTATTCTCTATTTCGTTAGAAAAAAAAAATTATAATATTTGGAGGTTCTAAGTAATTTTCTAGCAAAAAAAAAAAAAAAAATTTTTTTAACTTGTAAGCAACAAATCACAGAGAGAGGCTCGGTCCTTAAGTGGTTAAAGTTCATGTGTGTGTAAAGGCAGGCGTCCCAATACTTTTGGTAACATAGTGTATTCGAAAATTAGATGATAAGAAGGGATTGTAATATATTAAATATGCAAAAAAAAATATCTTTGTATAGGACAGGTAAGTGTCCATGTTTTAAAAGTCAGCAGCTGCAGTATTTGTAGCTGCTGACTTTTAAAAAAAAATATTTTGGTGGAGCTCCGCTTTAAATAGGACAGCCTATAGAATAAAATGTATCCTTTTTATTTATCAACAGTAACAATTATTTTGTAAAGTAACACTGATCAGAGTAAAAAGAAGTGAGTTTTTCTTAAGCTGTTACATTTTTTCTTGTCTATGAATTGTATAAAAATATAATAAACTTTTTCATGACGATATAAGGAAATGAAAGCCTTGTTTAATAATATCTTATAATCTACACATTATAGAATGAGATGATAAGAAGGGATTGGAAGATATATGAGGAGCACACCGGTGTGACAATCTAACAATGAGAAGAGCCCAGCGTTATGTCACCGACCTCAACATCTCCTCCACCCCCAGAATTATATGGAAATCATCATTTCTTCCAATCATTCCATTCATAAAACCGGCTCTTCACTTTGTGAGAAGATCCTTCAATACGTACAATAAAGACACTCCATGGAATTCTCTCTTTTATCCTTCCAATATAACGAATGATCAGATCTCATCTCTCCCGTCCAGTCTTCTCTCTTCATACAGAGCTGCAGTTGTCTTATATTAATACCGACTGAGAATTATCACCGGTCTGCTTTCCCGAGGACGGCCGCCGTCTACAAAACCCAACGGACCGCCACCTCCCCCGACATCATTATAATTGGATCGTCTGAGATTTGTGTGTTGGAACCAAAACATCAGATACTGAAAGACCAATAAAACAGAAATTCAAAAAAAGATATTCACATCATTTTCATGGATGACATTGGGATCTTCCAGTATTTGACAAAACATCACAGAAGCCGTGTGTGAAATAGTAAAAAGTCTGTGTTCTGTATTTGTTTCGCTCCCTGCCTGTCCCCCTTAATAAAGAAGACTTAGCACGGTTCCCGTCTAAAGTTTATATGGGGCCCTGAAGGCCACCGGCTGGGCCTCGCTACGCTATACACACCAAGAATCAAGGGTGGGCTGGGTGTTCCGGACCTTCGGACGTACTATAAGGTGGTGCAGCTTATACAATTGTCAGTCGTATATTCGAGACGGGAACGTCCCGATTGGGTCAACATTGAAAGACAAGCGATCCCTTCCTACACTATTGATTTTCTTTTGTGGCTCCCCACTAAGGCCAGGCCTCCTATTATGGTGTGTAACCTTTCTCACTCCTTTGGGTTATGGGATAAGATGGAGGCTTGTCACGTCCCCCTGAAGGGCGCGCGCTGTGATCACCCGAGTCAATCAGATCACAGATCCAAGTAAAGGGTCAATCCCGGCCCCTTACCACATGATCAGCTGTCAGCCAATGACAGCTGATCATGTGATGTAAATAGAAGATTTGTAATTGATCACCGATTACTGGCTTCTGTTGAAGGGACATCGGTGCCAAAGAGGAAGAGGCAAAGCCGCCTCATATGTGCCCACCAGTGCCACCTGTTAGTGCCAGGAATCAGTGCCCACAGTTCCAGGAATCAGTGCCCACAGTACATAAGTTTACATAAGCGCGTCGGGACCCCACGGGGTAAAGGACCGCACTATACTGCAGATGGACACCGGCGGCAAAAAGCGCCCTGAGGCGATTCAGTTCGCATAGGTAGCTCTATACAAGTCACTCATTCATTCATTCATTCATAAGTGCCAGCAGTCAGTGCCACCTATCAATGCCCACCAGTGGTGCCAATCAGTGCCTCATCAGTGCCAGCTAGCAGTGCTGCTTATCAGTGTCACCTACCAGTGCCGATCAGTGCCCATCACTGCCACCCATCAGTGCCCATCACTGCCAGCTATCAGTGCCCATCACTGCCACCCATCAGTGCCCATCACTGCCAGCTATCAGTGCCCATCACTGCCACCCATCAGTGCCCATCACTGCCAGCTATCAGTGCCACCAATAATTGCCCTTCAGTGCCGCCCATCAGTGCCACCCATCAGTTCCACCTCTCAGTGCCCACCAATGCCACCTATCAGTGCCCACCAGTGCTGCCTATTAGTGCCCATCAGTGTCGTCTTATCGGTGCCCATCAGTGCAGCCTATCAATGCCCATCAGTGTAGCCTCACCAGTGCCCATTAGTGGAGCCTCATCAGTGTACATCAATGAAGGAGAAAAATTACCTGTTTGCAAAATTTATTAACAAAATATGAAAAGGTTTTGTATTTTTCTTTCTATAAATTTCTGTCTTTTTAAATTTTTTAATAAACAATTAATAACCCAGAGGTGATCAAATACCACCAAAAAAGAGCTCTATTTGTGGGAAAAAAATGATAAAAAATGAATTTGGGTACAGTGTTGTATGACCGCGTAATTGTCATTCAAAGAGTGAGAACGCTGAAAGCTGAAAATTGGTCTGGGCAGGAGGGGGGTTTAGGTGCCCGGTAAGCAAGTGGTTAAGTCTAGGTGACTGGTTCCTCCATAGGAATGAAGAAAAAATACTATGTAGTTGTATAAAGAAGGAATTTGGCAACCACTGTGGGGAGTTTCGAAATACATATAAAAATTTGGGAAGAATCTTAATCTTTATGAAATGTATCTGCCCTAGTAATGACAGAGGTAGGGTCTCCCATGCTTTTCATTTCTTTCTACCTCTTGAACTATCGAGGTTAAAATAAGCGGCACAAAATCACAAATCTGTCGTGTAATCTCTATCCCTCAATATTTAAATTCCATCCCCCATTGTAATGGCAAACTCAAGGATGCCGTCACCTGTGCCCCCGGATCAATAGTGAACAGCAGAGATTTATTTCAATTCACCTTAAGCCCTGTGACCACTGAAGATCTATTCATCAGGTCCAAGGCTCCCTGTAGTGATGGACCAGCATCATTCAGGAATATCATCTGCATATAGGACTACCCTCTCCTCCAACCCTCCAATTCCAAATCCCCGAATATCTGGAGAAGTCCGATGAGCCTCTACCACCGGCTCTATTGCTATCGCAAAGAGAGTTGGAGAGAGAGGGCAGCCCTGTCACGTCCCCCTATATAGCTGGAAAGGGGCTGACAACCTTCTTCCCAGATTGACCACTGACATGGGATTTCAGTATAGTGTCTGCAACCACGAAATAAACACCAGTGGGAATCCCATCCTTCTGAGTATTTCCTATAGAAAAGGCCATTCCACAGAGTCAAAGGTCTTCTCTATATCCAATGAGGCGACTGTTCTAGAGCCTTCATTTATATGCTGGACATGTAGATTAGTGTGTAATCTGCGTAAGTTAATATCTGTCGTTCTTTGGGGCATAAATCCCGTCTGATCTGAGTCAATAATAGTTATTAGCAGGGGTTGAATTCTTAAGGTGATTATCTTCCTCAATATGTTAAAATCCGTATTTAATAAAGCTTTTGGCCTATAAGAAGGAGATCATTTTGGATCCTCATCTTCTTTGTGACTAAGAACTGGGTGTGCATTAGACATGTGCAATTCGTTTAGTTCCAAATTCGTTTTTTAACGAATTTTGACAAATTTGTTAATTTCTAAATTTTTCAATTTCCGAAATTCCGAATTTCCGCATTTCCGAATTTCTGAATTTCAAATTTCCGAATTTTCAGAATTTCGGAATTTTGGAAATTCAGAAATTCGAAATTTCAAAAATTTGAAATTTTGGAAATTTGAAATTCAGAAATTCGAAATTCAGAAATTCAAAATTCAGAAATTCAAAATTTGAAAATTCAAAATTTCGGAAATTCGGAATTTTGGAAATTTCGGAAATTCGAAATTCAGAAATTCAAAAATTTGGAAATTGGAAAATTTTGGATATTTGAAATTCAGAAATTCGAAATTCAGAAATTCAAAATTCAGAAATTCAAAATTCGAAAATTCAAAATTTCGGAAATTCGAAAATTGGATAATTAGAAATTTCGGAAATTCGAATTTCGGAAATACGAAACTCGGAATTTTGGAAATTTCGGAAATTCGAAATTCAGAAATTCAAAATTTTGGAAATTGGAAAATTTTGGATATTTGAAATTTCGGAAATGAGAAATTTGGAAATTCAAAATTTGGAATTTCGGAAATTCGAAATTCCGAAAATCGAAAATCGAAAATTCAGAAATTTGAAAATTTGAAATTCGGAAATTCGGAAATCCGAATTTTAGGCTTTCTGCATTTCCGAATTCAAAATTTTCGAATTTCCGAATTTTAAAATTTCCGAATTTCCAAACTTCTGAAAAAAAGCAAAAAAAACGAATAAAACGAGTTTGTTTAAACAACTGTTTTGTCAGTGCACATGTCTAGTGTGCATATCTCATTGAATCTGGAAGAGACCCCTCTAGTAACCCCCTTGTATATACCACTGCCAATTTGGGGGCTAAAATATCTCCATACTTTTTATGAAGTTCAACAGGGAGTCCATCCGGACCTGAAGTCTTTCCACTCGGAAAAGTATTTATAGCCTTCTGGATCCCTTCACTAGTAATCGATCAAACTAATGCCTCTCTCTGCCTACCCGACAACCATTCTAGCGCTATCCGATTCAAAAGGACGGACAGGTCCCCTGGATGGAAGTCAGGGGGGAAGGGAAGGTATATAAAGAGCTATAAAATTGCTTAAAAGTCCCTAAGATTTCTTTTGGGTTGGAAACCATTTTCCCCTCAGGAGTTCTGACTTCAGATATAAGTGGAGCTGGATAATCTTGTTGTGCTAACATTGCCAAAAACCTTCCATTTTTACCTCCCTTTCTGCTTATTTTTATATAAATCTAATCTGGTTATTTCTGTTATATGTAGATACAGATCCCTTTGAGCGGCCATAAATAGAACAAAATTCTTCTTATTGGGATCAGAGCCATATATCTTCTTTCAAAGTTCCAATTGAATTTGTAAAGATCGGGTATTGGTCTTCTGTCCCTTCTGAACCACCGCTATAGCTGAAATATATTGCCCCGCACAAATGCCTTGAAAGCACCCCATACAACGTCTGGAGAGGATGAGCCAGCATTATTTTCCCAATATTCAGTTATTATCAACGGCTTTTTTTCTTCTATCTCAGAGTAGGAGACCCACTGGGGCCCCAATCTCCATAATGAGGCATTTTTTTTGAAGGAGGGGTACGGATTAACATCTGAAGAGGACAATGGTCCAAAAGACTGCTCGGTAGATATGTGGCTTCTATAATGTCTGTCAACAAAGCTGGATTTACAAAAGCTAGATCTATCCGAGATGAAGTTTTATAGGAGGTGGAAGAATATGATCTTTTTGTTGGATTTTTCCATCTCCAGACTTCTGTAACTTCTGCCGCTTGTGTCCAATTCTATAATCCTGCCGAATACTGCCTAGGGGGCCTTGGTCTATCTAAATTTGGGGATATAATAGAATTAAAAACTCCCGTAAAAGGTAACTTTGCTGGACAGTGCTGGATAATACTCTCCAATATTGCATTCAGTAATGGAAAAAAGAAAACCAGACGCTCCAGGTGAGATAAGGAAGCCTAATGATCCAGCAGGTGCTCACCTTGGCTCACCTCCACACAATGAAATTGGAAGAAATGGCCGCACACCACTGTGGATCAAAATTCTCTTTATTTGGACATCCCAAAAATGACAGGCATCAGAATGCTGGGTAGATGCGTTTCGCACACTTCACGTGCACTTAGTTATTACTATGGTAATGACTAAGCACATGTAAAGTGTACGAAACGCGTCTACCCAGCATTCTGATGCCTGTCATTTTTGGGATGTCCATATAAAGAGGATTTTGATCCACAGTGGTGTGCGGCCATTTCTTCTAATTTCATTGCATGTAGTATATCAGAAGAAAAAGGAGGGGGAATATAAATTGCTGCTATAACATACTTTATATATGATAACATATTTACCCTGTGAATCGGTATATATGTTCTCAATTACACCTGGAAAAGATTTGTTAATTAAAACTGACACCCCCCTAGCATATGAGGAGTAAGTGGTGTGGTAAGTTTTTTAGATCCAGGTTTATTTTAATGTCATTAATTTCCCTCCCATCAAATGTGTCTCCTGCAGTAATATCATATGTGGGCTGTCATTTTTTTAAATACTGAAACATCAATGCCCATTTAAACTTAGAATTCATCCCTCGAACATTCCATGATAAGTTAGTAAAAGGAATCATTCTTGCTTGACATCATGCCAAATCAATAAATGTCTAAAACAACTCCAGGCTGAACCCCATAGAAACTCCAGGCTGAACCCCATAGAAGGCTGAACCCCATAAAAGGCTGAACCCCATAGAAACTCCAGGCTGAACCCCATAGAAGGCTGAACCCCATAGAAACTCCAGGCTGAACCCCAAAGAAGGCTGAACCCCATAGAAGGCTGAACCCCATAGAAACTCCAGGCTGAACCCCATAGAAGGCTGAACCCCATAGAAACTCCAGGCTGAATCCCATAGAAGGCTGAACCCCATAGGAACTCCAGGCTGAACCCCATAGAAGGCTGAACCCCATAGAAACTCCAGGCTGGACCCCATAGAAGGCTGAACCCCATAGAAACTCCAGGCTCAACCCCATAGAAGGCTGAACCCCATAGAAACTCCAGACTGGACCCCATAGAAGGCTGAACCCCATAGAAACTCCAGGCTGAACCCCATAGAAGGCTGAACCCCATAGAAACTCCAGGCTGAACCCCAAAGAAGGCTGAACCCCATAGAAGGCTGAACCCCATAGAAACTCCAGGCTGAACCCCATAGAAGGCTGAACCCCATAGAAACTCCAGGCTGAACCCCATAGAAGGCTGAACCCCATAGAAACTCCAGACTGGACCCCATATAAGGCTGAAACCCATAGAAGGCTGAACCCCATGGAAACTCCAGAGTATACCAATAGGTCTACCAACCCACACCATTTCCCTTTCCTTACATCCCCAAATGACAAAAAAAAACCTTACCCCCCCAACAAAACATTTACCCTGTCCTTTTCTCTCCCCTCCCTGAAAAAAAAACATACCAAAACATGTCAGGGAAGTAGAAGGGACCTATACCCTATTAATTAACCAACTGACTATAGCTACTTCTATACCCAGTACTGTAAAAAAGGAAAGGAAGAGAAAATATCCGCACCTTTCAATCAGCGTGTCTAAGAACGCTCACTTTCCAACGGAGACACTTTCTCCTCTCTCTCCCTTCACTCTTACAAAATTCTGCAGCACACAAAACAAACAATAAAACAAAACAAAAAAAATCTCTCACCCACCCTAACCTGTGAGTCAGGCTCTCAAAAAAAGAAAAAAGAAAAACAAAACATGAGAAGAAACCAAAAAACAAGGTGAAGGAAGTGGAGTATAATCCTGGGATCTGATATTTATAAATGTCTTCTTCTTCAAAAAAAAAAAGAAGGAATCTATAAATGAAACCTCCTACACCTATATAAGTAACATACTATATGTAGTACATATTATATAGTGAATAGGGATGAGCCGAACACCTCCCGGTTCGGTTCGCACCAGAACCTACGAACGGACCGAAAGTTTGCGCGAACTTTAGAACCCCATTAAAGTCTATGGGACTCGAACGTTCGAAATCAAAAGTGCTAATTTTAAAGGCTAATATGCAAGTTAGTGTCCTAAAAAGGGTTTGGGGACCTGGGTCCTGCCCCAGGGGACATGGATCAATGCAAAAAAAATGTGATTTTAATGATGCTTAAAGTGAAAAAATAAAAGTGTAATATTCCTTTAAATATCTAACCTGGGGGTGTCTATAGTATGCCTGTAAAGTGGTGCGTGTTTCCCGTGCTTAGAACAGACCCTGCACAAAATTGGGTCGTGTATGGATATTAAGGGGAACCCCGCACCTAAATTAAAAAAAGAAAAGGCGTGGGGCCCCCAGGCCCTATATACTTTGAACAGCAGTATACAGGCGGTGCAAACAAGACAGGGACTGTAGGTTTGTTAAGTAGAATCTGTTTGTAATTTTGAACTGGTACATTTTTAAAGTGTAGCTCCAGCCAAAAAATCTATTTTAAGCTTTTTGGAAAACATAGGGAAGGGTTATCACCCCTGTGACATTTGTTTTGCTGTCTGTGCTCCTCTTCAGAAGATTTCACCTCACTTTCTGTCCCAATGACAAATGTTTTTTGAAAATTTGTGGTTTTTAGTGAAACAAGGATTGGTAATAAAGCATCAGTGGAAAGGAGAAAAGTTTTTCCCATATTAACTCTTACAGGAGAGAATTTCCCTTCCTAGGGGTAGATTTCATCTCACTTCCTGTTGTCTCCTTCCGTTTGCAAGTAGGAGTCGTTTGTGAGTTGGATGTTTGAAAGTAGGGGCCTGCCCTATATACTCTGCAGAAATTGGGGCCTTAGGTGTTGGTGTTGCCACAACACTGTAAGCCCTCACAGGGCCCTGCTGTGAAATATTAGATCAAGAATTGTAATTACATGCCCCTGTTGAACAGGGGCAGAAAAAATGGACATTAGGCACTGGTGCCACAACACTGCAACATCACAGAAGCTATAGTTGGAGCGCAGGAGTGAGCCCTGCTGCAAAGTATTGCATCAAAAATCGTAATTATAGGCCCCTGTTAAACAGGAGCTGAAAATTTGGGCCTTGGGCACTGGTGCCGGTGCCACAACACTGCAACCCCTCACAGATGCTATAGTTGGAGCGCAGGAATGAGCCCTGCTGCAAAGTATTGCATCAAAAATTATAATTACATGCCCCTGTTAAACAGGGGCTGAAAAATTGGGCCTTGGCGACTGGTGGCGGTGCCCAGAACCAAAAATGTTCTTACAAGCTATCAGCATGAAAATTGAGGAGGAAGAGTATTGTGACTCAGCATAACAGGATAGTCACTCAGCATCAGCAAAGGCAGTCTTGAAGGGATCTCACATTAAAAAAAAATCAATCAGTTACATCAGCATCAGGTGCTTGGTAGCTGGTGATCCAAGACTGATTCATTTTCATGAAGGTCATCCGATCGACCGATTCGGTGGACAGGCGCACCCTGTGATCGGTTACAAAGCCTCCAGCAGAACTGAATGTGCATTCCAAAAGAACGCTGGATGCAGGACAGGCCAGTAGCTCAGTTGCATACTGTGCAATCTCTGGCCAGTGATCCATCCTCAAGACCCAGTAACCCAGAGGATTTTCGGTGGGAAAGGTGTCCAAGTCTGATCTTGCCCCTAGGTAATCCTGCACCATGTGAATCAGACGCTGGAGATGGTTGCTGGAACCGATCATACCTTGGGGCTGCAGAATTGTCTGAACGCATCAGTCAGACGGCCACCTTCTCCACCGCTCCTTCTGTGACTGACCGAAGCCTCAGCAACACGTTGTCCAGGAGGACCAGGAAATTGTAACCTCCCAGGCTCTGGAAACGCGTTGCACAAACCTTTCTGCAAGGCCTCCCGAACATGTTTCATCCTCTGCTCCCTCTGCGACCCTTGTAACATGGATCAAGGAGGGTTGCCAGCCAGTAATCATCCCTCCCCTTGATACCACGAATACGGGGATCCCTCCGCAGGCTTTGCAGGATCAGGGAAGCCATGCAGCGTAGGTTTGCTGAGGAATTCGGTCCAGAGTCCTCTGGGTCACTAAGGACGACATGATTCACAGCCACCTCCTCCTAGCCACGTACAAGTCTATGGGTTTCTTCGGACTGTAAATGATCCCTTGAAGCCTGCTTCTGATGCTGAGTGTCAGGCTCCACCTCCATGCTGACACAATCCTCCTCCTCCTCCTCCTCTTCCTGTGTGATCGGCGGGCACGCAGGAACACTGTCTGGATAAAGGGGGCCTTGAGAGGTAAGGAAGTCCTCCTCTTCCTCCCTCTGTTCTGCATCAAGTGCCCTGTCCATTATTCCACACAGCGTGTGCTCCAACAGGTGGACAAGAGGGACAGTGTCAATGATGCATGCACTGTCACTGCTCACCATCCTCGTGTCCTCCTCAAATGGTGACAGGACAGTGCATGCATCCCTGATCATGGCCCACTGGCATGGGGAAAAAAAGCCAAGGTCCCCTGACCCTGTCCTGGTGCTATAGTTGCATAGGTACTCATTGATGGCCCTCTGCTGCGTGTGCAGCCACTGCAGCATGGCCAACATTGTGTTCCACCTGGTGGGCATGTCACAGATAAGTCGGTTCTTGGGCAGGTTTAATTTCTTTTGGAGGTCAGCCAGCCGAGCACTGGCATTATATGACCTATAGAAATGCACACAGACTTTCCTGGCCTGCCTCAGGACATCCTGTAAGCCTGGGTACCTGACCAAGAACCGCTGCACTATCAAGTTAAGGACGTGAGCCAAACAGGGCACATGGGTCAGTTGTCCCTGTCCTAGGGTGGAGAGGAGGTTGGTGCCATTGTCCCAAACCACCATACGTGGCTTAAGCTGGCGTAGCGTCAACCACCTCTGAACCTGCCCCTGCAGAGCTGACAGAATCTCTGCCCCAGTGTAGCTCCTGTCCCCACCGCCGCCGCAACACACTACGCAAAGCCGCCCTGGCTTTGGCCAAATACGGCTCTCTGTACAGATGGCGCTGTGATTGGCCAAGCATGTGAAGAATACTTTGAAATGTAATAAAAAAACTTGATATTGTAGAAAAAGCTTTCAATAATGATGACTGATTGTGAGACAAATTTTCTTAATTATGTCTGAGTCAGCTTAAATCAAACTGTGTGTTTTATTGTACACACAAAAACTTGGAAAATACTTACAAAAATAGTACATTCATATTCAGAATTAGTGTTGCTTCATATAGGATCAAAACGATTCAAGTATAGTTCATTTGTTTCAAGAATAGAATAGAAAATATAGTTCATTGAATTTGCATCAGGCCATGTGTTCAAAGATGGCTGATTAACCTCATGTGTGCTGAAGAAAAGTCTGTGTGCTGAAGAAGGAGCTGTGTGTAGCTTGAAGGCAGGAAGTAGAAATAAGCTGAACAGCTTTCAGCTCTCCCTTACATCAGAAACTGGAACCTTTGAATTTGCGCTCAAAAACAAAACCCTCCCATAATCACTCCCAATATTACCTCCCCCTTTTACAAGGGTGGGGGCAAAAGAGTAGGTAATATGAACAGCATCTCTAATTAAATACAGACACATGAAGAGTGGAATTCCTTCTACACAGGATGTAAGTGAAATACACAGGAAATGGATGAGAGGCAGCCAGTCTACAGAAAACACACAATTTCTATGTCAAGATATCAGTCACATAGGAATACCTCAAAAACATATATATATATATTATTTACAATATCCATCAAAATCCTGACAGTTTCTAGATATTTGTGATCCCAGTTCATAAGTCACCATCTGGATGTTATTTAACTCAAAGTCTGCCATTCATACAATTATAGGGAATTCATACTCTGAATAAAGCCAATTAAAATTTAGATATTAAGAATATAACAGCATGCGGGTCATAGTGCATGCTTGGCCAATCATCAGCCAGCAATGCACTGCGATGCCGCAGTGAATTATGGGCGGTGATGCGCCACTTAAATTTGGTGCCAACGGCCCATAACGTTTGCATTTCGACAAACGGTCGAACATGCAATGTTCGAGTCGAACATGGGTTCGACTCGAACTCGAAGCTCATCCCTACTCCCAAACCCAACTGAAGTCTATGGGAGCTGATTCTTTTTTTTTTTTTCTGGCCTTTTTCAAGTCCATATTGCAACTGGCTGAGCCACATAGCATCATTGGTTACTTGGGTGCAGCCGGCCACCTGCATCCCAACAACCAATGACAATGTGCATCTGCCTTCATCCTTAGCAACCAATGATGCCATGCAGCCTGAGTGTCAGCATCCTAGCAAACAACAGGTGGGAAGTTCTCATTTAATGGCAGCAGTAATTCTGCCACTAAATGAATGACTTCTGTTTGCAGGAGCTGGAGGGTTGGCAGGCGGGCAAACTGGCCAAATCTGGCCATTTAATTTGTCTGTTTGGGGAACTGCAAGACGTTTGGGTTCTAGTCAATTTCATGGTTGACCTTGATAGGGAAAGTCCAGAACTTAAGGACTTTTAATAACATTGACTGCTGAAGCCAAATTGAATTTGATGTATTTAATATACAAGCATGTAGCTAACCACATGGAGAACAAACTGTGTACATGGCATACATTCAATATGATTGTTCTGACTGAAGCTGGGACCTAACTAGCTTTTATACTCTATACATAGCTGTGGGCTACCTTGTAAGTCTCTTTGAAGTCCTGATTAAATTGTTGGTCATTTACAATGCTAAACAGATGGTCAATTCACATATAGATGTCACTTCCCAATCTCTGTGGGAAATCAGAGATAAACCTTTCCACAGCTGAAGGTGTGAATGGCATTTGACCACAACCAAAAACAGCAGTTATATTATATAACTAAACATTTGTAAAAAGTACCTCTGCTTAATCAGAATACATGTTTTGATAATCATAACTAAATGTTTGATAAATAGTTATTCCATTTACCCTATCAATAAAAAGTTTTGGACTTTCCCTATCAACCTGAACCAAGAGATCCTCCAGGTCAGAATACTTACATGTGGTGTATTTCATGTGTGGTGATGATATAAATATCCTGACCTCAACTCGTGGTGTGCGTGATGGGAATCAGAGGCTTCAAGCCCACATGTACTACCAGCACCCAACCGTCCAGATCATCTCTTATAACTCGATGGATAGTTTCTTTACAAGGGCCCTACAGTGTAAAATGTATTTACTGTGTGTGTATATATATATATATATATATATATATATATATATATATATATATATATATATATATATATACAGTGGGGACGGAAAGTATTCAGGCCCCCTTACATTTTTCACTCATTGTTATATTGAAGCCATTTGCTAAAATCATTTAAGTTCATTTTTTCCCTCATTAATGTACACACAGCACCCCATATTGTACACACAGCACCCCATATTGACAGAAAAACACAGAATTGTTGACATTTTTGCAGTTTTATTAAAAAAAGAAAAACTGAAATATCACATGGTCCTAAGTATTCAGACCCTTTGCTCAGTATTTAGTAGAAGCCCCTTTTGATGAGTCTTTTTGGGAAAGATACAACAAGTTTTTCACACCTGGGTTTGGGGATCCTCTGCCATTCCTCCTTGCAGATCCTCTCCAGTTCTGTCAGGTTGGATGGTAAACGTTAGTGGACGGCCATTTTTAGGTCTCTCCAGAGATGCTCAATTGGGTTTAAGTCAGGGCTCTGGCTGGGCCATTCAAGAACAGTCACAGAGTTGTTGTGAAGCCACTCCTTCGTTAGCTAAGTTCTTAGGGTCATTGTCTTGTTGGAAGGTAAACCTTCGGCCCAGTCTGAGGTCCTGAGCACTCTGGAGAAGGTTTTCGTCCAGGATATCCCTGTACTTGGCCGCATTCATCGTTCCCTCGATTGCAACCAGTTGTCCTGTCCCTGCAGCTGAAAAACACCCCCACAGCATGATGCTTCCACCACCATGCTTCACTGTTGGGACTGTATTGGACAGGTGATGAGCAGTGCCTGGTTTTCTCCACACATACCGCTTAGAATTAAGGCCAAAAAGTTCTATCTCGGTCTCATCAGATCAGAGAATCTTATTTCTCACCATCTTGGAGTCCTTCAGGTGTTTTTTAGCAAACTCCATGCGGGCTTTCATGTGTCTTGCACTGAGGAGAGGCTTCCGTCGGGCCACTCTGCCATAAAGCCCCAACTGGTGGAGGGCTGCAGTGATGGTTGACTTTCTACAACTTTCTCCCATCTCCCGACTGCATCTCTGGAGCTCAGCCACAGTGATCTTTGGGTTCTACTTTATCTCTCTCACCAAGGCTCTTCTCCCCCGATAGCTCAGTTTGGCCGGACGGCCAGCTTTAGGAAGGATTCTGGTGGTCCCAAACGTCTTCCATTTAAGGATTATGGAGGCCACTGTGCTCTTAGGAACCTTAAGTGCAGCAGAAATGTTTTTGTAACCTTGGTCAGATCTGTGCCTTGCCACAATTCTGTCTCTGAGCTCTTCAGGCAGTTCCTTTGACCTCATGATTCTCATTTGCTCTGACATGCACTGTGAGCTGTAAGGTCTTATATAGACAGGTGTGTGGCTTTCCTAATCAAGTCCAATCAGTATAATCAAATACAGCTGGACTCAAATGAAGGTGTAGAACCATCTCAAGGATGACCAGAAGAAATGGACAGCACCTGAGTTATATATATGAGTGTCACAGCAAAGGGTCTGAATACTTAGGACCATGTGATATTTCAGTTTTTCTTTTTTAATAAAACTTCAAAAATGTCAACAATGCTGTGTTTTTCTGTCAATATGGGGTGCTGTATAAAAATGAACTTAAATGATTTTAGCAAATGTCTGCAATATAACAAAGAGTGAAAAATTTAAGGGGGTCTGAATACTTTCCGTCCCCACTGTATATATATATATATATATATATATATATATATATATATATATATATATATATATATATATATATACACAGTAGGTCTCTCCAGAGATGCTCAATTGGGTTTAAGTCAGGGCTCTGGCTGGGCCATTCAAGAACAGTCACAGAGTTGTTGTGAAGCCACTCCTTCATTATTTTAGCTGTGTGCTTAGGGTCATTGTCTTGTTGGAAGGTAAACCTTCAGCCCAGTCTGAGGTCCTGAGCACTCTGGAGAAGGTTTTTGTCCAGGATATCCCTGTACTTGGCCGCATTCATCTTTCCCTTGATTGCAATCAGTCGTCCTGTCCCTGCAGCTAAAAAACACCCCCACAGCATGATGCTTCCACCTCCATGCTTCACTGTTGGGACTGTATTAGACAGGTGATGAGCAGTGCCTGGTTTTCTCCACACATACCGCTTAGAATTAAGGCCAAAAAGTTCTATCTTGGTCTCATCAAATCAAAGAATCTTATTTCTCACCATCTTGGAGTCCTTCAGGTGTTTTTTAGCAAACTCCATGCAGGCTTTCTTGTGTCTTGCACTGAGGAGAGGCTTCCACGGACCACTCTGCCATAAAGCCCCGACTGGTAGAGGGCTGCAGTGATGGTTGACTTTCTACAACTTTCTCCCATCTCCCGACTGCATCTCTGGAGCTCAGCCACAGTGATCTTTGGGTTCTTCTTTACCTCTCTCACCAAGGCTCTTCTCCCCTCGATAGCTCAGTTTGGCCGGACGGCCAACTCTAGGAATGGTTCTGGTCGTCCCAAACTTCTTCCATTTAAGGATTATGGAAGCCACTGGGCTCTTAGGAACCTTAAGTGCAGCAGAAATTTTTTCGTTACCTTGACCAGATCTGTGCCTTGCCACAATTCTGTCTCTGAGCTCTTCAGTCAGTTCCTTTGATCTCATGATTCTTTGGTGTTAGTGAGATCCTATTACTGGGATCTGGCTGGTCCACCTGTCCATCATTCACTCACACATTTCATCTTCAGTATAATGCAGTTTATATTTACAATAATTGCTTTGATCACTACTACGTATGTGATGAGGGAGTTGGACACCTTATTATAGTGGTGTCAATGATGCTGCCTACTTCCCTGCCTGTGCCTACAGTGGGTAAAAGGAGACCTTTAGCATGGCACACAGAATGTGCCAGGTAGCTAAATACAGATGGTAGTGGTGGGCAGGATCCAGACACAGTGAAGTACCTACTGACCTACCTACCTACCTACCTACCTAGCTACCGACCTACCACCTGTCAGTCATAAATGTTTTGCCTGCCCACCACCTAGTAAATGTTTGTATTTAAAATTTTCCAGTTACCATTTATTGGGTGAAATGGGAACCAGCAGGACAAACATACATCAGTTCTACAGATTCAGTCACTTTACATGAGGGCTTTGACATTTATGCAAAGCTTTCCAGACTTTCTCCCGAATCAGTTTTGTCTTCACTCCATAAATAATTGGATTTAGCATGGGTGGGACTAGAAGGTACATATCTGCTAGAATTATGTGAACATAAGGTGGAAACCTTTTACCACCATATCGGTGGGACAGGCAAGTGAAGAAGGCCAGACCATGAAAACTTAGAAAGACACACATATGAGGTATACAGGTGTTAAATGTTTTCAGCCGGGCGTCTTTGGATGGAAGACTGAAGACGGCGTGGAAGATGGCGCAGTAGGATACCAGGATAAACAGCAGGTCTACTCCTAGGATCACGAATGCCGCAGCCAATCCCAAGGCACTGTTTATTCTGATGTCGGCAGCAGCAATTTTCACAATCGTCATGTGCTCACAGTATGAATGGGGCAAGATGTTGGTTCTAAATGCTGGAAATCTCTGTATCAAAATTATGCAGGGAGAAAACAAAGTGACCGCTCTGAGCAGTAAGAAGGTGACCAGTTTAACAATGATGGTATTGGTCATTATAGACCCATACCTGAGCGGCTGACAGATGGCGATATAACGGTCAAAGGACATACCAAACAAAAGTCCTGACTCAAAGCTGGTGAAAGAATAGAGGAAGAACATCTGGAGGAGACATGATTCAAAATGTATGTATCTCTTCTGAAACCAGAAGATTAACAGCATTTGTGGGGCAATGCTTGTGGCCAGAAGAGCATCATTGGAGGCTAACATAGAAAGGAAAATAAACATAGGCTTGTGGAGGCCAGAAGAAGCTGAGATGACAGTCACAAGCATCATGTTTCCAAGCAATGTCAGGACATAACATAAGCAAACAATGGCACCCACCCACTTATAAGCTCCTTCTAGTCCGGGAATCCCAACCAGGATGAATGAGGTGGGATAGAATGTGCCATTGACTTTGTTGCTTTGGATTCCTCTGCTGATCATCTTCTACACCGAAGGCCACAGATCTCTATGGAGGATTAGTATACTGGAGGGTTTTGTCACCTAATAGGATGGAAGCTCTAGAATTACAAATGGAATATGGATAGAACTGGAAAAATATGATCCTGTTCTTCCCTTCTCTGAGCTCTTCTGCTGCAGGAACCACAAAAAATGTCCAGAATGTCCACATATGGGGGAACACATGACACGCCCCTCTCCCTCACAATAGACCTCCCAACATTCTGAAATGACAAAAGGGGACATCATTCATTATATAGGCAAAGGAAGAACCCCCACCACACCCCCAGATACAGGGTTTGTGATTATTATTCAATATGCAAAAAAATGATTATGCCCACGTGTGCTTTTCTAGCCATTACGGTTTCACTCTACTGGCTGTAGAAAATTACAAATCCAATACTATAGAGGTTGGATGGAAAGTTTAGTAAAGTGTAACATTTTTGAATTTGAAATAGCAGATTTTATCAGACCAAAAGGGAACAACTAAGCATCAAAGAGGGACAACTGAGGAGAAAAAGGAACAACTGAGGAGAAAAGAGGGACAACTGAGGAGAAAGAGGAACAACTGAGGAGAAAGAGGGACAACTGAGGAGAAAAGAAGGACAACTGAGGAGAAAGAGGAACAACTGAGGAGAAAGAGGGACAACTGAAGACAAAAGAGGGACAACTGAGGAGAATGAGGGACAGAGGGATTAGATTCCAAAAGGAGGGACAGTTGGATCCACCACCAACTTGAGTTCAAGTCAAGTGGCAGCCAGGCTGGGGACTAAAATAAATGTGTTACTCTGGTCCTGCAGAGGGAGGCTGGGAAGACCAAACCCAACCATCCTCATAGAGGCGTAACTAGAACCTTCAGGGCCCTGGTGCAAGAAACCATGAATGGGCCACCCTGACCCCATCCCAGGAGGCCATTGCCAATGATCCTGGGGCCCTTTCCACTTTTCTGGGTACCGCAGCAGAATCCTTTCACATGTTCTTCAGCGGGTGCCCTTTCCAAAAATATTTTCAGGGATACCTTTTTTTCTATGTGTTCAGCCAGCCATTGTAGGCAGAGAATGTATCTTAGTTAGGGGTGGAGCATTTAAAATGGGAATGGTTCTACAAGAACTACCTAATCCCATACCCCTTTACACATCTCTACACCCCGGAATGCCTTCGTCCACCTCAGCACTCCTCTATACTCCCAGCACACTTCTGTACCCCTTTGTACATCGCTGCACCTCCTACACACACCTCTGCATCTTCCAGCATCCTCCATACCCCCCAGCATATCTCTGCACCCCCTACACACCTCTTCACCTTCCAGCATCCTCCATTCCCCCAGAACATCTCTGCATCCCCAGCACATCTCTGCACCCCCACACACCTCTGCACCTTCCAGCATCCTCCATACCCCCCCAGCACATCTCTGCACCCCCCACACACCTCTGCACCTTTCAGCATCTTCCATACCCCCCAGCACATCTCTGCACCCCCCACACACCTCTGCACCTTTCAGCATCTTCCATACCCCCCAGCACATCTCTGCACCCCCCACACACCTCTGCACCTTCCAGCATCCTCCATACTCCCCAGCACATCTCTGCACCCCCCCACACACCTCTGCACCTTCCAGCATCCTCCATACCCCCAGCACATCTCTGCACCCCCCACACACCTCTGCACCTTCCAGCATCCTCCATACCCCCCAGCACATCTCTGCACCTCTAGAATGCTCTTTATCCCCCAGTATGCCTCCATACGCCCATCAAGCCTTTGTAACCCCCAGCAAACCTCTGCACCCCCCTCCGCACACAAACACACACACCTCTGCACCTCCCAATATCCTCCATACCCCCCAGCACACCACTGTACACAACAACAAGTGATCTTTGAACCCCTCACACTCCTGCTCTGTACCTACTTGATGTGCATCTACACCCCCCCCCAGCACATCTCTGTACAAACACTTTCCCAACACACACTATTTCCAATAGAGACAGGTCACCCCATAGCCACTCACCTCCATATTGATCTCTATGGTGCCCACAGCATCTCCTCCTGCACCTCTGGCTGTCAGTTCTCTATGCAGTGGTGGGGGAGGGGGAGATCAGCAGCTCTGTGGTACCCGTGGCATCTCCCTCCCGTTAGCAGGGAAGTGTTATCATAATGGGGGATTTTAATTATCCCGACATAAACTGGGTGGAGGGAACCGTGCATTCATCTAAAGCTCGCCAGTTCCTAAATGTCTTGCAGATCAATTTTATGGGTCAGATGGTAGACGCACCAACTAGAAACAAAGCATTACTAGATCTACTGATTACCAACAATACAGACCTGATCACGGATGTGGAAATACTGGGCAATTTAGGTAACAGCGATCACAGGTAAATTAATTTCAGTAAATCACACAAATAGGAAACATAAGATGAATACAAAGACACTGTATTTCAAAAGAGCCAACTTCCCTAAACTACGAACCTTGCTAAAAGATATAAATTGGGATAAAATCTTGGAAAACAAAGAACACAGAGGAGAGATGGGTTTGCTTTAAGAGCATATTAAATAAGGGCATTAGCCAAAGCATCCCATTGAGTAATAAATTTAAAAGAGCAAACAAAAGTCCTGGATGGCTTAACTCCAATGTAAAAATGTATATAAAAGCAAAGAAGGCCTTCAAAAAATACAAGGTTGAAGGATCATAGCAAGAAATGTAAGGGAGCAATAAGGACGGCTAAGATAGAACACAAAAGACGTGGGATAGGCCTTCCTGATGTCAAAAACTACTACCGTGCATGCCAGCTCACCAGAATAATAGACTGGAACATCCACAATGTAATCAAAGACTGGGTCCACCTTGAGGCTTCCTTTACCACACTCCCGCTTTACTTATTACCATGGACACTCCACAAGCACATTCCAATCGACACCCTTTTTCACCCCCTCATTGGTCCAACACTTAGAAGTTTCCTGTAAACTGTCATCACTATCATCAGCACCTGGCCCTCTCACTCCAGTTCATCTTAACCCGGACTTTCCACCTGGACTGCATAGCAACTTCTTAAAGGACTCATGGCCCCACAAAAACGCTTTAGCATACCATTTCTATTAACTAGGTAAACTCCTACACTACAACAAATTACCCTCCAACGATGACAGCCCCCCCCATTTCCCCCTGGAACTACTCTCTGCTGACTCACTACCTGAGCGAGCTTGACAGGAAATTTAAGGTCTCTAGACCCCTGTCCCCTTTTGAATCTCTATGTCTAACACATACTCCTCAACGTCACCTACTCTCGGTAACACACTCTCTCCTATTCACAAACATTTCCCCAAATACGAGCAAAGCATGCTTGACCTGGGAGGAGGAACTCTCTCTATCACTTACCCCTGAAGACTGGGAACAAATTTTCCTGACTATGGATACAAAATCCTAACACGTTGGTACCGTACCCCCCCTGCACTGATCCACAAATACCAACTAGATCTCCTAGATACGTGTTGGAGATGCAGAAACGATAAAGGATCTATCCAACACATTTTCTGGAGCTGCCCCAAAATCCAATCGTTCTGGTCCGAGATCCACCGCATCTTCACCAAGGGTACCACATATACACTTGAATTCACACCAGCCCAATTCCTCCTACACTAATACCCTTCCGCAAACAATCGATACTTCAAGTCCCTTGGCATGCACATGGTAAACACAGCCAAACAATGCATACCAATCCATTGGGGAACCTCACACACCCCCTCTACCAAAGAATGGCTTTCTAGAATAGCCAAAATAGCAGAAATGGAACGACTCATCTGCATAGCCAATGACACACCCACAAAATTTTCCTCCAAATGGGCCTGTTGGACTCACTTTCTAACAACTTCAGAATACCACAACCTGATGACCCCTAATACACCGCAAGCATACACTTCAGGCGACATCCCACTCTAAAAAGCCCTGACATCAACCCCCTTCCTAACAGCCACCATAATGCACATCTAAAGCACAGAATATCCAAACTCGTGTCCCACGATCCTAACCTCCATATACCCACCCCCGTGGAGGGAGAGAAAGATGGTACCCAACCCACCCCCTCTGCCTGCTTTTTCCACCCCCAACTTCTCCTCCTTACTCTCAATACCCCCCCACCACTCCATCCACCCCAAACTTTCCTTCAAACCACCCCTGAACTCTACTCAGCACTACAAGAAGCCTGATACTCTACTCAGACACACTCCTACCATAATAATCACACCCCACTCTCGTTGCTCCAGGCGGTTAAGAAAACAAGACCACTCATACCACTCCACCCACCTCTATCACTTACCTACAAGCAAGAAACCAAATAAACTCCAAACCGCCTACCAACCGTTACACACTCATCTGACTATCAATCCTATACTGTACTCCATTTTCCTGTACTGTGTTCTGTTTAGGTTAACTGTTATGTTCACATCTATGTGATACTAGTTGCTTCTGTAACATACTCTACTATGTTGTAACTATTTTATTTTCAATAAAAAATTTTCATGGAAAAAAAAAAAGAACATGAAAGACACATAGCGGAGGAGAGCAAAAAAAAAATCCCAAGAAATTCTTTAAGTATGTAAACAGTAAAAAAGGGAGGACAGACCATATTGGCCCCATAAAGAATGAGGAAGGACATCTGGTTACAAAGGATGGGGAGATGGCAAAGGTATTGAATTTATTCTTCTCCTCAGTCTTCACGAGTGAATCGGGGGGCTTCAGTAACCAAAACTGCAGTGTTTATCCTCATGACACAACACAGGAAGCACCTCCATGGTTAACAGAGGACGGAATTAAAATTAGACTTGAGAAACTTAACATTAATAAATCACCGGGACCAGATGGCTTGCACCCGAGGGTACTTAGGGAACTCAGTCAAGAAATTGCCAGACCATCGTTCCTAATATTTAAGGAACTATATACAAGATTTTAGTAATGAGAACGGTATCATTAGCAGTAATCAGCATGGATTCATGAAGAATCATTCTTGCCAAACCAATCTCAATCACTAAGGGGTTAATAACAATCCTTAGTTCATCTGATTGTATGTTGTCCTTGGAATTATCTCTGAGGTTTGGGGCCATAGAAGAAATAAAAGATCCTCCATGACCCCCATTCTTCTTCTCAGGACCCTGGGAGGTTCTACCTGGTGTTCCCTACGGCAGTGAAATCCTGCAATCCCTATGTGTGTGTGTGTGGGGGGGGGTCATCTTATACTTTATTACTTATCTTCAGACCGTCCATTGTTTTCATGATGTGTGGTGACATTGTATAATATCTTATAATCTACACATTATAGAATGAGATGATAAGAAGGGATTGGAAGATATATGAGGAGCACACCGGTGTGACAATCTAACAATGAGAAGAGCCCAGCATTATGTCACCGACCTCAACATCTCCTCCACCCCCAGAATTATATGGAAATCTTCCAATCAACATACACTATATTACCAAAAGTATTAGGACACCTGCCTTTACACACACATGAATTTTAATGACATCCCAGTCTTAGTCCGTAGGGTTCAATATTGAGTTGGCCCACCTTTTGCAGCTATAACAGCTTCAACTCTTCTGGGAAGGACATCCACAAGGTTTAGGAGTGTGTCTATGGGAATGTTTGACCATTCTTCCAGAAGAACATTTGTGAGGTCAGGCACTGAGATTGGACGAGAAGGCCTGGCTCGCATTCTCCGCTCTAATTCATCCCAAAGGTGTTCTATCAGGTTGAGGTCAGGACTCTGTGCAGGCCAGTCAAGTTCCTCCACCCCAAACTCATTCATCCATGTCTTTATGGACCTTGCTTTGTGCACTGGTGGGCAGTCATGTTGGAACAGGAAGGGGCCGTCCCCAAACTGTTCCCACAAAGTTTTGAGAATTAAATTGTCCAAAATGTCTTGGTATGCTGACGCCTTAAGAGTTCCCTTCACTGGAACTAAGGGGCCAAGACCAACCCCTGAAAAACAACCCCACACCATAATCCCCCCTCTCCCCTTCACCATAATCCCCCCTCCACCAAATGATTTGGACCAATGCACGAAGCAAGGTCCATAAAGACATGGATGAGCAAGTTTGGGGTACAAGAAATTGACTGGACTGCACAGAGTTCTGACCTCAAGACGATAGAACACCTTTGGGGTGAATTAGAGTGGAGACTGCAAGCCAGGCCTTCTCGTCCAACATCAGTGCCTGACCTCACAAATGCTCTTCTGGAATAACGATCAAACATTCCCATAGACACCCTCCTAAACCTTGTGGACGGCCTTCCCAGAAGAGTTGAAGCTGTTATAGCTGCAAAGGGCGGAGCCAACTCAATATTGAACCCTACAGACTAAGACTGGGATGTCATTAACCACTTCTGGACCGCCAACCGTCGTTTTACGTGATGACTTTGAAGGAGGATATTGTTGTTATGGAAGCAGCTACCATAACCCCGGTATCCTCTTCTTCAGCGGGAGGTCCGCTACAAGATAAAAGTGGTCTCTGCGGCGGATTCGCCACGAGATCTCTTCTATCGGCATCGGGAGAGGCTCTCCCACCCCCCTCCGTGATCCGGCGCCCTCTGCCGCTTACCGGAGCCGCCGGCAGTGGCGGAGTCGATCGCTTCTGTCCCCTTGCTTGGTATGCAGATGAGTGAGGGGAAGATGACCCCCATCCGTCTCCATATCACTGCAGGGCGGAGGCGACGTCAAAACCTCACTTCCGCCCACAGCTCTTTAAAGCGCCATTTTTTTTTTTTCATTTTTTTAAATGAAAATTTTTTTTTTATTGCATTTTAATGTAAATATGAGATGTGAAGTCTTTTTTGACCCCCCAGATCTCATATTTAGGAGGACCTGTTTACATTCCTTGAATTAGGAATAAAAGTGACACTTTTTTTTTTTTAAACAGTGTAAAAATGAAAAAAAAAAAAGGTAAAATAAATAATAATAAAAAAAAATTCATACACTATCCGTCCCACCGACCTCGCGCGCAGAAGCAAACGCATACATGAGTAGCGCCCGCATATGAAAACAGTGTTCAAACCGCACATATGAGGTATCGCCGCGATCGGTAGAGCGAGAGCAATAATTCTAGCTCTAGACCTCCTCTGTAACTCAAAACATGCAACCTGTAGAATTTTTTAAACGTATCCTATGGAGATTTTTTAAGGGTAAAAGTTTGTCGCCATTCCACGAGCTGGGCGCAATTTTGAAGCGTGACATGTTGGGTACCAATTTACTCAGCGTAACATTATCTTTCACAATATAAAAAAAAAATTGGACTAACTTTACTGCTATTTTTTAATTAAAAAAAAGTGTATTTTTTTTCCAAAAAAAGTGCGCTTGTAAGACCGCTGCGCAAATACGGTGT
Source organism: Aquarana catesbeiana (assembly GCF_042186555.1). Lineage (NCBI taxonomy): Eukaryota > Metazoa > Chordata > Amphibia > Anura > Ranidae > Aquarana > Aquarana catesbeiana. Next base: position 7,081,410 of record NC_133325.1, read on the forward strand.
GACAGAAAGTAATGCAACAACTGCCATTTTATTCTCTATTTCGTTAGAAAAAAAAATTATAATATTTGGAGGTTCTAAGTAATTTTCTAGCAAAAAAAAAAAATGTTTTTAACTTGTAAGCAGAAATCTCAGAGAGAGGCTCGGTCCTTAAGTGGTTAAAGTTCATGTGTGTGTAAAGGCAGGCGTCCCAATACTTTTGGTAACATAGTGTATTCGAAAATTAGATGATAAGAAGGGATTGTAATATATTAAATATGCAAAAAAAAATATCTTTGTATAGGACAGGTAAGTGTCCATGTTTTAAAAGTCAGGAGCTGCAGTATTTGTAGCTGCTGACTTTTAAAAAAAAAATTTGGCGGAGCTCCGCTTTAAATAGGACAGCCTATAGAATAAAATGTATCCTTTTTATTTATCAACAGTAACAATTATTTTGTAAAGTAACACTGATCAGAGTAAAAAGAAGTGAGTTTTTCTTAAGTTGTTACATTTTTTCTTGTCTATGAATTGTATAAAAATATAATAAACTTTTTCATGACGATATAAGGAAATGAAAGCCTTGTTTAATAATATCTTATAATCTACACATTATAGAATGAGATGATAAGAAGGGATTGGAAGATATATGAGGAGCACACCGGTGTGACAATCTAACAATGAGAAGAGCCCAGCGTTATGTCACCGACCTCAACATCTCCTCCACCCCCAGAATTATATGGAAATCATCATTTCTTCCAATCATTCCATTCATAAAACCGGCTCTTCACTTTGTGAGAAGATCCTTCAATACGTACAATAAAGACACTCCATGGAATTCTCTCTTTTATCCTTCCAAATATAACGAATGATCAGATCTCATCTCTCCCGTCCAGTCTTCTCTCTTCATACAGAGCTGCAGTTGTCTTATATTAATACCGACTGAGAATTATCACCGGTCTGCTTTCCCGAGGACGGCCGCCGTCTACAAAACCCAACGGACCACCACCTCCCCCGACATCATTATAATTGGATCGTCTGAGATTTGTGTGTTGGAACCAAAACATCAGATATAGAAATACCAACAAAACAGAGATTAAAAAAAAAGATATTCACATCATTTTCATGGATGACATTGGGATCTTCTAGTATTTGGTAAAACATCACAGAAGCCGTGTGTGAAATAGTAAAAAGTCTGTGTTCTGTATTTGTTTCGCTCCCTGCCTGTCCCCCTTAATAAAGCAGACTTAGCACGGTTCCCGTCTCAAGTTTATATGGGGCCCTGAAGGCCACCGGCTGGGCCGCGCTACGCTATACACACCAAGAATCAAGGGTGGGCTGGGTGTTCCGGACCTTCGGATGTACTATAAGGTGGCGCAGCTTATACAATTGTCAGTCGTATATTCGAGACGGGAAGGTCCCGATTGGGTCAATATTGAAAGACAAGCGATCCCTTCCTACTCTATTGATTTTCTTCTGTGGCTCCCCACTAAGACCAGGCCTCCTATTATGGTGTGTAACCTTTCTTACTCCTTTGGGTTATGGGATCAGATGGAGGCTTGTCACGTCCCCCTGAAGGGTGCGCGCGGTGCACACTGTGATCACCCGAGTCAATGAGATCACAGATCCAAGTAAAGGGTCGATCCCGGCCCCCTACCACATGATCAGCTGTCAGCCAATGACTGCTGATCACATGATGTAAATAGAAGATCGGTAATTGATCACCGATCACCGGCTTCTTTGAAGGGACATCGGTCCCAAAGAGGAAGAGGCAAAGCCGCCTCATATGTGCCCACCAGTGCCACCTGTTAGTGCCAGGAATCAGTGCCCACAGTGCCAGGAATCAGTGCCCACAGTACATAAGTTTACATAAGCGCGTCGGGACCCCATGGGGCAAAGGACTGCACTATACTGCAAATGGACACCGGCGGCAAAAAGCGCCCTGAGGTGACTCAGTTCGCATAGGTAGCGCTATACAAGTCACTCATTCATTCATAAGTGCCAGCAATCAGTGCCACCTATCAATGCCCACCAGTGGTGCCAATCAGTGCCTCATCAGTGTCACCTAGCAGTGCTGCTTATCAGTGTCACCTACTAGTGCTGATCAGTGCCCATCACTGCCACCCATCAGTGCCCATCACTGCCACCCATCAGTGCCCATCACTGCAACTCATCAGTGCCCATCAGTGCCAGCTATCAGTGCCACCTATTAGTGTCCTTCAGTGCCACCTATCAATGCCCTTAAGTGCTACCCGTCAGTGCCACCCATCAGTTCCACCTGTCAGTGCCCACCAATGCCACCTCTCAGTGCCCACCAATGCCACCTATCATTGCCCACCAGTGCTGCCTATTAGTGCCCATCAGTGTCGCCTTATTGATGCCCATCAGTGCAGCCTATCAGTGCCCATCAGTGCAGCCTATCAGTGCCCATCAGTGCAGCCTATCAGTGCCCATCAGTGCAGCCTATCAGTGCCCATCAGTGTAGCCTCATCAGTGTACATCAATGAAGGAGAAAAATTACCTGTTTGCAAAAATTATTAACAAAATATGAAAAGGTTTTGTATTTTTCTTTCTATAAATTTCGGTCTTTTTAAATTTTTTAACAAACAATTAATAACCCAGAGGTGATCAAATACCACCAAAAGAAAGCTCTATTTGTGGGAAAAAAATGATAAAAAATTAATTTGGATAAAGTGTTGTATGACCGCGTAATTGTCATTCAAAGAGTGAGAGCGCTGAAAACTGAAAATTGGTCTGGGTAGGAGGGGGGTTTAGGTGCCCGGTAAGCAAGTGGTTAAGTCTAGGTGACTGGTTCCTCCATAGGAATGAAGAAAAAATACTATGTAGTTGTATAAAGAAGGAATTTGGCAACCACTGTGGGGAGTTTTGAAATACATATAAAAATTTTGGAAGAATCTTAATCTTTATGAAATGTATCTGCCCTAGTAATGACAGAGGTAGGGTCTCCCATGCTTTTCATTCCTTTCTACCTCTTGAACTATCGAGGTTAAAATAAGCGGCACAAAATCACAAATCTGTTGTGTAATCTCTATCCCTCAATATTTAAATTCCATCACCCATTGTAATGGCAAACTCAAGGATGCCGTCACCTGTGCCCCCGGATCAATAGTGAACAGCAGAGATTTATTTCAATTCACCTTAAGCCCTGTGACCACTGAATATCTATTCATCAGGTCCAAGGCTCCCTGTAGTGATGGACCAGCATCATTCAGGAATATCATCTGCATATAGGACTACCCTCTCCTCCAACCCTCCAATTCAAAGTCCCCGAATATCTGGAGAAGTCCGATGAGCCTCTGCCAACGGCTCTATTGCTATCTCAAAGAGAGTTGGAGAGAGAGGGCAGCCCTGTCACGTCCCCCTATATAGCTGGAAAGGGGCTGACAACCTTCTTCCCAGATTGACCACTGACATGGGATTTCAGTATAGTGTCTGCAACCACGAAATAAACACCAGTGGGAATCCCATCCTTCTGAGTATTTCCTATAGAAAAGGCCATTCAACAGAGTCAAAGGCCTTCTCTATATCCAATGAGGCGACTGTTCTAGAGCCTTCATTTATATGCTGGACATGTAGATTAGTGTGTAATCTGCGTAAGTTAATATCTGTCGTTCTTTGGGGCATATAATCCCGTCTGATCTGAGTCAAAAATAGTTAGTAGCAGGGGTTGAATTCTTAAGGTGAATATCTTCGTCAATATGTTAAAATCCGTATTTAATAAAGCTATTGGCCTATAAGAAGGACATCATTTTGGATCCTCATCTTCTTTGTGACTAAGAACTGGGTGTGCATTAAACATGTGCAATTCGTTTAGTTCCAAATTCGTTTTTTAACGAATTTTGACAAATTTGTTCATTTCCGAATTTCCGAATTTTTCAATTTCCGTAATTCTGAATTTCCGCATTTCCGAATTTCTGAATTTCAAATTTCCGAATTTTCAGAATTTCGGAATTTTGGAAATTCAGAAATTCAGAAATTCGAAATTTCAAAAATTTGAAATTTTGGAAATTTGAAATTCAGAAATTCGAAATTCAGAAATTCAAAATTCAGAAATTCAAAATTCGAAAATTCAAAATTTCGGAAATTCGAAAATTGGATAATTAGAAATTTCGGAAATTCAAATTTCGGAAATACGAAACTCGGAATTTTGGAAATTTCGGAAATTCGAAATTCAGAAATTCAAAATTTTGGAAATTGGAAAATTTTGGATATTTGAAATTTCAGAAATTCAAAATTTGGAAATTCAAAATTTGGAATTTCGGAAATTCGAAATTCCGAAAATCGAAAATTCAGAAATTTGAAAATTTGAAATTCGGAAATTCGGAAATCCGAATTTTAGGCTTTCTGTATTTCCGAATTCAAAATTTTTGAATTTCCAAACTTCTGAAAAAAAGCAAAAAAAACGAATAAAACGAGTTTGTTTAAACAACTGTTTTGTCAGTGCACATGTCTAGTGTGCATATCTCATTGAATCTGGAAGAGACCCCTCTAGTAACCCCCTTGTATATACCACTGCCAATTTGGGGGCTAAAATATCTGCATACTTTTTATGAAGTTCAACAGGGAGTCCATCCGGACCTGAAGTCTTTCCACTCGGAAAAGTATTTATAGCCTTCTGGATCTCTTCACTAGTAATCGATCAAACTAATGCCTCTCTCTGCCTACCCAACAACCATTCTAGCGCTATCCGATCCAAAAGGAGGGACAGGTCCCCTGGATGGAAGTCAGGGGGGAAGGGAAGGTATATAAAGAGCTATAAAACTGCTTAAAAGTCCCTAAGATTTCTTCTGGGTTGGAAACCATTTTCCCCTCAGGAGTTCTGACTTCAGATATAAGTGTAGCTGGATAATCTTGTTGTGCTAACATTGCCAAAAACCTTCCATTTTTACCTCCCTTTCTGCTTATTTTTATATAAATCTAATCTGGTTATTTCTGTTATATGTAGATACAGATCCCTTTGAGCCGCCATAAATAGAACAAAATTCTTCTTATTGGGATCAGAGCCATATATCTTCTTTCAAAGTTCCAATTGAATTTGTAAAGACCGGGTATTGGTCTTCTGTCCCTTCCAAACCACCGCTATAGCTGAAATATATTGCCCCGCACAAATGCCTTGAAAGCACCCCATACAACGTCTGGAGAGGATGATCCAGCATTATTTTCCCAATATTCGGTTATTATCAACGGCATTTTTTCTTCTATCTCAGGGTAGGAGACCCACTGGTGCCCCAATCTGTCATGCCTGTCATTTTTGGGATGTCCATATAAAGAGGATTTTGATCTACAGTGGTGTGCGGCCATTTCTTCTAATTTCATTGCATGTAGTATATCAGAAGAAAAAGGAGGGGGAATATAAATTGCTGCTATAACATACTTTGTATATGATAACATATTTACCCTGTGAATCGGTATATATGTTCTCAATTACACCTGGAAAAGATTTGTTAATTAAAACTGACACCCCCCCTAGCATATGAGGAGTAAGTGGTGTGGTAAGTTTTTTAGATCCAGGTTTATTTTAATGTCATTAATTTCCCTCCCATCAAATGTGTCTCCCGCAGTAATATCATATGTGGGTTATCATTTTTTTAAATACTGAAACATCAATGCCCATTTAAACTTAGAATTCAGCCCTCGAACATTCCATGATAAGTTAGGAAAAGGAATCATTCTTGCTTGACATCATGCCAAATCAATAAATGTCTAAAACAACTCCAGGCTGAACCCCATAGAAACTCCAGACTGAACCCCATAGAAGGCTGAACCCCATAGAAACTCCAGGCTGAACCCCATAGAAACTCCAGGCTGAACCCCATAGAAGGCTGAACCCCATAGAAACTCCAGGCTGAACCCCATAGAAGGCTGAACCCCATAGAAACTCCAGGCTGAACCCCATAGAGGGCTGAACCCCATAGAAACTCCAGGCTGAACCCCATAAAAGGCTGAACCCCATAGAAATTCCAGACTGGACCCCTTTTAAGGCTGAATCCCAAGGGAGGCTGAAACCCATAGAAGGCTGAACCCCATGGAAACTCCAGAGTATACCAATAGGTCTACCAACCCACACCATTTCCCTTTCCTTACATCCCCAAATGACAAAACAAAACCTTACCCCCCCAACAAAACATTTACCCTGTCCTTTTCTCTCCCCTCCCTGAAAAAAAAACATACCAAAACATGTCAGGGAAGTAGAAGGGACCTATACCCTAATAATTAACCAACTGACTATAGCTACTTCTATACCCAGTACTGTAAAAAAGGAAAGGAAGAGAAAATATCTGCACCTTTCAATCAGCGTGTCTAAGAACGCTCACTTTCCAACGGAGACACTTTCTCCTCTCTCTCCCTTCACTCTTACAAAATTCTACAGCACGCAAAACAAACAATAAAACAAGACAAAAAAAATCTATCACCCACCCTCAGGGCCGGATTTGCCACAAGGCCACTGAGGCCAGGCCTCGGGGCGGCAGTGGTTTAGGGGTGGCGCCGCTCCTGCAGCGACTTTGTGGCCGCCCCCCCCTTTCGTGCTGCCCATTAAAGTCTGTTATGGGCACCAGTGCCCATAGAAAAGATGGCCGCGCCCGCGAGCCGACCACGCAACTGCGCATGCGCCGTTCCGAAGTCGGCCGGGCTCGGGAAAGCTTGTAAGCGCTCGGCCGGGCGGTGCATGCGCAGTAGCATGATTGCGCCGCCCGGCGCCATTTTGAAATAAATCGAGGGTAGCTAGCAATGTCAGTGGTGCGGCAGTGGGGGAGAGAGATAACATCTCTCATTGCCCGCACCGCTGTTCCGCCCTCCTCCTTCTGATGGCAGGCAGCATGGCAAGGGACATCCCAATCTGGTGGCAAGTGACATCCCCATCTGGTGGTAGGCATAGTGGCAAGGGACACCCCCATCTGGTGGCAGGCAGCGTGGCAAGTGACATCCCCATCTGGTGGCAGGCAGCGTGGCAAGGGACATCCCCATCTGGTGGCAGGCATAGTGGCAAGTGACATCCCCATCTGGTGGCAGGCATAGTGGCAAGCGACATCCCCATCTGGTGGCAGGCATAGTGGCAAGCGACATCCCCATCTGGTGGCAGGCATAGTGGCAAGGGACACCCCCATCTGGTGGCAGGCAGTGTGGCAAGGGACATCCCCATCTGGTGGCAGGCAGCGTGGCAAGGGACATCCCCATCTGGTGGCAGGCAGCGTGGCAAGGGACATCCCCATCTGGTGGCAGGCATGGTGGCAAGTGACATCTCCATCTGGTGGCAGGCAGCGTGGCAAGTGACATCCCCATCTGGTGGCAGGCAGCGTGGCAAGTGACATCCCCATCTGGTGGCAGGCAGCGTAGCAAGTGACATCCCCATCTGGTGGCAGGCATAGTGGCAAGTGACATCTCCATCTGGTGGCAGGCAGCGTAGCAAGTGACATCCCCATCTGGTGGCAGGCATAGTGGCAAGTGACATCCCCATCTGGTGGCAGGCATAGTGGCAAGTGACATCCCCATCTGGCAGTGACAAGAGATGGTGGCAAGTGACACGCTCAGGGCTCCCAATGATTCTGCATTATGGTGAGTTGAACTATTTCAGTTTATATTACAATGTAATGATAGAAATAATGTGTTTCAATTATCCTGACACCATAACAACCATGGTGCCGGGGATGATTGAAGCACTAACACCAGCCATTGCCTTGAAAATTTGCCTGCGAAAAATCCTTACTCCTCGCGCGCTTACCCTGAAGTATTTTTAGTCTACAATTAAAGCCAGTTATTTTCAGTGTTCTCGTGTATGGAGATATGTTTTTAATTGATCTATTGTAGAAGTCATCGATAAAGGACGTGGTGTGTGTGTGTGTGTGGGGGGGGGCAGCATTGAAGGACCCGGCCTTGGGGCGGCAAAGGGAGTAAATCCGGGCCTGCCCACCCTAACCTGTAAGTCAGGCTCTCAAAAAAAGAAAAAAGAAAAAAAAAACACGAGAAGAAACCAAAAAACAAGGTGAAGGAAGTGAAGTATAATCCTGGGATTTGATATTTATAAATTTCTTCTTCTTCAAAAAAGAAGGAATCTAAAAATGAAACCTCCTACACCTATATACAGTAACATACTATATGTAGTGCATATAATATAGTGAATAGGGATGAGTCGAACACCTCCCTGTTCGGTTCGCACCAGAACCTACGAACGGACCGAAAGTTTACGCAAACTTTAGAACCCTATTAAAGTCTATGGGACTCAAACGTTCGAAATCAAAAGTGCTAATTTTAAAGACTAATATGCAAGTTGTCTATAGTATGCCTGTAAAGTGGTGCGTGTTTCCCGTGCTTAGAACAGTCCCTGCACAAAATTGGGTTTTGTATAGATATTAAGGGGAACCCCGCACCTAAATTAAAAAAGGAAAGGCGTGGGGCCCCCAGGCCCTATATACTCTGAACAGCAGTATACAGGCGGTGCAAACAAGACAGGGACTGTAGGTTTGTTAAGTAGAATCTGTTTGTAATTTTGAACTGGTACATTTTTAAAGTGTAGCTCCAGCCAAAAAATCTATTTTAAGCTTTTTGGAAAACATAGGGAAGGGTTATCACCCCTGTGACATTTGTTTTGCTGTCTGTGCTCCTCTTCAGAAGATTTCACCTCACTTTCTGTCCCAATGACAAATGTTTTTTTAAAATTTTGTTGGTTTTAGTGAAACAAGGATTGGTAATAAAGCATCAGTGGAAAGGAGAAAAGTTTTTCCCATATTAACTCTTACAGGAGAGAATTTCCCTTCCTAGGGATAGATTTCATCTCACTTCCTGTTGTCTCCTTCCATTTGCAAGTTGGATGTTTGAAAGTAGGGGCCTGCCCTATATACTCTGCAGAAATTGGGGCCTTAGGTGTTGGTGTTGCCACAACACTGTAAGCCCTCACAGGGCCCTGCTGTGAAATATTAGATCAAGAATTGTAATTACATGCCATTGTTGAACAGTGGTAGAAAAATTGGGCCTTTGGTGATGGTGGTGGTGCTGGTGCCACAACACTGTAAGTCCTCACAGTTACTCTTGGCGGCGCAGGAATGGGCCCTGCTGTGAAATATTAGATCAAGAATTGTAATTACATCTCCCTGTTGATCAGGGGCAGAAAAATTGGACATTAGGCACTGGTGCCACAACACTGCAACATCACAGAAGCTATAGTTGGAGCGCAGGAGTGAGCCCTGCTGCAAAGTATTGCATCAAAAATCGTAATTATAGGCCCCTGTTAAACAGGAGCTGAACATTTGGGCCTTGGGCACTGGTGCCGGTGCCACAACACTGCAACCCCTAACAGATGCTATAGTTGGAGCGCAGGAATGAGCCCTGCTGCAAAGTATTGCATCAAAAATTATAATTACACGCCCCTGTTAAACAGGGGCTGAAAAATTGGGCCTTGGCCACTGGTGGCGGTGCCCAGAACCAAAAATGTTCTTACAAGCTATCAGCATGAAAACTGAGGAGGAAGAGTATTGTGACTCAGCATAACAGGATAGTCACTCAGCATCAGCATAGGCAGTCTTGAAGGGATCTCACATTAAAAAAAAATCAATCAGTTACATCAGCATCAGGTGCTTGGTAGCTGGTGATCCAAGACTGATTCATTTTTATGAAGGTCATCCGATCGACCGATTCGGTGGACAGGCGCACCCTGTGATCGGCTACAAAGCCTCCAGCAGAACTGAATGTGCGTTCCAAAAGAACGCTGGATGCAGGGCAGGCCAGTAGCTCAATTGCATACTGTGCAAGCTCTGGCCAGTGATCCATCCTCAAGACCCAGTAACCCAGAGGATTTTCGGTGGGAAAGATGTCCAAGTCTGATCTTGCCCCTAGGTAATCCTGCACCATGTGAATCAGACGCTGGAGATGGTTGCTGGAACCGATCATACCTTGGGGCTGCGGACCAAAAAATTGTCTGAACGCATCGGTCAGACGGCAACCTTCTCCACCGCTCCTTCTGTGACTGACCGAAGCCTCAGCAACACGTTGTCCAGTAGAACCAATAAATTGTAACCTCCCAGGCTCTGGAAAAGCGTTGCACAGACCTTTCTGCAAGGCCTCCCGAACATGTTTCATCCTCTGCTCCCTCTGCGACCCTTGTAACGTGGATCAAGGAGGGTTGCCATCCCTCCCCTTGATACTATAATACGGGGATCCCTCCGCAGGCTTTGCAGGATCAGGGATCAGCGTAGGTTTGCTGAGGAATTCGGTCCAGAGTCCTCTGGGTCACTAAGGACGACATGATCCACAGCCACCTCCTCCCAGCCACGTACAAGTCCATGGGTTTCTTCGGACTGTAAATGATCCCTTGAAGACTGCTTCTGATGCTGAGTGTCAGGCTCCACCTCCATGCTGACACAATCCTCCTCCTCCTCTTCCTGTGTGATCGGCGGGCACACAGGAACACTGTCTGGATAAAGGGGGCCTTGAGAGGTAAAGAAGTCCTCCTCATCCTCCCTCTGTTCTGCCTCAAGTGCCCTGTCCATTATTTCACACAGCGTGTGCTCCAACAGGTGGACAAGAGGGACAGTGTCACTGATGCATGCACTGTCACTGCTGACCATCCTCGTGGCCTCCTCAAATGGTGACAGGACAGTGCATGCATCCCTGATCATGGCCCACTGGCATGGGGAAAAAAAGCCAAGGTCCCCTGACCCTGTCCTGGTGCCATAGTCGCATAGGTACTCATTCATGGCCCTCTGCTGCGTGTGCAGCCGCTGCAGCATGGCCAACGTTGTGTTCCACCTGGTGGGCATGATACAGATTAGGCGGTTCTTGGGCAGGTTTAATTCCTTTTGGAGGTCAGCCAGCCGAGCACTGGCATTATATGACCTGCGGAAATGCACACAGACTTTCCTGGCCTCCCTCAGGACATCCTGTAAGCCCGGGTACCTGCCCAAGAACTGCTGCACCACGAAGTTAAGGACGTGAGCCAAACAGGGCACATGGGTCAGTTGTCCCTGTCCTAGGGCGGAGAGGAGGTTGGTGCCATTGTCCCAAACCACCATACATGGCTTAAGCTGGCGTAGCGTCAACCACCTCTGAACCTGCCCCTGCAGAGCTGACAGAATCTCTGCCCCAGTGTAGCTCCTGTCCCCACCGCCGCCGCAACACACTACGCAAGGCCGCCCTGGCTTTGGCCAAATACGGCTCTCTGTACAGACGGCGCTGTGATTGGCCAAGCATGTGAAGAATACTTTGAAATGTAATAAAAAACTTGATATTGTAGAAAAAGCTTTCAATAATGATGACTGATTGTGAGACGAATTTCCTTAATTATGTCTGAGTCAGCTTAAATCAAACTGTGTGTTTTATTGTACACACAAAAACTTGGAAAATACTTACAAAAATAGTACATTCATATTTATAATTAGTGTTGCTTCATATAGGATCAAAAAGATTCAAGTATAGTTCATTTGTTTCAAGAATAGAATAGAAAATATAGTTCATTGAATTTGCATCAGGCCATGTGTTCAAAGATGGCTGATTAACCTCATGTGTGCTGAAGAAAAGTCTGTGTGCTGAAGAAGGAGCTGTGTGTAGCTTGAAGGCAGGAAGTAGAAATAGGCTGAACAGCTTTCAGCTCTCCCTTACATCAGAAACTGGAACCTTTGAATTTGCGCTCAAAAACAAAACCCTCCCATAATCACTCCCAATATTACCTCCCCCTTTTACAAGGGTGGGGGCAAAAGAGTAGGTAATATGAACAGCATCTCTAATTAAATACAGACACATGAAGAGTGGAATTCCTTCTACACAGGATGTAAGTGAAATACACAGGAAATGGATGAGAGGCAGCCAGTCTACAGAAAACACACAATTTCTATGTCAAGATATCAGTCACATAGGAATACCTCAAAAACATATATATATATATTATTTACAATATCCATCAAAATCCTGACAGTTTCTAGATATTTGTGATCCCAGTTCATAAGTCATCATCTGGATGTTATTTAACTCAAAGTCTGCCATTCATACAATTATAGGGAAAGCCAATTAAAATTTAAATATTAAGAATATAACAGCATGCGGGTCATAGTGCATGTTGGCCAATCATCAGCCAGCAATGTACTGCGATGCCGCAGTGAATTATGGGCGGTGACGCGCCACTCGAATTTGGTGCCAACGGCCCATAACGTTCATGGGTTCGACTCGAACTCGAAGCTCATCCCTACTCCCAAACCCAACTGAAGTCTATGGGAGCCGATTCTTTTTTTTTTTTTTCTGGCCTTTTTCAAGTCCATATTGCAACTGGCTAAGCCACATAGCATCATTGGTTACTTGGGTGCAGCCGGCCACCTGCATCCCAGCAACCAATGACAATGTGCATCTGCCTTCATCCTTAGCAACCAATGATGCCTGAGTGTCAGCATCCTAGCAACCAACAGGTGGGAAGTTCTCATTTAATGGCAGCAGTAATTCTGCCACTAAATGAATGACTTCTGTTTGCAGGAGCTGGAGGGTTGGCAGGCGGGCAAACTGGCCAAATCTGGCCATTTAATTTGTCTGTTTGGGGAACTGCAAGACGTTTGGGTTCTAGTCAATTTCATGGTTGACCTTGATAGGGAAAGTCCAGAACTTAAGGACTTTCAATAACGTTGACTGCTGAAGCCAAATTGAATTTGATGTATTTAATATACAAGCATGTAGCTAACCACATGGAGAACAAACTGTGTACATGGCATACATTCAATATGATTGTTCTGACTGAAGCTGGGACCTAACTAGCTTTTATACTCTATACATAGCTGTGGGCTACCTTGTAAGTCTCTTTGAAGTCCTGATTAAATTGTTGGTCATTTACAATGCTAAACAGATGGTCAATTCACATATAGATGTCACTTCCCAATCTCTGTGGGAAATCAGAGATAAACCTTTCCACAGCTGAAGGTGTGAATGGCATTTGACCACAACCAAAAACAGCAGTTATATTATATAACTAAACATTTGTAAAAAGTACCTCTGCTTAATCAGAATACATGTTTTGATAATCATAACTAAATGTTTGATAAATAGTTATTCCATTTACCCTATCAATAAAAAGTTTTGGACTTTCCCTATCAACCTGAACCAAGAGATCCTCCAGGTCAGAAGACTTACATGTGGTGTATTTCATGTGTGGTGATGATATAAATATCCTGACCTCAACTCGTGGTGTGCGTGATGGGAATCAGAGGCTTCAAGCCCACATGTACTACCAGCACCCAACCGTCCAGATCATCTTTTATAACTCTATGGACAGTTTCTTTACAAGGGCCCTACAGTGTAAAATGTATTTACTGTGTGTGTATATATATATATATATATATATATATATATATATATATATATATATATACACAGTGGGGACGGAAAGAATTCAGGCCCCCTTACATTTTTCACTCTTTGTTATATTGAAGCCATTTGCTAAAATCATTTAAGTTCATTTTTTTCCTCATTAATGTACACACAGCCCCCCATATTGTACACATAGCACCCCATATTGTACACACAGCCCCCCATATTGTACACACAGCACCCCATATTGTACACACAGCACTCCATATTGTACACACAGCACCCCATATTGTACACACAGCCCCCCATATTGTACACACAGCACCCCATATTGACAGAAAAACACAGAATTGTTGACATTTTTGCAGTTTTATTAAAAAAAGAAAAACTGAAATATCACATGGTCCTAAGTACTCAGACCCTTTGCTCAGTATTTAGTAGAAGCCCCTTTTGATGAGTCTTTTTGGGAAAGATCCAACAAGTTTTTCACACCTGGGTTTGGGGATCCTCTGCCATTCCTCCTTGCAGATCCTCTCCAGTTCTGTCAGGTTGGATGGTAAATGTTGGTGGACGGCCATTTTTAGGTCTCTCCAGAGATGCTCAATTGGGTTTAAGTCAGGGCTCTGGCTGGGCCATTCAAGAACAGTCACAGAGTTGTTGTGAAGCCACTCCTTCGTTAGCTATGTTCTTAGGGTCATTGTCTTGTTGGAAGGTAAACCTTCGGCCCAGTCTGAGGTCCTGAGCACTCTGGAGAAGGTTTTCGTCCAGGATATCCCTGTACTTGGCCGCATTCATCTTTCCCTCAATTGCAACCATTCGTCCTGTCCCTGCAGCTGAAAAACACCCCCACAGCTTGATGCTTCAACCACCATGCTTCACTGTTGGGACTGTATTGGACAGGTGATGAGCAGTGCCTGGTTTTCTCCACACATACCGCTTAGAATTAAGGCCAAAAAGTTCTATCTCGGTCTCATCAGATCAGAGAATCTTATTTCTCACCATCTTGGAGTCCTTCAGGTGTTTTTTAGCAAACTCCATGCGGGCTTTCATGTGTCTTGCACTGAGGAGAGGCTTCCGTCGGGCCACTCTGCCATAAAGCCCCAACTGGTGGAGGGCTGCAGTGATGGTTGACTTTCTACAACTTTCTCCCATCTCCCGACTGCATCTCTGGAGCTCAGCCACAGTGATCTTTGGGTTCTACTTTATCTCTCTCACCAAGGCTCTTCTCCCCCGATAGCTCAGTTTGGCCGGACGGCCAGCTTTAGGAAGGGTTCTGGTGGTCCCAAACGTCTTCCATTTAAGGATTATGGAGGCCACTGTGCTCTTAGGAACCTTAAGTGCAGCAGAAATTTTTTTGTAACCTTGGTCAGATCTGTGCCTTGCCACAATTCTGTCTCTGAGCTCTTCAGGCAGTTCCTTTGACCTCATGATTCTCATTTGCTCTGACATGCACTGTGAGCTGTAAGGTCTTATATAGACAGGTGTGTGGCTTTCCTAATCAAGTCCAATCAGTAGAATCAAACACAGCTGGACTCAAATGAAGGTGTAGAACCATCTCAAGGATGACCAGAAGAAATGGACAGCACCTGAGTTATATATATGAGTGTCACAGCAAAGGGTCTGAATACTTAGGACCATGTGATATTTCAGTTTTTATTTTTTAATAAAACTTCAAAAATGTCAACAATGCTGTGTTTTTCTGTCAATATGGGGTGCTGTATAAAAATGAACTTAAATGATTTTAGCAAATGTCTGCAATATAACAAAGAGTGAAAAATTTAAGGGGGTCTGAATACTTTCCGTCCCCACTGTATATATATATATATATATATATATATATATATATATACAGTAGGTCTCTCCAGAGATGCTCAATTGGGTTTAAGTCAGGGCTCTGGCTGGACCATTCAAGAACAGTCACTGAGTTGTTGTGAAGCCACTCCTTCGTTATTTTAGCTGTGTGCTTAGGGTCATTGTCTTGTTGGAAGGTAAACCTTCAGCCCAGTCTGAGGTCCTGAGCACTCTGGAGAAGGTTTTTGTCCAGGATATCCCTGTACTTGGCCGCATTCATCTTTCCCTTGATTGCATTCAGTCGTCCTGTCCCTGCAGCTAAAAAACACCCCCACAGCATGATGCTGCCACCTCCATGCTTCACTGTTGGGACTGTATTAGACAGGTGATGAGCAGTGCCTGGTTTTCTCCACACATACCGCTTAGAATTAAGGCCAAAAAGTTCTATCTTGGTCTCATCAAATCAAAGAATCTTATTTCTCACCATCTTGGAGTCCTTCAGGTGTTTTTTAGCAAACTCCATGCAGGCTTTCATGTGTCTTGCACTGAGGAGAGGCTTCCACGGACCACTCTGCCATAAAGCCCCGACTGGTAGAGGGCTGCAGTGATGGTTGACTTTCTACAACTTTCTCCCATCTCCCGGCTGCATCTCTGGAGCTCAGCCACAGTGATCTTTGGGTTCTTCTTTACCTCTCTCACCAAGGCTCTTCTCCCCTCGATAGCTCAGTTTGGCCGGACGGCCAACTCTAGGAATGGTTCTGGTCGTCCCAAACTTCTTCCATTTAAGGATTATGGAAGCCACTGGGCTCTTAGGAACCTTAAGTGCAGCAGAAATTTTTTCGTTACCTTGACCAGATCTGTGCCTTGCCACAATTCTGTCTCTGAGCTCTTCAGTCAGTTCCTTTGATCTCATGATTCTTTGGTGTTAGTGACATCCTATTACTGGGATCTGGCTGGTCCACCTGTCCATCATTCACTCACACATTTCATCTTCAGTATAATGCAGTTTATATTTACAATAATTGCTTTGATCACTACTACGTATGTGATGAGGGAGTTGGACACCTTATTATAGTGGTGTCAATGATGCTGCCTACTTCCCTGCCTGTGCCTACAGTGGGCAAAAGGAGACCTTTAGCATGGCACACAGAATGTGCCAGGTAGCTAAATACAGATGGTAGTGGTGGGCAGGATCCAGACACAGTGAAGTACCTACTGACCTACCTACCTACCTACCTACCTAGCTACCGACCTACCACCTGTCAGTCATAAATGTTTTGCCTGCCCACCACCTAGTAAATGTTTGTATTTAAAATTTTCCAGTTACCATTTATTGGGTGAAATGGGAACCAGCAGGACAAACATACATTAGTTCTACAGATTCAGTCACTTTACATGAGGGCTTTGACATTTATGCAAAGCTTTCCAGACTTTCTCCCGAATCAGTTTTGTCTTCACTCCATAAATAATTGGATTTAGCATGGGTGGGACTAGAAGGTACATATCTGCTAGAATTATGTGAACATAAGGTGGAAACCTTTTACCACCATATCGGTGGGACAGGCAAGTGAAGAAGGCCAGACCATGAAAACTTAGAAAAACACACATATGAGGTATACAGGTGTTAAAGGTTTTCAGCCGGGCGTCTTTGGATGGAAGACTGAAGACGGCGTGGAAGATGGCGCAGTAGGATACCAGGATAAACAGCAGGTCTACTCCTAGGATCACGAATGCCGCAGCCAATCCCAAGGCACTGTTTATTCTGATGTCGGCAGCAGCAATTTTCACAATCGTCATGTGCTCACAGTATGAATGGGGCAAGATGTTGGTTCTAAATGCTGGAAATCTCCGTATCAAAATTATGCAGGGAGAAAACAAAGTGACTGCTCTGAGCAGTAAGAAGATGACCAGTTTAACGATGATGGTATTGGTCATTATAGACCCATACCTGAGCGGCTGACAGATGGCGATATAACGGTCAAAGGACATACCAAACAAAAGTCCTGACTCAAAGCTGGTCAAAGAATAGAGGAAGAACATCTGGAGGAGACATGATTCAAAATGTATGTATCTCTTCTGAAACCAGAAGATTAACAGCATTTGTGGGGCAATGCTTGTGGCCAGAAGAGCATCATTGGAGGCTAACATAGAAAGGAAAATAAACATAGGCTTGTGGAGGCCAGAAGAAGTTGAGATGACAGTCACAAGCATCATGTTTCCAAGCAATGTCAGGACATAACATAAGCAAACAATGGCACCCACCCACTTATAAGCTCCTTCTAGTCCGGGAATCCCAACCAGGATGAATGAGGTGGGATAGAATGTGCCATTGACTTTGTTGCTTTGGATTCCTCTGCTGATCATCTTCTACACCGAAGGCCACAGATCTCTATGGAGGATTAGTATACTGGAGGGTTTTGTCACCTAATAGGATGGAAGCTCTAGAATTACAAATGGAATATGGATAGAACTGGAAAAATATGATCCTGTTCTTCCCTTCTCTGAGCTCTTCTGCTGCAGGAACCACAAAAAATGTCCAGAATGTCCACATATGGGGGAACACATGACACGCCCCTCTCCCTCACAATAGACCTCCCAACATTCTGAAATGACAAAAGGGGACATCATTCATTATATAGGCAAAGGAAGAACCCCCACCACACCCCCAGATACAGGGTTTGTGATTATTATTCAATATGCAAAAAAATGATTATGCCCACGTGTGCTTTTCTAGCCATTACGGTTCCACTCTACTGGCTGTAGAAAATTACAAATCCAATACTATAGAGGTTGGATGGAAAGTTTAGTAAAGTGTAACATTTTTGAATTTGAAATAGCAGATTTTATCAGACCAAAAGGGAACAACTAAGCATCAAAGAGGGACAACTGAGGAGAAAGAGGAACAACTGAGGAGAAAAGAGGGACAACTGAGGAGAAAGAGGAACAACTGAGGAGAAAGAGGGACAACTGAGGAGAAAAGAAGGACAAATGAGGAGAAAGAGGAACAACTGAGGAGAAAGAGGGACAACTGAAGACAAAAGAGGGACAACTGAGGAGAATGAGGGACAGAGGGATTAGATTCCAAAAGGAGGGACAGTTGGATCCACCACCAACTTGAGTTCAAGTCAAGTGGCAGCCAGGCTGGGGACTAAAATAAATGTGTTACTCTGGTCCTGCAGAGGGAGGCTGGGAAGACCAAACCCAACCATCCTCATAGAGGCGTAACTAGAACCTTCAGGGCCCTGGTGCAAGAAACCATGAATGGGCCACCCTGACCCCATCCCAGGAGGCCATTGCCAATGATCCTGGGGCCCTTTCCACTTTTCTGGGGCCCTTCACTCCCATCACAGGGCCATTTATCATGGTACCGCAGCAGAATCCTTTCACATGTTCTTCAGCGGGTGCCCTTTCCAAAAATATTTTCAGGGATACCTCTTTTTCTATGTGTTCAGCCAGCCATTGTAGGCAGAGAATGTATCTTAGTTAGGGGTGGAGCATTTAAAATGGGAATGGTTCTACAAGAACTACCTAATCCCATACCCCTTTACACATCTCTACACCCCGGAATGCCTTCGTCCACCTCAGCACTCCTCTATACTCCCAGCACACTTCTGTACCCCTTTGTACATCGCTGCACCTCCTGCACACACCTCTGCATCTTCCAGCATCCTCCATACCCCCCAGCATATCTCTGCACCCCCCACACACCTCTGCACCTTCCAGCATCCTCCATTCCCCCAAAACATCTCTGCATCCCCAGCACATCTCTGCACCCCCCACACACCTCTGCACCTTCCAGCATCCTCCATACCCCCCAGCATATCTCTGCACCCCCTACACACCTCTGCACCTTCCAGCATCCTCCATTCCCCCAGAACATCTCTACATCCCCAGCACATCTCTGCACCCCCACACACCTCTGCACCTTCCAGCATCCTCCATACCCCCCCAGCACATCTCTGCACCCCCCACACACCTCTGCACCTTTCAGCATCTTCCATACCCCCCAGCACATCTCTGCACCCCCCACACACCTCTGCACCTTCCAGCATCCTCCATACTCCCCAGCACATCTCTGCACCCCCCCCACACACCTCTGCACCTTCCAGCATCCTCCATACCCCCAGCACATCTCTGCACCCCCCACACACCTCTGCACCTTCCAGCATCCTCCATACCCCCCAGCACATCTCTGCACCTCTAGAATGCTCTTTATCCCCCAGTATGCCTCCATACGCCCATCAAGCCTTTGTAACCCCCAGCAAACCTCTGCACCCCCCTCCGCACACAAACACAGACACCTCTGCACCTCCCAATATCCTCCATACCCCCCAGCACACCACTGTACACAACAGCAAGTGATCTTTGAACCCCTCACACTCCTGCTCTGTACCTACTTGATGTGCATCTACACCCCCCCCCCCAGCACATCTCTGTACAAACACTTTCCCAACACACACTATTTCCAATAGAGACAGGTCACCCCATAGCCACTCACCTCCACATTGATCTCTATGGTGCCCACAGCATCTCCTCCTGCACCTCTGGCTGTCAGTTCTCTATGCAGTGGTGGGGGAGGGGGAGATCAGCAGCTCTGTGGTACCCGTGGCATCTCCCTCCCGTTAGCAGGGAAGTGTTATCATAATGGGGGATTTTAATTATCCCGACATAAACTGGGTGGAGTGAACCGTGCATTCCTCTAAAGCTCGCCAGTTCCTAAATGTCTTGCAGATCAATTTTATGGGTCAGATGGTAGACGCACCAACTAGAAACAAAGCATTACTAGATCTACTGATTACCAACAATACAGACCTGATCACGGATGTGGAAATACTGGGCAATTTAGGTAACAGCGATCACAGGTAAATTAATTTCAGTAAATCACACAAATAGGAAACATAAGGGGAATACAAAGACACTGTATTTCAAAAGAGCCAACTTCCCTAAACTACGAACCTTGCTAAAAGATATAAATTGGGATAAAATCTTAGAAAACAAAGAACACAGAGGAGAGATGGGTTTGCTTTAAGAGCATATTAAATAAGGGCATTAGCCAAAGCATCCCATTGAGTAATAAATTTAAAAGAGCAAACAAAAGTCTGGATGGCTTAACTCCAATGTAAAAATGCATATAAAAGCAAAGAAGGCCTTCAAAAAATACAAGGCTGAAGGATCATAGCAAGAAATGTAAGGGAGCAATAAGGACGGCTAAGATAGAACACAAAAGACGTGGGATAGGCCTTCCTGATGTCAAAAACTACTACCATGCATGCCAGCTCACCAGAATAATAGACTGGAACATCCACAATGTAATCAAAGACTGGGTCCACCTTGAGGCTTCCTTTACCACACTCCCGCTTTACTTATTACCATGGACACTCCACAAGCACATTCCAATCGACACCCTTTTTCACCCCCTCATTGGTCCAACACTTAGAAGTTTCCTGTAAACTGTCATCACTATCATCAGCACCTGGCCCTCTCACTCCAGTTCATCTTAACCCGGACTTTCCACCTGGACTGCATAGCAACTTCTTAAAGGACTCATGGCCCCACAAAAACGCTTTAGCATACCATTTCTATTAACTAGGTAAACTCCTACACTACAACAAATTACCCTCCAACGATGACAGCCCCCCCCATTTCCCCCTGGAACTACTCTCTGCTGACTCACTACCTGAGCAAGCTTGACAGGAAATTTAAGGTCTCTAGACCCCTGTCCCCTTTTGAATCTCTATGTCTAACACATACTCCTCAACGTCACCTACTCTCGGTAACACACTCTCTCCTATTCACAAACATTTCCCCAAATACGAGCAAAGCATGCTTGACCTGGGAGGAGGAACTCTCTCTATCACTTACCCCTGAAGACTGGGAACAAATTTTCCTGACTATGGATACAAAATCCTAACACGTTGGTACCGTACCCCCCCCTGCACTGATCCACAAATACCAACTAGATCTCCTAGATACATGTTGGAGATGCAGAAACGATAAAGGATCTATCCAACACATTTTCTGGAGCTGCCCCAAAATCCAATCGTTCTGGTCCGAGATCCACCGCATCTTCACCAAGGGTACCACATACACTTGAATTCACACCAGCCCAATTCCTCCTACACTATTACCCTTCCGCAAACAATCGATACTTCAAGTCCCTTGGCATGCACATGGTAAACACAGCCAAACAATGCATACCAATCCATTGGGGAACCTCACACACCCCCTCTACCAAAGAATGGCTTTCTAGAACAGCCAAAATAGCAGAAATGGAACGACTCATCTGCATAGCCAATGACACACCCACAAAATTTTCCTCCAAATGGGCCTGTTGGACTCACTTTCTAACAACTTCAGAATACCACAACCTGATGACCCCTAATACACCGCAAGCATACACTTCAGGCGACATCCCACTCTAAAAAGCCCTGACATCACCCCCCTTCCTAACAGCCATCATAATGCACATCTAAAGCACAGAATATCCAAACTCGTGTCCCACGATCCTAACCTCCATATACCCACCCCCGTGGAGGGAGAGAGAGATGGTACCCAACCCACCCCCTCTGCCTCTTTTTTCCACCCCCCTTCCCCTCCTTACTCTCAATACCCCCCCACCACTCCATCTACCCCAAACTTTCCTTCAAACCACCCCTGAACTCTACTCAGCACTACAAGAAGCCTGATACTCTACTCAGACACACTCCTACCATAATAATCACACCCCACTCTCGTTGCTCCAGGCGGTTAAGAAAACAAGACCACTCATACCACTCCACCCACCTCTATCACTTACCTACAAGCAAGAAACCAAATAAACTCCAAACCGCCTACCAACCGTTACACACTCATCTGACTATCAATACTATACTGTACTCCATTTTCCTGTACTGTGTTCTGTTTAGGTTAACTGTTATGTTCACATCTATGTGATACTAGTTGCTTCTGTAACATACTCTACTATGTTGTAACTATTTTATTTTCAATAAAAAATTTTCATGGAAAAAAAAAAAGAACATGAAAGACACATAGCGGAGGAGAGCAAAAAAAAATCCCAAGAAATTCTTTAAGTATGTAAACAGTAAAAAAGGGAGGACAGACCATATTGGCCCCATAAAGAATGAGGAAGGACATCTGGGTACAAAGGATGGGGAGATGGCAAAGGTATTGAATTTATTCTTCTCCTCAGTCTTCACGAGTGAATCGGGGGGCTTCAGTAACCAAAACTGCAGTGTTTATCCTCAGGACACAACACAGGAAGCACCTCCATGGTTAACAGAGGACGGAATTAAAATTAGACTTGGGAAACTTAACATTAATAAATCACCGGGACCA
The DNA here is from genome assembly GCF_042186555.1 of Aquarana catesbeiana. Lineage (NCBI taxonomy): Eukaryota > Metazoa > Chordata > Amphibia > Anura > Ranidae > Aquarana > Aquarana catesbeiana. The sequence goes on from NC_133325.1 coordinate 7,103,805, forward strand.
GATGGCTTGCACCCGAGGGTACTTAGGGAACTCAGTCAGATGATTGCTAGACCATCGTTCCTAATTTTTGAAGGGACTATATACAAGATTTTAGTAATAAGAACGGTATCATTAGCAGTAATCAGCATGGATTCATGAAGAATCGTTCTTGCCAAACCAATCTCAATCACTAAGGGGTTAATAACAAGCCTTGGTTCATCTGATTGTATGTTGTCCTTGGAATTATCTCTGAGGTTTGGGGCCATAGAAGAAATAAAAGATCCTCCATGACCCCCATTCTTCTTCTCAGGACCCTGGGAGGTTCTACCTGGTGTTCCCTACGGCAGTGAAATCCTGCAATCCCTATGTGTGTGTGTGTGGGGGGGTCATCTTATACTTTATTACTTATCTTCAGACCGTCCATTGTTTTCATGATGTGTGGTGACATTGTATAATATCTTATCATCTACACATTATAGAATGAGATGATAAGAAGGGATTGGAAGATATATGAGGAGCACACCGGTGTGACAATCTAACAATGAGAAGAGCCCAGCGTTATGTCACCGACCTCAACATCTCCTCCACCCCCAGAATTATATGAAAATCTTCCAATCAACATACACTATATTAGCAAAAGTATTAGGACACCTGCCTTTACACACACATGAATTTTAATGACATCCCTGTCTTAGTCCTGTAGGGTTCAATATTGAGTTGGCCCACCTTTTGCAGCTATAACAGCTTCAACTCTTCTGGGAAGGCTGTTCACAAGGTTTAGGAGGGTGTCTATGGGAATGTTTGACCATTCTTCCAGAAGAACATTTGTGAGGTCAGGCACTGAGGTTGGACGAGAAGGCCTGGCTCGCAGTCTCCGCTCGAATTCATCCCAAAGGTGTTCTATCAGGTTAAGGTCAGGACTCTGTGCAGGCCAGTCAAGTTCCTCCACCCCAAACTCGTTCATCCATGTCTTTATGGACCTTGCTTTGTGCACTGGTGGGCAGTCATGTTGGAACAGGAAGGGGCCGTCCCCAAACTGTTCCCACAAAGTTTGAGAATTAAATTGTCCAAAATGTCTTGGTATGATGACGCCTTAAGAGTTCCCTTCACTGGAACTAAGGGGCCAAGCCCAACCCCTGAAAAACAACCCCCACACCATAATCCCCCCTCCTCCCCTCCACCATAATTCCCCCTCCACCAAATGATTTGGACCAGTGCACGAAGCAAGGTCCATAAAGACATGGATGAGCGAGTTTGGGGTGGAAGAAATTGACTGGACTGCACAGAGCCCTGACCTCAAGCCGATAGAACACCTTTGGGGTGAATTAGAGTGGAGACTGCAAGCCAGGCCTTCTCGTCCAACATCAGTACCTGACCTCACAAATGCTCCTCTGGAATAACGATCAAACATTCCCTCCTAATCCTTGTGGACGGCCTTCCCAGAAGAGTTGAAGCTGTTATAGCTGCAAAGGGCAGAGCCAACTCAATATTGAACCCTACGGACTAATGGGGCGTACACACGGTCGGACTTTTCGTCTACAAAAGTCCGACAGCCTGTCCGACGGACTTTCGGTGGACTTGCGGCGGACTTGCGGCAGACTTTCTAACGAACGGACTTGCCTACACACGACCACACAAAAGTCCGACGGATTCGTACGTGATGACGTACACCGGACTAAAATAAGGAAGTTCATAGCCAGTAGCCAATAGCTGCCCTAGCATGGGTTTTTGTCCGTCGGACTAGCACACAGACGAGCGGATTTCGGGGTCCGTCATAGTTACGACGTAAAGATTTGAAGCATGTTTCAAATCTAAAGTCCGTCGGATTTGAGGCTGAAAAAGTCTGCTGAAAGTCCGGAGAAGCCCACACACGATCGGATTACCAGCCAGCTTTAGTCCGTCGGCGTCCGTTGGACTTTTGTAGACGAAAAGTCCGACCGTGTGTACGCCCCATTAGACCGGGTTGTCATTAACCACTTCTGGACCGCCAACCGTCGTTTTACATGATGACTTTGAAGGAGGATATTGTTGTTATGGAAGCAGCTACCATAACCCCGGTATCCTCTTCTTCAGCGGGAGGTCCGCTACAAGATAAAAGTGGTCTCTGCGGCGAATTTGCCGTGAGATCCCTTTTATCGGCAGCGGCAGAGGCGATTGGCTTCTGTCCCCTTGCTTGATATGCAGATGAGTGAGGGGAAGATGACCCCCATCCGTCTCCATATCACTGCTGGGCGGAGGCGACATCAAAACCTCACTTCCGCCCACAGCTCTTTAACCACTTCCTTAGCAGGCCAATTCTGACATTTCTCTCCTACATGTAAAAATCATCATTTTTTTGCTAGAAAATTAAATAGAACCCCCAAACATTATATATGTTTTTTTAGCAAAGACCCTAGAGAATACAATGGCGGTTGTTGCAACTTTTTATCTCACACAGTATTTGCGTAGGAATTTTTCGAACGCATTTTTTTGGAGAAAAAAACAGTTTTGTGTTTAAAAAAAAAACAAAACAGTAAAGTTAGCCCAATGTTTTTGCATATTGTGAAAGATGAAGTTACGCCGAGTAAATAGATACCTAACATGTCACGCTTCAAAATTGCACACGCTCGTGGAATGGCGCCAATGTTCGGTACTTAAAAATCCCCATAGGCGACGCTTGAAATTTTTTTACTGGTTACATGTTTTAAGTTACAGAGGAGGTCTAGGGCCAAAATTATTGCTCTCACTCCAACGTTCGCGGCGATACCTCACATGTATGGTTTGAACACCGTTTTCATATGTGGGCGGGACTTATGTATACGTTCGCTTCTGCATGCGAGCACACGGGGACAGCGGCGCTTTAAAAAAAAATTTCTTTTGATTGATAATTATATTTTGTTTTTTTTTATTTTGACACTTTTTTGAAAAAAAAAACATTTTTGATCAATTGTATTCCTATTACAAGGAATGTAAACATTCCTTGTAATAGGAATATAACATGACAGGTCCTCTTAATAGTGAGATATGGGATCAATAAGACCCCATATCTCACCACTAGGCTGGGAAGCCTGAAATAAAAAAAAAAATAAAACGATCACTGTTTCCCAGCCGAAGCGGCGCTGTTTTTTTGAATGAAGAGGCCGGGCGTGACGTCATAACATCGCGCCCGGCCTTCGATGATCATAGAGACTCTGGCGACCATCTGGTCCACCGGAAATCTCTATGATCTACATCCGGTGCCGACGGATCCGCTCTCTGCCTCACCGATCGTAACGGTGAGTCGGAGCAAGCACCGGAGGGCGGCGGCAGGGGGGGGACGTCTCCTCTCGCCTCCCATAGGAACGATCAAGCGGTTGAATGGCCACTATGATCATTCCTATGGTGTAGAGATTCGCCGGCTGAAACTGGCAATATCTGAATGATATCTGTAACTACAGGCATCATTCAGATATACCCGCTCAAAGCCCAGGACATCATATGACGTGGGCATGCGGGAAGTGGTTAAAGTGCCATTTTTATTTTATTTTTTTCATTTTTTTAAATGACAATTTTTTTTCTTATTGCATTTTAATGTAAATATGAGATATGAAGTCTTTTTTGACCCCCCAGATCTCATATTTAGGAGGACCTGTCATACTTTTTTCTATTACAAGGGATGTTTACATTCCTTGAATTAGGAATAAAAGTGACACTTTTTTTTTTTAAACAGTGTAAAAATGTAAAAAAAAAAATGTAAAATAAATAATAATAAAAAAAAAATTAAACACTATCCGTCCCACCGACCTCGCGTGCAGAAGCAAACGCATACATGAGTAGCGCCCGCATATGAAAACAGTGTTCAAACCGCACATGTGAGGTATCGCCTCGATCGGTAGAGCGGGAGCAATAATTCTAGCTCTAGACCTCCTCTGTAACTCAAAACATGCAACCTGTAGATTTTTTTAAACGTATCCTATGGAGATTTTTAAGGGTAAAAGTTTGTCACCATTCCACTTGCTGGGCGCAATTTTGAAGCGTGACATGTTGGGTACCAATTTACTCGGCGTAACATTATCTTTCACAATATAAAAAAAAAAATTGGGCTAACTTTATTGCTATTTTTTTAATTAAAAAAAGTGTATTTTTTTTCCAAAAAAGTGCGCTTGTAAGACCGCTGTGCAAATACGGTGTGACAGAAAGTATTGCAACAACCACCATTTTATTCTCTATTTCGTTAGAAAAAAAAAATTATAATATTTGGAGGTTCTAAGTAATTTTCTAGCAAAAAAAAAAATGTTTTTAACTTGTAAGCAACAAATCACAGAGAGAGGCTCGGTCCTTAAGTGGTTAAAGTTCATGTGTGTGTAAAGGCAGGCGTCCCAATACCTTTGGTAACATAGTGTATTCGAAAATTAGATGATAAGAAGGGATTGTAACACATTAAATATGCAAAAAAAAAAAAAAATCTTTGTATTGGACAGGTAAGTGTCCATGTTTTAAAAGTCAGTAGCTGCATGATTTGTAGCTGCTGACTTTTAAAAAAAAAAATTCGGCGGAGCTCCGCTTTAAATAGGACAACCTATAGAATAAAATGTATCTTTTTTATTTATCAACAGTAACAATTATTTTGTAAAGTAACACTGATCAGAGTAAAAAGAAGTGAGTTTTTCTTAAGTTGTTACATTTTTTCTTGTCTATGAATTGTATAAAAATATAATAAACATTTTCATGACGATATAAGGAAATGAAAGCCTTGTTTAATAATATCTTATAATCTACACATTATAGAATGAGATGATAAGAAGGGATTGGAAGATATATGAGGAGCACACCGGTGTGACAATCTAACAATGAGAAGAGCCCAGCGTTATGTCACCGACCTCAACATCTCCTCCACCCCCAGAATTATATGGAAATCATCATTTCTTCCAATCATTCCATTCATAAAACCGGCTCTTCACTTTGTGAGAAGATCCTTCAATACGTACAATAAAGACACTCCATGGAATTCTCTCTTTTATCCTTCCAATATAACGAATGATCAGATCTCATCTCTCCCGTCCAGTCTTCTCTCTTCATACAGAGCTGCAGTTGTCTTATATTAATACCGACTGAGAATTATCACCGGTCTGCTTTCCCGAGGACGGCCGCCGTCTACAAGACCCAGCAGACCACCACCTCCCCCGACATCATTATAATTGGATCGTCTGAGATTTGTGTATTGGAACCAAAACATCAGATATAGAAAGACCAACAAAACAGAGATTAAAAAAAGTTATATTCACATCATTTTCATGGTTGACATTGGGATCTTCTAGTATTTGGCAAAACATCACAGAAGCCGTGTGTGAAATAGTAAAAAGTCTGTGTTCTGTATTTGTTTCACTCCCTGCCTGTCCCCCTTAATAAAGCAGACTTAGCACGGTTCCCGTCTCAAGTTTATATGGGGCCCTGAAGGCCACCGGCTGGGCCGCGCTACGCTATACACACCAAGAATAAAGGGTGGGCTGGGTGTTCCGGATCTTCGGATGTATTATAAGGTGGCGCAGCATATACAATTGTCAGTCGTATATTCGAGACGGGAACGTCCCGATTGGGTCAACATTGAAAGACAAGCGATCCCTTCCTACTCTATTGATTTTCTTTTGTGGCTCCCCGCTAAGGCCAGGCCTCCTATTATGGTGTATAACCTTTCTCACTCCTTTGGGTTATGGGATAAGATGGAGGCTTGTCACGTCCCCCTGAAGGGCGCGCGCGGTGCACACTGTGATCACCCGAGTCAATGAGATCACAGATCCAAAGGGTCGATCCCAGCCCCTTACCACATGATCAGCTGTCAGCCAATGACAGCTGATCATGTGATGTAAACAGAAGATCGGTAATTGATCACCGATTACTGGCTTCTGTTGAAGGGACATCGGTGCCAAAGAGGAAGAGGCAAAGCCACCTCATATGTGCCCACCAGTGCCACCTGCTAGTGCCAGGAATCAGTGCCCACAGTGCCAGGAATCAGTGCCCACAGTACATAAGTTTACATAAGCGCGTCGGGACCCCACGGGGTAAAGGACCGCACTATACTGCAGATGGACACCGGTGGCAAAAAGCGCCCTGAGGCGAATCAGTTCGCATAGGTAGCTCTATACAAGTCACTCATTCATTCATTCATTCATAAGTGCCAGCAATCAGTGCCACCTATCAATGCCCACCAGTGGTGCCAATCAGTGCCTCATCAGTGCCACCTAGCAGTGCTGCTTATCAGTGTCACCTACCAGTGCTGATCAGTGCCCATCACTGCCAGCTATCAGTGCCACCTATTAATGCCCTTCAGTGCCACCTATCAATGCCCTTCAGTGCCGCCCATCAGTGCCACTCATCAGTTCCACCTCTCAGTGCCCACCAATGCCACCTATCAGTGCCCACCAGTGCTGCCTATTAGTGCCCATCAGTGTAGCCTCACCAGTGCCCATCAGTGTAGCCTCATCAGCGTACATCAATGAAGGAGAAAAATTACCTGTTTGCAAAATTTATTAACAAAATATGAAAAGGTTTTGTATTTTTCTTTCTATAAATTTCAGTCTTTTTAAATATTTTAACAAACAATTAAAAACCCAGAGGTGATCAAATACCACCAAAAGAAAAAAATGATAAAAAATGAATTTGGATAAAGTGTTGTATGATCGCGTAATTGTCATTCAAAGAGTGAGAGCGCTGAAAATTGGTCTGGGCAGGAGGGGGGTTTAGGTGCCCGGTAAGCAAGTGGTTAAGTCTAGGTGACTGGTTCCTCCATAGGAATGAAGAAAAAATACTATGTAGTTGTATAAAGAAGGAATTTGGCAACCACTGTGGGGAGTTTCTAAATACATATAAAAATTTTGGAAGAATCTTAATCTTTATGAAATGTATCTGCCCTAGTAATGACAGAGGTAGGGTCTCCCATGCTTTTCATTTCTTTCTACCTCTTGAATAGGGATGAGCCGAACACCCCCCTGTTCGGTTCGCACCAGAACATGCGAACAGGAAAAAAGTTCGTTCGAACACGCGAACACCGTTAAAGTCTATGGGACACGAACATGAATAATCAAAAGTGCTAATTTTAAAGGCTAATATGCAAGTTATTGTCATAAAAAGTGTTTGGGGACCTGGGTCCTGCCCCAGGGGACATGGATCAATGCAAAAAAAAGTTTTAAACACGGCCGTTTTTTCAGGAGCAGTGATTTTAATAATGCTTAAAGTCAAACAATAAAAGTGTAATATCCCTTTAAATTTCGTACCTGGGGGGTGTCTATAGTATACCTGTAAAGGGGCGCATGTTTCCTGTGTTTAGAACAGTCTGACAGCAAAATGACATTTTGAAGGAAAAAACTCATTTAAAACTACCCGCGGCTATTGCATTGCCGACAATACACATAGAAGTTCATTGATAAAAACGGCATGGGAATTCCCCAAAGGGGAACCCCGAACCAAAATTTTAAAAAAAAAATGACGTGGGAGTCCCCCTAAATTCCATACCAGGCCCTTCAGGTCTGGTATGGATTTTAAGGGGAACCCCGCGCCAAAAAAAAAAAAAAAAAACGGCGTGGGGTCCCCCCAAAAATCCATACCAGACCCTTATCCGAGCACGCAACCTGGCAGGCCGCAGGAAAAGAGGGGGGGGACGAGAGTGCGGCCCCCCCTCCTGAACCGTACCAGGCCACATGCCCTCAACATTGGGAGGGTGCTTTGGGGTAGCCCCCCAAAACACCTTGTCCCCATGTTGATGAGGACAAGGGCCTCATCCCCACAACCCTGGCCAGTGGTTGTGGGGGTCTGCGGGCGGGGGGCTTATCGGAATCTGGAAGCCCCCTTTAACAAGGGGACCCCCAGATCCCGGCCCCCCCCTGTGTGAAATGGTAAGGGGGTACAAAAGTACCCCTACCATTTCACTAAAAAACTGTCAAAAATGTTAAAAATGACAAAAGACAGTTTTTGACAATTCCTTTATTTAAATACTTCTTCTTTCTTCTATCTTCCTTCATCTTCTGGTTCTTCTGGTTCTTCTGGTTCTTCCTCCGGTGTTCTCATCCAGCATCTCCTCCGCAGCGTCTTCTATCTTCTTCTCCTCGGGCCGCTCCGCACCCATGGCAAGGGGGAGGCTCCCGCTCTTCTCTTCATCTTCTTCATCTTCTTCTCTTCTTCTTTTCTTCTCTTCTTCATTTTCTTCTCCGGGCTACTCCACATCCATGCTGGCATGGAGGGAGGCTCCCGCTGTGTGACGGCGCTCCTCGTCTGACAGTTCTTAAATAACGGGGGGCGGGGCCACCTGGTGACCCCGCCCCCCTCTGACGCACAGGACATGACGGGACTTCCCTGTGGCATTCCCCGTGACGTCACAGGGAAGTCCCGTCAAGTCACCGTGCGTCAGAGGGGGGCGGGGTCACCGGGTGGCCCCGCCCCCTGTTATTTAAGAACTGTCAGACGAGGAGCGCCGTCACACAGCGGGAGCCTCCCTCCATGCCAGCATGGGTGCAGAGCGGCCCGGAGAAGAAGATGAAGAAGAGAAGAAGAGAAGAAAAGAAGAGAAGAGCGGGAGCCTCCCCCCATGCCATGGGTGCGGAGTGGCCCGAGGAGAAGAAGATAGAAGACGCTGCGGAGGAGATGCTGGATGAGAACGCCGGAGGAAGAACCAGAAGAGCCAGAAGAACCAGAAGAGCCAGAAGATGAAGGAAGATAGAAGAAAGAAGAAGTATTTAAATAAAGGAATTGTCAAAAACTGTCTCTTGTCATTTTTAACATTTTTGACAGTTTTTTAGTGAAACGGTAGGGGTACCATTTCACACAGGGGGGGGCCGGGATCTGGGGGTCCCCTTGTTAAAGGGGGCTTCCAGATTCCGATAAGCCCCCCGCCCGCAGACCCCCACAACCACCGGTGAGGGTTGTGGGGATGAGGCCCTTGTCCTCATCAACATGGGGACAAGGTGTTTTGGGGGGCTACCCCAAAGCACCCTCCCAATGTTGAGGGCATGTGGCCTGGTACGGTTCAGGAGGGGGGGCGCACTCTCGTCCCCCCCTCTTTTCCTGCGGCCTGCCAGGTTGCGTGCTCGGATAAGGGTCTGGTATGGATTCTTGGGGGGACCCCACGCCGTTTTTTTTTTTTTTTTTGGCGCGGGGTTCCCCTTAAAATCCATACCAGACCTGAAGGGTCTGGTATGGAATTTAGGGGGAACCCCACATCATTTTTTTTTTAATTTTGGCCGGGGTTCCCCTTAATATCCATATCAGACTTGAAGGGCCTGGTATGGAATTTAGGGGGACTCCCACGTCATTTTTTTTTTTTAATTTTGGTTCAGGGTTCCCCTTTGGGAAATTCCCATGCCGTTTTTATCAATGAACTTCTATGTGTATTGTCGGCAATGCAATAGCCGCGGGTAGTTTTAAATGAGTTTTTTCCTTCAAAATGTCATTTTGCTGTCAGACTGTTCTAAACACAGGAAACATGCGCCCCTTTACAGGCATACTATAGACACCCCCCAGGTACGAAATTTAAAGGGATATTACACTTTTATTGTTTGACTTTAAGCATTATTAAAATCACTGCTCCTGAAAAAACGGCCATTTTTAAAACTTTTTTTTACATTGATCCATGTCCCCTGGGGCAGGACCCGGGTCCCCAAACACTTTTTATGACAATAACTTGCATATTAGCCTTTAAAATTAGCACTTTTGATTTCTCCCATAGACTTTTAAAGGGTGTTCCGCAGCATTCGAATTTGCCGCGAACACCCCAAATTGTTCGCTGTTCGGCGAACTTGCGAACAGCCAATGTTCGAGTCGAACATGAGTTCGACTCGAACTCAAGCTCATCCCTACTCTTGAACTATTGAGGTTAAAATAAGCAGCACAAAATCACAAATCTGTCGTGTAATCTCTATCCCTCAATATTTAAATTCCATCACCCATTGTAATGGCAAACTCAAGGATGCCGTCACCTGTGCCCCCGGATCAATAGCGAACAGCAGAGATTTATTTCAATTCACGTTAAGCCCTGTGACCACTGAATATCTATTCATCAGGTCCAAGGCTCCCTGTAGTGATGGACCAGCATCATTCAGGAATAGCAGCATATCATCTGCATATAGGGCTACCCTCTCCTCCAACCCTCCAATTCACAGTCCTCGAATATCTGGAGAAGTCCAACGAGCCTCTACCACCGGCTCTATTGCTATCACAAAGAGAGTTGGAGAGAGAGGGCAGTCCTGTCACGTCCCCCTATATAGCTGGAAAGGGGCTGACAACCTTCTTCCCAGCTTGACCACTGACATGGGATTTCAATATAGTGTCTGCAACCACGAAATAAACACCAGTGGGAATCCCATCCTTCTGAGTGTTTCCCATATAAAAGGCCATTCAACAGAGTCAAAGGCCTTCTCTATACCCAATGAGGCGACTGTTCTAGAGCCTTCATTTATATGCTGGACATTAGGGATGAGCCGAACACCCCCCTGTTCGGTTCGCACCAGAACATGCGAACAGGAAAAAAGTTTGTTCGAACACCGTTAAAGTCTATGGGACACGAACATGAATAATCAAAAGTGCTAATTTTAAAGGCTAATATGCAAGTTATTGTCATAAAAAGTGTTTGGGGACCTGGGTCCTGCCCCAGGGGACATGGATCAATGCAAAAAAAAGTTTCAAAAACGGCCGTTTTTTCAGGAGCAGTGATTTTAATAATGCTTAAAGTCAAACAATAAAAGTGTAATATCCCTTTAAATTTAATACCTGGGGGGTGTCTATAGTATGCCTGTAAAGGGGCGCATGTTTCCCGTGTTTAGAACAGTCTGACAGCAAAATGACATTTTGAAGGAAAAAACTCATTTAAAACTACCCGCGGCTATTGCATTGCCGACAATACACATAGAAGTTCATTGATAAAAACGGCATGGGAATTCCCCAAAGGTGAAACCCCGAACCAAAATTTAAAAAAAAAAATGACGTGGGAGTCCCCCTAAATTCCATACCAGGCCCTTCAAGTCTGATATGGATATTAAGGGGAACCCCGGCCAAAATTTAAAAAAAAAATGATGTGGGGTTCCCCCTAAATTCCATACCAGACCCTTCAGGTCTGGTATGGATTTTAAGGGGAACCCCGCGCCAAAAAAAAAAAAAAAAAACGGCGTGGGGTCCCCCCAAAAATCCATACCAGACCCTTATCCGAGCACGCAACCTGGCAGGCCGCAGGAAAAGAGGGGGGGACGAGAGTGCGCCCCCCCTCCTGAACCGTACCAGGCCATATGCCCTCAACATTGGGAGGGTGCTTTGGGGTAGCCCCCCAAAACACCTTGTCCCCATGTTGATGAGGACAAGGGCCTCATCCCCACAACCCTCACCGGTGGTTGTGGGGGTCTGCGGGCGGGGGGCTTATCGGAATCTGGAAGCCCCCTTTAACAAGGGGACCCCCAGATCCCGGCCCCCCCCTGTGTGAAATGGTAAGGGGGTACAAAAGTACCCCTACCGTTTCACTAAAAAACTGTCAAAAATGTTAAAAATGACAAGAGACAGTTTTTGACAATTCCTTTATTTAAATACTTCTTCTTTCTTCTATCTTCCTTCATCTTCTGGCTCTTCTGGTTCTTCTGGCTCTTCTGGTTCTTCCTCCGGCGTTCTCATCCAGCATCTCCTCCGCGGCGTCTTCTATCTTCTTCTCCTCGGGCCGCTCCGCACCCATGGCATGGGGGGAGGCTCCCGCTCTTCTCTTCTTTTCTTCTCTTCTTCTCTTCTTCATCTTCTTCTCCAGGCCACTCCGCACCCATGCTGGAACGCCGGAGGAAGAACCAGAAGAGCCAGAAGAACCAGAAGAACCAGAAGATGAAGGAAGATAGAAGAAAGAAGAAGTATTTAAATAAAGGAATTGTCAAAAACTGTCTCTTGTCATTTTTAACATTTTTGACAGTTTTTTAGTGAAATGGTAGGGGTACTTTTGTACCCCCTTACCATTTCACACAGGGGGGGGCCAGGATCTGGGGGTCCCCTTGTTAAAGGGGGCTTCCAGATTCCGATAAGCCCCCCGCCCGCAGACCCCCACAACCACCGGTGAGGGTTGTGGGGATGAGGCCCTTGTCCTCATCAACATGGGGACAAGATGTTTTAGGGGGCTACCCCAAAGCACCCTCCCAATGTTGAGGGCATGTGGCCTGGTACGGTTCAGGAGGGGGGGCGCACTCTCGTCCCCCCCTCTTTTCCTGCGGCCTGCCAGGTTGCGTGCTCGGATAAGGGTCTGGTATGGATTTTTGGGGGGACCCCACGCCGTTTTTTTTTTTTTTTTTTTGGCGCGGGGTTCCCCTTAAAATCCATACCAGACCTGAAGGGTCTGGTATGGAATTTAGGGGGAACTCCACATCATTTTTTTTTAAATTTTGGCCGGGGTTCCCCTTAATATCCATATCAGACTTGAAGGGCCTGGTATGGAATTTAGGGGGACTCCCACGTCATTTTTTTTTTTAAATTTTGGTTCAGGGTTCCCCTTTGGGAAATTCCCATGCCGTTTTTATCAATGAACTTCTATGTGTATTGTCGGCAATGCAATAGCCGCGGGTAGTTTTAAATGAGTTTTTTCCTTCAAAATGTCATTTTGCTGTCAGACTGTTCTAAACACAGGAAACATGCGCCCCTTTACAGGCATACTATAGACACCCCCCAGGTACGAAATTTAAAGGGATATTACACTTTTAATGTTTGACTTTAACCATTATTAAAATCACTGCTCCTGAAAAAATGGCCGTTTTTAAAACTTTTTTTTACATTGATCCATGTCCCCTGGGGCAGGACCCGGGTCCCCAAACACTTTTTATGACAATAACTTGCATATTAGCCTTTAAAATTAGCACTTTTGATTTCTCCCATAGACTTTTAAAGGGTGTTCCGCAGCATTCGAATTTGCCGCGAACACCCCAAATTGTTCGCTGTTTGGCGAACTTGCGAACAGCCAATGTTCGAGTCGAACATGAGTTCGACTCGAACTCAAGCTCATCCCTACTCTTGAACTATTGAGGTTAAAATAAGCAGCACAAAATCACAAATCTGTCGTGTAATCTCTATCCCTCAATATTTAAATTCCATCACCCATTGTAATGGCAAACTCAAGGATGCCGTCACCTGTGCCCCCGGATCAATAGCGAACAGCAGAGATTTATTTCAATTCACGTTAAGCCCTGTGACCACTGAATATCTATTCATCAGGTCCAAGGCTCCCTGTAGTGATGGACCAGCATCATTCAGGAATAGCAGCATATCATCTGCATATAGGGCTACCCTCTCCTCCAACCCTCCAATTCACAGTCCTCGAATATCTGGAGAAGTCCAACGAGCCTCTACCACCGGCTCTATTGCTATCACAAAGAGAGTTGGAGAGAGAGGGCAGTCCTGTCACGTCCCCCTATATAGCTGGAAAGGGGCTGACAACCTTCTTCCCAGCTTGACCACTGACATGGGATTTCAATATAGTGTCTGCAACCACGAAATAAACACCAGTGGGAATCCCATCCTTCTGAGTATTTCCCATAGAAAAGGCCATTCAACAGAGTCAAAGGCCTTCTCTATATCCAATGAGGCGACTGTTCTAGAGCCTTCATTTATATGCTGGACATTAGGGATGAGCCGAACACCCCCCTGTTTGGTTCGCACCAGAACATGCGAACAGGAAAAAAGTTTGTTCGAACACGCGAACACCGTTAAAGTCTATGGGACACGAACATGAATAATCAAAAGTGCTAATTTTAAAGGCTAATATGCAAGTTATTGTCATAAAAAGTGTTTGGGGACCTGGGTCCTGCCCCAGGGGACATGGATCAATGCAAAAAAAAGTTTCAAAAATGGCCGTTTTTTCAGGAGCAGTGATTTTAATAATGCTTAAAGTCAAACAATAAAAGTGTAATATCCCTTTAAATTTAATACCTGGGGGGTGTCTATAGTATGCCTGTAAAGGGGCGCATGTTTCCTGTGTTGAAAAAACTCATTTAAAACTACCCGCGGCTATTGCATTGCCGACAATACACATAGAAGTTCATTGATAAAAACGGCATGGGAATTCCCCAAAGGTGAAACCCCGAACCAAAATTTAAAAAAAAAAATGACGTGGGAGTCCCCCTAAATTCCATACCAGGCCCTTCAAGTCTGATATGGATATTAAGGGGAACCCCGGCCAAAATTTAAAAAAAAAATGATGTGGGGTTCCCCCTAAATTCCATACCATGGATTTTAAGGGGAACCCCGCGCCAAAAAAAAAAAAAAAAAACGGCGTGGGGTCCCCCCAAAAATCCATACCAGACCCTTATCCGAGCACGCAACCTGGCAGGCCGCAGGAAAAGAGGGGGGGACGAGAGTGCGCCCCCCCCTCCTGAACCGTACCAGGCCACATGCCCTCAACATTGGGAGGGTGCTTTGGGGTAGCCCCCCAAAACACCTTGTCCCCATGTTGATGAGGACAAGGGCCTCATCCCCACAACCCTCACCGGTGGTTGTGGGGGTCTGCGGGCGGGGGGCTTATCGGAATCTGGAAGCCCCCTTTAACAAGGGGACCCCCAGATCCCGGCCCCCCCCCTGTGTGAAATGGTAAGGGGGTACAAAAGTACCCCTACCGTTTCACTAAAAAACTGTCAAAAATGTTAAAAATGACAAGAGACAGTTTTTGACAATTCCTTTATTTAAATACTTCTTCTTTCTTCTATCTTCCTTCATCTTCTGGCTCTTCTGGTTCTTCTGGCTCTTCTGGTTCTTCCTCCGGCGTTCTCATCCAGCATCTCCTCCGCGGCGTCTTCTATCTTCTTCTCCTCGGGCCGCTCCGCACCCATGGCATGGGGGGAGGCTCCCGCTCTTCTCTTCTTTTCTTCTCTTCTTCTCTTCTTCATCTTCTTCTCCGGGCCGCTCCGCACCCATGCTGGAACGCCGGAGGAAGAACCAGAAGAGCCAGAAGAACCAGAAGAACCAGAAGATGAAGGAAGATAGAAGAAAGAAGAAGTATTTAAATAAAGGAATTGTCAAAAACTGTCTCTTGTCATTTTTAACATTTTTGACAGTTTTTTAGTGAAATGGTAGGGGTACTTTTGTACCCCCTTACCATTTCACACAGGGGGGGGCCAGGATCTGGGGGTCCCCTTGTTAAAGGGGGCTTCCAGATTCCGATAAGCCCCCCGCCCGCAGACCCCCACAACCACCGGTGAGGGTTGTGGGGATGAGGCCCTTGTCCTCATCAACATGGGGACAAGGTGTTTTGGGGGGCTACCCCAAAGCACCCTCCCAATGTTGAGGGCATGTGGCCTGGTACGGTGGGGGGGCGCACTCTCGTCCCCCCCTCTTTTCCTGCGGCCTGCCAGGTTGCGTGCTCGGATAAGGGTCTGGTATGGATTTTTGGGGGGACCCCACGCCGTTTTTTTTTTTTTTTTTTTTGGCGCGGGGTTCCCCTTAAAATCCATACCAGACCTGAAGGGTCTGGTATGGAATTTAGGGGGAACTCCACATCATTTTTTTTTAAATTTTGGCCGGGGTTCCCCTTAATATCCATATCAGACTTGAAGGGCCTGGTATGGAATTTAGGGGGACTCCCACGTCATTTTTTTTTTTAAATTTTGGTTCAGGGTTCCCCTTTGGGAAATTCCCATGCCGTTTTTATCAATGAACTTCTATGTGTATTGTCGGCAATGCAATAGCCGCGGGTAGTTTTAAATGAGTTTTTTCCTTCAAAATGTCATTTTGCTGTCAGACTGTTCTAAACACAGGAAACATGCGCCCCTTTACAGGCATACTATGGACACCCCCCAGGTACGAAATTTAAAGGGATATTACACTTTTATTGTTTGACTTTAACCATTATTAAAATCACTGCTCCTGAAAAAATGGCCGTTTTTAAAACTTTTTTTTACATTGATCCATGTCCCCTGGGGCAGGACCCGGGTCCCCAAACACTTTTTATGACAATAACTTGCATATTAGCCTTTAAAATTAGCACTTTTGATTTCTCCCATAGACTTTTAAAGGGTGTTCCGCAGCATTCGAATTTGCCGCGAACACCCCAAATTGTTCGCTGTTCGGCGAACTTGCGAACAGCCAATGTTCGAGTCGAACATGAGTTCGACTCGAACTCAAGCTCATCCCTACTCTTGAACTATTGAGGTTAAAATAAGCAGCACAAAATCACAAATCTGTCGTGTAATCTCTATCCCTCAATATTTAAATTCCATCACCCATTGTAATGGCAAACTCAAGGATGCCGTCACCTGTGCCCCCGGATCAATAGCGAACAGCAGAGATTTATTTCAATTCACGTTAAGCCCTGTGACCACTGAATATCTATTCATCAGGTCCAAGGCTCCCTGTAGTGATGGACCAGCATCATTCAGGAATAGCAGCATATCATCTGCATATAGGGCTACCCTCTCCTCCAACCCTCCAATTCACAGTCCTCGAATATCTGGAGAAGTCCAACGAGCCTCTACCACCGGCTCTATTGCTATCACAAAGAGAGTTGGAGAGAGAGGGCAGTCCTGTCACGTCCCCCTATATAGCTGGAAAGGGGCTGACAACCTTCTTCCCAGCTTGACCACTGACATGGGATTTCAATATAGTGTCTGCAACCACGAAATAAACACCAGTGGGAATCCCATCCTTCTGAGTATTTCCCATAGAAAAGGCCATTCAACAGAGTCAAAGGCCTTCTCTATATCCAATGAGGCGACTGTTCTAGAGCCTTCATTTATATGCTGGACATTAGGGATGAGCCGAACACCCCCCTGTTTGGTTCGCACCAGAACATGCGAACAGGAAAAAAGTTTGTTCGAACACGCGAACACCGTTAAAGTCTATGGGACACGAACATGAATAATCAAAAGTGCTAATTTTAAAGGCTAATATGCAAGTTATTGTCATAAAAAGTGTTTGGGGACCTGGGTCCTGCCCCAGGGGACATGGATCAATGCAAAAAAAAGTTTCAAAAACGGCCGTTTTTTCAGGAGCAGTGATTTTAATAATGCTTAAAGTCAAACAATAAAAGTGTAATATCCCTTTAAATTTAATACCTGGGGGGTGTCTATAGTATGCCTGTAAAGGGGCGCATGTTTCCTGTGTTTAGAACAGTCTGACAGCAAAATGACATTTTGAAGGAAAAAACTCATTTAAAACTACCCGCGGCTATTGCATTGCCGACAATACACATAGAAGTTCATTGATAAAAACGGCATGGGAATTCCCCAAAGGTGAAACCCCGAACCAAAATTTAAAAAAAAAAATGACGTGGGAGTCCCCCTAAATTCCATACCAGGCCCTTCAAGTCTGATATGGATATTAAGGGGAACCCCGGCCAAAATTAAAAAAAAAAATGATGTGGGGTCCCCCCAAAAATCCATACCAGACCCTTATCCGAGCACGCAACCTGGCAGGCCACAGGAAAAGAGGGGGGGACGAGAGTGCGCCCCCCCTCCTGAACCGTACCAGGCCATATGCCCTCAACATTGGGAGGGTGCTTTGGGGTAGCCCCCCAAAACACCTTGTCCCCATGTTGATGAGGACAAGGGCCTCATCCCCACAACCCTCACCGGTGGTTGTGGGGGTCTGCGGGCGGGGGGCTTATCGGAATCTGGAAGCCCCCTTTAACAAGGGGACCCCCAGATCCCGGCCCCCCCCTGTGTGAAATGGTAAGGGGGTACAAAAGTACCCCTACCGTTTCACTAAAAAACTGTCAAAAATGTTAAAAATGACAAGAGACAGTTTTTGACAATTCCTTTATTTAAATACTTCTTCTTTCTTCTATCTTCCTTCATCTTCTTTCTCTTCTGGTTCTTCTGGCTCTTCTGGTTCTTCCTCCGGCGTTCTCATCCAGCATCTCCTCTGCGGCGTCTTCTATCTTCTTCTCCTCGGGCCGCTCCGCACCCATGGCATGGGGGGAGGCTCCCGCTCTTCTCTTCTTTTCTTCTCTTCTTCTCTTCTTCATCTTCTTCTCCGGGCCGCTCCGCACCCATGCTGGAACGCCGGAGGAAGAACCAGAAGAGCCAGAAGAACCAGAAGAACCAGAAGATGAAGGAAGATAGAAGAAAGAAGAAGTATTTAAATAAAGGAATTGTCAAAAACTGTCTCTTGTCATTTTTAACATTTTTGACAGTTTTTTAGTGAAATGGTAGGGGTACTTTTGTACCCCCTTACCATTTCACACAGGGGGGGGCCGGGATCTGGGGGTTCCCTTGTTAAAGGGGGCTTCCAGATTCCGATAAGCCCCCCGCCCGCAGACCCCCACAACCACCGGCCAGGGTTGTGGGGATGAGGCCCTTGTCCTCATCAACATGGGGACAAGGTGTTTTGGGGGGCTACCCCAAAGCACCCTCCCAATGTTGAGGGCATGTGGCCTGGTACGGTTCAGGAGGGGGGGCCGCACTCTCGTCCCCCCCCTCTTTTCCTGCGGCCTGCCAGGTTGCGTGCTCGGATAAGGGTCTGGTATGGATTTTTGGGGGGACCCCACGCCGTTTTTTTTTTTTTTTTTTGGCGCGGGGTCCCCTTAAAATCCATACCAGACCTGAAGGGTCTGGTATGGAATTTAGGGGGAACCCCACGTCATTTTTTTTTTTTAATTTTGGCCGGGGTTCCCCTTAATATCCATACCAGACCTGAAGGGCCTGGTATGGAATTTAGGGGGACTCCCACGTCATTTTTTTTTTTAAATTTTGGTTCAGGGTTCCCCTTTGGGGAATTCCCATGCCGTTTTTATCAATGAACTTCTATGTGTATTGTCGGCAATGCAATAGCCGCGGGTAGTTTTAAATGAGTTTTTTCCTTCAAAATGTCATTTTGCTGTCAGACTGTTCTAAACACAGGAAACATGCGCCCCTTTACAGGCATACTATAGACACCCCCCAGGTACGAAATTTAAAGGGATATTACACTTTTATTGTTTGACTTTAAGCATTATTAAAATCACTGTTCCTGAAAAAACGGCCGTTTTTAAAACTTTTTTTTGCATTGATCCATGTCCCCTGGGGCAGGACCCGGGTCCCCAAACACTTTTTATGACAATAACTTGCATATTAGCCTTCAAAATTAGCACTTTTGATTTCTCCCATAGACTTTTAAAGGGTGTTCCGCGGCATTCGAATTTGCCGCGAACACCCCAAATTGTTGGCTGTTCGGCGAACTTGCGAACAGCCAATGTTCGAGTCGAACATGAGTTCGACTCGAACTCGAAGCTCATCCCTACTGGACATGTAGATTAGTGTGTAATCTGCGTAAGTTAATATCTGTCGTTCTTTGGGGCATAAATCCCGTCTGATCTGGGTCAATAATAGTTATTAGCAGAGGTTGAATTCTTAAGGTGAATATCTTCGTCAATATGTTAAAATCCGTATTTAATAAAGCTATTGGCCTATAAGAAGGACATCATTTTGGATCCTCATCTTCTTTGTGACTAAGAACTGGGTGTGCATTAGACATGTGCAATTAGTTTAGTTCCAAATTCGTTTTTTAACAAATTTTGACAAATTTGTTAATTTCCGAATTTTTCAATTTCCGAAATTCCGAATTTCCGCATTTTCGAATTTCTGAATTTCAAATTTCCGAATTTTCCGAATTTCGGAAATTCGGAAATTCGGAAATTCAGAAATTCGAAATTTTGGAAATTTGAAATTCAGAAATTCGAAATTCGAAATTCGAAGTTTCGGAAATTCGCAAATTCGAATTTCAGAAATTCTAAACTCGGAATTTTGGAAATTTCGGAAATTCGAAATTCAGAAATTCAAAATTTTGGAAATTGGAAAATTTTGGATATTTGAAATTTTGGAAATGAGAAATTTGGAAATTCAAAATTTGGAATTTCGGAAATTCGAAATTCCGAAAATTGAAAATCGAAAATTCAGAAATTTGAAAATTTGAAATTCGGAAATTCAGAAATCTGAATTTTTGGCTTTCTGAATTTCCGAATTCAAAATTTTCGAATTTCCGAATTTTAAAATTTCCGAATTTCCAAACTTCTGAGAAAAAGCAAAAAAAACGAATAAAACGTAAACAAACAAATGTTTTGTCAGTGCACATGTCTAGTGTGCATATCTCATTGAATCTGGAAGAGACCCCTCTAGTAACCCCCTTGTATATACCACTGCCAATTTTGGGGCTAAAATATCTCCTTACTTTTAATGAAGTTCAACAGGGAGTCCATCCGGACCTGAAGTCTTTTCACTCGGAAAAGTATTTATAGCCTTCTGGATCCCTTCACTAGTAATCGATCAAACTAATGCCTCTCTCTGCCTTCCCAACAACATTTCTAGCGCTATCCGATCCAAAAGGACGGACAGGTCCCCTGGATGGAAGTCAGGGGGGAAAGGGAAGGTATATAAAGAGCTATAAAACTGCTTAAAAGTCCCTAAGATTTCTTCTGGGTTGAAAACCATTTTCCCCTCAGGAGTTCTGACTTCAGATATAGGTGGAGCTGGATAATCTTGTTGTGCTAACATTGCCAAAAACCTTCCATTTTTACCTCCCTTTCTGCCTATTTTTATATAAATCTAATCTGGTTATTTCTGTTATATGTAGATACAGATCCCTTTGAGCGGCCATAAATAGAACAAAATTCTTCTTATTGGGATCAGAGCCATATATCTTCTTTCAAAGTTCCAATTGAATTTGTAAAGACCGGGTATTGGTCTTCTGTCCCTTCCGAACCACCGCTATAGCTGAAATATATTGACCCTCACAAATGCCTTGAAAGCACCCCATACAACGTCTGGAGAGGATGATCCAGAATTATTTTCCCAATATTCAGTTATTATCAACGGCATTTTTTCTTCTATCTCAGGGTAGGAGACCCACTGGGGCCCCAATCTCCATAATGAGGCATTTTTTTTAAAGGAGGGGTACGGATTAACATCTGAAGAGGGCAATGGTCCAAAAGACCGCTCAGTAGATATGTGGCTTCTATAATGTCTGTCAACAAAGCTGGATTTACAAAAGCTAGATCTATCCGAGATGATGTTTTATAAGGGGTGGAAGAATTCAATCTTTTTGTTGGATTTTTCCATGTCCAGACCTGTAACTCTTGCCGCTTGTGTCCAATTCTATAATACTGACGAATACTGCCTAGGGGGCCTTGGTCTATTTAAATTTGGGGATATAATAGAATTAAAAACTCCCGTAAAAGGTAACTTTGCTGGACATAATACTCTCCAATATTGCATTCAGTAATGGAAAAAAGAAAACCCGACGCTCCAGGTGAGATAAGGAAGCCTAATGATCGAGCAGGTGCTCGCCTCGGCTCGCCTTCACACACAATGAAATTAGAAGAAATGGCCGCACACCACTGTGGATCAAAATTCTCTTTATTTGGACATCCCAAAAATGGCAGGCATCAGAATGCTGGGTAGACGCGTTTCGCACACTTCACGTGCACTTAGTTGTTACTATGGTAATGACTAAGCACATGTGAAGTGTACGAAACGCGTCTACCCAGCATTCTGATGCCTGTCATTTTTGGGATGTCCAAATAAAGAGAATTTTGATCTACAGTGGTGTGCGGCCATTTCTTCAAAGTTCATTGCATTTAGTATATCAGAAGAAAAAGGAGGGGGAATATAAATTGCTGCTATAACATACTTTATATATGATAACATATTTACCCTGTGAATCGGTATATATGTTCTCAATTACACCTGGAAAAGATTTGTTAATTAAAGTTGACCCCCCCCCCCAGCATATGAGGAGTAAGTGGTGAGGTAAGTTTTTTAGATCCAGGTTTATTTTAATGTCATTAATTTCCCTCCCATCAAATGTGTCTCCTGCAGTAATATCATATGTGGGCTATCATTTTTTTAAATACTGAAACATCAATGCCCATTTAAACTTAGAATTCATCCCTCGAACATTCCATGATAAGTTAGTAAAAGGAATCATTCTTGCTTGACATCATGCCAAATCAATAAATGTCTAAAACAACTCCAGGCTGAACCCCATAGAAACTCCAGGATGAACCCCATAGAAACTCCAGGCTGAACCCCATAGAAGGCTGAACCCCATAGAAGGCTGAACCCCATAGAAACTCCAGACTGGACCCCGTAGAAGGCTGAACCCCATAGAAGGCTGAACCCCATAGAAGGCTGAACCCCATAGAAACTCCAGACTGGACCCCATAGAAGGCTGAAACCCATAGAAGGCTGAACCCCATAGAAACTCCAGAGTATATCAATAAGTCTACCAACCCACACCATTTCCCTTCCTTACATCCCCAAATGACAAAAAAAACCTTACCTCCCCAACAAAACATTTACCCTGTCCTTTTCTCTCCCCTCCCTGAAAAAAAAACATACCAAAACATATCAGGGAAGTAGAAGGGACCTATACCCTAATAATTAACCAACTGACTATAGCTACTTCTATACCCAGTACTGTAAAAAAGGAAAAGAAGAGAAAATATCTGCACCTTTCAATCAGCGTGTCTAAGAACGCTCACTTTCCAACGGAGACACTTTCTCCTCTCTCTCCCTTCACTCTTACAAAATTCTACAGCACGCAAAACAAACAATAAAACAAAACAAAAAAAAAAACTCTCACCCACCCTAACCTGTGAGTCAGGCTCTCAAAAAAAGAAAAAAAAAAAAAAAACACGAGAAGAAACCAAAAAACAAGGTGAAGGAAGTGGAGTATAATCCTGGGATCTGATATGTATAAATTTCTTCTTCTTCAAAAAAAGAAGGAATCTAAAAATGAAACCTCATACATCTATATACAGTAACATACTATATGTAGTGCATATAATTTAGTGAATAGGGATGAGCCGAACACCTCCTGTTTCGGTTCGCACCAGAACCTACGAACGGATCGAAAGTTTGCGCGAACTTTAGAACCCTATTAAAGTCTATGGGACTCGAACGTTCAAAATCAAAAGTGCTAATTTTAAAGGCTAATATGCAAGTTAGTGTCCTAAAAAGGGTTTGGGGACCCGGGTCCTGCCCCAGGGGACATGTATCAATGCAATAAAGTGATTTTAATGATGCTTAAAGTGAAAAAATAAAAGTGAAATATTCCTTTAAATATCCTACCTGGGGGGTGTCTATAGTATGCTTGTAAAGTGGCGCGTTTTTCCCGTGCTTAGAACAGTCCCTGCACAAAATTGGGTCTTGTATGGATATTAAGGAGAACCCCGCACCTAAATTAAAAAAGGAAAGGCGTGGGGCCCCAGGCCCTCTGAACAGCAGTATACAGGCGGTGCAAACAAGACAGGCACTGTAGGTTTGTTGTTAAGTAGAATCTGTTTGTCATTTTGAGCTGGTACATTTTTAAAGTGTAGCACCAGACAAAAAATCTATTTTTAATCTTTTTGGAAAACATAGGGAAGGGTTATCACCCCTGTGACATTTGTTTTGCTGTCTGTGCACCTCTTCAGAAGATTTCACCTCACTTTCTGTCCCAATGACAAATGTTTTTTGAAAATTTGGGGTTTTTAGTGAAAAAAGGATTGGTAATAAAGCATCAGTGGGAAGGAGAAAAGTTTTTCCCATATTAACTTCTTACAGGAGAGAATTTCCCTTCCTAGGGGTAGATTTCATCTCACTTCCTGTTGTCTCCTTCCGTTTGCAAGTAGGAGTCGTTTGTAAGTTAGATGTTTGAAAGTAGGGGCCTGTCCTATATACTCAGCAAAAATTGGGGCTTTAGGTGTTGGTGTTGCCACAACACTGTAAGCCCTCACAGGGCCCTGCTGTGAAATATTAGATCAAGAATTGTAATTACACGCCCCTGTTAAACAGGAGCTGAAAATTTGGGCCTTGGGCACTGGTGCTGGTACCACAATACTGCAACCCCTCACAGATACTCTAGTTGGAGTGCAGGAATGAGCCCTGCTGCAAAGTATTGCATCAAAAATTATAATTACACGCCCCTGTTAAACAGGGGCTGAAAAATTGGGACTTGGCGACTGGTGGCGGTGCCCAGAACCAAAAATGTTCTTACAAGCTATCAGTATGATCATTGAGGAGGAAGAGGATAGTCACTCAGCATAACAGGATAGTCACTCAGCATAACAGGATAGTCACTCAGCATCAGCATAGGCAGTCTTGAAGGGATCTCACATTAAAAAAAAATAAATCAGTTAAATCAGCATCAGGTGCTCGGTAGCTGGTGATCCAAGACTGATTCATTTTTATGAAGGTCATCTGACCGACCGATTCGGTGGACAGGCGCACCCTGTCCACGGTTACAAAGCCTCCAGCAGAACTGAATGTGCATTCCAAAAGAACAATGGATGCAGGACAGGCCAGTAGCTCAGTTGCATACTGTGCAAGCTCTGGCCAGTGATCCATCCTCAAGACCCAGTAACCCAGAGGATTTTCGGTGGGAAAGATGTCCAAGTCTGATCTTGCCCTATGCACCATGTGAATCAGACGCTAGAGATGGTTGCTGGAACCGATCATACCTTGGGGCTGCAGACTAAAAAATTGTCTGAACGCACTGGTCAGATGGCCACCTTCTCCACCGCTCCTTCTGTGACTGACTGAAGCCTCAGCAACACGTTGTCCAGGAGGACCAGGAAATTGTAACCTCCCAGGCTCTGGAAACGCGTTGCACAAACCTTTCTGCAAGGCCTCCCGAAGATGTTTCATCCTCTGCTCCCTCTGCGACCCTTGTAACATGGATCAAGGAGGGTTGCCAGCCAGTAATCATCCCTCCCCTTGATACCACGAATACGGGGATCCCTCCGCAGGCTTTGCAGGATCAGGGAGGCCATGCAGCGTAGGTTTGCTGAGGAATTTAGTCCTCTGGGTCACAAAGGAACGACATGATCCACAGCCACCTCCTCCTAGCCACGTACAAGTCTATGGGTTTCTTCGGACTGTAAATGATCCCTTGAAGCCTCCTCCTCCTCTTCCTGTGTGATCGGTGGGCACGCAGGAACACTGTCTGGATAAAGGGGGCCTTGAGAGGTATGGAAGTCCTCCTCTTCCTCCCTCTGTTCTGCCTCAAGTGCCCTGTCCATTATTCCACACAGCGTGTGCTCCAACAGGTGGACAAGAGGGACAGTGTCAATGATGCATGCACTGTCACTGCTCACCATCCTCGTGTCCTCCTCAAATGGTGACAGGACAGTGCATGCATCCCTGATCATGGCCCACTGGCATGGGGAAAAAAAGCCAAGGTCCCCTGACCCTGTCCTGGTGCTATAGTTGCATAGGTACTCATTGATGGCCCTCTGCTGCGTGTGCAGCCGCTGCAGCATGGCCAACGTTGTGTTCCACCTGGTGGGCATGTCACAGATTAGTCGGTTCTTGGGCAGGTTCTTGGGCATTTCTTTTGGAGGTCAGCCAGCCAAGCACTGGCATTATATGACCTGCGGAAATGAACACAGACTTTCCTGGCCTGCCTCAGGACATCCTGTAAGCCCGGGTACCTGCCCAAGAACCGTTGCACCATCAAGTTAAGGACATGAGCCAAACAGGGCACATGGGTCGGTTGTCCCTGTCGTAGGGCGGAGAGGAGGTTGGTGCCATTGTCCCAAACCACCATACGTGGCTTAAGCTGGCGTAGCGTCAACCACCTCTAAACCTGCCCCTGCAGAGCTGACAGAATCTCTGCCCCAGTGTAGCTCCTGTCCCCACCACCGCCGCAACACACTACGCAAGGCCGCCCTGGCTTTGGCCAAATACGGCTCTCTGTACAGACGGCGCTGTGATTGGCCAAGCATGTGAAGAATACTTTGAAATGTAATAAAAAAACTTGATATTGTAGAAAAAGCTTTCAATAATGATGACTGATTGTGAGACGAATTTCCTTAATTATGTCTGAGTCAGCTTAAATCAAACTGTGTGTTTTATTGTACACACAAAAACGTGGAAAATACTTACAAAAATAGTACATTCATATTCAGAATTAGTGTTGCTTCATATAGGATCAAAAAGATTCAAGTATAGTTCATTTGTTTTAAGAATAGAATAGAAAATATAGTTCATTGAATCTGCATCAGGCCATGTGTTCAAAGATGGCTGATTAACCTCATGTGTGCTGAAGAAAAGTCTGTGTGCTGAAGAAGGAGCTGTGTGTAGCTTGAAGGCAGGAAGTAGAAATAGGCTGAACAGCTTTCAGCTCTCCCTTACATCAGAAACTGGAACCTTTGAATTTGCGCTCAAAAACAAAACCCTCCCATAATCACTCCCAATATTACCTCCCCCTTTTACAAGGGTGGGGGCAAAAGAGTAGGTAATATGAACAGCATCTCTAATTAAATACAGACACATGAAGAGTGGAATTCCTTCTACACAGGATGTAAGTGAAATACACAGGAAATGGATGAGAGGCAGCCAGTCTACAGAAAACACACAATTTCTATGTCAAGATATCAGTCACATAGGAATACCTCAAAAACATATATATATATATTATTTACAATATCCATCAAAATCCTGACAGTTTCTAGATATTTGTGATCCCAGTTCATAAGTCACCATCTGGATGTTATTTAACTCAAAGTCTGCCATTCATACAATTATAGGGAATTCATACTCTGAATAAAGCCAATTAAAATTTAGATATTAAGAATATAACAGCATGCGGGTCATAGTGCATGCTTGGCCAATCATCAGCCAGCAATGCACTGCGATGCCGCAGTGAATTATGGGCGGTGATGCGCCACTCGAATTTGGTGCCAACGGCCCATAACGTTTGCATTTCGACAAACGGTCGAACATGCAATGTTCGAGTCGAACATGGGTTCGACTCGAACTCGAAGCTCATCCCTACTCCCAAACCCAACTGAAGTCAATGGGAGCCGATTCTTTTTTTTTCTGGCCTTTTTCAAGTCCATATTGCAATTGGCTGAGCCACATAGCATCATTGGTTACTTGGGTGCAGCCGGCCACCTGCATCCCAGCAACCAATGACAATGTGCATCTGCCTTCATCCTTAGCAACCAATAATGCCATGCAGCCTGAGTGTCAGCATCCTAGCAAACAACAGGTGGCAAGTTCTCATTTAATGGCAGCAGTAATTCTGCCACTAAATGAATGACTTCTGTTTGCAGGAGCTGGAGGGTTGGCAGGCGGGCAAACTGGCCAAATCTGGCCATTTAATTTGTCTGTTTGGGGAACTGCAAGACGTTTGGGTTCTAGTCAATTTCATGGTTGACCTTGATAGGGAAAGTCCAGAACTTAAGGACTTTCAATAACGTTGACTGCTGAAGCCAAATTGAATTTGATGTATTTAATATACAAGCATGTAGCTAACCACATGGAGAACAAACTGTGTACATGGCATACATTCAATATGATTGTTCTGACTGAAGCTGGGACCCAACTAGCTTTTATACTCTATACATAGCTGTGGGCTACCTTGTAAGTCTCTTTGAAGTCCTGATTAAATTGTTGGCCATTTACAATGCTAAACAGATGGTCAATTCACATATAGATGTCACTTCCCAATCTCTGTGGGAAATCAGAGATAAACCTTTCCACTGCTGAAGGTGTGAATG
The DNA here is from genome assembly GCF_042186555.1 of Aquarana catesbeiana. Lineage (NCBI taxonomy): Eukaryota > Metazoa > Chordata > Amphibia > Anura > Ranidae > Aquarana > Aquarana catesbeiana. Next base: position 7,131,190 of record NC_133325.1, read on the forward strand.
GCATTTGACCACAACCAAAAACAGCAGTTATATTATATAACTAAACATTTGTAAAAAGTACCTCTGCTTAATCAGAATACATGTTTTGATAATCATAACTAAATGTTTGATAAATAGTTATTCCATTTACCCTATATATAAAAAGTTCTGGACTTCCCCTATCAACCTGAACCAAGAGATCCTCCAGGTCTTAGAGAAGACTTACATGTGGTGTATTTCATGTGTGGTGATGGTATAAATATCCTAAGCAAAACACACCAGTGATATAATTGCGCTTGCTCTAAAGTGTGAGCTGCTAGCACAACAAATAGAATATTTGCTAAATTAACAAGTAAAACAAAGTGTAGCGCTAAAGTGAAAATAATAATACACCATAGACATACAAATTATGAAAATAAGATAAATATGCTTTGGGTGTCTTAAATTGAGATTAAATGTCCATCAACAGACTAATGACTATAGTCCATATGTAAATAGGAACTTGGAACGCACGCGGGTCCGCCATTTTGGACAACCCGGGAGTGCCAAATCAGTGAATTAATTGGGCTGGATTCTCATTACAGGGATTACAGTACCTATATTAGGGAGTCGGGCTGCAGTGGATGGATACCCCTAGACGAAGTCTTGTTAGACGAAACGCGTTGGGAGGACTCCACTGCCGCCTTCATTTTATGTACAAGCGCTTTTTTATCTTCTTAAATGTAAGTGTATTTCTTTTTTATTAAAAATACTGTGTTTACGGAATTACACTATGTGGCCCCTTTTTTATTCCATATGGGCCATATTCTGGGACATTTAACGATTTATGTGGAGAAGATACTTCCATGAAGTCTCCTGGGATCCCTTTACCTCCAGGTTGCCAAGATCTTCCCCCCATTGCCGGTGGGCAATACAAGCTGGTTTGACCCTCCCAGTATATACTGATTTGGGTTCAAACCCTCCGGTAAGCCTCCATTCGTACTGGCTGTGGGAATTGCACATGTTTTTCTTTAGGACACTGTGGTGAAGTCTATTCAATTTGTTTCCTACCTGTCAACTATCAGGATTCAGTTTATATGATTGGTGGACAAAATAGAAGCCAGCTGCGTATTTTTCATTATATATTTTGGGCAAGAATAGCCTAACAGATTTTCATGTTGGTGACCGCAATTTTTTCACATTCTTCTTCTTGGTGACCATGATGGTCCTATTTACATATGGACTATAGTCATTAGTCTGTTGATGGACATTTAATCTCAATTTAAGACACCCAAAGCATATTTATCTTATTTTCATAATTTGTATGTCTATGGTGTATTATTATTTTCACTTTAGCGCTACACTTTGTTTTACTTATAAATATCCTGACCTTAACTCTAATGCGTTGTGTGCGTGATGGGAATCAGAGGCTTCAAGCCCAAATGTACTACCAGCACCCAACCGGCTTTGCCAGATCTTCTCTTATAACTCTATGGACAGTTTCTTTACAAGGGCCCTACAGTGTAAAAAAATGTATTTACTGTGTGTGTGTGTATATATATATATATATATATATATATATATATATATATACACACAGTGGGGACAGAAAGTATTCAGACCCCCTTAAATTTTTCACTCTGTTATATTGAAGCCATTTGCTAAAATCATTTAAGTTCATTTTTTTCCTCATTAATGTACACACAGCCCCCCATATTATACACACAGCACCCCATATTGTACACACAGCACCCCATATTATACACACAGCACCCCATATTGTACACACAGCACCCCATATTGTACACACACCATCCCATATTGTACACACAGCACCCCATATTGTACACACAACACCCCATATTGTACACACAGCACCCCATATTGTACACACAGCACCCCATATTGTACACACAGCACCCCATATTGTACACACAGCACCTCATATTGTACACACAGCACCCCATATTGACAGAAAAACACAGAATTGTTGACATTCTTGCAGTTTTATTAAAAAAGAAAAACTGAAATATCACATGGTCCTAAGTATTCAGACCCTTTGCTTAGTATTTAGTAGAAGCCCCTTTTGATGAGTCTTTTTGGGAAAGATCCAACAAGTTTTTCACACCTGGGTTTGTGGATCCTCTGCCATTCCTCCTTGCAGATCCTCTCCAGTTCTGTCAGGTTGGATGGTAAACGTTGGTGGACGGCCATGTTTAGGTCTCTCCAGAGATGCTCAATTGGGTTTAAGTCAGGGCTCTGAATGGGCCATTTAAGAACAGTCACTGAGTTGTTGTGAAGCCACTCCTTCGTTATTTTAGCTGTGTGCTTAGGGTCATTGTCTTGTTGGAAGGGAAACCTTCGGCCCAGTCTGAGGTCCTGAGCACTCTGGAGAAGGTTTTCATCCAGGATATCCCTGTACTTGGCCGCATTCATCTTTCCCTCAATTACAACCAGTCGTCCTGTCCCTGCAGCTGAAAAACACCCCCACAGCATGATGCTGCCACCACCATGCTTCACTGTTGGGACTGTATTGGACAGGTGATGAGCAGTGCCTGGTTTTCTCCACACATACCGCTTAGAATTAAGGCCAAAAAGTTCTATCTTGGTCTCATCAGACCAAAGAATCTTATTTCTCACCATCTTGGAGTCCTTCAGGTGTTTTTTAGCAAACTCCATGTGGGCTTTCATGTGTCTTGCACTGAGGAGAGGCTTCCGTCGGGCCACTCTGCCATAAAGCCCCAACTGGTGGAGGGCTGCAGTGATGGTTGACTCTACAACTTTTTCCCATCTCCCGACTGCATCTCTGGAGCTCAGCCACAGTGATCTTTGGGTTCTTCTTTACCACTCTCACCAAGGCTCTTCTCCCCCGATAGCTCAGTTTGGCTGGACAGCCAGCTCTAGGTAGGGTTCTGGTGGTCCCAAACATCTTCCATTTAAGGATTATGGAGGCCACTGTGCTCTTAGGAACCTTAAGTGCAGCAGAAATGTTTTTGTAACCTTGGCCAGATCTGTGCCTTGCCACAATTCTGTCTCTGAGCTCTTCAGGCAGTTCCTTTGACCTCATGATTCTCATTTGCTCTGACATGCACTGTGAGCTGTAAGGTCTTATATAATCAGGTGTGTGGCTTTCCTAATCAAGTCCAATCAGTATAATCAAACACAGCTGGACTCAAATGAAGGTGTAGAACCATCTCAAGGATGATCAGAAGAAATGGACAGCACCTGAGTTAAATATATGAGTGTCACAGCAAAGGGTCTGAATACTTAGGACCATGTGATATTTCAGTTTTTATTTTTTAATAAATCTTCAAAAATGTTAACAATGCTGTGTTTTTCTGTCAATATGGGGTGCTGTGTAAAAATGAACTTAAATGATTTTAGCAAATGGCTGCAATATAACAAAGAGTGAAAAATTTAAGGGGGTCTGAATACTTTCCGTCCCCACTGTGTATATATATATACAGTAGGTCTCTCCAGAGATGCTCAATTGGGTTTAAGTCAGGGCTCTGGCTGGACCATTCAAGAACAGTCACGGAGTTGTTGTGAAGCCACTCGTTCGTTATTTTAGCTGTGTTCTTAGGGTCATTGTCTTGTTGGAAGGTAAACCTTCGGCCCAGTCTGAGGTCCTGAGCACTCTGGAAAAGGTTTTTGTCCAGGATATCCCTGTACTTGACCGCATTCATCTTTCCCTTGATTGCAATCAGTCGTCCTGTCCCTGCAGCTGAAAAACACCCCCACAGCATGATGCTTCCACCTCCATGCTTCACTGTTGGGACTGTATTGGACAGGTGATGAGCAGTGCCTGGTTTTCTCCACACATACCGCTTAGAATTAAGGCCAAAAAGTTCTATCTTGGTCTCATCAGACCAAAGAATCTTATTTCTCACCATCTTGGAGTCCTTCAGGTGTTTTTTTAGCAAACTCCATGCGGGCTTTCATGTGTCTTGCACTGAGGAGAGGCTTCCATAGGGCCACTCTGCCATAAAGCACTGACTGGTGGAGGGCTGCAGTGATGGTTGACTTTCTACAACTTTCTCCCATCTCCCGACTGCATCTCTGGAGCTCAGCCACAGTGATCTTTGGGTTCTTCTTTACCTCTCTCACCAAGGCTCTTCTCCCCTCGATAGCTCAGTTTGGCCGGACGGCCAACTCTAGGAAGGGTTCTGGTTGTCCCAAACGTCTTCCATTTAAGGATTATGGAGGCCACTGTGCTCTTAGGAACCTTAAGTGCAGCAGAAATTTTTTCGTTACCTTGACCAGATCTGTGCCTTGCCACAATTCTGTCTCTGAGCTCTTCAGTCAGTTCCTTTGATCTCATGATTCTTTGGTGTTTACCAAGCCATAGTTGAGATCCTATTACTGGGATCTGGCTGGTCCACCTGTCCATCATTCACTCACACATTTCATCTTCAGTATAATGCAGTTTATATTTACAATAATTGCTTTGATCACTACTACGTATGTGATGAGGGAGTTGGACACCTTATTATAGTGGTATCAATGATGCTGCCCACTTCCCTGCCTGTGCCTACAGTGGGCAAAAGGAGACCTTTAGCATGGCACACGGAATGTGCCAGGTAGCTAAATACAGATGGTAGTGGTGGGCAGGATCCAGACACAGTGAAGTACCTACCGACCTACCTACCTACCTACCTACCTACCACCTGTCTGTCATAAATGTTTTGCCTGCCCACCACCTAGTAAATGTTTGTATTTAAAATTGTCCAGTTACCATTTATTGGGTGAAATGGGAACCAGCAGGACAAACATACATTAGTTCTACAGATTCAGTCACTTTACATGAGGGCTTTGACATTTATGCAAAGCTTTCCAGACTTTCTCCCGAATCAGTTTTGTCTTCACTCCATAAATAATTGGATTTAGCATGGGTGGGACTAGAAGGTACGTATCTGCTAGAATTATGTGAACAAAAGGTGGAATCCTTTTACCACCATATCGGTGGGACAGGCAAGTGAAGAAGGCCAGACCATGAAAACTTAGAAAAACGCACATATGAGGTATGCAGGTGTTAAATGTTTTCAGCCGGGCATCTTTGGATGGAAGACTGAAGACGGCATGGAAGATGGCGCAGTAGGATACCAGGATAAACAGCAGGTCTACTCCTAGGATCATGAATGCCTCAGCCACTCCCAAAGCACTGCTTATTCTGATGTCGGCAGCAGCAAGTTTCACAATCGTCATGTGCTCACAGTATGAATGGTTCACAATGTTGCTTCTAAATGCTGGAAATCTCCGTATGAAAATTATGCAGGGAGAAAACAAAGTGACCGCTCTGAGCAGTAAGAAGATGACCAGTTTAACAATGATGGTATTGGTCATTATGGACCCATACCTGAGCGGCTGACAGATGGCAAAATAACGGTCAAAGGACATACCAAACAAAAGTCCTGACTCAAAGCTGGTGAAAGAATAGAGGAAGAACATCTGGAGGATACATGACTCAAAATGTATGTATCTCTTCTGAAACCAGAAGACTAACAGCATTTGTGGGGCAATGCTTGTGGACAGAAGAGCATCATTGGAGGCTAACATAGAAAGGAAAATAAACATAGGCTTGTGGAGGCCAGAAGAAGCTGAGATGACAGTCACAAGAATCATGTTTCCAAGCAATGCCAGGACATAACATAAGCAAACAATGGCACCTACCCACTTATAAGCTCCTTCTAGTCCAGGAATCCCAACCAGGATGAATGAGGTGGGATAGAATGTGCCATTGACTTTGTTGCTTTGGATTCCTCTGCTGATCATCTTCTACACCGAAGGCCACAGATCTCTATGGAGGATTAGTATACTGGATTAGTATACAGGAGGGTTTTGTCACCTAATAGGATGGAAGCTCTAGAATTACAAATGGAATATGGATAGAACTGGAAAAATATGAACCTGTTCTTCCCTTCTCTTCTGCAGGAACCACAAAAAATGTCCAGAATGTCCACATATGGGGGAACACATCACATGACACGCCCCTCTCCCTCACAATAGACCTCCCAACATTCTGAAATGACAAAAGGGGACATCATTCATTATATAGGCAAAGGAAGAACCCCGGCCACACCCCCAGATACAGGGTTTGTGATTATTATTCAATATGCAAAAAAATGATTGGCTATGCCCACGTGTGCTTTTCTAGCCATTACGGTTCCACTCTACTGGCTGTAGAATATTACAACTCCAATACTATAGAGGTTGGATGGAAGGTTTAGTAAAGTGTAACATTTTTTATATTAAAATAGCAGATTTTATCAGACCAAAAGGGAACAACTAATGCCGCGTACACACGAGTGGTCTTGGAAAAACCATCCAAGAATTTTCCGACGGATTCCGCTCACGCTTGTCTTGCATACACACCAAATTCCAACAGCCAAGAATGTGGTAATGTACAACACGTACGACGGCACTATAAAAGGAAAGTTCAATACCCAGTGTGCCACCCTATGGGCTTCTTCTGCTAATGTCGTGTTTATCTCGTGTTAGTAGAAGTTTGGTGTGAGACAATTCGCACTTTTCAGACTCGTGCTTTTCAGATCGTTTTACTGCTGTTCAGTTTGTGCTTGTGGGTTTGTATCTGTTTTTCAGTGCGTGTAGTCAGTTCGTATCTGTTTTACAGTGCGTTCTTGTCTGCTCGTTTCTGATTTTCAGCTCGATCTTCACAGGCCTTGCTGTTCTTCAGTGCGTTCTGTTAGTTCGCTCTGACCAGCTGACCATTTTGAAGCCAAGTTGCGGGTAGGTACTCGTCGTAGAATTCGTGCTGTGTGGGGCCTTGGTTTTGGGGTTCTTGCTTGGACCCAAGCCCAGTCCATGAACAGGGTGGGGAGGAGTTCATGGACCACGAATTGGTTACTCCAGCATGACCAATTCTCTCATATGCAGATCCAGGAGAATAACCCTGATGATTTCAGGAACTTTCCCCGGATGACAGGCCCCGTTTTTCACCATCTGTTGGCTTTGCTGACCCCTTATTTTAGCAGGCAGGACACCTGCATGCGGCAAGCCACCACTCCGGAGCAGAGGCTTGTCACCACGTTGCGGTACTTGGCGACAGGAAGAAGTCTGCAGGACCTCAGATTCTCGACAGGCATCTCCCCCCAGGCTCTGGGGATCATTATCCCAGAGATCTGTTCTGCCATTATTCAGGTCCTGCAGAAGGACTATATTAAGGTAAGATTTCTCCTTTAACATCACATTATATGTATTTAATGTTTGCTAATGTATTGTATTTCTCTCATCATTCCCTAATTACCATGATTGTAACCAGAGATGAGCCGAACACCCCCCTGTTCGGTTCACATCAGAACATGCGAACAGGCAAAAAATTTGTTAGAACACACGAACACCGTTAAAGGACACGAACATGAAAAAACAAAAGTGCAATTTTAAAGGCTTATATGCATGGTATTGTCATAAAAATGGTTTGGGGACCCGGGTCCTGCCCCAGGGGAAATGTATCAATGCAAAAAAAAGTTTTAAAGTTGGGGGCTACCCCAAAGCACACTCCCAATGTTGAGGGCATGTGGCCTGGTACGGTTCAGGAGGGGGACACTCTCTCATCCCCCCTCTTTTCTTGCAGCCTGCCAGGTTGCGTGCTCGGATAAGGGTCTGGTATGGATTTTTGGGGGGACCCCACGCCATTTTTTTTACATTTTGGGTGGAGTTCCCCTTAAAATCCATACCAGCTCAGGTCTGGTATGGATTTTGAGGGGGACCCCCATACCATTTTTTTTTTCAATTTTGGCGCGGGGTTCCCCTTAATATCCATACCAGACCTGAAGGGCCTGGTATGGAATTTGGGGGGACCCCCACGCATTTTTTTTTAAATTTTGGTTCGGGGTTCCCCTGTGGGCAAATCCCATGCTGTTTTTATCAATGAACTTTTATGTGTATTGTTGTACTGCTCCTTTTTTGGCCTACATGCATATTTGCCTTTACTAACCTCCCCAGCATACTATCCTGGGCCCATACACACCTAGCCTAGTCACTTAACAATGTAGTATGTCAGCTCCATTGTAGTGCTAAATACCCCCTAAAATGTGTACAAATGTTATTTGTGTCCTTAAATTCAGGCAGAGAGCTAGAGTCCTTTTCTTGGCTCCCAAACTTATTTAGAATCCCCCCCTTAAAATTTTTACAATGGGCCATCAAAGGGGGTGAGGAATCTGATAGGTGGACCTTATACTTTTGTTTTTAAATACTCCCTAAAATAAATGTTATACTGATGTTGTCCAAGAATGTTTGTGTCTAACCACTACAACACCAGGCACTTAGACACCTTCCCGCCCAGGCCAATTTTCAGCTTTCAGCGCTGTTGCAATTTGAATGACAATTACACGGTCATGCTACACTGTACCCAAACACATTTTTTATCATTTTGTTCCCACAAATAAAGCTTTATTTTGGTGGTATTTGATCACCTCTGTGGTTTTTATTTTTTGCGCAACAAATAAAAAAAGACCAAAAATTTTGAAAAAAAACAAGTTTTTCTTTGTTTCTGTTAAATTTTTTGTAAATAAGTACGTTTTCTTCTTCAATGATGGGCACTGATACGGCTGCACTGATGGGCACTGATACGGCGGCACTGATGGGCATCGATGAGGTGGCACCAATGAGGTGGCACTGATGAGGTGGCACTGAGGGGCACTGATGATGGGCACTGATAGGCGGCACTGATGGTCACTGATAGGTGGCACCGGTGGGCACTCATAGGTGGCACCGATGGGCACTCATAGGTGGCACTGATGGGCACTTGTAGGTGGCATTGATTGGTACTTATGGGTGGCACTGATGGGTGCTTATGGGTGGCACTGATAGGTGGCACTGATGGGCACTGATAGGTGGGCACTGATGGGCACAGATGGGCACTGACAGGTGGCACTGATGGGCACTGACAGGTGGCACTGATGACACTGATTGGTGGGACTGATAAAACTGATTGGGGGCATTGCTGGGCAGAACTGAAACATAATGGTGCCAATCAGTGCCCATTTGTGGGCACTGATTGACAAAGATTGGGCACATTCGGCACATGTGGATGGCCATGGGGTACATACCTGGCCATCCACATGTTGCCCCTTCCCTGGTGGTCCTAGTGGCGATCCCTGGTGGTCCAGTGTGGTGATCTGAGCGGGGGACTGTGCCGATAAACAATCAGCGCAGACCCCCCTGTCAGGAGAGCCGCCGATCGGCTCTCCTCTACTCGCGTCTGTCAGACGCGAGTGAGGAAAAGCCGATCAACGGCTCTTCCTATTGACATCATGATCAGCCATGATTGGACACGGCTGATCACGTGGTAAAGAGCCTCCGCCGGAGGCTCTTTACCAAGATCGGTGGAGCAGTGTGTCAGGCTGACACACCGCTCCACCGTTCGCCGCGATGCGCATCCCCGCGGGCGCACGGCGGCATGTTATCCTGCTGGACATCATATGATGCCCAGTCAGGATAAAGGAACCACCGCCCGGCCGTCATCTGCTATGGGCCGGGCGGGAAGTGGCTAATCTGCTTGCAATGTTTTGTGCAAAAGTACTATTTTTTTTTCTTTTTTGACTCCACAGTTTCCTTCAATGTCACAGGAATGGCAGACTGTGGCTTTCCAATTTGCCCATTGTTGGGACTTACCCAAACTGCTGAGGGGCAATCGATGGGAAGCACGTCCACATCATCCCACCACCCCATTCGGGGGTCATACTATTTTAACTATAAGGGATTTCAACTATAAGGGATCATGCTGATGTCGGTGGTGTTGGCGACATATGAGTTCCTCTATGTGGACGTGGGGAGGAATGGCCGGATGTCAGATGGTGGAGTCTTTGCCCAGACCGAGTTCTCCCGACATCTCCAGAGTGGTGGCTTGGGATTGCCACCTGCGGAATGTTGGGGTCTCCCATTTGTGTTCATCTCAGATGAGGTATTTGGTCTGGGTGATAACATGATGAAGCTCAGCGAAGATGGCCCCCCTACAATCAGCACAAATAAAAACTCAAGTGTGTTTCTTTAGTGCTACGTTTGTGCTGTTTTGTGCCATAAAAATTTACATTTGTTCTGCTTTTATTTTTAAGATATTAGCAATTGTTTTTTCCAGACCATGACATCACCTAGCCCCCCTACAACGTCCAAATGACACAAAACTGGTCTCGTTGGTTAGTGCTACGTTTGTGCTGTTTTGTGCTGCTAAAAATTCCGTTCTATCTTTTATCATTTTTGCGTTATTAATGATTTATTAAAGGTCACCAAAGGTCAATCAGCCCCCCTACAACGCCCAAATGACACAAAACTGGTCTCGTTGGTTAGTGCTACGTTTGTGCTGTTTTGTGCTGCTAACATTTCCGTTCTATCTTTTATATACAAAGGAGGCACCAACCAGCCCAGTTTCATGCCTTTTGTCTCTTGTAGGGGGGCTGGGTAACCTTTGGTGACCTTTATTAAATAACCGAATAACTTGGGGGTTCAAACAATAACTGAAAAACAAAAGGAAATAGAATGGAAAGTAAGTAGGCACAAACCAACACAAACGTGGCACTAACCAACCAGCCCGTTTTCATTTTGTTTGGCTGTTGTAGGGGGTGTCAGGGAAGGCTTTCCCATAGCACAAATGATGTCTCCCTGTACATACATATGCGCATGCGCAGACTGGCAACTGGCTGGGCAGATGACCGTGAGCCTGTCACCAATGCTGGCACCAGACAGACTATTTAAACAGGCTACAATTTGGTGTGCTGCTTCTGTGTGTTCATTCCTGATTCCTGTGTTTGACCTCTGATCCTAACGCAGCTTGCTCCTGACCTCCGTTTGACTGCTACCTGCCCTGACCTTGGCTTGTCTCTGGATTCTGCTTCTGCCTTCTCTTCTTGCCTGATCTACCTCCTGTTGCTGAGTTGGCTTGTGACCCGACTATCCTGTTGTGTGCCGTCTATGCCTGATCTGCCTGGCCATTATGGACCCGGCTCATCTGACCCTGATCCTGCTCATCCAGCCTGCTACAGCTCTTCAGCCCAACAAGGTCTCATCTGTCTCCTGCTTCCAGCTGCTTACCCACAGTCTGCCACCAGCCAAGCTCAGTGCCAGCTCATCTGCCACCGGCTGGTTCTGCCGCCACATCCACCTGCTGACTGCTTCCACTACGCAGTCTACTGGACTGATCACAGGCACTCATACCTCACTGTGCTCCCATGGCTGCTTTCTAACCATGAGCTCACTAACCAGGTACATGACAGGAGAGCGGGGTGATGTCATCATCTGGATAAAAACAAATTGCTATTATCTTAAAAATAAAAGCAGCACAAATTTGTATTATTATGACACAAAAAAGCACAAATATAAAAACAAGCTGTTATAACTAAAAAACCACAACAGCGCAAATAAAAATTTTAGCAGCACAAACCAGCACAAATGAGGCACTAACCAGCGAGACCCGTTTTGTGTCATTTGGGTGTTGTAGGGGGGCTGACTGACATTTGGTGACCTTAAATAAATCATTAATAACGCGTAAACGATAAAAGATAGAATGGAAATTTTAGCAGCACAAAAGAGCACAAACATAGCACTAACCAACGAGACCAGTTTTGTGTCATTTAGGTGTTGTAGGGGGGCTGAGTGACCTTCGGTGACCTTTAATAAATTATTAATAATGCAAAAACGATAAAAGGTAGAACGGAAATTTTAGCAGCACAAAACAGCACAAATGTAGCACTAAAGAAACACACTTGAGTTTTTATTTGTGCTGATTGTAGGATGGGCAAAGTGAGTGGGGTTTGAAAAAAAATAAACTGTAATAACTTAAAAACCATAACAGCACAAATAAAAATTTTAGCAGCACAAAAGAGCACAAACGTAGCACTAACCAACGAGACCAGTTTTGTGTCATTTGGGCATTGTAGGGGGGCTGAGTGATCTTTGGTGACCTTTAATAAATCATTAATAACGCAAAAACAATAAAAGATAGAACAGAAATTTTAGCAGCACAAAAGAGCACAAACGTAGCACTAACCAACGAGACCAGTTTTGTGTCATTTGGGTGTTGTAGGGGGTCTGAGTGACCTTCAGTGACCTTTCATAAATCATTAATAACGCAAAAACGATAAAAGGTAGAACGGAAATTTTAGTAGCACAAAACAGCACAAATATAGCACTAAAGAAACACACTTGAGTTTTTATTTGTGCTAATTGTAGGGTGGGCAAAGTGAGTGGGGTTTGAAAAAAAAAAAAAACTGTTATAACTTAAAAACCATAACAGCACAAGTAAAAATTTTAGCAGCACAAACCAGCACAAACGTAGCACTAACCAACGAGACCAGTTTTGTGTCATTTGGGCATTGTAGGGGGGCTGAGTGATCTTTGGTGACCTTTAATAAATCATTAATAACGCAAAAACGATAAAAGATAGAACAGACATTTTTGCAGCACAAAAGAGCACAAACGTAGCACTAACCAACAAGACCAGTTTTGTGTCATTTGGGTGTTGTAGGGGGTCTGAGTGACCTTCAGTGACCTTTCATAAATCATTAATAACGCAAAAACGATAAAAGGTAGAACGGAAATTTTAGTAGCACAAAACAGCACAAATATAGCACTAAAGAAACACACTTGAGTTTTTATTTGTGCTAATTGTAGGATGGGCAAAGTGAGTGGGGTTTGAAAAAAAAAAAAAACTGTTATAACTTAAAAACCATAACAGCACAAGTAAAAATTTTAGCAGCACAAACCAGCACAAACGTAGCACTAACCAAAGAGACCAGTTTTGTGTCATTTGGGCGTTGTAGGGGGGCTGACTGACCTTTGGTGACCTTTAATAAATCATTAATAACGCGAAAATGATAAAAGATAGAACGGAAATGTTAGCAGCACAAAACAGCGCAAACGTAGCACTAACCAACGAGATCAGTTTTGTGTCATTTGGGTGTTGTGGGGGGGCTGAGTGACCTTCGGTGACCTTTAATAAATCATTAATAACGCAAAAACGATAAACGATAGAATGGAAATTTTAGCAGCACAAAAGAGCACAAACGTAGCACTAACCAACGAGACCAGTTTTGTGTCATTTGGGTGTTGTAGGGGGGCTGAGCGACCTTTGGTGACCTTTGGTGACCTTTAATAAATCATTAATAACGCAAAAACGATAAAAGATAGAACAGAATTTTTAGCAGCACAAAACAGCACAAACGTAGCACTAATCAACGAGACCAGTTTTGTGTCATTTGGGTGTTGTAGGGGGGCTAGGTGATGTCATGGTCTGAAAAAAACAATTGCTAATATCTTAAAAATAAAAGCAGCACAAATGTAAATTTTTACGGCACAAAACAGCACAAACGTAGCACTAAAGAAACACTTGAGTTTTTATTTGTGCTGATTGTAGGGGGGCCAGCTTCGCTGAGCTACATGATGAGGCCTTTCCCCCAGAGGACCCTCACTCCGGAGAAGAGGGTTTTTAATTACCGGCTGGTCAGAGCCAGAAGAGTCGTGGAGAATACCTGTGGGATAATGGCCAGCCGGTTCTGCCTATTTCTAACAGCAATAAATATGGCGGAGTACAAACTATACCACATCATATTATCTTGCTGCAAACCGCACAACGTTTTAAAGCAAAATAATCCGAGTTATGTTGCCTGAGGCCGGACTTTCAGAAACTCCAATGATGGCCCTGGAAGCTGGCCGTCCTGGCTTGCCCCCCTCCCAAAGCGCCCGTGAAGTGCGTCAAAAATATGTAGATTACTTTACAGGTAGGGGGGGCCATTGCTATGCCAGTAAATGTTGAATACATTTTCGATTTTATCAGATAAAATCTTGATTTTGATTTATTGCTTGTGTTTCTTTTAGCTGTCTCCTTGGTTCTCCTAGTGCACTTGTAGTGCCAAGTGGATTTTCCTTTAGTAAATAAGCCCCATTGTCACTGTAAACACAAAATTGCTTCAAAAACTGATATTGAGCATTGAAAGAAGAAGCCACACATTACTGAGTATAAAGCCTTTTATTCCGTGCACATTCACATGTGCGTTGTCAAACATGTTTTTCAAAAAAAAAAAAACATAAAACATCTTGGTTTTATAAAGTTTTACCTTGATAATTTTTTAATAGAAAATAAACAGACATGTTTCAAAACATAACATACACAACTCAGGAACTTACAAAGTTCAACATAGAAAAATTGAAGGCAATATCAGACATTATAGTGTAAAAAATGTGTTGATCTTGCCTTCATCAGATGGGGTGATGTCACCCCTGTAAAAGATAATTGTGAAGATGCCCACAAATTGGGAGTCAAACTGGGGATTTCCCTCATGATCCCATGCCTAATGTCAACATGTGATATCTCCCACCATGGGGGATCAATGGACGTGTTTTGGGGGTGCAACCACTTCCTCTCACCTACTTGAGTGTTGAGGAAGGGGTTGCACCCACAACACGCGTACATGATATCCCGTGATGGCAGATAGCACATGTTGACACACTGTGTGCATCTTCAAAATTTGGGTTTTAAAATGCATCAAAAAATTAACAAAATTGGTCCCAAATAATATCAAATTGTGTCATGTTCTTCAGTTTTTGTTCAACCTCATTTGTTTTTTGCTTTATGATGTCTAAATCCCGACTACAAACCATTATGTCCTGGATTAGCCTTTGTGTACTGTCACTGGGGAAATGTTCTTCCACAACATGCACATCACCTAAAAGCAAAAATACACACCATGTATTATAAATGTGCAGGCATACATCTCTTACCTGAATCTGTGGTGTCAGACACTGACCTGTTGTGGTGACAATTTCAACCACCTCTCCTTCCTCCACATCCTGAGCTTGTGGTGTCCTCTGTTCCCCTTCTTCAGGAGGTGGGGGGTCCCTGGTGTCCTCAGATGTCCCGAGTCTTTTCTCCCCTATGAGAATGATACCAAAGGTATACTTAGCACACACACAGATATTTGAGGCCAGAAATAGGAATATAAAACATTACTGGGAAGTGGGGTACAATTGTCTGTTTTGGGCAGAGTTCCAAGCTAAAAGACATGATTTTTTCCCTTACCAGAGCTGGAATACTTACCTTTTTTGGACAAGTTTCACACATGGAGACACCCCAAGTATCCACTGGGGTACCTGTGTGGGACACCCTAAAATGTTTGTCCTGGTGTCCCACACTAGTGCTCCTGAGTCCAGATGTGTAAACAGCTGCTGAGTCTCCTCTCCTTACATTACACTGAATCAAGTTTGCAATTCTTCTAGTTTCAAACATATCTAGACAACAATTAAACATATGGTTTCTCCTTAAGGGCGGGACTTTAAAGACATGTACTAAGAGATACAAAGTCTCATAAAAACTACAATGATTTTATTACAAATTTTATCAAAAAGAATACACCAAGTATATATAGATATAAATAAGAAAAGATTCTGTACAATAAAGTTCCAGAGTGCATAGCATTACAGAGAAATCACATTGTAGATGTACATACAGGGTGTGAACATCTAACACTAAAAATGCATACAGTGTTTTCCTACGCGTTACGGAGAAAATAACTCCTTCTTCAGGGATATTCTGATATGCATTTGTTTCTAAATGTGGCCGTATGCAAAACAGACATCCACAGACAACGGACCACACAGGGATGGCCAGATGGCCAAAGAGGTGCAGATATATAAAAAAAGGAAAAGAGGAGAAGAAGCCTCCTGGTTGCTGGGGGGAATATGGGCAAGACAGACACCCAAAATGCAGCCCGGGACCGCAACAGCTGGAGGCTTCAAAAAGTGCTGTGCATGTATGGGGAGAGGCAGAGTGAGATACAGCCGCAGACTTCAGGGGACAGGCAGATTAAAATCCTAAGTGCTATGACTGCGGATGAGGCAACACACCTAATATACAGGACTCCAGACCGGCTCCTCTGAGAAAATGTGTCTCTCTGGGTTGCTATAGATCCCTGCTACCAGATAGATATATCTGCAATATGGACCCCTGATGCACATATCCCTGCTACCCTCCACTTCTTGCAACTTAGGATTTTAATCTGCCTGTCCCCTGAAGTCTGCGGCTGTATCTCACTCTGCCTCTCCCCATACATGCACAGCACTTTTTGAAGCCTCCAGCTGTTGCGGTCCCGGGCTGCATTCTGGGTGTTCCGTCATGCCCATATTCCCCCCCAGCAACCAGGAGGCTTCTTCTCCTCTTTTCCTGTTTTTTATATAACTGCACCTCTTTGGCCATTTGGCCATCCCTGTGTGGTCCGTTGTGTGTAGATGTCTGTTTTGCATACGGCCACATTTAGAAACAAATGCATATCAGAATATCCCTGAGGAAGGAGTTATTTTCTCCGTAACGCGTAGGAAAACACTGTATGCATTTTTATTGTTAGATGTTCACACCCTGTATGTACATCTACAATGTGATTTCTCTGTAATGCTATGCACTCTGGAACTTTATTGTACAGAATCTTTTCTTATTTATATCTATATATACTTGGTGTATTCTTTTTGATAAAATTTGTAATAAAATCATTGTAGTTTTTATGTCACTTTGTATCTCTTAGTCCATGCCTTTAAAGTCCCGCCCTTAAGGGGAAACCATATGTTTAATTCAAGCTTGGGATGTTGGCTGGCATACACAGCAGATATTCATACAACCTCCACCCTGTTTTGATATTCATCTAGACAACAATGTCCTAAACTTCTTTTAATACAAATTAGTATGACCAAATGTAGTTAACCATGTATCTGCCAAAAACATCGTATTTAGTTGGTAAACGAACAATGTTTACTGCGACCAATTACTGTGCCCATGAACATGAAAGTAGCCATTTAAAACTGTCCAACAGTAATGAAAAGCACATGGAGCAGCATGCAAGTAATAATAATAATAATAGGAACACAGGACAAGTACTTACTTTTTAGAAGCACTTTCTTGATCCTTCTGTACTGATCTTGCTTCCTCAATTTCAGGTCTGACCAGCGTTTCCTCAATTGCTCCTTGGATCGTCGTACCTCAAAATTCCTGTGCGGACTCTTCACAACTTTAGGCATGATCTTGGCCTTTCTCATATTTGGGTTTAGGTACTTCCCGTCATAGTCGGCCCGCTTCAAGATGTCCATCATCTCCACCATCTCTACAAAGGCCATATTTGAGGCCCTAAATCTTCTGCGGGATCCGGACGTTTCTTGCTCCGGGCTTTCCTCCTCGTTACTGTTATTACGCACCTGCTGTGTCTCTGCCTTGTTCCCACTGCAACGAAAGAGAAGGGGCAGGGAAGATTCTCGAAAGAACGTCAGGGGCGGGTGACGCGGGCGGAGTTTCACGCATGCGCAGTGTATATAAAGCTAACACACGTGTGTCGCATGTACGATCTGTGAGTGGAGGAAGTGCCGATTGTGATAACAAAGGTAACATTTGAACTTGGGACATCAGTGGCCTATACTGATTAGGGATTGAGGCCGATATTGGGATAAGATTAGGAGCGTTTAGCCTGATATTTAGTGTTTTTGTCTTGTGTTCTGTCTTGCAGAAAATATGAAACAATTCAAAGACCCGGAATTCATGGGCCAATTCATCGACAAATACAGGGATATGAAAAATTTGTGGGAGGTAAAAAAACCCTTTATATAGAAACAAACCAGCTAGGAAGGCATCACTGGAGGAACTACTGCAATTTGTGAAGACGCAGGTCTCTGAGGCAGACATCGAGTTTGTGGAGAGGAAAATTGGTAGCTTGAGAAGCATGTATAGGAAGGAGCTTAATAATATCCAGGCTTCCATGAGATCAGGAGCAGCAGCAAAGTATGTGCATGTACCCAGTCTGTGGTACTACAACAGGATGCGGTTTCTGGATTGAAGCCAGGGAATCACTTTCTACCCTTCCATCCAGCCTTCCCTCAACACTTTCCTCAACCCCAGCAGGGGCTTCAGAGGACCAACCTGGGCCTTCCATCCTGGAAGAAGTTGAGAAGCCCAGCTGGAGCCAGGTATAGTATTTTTAAACATATTTATTGTCCACAAATTATTGTTGTTAACTAGATGTTATTATTGATAACAAATGAATGATTTAACAAAAAGTGTTTCACATATCAATAGACAGTAGGGGCCAAAAATGATTGTGAAAACTAAAACTAGGTCCCTTTTTCATACACAGGAAGACCTCAGCCAGGACGAGGCTCTGGAATGTGGCAGACAGGAGGAGGCAGGGGGGAAGTGTCAGCCAGGAGGTGGTGGAACTCAGTAGGAGCCTCACCCAATCTCAGGTCCCTCCCCTCCGCCTTCCACCCAAAAGGGCCAGGAAGGGGAGTAACGTGGAGGAGGTAACACTTGCCCTCATTAAGGAGGCTAATGCGGCCCTGAAAAGCCCCCCCGACGCTGTAGAGGCCTATGGCTACTATATAGCGGCAAATTTGCAGAAAATGGAGGATAGCCAACGTGTCAACTGCGAAAAAATTCTTTTTGAGGCAATTCATAAGGGGTTGAGGGGCCAAATGACCGATGACATTCACTTATGTGTGCTCGCCCATCCTCCTCCTCCTGCCACAAGTCCACCTCCAGAGCCACAGCCTCCAATGAAGGCTGCAGAGAAGGCTGCGGGGAAGACAAGAAAGTGATGGCCAGGGTTCAATCTGGTCTGACAGAAGACGCAGCCTGTTGTGGTACCACAGTCTGGTTACTTACATGTCATCTGCTGCTGTTCCTGATCTCTGGGAGTCCTGGACCAGATTAAGCTCCCTTCTATATGGACTTCTCAGGCTACCAATTTTTCTTTACAAAGTTGATGTCTGCCCTGGAGGTCAAAGGCTTTGCAAATTGAAGCAGTTTCTCCAGCGTTACCTCCCTCTTTATTTTGTTATTATGAGCCAGAATAAATAGAGATTTTTTTTGTTATGAAAATACTTGCCTATGTGTTTTTCTTCAAATAGGACAGTTTGTTTGTGAGTAGGCAGGTACATTTCCAAAATACAATGTCAAATTGACAAGGGACACCAACCTCCTTGAGCTTAAAAAATACAAGATAATAATGTTGTTGTGGAAATTTGACACACAAAAAAAAATAAAAAAAAGTATGGAGATCACTAGAAAATAATTAAAAAATAATCAAAAAAAAAAACAGGAGATCTTGATTTAAAAAAAAATAAAAGATGACTATAAAAAAATAATTCTAAAGATTTTTCAGGAGATCAGGAGAAATAATAAAGAACTATGTTTGTCAGAACTCTGTGTGAATATCGGCAGCAAAACAAATTCATTCTTCTAGCATTATAAAGAAGAAGAGAATGCACTGCATTAAAAGATTCGATAATCTGCAGCATGACGAATGTGCCATCTCCATTCCGAACGCTAGTTTTACCAGACTGAGCGCTTCCGTCTCGTACTTGATTTTGAGAATGCGTGTTTTTTTGCGCGTCGGAACTGCATACAGACGAAGGGCTTTTTCAATAGAAACTTTTTCCGTCTGAAAAATTGAGAACCGGCTCTCAATCTTTTGCTGGCCAAAATGCCGCCAGCAAAAGTCCGATGGAGCATACACATGGTCGCATTTTCCGACCAAAAGCTCATATCGGACTTTTCCTGGTGGCATTTCCGACCATGTGTACGCAGCATTAGGATCAAAGAAGGACAACTGTGGAGAAAGAGGGACAACTGAGGGGAAAAGAGGGACAACTGAGGAGAAAGAGGAACAACTGAGGTGAAAAGAGGGACAAAGGGATTGGATTCTAAAAGGAGGGACAGTCGGATTCACCACCCACTTGAGTTCAAGTCAAGTGGCAGCCAGGCCGGAGACTAAAATAAATGTGATCTCAGTGATTGTGGCCGTGGTATGAATGTGGGGTGTAGGGATAAGGCGGACCTTCTGGTGACATGACAGGAAATCAGACTAAATCTCCAAAGTGAGATGAAATCTCCTCCTAAACAGGTGCCCCATTGGAAGGTTTCCCCTTGATTCCAGTTCTGGAGAAAAATCTATACTATAGGAAGTCCCTTCACTTTCTATACCAGACACAATGGACATTGGAAGGATAATGGTGGAGGGATAAGGGTGGAGGGACAACAATGGAGGGATAACAGTAAAGGTATAATAATAGAAGGATAATGATGGAGGGATAATGGTTGAAGGATAATGGTGGAGGGACAACAATGGACAATAATGGAGGGAAAACAGTGGCGAGATAACAGAGGAGGGATAACTTTGGAGGGATAATGGTGGAGGGATAACAGTGGAGAAGAAACTATGGGGGGATAAGAGTGGAGGGATAACGTTGAAGGGATAATAGTGGAGGGATAACAGTGGGGGGAAAACGATGGAGGGATAACTGGAGCGATAAGAATGGAGGAATAACGTTGGAGGGATAACAGGTCACCCCATAGCCACTCACCTCCACATTGATCTCTATGGTGCCCACGGCATCTCCTCCTGCACCACCGGCTGTCAGTTCTCTATGCAGTGGAGGGGGGAGGGGGAGATCAGCAGCTCTGTGGTGCCTGCAGCCTCTCTCTCCTATTCACAGGGAAGTGTTATCATAATGGGGGATTTTAATTATCCAGACATAGACTGGGCGAAGGGAACCGTGCATTCATTTAAGGCTCGCCAGTTCCTAAATGTCTTGCAGGACAATTTCATGGGTCAGATGGTAGATGCACCAACTAGAAATAAAGCTTTACTAGATATACTGATTACCAACAATACAGACCTGATCACGGATGTGGAAATACGGGGCAATTTAGGTAAAAGCGATCACAGGTCAATTGGCTTCAGTATAAATCACACAAATAGGAAACATGAAGGGAACACAAAGACACTGAATTTCAAAAGAGCCAACTTCCCTAAACTACGAACCTTGCTAGAAGATATAAATTGGGATAAAATCTTAGAAAACAAAGAACACGGAGGAGAGATGGGTTTGCTTTAAGAGCATATTAAATAAGGGCATTAGCCAATGCATACCATTGGGTAATAAATTTAAAAGAGTGAACAAAAGTCCTGGATGGCTTAACTCCAATGTAAAAATGCATATAAAAGCAAAGAAGATCTTCAAAAAATACAAGGCTGAGAGATCATAACTAGATATGTAAGGGTGCAATTAGGGCGGCTAAGATAGAACACGAAAGACACATAGCGGAGGAGAGCAAAAAAAATCCCAAGAACTTCTTTAGGTATGTAAATAGTAAAAAAGGGAGGACAGACCATATTGGCCCCATAAAGAATGAGGAAGGACATCTGGGTACAAAGGATGGGGAGATGGCGAAGATATTGAATTTATTCTTCTCCTCAGTCTTCACAAGGGAATCGGGGGGCTTCAGTAACCAAAACTGCAGTGTTTATCCTCAGGACACAACACAGGAAGCACCTCCATGGTTAACAGAGGACAGAATTAAAATTAGACTTGAGAAACTTAACATTAATAAATCACCGGGATCAGATGGCTTGCACCCGAGGGTACTTAGAGAACTCAGTCAGGTGATTGCCAGACCATTTTTCCTAATTTTTACAGACAGTCTACTGACTGGAATGGTACCAGCTGATTGGAGAAAAGCCAATGTAGCACCAATATTTAAAAAGGGCCCAAAAAACATCCCTGGGAATTACAGACCAGTTAGCCTAACATCAATAGTATGTAAACTCTTGGAGGGGATGATAAGGGACTATATACAAGATTTTAGTAATAAGAATGATATCATTAGCAGTAATCAGCATGGATTCATGAAGAATCATTCTTGCCAAACCAATCTATTAACCTTCTATGAGGAGGTGAGTTGCCATCTAGATAAAGGAAGGCCCGTAGACGTGGTGTATCTGGATTTTGCAAACGCATTTGACACAGTTCCCCATAAACGTTTACTGTACAAAATAAGGTGCGTTGGCATGGACCATAGGGTGAGTACATGGATTGAAAACTGGCTACAAGGGCGTGTTCAGAGGGTGGTGATAAATGGGGAGTACTCGGAATGGTCAGGGGTGGGTAGTGGGGTTCCCCAGGGTTCTGTGCTGGGACCAATCCTATTAAATTTGTTCATAAAAGACCTGGAGGATGGGATAAACAGTTCAATCTCTGTATTTGCAGATCATACTAAGCTAAGCAGGGCAATAACTTCTCCGCATGATGTGGAAACCTTGCAAAAAGATCTGAACAAATGAATGGGGTGGGCGACTACATGGCAAATGAGGTTCAATGTAGAAAAATGTAAAATAATGCATTTGGGTGGCAATGAATGCAATCTATAGACTGGGGGGAGAACCTCTGGGGGAATCTAGGATGGAAAAGGACTTGGGGGTCCTAGTAGATGATAGGCTCAGCAATGACATGCAATGCCAAGCTGCTGCTAACAAAGCAAACAGAATATTGGTATTAAAAAGGGGATCAACTCCAGAGATAAAACGATAATTCTCCCGCTTTACAAGACTCTGGTCCGGCCGCACCTGGAGTATGCTGTCCAGTTCTGGGCACCAGTCCTCAGGAGGGATGTACTGGAAATGGAGCGAGTACAAAGAAGGGCAACAAAGCTAATAAAGGGTCTGGAGGATCTTAGTTATGAGGAAAGGTTGTGAGCACTGAACTTATTCTCTCTGGAGAAGAGACGCTTCAGAGGGGGTATGATTTCAATATACAAATACCGGACTGGTGACCCCACAATATATAAATACCGGACTGGTGACCCCACAATATATAAATACCGGATTGGTGACCCCACAATATATAAATACCGGACTGGTGACAATAGGGAAAAATCGTTTCCACAGAAGGGAGTTTAATAAGACTCGTGGCCACTCATTAAAATTAGAAGAAAAGAGGTTTAACCTTAAACTATGTAGAGGGTTCTTTACTGTAATGCCCCGTACACACGATAGGATTTTCAGACGGAAAATGTGTGATAGGAGCTTGTTGTCAGAAATTCCGACCGTATGTACACAAATCCGACGCACAAAGTGCCACGCATGCTCAGGATAAATTAAGAGATGAAAGCTATTGGCTACTGCCCCGTTTATAGTCCCGACGTACGTGTTTTACATCACCGCATTCAGAACGATCGGATTTTACGACAACTTTGTGTGACTGTGTGTATGCAAGACAAGTTTGAGCCAACATCCGTTGGAAAAAATCCATGGATTTTGTTGTCGGAATGTCCGATCAATGTCCGACCATAGTACAGGGCATAAGAGCGGTAAAGTTGTGGAATTCCCTTCCACAGGCGGTGGTCTCAGTGGGGGGCATTGATAGCTTCATGAATCTATTAGATAATTACCTGAATGACCACAACATACAGAGATATACAATGTAATACTGACACATAATCACACACATAGGTTGGACTTGATGGATTTGTGTCTTTTTTTTAACCTCACCTACTATGTAACTATGTAACTTCACACTATACAGTGGATGGGGGAGGGGCCCCTGACCCGGACAGACACCGGATTCATTACACAAGTGAGTCCCTTTGATTGTACGCCCAAAGCTGGTACCTGCCCGGGTCTGGGGCCCCTCTCTGCACACTTTTGTTTCTGGGCCCCACTACAGGTACAAACATCACCTAACATACACATATGTGGTATCGCTGTGATCTTCGGGAGCAGGAGAATCTATTTGGGGTTATTCTTTGGTGGTAGGTTGTGGTAGTAGCAAGAAATATACAGGGAAATTACAAAAAATAATTATATTTTTACTACCTTAAAAAAAAAAAAGAAATCCAATTTGTCCTAAAAAAAAACGCGGTATAATCCACCTGTATACAGGAAGTAGATGCGATGAAATGTACGATTTTACTAACACGTGTCAAAGTTGCAAAATTGTGTTGAGACATTAGGATTTGATCAATCACTAAGGGGTTAATAACAAGCCTTGGTTCATCTGATTGTATGTTGTCCTTGGAATTATCTCTGAGGTTTGGGGCCATAGAAGAAATAAAAGATCCTCCATGATCCCCACTCTTCTTCTCAGGACCCTGGGAGGTTCTACCTGGTGTTCCCTACGGCAGTGAAATCCTGCAATCCCTATGTGTGTGGGGGGGTCATCTTATACTTTATTACTTACCATTATCTTCAGACTGTCCATTGTTTTCATGTTGTGTGGTGACATTGTATAATATCTTATCATCTACACCAGGGGTCTCCAAACTACGGCCCTCCAGGTGTTCAGGAACTACAATTCCCATCATGCCTAGTCATGTCTGTGAATGTCAAAGTTTTACAATGCTTCATGGGACGTGTAGTTCTGCAACAGCTGGAGGGCCGTAGTTTGGAGATCCCTGATCTACACATTATAGAATGAGATGATAAGAAGGGATTGGAACATATATGAGGAGCACACCGGTGTGACAATCTAACAATGAGAAGAGCCCAGCGTTATGTCACCAACCTCAACATCTCCTCCACCCCCAGAACTATATGGAAATCTTCCAATCAACACACACTATATCACCAAAAGTATTGGGACGCCTGCCTTTCCACGCACATGAACTTTAATGGCATCCCAGTCTTAGTCCGTAGGGTTCAATATTGAGTTGGCTCCACCCTTTGCAGCTATAACAGCTTCAACTCTTCCGGAAAGGCCGTCCACAAGGTTTAGGAGGGTGTCTATGGGAATGTTT
Organism: Aquarana catesbeiana; assembly: GCF_042186555.1. Classification (NCBI taxonomy): domain Eukaryota; kingdom Metazoa; phylum Chordata; class Amphibia; order Anura; family Ranidae; genus Aquarana; species Aquarana catesbeiana. The sequence continues at coordinate 7,155,701 of NC_133325.1, forward strand.
GACCATTGTTCCAGAAGAGCATTTGTGAGGTCAGGCACTGACGTTGGACAAGAAGGCCTGGCTCACAGTCTCCACTCTAATTCATCCCAAAGGTCAAGTTCCTCCACCCCAAACTCGCTCATCCATGTCTTTATGGACCTTGCTTTGTGCTCTGGTGCGCAGTCATGTTGGAACAGGAAGGGGCCGTCCCCAAACTGTTCCCACAAAGTTGGGAGCATGAAATTGTCCAAAATGTCTTGGTATGCCGACGCCTTAGGAATTCCCTTCACTGGAACTAAGGGGCCAAACCCAACCCCTGAAAAACAACCCCCCACACCATAATCCCCCCTCTCCCCTTCACCATAATCCCCCATCCACCAAATCATTTGGACCAGTGCACGAAGCAAGCTACATAAAGACATGGATGAGCAAGTTTGGGGTGGAAGAACTTAACTGGCATGCACAGAGTCCTGACCTCAACCCGATAGAACACCTTTGGGGTGAATTAGAGTGGAGACTGTGAGCCCGGCCTTCTCGTCCAACATCAGTGCCTGACCTCACAAATGCTCTTCTGGAAGAATGGTCAAACATTCCCATAGACACCCTCCTAAACCTTGTGGACGGTCTTCCCAGAAGAGATGAAGCTGTTATAGCTGCAAAGGGCGGAGCCAACTCAATATTGAACCCTACGGACTAAGACTGGGATGTCATTAACCACTTCTGGACCGCCCACCGTCATTTTACGTGATGACTTTGAAGGAGGATATTGTTGTTATGGAAACAGCTAGCTACCATAACCTGGTATCCTCTTCTTCAGCGGGAGGTCCGCTACAAGATAAAAGTGGTCTCTGCGGCGGATTCGCCACGAGATCCCTTCTATCGGTGGCGGGAGGGGCTCTCCCACCCCCCTCCGTGATCCGGCACCCTCCGCCACTTACCGGAGCCGCTGGCAGTGGCGGAGTCGATCGCTTCTGTCCCCTTGCTTGGTATGCAGATGAGTGAGGGGAAGATGACCCCCATCCGTCTCCATATCACTGCAGGGCAGAGGCGACGTCAAAACCTCACTTCCGCCCACAGCTCTTTAAAGCGCCATTTTTTTTTTTTCATTTTTTTAAATGAAATTTTTTTTTAATTGCATTTTAATGTAAATATGAGATTTGAGGTCTTTTTGACCCCCCAGATCTCATATTTAAGAGGACCTGTCATGCTTTCTTTTTTATTACAAGGGATGTTTACATTTCTTGTAATAGGAATAAAAGTGACACAATTTTTTTTTTTTAAAACAGTGTAAAAATGTAAAAAAAAGGTAAAATAAATAATAATAAAAAAAAATGTAAACGCACCCGGTCCCGATGAGCTCGCGCACAGAAGCGAACGCATACGCAAGTAGCGCCCGCATATGAAAACGGTGTTCAAACCACACATGTGAGGTATCGCCTCGATCGGTAGAGCGAGAGCAATAATTCTAGCTCTAGACCTCCTCTGTAACTCAAACATGCAACCTGTAGAATTTTTTAAACGTATCCTATGGAGATTTTTAAGGGTAAAAGTTTGTCGCCATTCTACGAGCGGGGCGCAATTTAGAAGCGTGACATGTTGGGTACCAATTTACTCAGCGTAACATTATCTTTCACAATATAAAAAACAATTGGGCTAACTTTACTGCTGTCTTATTTTTTAATTTTAAAAAAGGTGTATTTTTTTCCTAAAAAAATTGCGCTTCTACGACCGCTGCGCAAATACGGTGTGACAGAAAGTATGGCAACGACCACCATTTTATTCTCTAGTGCGTTAGAAAAAAAAGTATAATGTTTGGAGGTTCTAAGTAATTTTCTAGCAAAAAAAAAATGTTTTTAACTTATCTCAGAGAGAGGCTCGGTCCTTAAGTGGTTAAAATTCATGTGTGTGTAAAGGCAGGCGTCCCAATACTTTTGGTAACATAGTGTATTTGAAAATTAGATGATGAGAAGGGATTGTAACATATTAAATATGCAAAAAAATAAAATAAATCTTTGTATTGTCATGTTAAATAGGACAGCCTATAGAATAAAATGTATCTTTTTTATTTATCAACAGTAACAATTATTTTGTAAAGTAACACTGATCAGAGTAAAAAGAAGTGAGTTTTTCTTAAGTTGTTACATTTTTTCTTGTCTATGAATTGTATAAAAATATAATAATTTTTTTCATGACGATATAAGGAAATGAAAGCCTTGTTTAATAATATCTTATAATCTACACATTATAGAATGAGACGATAAGAAGGGATTGGAAGATATATGAGGAGCACACCGGTGTGACAATCTAACAATGAGAAGAGCCCAGCGTTATGTCACCGACCTCAACATCTCCTCCACCCCCAGAATTATATGGAAATCATCATTTCTTCCAATCATTCCATTCATAAAACCGGCTCTTCACTTTGTGAGAAGATCCTTCAATACGTACAATAAAGACACTCCATGGAATTCTCTCTTTTATCCTTCCAATATAACGAATGATCAGATCTCATCTCTCCCGTCCAGTGTTCCCTCTTCATACAGAGCTGCAGTTGTCTTATATTAATACCGACTGAGAATTATCACCGGTCTGCTTTCCCGAGGACGGCCGCCGTCTACAAAACCCAACGGACCGCCACCTCCCCCGACATCATTATAATTGGATCGTCTGAGATTTGTGTATTGGAACCAAAACATCAGATCTAGAAAGACCAACAAAACAGAGATTAAAAAAAGTTATATTCACATCATTTTCATGGTTGACATTGGGATCTTCTAGTATTTGGCAAAACATCACAGAAGCCGTGTGTGAAATAGTAAAAAGTCTGTGTTCTGTATTTGTTTCGCTCCCTGCCTGTCCCCCTTAATAAAGCAGACTTAGCACGGTTCCCGTCTAAAGTGCTCAAGTTTATATGGGGCCCTGAAGGCCACCGGCTGGGCCGCGCTGCGCTATACACACCAAGAATCAAGGGTGGGCTGGGTGTTCCGGACCTTCGGACGTACTATAAGGTGGTGCAGCTTATACAATTGTCAGTCGTATATTCGAGACAGGAAGGTCCCGATTGGGTCAACATTGAAAGACAAGCGATCCCTTCCTACACTCATAGGCGTGCCCACAGGGTGTGCCGGATGTGCCCAGGCACACCCTAATCATCCCTGTGCTCTCATTGCTAGTTGTGACTGCTGCGAGTAGTTGTGACTACTGCTCATGTCACCTCTGCCTTTGGTGGTCCTGGCAAGCAAAAACATCTGTGTGCCACACTGCGGCACACACATATATATATATATATATATATATATATATATATATACACACTTACTTTGGTTCATATTGATTTGAATTGTATATGTAATGTATATTATATATATATATATATATATATATATATATATATATATATATATATATACACAGCCCTCAAAAAATCCGCTCGCATTTTGCGAGTGGATTTTAAGAGCTGGTGAGGAAGGGCTGCCTGGGAGCGGGGGGCGAGCCGGCAGCCTGTGTGGAATGGGAGTCCATCTCCCAGCGATCACGGAGGGGAAGAGAGAGACGCCCAGGTGTTCAGAGCGTAGCGCGGGGAACACAGCGATAACAGCTTTTATTTCAATAGCCATGTACGCCAACACTCGCTGTCAGATACAGCCCCTCCTCCTGGTCCCGGGACTTTGATATACAGATCACCCATCCAATCCCAGTGACGGGTGATCTGTCAATCAAAGTTCCCCGGCCAGGGGGAGGGGCTGTATATGACGTTGAGCGGCAGGAACAATTGAAATGAAAGCTGTTATCGCTGTGTTCCCCACGCTGCACTCTGAACACCTGGGTGGCTCTCCTGTTCCTCTCCTCCCCTGCACTTGTAGGCTGCATGGTGGACACAAGCCTGCATTGGTGGGCACAAGGCTGCATTGGTGGGCACAAGGCTGCATTGGTGGACACAAGGCTGCATGGTGGAAAAAAGGCTGCATTGGTGGGCACAAGGCTGCATTGGTGGACACTAGGCACAAGGCTGCATGATGAACACAAAGCTGCATTGGTTGGCACAAGGCTGCATGGTGGGCACTGGGCACAAGGCTGCAATGGAGGGCACAACGCTGCATGGGGGACACAGGCAGCCTTCATTGGTGGTCACGGATACAGTTGTTGTGAATATAATTATTTTTATAACTTAATTCTGCATAATACATTTAAGTGTCAGATAATTTATGAGGGCGTGTTTAGGGGCGGAATTAGGGGCGGGGCGGGCTGGATGGGGCAACTGGTGGCGAGTAACCCTTGAGGCCTGCCTAGTAGCTCAGGCCTTGAAATATTGGGCCCTGTATATATATATATCGATCATCAGGTACTGTCAAATCATGTAAATCAGCAACAGTGTCAGGGCTGGGCTCAGCCCTTTCTTCTCTGAGCTGGCCGCTCAGCTGTCTGCTAATTGCCAGCTCCTATCTCTCCACAGTGACTCAGCTGTTGATGATCTGCTCGGCAGTCCTGGCTACTAAAAGCCGTCCACCTCACTTCATCTCTGTCTTCGCCTTTGCTCACATCTCAGAGAATATCTCCTGAGTTTCTGTTGAAGACTTGCTCGGCTGAAGTCCCTAATGGCTCCTGATCCTGTTTGATGTACTACTACGTTGATCTCTGGCTCTCTGACATTGACATTGGCTGACTACCCGGTGCCAAAGAAGAGGCAAAGCCACCTCATATGTGCCCACCAGTGCCACCTGCTAGTGCCAAGAAACAGTGCCCACAGTGCCAGGAATCAGTGCCCACAGTACATAAGTTTACATAGGCGCGTGGGGACCCCATGGGGCAAAGGACTGCACTATACCGCAGATGGACACCGGTGGCAAAAAGCACCCTGAGGCGATTCAGTTCGCATAGGTAGTGCTATACATGTCACTCATTCATTCATTCATTCATTCATTCATTCATTCATTCATAAGTGCCAGCAATCAGTGCCACCTAACAATGCCCATGGGTGCCATCTATCAATGCCCACCAGTGGTGCCAATCAATGCCTCATCAGTTCCACCTAGCAGTGCTGCTTATCAGTGTCACCTACAAGTGCCGATCAGTGCCCATCACTGCCACAAATCAGTGCCCATCACTGCCACCCATCAGTGCCAGCTATCAGTGCCACCTATTAGTGCCCTTCAGTGCCACCTATCAATGCCCTTCAGTGCCGCCCATCAGTGGCACCCATCAGTTCCACCTCTCAGTGCACACCAATGCCACCTATCAGTGCCCACCAGTGCCGCCTTATCAGTGTAGACTCATCAGTGCATATCAATGAAGGAGAAAAATTACCTGTTTACAAAATTTATTAACAAAATATAAAATGGTTTTGTAATTTTCTTTCTGTGAATTTTGGTCTTTTTTAATTTTTCTAACAAAAGATAAAAAACTGCAGAGATGACCAAATACCACCAAAAGAAAGCTCTATTTGTTGTAAAAAAAATGATAAAAAATTAATTTGTGTACAGTGTTGTATGACCACGCAATTGTCATTCAAAGAGTGAGAGTGCTGAAAGCTGAAAATTGGTCTGGGCAGGAGGGGGGTTTAGGTGCCCGGTAAGCAAGTGGTTAAGTCTAGGTGACTGGTTCCTCCATAGGAATGAAGAAAAAATACTATGTAGTTGTATAAAGAAGGAATTTGGCAACCACTGTGGGGTTGCCAAAACACCAACCTTCTACAGGTAGTTTTAGCTGAACACTGTGCAGAGGATGCACTACACTAACTTGTAGTTTTAGCTGAACACTGTGAGCAGGGCGCACCCCACTAACTTGTAGGTTTAGCAGAACACTGTGAGCAGGACGCACCCCACTAACTTGTAGGTTTAGCAGAACACTGTGAGCAGGGCGCACCCCACTAACTTGTAGGTTTAGCAGAACACTGTGAGCAGGGCGCACCCCACTAACTTGTAGGTTTAGCTGAACACTGTGAGCAGGGCGCACCCCACTAACTTGTAGGTTTAGCAGAACACTGTGAGCAGGACGCACTACACTAACTGTAAATAGTCTAGCTGCCTGACTGTGGTACTAATAGGATCAAAAGAACACCAGTAATTTTCTTCAGGTAGCTGTAAATACTGTAACAAGACAAGCCTGCCTGTCAGTAAGAAGATAACAGGAACGGATCTAGCTAAACTGAATACAGTGTATATATATATATATATACAACACCTGGGATACATATATATACACAATACACTGTAAGTGCAGATAACTCACTGACTGTTCTACCTAATCTATCTAACTCAAATGAAATGACACTGTCTGTCTCTCTCTCTCTCTCTCTCTCTATCTCTTTCAACGCCGGAACACACACTACACAGGGCCGCCATGCAGGCGGCCTTATATAGTGTGGGGCGTGTACTAAACCCCCTGAGCCATAATTGGCCAAAGCCTCCTTGGCTTTGGCCAATTACGGCTCTCTGTTCAGACGGTGCTGTGATTGGCGAAGTATGCGGGTCATAGTGCATGCTTGGCCAATCATCAGCCAGCAATGCACTGCGATGCTGCAGTGAATTATGGGCCAAGACGCGCCACACAAATTTGGCGCGAACGGCCCATATCGTTCACAATTCGGCGAAGAGGCGAACAGACGATGTTCGAGTCGAACACGAAGCTCATCCCTAGTGTAGATTAGTGTGTAATCTGCGTAAGTTAATATCTGCCGTTCTTTGGGGCATAAATCCCGTCTGATCTGAGTCAATAATCGTTATTAGCAGGGGGTGAATTCTTAAGGTGAGTATCTTCGTCAATATTTTAAAATATCAGTATTTAATAAAGCTATTGGCCTATAAGAAGCACATCATTTTGGATCTTCATCTTCTTTGTGACTAAGAACTGGGAGTGCATTAGACATGTGCAATTCGTTTAGTTCCAAATTAGTTTTTTAACAAATTTTGACAAATTCGTTAATTTCTGAATTTCCGAATTTTTCAATTTCCAAAATTCCGAATTTTCGCATTTCCGAATTTCTGAATTTCAAATTTCCAAATTTTTAGAAGTTCGGAATTTTGGAAATTTGGAAATTCAGAAATTGGAAAATTTGAAATTTCAGAAATTGGAAAATTCGAAATTTCAGGAATTCAAAATTTTGGAAATTCTAAATTCATAAATTCGAAAATTCAAAATTTTGGAAATTTGAAATTTCGGAAATTCAAAATTTGGAAATTCGAAAATTCGGAAATCTGAATTTTTGGCTTTCTGAATTTCCGAATTCCAAATTTGCGAATTTCCAAATTTTAAAATTTCTGAATTTCTGAAAAAAGCAAAAAAACCAATAAAACGAAAACGAACAAATGTTTTGTCAGTGCACATGTCTAGTGTGCATATCTCATTGAATCTGGAAGAGACCCCTCTAATAACCCCCTTGTATATACCACTGCCAATTTTGAGGCTAAAATATCTCCATACTTTTTATAAAGTTCAAAAGGGAGTCCATCCGGACCTGAAGTCTTTCCACTCGGAAAAGTATTTATAGCCTTCTGGATCTCTTCACTAGTAATCGATCAAACGAATGCCTCTCTCTGCCTACCCAACAACCGTTCTAGCGCTATCCGATCCAAAAGGACGGACAGGTCCCCTGGATGGAAGTCAGGGGGGAAAGGGAAGGTATATAAAGAGCTATAAAACTGCTTAAAAGTCCCTAAGATTTCTTCTGGGTTGGAAACCATTTTCCCCTCAGGAGTTCTGACTTCAGATATAAGTGGAGCTGGATAATCTTGTTGTGCTAACATTGCCAAAAACCTTCCATTTTTACCTCCCTTTCTGCTTATTTTTTTTTAAATCTAATCTGGTTATTTCTGTTATATGTAGATACAGATCCCTTTGAGCGGCCATAAATAGAACAAAATTCTTCTTATTGGGATCAGAGCCATATATCTTCTTTCAAATTTCCAATTGAATTTGTAAAGGTATTGGTCTTCTGTCCCTTCTGAACCACCACTATAGCTGAAATATATTGCCCCGCACAAATGCCTTGAAAGCACCCCATACAACGTCTGGAGAGGATGATCTAGCATTATTTCCCCAATATTCGGTTATTATCAATGGCATTTTTTCTTCTATCTCAGGGTAGGAGACCCACTGGGGCCCCAATCTCCATAATGATGCATTTTTTTTGAAGGAGGGGTACGGATTAACATCTGAAGAGGGCAATGGTCCAAAAGACCGCTCGGTAGATATGTGGCTTCTATAATGTCTGTCAACAAAGCTGGATTTACAAAATCTAGATCTATCTGAGATGACGTTTTATAGGAGGTGGAAGAATATGAAAACTCCTACCGCTTTGTCCAATTCTATAATCCTGTCGAATACTGCCTAGGGGGTCTTGGTCTGTCTAAATTTGGGGATATATTAGAATTAAAAACTCCCGTAAAAGGTAACTTTCTGGACAGTGCTAATATTGCATTTAGTAATGGAAAAAAGAAAACCCGACGCTCCAGGTGAGATAAGGAAGCCTTATGATCCAGCAGGTGCTCACCTCGGCTCACCTCCGCACACAATGAAATTGGAATAAATGGCCGCACACCACTGTGGATCAAAATCCTCTTTATTTAGACATCCCAAAAAAGACAGGCTTCAGAATGCTAGGTAGATGCATTTCGCACACTTCACGTGCGCTTAGTTGTTACTATGGTAATGACTAAGCACATGTGAAGTGTACGAAATGCGTCTACCCAGCATTCTGATGCCTGTCATTTTTGGGATATCCATATAAAGAGGATTTTGATCTACAGTGGTGTGCGGCCATTTCTTCTCATTTCATTGCATGTAGTATATCAGAAGAAAAAGGAGGGGGAATATAAATTGCTGCTATAACATACTTTATATATGATAACATATTTACCCTGTGAATCGGTATATATGTTCTCAATTACACCTGGAAAAGATTTGTTAATTAAAACTGACACCCCCCTAGCATATGAGGAGTAAGTGGTGTGGTAAGTTTTTTAGATCCAGGTTTATTTTAATGTCATTAATTTCCCTCCCATCAAATGTGTCTCCTGCAGTAATATCATATGTGGGCTATCATTTTTTTAAATACTGAAACATCAATGCCCATTTAAACTTAGAATTCAGCCCTCGAACATTCCATGATAAGTTAGGAAAAGGAATCATTCTTGCTTGACATCATGCCAAATCAATAAATGTCTAAAACAACTCCAGGCTGAACCCCATAGAAACTCCAGTCTGAATCCCATAGAAGGCTGAACCCAATAGAAACTCCAGGCTGAACCCCATAGAAGGCTGAACCCCATAGAAGGCTGAACCCCATAGAAACTCCAGACTGAACCCCATAGAAGGCTGAACTCCATAGAAACTCCAGGCTGAACGCTATAGAAGGCTGAACCCCATAGAAACTCCAGGCTGAACCCCATAGAAGGCTGAACCCCATAGAAACTCCAGGCTGAATGCCATAGAAGGCTAAACCCAATAGAAACTCCAGACTGAACCCCATAGAAGGCTGAACCCCATATAAACTCCAGGCTTAATGCCATAGAAGGCTGAACCCCATAGAAACTCCAGACTGAACCCCATAGAAGGCTGAACTCCATAGAAACTCCAGGCTGAACGCTATAGAAGGCTGAACCCCATAGAAACTCCAGGCTGAACCCCATAGAAGGCTGAACCCCATAGAAACTCCAGGCTGAATGCCATAGAAGGCTAAACCCAATAGAAACTCCAGACTGAACCCCATAGAAGGCTGAACCCCATATAAACTCCAGGCTTAATGCCATAGAAGGCTGAACCCCATAGAAACTCCAGACTGAACCCCATAGAAACTCCAGGCTTAATGCCATAGAAGGCTGAACCCCATAGAAACTCCAGACTGAACCCCATTGAAGGCTGAACCCCATATAAACTCCAGGCTGAATGCCATAGAAGGCTGAACCCAATATAAACTCCAGACTGAACCCCATAGAAGGCTGAACCCCATAGAAGGCTGAACCCCATAGAAACTCCAGACTGAACCCCATAGAAGGCTGAACCTCATAGAATCTCCAGACTGAACCCCATAGAAGGCTGAACCCCATAAAAGGCTGAACCCCATAGAAACTCCAGGCTGAACCCCATAGAAGGCTGAACCCTATAGAAGGCTGAATCCCATAGAAACATCAGAGTATATCAATAGGTCTACCAACCCACACCATTTCTCTTCCTTACATCCCCAAACGACAAAAAAAAGCCTTACCCCCCCAACAAAACATTTACCCTGTCCTTTTCTCTCCCCTCCCTGAAAAACAAACATACTAAGACATGTCAGGGAAGTAGAAGGGACCTATACCCTAATAATTAACCAACTGACTATAGCTACTTCTATATCCAGTACTGTAAAAAAGGAAAGGAAGAGAAAATATCTGCGCCTTTCAATCGGGGTGCTGTTAGATTAAACTATTAGATAAGCACCTGAATGGCCGCAACATACAGGGATATACAATGTAATACTGACACATAATCACACACATAGGTTGGACTTGATGGACTTGTGTCTTTTTTCAACCTCACCTACTATGTAACTACAACCCCTGGCAAAAATGATGGAATCACCAGTACTTGAGGATGTTCCTTCAGTTGTTTATTGTTGTAGAAAAAAAGCAGATGATAGACATGGCCAAAAACTAAAGGCGTTTCAAATGGCAACTTTCTGGCTTTAAGAAACACTAAAAGAAATCAAGAAAAATAATTGTGGTGGCCAGTAACAGTTAGATTTATAGAACAAGCACAGGGAATAAATTATGGAATTACTCAATTCTGAGGAAAAAATTATGGAATCATGAAAAACAAACAAAATAACACTCCAACACATCACTAGTACTTCGTTACACCACCTCTGGCTTTTATAACTGCTTGCAGTCTCTGAGGCATTGACTTAAAGCGGTTGTATACCCGCTGACATTTTTTTTTTTTTTTACCCCTGTAAGGCAAAAGGCATAAAGAGCTAGTATGCACCGCATACTAGCTCATTCTGAAATACTTACCTTAGAACGAGGCGTTGGTATCTTACCTGGTCCACGCCGAGGTAGCTGACATGTTGCCTCGGCGTGTCTTCCGGGTATCGTGGCACCAGCGCTGTGAGTGGCTGGAGCCACAACGTCGTCACTCCTGCGCATGCAGCTGCTGGGCCTTCAGCCAAAAATCCCCTGTGCGCATGCGCCACTGCAGTCAGCGGCTCATAGCAAGGGGAATATCTCCTAAACCGTACAGGTTTAGGAGATATTTTTTTTACCTACAGGTAAGCCTTATTATAGGCTTACCTGTAGGTAAAAGTTAAAAAATAGACTATACAACCACTTTAATGAGTGATAAACAGTACTCTCCATCAATCTGGCTCCAGCCTTCTCTGATTGCTGTTGCCAAATCATCTTTGCAGGTTGGAGCCTTGTCATGGACCATTTTCTTTAACTTCCACCACAGATTTTCAATTGGATTGAGATCCGGACTGTTTGCAGGCCATGACATTGACCTTATGTGTCTTTCTTCAAGGAATTTTTTCACAGTTTTTGCTCTATGGCAGATGCATTCTTGTCTTCTTCCCTCTTCTCTTCTCCAGATGTTGACATGACGGTCTCTCCGGCTGGACTGCTCTCTGAGGGCTCAGTTGTGACTTATATAGGCGGAGACCCCGCCCCCTTATGATGTCACAGTCCCTGGGCATGCTGGGACTGTGACGTTTTAGGGGGCGTGGTCACCGGGTGATGTTGACCACGCCCCCTAAAACGACACAGTCCCAGCATGCGCAGGGACTGTGACATCATAAGGGGGCGGGGTCTCCGCCTATATAAGTCACAACGGAGCCCTCAGAGAGCAGTCCAGCCGGAGAGACCGTCGTGTCAACATCTGGAGAAGAGAAGAGGGAAGAAGACAAGAAGCCCAGAAGTCCGGACCTCCGTTGGCAAGAGAGCGGCCTGAAGACAGCGGAGGAGCCGGCCGAAGAACTGGAACACCGGGAGAAGAGGCCGGAGAGAGCGGAGAAGAACCAACCGGATGCCATGAGAAGAGAAACCGGAGGCACCCCTGAAGCCGGAAGAAGACCCCCCCGGAGCTGTTTAATAAATTATTTTAACAACCTGTGTAGTGTGTTTTATTATTGACACTTTTTCCCTAGGTGAATGGGTAGGGGTACGATGTACCCCATACTCATTCACATAGGGTGGGGTGCTGGGATCTGGGGGCCAATGGCCAGGGTTGTCGGAAAGAGGCCCTTGTCCTCATAAACATGGGGACAAGCTGCTTTGGCATGGAGGGGAACCGCAGGGCGCCCCCTCCCCCAAAGCACCCACCCCCCATGTTGAGGGCATGCAGCCTGGTACGGTTCAGGAGGGGGGATGCTCGCTCGTCCCCACCCCCTTTCCTGACCGGGCTGCGTGCTCGGATCGGGGTCTGTATGGATTTTAGGGGGGACCCCACGCCGTTTTTTTCGGCATAGGGGTTTCCCTTTATAATCCATACCAGACCTAAGGGCCTGGTATGCCCCGCGCTCGCCGCAATAGGAAAATTTGTTTTGCCTATTGCAGCAAGCACGAAATGCAATACCCTGCCCTTGCGTCGTATCTGGTCCGTTGCACCAGTATACAGACGAGCGGGCTTTCCGCCAGAAACTGAGTCCAACGGAAAGATTTAAAACATGTTTCAAATCTAGGTCCGGTGGGCTTTTGGGAAAAGGTCCACCGGAAAAGTCCACCGGAGCCTACACACGGTCGGATTGTCCGGCAGACTCTGGTCCGCCGGACCAAGTATGCCGGAAAGTCCGCTCGTGTGTACGCGGCATAAGAACGCTCACTTTCCAACGGAGAGACTTTCTCCTCTCTCTCCCTTCACTTTTACAAATTCTACAGCACATAAAACAAAAAATAAAAAACAAAGAATAAATCTCCTCACCCCACCCTAACCTGTGAGTTAGGCTCTGAAAAAAAGAAAAAAGAAAAAAAAAAAAAAAAAAACACGAGAAGAAACCAAAAAACATAAAGGGAAGGAAGTGGAGTCTAATTCTGGGACCCGATATTTACAAATTTTTTATTAAAAAAAAAAAAAAGAGGAAGGAATCTATAAATGAAACCTCCTACACCTATATACAGAAACATACTATATGTAGTGCATATTATATAGTGAAAAAAAAATAAACAATTGCCTTTCCTTTGTGCTTATTTCTGTACATAATTATTCCTTTATCTTCGTGTTTTAAAAAGTTAAATATTACTTAACATTACAAAGTGTCATTTCATAGTCTCTGAGAAAAAAAACAAACAAAAACAAAACACATCCAATAAAAATGTGTTTCCCCAATCCGCCATGGACCCTCCAACAAAGGTGTATAATGCTAAACAACATATACCATATTATGCATAACGAAAACAACAAAAAACCTTTCACTTGTGGCCCTATTCATATATGTTCTTATATATTGGTGTTTGAAATCTAAGTATTACTTCTATTCCTGCTCCTCGGTGAAAGAGAAAAAAAAAATATGTCCATATATTTTCTATCGAGTATCCAGCCCTTCTGATGCAGAATTTAGCATTTTCATATTGCAAATTTGTCTTCAACTAGGCTGTTGTTAAAATTAAGGATGAGCCACCCTCCCTCCCCTCCAGTTCGGTTCACACCAGAACATGCAAACAGGCAAAAAATTTGTGGGAGCACCGTTAAAGTCTATGGGACACGAACATGAAAAATCAAAAGTGCTCATTTCAAAGGCTTATATGCAAGTTTTTTGCCCTAAAAGTGTTTGGGGAAATGGGTCCAGCTCCAGGGGACATGGATCAATGCAAAAAGTTTTTTTTTAAAGAGGACATTTTTTCGGGAGCAGTGATTTTTTTAATGCTTAAAGTGAAACAATAAAAATTAAATATTCCTTTAAATATCGTACCTGGGGGGGTGTTTATAGTATGCCTGTAAAATGGCTTCCCCATGGCATCAGAGGGGGGCGGGGTCACCCATTAACGTCACTGGGTGGCCCCGCCCTCAGCTATATAACAGCTGTCACCCAGAAGAAGCGTCACTCGGCGGGAGCCTCCCATGGATGTGGAACTGTTGCGGGTTTTTTTTTTCTTTTTTGGTCAGTAGGGCGGCGCAAATTTACATCACTGGATATTTTTTTTTTAACCACTTAATAACTGGCCCATAGCCAAATGATGGCTACAGGGCAGTTTTTTAACTCTGGGAGGGCGTACAGTGACGTCCTCCCAGAATTCCGCTCTCGCGCACCCCCTGGGGCGCGCACCCGAGAACATCCGTACCCGCATCACGGATCCCGGTAAATGGCCGCTGATCATGGCCGTTTACCATGTGATCGCTCCGTCAAATGAGATGATGCCGGTTCCTCTCCTCCCCTCTGTGTACCGATCGGTACACTGTGAGCGGAGAGGGGGAGGGATCGGATGGCAGCAGCGCTGTGGGCTGGATCTGTAGTGCACACAGCACTGCTCAGTGAAAACTGCCATCCATCCATCCATGCTCAGTCATCCTTCAATGCTCTGCAATACCCTGCACTACTCTGCAATGCTGTGCAATACTCTGCAATACCCCACAATACTCTGCAATACCCCACAATACTCTGCAATACCCCGCAATACTCTGCAATACCCCACAATACTCTGCAATACCCCCACAATACTCTGCAATACCCCGCAATACCCTGCAATACTCTGCAATACTCTACAATACTCTGAAATACCCTGCAATACATTGCAATACCCCGCAATACCCTGTAATACCCCGCACTACCCTGCAATACCCTGCAATACTCTGCAGTACCCTGCAATACTCTACAATAACCTGCAATACTCTGCAATACTCTGCAATACCCTGCAATACTCTGCAATACTCTGCAATGCCCCGCAATACTCTGCAGTACCCTGCAATACTCTGCAATACTCTGCAATACCCCGCAATACTCTGCAGTACCCTGGAATACCCTGCAATACTCTGCAGTACCCTGCAATACCCTGCAATACCCCACAATACTCTGCAATACTCTGCAATACCCTGAAATACTCCGCAATACTCTGCAATACTCTGCAATACCCTGTAATACTGTGCAATACCTTGCAATACTCTGCAATAACCTGCAATACCCTGAAATACTCTGCAATACTCAGCAATACCCTGCAATACCCCAAAATACTCTGCAATACTCTGCAATACCCCACCATACTCTGAAATACCCCACAATACTCTGCAATACCCCGCAATACTCTGCAATACCCCACAATACCCAGCCATACTCTGCAATACTCGGTGATACCCAGCCATACTCTGCCATACCTAGCCATACCCAGTCATACTCGGCAATACCCTGCAATACCCTGCCATACTCTGCAATACCCTGCCATACTCTGCAATACCCCGCAATACTCTGCCATACCCCGCAATACTCTGCCATGCCCCGCAATACTCTGTTATACCCAGCCATACTCTGCAATACTCGGCGATACCCTGCAATACCCAGCCATACCCAGCCATGCTCAGCCATACCCAGCCATACCCAGCCATGCTCAGCCATACTCGGCTGTACTCTGCCTCTGTATGTGGCCAGGCTGTGGAAGTCTCACACATGTGGTATTGCCGTACTCAGGAGGAGTAGGAGAATCTATTTTGGGGTGTCATTTTTGGTATGTACATGCTATGTGTTAGAAATATTGTATAAATGGACAACTTTGTGAAAAAAAAAAGCGTTTTAACCAATTCCCACCCGCCGCCTGTCATACGACGTCCTTGACTTTGTGCGGGGATCTCTGAATGATGGGTGCAGCTACAGACATCATTCAGATATCAGCTTTTTCAGCCGGCAATTCCCTACACCATGAGAATGATCATAGCGGCTGTTGAACTGCTTGATCATTCTTACGGGAGGTGAGAGGGGACATCCCCCCCTCCTGCCGCCCTCCGGTGGTTCTACCGTCTCACCGCTACGATCGAAGCCAGGATCGTTTTTTTTTTAATTTTATTTAAGGCTTCCCAGCCTAGAGGTGAGATGTGGGGTCTTATTGACCCCATATCTCACTGTAAAGAGGACCTGTCATGCCATATTCCTATTACAAGGATGTTTACATTTCTTGTAATAGGAATAAAAGTGATCAAAAAAATATTTTTTGGTAAAAAAGCATCAAACTAAAATAAATAAAGTAAAATGAACAATTAAAAAAAAAAAAATTTAAAGCGCCCCTGTCCCCGCATGCTCGCATGCAGAAGCGAACGCATATGTAAGTCCCGCCCACATATGAAAACGGTGTTCAAACCACACATGTGAGGTATCGCTGTGATCGGTAGAGCGAGAGAAATAATTTTGGCCCTAGACCTCCTCTGTAACTCAAAACATGTAACCAGTAAATTATTTTAAAGCATTGCCTATGGGGATTTTTAAGTAGCGAAGTTTGGCGCCATTCCACAAGCGTGTGCAATTTTGAAAGGTGACATGTTGGCTATCTATTTACTCGGTATAACTTATTCTTTTACATTATGCAAAAACATTGGGCTAACTTTACTGTTTTGGTTATTTTTAAAGCACAAAACTGTTTTTTTTTTCCAAACAAAACACATTCGAAAAATTGCTGCGCAAATACCGTGCAAGATAAAAAGTTGTAATGACCGCCATTGTATTCTCTAGGGTCTTTGCTAAAAAAAACACATATAATGTTTTGGGGTTCTATGTAATTTTCTAGCAAATAAATGATGCCTGCGTGCTCCAGAACGCCTGAAGGTGCTCCCTGCGTGTTGGGCCTCTGTATGTGGCCACGCTATGTAAAAGTCTCACACATGTGGTATCTCCATACTCGGGAGTAATAGCAGAATGTGTTTTGGGGTGTAATTTGTGGTATGCATATGCTGTGTGTGAGAAATAACCTGCTAATATGACAATTTTGTGAAAAAAACAAAATTTGATATTGCAAAGAATTGTGGGAAAAAATGACAACTTCAAAAAACTCACCATGCATCTTTCTAAATACCTTGGAATGTCTTCTTTCCAAAAAGGGGTCATTTGGGGGGTATTTGTACTTTTCTGGCATGTTAGGGTCTCAAGAAATTTCATAGGCCGTCAGTACTTCAGGTGTGATCAATTTTCAGATATTGGCACCATAGCTTGTGGACTCTATAACTTTCACAAAGACCAAATAATATACACCGATTTGTGTTATTTTTACTAATGATATGTAGCGGTATACATTTTGGCCAAAATATATGAAGAAAAAATTACTAATTTGCAAAATTTTATAATAGAAACAAAGAAAAATGCATTTTTTTTACCGTATTTTCGGTCTTTTATCTTTTATAGCGCAAAAAATAAAGAACCCAGCGGTGATTAAATACCACCAAAAGAAAGCTCTATTTGTGTGAAATGAAGGACAAAAATTTCATATAGATACAGTGTTGCATGACTGAGTAATTGTCATTCAAAATGTGAGAGCACCAAAAGCTGAAAATTGGTCTGGTTATTAAGGGGGTTTAAGTGCCCAGTGGTCAAGTGGTTGATAAAGGACTTGTCAAAAGCTGTCTCTTGTCTTTTTTACCATTTTTGACACTTTCTTTGTGAATTGGTAGGGGTACAAAGTACCCCGTTACCAATTCACATAGGGGGACGGGATATGGGGATCCCCTTGTTAAAGGGGTCTTCCAGATTCTGATAATCCCCCCCCGCAGACCCCCACAACCACCGGGCAAGGGTTGTGGGGATGAGGCCCTTGTCCCCATCAACATGGGGACAAGGTGATTTGGGGTCAGACCCCCGAATGGCCAAACAACCAACTTTCAGCCCGAACTTATGCTTGGGCCGAACCGTTCGCCCATCCCTAGTTAAAATATGGTCTCGATCCCTATAGTTCAACAAGCAGAGAAGGAAGGGACATGGAAAGATCCCCAGTTTAGGAGACCAAATGGAAATTCTGTGTCCTCGCTCTACCACAAAAGTGTCTGGCATATCTATAAGCCCCAGGATGTTTATTAGCAGCTTTTTTGCATACTCCACTGGTTTAACCCCCTCTGCTCATTCTGGAAAGCCTATGATACGGATGTTGTTTTTCCTCAATCTACTTTCTGTATACATGTCTCTTTCCTGCAAAGCACTGGTTTGTTTGTTGGTTTAACTGCTGATGAGGAGGGAGAGGAACACAGAATATGTGTTTGTGCTTTGGTAGAGCGTGACTTACCTGGGGCCATCCAGGCCCTCTGTTATGGAAGCACTGCATTTTGTCAGTCCGTCACCAGCAGTTTCTGATAGCCGCACTCCTGTGTTTCTGTCCTTATCTCCATCTCCTCTCTCAGCTTTCTGGAGCCCTCAGGCTGTTCCAGGGACTTGCAACTCCAATCTACGCATCCGTTTGAAAGTGCACACTGTGGGAGAAGTTTGCTAGGACTCCCAGCATCAACCGCTCGGCTCCTCCATCTCCTAAAATCCGCTTGGAGGGGGTCAGCTGGCTCCTCTATCTCTGGCTGGAAGCCTCATGAGATCCTCAAACTGACTCACAGCATCCTCACACTCTCACATCCTGTCACCTCTCCCAAACAACATTAATTGAGCAGAGGCCTGCTATCCCCAGCATAAACACCAGGAAATGGGTGGTGGCAAAAGACTGGATCCTGATTCTCCTTTTCCACATTTCTCCTGTAAGGCTGGCCATACACGGAGCAAATTTCTTTCCTGCAACCACCGGCAGTGTTGATGTGGGAATACCTCCTGCTGGGCCATTGTCTTCTCCCGGAGGGGGGGCGTGGAGGGTGGGGGAAGCCATCCCTGCTTGGAGAAGACAGTGATTAGCTGCTATTGCAGCCACTTGTGATAATCCTAAGCAAAACCGGCAGGCTAGTTGTACCCAAGTTGATCGATCATTCAACTTGGAACATTTAGCCTGCCCATTAATGGTTCAAATCTCAGGCAGTTATGCTGAACCAGCCGAGATTCAAACTGTGTATGGCCAGCCTAAGTGAAAGTAAACTGATACTCAGATCCCCCTCTTGAGACTAACACATCAGCTTTGAATAATTTTTATTACCACTACGGAAGCCATAACCTGATATTCTAAGAATAAGTAGACTTGGATCTCTAAACCTATTATTTGCTTTCAAGCAGAAAGGATGGAGGCTTATATGGTGGAGTAAGCTGGTTTTTGGCGTATTCCATAGAGATTTGGCTTCTAGGAAGTATCAAAAGATGGATGATGCAGGGCTTCTCACTGACTTTGCCTATATAAGAGACAAATGTGTTTTCCAGGTCATCTCTTGGAATTCTTGTGGATTTCTGGAAGACAGCTAAATATCTGAAGTTCCTGAACAGGCTTTAATAAGGGCTGTGCAGGAGAGGAAAGTATTTACATGTAGGACAGAATTATATTTTAGTGACAGAGTCACTCTAATAAATACATTGCTTAGGCATACAGTCCACCTAAAGATCAATGAGTAGTGTTAAGCGAATTGGCCTGGCATCAAATTGAAGGGTGATTTGTGAACCAAGCCTGAAACCCACAAAGCCTGAACATAGCTCCTGAATCCAACTGAAGTCTATGGGAGCTGATTCTTTTTTTTGTTTGTTTCTGGCCTTTTTCAGGGCCATATTGCAAGTGACTGAGTCACATGGCATCATTGGTTACTTGGGTGCAGCCGGCCACCTGCATCCCAGCAACAAATGACAATGTGCATCTACCTTCATCCTAGCAACCAATGATCCCATGCAACCGGAATGTCAGCATCCTAGCAACCAACAGGTGGGAAGTTCTCATTTAATGGTGTCAAGGAAGTAATCTGAGGACTGACGATCCTGTCAGTAACAGTAATGGTCATGGCAGGCACATCCCCGTGCACATGCACACACGGGGACGCGCGACAACAGGGACACACAGATGCGTTACGGCAGGTGCGTGCACAGGCACGCGCCGGTAACAGTGTTTGGCGCTCTCTGGCCTATTTAAACCTGCTGCAGTGATATGCAAGTTGCTGGATTGTCATCAGCTCCCTGTGTTGCCAGTACCTGCTACCTGTATCTGATTACCTGGTTCCTGTTACTTCTCGGCTTGCCTGACTTACCCTGATCTACGCCTGCACCGACCCCTGGCTTGGACTCGACTACGCTTCTGTCTGTACCCCTGTACCTTTGCTTGTCTGAACGGTCTTGACTTCCGGCCTGGCTACTGACCCTGTTCCTGATTAACCCTGTTGTACCTCTCTCGGTCTGCTCCTATGGTACTTGACCCTTGGCCTGCCTTGACCTGGTTCCTAGTTTCTCCACTGGAATACTTCCACGCATGGTTGCCCAATGCACCCCAGCAACTCTCAGCGATCTGGCCATCAGCATCCGGAAATCCGTGCACCTTTGGGCATCGTATTCCCTGTCTCACTCCCAGGGTTACGCTGCACTTAGTCGCAAGGGGCGCCCTCTCAGCAATCCGGCCTCACACCCAGAACCTGACAAATGGCAGTAGTAGTTCTGCCACTAAACGAATGACTTCTGTTTGCAGCAGCCGGAGGTTCGGCAGGCGGGCAAACTGGCCAAATCTGGCCATTTATTTTGTCTGTTTGGAGAACTGCAGGATGTTTGGGTTCTAGTCAATTTCATGGTTGACTTGAACCTGATGCCCCAACCAAGAGATCCTCCAGGTCTTAGAGAAGACTTACATGTGGTGTATTTCATGTGTGGTGATGGCATAAATATCCTGACCTCAACTCTGATGCTTGTGGTGTGCGTGATGGGAATCAGAGGCATGAAGCCCACATGTACTACCAGCACCCAACCAACTTTGCCAGATCTTCTCTTATAACTCTATGGACAGTTAATGTACAAGGGCCCTATAGTGTAAAAAAAAATGTATGTACTGTATATATATAGATATATATATCTATATATATATAGATATATATATAGATATATATATCTATATATATACTGTAGATACTCTTGGACCTTGCTTTGTCTCCTCTGTGAATATACTTTTATATATAGGTGACCACAGTGCTCTTTGGTGTTTACCAAGCCATAGTTGAGATCCTATTACTGGGATCTGGCAGGTCCACCTGTCCATCATTCACTCACATATTTCATCTTCAGTTTAATGCAGTTTATATTTACAACAATTGCTTTGATCACTACTACGTATGTGATGAGGGAGTTGGACACCTTATTATAGTGGTGTCAATGATGCTGCCCACTTCCCTGCCTGTGCCTACAGTGGGCAAATGGAAACCTTTATCATGGCGCACAGAATGTGCCAGGTAGCTAAATACAGATGGTAGTGGTGGGCAAGATCCAGACACAGTGAAGTACCTACCTACCGACCTACCTACCTACCTACCTACCTACCTACCTACCTACCTACCACCTGTCTGTCATAAATGTTTTTCCTGCCCACCACCTATCATTTTTAATAGGAAGGCTGCAGGCAATGATTCAACTGTGGTGGGCATACAGGATCATCTCCTTTGTCATACATAACCTAGGAAAGATTGTAATAATTTGTTGTATAAAATGTGAAGGACAGGTGCTTGGATGGGTAGGAAACATAGTAGTGGTGGGCACAACAAGGGAATTGAGGCTGAATAAGGTGAAGCTGAGCACTGAATTTGAAAAAGTAAATGTTTGTATTTAAAACTGTCTTGTTACCATTTATTGGGTGAACTGGGAACCAGCAGGACAAACATACATTAGTTCTACAGATTCAGTCACTTTACATGAGGGCTTTGACATTTATGCAAAGCTTTCCAAACTTGCTCTCGAATCAGTTTTGTCTTCACTCCATAAATAATTGGATTTAGCATGGGTGGGACTAGAAGGTACGTATCTGCTAGAATTAAGTGAACATAAGGTGGAATCCTTTTACCACCATATCGGTGGGACAGGAAAGTGAAGAAGGCCAGACCATGAAAACTTAGAAAAATGCACATATGAGGTATACAGGTGTTAAAGGTCTTCAGTCGGGCATCTTTGGATGGAAGGCTGAAGACGGCGTGGAAGATGGCACAGTAGGATACCAGGATAAACAGCAGGTCTACTCCTAGGATCATGAATGCCGCAGCCAACCCCAAAGCGCTGTTTATTCTGATGTCGGCAGCAGCAAGTTTCACAATCGCCATGTGCTCACAGTATGAATGGGGCACAATGTTGGTTCTAAATGCTGGAAATCTCTGTATCAAAATTATGAAAGGAGAAAGCAAAGTGACTGCTCTGAGCAGTAGGAAGATGACCAGTTTAACGATGATGGTATTGGTCATTATGGACCCATACCTGAGTGGCTGACAGATGGCGATATAACGGTCAAAGGACATACCAAGCAAAAGTCCTGACTCCAAGCTAGTGAAAGAATGGAGGAAGAACATCTGGAGGAGACATGACTCAAAATGTATGTATCTCTTCTGAAACCAGAAGACTGACAGCATTTGTGGGGCAATGCTTGTGGACAGAAGAGCATCATTGGAGGCTAACATAGAAAGGAAAATGAACATAGGCTTGTGGAGGCCAGAAGAAGCTGAGATGACAGTCAGGAGCATCGTGTTTCCAAGCAATGCCAGGACATAACATGAGCAAACAACGGCACCTACCCACTTATAAGCTCCTTCTAGTCCGGGAATCCCAACCAGGATGAATGAGGTGGGATAGAATGTGCCATTGACTTTGTTGTTCTGGATTCCTCTGCTGATCATCTTCTACACCGAAGGCCACAGATCTCTATGGAGGATTAGTATACTGGATTAGTATACTGGAGGGTTTTGTCACCTAATAGGATGGAAGCTCTAGAATTACAAATGGAATATGGATAGAACTGGAAAAATATGAACCTGTTCTTCCCTTCTCTGAGTTCTTCTGCTGCAGGAACCACAAAAAATGTCCAGAATGTCCACATATGGGGGAACACATGACACGCCCCTCTCCCTCACAATAGACCTCCCAACATTCTGAAATGACAAAAGGGGACATCATTCATTATATAGGCAAAGGAAGAACCCCCACCACACCCCCAGATACAGGGTTTGTGATTATTATTCAATATGCAAAAATATGATTACGCCCACATGTGCTTTTCTAGCCATTACGGTTCCACTCTACTGGCTGTAGAAAATTACAAATCCAATACTATAGACGTTGGATGGAAGGTTTAGTAAAGTGTAACATTTTTGATATCGAAATAGCAGGTTTTATCAGACCAAAAGGGAACGACTAATGCCACATACACATGAGCGGCCTTGGAAAAACCATCCAAGAATTTTCCGACGGGATTCTGCTCACGCTTGTCTTGCATACACACGGTCACACCAAATTCCAACAGCCAAGAACATGGTGATGTACAACATGTACCACGGCACTATAAAAGGAAAGTTTAATAGCAAATGCGCCACCCTTTGGGCTCCTTCTGCTAATCTCGTGTTTATCTCGTGTTAGTAGAAGTTTGGTGAGAGACAATTTGCGCTTTTCAGACTTGTGCTTTTCAGATAGTTTTACTGCTGTTCAGTTTGTGCTTGTGGGTTTGTATCTGGTTTTCAGTGCGTGTAGTCAGTTCGTATCTGGTTCACAGTGCGTTCTTGTCCGCTCGTTTCTGATTTTCAGCTCGATCTTCACAGGCCTTGCTGTTCTTTAGTTCGTTCTGACCAGCTGACTGTTTTGAAGCCATGTTGCGGGTATGTACTCGTCGTTTGCGGGGGCTTGGTTTTGAGGTTCTTGCTTGGACCCAAGCCCAGTCCATGAACAGGGTGGGGAGGAGTTCATGGACCAAGAATTGGTTACTCCAGCGTGACCAATTCTCTCATATGCAGATCCAGGAGAATAACCCTAATGATTTCAGGAACTTTCCCCGGATGACGGACCCCGTTTTTCACCGTCTGTTGGCTTTGCTGACCCCTTATTTTAGCAGGCAGGACACCTGCATGCGGCAAGCCACCACTCCGGAGCAGAGGCTCGTCACCATGTTGCGGTACTTGGTGACAGGGAGAAGTCTGCAGGACCTCAGATTCTCGACAGGCATCTCCCCCCAGGCTCTGGGGATCATTATCCCAGAGACCTGTTCTGCCATTATTCCGGCCCTGCAGAAGGAGTA
The DNA here is from genome assembly GCF_042186555.1 of Aquarana catesbeiana. Lineage (NCBI taxonomy): Eukaryota > Metazoa > Chordata > Amphibia > Anura > Ranidae > Aquarana > Aquarana catesbeiana. The sequence goes on from NC_133325.1 coordinate 7,179,697, forward strand.
TATTAAGGTAAGATTTCTCCTTTAACATCACATTATATGTATTTAATGTTTGCTAATGTATTGTATTTCTCTCATCATTCCCTAATTACCATGATTGTAATCAGAGATGGGCCGAACAGGCAAAAAATTTGTTCGAGCACACGAACACCGTTAAAGGACACGAACATGAAAAATCAAAAGTGCAATTTTAAAGGCTTATATGCATGGTATTGTCATAAAAAGGGTTTGGGGACCCGGGTCCTGCTAAAGGCGACATGTATCAATGAAAAAAAGTTTTTTACGTTTTTTAAGTTTTTTCGGGAGGAGTGATTTTAATAATGCTTAAAGTGAAACAATAAAAGTGTAATATTCCTTTAAATTTCGTACCTGGGGGGTGTCTATAATATGCCTGTAAAGGGGCGCATGTTTCCCGTGTTTAGAACAGTCTGAGTGCAAAATTACATTTCTAAAGGAAAAAAAGTCATTTAAAACTACTCGCGGCTATTAATGAATTGTCGGTCCGGCAATACACATAAAAGTTCATTGATAAAGACAGCATGGGATTTCCCCACAGGGGAACCCCGTACCAAAATTTAAAAAAAATGCGTGGGGTCCCCCCAAATTCCATACCAGGCCCTTCAGGTCTGGTATGGATTTTAAGGGGAACTCTGCATCAAAATTACAAAAAAATGGCACGGGGTCCCCCCAAAAATCCATATCAGACCCTTATCCAAGCACGCAACCTGGCAGGCCACAGGGAAAGAGGGGGGATGAGAGAACACCCCCCCACCTGAACCATACCAGGAAACATGCCATCAACAGACCCCCAAAGCACCTTGTCCCCATGTTGATGAGGAGAAAGGCCTCATCACCACAACCCTTGCCCGGTGGTTGTGGGGGTCTGCAGGTGGGGGGCTTATTGGAATCTGGATGCCCCCTTTAACAAGGGGACCCCCAGATCCCACTCCCCTGTGTGAATTGGTAATGGGGTACAAATGTACCCCTACCATTTCACAAAAAAAATGTCAAAAATGTAAAAAAAAAGACGATTTTTGACAATTCCTATATTAATGTCTTCTTCTTTCCCCACTTCTTCTTCCATCTTCTTTCTTCTGGTCTTTCTTCGGTACATAAATGGGTGACCCCGCCCCCCTCTGACACCATGGGGAAAGCCGTAGGGAAGTCCCCGTGCGTCAGAGGGGGTGGGGTCACCGGGTGGCCCCGCCCTCCATTATATAAGAACTGTCACCTGAACAGAAGCGTCACACAGCGGAAGACTCCCATTGAGAGGGATCATGCGGAGGACGAATCAGAGAAGAAGAAGCCGGAGGAAGATGAAAAGATGAAAAGACTGGAGGTAGATAGAGGAAGAAGCAGGGGAAGAACAAGATGGAGGAAGAAGAAGAAAACCAAAGGAAGGTCAGAAGAAAGAAGATGGAAGAAGAAGAACACAGAAGGAAGGTCAGAAGAAAGAAGATGGAAGAAGAAGCGGAGAAAGAAGAAGACATTAATAAAGGAATTGTCAAAAAACGTCTATTGTCTTTTTTAACAGTTTTGACACTTTTTTTGTGAAATGGTAGGGGTACATTTGCACCCCATTACCAATTCACACGGGGGGGGAGGGCCGGGATCTGAGGGTCCCCTTGTTAAAGGGGGCTTCCAGATTCCGATAAGCCCCCCCGCAGACCCCCACCACCACCGGGCAAAGGTTGTGGGGATGAGGACCTTCTCCCCATGAACATGGGGACAAGGTGCTTTGGGGGGCTACCCCAAAGCACACTCCCAATGTTGAGGGCATGTGGACTGGTACGGTTCAGGAGGGGGGGCGCTCTCTCGTCCCCCCTCTTTTCCTGCAGCCTGCCAGGTTGCGTGCTCGGATAAGGGTCTGGTATGGATTTTTGGGGGGATCCCACACCATTTTTTTTACATTTTGGCAGGGGGTTCCCCTTAAAATCCATACCAGCTCAGGTCT